>NC_045130.1:14458195-15785278 GCF_007655135.1 Punica granatum
AACAGCATGATGACGTGTATCCAACACATCCCTCTCCTAACAATCACGGCGCTTCTCATACGTGTTATCAACATTGTCGTAGTTCGGTGGACCGAGTCCGACGATGCTGTCGACAACATGCAAAAAGTACAGCTTTCCCTGAGAACGACGTATATCTCTCTTAAGCTTCTAACTCACCAAGTCATAGGAGATGCGCAAAGTCACACCTCTAGCAACCTTTCGCGTGCTTGTACTTTTTTCACGATTAGGAAAGTGCGATAAAGCCTGTGTGTATTCGTATGTTTTCCAGAATGGTGATAAGGATATACGATGATGATACGACAACACAAGAACGATGGATATCAACCTCCGCAGACCGTTAAGTAGATATGCACATGTCGACTGGGCCCAGAAACACTGAACCCGGCAATGAAAACGTTGTTTTTGTTCGTGGGGTTGATCATTAAAAATATCGTTCCATCGCACGTCTCCAAATGGCATTGACTCAGGTAAACGCCTTTGTTGGCTAATTTTAAAAGGCAAAGGTCACCCAATTGATTAAATATCGGCTGATTTCAGACGATAAGCTCAAGTGGGACGAGCTCTGTCCCCCTCACTTCACACTTGCAGTTGCAGGGACGAGAAACATGTAGCTCTTGCTAGGTAAAACATCAGATACATTAAAATTGATTGGACGCGTCGTTGACTAAATCCAGGAAGATCGATTTCATGTAGGATATTGCAGAAGATGGAGGACGAGACGTCATCGTCCATGCACCATCTGCGGATTTTTGTAGTAATGAATACAAAGCAGGAGCAACCGGCTTGATCAAATACAGTTTCAGAACTGTATCTTTTGATCCTTAAACGATGGTCTCTTGTACATACTGGTGTTCGATCAAGCTCGCAGTTCGTTTTTTGAATATATTATGATAACCTGATTGCGTCCGAAACTCAGAATATCTTAGCAAAAAGATTTAGCCAAGAAATTTACTCGGTTCATGAAGCGAGCATATATATCCGACAACAACATGCCGGATTATATATCCCGACAAATTTCTCGTTCTGGTGCTCAAATATTGTACATGGAAATTTGGAAAAAAAAAAAAGACCAATGAATAGCATATAATTAATTATGGCCATAAAGCAATTAATTATATCTCTTACCGAACTCTCTTGTCCTTATTAGTCGGGGAGAAGTTTAATGGAGGAAGACGCATTTCAGCATATTATACACATTATTCTAGAAATTTGTCACTTTTTTTATTCTTCAAAGAAAAAAAAATCACCGTAGGAAGAAAACCACGAATCTCTTGCTAAATTTTATACGTATACATCTAACGTTTCTTGGCAATTCATTTCTGTACTAGAATCATCGATAAGATGTAATCCGTTCATTATCTTGAACTGTGAACTAGAGTGAGTGGCATACATCTAAATACAAAGGGATCGATCTGTCTTTCATCTTTATGATTCAAGTCCACAAAGTACAATTTTTTTGTGAAAGGTTGATATATAGTATAGATGGGACATTTATACCTGCGTCTTGAACGTTCTGTGTAACAACATGCAATGGTATGGTAAGTATTCATTATAAGTTACAACCATGGAGAGGATAAGCTCTTGTGTGCAATGGTGGTACCACTTAGGATTATCCCACAAGACATATTAAAAATATTAATATTGTCAACAATGAATTATTTTTGTCAATAATAGATTTTTTTCTAATTTTGTTTAGATATGAAAAACCAAAATAGCAAATATCTGTCAGAGAATACATACATTGACAAAGAAAATCGCAGCATCTGTCCAACAAGAACATAAGCCGATAGACACCTATCGCCCTTTTCTCAGAAAAAATCATTTTGCTTGTGATCAACTTTTAAGAAAAAATCAAGCTTTCAAAACTATTTCAGTACAAAACTCAATAATAGGTGGTAGTGTTTCCAACTTACAGATCAAAACTTCGACCAGTGAACGACATGCGTTTCCCCATTCATAAGTCAAAACCCTGACCAGTGGATGACATGTATTTCTTTGTTCACAAGTCAAAACTCGATCAACAGATGGTAGTGTGTTCCTCGCAAATCAAAACCGCGACTAATGGACAACATGTGTGTCCCAATTCACAAAGTCAAAACTCGATCAACGGGTGGTAGTATTTCCCCACTTGTAGATAGAAACCCCGACTAATGGATGACATGTGTTTCCCGGTTCATAAGTCAGATCTCAATCAGTGGAAGTTAATGTTTTCCCAGCCACAAATCAAAATTTTCAAGCCCCCAGTGCGACCAAACTAAATTTTCAAGCCTCGTGTTGCCAAACCAAACTTTTCAAGTCCCTCGTGCGGCCAAACCAAAATCCTCAAAGACCCCACTGTGGCCAAACCAAAATTTTCAAGCCCCTATTGTGGCCAAACCCAAATCTTCAAGCCTCCACTGCAGCCAAACCAAAATTTTCTAACTCATAGTGTGGCAAAATCAAATTTCAAATCACCCTTATGCATCACATGATTTCATTTAAACTTTTAAATCATTATTGCATTTAAATAATCTAATTCGATTTATTCTTTTTTTAAAATTACTTTAGGAATGACATCTCTATTAAGGGAAAGGGACGCGGGAGTATTGCACAAATAGCAAGCCAAGCTCGATCCTAGAATGAGTCCTTTTTGTCTTCAGCCCGTCGCCCAACGGACGGTGAGCCAAAGAGGGGCAGCTGTAAGCACTTCGTTCCGGTTCGGGCTAGATCTACCATTCAGGAAGCACATTGAATCAGAGACTGGATGAAAGCACCTTGGGATCGTATGTCAGAAGATAAACTTTCGAGAATAAACAGATCAGTCCTCGAGTGCTATGGATTTAATTTTGATTATTTTGCCAATTTTTTAAATGGAAAAATTGCACTGGCGATCCAAAAAGTTTTGCAAATGTTTCAAAATGGTACAAAAAGTTTATTTTGCTACTTGATGGTACAAAATGTTTCAAAATTGTTTTAGTATAGTACAAATCGTCATCTCGCCATTGACGCCGTCGAGCCGGCGCTGATGATGCAAAATCGGTTTTTGTGGAATGTTACATGATGGTGCAAAATGTTTTGAAGTTATAACTTAATAGTACAAAATATTTTACGTAAGTTACATGATGGTGCAAAATTTATAAATCATATAAAAGACGGCTTGACGGCGTCAATGGCGATATGACGATTTGTAGTATACTGAAACAACTTTGAAACATTTTGTACCATCAAGTAGAAATTTTTTTTGTACCACATTGAAACATTTGTAAAACTTTTTAGACCACCAATGCAATTTACCCTTTTAAAATTGTACGAGTTAATTGACAACATTTCTTTCTCCGGGAAAGCACGTGTAAAACGAATTTCGAAACGTGATGCTTACTCTCTCGAGATTTTGTTTTAAACCCAATTGCTCGTATTTTTATATAAAAAGGCATGATAAATTTGCTCTGATTAAAACCCTTTTGATTCATATATTTTATTCAATTGGACAAGGGTTAGAGACGGAGAAATCGATATTCTCACGTAGCGAAAATACTTATATTGGGGTGGTTTCTTGTGCGAATTAAATATCAAATATCTTGAAATAAAATTTATTATAATATAAATTATATAAATATTTCATGTCATTTTTAATATATTATAATTTTTTTCGTGAATACGTACCTAGCTAGTATCTATTAGAACTCTTACGACAGTATCAATTTAAATATAATAAGGAATTGTATATTGTTTTCCCTTTCTTCCTTTATTTTTAAAATTATCTTTGTTTCAACATAGAAAACGCCAAATGCAAACTAGAAAAGAACTTACAAAGAAGAAATTAGTTAATGTAATTTAATTAACAAATTGTTGCTGATTAAAAATGTACAGGAAGTATATCTAAATGCGTGTCAAATTAGACATTTTTATCTCAATTTACATGCATGCTCGATCGAGAATCTTTGTTTGTCTTCTTTTGGGTTGAAAGAATTAATTGTTTGTCCGTTCATGGATAAGTAATTTGTCTTATTCGGCTCACGTGGTTTGAAATTTTCGAGTCGAGGGTACATTTCACCTAGAAATTTAGCAGCAGAGCATCGTCCATCCATATAGAACTCTCCCCAGTGCGTAACTACCATTAAGCAAAAGAAGATCATACAGACATAAGCACATACATAATATAATGTAATTATATATATATAGAGAGAGAGAGAGACATGGAGAGATCAACCCGAGAAAGAATGCCCCATTACTAAGTGAAATTTCCTCATTTTCTTATTGTTTTTTATAACAAATGACAAATCTTTAGGAAAAATTACATCGTAAAGCACAATTTGTTGACCTTTTTCACGCCATAGCACAAATCGATTTAATTTCACCATATAACACAAAAAAATCTCACGCCACAACATTATTCCTTTAAAAAAGGACAAAAAAGTTGAAACGATGAATTTTTTTGAAAGTTTTGGACGGATAGTAACTTGTGAAATTCAAAACAACACAAATAAAATAATAAAAATCAATTGGGATCGGAAGGGGGGGGTTACCCCATCTACCGATCGAGGGTAGTGGGTGGCAAGTGCGCCCCTAACACTTCTCCGATATCACTTCTTTTTGTTTAGTTTATTTTCGTATTTTTTTGACTGAATATAGACGATATGTTGTATAGTGAATTTCTTTTTCACAGTGAATGATAAAATTGAATCGATTTGTATTGCAATATGAAAAAAGTAAACAAACTGTTCTATGCGATATAATTTTTCCTTTTTAAAATTTAAATATATATTATTAGAGATAAGATCTAGATAATATATATATATATATATATATATATATATCTTTAATTTTCAAATGAAATGATGTTAGTTACAGAGTATTTAATAATCGTGTACTTTTTACCAGAATATAGTTTTCATTTTCTATTAAGATTTATTATCCACAAAATATATTTGGTAAATTATCCACATAATATTACATAAAACCTGGGTTTTTGTTTTTTTTGTAAATTACTATTTTATAAATTAAGAATCCTTTTTAATTTTTGGATAAATGTGTTTATTTGTAGAGCATCTTTTGAATTCCTGTTCTTTTTTTATCTATTGATCCATATATATAAAAGGGAGTTATAGTTGACCCGGAATGATGGCTTCAAAATGCTAAGATTGTTGGATGAAATTGTTTCAAAATTTTGAGTTTTTATTTTAATTTTTAATAAATTACAAATTGTGAGACCAAATTGTTTTTTGAAATTTTGAAATATTTATGTTTATTTGTATACTACATTTTAAAATTTCAAGTTTCCAATGATAGCCTAAATCCAATTAAATTTTATAATAAAATATGTTGTCTATTGGTTATTTTCCAAACTTTGATAAATTTAAAAAAAATTATATAAGAATTCTTTTGGATTTGATCTTTCAAACTTTACTTATTTCATGAATTTTTCAAGTTTTAATTTATTTTATATTAGTCATATTAATTATTTTAGCAAAATATATTATTTATAGAATATTTTCAAACTGATAATAATTTTAAATTTTCCAAAGAAAATGAATCAGTTTCTATTATATGCCGCACAGAGCTCCATGCCTTGTATATGTGAAGCAGAGCTATGGCTGGATTGGCCTAATGATTTCAGAATATTCAGATTGCTAATGAAATTTTGTGAAATTTTCAAATTTCTCTTTAATATTTAATTGGTTCGATTTTTAAAGTAAGATGTCTTCATAATCTCTTTTTAATTTTTTGGGACCGAAATTAAAATTTTGAATTAATCTATTCCATGTTTGGTTTTCAAATCAATGATCATACCTCAAAATATTTTGATATGTTTTTCAAATAAAATAGTACAGAATTTGGGACCGACGTTTAATTTTATATATTAAAATAAGATGTGTTATATGTATAATTCATTAATGAGTTTGTGATAATAATATTGTAAATAGGAACTACGATGTATGAACTATGACCGATTTGCCTCTCGGAGATACTGCTAACATTAGATGCCAATTGTTTGGCTCTCATAAAATATATCTACCATTAGATGTGAAGGTGAGGTATGCAACCTTATACTTTTCTTTTCCCACTTATCGTACACCCTGATGGCATATGCCCATATTGCTAAATAAATTTTGTGAGATTTTTTTTTCCAATTTTCTTTTTATGAAAATTTTCAGTGATGGCATAATGTCTAGATTGCTAATGGGATTTTCTGAAGTTTTCAGAGTTTCCAATGTTCCTTTTACTTTTTGGTAGAATTTTTTTGATGGAATTTTTCTTTTTAATTTTTTATTCACAATCTCTTTTCAAATTGGTAGAATGTTCACATATATTTAAAATTAATCTATTTCATATTTGAATTTCAAATAGATTGTAACAAAAAGGATTGTAATTTGTTTTTCAAATCATAGACTTTGCGTGTAATATCCGATCTAAACTTCTAATTTCTATATATTATGCTAATATATGTTATCTATATATAGTATATTTTTGTACGTTTCATTAACTGGTCTAAATATACTATAAATAGGAACTACAATACATAAATTGTGATTGACTATACGTTTTCATTAGATGTAAATTTTATCTCTCAAAAAATCTATTATTAAAGGTGAAGACGATTTCTTTAATTATTAGGTTAACTACCTAAAAAAAACGACATTTGCACTTTTTCATAAATATAACGTAACTTTTAGAAAATAGTACATAAATGCACGATTTTTGCACTTTTTTATTAAATATAGCACAACATTTTGATAGTAGCACAGAAAGACACGATCTTTGTACTTTTTCATAAATATAGCACGACTTCTAAAAAATGGTACTAAAATGCATGACCTTCAAGTTTAGTTGCGCTTTTAGTACTTTAAAAAAGAAGATCGTGCCTGAATGTCGTGTTTTTCTGTGCTATTTTTTAAAGGTTATGCTATATTTAGGAAAAAAAATGTAAAGATCGTGCCTTTTTGTGCTACTCTTCAAATGTCGTGTCTTTTTGTACTATTTTGTAAAGATCGTGCTATATTTAGGAAAAAAGTGTAAATATCGTGTTTTTTAATTTTTTTGGGTCTTTTAACTTATAATTATTTTGTATTTTTAATTTTTCAGCATGTTTTTGGCTTTTTGATCTTTGACTTATGCTTTAACATGTATCTTTATGTCTTGTAATTTTTTAAGAGATCTAGCCCCTGTAAAAGTTTGATCAAAGTTATAGAATGCTGTGAACACAAAGCACAGCGAGTTAATTGAGCATGGATATAATTCTTCCAGATGAAGATATACAAGATTTTTCTTATTTATTGCTATATCTGCAATGAATAAAAAAAATAATATTCTAAAATTTTGGTTTAGATAGAATGACTTTGGTGCAAAAAAGTAAAGATAGTATAATACTGCGTAATTGTTGCCAAAAAAGATCATATGGCACGGATATTACATATTATTTGCTCGTTTTGTGCGAAGTCAAACTTATACTTAGGAATTGAAAAGGGTCCTTCTAATTTTTGTACAAATGTTATTGGTAAAAATATGATCTTCAAATCACCTACTCCTGGGTTATATTGTGTAGATATTGTTAATGCTTGAAACTCTTAACAACATAAGGAGTATTTTGTCTAGCTAGTTGGTTCCCGAAGGTATCCATTTAATTTTTTTCACACAGTTGCATGAATTGATTTACTCCGTGCTTGGCCTGATTTGTCTCATAATGTTCAAATTGCTAAATGGAATTTTCTAGACCTTTTGAGTTTTTTATTTTTTAATGGATTACAAATTGTGGGACCTGTCTTTCATTTTTAAATTTATATACTATATTTCTTTTTCAAAAACGAATAAGACCACAATTTTTTGATAAATAGTAAATCACGTAAGATTATACTTGTCTTTCAAGTAACAAATTAGATCATTTGATCATATTCTTTTTAGATATGAATCATATCTTCTTTTTAGAAAGCAAATTAGATAATATATTTTATAAATATGGCTCGTAATTACTTTATAAAAAACAAATTAAATAGTATATATCTATATTTTGATAATATGTTATAAGTAGAAAGTATCTTATATAGATTGTGACTGGCTGAGCTCTCAAAAAATACTGCTACCTCTAGACAACAACTCTCAATAGTACGACCAATCGTTAGTGAAGGTGGTTTTTTTTTTTTCATTTCTGATTCTAGATCTCAAATATCGAAACCGAGGCCTACCCATCTCAATGTTGTTCATCTATTTTGCACTAATTCGCGAATTCTCTATAAAAATTCTTTAGTCTTTTTCATCATTTTGCGTTCCCTTGCTATTGGGTGTTGATTATTGATCATTAATGGTTCTTGAAGATAAAGTTGCTTGAGTTCTTGTCCTGTTGATTAATTTTCCGTGTTGGGAAATGCAGGGATTCCATTGTTAGTCTTTATCCTCGTTTTGTGTTCCCTTGCTATTGAGTGTTGATTATTGATCATTAATGGTTCTTGAAGATAAGTTGCTCGAGTTCTTTTCCTGTTGATTAATATTGGGTGTTGGGAAACGCAGGGATTTCATGGTTAGTTGAAGACTATTATACTGAAAAAAAAAACATAGATAAAAAACAATACGTTAAAGAAAATGCATTCACTTTAATGAGAGATCTATTTTTTGAGATCCTGATGATTCACATCTAATGGAAGATCGTGTCTTCTGAGACCAGATCGGTCGTAATTTATATGAGGTACTTTCTATTTATAATGTTGCATAAATTGTACAAAAATATACTATATAAATAACACATCGTCAATTTATAGAAATTATAAGTTCATATCAATTTCTACAAATGAAGTACTTAATTTGACAAACAAATCAAAGATTTTTGTTTAATCGTCTTTAATGTGAAATACAAATATAAAATATATTAATTCAAAAAATAAATGATTCTATTCCACCAATTAGAAAAGATACCATGAATATATAACAAAATTAAAAAGAAAAATTCCATAAAAAGTTTCTACTGAAAAATAAAAAGAAAGTTGAAAAACTTGACAATTTCAAGAAATTCAGATATTGAGGTTATAATAAAACACTGAAAAACCAAAAAGTTTCATGAAATTTCATTTAGCAATCTAAGTATTCTGAGATTATCAGAGTAAAATAAGTGGATAGAAAAAAAAAGTGAAAAGTTGAAGAACTCACATTTAATTCTAATGGTTGACGTACTTTCATGGTAGTAGTTCTTTTCAGTGCTGAATCTATCACATTTTATGTATGTTAGCTTACTTATATATAGTGTCGTCACAAGCCCATTAACGAATCGTACAAACTATTATACTGATAACACATGTTGCCATAATATATAGAAATTAGAAGTTGAAATCAAGTTTTACTATGATTCTAAAAACAAATCAAAACCTTTTGGGTTATTGATTTGAAAAACTTAATACGAAGTAGATTGATTCAAAAAATACATGACAAGTCCAACTAATTTAAAAGGAGACCATAAAGACATCTTATTTCAAAAATCGAATGAATAAAAAATGCAAAAGAGAATTCAAAATTTCACAAAAATTTCATTTGACATTCGGAAATTATGAAGTCAGTCTCGTCATAATTCGGTTTTCATAGATATACGAGCTCATAAAACCTCATTTGATGCCCAAAAGGAATTTGAAATCTTAAGGAATGAAGTTGATTGCCTCAAGATGGAGCAGCAACAACATTCCTCGATAATTGGTCGATTGGAAGAGCTACTCACTGAGGCTGCAAAACCCTCAGCTAGCTCTGGTAAAAACCTAATGGACCAAAATGAAGACCCAGATAAAGTTCTGGACAAAAAAGGAAATGATCAGCATGAAACCCTAACCTTGGCTAAAGAACCCCCTGCCTTCAAATGGTTAATCAAAATCACGCTGGTTATAAACCATGAATTGAAAATTGATACAATTGCTCTGTTTGACACAGGTGTAGACGAAAATTGCATTAATGAACAAATCATTCCCACTAGATTTTATGAAAAAACAACTGAAACACTATCTTCTGTCAGTGGAACCAAGCTTAACATCATATACAAGTTGAACCAGGTAGAAGTTGAACAAAATAGGATCAGGTACCAAACATCATTTTTGCTAGTAAGAAACCTTCCCCATAAGGTCATACTAGGCACCCCATTCATCCAGCTGTTAAAACCATTTCTTGTCACAAATATAGCATAGAGATGCACAAACTTGGAAACAAAATAAAATTTACTTTTATCTCTGATAAATGTATTTACAAAACAGACTAATACATTTTGCGCAGGAAATAGCCGTGGAATCTGCTCAAGAGTGGTTATACCAATGGCTGTTTGAACTGTTGCAAGACGACGGTCTTGAGAAAATACAAAATGATATACAGGACGGGGAAACAGAGTCCATGGATCGTATCTTCACTGCATACATCCACAATATCTGTGCCCTCATCGATCATCCTGTATCCCAAGTGTTATGTGCTTTCTTTGACAGGCATTGCAAAAATTTTCCTCCATGCGATACAAAACCATGTTTTATGCACATAAACTCAACTTTGAAAACCAAAGAGGACTATGAGCTGGTCATAGGTCATCTGATCTTACAGGCCCCTGTAAGAATAAATCTAAATATAAATCTGCAATAACATTTTTATGTATTGCAGGAAAATGGAATTTCCCTGGTTTGACCAGGAAATGGGTGACTCCTCTTCGGAGGAACAAAAAAGATAGAATCTGCCTCTGCATCCAAAAAAGCAGTTCCGTCTAAAGTCCAGCCTCACGGACTAGAGGCCTAATCCTAGGCAACAACTCATCTTGGATAATTTATGGTTATCCATAAAGAATCCTCAAAAGGGTGAGGAAACCATAAATGCATTGGTCCTTCATTTGGAGGAACTATGCAATAGCAGGGCATCCTTGCAGCAAGGACTCTGTCTGGAAAATCAAAAGCTGCAGCACGAGCTATCCCTCCAAAAAGCTCATGCTCGAGATTTCCTTCAACAGAGGTTAGTCGAGTTTGAAAATTTCACAGAGCACTTTGCAGAAATGCAAAGAGAAAACAATGTTCTAATTGAAAAATTCAAAAAGAGTGAAAAAAGGAGAGATATTCTGAAAAAAAAATGAGTGTTTCAAAAAAGAAATTGAAAAACTCAATTCTGAAAGAATAGAAGTCTTACAATTTCATGAGTCCTATCTCATGGAAAAAGACGCTCTTGAAAAAGAAAAAAGAAAAATCAGGCAGGAAACGGAGTCATCTTCTCCGACCATAATTCGGTCACACAATCCTTCTGAAAGTGTGATTGAAAAAATATTTTCCAAAAAATCCATTGAGGTAACTCTCAGTGGCATCTTCCCACCAGCAGGAGAAATCCTGTTTCTTTCAAAACTTTCTGATGACATTGTCTCAAAAATCTCAGAGATAAGCCTCCAGAATTTTACTGCAAACCTAATTTCCTTTTTCACCCGGATCCTCCAGTTCTGTGCTACCACACCAAAATGAACTGACGGATGGTTATGGAATTGGGAAAGAAAAAACCATTTTCAAAATGATTTTCAAAAACCCTGCGACTTACATGATGAAGATGAAGCTTTTGAAAGAGCTGATATCTTAATGATGGATGGTTGTAGGTATATTCTAGAATTATCAATACCCATAATAAGTTTTTATGTTTTCCCCATAAAAAACCATTTTAACAAACACCATTTCGATTTCTGTGATCTTCTGAAATACGGGATTCTCAAGTCTATGATCCTCAAACCAGAAGACGCACACAGGTCAGAGCTCTAATCCCTTTTTGGGAACAATGCCTGAAATCTGATCACCAAAACATTGAGGAGATCCGCCAGTCTCTCCATCAACATTGAGTCCTCTCCTCCTGAGTGGATCTCTCCTATACAGGTTCAACCTGCGATTCATTACATCTTCATCTCTCCAGTAGATTCCAAGGTTATACTACCTTCGGAAGCAAGATACTGGACAAGTGGAGGGCAAATCATAACTCAGATCAGCAAATGGCGTGTTTGGGTTCAGGTAAACGAATGGCACTAGCGCAAATATCCAGAGCATATTCTCCAGTTCTCAGGTAAATGCCAGAGGGTTTTCCTATACATCTCTCTCATCGACAAGCCACTACAACCAGGGTTCAGCACCCATGATGAACGGTGGTTACAAAAGTTCGAGGATGAGAATGCTATGGGACCCAATGCTGCATTATTGCAGTACTGATCAGAGTGCTGGCCCCACTTAATGATAAACCCAAGGGAGTCCGACCACTGCTTCATCAGGTGGTTCATGGACAAAAAATCTTTTGGTTCGCAGGCTAGCCCCACTCAGCGATAATTCTGGAAGCGTCCAACCACTCTCCAGTGGTGCATAACGGACAAAAAACCTTTCAGTGAGAGTGGCCGACATAAAGCAGCATGTTGACCCACTTTGCGACAAAAAAGGCACTGTAACTACAGTTCTTCCATTGAGCACAACAGTACCCCGCATGTGAATGTACAGTCTAAAGCTGCACAGCGATAAGGCGCTTCCCAGCGTCCATAAAAGGACCCTTCCTTCAGCATCAAAGGGGGACTTCACCATCAGACATAATCTCATTCTCTCTTCTTCTTCTTTCCTTCTTCTCATATGTAAGCACCCGGGATGTAAAACCCGGATCCCCAACCTTCCTCTCTGTGTGTAAGTTCCCAGTGTAAGCATGGGCTGAGATCTCCGCATCTCTTCCCTTTTATTTTCAATGTTTTCTTTTGTTTTAATCATCTGCATGTACTCCATTTTGCCCACCATGAGCTAAGTTTCTGAATAAATCTTCCATATCGATCATCTATTTATATATGTATACTCACACGTATATAAGGATTGATCAGCACCCAAATTGATTCGATTTCAGTTCAGAAAGTCTTCTCCAAATATATAATTTCCCTCTCGTCTTTTATATTATTCTTCTTTTGTTGAAACATATACATTCTCATTAGCTTTATTTTGCCCTGCATCGCATAGATTATCGGTTAGACTAGTTATTTTTAGAGGGATCTTTCAAGATTTGATATCATAATTGAAATGTTCATTAAGTTATATATATTCTTAAATTGAAACCATTTAAATATTAGTGCATATATACAATAACAAATTAAGAATAATTCAAAATGAATTATGATAACAAATATGGATGATAACAAAATGATATTACTTAGAAAAAAATTATATTTTTTTGAATATCAAATTTGATCTAGAAAATTTTAATAGATTACTTCCATATATTTTGTAACAAAAATAAATGCAAATCATTTATTGTCATAAATTTTTCTTGCAAATTCGAATTTTTAAATAGATTTATCTTTACTATATCAAAAGTATTCAATACATAAATATACTTATTGCACATCAGTAAATTTTTCTTTTAATTATTAATTATGTTAAAAAAATTTCTACAGATATGTAATTTTAGGAAATTGTATTTTTTTTCTAAATAAATTTTGAGATTACATTTTTTAAATCAAGATATTAAAATTATTAAATATTTAATAATTTGTATGCATTTACTAATTTAATCTAAATTGTATATACATTATTAGTTTTGTTGCTATTTATTAGATTGTATTTAATTTTATGTATACATATAAATATAATTTTACTATTTAGTTTTCTTCAAAATTCTGTTAAAATTTTACATTTAATTCATGCAAAGTATATCATTAAGATAGTACTTATTTTTCTTAATATAGTATTATTTTAATCCTAAATATTGTTTAGACATTTATTTTTACGACTTTATACTATTTAGAGAATTACCTTTCTAACCCTATATATTGTGTGGAATTCAAATATAGATAGACATTTACCCTTATGGTCTTAACTATCTATAAAATTACATTTCTAACCCTATTTATTGTGTGAGATTCAACTTTTTATATATATATATATTCAACTCATTTTCTTGGTTTCAATATCCTGAAGTTCCATATATACCTAGTTCAGAATACGTAAGATATCCAACATGCGATGCAATCAGATTTATGGCATTGCATGGTATAAATGAATAACATTATTACATATGGATACATATTTAGTTGACAAAATATATATAGATGTGTGTGTCTGTGTGTGTGTGTGTGTGTGTATAGCATATAATCTTAAACAGATCCGGCAGGCAGCGGCCGGTCTTTCAGGCCAACAACCTGCTTAAATTCCACCTCACATGGGATCATCATTCAACTCAACCGCCCCTCTCTATAATCATTATTATTTGCTCCTGTCCTCCTCTGCACCGTCCTCTCCTCTCTCTCTCTTTCTCTAAGATATATTTGTGCGTGTGTGTATATATATAGTCTGATTTGCAGGTCAGTTTGGCCAATGTATTATAAGGGTCAGAATATGTCTGCTTAAATAAGAACACAGTACACGATGTTTTGGTCAATAACATGGTACTCCCCCGATCTTTCCTATATAACTGTGGGAAGACTAGCATTCAATTGTTTTCCCGATCGATCCTATTTTTATCGTTAAATGGTGTCATGGCCGTCCAAATGACATGGCAATCAGGGCACCCACTCTTTCCTTTTATTTTAATCATCTATACCGATAATTAATCATGCATGTTCCGAGAAATGTTTCAACTATATATCATAGTCATATATCCATTAAAATAGCTAGATTCACACCTCGGTTGTTAACATGGACATCAACCTGCGTGTTTCAGCTATGTAATATTATCCGATAATAATATATCATTATCTGTTTAGAGCAACTAATTGGAAAAAAAAATAGCGCTAGGGTTAACAACCTTGTAATAATATCCAGAGCACAACTCTGAGAAATGCGAGCTCGGACACACACTCAGATATATATATATATATATATATATATATAGGGCTAGTTTCAGTTTGCCCTATGGTTCAGGGTGCCCACAAGATGCATGGAAGCAGGGATTAAGTACATATAGATTAATTAAGACACAAGTCCTCTGATAACTTACAAGAGACAGTATATAGATATATAGATATGTATAATCGTGCATGTATATATTTAATATACCTTGAGTCGACAATCGACATACACACGTATATTATAGTATATGTGAACATCGGGTGTGAGCATGTGTGGACCCTCAAGCAAAGGGGACATGAATGTCAGCATGCAAATGCGTATGATATCATGTCACTATCTCAATTCAATTATATCTGTTTTATCAACCTAAAAAATATATACATCTATTTATATTTATATATGGGGTGTGCATATGGGCTCATTTAATCTCTACTGCCTTTTGGGTTTGTCTTCCAATATTATTATTAGTTATCTTAAGAAGTTCTTGACTTAATCTGTTGTCACCACCGACGCATTTAAAACCTCGATATATAAATTTACGCACCATATGGGAATATATATATACAAACATGGTTTTTCTATAAAATATTTATTCTTATATGCAACCTCTATAATAAAAAAAAATTAAGAAGGGTCGGTATAAGCTGATTGATCAGTTTCCATAATTTAATTTGTTATGAATTCATGCGAACATGCCACTGTAGGAAGTATGACCTCGTAACGGAGTATAAGTCGATCTACAATGTTATTCAAATTAGTTATGATATATAACATGATAATAAGTCATACTGTTATAATAATGAAGCCAGAAAAGAACAAAACACTGATGAAGTTTCACCGAAATTTCCTTACCCCACAAAAAAGAAAGTTTCACCGAAATTTCCTTACCCAACAAAAAAGAAAGTTTCACTGAAATTTCTCTTTCTTAATGTCTCTTGCCTTTTTTTCCTTTTCCATTTTTTGATAAAATGGCTGCATAGGTTAAATTGTTAGCGTTATGATTAATTATCGTCAAATGACTCTGTTCCTTTTCTCGGTAGATAAAAACCAAATTTGGGTTATAGTGAAAACATCAGCACAGAGAGAGAGAGAGATTGCTTTCAATAAAATCAAAACTTCTTCTACCACGAGAACACGAGAATGGCTAGAATACAGTAGTAGACGCTCTCGCCTATTAATAAAAAAATGTCTTATTATCGTCGATACAACTATGTTAGGTAAAATCCACAGGTCTACTTTGGACTCGGGCCCATCCGCAACCCAAAAGTTTAAGTCAATGGGTTGCTAGACCATTATTTCTTATAAACCTATGGATTTCCTTTCAACTTTTCCATATGGGATTACTTCCAACACCCGCACTCACCATTCTCCATAGAGGAGAGAAACCGGCCCAACAATTCCCCCCCTTCTCGATTATATGGAGGACTTCGAGCCGGGCTTCCACTTCCGGACTCGGATACCAATTGTTAGGCCCTTCACTAGCCACGAGTTCCACATTCGGGCCTTGGTGCGGTGTGGGTTTTCACGCATAACGTGTGCACTTCCCCAGAATCATTACCTTGGGCTCTGATACCACTTGTTGGGAAGGGATGTACTCAACCAAACAATAACGCAGCGATTAATCTTCCTCCCCTATTAGTGTAATCGAGATAGGAACTAATCAAATCAACCAACAAACAGTAAAGTAAAAGAATACCAAGAATTTTACGTGGAAAACCCCGATGTGGGGAAAAACCACGGGACCAACTCCGAATCAACAATCCACTATGAATGAAGGTTATACAATGTCTTTCATCAAGGGTAAACCCTTGGATCACCAAACTCAAGAGAAACACTCTCTTGGATCACCCAAACACTAAATTCGTCACCCACACCAGGTGGTTCACAAAGTCAGCTGAAACAGCACCTATAGAGCTCGAATAGAAATTCTGACCGTTCAGAACTTAGCCCCACGTGTTGTGAAGCTGCTGTCAAAATTTCGTCCCAATCGGAATTCGTTTGACATCCCGATCGAGGTTTGATCTCCAGCTGCGCGCTGCCCCTGTTGATCCGAATTCTGCTCTGCTCTTCTCTGTTATTCTGTGCTGATCTGCTGCTTAATTCTGCCGCCTCTTACCCAGCGAATTTAGCTGCAAATTAACCCTAACTAAAGTGGGTCCTTGGGCCTATTAAAACCCGATAAAAGCCCAATATTATTTGAGCCCAACTTCCTCCAAATTGGAGGGATACCCAACAAACTATTTACCCCATTATGTAACTTTTCATTTTTTTTATATGTATATTAAATTCGTAGGTCTCATTTATAATTAAAAAAAAAAGTTCTTCGATCACAAAAATATTGTAAAATATACTTTGCAATATTACACCACCATAAAAGATAGTATCGATTAGATAATAAAACAATAGTTATACTTTTTAGCTAGCTAGAATTAAAGCCAGATCGAGCTTAGTCAACCGAGATTCCAATAAGGCAACAATTCCATTCAATTACTCGCGGATTGCTCACCATTTAAAGCCTATAATAAAAGCAATTTATTCGTTAACTAGTTGGCATCTGTGCATTACACGGTAAATTTTTATCAATTTTCATATGAAAAAAATTAAATAATTAACATATATCATGTATAAATGATATATATAAAGAAACTATTTGTTAAAACTCATATATTTATCAAATAGAAATAATCAATACAACAAAAATGTGAAAATAACTAAATATTATCAAATTAATATGTAATTTAGCCATATGACTATATGCGATATCATATGTGTAGAAGTCAATGATTCTGTAATATGAAACCAAGGAATGGCATGTGCGGCTAGAGGATTTATCTCATGAGTTTGCAGGGAATTCATTGTGGGTTACGATGAATAGTCAGGAGGAATTCGAATAATTCTCGTTATAGAAGAATATATATCGTAATATGCATTGGTGCAACGAAAAATGAGAGATTTAGAATGTTAGAAAATTATCATGAATAATAAAATAATGCAAAATGATGAACTTTTATTTCGTATTTATAGAGTAGTCGGTACATCAAACTTGAAAAATATCACTCAAATCAAGGACTTCTTTCAAACTATCGAGGAATCGTTTAATTTTCTAGAGCAATAATTACACATACAAATAATATGGATGGATAATCAAAATACGTCGAACATGGACACAAATAAAATATAGTAAACTTCATTGAACTGGAATTGAACTATCGATTAACCGTGGAGCTGAGAGTTATTGAATGGATTGATTCGAGCAAGCAATGATGTTTTACCAAGAGCTGAAAATTTTCAAATGAAGCTCTCACATCTCGTTCTTCAACATTTATGTATCACTAGACGGAACTCGCGTGTTGCGTGGTAGATGGATAAGAATTTACCGAACAGCTTCATCTTGTGCTTTGAGGAGTGCCTATGTTACTTTTGCTTGGGATCAAACTTCATTAAATCATACTTTGTAGAATGCAAGTTGTAGGATGTCATGTGTGCCTATGTTTTTTTCCCACGTATAGAGCAAGCCGCGTGAGAAATTGTTTGTAACCAGATGGCTCTATTTTGCATTTTGATTAGACTCTATGGTACTTTTGCTCAAGAAATCGAATTTCATTAACTTATATTTCGATGACTGGGGAAATTCGTTCATTTATTTTGTAAATTCAATCGTGTCCGTCTTATTTTTCTATGCAAAGTGAAAAGATGAATATGTATCATCGGGAATAGTGAAGTAATTTTTTTAAAAATGATGGCAATAATAGATTGCATGCATACGATGAAGATACATCGAACTTCCGTAAAATAAAGCAAGTGAATGGACAACTTAACGATAGCAATAATTGAAATGCATGCACTCGGTGAAAGTACATCGAACTTCCATAAAATAAAGCAAGTGAATAGACAATATAATCAGGAGCTAAGGGTATTTGAATTCGCTAATTCTAACAACTAACTACGTTAAACCAGGAGTTTTAGGTTTTCATATCGAATAATGACAATTCGCTCTTCAGACTTTATATATTATATATAGATGAATATGTATCATAAGGAATAGTGAAGTAATTTTTTAATAAAACGACGGCAATAATAAAAATGCAAGCATAGGGTGAAGGTACATCGAACTTCTGTAATGTAAAGCAAGTGAAGGGATAACTTAATGGCAGAAATAATAGAAATGCATGCACACGGTGAAGGTACATCAAACTTCCATAAAATAAAGCAAGTGAAGGGACAATTTAATTGAGAGCTAAGAGTGTTCGAATGGGCTAATTCTAACAACCAAAGACGTTAAACTAGGAGTATGAGATTTTCAAATCAAATAATGACAATACACTCTTCAGACTTCATATATTATGTATAAATATATAGATATTTAGCTACAACCATCATATTAAAGCAAAGAAAAATAGATGAAGGGGATTCGGTGCAATAGTACAAGTCACCGTTAGGAACTATGAGGTTTCGGGTTCAATCATCATCAATGGAATTTTCGTACCCATTTATTTAAATTTGTTATTTTTATTATTATATTATGTCATAATCCTCTTTTATAACCCAAAAAAATAAAGAAAAACAACTTTATCAAAACAAAGAACAAGAAGAATCACATCACATGAAGTAATTAAGTAGAAATGTAAATGTCAATATTTCGCGGCCGAAAAATTCAGTTATATATATGGTATAGCATCTAATAGATGTTTTATATGAAGATAAATTATCATGATTAACCTTGAGTAGGATAGGCTTCATACCACCAAAAAAAATAAATAAATAAAAGAATGTAGCGACAATATTATGAAAGGAAGCTTCGCTATAAGTCCCTTCAGTTGCCTTTATTTACTATTTCGTTAACCTCATCCCCCCCTCTTCCCCCAAACCTATAGTGGCTTGCCACTTATACATAGAAAGTACCCCATCCTTTTCCTCTCGATAGTATTTTAGGGCTAGGATAAAAGTATCACCTTCCCTCGATAAATCATATAGGGCAAGTTCACGCATATGCAAATTATATATATATATATATATATATATATATAGGTGCTGTATAGCCCGCACGATTTGAACCGAAAGCGTTGTACATATTTGACACTGTCTGATAATACTCAGAATTATAAAACGTACAAAGGAAATGTTTAAGAGACAATCTGAAATCATGTAATATGCATGCTTCCGAAGAGGTTGTTGGGTAAGCTCGAGGTAGCATATTCAGGCATAATTCTCGGGGAGGAACTAGACTAGTAGAAGTTGAAAGGAACCGACAATTGGAATAAGTTAGAAGTTGAAGAATATGCAGAATTAGGAACGTCTTAGCTTATCTGATGTACACATGCAGTAGACACATATATAATATTAATGCGCTCGTGCATGGAAAAAGCCAGAGGGAGGTGTGGTGTTGCGTGCGGTGTCTTCCCAATGGCCAGTGCCAATGGCATCAAGAAATTCCACAAACAAGGGAAGACAAATTGCAGAAAAAGCCGAATCAGGTGGCGAAACATATACGTATATGTTACTAGGAAATTAATATTTTCCACCCTAAAATCCAAAAGAACACGATTTATCTTATTATTATATATGTGTGTGTGTGTGTGTGTTTATATGTATCTATGGGCTCAGGAAAAGCTGGATGAATGACATATTCTATAGGTCAAGTAAATCCGCATGAAATACTCCATTTTGGAATAGATGCAGTCCATGTTTTCCCCAGATGCTGAACGAATCGGAAGTACCTAGATTTAATATCAATTATAGGCACCTGGTCCGTTCCGTGGAAAATAATTCATATTTTTTTGGTGTACTTAATATAATTCATATTAGAAAACTATGTGTATACTTTTTCTAAAAGTATTTCATATCATTCTTTTGTTCTCTAGCTAAGGCGCATGCACTTATCACTGTTTTTTTAGTTTATGAACTTGGCATATTGTACTAAATACATAAATACGATCAAATTAATTGATCATTTCAAAGGAGCAAATCAAATAATTAAGTCATTGATTAATAAGAAAAAAACCAATTTGTTCAGAGGATATTAATATATGTATATATATTACGTATATATTAACTCTGCTTTATCTACTGGAGCGAATATGGTCAATCAGACATATTGCACGTGGGACACAGAAAAAGCTCGACTTCAACGAATTAAGGGGGGAAAAGAGAAAAAAAAAAAAGGTTGTCTTGTGGTTACAATTTTCATAATATTTTTCCTTTTTTTTTTCGATGCGTATGTTGGTTTCCGGACTCATTGGGTCTCGACTAATCCAATTAAGTCGGATTGACTCACTAGGGGTAAAGCTCTTTCAATTGTAAATTTTCTACGTTTATAAAGACTCAAACCCAATATTATTTAAGCTGAACAAACGTCAAATCGCTTGAATCACAATATATCCTTATGTGATCCTATTGAAGCATATACTCGGAGGGTGGGTGCAGGGCGGACTATTTCAAAGCAGACATTCCATTCATTAGATAGAGAAGATCGCCGAGGTTTCATGATCCGCGGTCAAACTTACTCCAATGTCTTTTTTTCTTTTCAGAATTTTACAACGTTGACCACTCTGTCGTATTAATTAAGCGTTTGCATTCCCCAGTAAAGCAGCACTGACAATTCGGGCCCAAAAACAACACTATGTAAGTGTTTGTGCGTGTATATAAATACATATAGCAGGACTACCCCAAAAAAAATAATAATAATAACATGCAACCTTAGGGTTTATACTTTTACTAATGCCTGGCATTGTTTATGCAGCATTTAGCATGCCTTCAAATTTCGCACGATGTCTAGGTAGGAAATAAAATTCCATCCGCGACGAGTCGACTTCGGTTTCCTTTACCCACTCTCATTCTTCTCCCTCTTGAGTCTTGACCCCTCTCTCGACGGCTGCTCCTCATCTCAGCCATCTTCCTCTCTTGGTTATCGCTTCGTGCTCTTTATGTCACGGTATTGTTCACTATGCTAAGAAGACAAAAGGATGCCTGAGGGATCCCAAAAACAACAATCTTTCTTCCTTTCTTTATTTTGGTTCATTCTCAAGTTTTCTCTCATTGCCCACCTAATAGAGGACCCTATTCCTCCTTCGGTTCTGCTTTATTTATCCCCTTTTAGCCAACATGATCAAATCAGATGAAGAGACACACAAACGTGATCAAAGCAGAACCAATCTTGCCGGTTTCGATAACATCAGACGTTTTAATTTCGAAATCTAAACCATTAAAAAAAAATGTAAACAAATGCAGAGCGAAATCGTCATCTCTCTGGCCCTGCTCTTCGTTGGGATAGCAATAATGGTGGCGATCTACTTCTGCGTAGTCAGCAGGGCCTTCCGAGACGTCAGGTACTTGAATGGCCGGGTGGAAGTTTCGTCTGATATTGCCTACTAATCTGTCGAGAGGGAGAGAGACGGTCGGGGAGGGGGATGAGAGAGAGAGGGTTGAGGAAGCCTAGGTCGACTCGCCGTTGGCAAAAATTTTAGTCGTGTGAAGCCCGGGATAAGAGGGGTTAGAGGCATTCGGACTTGCGAATGTATTGTGTATGACAGGTATAGCACGTGGCATTGTGTCACCAAACATATAAAAAAAATCTATTTTTATCAACATCAATTTTTTGGAATATTACTAAAAATCAAGAAAAATTGGGAAATTCTATTGGCTTGTGACATTATTATATAATATATCTGTTACATATAAGACTTTCTCCTGTCTCGAGACAAGGGAGAGAAAGAATAAGAGAGTAGAAAAAAGGTTCGTGCTAGGTGGCGAAACTAAATTTGATGCATTACTCGGTGAAAATATGTCAATACCGTATTATATAGTGATATTTTTTTCTGTTGATATGGTATGTTGGACCCATCCCACATTAGCTTTCGGCCACCTTTTTAACTCATAAGTTATTGATGGTGCTCTAGATGGTGTATTTGATGAAATTAAGTTCGATTGTGCACTATCGGATTAAAATAGGTCGAAAGCCATACTACACGGCGTGATTTTTCCTTATATCGTATCAGAAAGGTGCTTCTGCTACGGGCTATAAATGCCAACCAAACCATCCGTCTCAATGTCCCACCGCAATACAATGGTTGCAGGACCATGGACCACAGTGCAAGAGGGATATCGTGGCTTAAAACGAAGAATCGTTCAATTGCCGGAATTAGGAGTCATGCAAAATTTTGAGGTTTTCCAATAAAAAAAAAAATAAGAGTGATGATATTTCCTCGGAAAAATCTGCCGAGGAACTTGCCGAATACAGACATAATGGCATTCTCTGTGATACAAGCAAAACTTCAGGGGCAAATCTGTATCTTCACACACTCGGCACAATTCGGAGGTTGACTTTTCGGCAGAAAAAGTATTTCTGAAAAAATAAAATAAAAAAAGTCTAACACAAAGTGCTGTGTAGGTTCTCGCGCATTATATATATACATCGGTTAGTTCGTAAAAAAGTCCATAGCTTAATCTAAATTAAATGGACCAAAGTTTAATCGACGGAAGATTACTTTTAATCGAGAAATTAATTAAAATATAACTTGCTGGAATCATTTGTCATATTTTCCGTCTGCTATTACAGCCCATTTTCTAGAGACTTATATATATATATATATATATATATATTTTGCGTAGACATTTATTTCATACTTGATCGGATCATTGTCATCCGAATAAAATTGCGGCTGGAGTGGACAGAAGTGGAACCATTCACAGGCCACTGGATGTAAATACCCATAATTTATATACTTTATATGTCTAACTGTTTTTACGACTATTAATCTTATCGCTTACTTGAATTTCATGAAGAATTTGAAAGAAAATAGTGGAAAAAATATATATCAAGGAGCATATATTTCCAAAATATCGCCATTTAAATTGGATTTTTTATTGATAAGTAAAACGAATTATTATTAATTTTGCGAAAACTTTCTAAGTTAAATGATCTGATTTTGAATCCTCTCCCTCAAAATCTATTCATCAAATAACGTAATTTGGTTCAAACGGTTTAACGCTTGTTCTGTTTAAATAATATTTCGAATTTAAATCTTTGTGAATATAAAAAATCCACGTTATGAGAGTTTTATCATTTAGTGGACCAAACCGACTCGATTGAATTAGTCAGTGGCCAATTAGACTTTTAAATACTATGGTTGAGACAAAAAAAAAATTCTCATTCCTCCATTCCTACCGGAAAAAGTCCATTTGTCCATTGCAAGGTTTAGCCGTTTATTCTAGCTAGTGATGGAACTACGACAAATGAATAATTTAATATAATAGCGTAGCGTATGTGCTCTAAAATTGAAATTCCTCTTCCGATTTTCATGACCCGCAATCTGATGAACAGAACTTTTCAAGGACATGTTTTCATGACTACGTCGACTTAGTGTTACTATTTCTTTTTCTTTTTTTTTTTCTTTTAATTTGAAGAATCGCTCGAATTTGTCAACTTTTCAGGTGAAAATTAATAATTATATTATATCCATATTATCCTACAAAGTAAAATATTGTATATTTCTGATTCTTCAAGATATATATTGGGCCAAAAGAAAAATAGAAAACCTGACGAGATATATGATATCATGCATTTAATCCAAATATTAAAGATAAATAAAAAGCGTACCCCTCATAGTTTAAACACGTTACGTGCACACCCCCTCCCAAAGAACATCTTAGATTGTATATTTGCCCTCGAGGCTTCCACATTATGAGCCGAATATAATTTTTGTCGTCAGGATCTGCCAAAAAAGTAATCGGATACATAGTTTGTTCATGTTATAAGAATCGGGACACATGCATAAATGTGTCAGGCTGGACCCCGTGGGTTCGAATTGCTATATGATCGAGCAGGTTGCCCGCCTAGATAGAAAGTTCGCATGATGTGCCCTCTATACCTATGTTGTGCCCGATAGCAGGTTGAGGGGGTGACTGCGATCGAAATGCGTAGAATATTCAAATCGCAGGGGGATGCACAAGCAATTCACCGAAAAAAAATCATATTCTGCATTATACGAATTGAGCTTCTCTACTCCCATTTGATTTTTTAGCGTACACCTTTCCAATCGAATGATTGCTCGATTCTATATTATGTGCAAGTTGCTCGGTCTTTCTGATGACTGATCGAATTGGAGAAAAATGAGTCAACTTTTTTTATCCCATTTGGATGCATCAACTTGTTGAACAATTATTTCTGCTTGAAATATTCAAGCTATGAAATGCCGGCTATCCACAACATACATTGCTAGGTGTGCATTTTGAAATCTTCCAACCAAGTTCACGAACCCTGGGAAATGAACCAGAAATTCACAAATATTGACACTATGACATATAAGAGACTTTGTCAATAATTAACGATAGATATTCGAATATTTGTCCCTTCTTTAACTGCTAATTAATGCTTAAGAAATCGGTTCTAATTCCATGAATTTACAGTAGGAGTTCATGTTGCATGCAAATTATATCCACATTAGAAGTGAGAATTTGGCTACTATATAAGCACATGCTTCTTAAATTTTCGTGATGGATAATGTTATAATAAATAACTATGTCATATATATCTTTATGATGATTCAAATTTAAATAGAGACTCGGTGACCTTTCTGCAGTTTGAATAGAAGTCAATATAGTCAGCTATAAACTTAAATGTTCTTGATGGCATTCATGAGTGAATCATGCGGACTAGAGTCTTATCAAACAAAGAAAATTAAAAACATAAATTCCATTTTTCCGGATTAAAATTGAAACTTTTGATTAGTTCCAAGTGAGTGGCATGACTATTCCACTCCATTGAACTTACCCTAAAAAGCACATAGAAGCGGGTAGATTCAAATTTGCTTCTTGATCTAAACAAAACATAATAGAAATAGAATAAAGACAAGGGAAAGAAACAAACGTAAGTTAAACCTATCATTTTATATTGTATTATTACTACAATTATATATTGTGCTTTAATTATTTATATAAGGAAATAAAAAAAATACACACTCTTTCCTCGAAGGCAAACATATGAGAAGTTGTGGGACCAAACAGGGAGATTAATGAAATCAGGGGGCACCAACCACTAAGATCTTCCCCCCCCCCCCCCCCCCCCCCCCCCCACTTTTAGGTTGACTCTGTTTAATTTCTTTCCCTTTTTTTTCGTTGGAACTTTAATTTAATTTTAATTTTAATTTAAGGGGCATAGAGAGCCCATTGAATTTTTTAAAAAAATTATGAGAACCTGCAATTTTTCCATGGTGCCACGTGTTCCATCGGGGACTCGTGCTTATCCTTCATTGAAGGTGGTATTTCTACTCCTTTTTAGATTTTACTTCGATTTACTAGTGGCAAGAAAATTTGATCACAGAAATATTAGATTACATATACACTGATTCTATCATAAGCTTATGCTTATATTTTGTGTTATGATCGATTATGATGGGGCCGTCTGAGTTTTCTTGTCGATGTTGATCGTGTTCACAGTTGTTCTAGGCTCGACTCGAGCTATAATTATCCAGGAGTTAACCTAATGTGAATGCAGGGGGATTTAGAAAACTAGCCACATGTTGTGGGGAATCTTTTCTAAATATAGCCGATGCGGACAATAATGGTTCACATCAGCAAAAAACTATAAATTAATTACAGGAAAATAGAGAAAATTAATAATAAAAATATCATCAAATGGAAAAGAAATGGGCCCTATAACATTTTACATACCCTCTTATGTCATGGAGTAGCTTTCCTCTAAATGTGTCTATGCAGTGACTTCATTGTTTCGAGCTTTATTATGTGTACAAAGGTTATAGTAATCAGAGGCGGCCTTTACTCCGTTACCCTGTCCCGAGAAGATCTCGATTTGCATCTGAAACACATGAGGTCCATCGCCCATATCCGGTGGTATATATTTCGAATGATATTGGACTATATCGGTCGTCCAAAATTTATTATGGATAAGCAATTATTAACCCAGTAATGCGAAACGGGAAGAGCAGGCAGCACTGAGATAAAGTGATCAGCATATTATTATCGCCACTATTATTGTTATTATTATTATTAGCAATAATTATGCTTGCGAAAAAATTTAAAATGTTCAAAATAAATAAATAAATTAGTTAAATTAAATTAAAAAATTACGGCCCGGCCTTGAAGGGGTGCGAGACGTTCAGGTTCAGGGACCGGCAAATGCTATTATATATGGCAAACGTCCGCTCTGCAACTCCCCGGAGAAATCTCTCGCCCTCTCTCTTCACCGGTTCCTTCCCTCCTCTCTCTCTCTCTCTCTCTCCCCGTTCTAACAACTCTCTCTCTGTCTCTCTCTCTCTCTCTCTCTCTCTCTCTCTCTCTCTCTCTCTCTCTCTCTCTCTCCCTCTCTCTCTCTGTTCATACAGAAGATTCCTGTTCTTGTTAGCTTTGTGATGTGTTAAGACAAGAAACAAGACAAGACAAGCCGAGACAAGACAAGAAATTCGGTTCTGAAGGAACTTTGCTGGGTTCTTGTCGATTTTCTCTGAAGTTCGATTCCGGGGCCGAGCTCTGGTTTCAATCGCCTCCCAGAGGTCGCTTCTTGCGCATGGTCGCTTCTGCATTGGCCCTCTAAGAAACCAACCCCTCATTGGTACATATATAAACTTGAATACCCGATTGGCTTCGGTTGCTCGATTTCATTTCCCGTGATGCAGAGATTCCGTTGTTAGTCTCGTGCCGCTTATTAACCCGGGTTTGTGGTCTGATCT
This sequence comes from Punica granatum, assembly GCF_007655135.1. NCBI lineage: Eukaryota > Viridiplantae > Streptophyta > Magnoliopsida > Myrtales > Lythraceae > Punica > Punica granatum. The sequence continues at coordinate 14,485,653 of NC_045130.1, forward strand.
ATGTGTGAAGATTTGGTCCGACGAGGAGGAAGATGTCAGCAATGGTGGCTCGGACCGGGCGGCACAGACAGCGTTACGAGGACAACTTGCGACTGGTCTCGGGGTACGTTGTTGCCCTGTTCCTTCCGCTACTAAGCTTACCCTTCATGGATTGATTATATCTACAGATGAGGTATTGAGGAATTTAGCAATTGCTTGAGTTTGTCCTTTTGTGGAAAGGAAAAAGATGAACAGATTCCAATATGATTTGTGTGCTATGAGCTTGGCCGGTTATTCAATTTTAACCTCGAGCCGACCAAGAGAAGGGAGAGAAGAAGAGACAAAACCTGCCCTTATCCACTATTATAAATTTCCACCCCCAACAAAAAGAAAAAGAAAATGTTTTTTTTTCCACCGTGTGGGTCTAGACACGGGTGCACACACACATCTATTATATATATTTTTATAATATAAATTTTGTATGTATTCGTAAAATAATATGAGGATTTCACTGTAAACTATGGGTGATTGCCCTTGTCCTCTTGTGTGGAAATATGGGTGATCAAATCATTGTGATAGTTATTTGTTGAGAAAAGCAAGCAGCAAAGTTTTTATCTTTTTTCTCTTCTGTCGTGTGGGGAGTTTTTAATGGGGAGCTTGAGGGGGCACGAGAGTCTCTTCTCTTCTCTGCTGTTTTTTCTTCTGTTGTCTAGTCATGGTATTGATTGTGACATGAACATGATTTTCACAATTGTTTAGTGGCTGTGATGAAGCATTCCCTGCCCAATAATTGTTTTCCATATAGTCCCAAAAGTCTCCGGAGGTTGTCATCAGCTGGTAATTAAAAATTTCTCACTATTGCAAGTGGTGGAGAAAGTAAGATTAGCATGTAGTGTATAACCTGACTTGAAATGGCAATGCTCGGAAATGGGTCTGCCAACTGTTGTCGTCACGGCAATATTTTTTCCTTGAAGCGTGTAGTCTGAGTGAGGGTCTTTTCTTGTTGAATGGGGCATTTCTAGTTTTCAGTTTTCACTTTCTGAGGAATGGAAAACAATGCAAAGGATAGATTCCTTGTATTCCGATTGGACGTACTCTGATAAAAACCAGATAAAGAACATCAAGAGTGGCGTTTTTGCTCATGAAAATGCAGTATCGAAAACGAGCCGGATGGCATTCCTGCTGATTCATATCAATTGCTTATCACGAGGGTACCCAAGTCTATCGGGGGATAGATCTTCATTCTGCGATAGAAAATGTTGAGGCTTGGGAATGCACCATTTGAACTTGTGTCTCCTTTTCTTTTGAGATTTGTTTATTGTGAGGGCAGCTTAAGAACTAATTCAATTGGATTCCTTTAATTTTATGGTATGCGAAATTGTTCCTAGTCTCAAGCTCTGAGATACTTCTTTGAAATCTATGCTGTTCCCCACCGTTTGCATACTGAATAGAATTTCTGTGCGACAGATGCATCCCTTACCGACTCACAAAGGACAATGACTATCAGAGAGGCAGCATAGAGAACAGAGTAGAAGTACTTATGGTCTCGTCCCCGAATCGAGATGATCTCGTCTTCCCCAAGGTACCTCATTCACGTGGCTTATTAATCCATCAGGCGGCACTCTGGCATAGTTATTCCTGTTCCGAGTTGACTTACGGGGATCTCCTTGTTTTGCTATCAGGGTGGATGGGAGGACGATGAGACCGTTGAAGAAGCAGCGTGTCGTGAAGCTCAAGAGGAGGCTGGAGTAAGAGGAGTACTCAATGTAGGTTATCTTTTCTTACCTTGAACCAAAGGCTCAATGTGTGCCTCGGTTATTAAGTCACCGGTTTTGGTTAAGACCTGATTTAATCTTGGTAAAGGGGATTGACTCCTTTTCATATAGTTAGATGGAAAGATCACTGTTAGTTCCAAAATCAAGTGTAGATGGACTTAATCATTGTAAGTTGGAGCCACAGACCAATCCTATGGTCGGTTTCTAGCAAGGCAAAAAGCTGTATTTGCAAGATATCTACTTTTTTTTTTTTGATAGGTACAAGATATCTACTTCATGCCTAGTACATTGGTACTAATAGTGCATGTCTAAAGCAGGACTGGTGCTTTGTTTTCCTCTATGTTTAGGAAACTCCACTTGGTGTTTGGGAATTTAGGAGTAAGAGCAGACAGGACGTTTGCAGCCTAGAAGGAGGCTGCCGAGGATATATGTTCGCACTCGAGGTCACCGAGGAGCTTGAGGCCTGGCCAGAGCGAGAAAACCGTTGTCGGAGATGGGTCAGTATTGCTAAGCTTAAGTTTGCTTTTCGTCCAAGTCCTTTTAGGAATTCGTGATTGGTCTGAGGATTGGTTCAGCTCTCCTAGTTTAGAGTCCTCATACATATTTCCTGGCCTTCAACAGGTAAACGTGAAGGAAGCTTTCGAGCTCTGCCGCTACCAATGGATGTGTCAGGCGCTGGAGAGGTTCCTCAGGGTACTGGCAGAAGAGGCAAAGCTCAAGATGATAGGAGAATCCCCCGAGCCCCCACCACCCGCGGACATGGTGGCTGAATCCCCTATCGTGCCACCCAGCTGCTGCATAGATGCCCCGACAGCACAGCGTCACTCTGCCATGATGCCTTTCTCATGGATCGTCACTGTAAAGAGGTTGCCCCTGACCTGACCTGTGCTTGCTGACTATATACAGCGCTCGCGTCATTATGACCAGTGAAATTGTCCATTATTCGTATCATTACGTGTAAGATTTAGATTCACGGAGTGCAGTGTAAATCTCTTCCCAAATGTGAAAAGTAACAAATTGTGAAGGGAAGCGGTTGCACTCTCTGTTATGTGATTGAGGTTGTTATTAGTGCAAAAAGAAATCCCAAATCGTTGCCTCTTCCCTTTTTCCTATCATCAATCTAAATGACAGAAATATTTCGGTTACAAAGGAGATCAGTATGCCTAATATAATAAAACAGAAATATAACAATAGAAGTAGGGGTGTGCGTGTCCGGGTACTGTTGTTTTTCACGATACCAGATCTTACTTTAAAAGAGGCAGGTTACAAGATTTTTGAACCGAACCAATCCTGTTGAGTCTTGGAAGCGGAATCTACCCAAAACCTCTATTATACCACGGGTTTCAGGTATCTTGTTGAAATCTGTAAATTTTTTTATCTCGCTAAATAAAATTGAAAATGTATCATCAATAATCAATAATCTCGCAAAATAAAATGTAGACATAGATTTTTATTTTTATTTAAATTAGTAACTATATTTTTTAAATATTGAAATATCTGAATATAACTATATATGGAAATGATTATCATAGTATCGGTTTCGATTCTAGTTCTGGGTACTCCATGTGAAAAAACGGGAATCGGAATCGGTTTTCACTGGTTCCGTATTTTAATACTTGAACCCTACCGTATTTTCAATAAAACTACTTGGACCCTACTCTAATGGTTACGTTCTGATCGATTTCGAGTTTACCCGGTATCATTGTATATCTCAAAATGGAAGTAGTCACATCCCCAATAATACCCAATCATATCATACTTGGAAGGGCTTTGACAAAAAATTGGCTGGGCTGAAACTTTAAGACAATATCTGATGCCTCATTCGGCCCACATGACGAGGAACAAATGAATTGTGTGGTGTTCGGGCTCGGGCTCGGGCTTGAGCTTAGATTGACCTGACTAGACAGCGAGCCGGGCTAACTTTTGGACCAGTTCAGCTTGATCCATGATCAGATCTACCGCAACCCAAAAAGTGACCAAATGTGTGCATCATTGAAATCGGAGCCAGTCCCTCTAAATGTGTAATTACAGAGGGGATATAGGAAGACCCCGTCGAAACTAAGAGTAATCCAGACTATGATCAGCTCAAGATCGTCTTACGCCTTTTTTTTATTATTTATTTTAATGAATAGATCATTTTGTGCATTATGTGAATATTTAGGATGAATTTATTATATATGATAATAATTATCCTACTAAAAAATACTTTTTTGAAATGAATATTATAATTGGGGAGTTTGTTTTTGATATATTATTTGTATTTCAATAGTTTTAATTAAAAATAAAAATTATATGTGTAATTTAAGGTCTTCAAATTAACATAAAAAAATTACGGTAAAATTACTTTTATTTCTTTTACTAAATAATTTCCTTAATGAAAATCAGACATATTTGCATAAATAAACTAACTATTATATAAATTACTTTGTTTTGATTTTTAAAATAAATATCATAATAATAGATAGATATAGATTATAAAATTATCTAAAATTAGCTTCTTCCAGTTAATGATTATAATGCAATAATATTTATAGGTATGTAATTTGTGAAAATTTAAAGATACTTACGGGAAATTATAATGAACATTACACTCAATATTGAAATAACATCTCATATCTAAATTTGTTATTGCAAAAATTATTAATATTTTAAATTTTTTATAATGATAAAGGCAAATAAATAATTTATAATACATACAAATTTCTTCGTTTTTTACAATATTGATTGAAAAATTAATATATTTTTATATAATATAAGTAAGAGTAGAAAACCTACATACAATAATTGTCTAGAATATTTTAGAGCATAAATTTCTATTACAGAAATTTATGTTTGTTTGCTGTGAAGAAAATTTCAAGATTATTTCTATATGAAGCATTTCTCAATGAATAAAATTGGAAATATATTAAAAAAGTAAAACTAATTATTTACATTGATATGTTTAATGCATAAATAATGTACAAACTCTGGTGCATATTATATATTATAGATATATCTTATATATCATACAGGAGGACCGTACTATGCACGGAATTAAATTAAATTTTTATTTGAAAATTATATTCACTCTAAGTTATTTTTAGAAAAATATATTTCTAAAGTCATTTAAATTCCTCGTGTGCCACATACCATGTCTATTATAGTGTGAATAGTTTTTTAAATAGAATTTTTTGCCTTTTTAATAGAAAAAGCATAGTTTCTTCAATTAAAGATGTGGAACAGTAAAATTAATAAAGAATTCTTTTTATCTGTATCCTGGTATTCGGAAGTCTAATGGGTTCTGACTAATCTAGTTTGAGCCAAGTCGGTCCACTGAAAAGATAAAGTCTCACAATATAGATTTTCTCTATTAATAAAGAAATTTAATAGGGTTAATAATAAAAAAAGCACAAACATTTTACATTTTAGCAATTCTAGCTCAAACTTTTTTTATTAACCTAAAAATGCACAAACTTTCAATTTGATAACAATTTTTGCACAATGTCAAATTTTTCGTTAATTTGGACGAAATCGAGGCCACAGTGGGTGCCAGCGATCTCAATCCGGGGGAAGGAGCCGACGACCCCAATTGGGGGGTGATGGTTAGGGTCGCGACTCCACCTGTCGAAATCGGGAGAATCCCCAATTTGAGGGTTCTCCTAATTTCAGTGGGTTGGGGGCCTCAACCCTCGCCACCACCTCCTCATTGAGGTCGCTAGCGCCCATCTCCTGATTGAGATCGCTAGCGCCCTCCCCTAGTTGAGGCCGTCGGCGCTCTTTGTGACCTCGATTTCGTCCAAATTAATTGAAAAATTGACGTCATGCTATAATTGTTATCAAATAGAAAGTTTGTGCATTTTTAGGTTAATAAAAAAATCTGTATTAGAATTGTTAAAATGTAAAAAGTTTGTGTTTTTTTTTTTGTTATTAACCAGTGTAATAAACAAAAGAAGAAAAAGAGAAGTGACGGCATATATTTATAAGAGAGAAAAAAAAAAGTTTGTGAAAGAGGGAGAGAATTGTGGAGTGGTTACTTGGTAGTTAAAATTAAAAGTAGTGTGTGGATATACTAATTTGGCCTTAACTTCCTTCCTCCAAATCCAATGGTATTTTTGGGAGAAGGAAAGTTACACTAATTAATTAAATTATAGATTATAAATTCACTCATTCTTCCTCCAGTTGCAAGCGCCCCAATTCTCCCAAGGAAATTGGAAAATCACTCTCTCAACCTTTCTTGATGTCGCTCAAGAGAAAATTAGAAATTTTTATCCTATAATCTATTCTATTATACATTTTTTTTTCAGTTAGAAAGAAGATTCACGAGTCTAATATAATGATATAGAAATTTTAATAGTTAATAAAGAAACACAAGTAATACTAAGATGAGAATCATATGCAATCTTTTGGTGGACGGGAGGATTTATGCGTTATAACACTACACTCTCTTTCTCAATTTTACTATATTTTTACATTCTTTATTTTAATTTCTTACAAAGATTGAAATTTTTTATCTTTTCACACTCTTTTTCATCGCTGCAAGTTTGTCAAATTGTGCAATTTGTTATTTCCCACGACTCTCAAATTTTTATCCTACTTATTTTCATGAGTATTATTTTTTAAATAATTATAGAAAATGAAATAAATAACACTACACGGTCCAACTTTTGACAATTTTTCAATTTTATCATATTCTTTAAAAAAAATTTGAGCTATTCTAACATTTAATTTTTATTCCAAATTTATTATACTGTCAAATTTCCGTCCAATGTAAATAAGCTGCCCAGGTTCGAATACCCCAGCCACCATCCTCTTTTTTCATTTTTCTTTTAAAAAACAAAATGTATGTTTTATTATATTTCCTCTTTCCAATATAAAGTACCTATTCCAATTTTTCATTTTTTCTTTTACAAAACAAAAAATATATTTTCTTGTATTTCCTCTTTTCAATATAAAATACCTATTTTTTATTTTTCCTTTACAAAACAAAATATATGTTTTCTATATTTCTTCTTTTCAATATAAAGTGCCCAATTTGAATTGATAGTCAGTTTAAGTAGAATTTTTTTTTTATTTATGCTCTTAGATGTGTCGTAATATTTTTGGATGAAACACATGAATACAGTACTAAGCTATGATTGAGACTACTCGCTTGGACAGTGATTTGGTCGTGACTATAAGATACTTTCAATGAAGTTCAAACCTTACACCGCGATTAAAGTTTGTCAAAGCCTATTAAATTGGTATTATGATTTTCTTAATAGGAATACTAAAAATTGAAATTAAAATTAGTTCGACGCCTCTGTCAAATTAATTAATATATTCTTTTAGAAATCTGCACCATTTATTAGCAATCAAATTCAAGGGTTTATAATTTCTATCCATAAGTTGTTTTATCAATAGTTTGACTTATACCCTATATTGATCAATCTACAGAAAAAAAAAATGGCAATTTTTTTTTTCAAACGCATCAGCATCGAGCTGAAGGACTAAAACCTTTTGTTCTTTGTGCAATATGAGAGATTTTCATTGCTTCAATGAACATTGTAATATTTTATCCAATTGATCAGGTGGCAATTTTCCTATGAAGATCTGTTCGTGCCAAAAACCATGTCGCCGTAGAATCAAACAACAATTAATCGCTGTGTCTATAGCGTCCTCGATCCCATCGGTTGTCAATGGTCGGAATTCACATGTATCAATTGTTCCACTCTCTTTTAACAGATTATTAAACGCTAGTTCAATTAATTCGTGTTTTAGAATAATTTAAGCAAAAAATATGCAATTTTCTTTGTACCATTTGCCAATTGAACCCCATTCAAACTCAACATGATAAAGTACGTTTGGTTAAGCGTGCAAGCAAAGAATTCCTAGTAACCGTGCATGGCTTCTAGTGAAGAACTCGATAGATCTCATCCGAACCACTTATTAAGACTGATCTTACCTATCGTGTTTACGTGGATTGATACGTGTTTTATATTCCAAAACTGATCCAAGAAAGGGACGGGAGGCTTCAATAAGTGCTCAATCGCATCTCTTCAATCGACAATTTTTACGAGCATAACAACCTTCAGAAATAGCAGGTATGCGTACCGAGGAGTTTCGAACTTGGAACTTCATTGCAAAGTGACTCGGGGTTTTAGCCTCAGCATATCATGCACCACTCTCATTAGTCATTGGCATGATCATCCTAAACGGAGAAGGAACGAGGAAGTCTCAAAAGAAGTCAATGAGTTCCCAAGAATAAGTCAACTAAACCAAAGGCCCTGATTCGATCATCCGGTCCCTGTCACAGCATTGATTTAATCAGATCAGCACCAGATGGGCCCAGGCGACGCCACGTCATATCCGTACGTGATCTCAATTAGTTAGTAGCTGAGGTCGCGAGTTAAAGCTCGAGTACTAAGCGAAAACGGACCCATTTTTTCGTCTGCTTTTCCCCACTCGCGTCCAGGCGCGCGTGCACTTCGCGCCCCCGCGTGTAATCCGCGGGCAAGGTGGAGATGAAAGGGTCGTTTACGGCTCTCCACGGATTTGCCACGTCAGCTGTCATTTTACGGACTACAATCAATGGATTTATTTATTTATATTTTTTTTATTAACTAATATAATGCAATTTTCCTGTATATATTATATGTATATATATATATATACACACACGCATGTAATACTAATAATATATGTTTTTGCTCCTATCCAATATCCGATAGGTCATCTATCGTTTGTTGTTGGCTTTGGGTCGAGAAATTCATAGATAGCTCCTCTATGTTTGCCCCTTACGTAAATGGCATGCGTACGTTGGATGTACTTGAACTGACTTTGGGTCGTTTAACGGATCGAAATTTAAAACCCTAATGATGTAAGATTTTATAAGCTTGTTTTCTATGTGATGATGTGTTTCAATATAATAATAACTCGTCATTTGCTTAGTCTTTGGTTGTACATTATTCGCATTACATAGTATATCCCGTGTCGTTTTTTAGTCGAAAGTTAAAAACTCTCGCGTACCTTTCATGTAACTGCCGCATATCTCTATTATTGCATTTGCTTTGGCAATTTTTGCTGCTGACGATTCAAAGTCAATGCAATGCTAAAGAATATTAATTGTATACGGAAATGAGCCATATATAAGTGGGAGGCAATAAGATCATGAAGTGGATATGCTCTTCAAACCATATATATATGATGTCGTGTCTATCATCATCATCATGCTTAAGAATCTTTCTAAGCCATTCCTTTTTCCCCGTCTTTCGATTATTTGCATCTGTCTGGATGAGGTCTAATCGGGACCTTAATCAAGATTCGATAACAATTCTTCTTTTGTCTAAGTCCGAGGAATTGAAAGCTTAAGGACTCGAAATTCCAGTATTAGAAATTGGTATGGCGTCCTCTAGTTAACAACCTTGCTAGTGTCCTCCCATGAACCATGACATTCTAAGCGTACCAAGATTTCAAATTTCAGATGGACTAAAACATAATTAATTAGTAAGATGATACTAATAATTCCCCAAAAAAAAAGTGAATATCATTAACCTTATGCCAACATCAGTGGAATCTTAGCCCCTCAACCACGATAGAGTCTACTGGAAAGTGCGTGCGTTGTCCTTTGTGTCACAGCTAACTAGTCTAGTCTATAAAGAGCAGTCACTATGAGATACACATCATGCCCCGTTTGATTTTATAATCAAATTTTTAAAATTTTAATTCTAACTTTAACTCTACTCACTATACAATAAAAATTAATAATACAATTATTATTTTTTCATTTTTTTTAATTTTTTAACTATTCAATTCAATTTTTAATAATAAATTCTCTCAACTATTTATTACTTATTTTACAATTCAACAATACAATCATTACTTATTACTTATTTTCTCATAATTCAACATCCAAAATCATTACAAACCAATTAAAACAAAAATTTGACTCAATTCAACTTTAAAACCAAACACAGTATCCTTAACTCTAAATCTAATCACACCACTTATTGTCTCCTCATAATTACATGATGGACCATATTTGGCACGTAGCTTCTAAGCCGATAATGATATCCTGCACTTCCAATCTCCCAGAGCCAACTGATTGGAGCTTTGGCTTCATAATTAATTATTCCACATAATTTGAGGTATAATTTGTCACACGACCTGATATTTATCATCATAAGAAACTCAGAGGATAAAATGATTGAAAACCATGAACCCTCGAAACTAGCATCTTTTACCTAGCCAATATTATTGGACAATTTAAATGTAAGTTATTCAAGTTGAAAGCTTGATAAAAATCTAGCAGGATCTAAAACTCGAAAAAAGTAGAACCTTATTAGCTTGAGCAGCTTATAATGGATGCACCATAGTAATTAAGAGCGTATGAAGTAATAGTGACATCCATAATTACTAAGTAGAAGCCCATAATTATGGAATGAAATTGATCGCAGTTCAACTGTTCAAATCTGATGATTCGCCCTGTAGCCGGTTGAAGTCAAAATCAATCACGATCGGGGGTTGAATAGGACGATTAATGTTTTACGTAGTAATTCGATTTGAATTATCTGGTTCGTCTGTGCAAAAGAAGTCTCGAATGACCTCCACTCATACCATGAACTGGCAACACAGTCGGCCAAGCTTCGACAACTCGTGCCGTGTGAAGATCACATCTCGCTTTGACTGTTCTCCATAGGGCCATCACCTAACCATAACGAAGACGAGCCCGTACCATAATTCGCTCACAAATTTCGTAGCAAGTAAGATTATTATACGCGCGCGATTCCCGGTTAGCTAACCGAGAAAAGAAAACAATCCAACTCCTAGTTCGACCGGGTTACCGAGTTCGTTAAATATCAGCGGAGGAGTTATCATTATCGAAAAAAAGTAAATTACAGAAAAAAAATAAAAAAAATAAAATTCCACCTCATGACCGAATCGGACGGACGGGAGAAAGAGATGAGTGACATTCCGCACGCGCGTCCCCTCCGCGTGTGAGGCAGACAGCGGAGCCCTGCACCGGCGGCTGCTTCTTCTGGTTATATTACGCCCACTCCGTCTTCGAAGCGCGAGAAGGTCCATCGGCATCTTCTTCCCCTCCGAGCAGAGCAGAGCAGAGCAGAGCAGTCGCAGTCTCAATTTCAAAGGGAAAAAAGATTTTTTTTTTTTTTTTATTCATCAACCATGCAGAAAAAAGATTGAATATTTCTCGAAGAAGAGGGAGGGAGGGAGGGAGGGAGTGGGCTGTTGAGGTCGGCAGGTACAGATAGAAGGAGGGAGAGATAGAGAGAGGGAGGGTCGTGGTTGGCTTCTGGGAATGGAGCCGGAGTCTGGGGTTCCCAATCCCCGCAATCCTCCCGCGGTTAGGGTTCTTCCTTTTACCAATCCGTTTCCCCGTCTCCCCCATCTCTCTGTCTGTGTATTTGAACATGTATGTACATGATGTGCATATAGCTCGCGATGTGTGTGATTCATTGGCCCGACGGGAGGGATCTCGTTTTCCCATTTCCCGATTGCTCCTCTGGTGATTTGGGTTGATTCCCATTAATGGCACGGATGTTCCTTTGCAGCTGCCCCCTGGCCGGGGCAACCCGTGTTCCCATCCCTGAGATGGGATTCTCACTAATGAATGCCATTTGGAACTTCCCCTGATCCCGAAAGTATCAGTGACGCTGCCTGTTTCCTTTTGGGTAGATGGAGAGGAGGCATATTGTTATGGACACTGCTTCCTATGAAGCTATATGGTTCATGCCGTGCATTTCGGTCTTTTGAGGATGCAGTAACCGGAGTCTAAGTAGTTGGTCGTGGTGAAGTGGGGAACCCTTTGAACACAGCAGTTCTTTGGATACTAATCTAATTTTTAGATCCCGTTTCTTGTTTCACAACAGTAGAGTATCAATTTCATGCCCCGTGTTGGTCCCTCGATAAGAGCCTATAGTGGTTACTGGCAGTGGACTTGAGGTCCGTCATGTAATTGGACATTAATTGTTTCGGGAAATTGAGTTGCTTCTATGTCATATTGATATGACGTTGGGTGGATATTGAGGTTATCGACCATCGCAATAAAGGCACAGAGAAACAAAAAATCTCCCCGTGCTAGTTGTTTTCCCCAGCTAATAGTGGGGAGGTTTATAGTCTGTGGTTTGAGTTCATTGCAACATATTTGCGTTCCCAGTTTTTGTTCATAATTGTCGAAGGAAGTTCAATTTCCACTGATAAAACTGTCAGAAAACAAAAATCACTTTTTCTGTCCGCTAGCTCTTATTGCATAGTATTTAGTTGCCCCGATGAAAACTGAGTTGCCTTCTATTGGAAATCAATTGTTTAAAGGAAGCAGGCTTTGTTCCTCATTTACATCTTCTGGATTATATTTTCGGTGGAAGTTGTTGATTGACGAGCAGCCTTATCTGTCATTGTGGTATAATTTAGAATGAAGCATCTAATACTTAGCTGTATTCTTGTTTGGTGCAGCTTTCATGGATGCATCTTTCGAGGAATCTGTTATTGGCATACCAAAGCTTAGGCGTAGTATATGGAGACTTGAGCACTTCTCCTCTCTATGTTTATTCAAGCACGTTCATAGGGAAATTGCAGAAACACCAAAATGAGGAAGCAATATTTGGCGCATTTTCCTTGATCTTTTGGACCATCACTTTAATCCCGTTGCTTAAATATGTTTTCATCCTCTTGAGTGCTGATGATAACGGTGAAGGTGCGTGAAACTCTTGCTTCAAATTTATATAAGGTAATATAGAGTTGAGCTATTAACAGAGTCTTCAAAGATGCTTTTTAGGTGGGACGTTTGCTTTGTACTCGCTGCTTTGTAGACATGCAAAGTTCAGCTTACTTCCCAATCAACAAGCAGCTGATGAGGAGCTCTCGGCATACAAATACGGACCATCTTCACAGGCTTTGCCTTCTTCTCCTCTTAAGAGATTCTTGGAGAAGCATAAGAAGCTGCGGACGGCACTGCTTATTGTGGTGCTTATTGGTGCTTCTATGGTCATTGGTGATGGTGTTCTCACACCAGCTATTTCAGGTGAGGTCCTGAAATTTGCTTCTAAAGCTGGATGAGGTTCCCAATACTCATCCCTACTGAACTTTGATCTTGTTTTTGAGTTTAACTTTTTCCTGATTGTTCCTCTTGGCATTCAAATGCAAATTGTTGGTTCTAAGGCTGAAGAAAGCTGATACAATACTATTTGTGAGAATCTTGAAGTGGTAAAAAGTCAGTATTCTCTAGCATGAATCTCATGATGATGAGTAAGCAATGACCAATCTTATAGTAATGACTTTCCCTAAGATTGGGATTCTAGTATTCTACTTTTGGAAGTGTAACATTGTTAACAAATAGGGTTTGTCATAGTTTCCTAACTTGTCCAAAAGATTCTGGAATTAGCAACTCTGGTTCTGGTTTTTGACAGTGGTTTTCTTCCAGTTTCTTATAATGGCAATTTTATCAGCTATAATCTTTTCATGATCCCATTATCACATGGCCATCTGCATTTACCTATTCGCTCAATTATCTTTTGCAGTTTTATCAGCTGTATCAGGATTGCAAGTGACAGAAGAAAAGTTAACCAATGGTGTGTGAGCTATTTATTTCTTGCATTTATTATTGACTTGTTCTCCAATGTTTTGTTTACTTATGACACTTCTTAACTATTTGCAGGCGAATGTCTCCTGATTTCATGTGTCATAATAGTTGGCCTGTTTGCCTTGCAGCACTGTGGCACCCACCGTGTAGCTTTCGTGTTTGCTCCAATAGTAATTATCTGGCTGTTTTCCATTTTCTCCATTGGGCTTTACAATACGATACACTGGAATCCAAAAATAGTTCGAGCTTTGTCTCCTTATTATGTTGTCAAGTTCTTCAAGGAGACTGGTAAAGATGGGTGGATTTCTCTTGGAGGTGTTCTTCTGTCAATTACTGGTAGGTTAGCTCTGGATATATTATGATACAAAAGTTTTCTGTTGCGAAACCTTTAATCTTTATTCTTTGTCCCCCTGATTTTTGTTCTATTGAAGATGATACAGTAGTACTTTCAGGTGCCTAACTTAAGTTTGACTGATATTGCATTGAATAGCCCACTTCATCTACTGAGCGATTCCTGTCTTTGGGATATCCAGGTACTGAAGCTATGTTCGCAGATCTTGGCCATTTTACTGCCTTTTCAATTAGGGTGAGTTTTAGAACAGGCTGCACTTCTGCATGAACAATCTATGACATAGTTCAGTGGTACTTAAAGAACTCGAAGGATCAGTTTTGATCATATTATTTGGTACTTTGGTTCACCTTATGTGAAATATATCATATTTGACTCTTGGCTCTGTACATACTCTTTCACATTATCAATAGTCCTGAACGTGATCCTGCCCCTGCAGCTTGCATTTGCTCTGGTCATATACCCTGCTTTGGTAGTTCAGTACATGGGCCAAGCTGCTTTCCTGTCCAAGAATATCAACTCCATTCCCTACAGTTTTTACGATTCAATACCTGGTTAGTATTTTAAAACAAAGTCGTTTGTGGCCAACTGCTTAAAATGATTAGTTGTTGATTATTTCATGTTAATGTCTCTATCTGTTTGGTTTTTAGTTTAACATATTTACTATTGTCCTTTCTCTGCAGAACCTGTGTTTTGGCCCGTCTTCGTCATTGCCACTCTTGCGGCCATTGTTGGGAGTCAGTCTGTAATCACTGCTACATTTTCAATTGTGAAGCAGTGCCATGCTCTTGGGTGCTTCCCACGAGTCAAAGTTGTTCACACCTCGAGGCATATTTATGGGCAGATCTACATCCCCGAGATTAATTGGATCCTCATGGTTCTCACTCTCTCTATAACTATTGGGTTCCGAGACACGACTTGGATTGGAAATGCTTATGGTAAGTCACAATTACCTATATTGAGCACTAGTGCTACTTTTATTTGCCTTGTGCCGCGCTGATCAGCATGTAATTTTTCTTGTTTGCTTCCACTTTCCGAGGGGCTAATTCCAGTTACCCACAATAGATGGGTTGCCCATGTTGAGTGGCTATCAACCTACTCCGTATAGTTTCCCGAGTTCTTCAAAAGCTTATATTTTGAAACTGTTGCTATAGATCTTTCATATGAAAACCCGAAGTGAAAGCATTTTTTTGGACATTGGAGGTGACTTGTCTGACAATGTACCCTACATCCTTCTTTGGTTCAGGACTCGCTTGCATGACGGTCATGTTTGTCACGACTTTCTTGATGGCGCTCGTGATCGTCTTCGTCTGGCAATGGAGTCTGCTGCTTGCAGGGGCATTTCTTCTCTTCTTTTGGACTATCGAGGGGGTCTACCTATCAGCTGCCCTCATAAAAGTGCCCCAGGGAGGTTGGGTCCCCATTGTGCTTTCCTGCATCTTCATGGTAGTCATGTTTGTTTGGCACTATGGGACCCGCAAGAAGTACAACTACGACCTTCACAACAAGGTCTCCCTCAAGTGGCTCCTCGGCCTGGGTCCAAGCCTCGGCATTGTGCGTGTCCCTGGGATTGGCCTCATATACTCGGAGCTAGCAACGGGAGTCCCTGCCATTTTCTCCCATTTCGTCACCAACCTCCCTGCCTTCCACCAAGTTTTGGTGTTTGTCTGTGTGAAGTCAGTCCCTGTTCCATTCGTTGCTCCCGACGAAAGGTTCCTTATCGGCCGAGTTTGCCCAAGACCTTATCGCATGTATAGGTGCATAGTGAGATATGGTTACAAGGACATTCAGAAAGATGATGGAGACTTTGAGAACCAACTCATACAGAGCATTGCAGAGTTCATACAGATGGAGGCGGAGGAACCCCAGTTCTCGAGCTCCGAGTCCTCATCTCTCGATGGTAGAATGGCTGTTATCAGCACCCGAAACATCCAATCAACCACGAGCTTAGTCATCTCCGAAATTGAGGAGAGCAGCTTAGGCAGCTTGAGCTCAATCCAGAGTGGCAAGTCGGTTGCCCTTCAAAGGCTGAGGTCTGCTTACGAGGATGAGAATCCTCAGATCCGGAGGCGGCAGGTGAGGTTCCAGCTGCCACCGAACCAGGGGATGGATCCAGCCGTGAGGGATGAGCTCCTTGACCTGGTACAGGCAAAGGAGGCAGGAGTTGCGTATATAATGGGCCATTCATACGTGAAGGGAAGGAGGTCTTCCTCATTCCTGAAGAAGCTTGTGATCGACATTGGATACTCGTTCCTCCGGAAGAACTGCAGGGGGCCTGCAGTGGCCCTCAACATCCCCCACATCAGCCTCATCGAGGTGGGCATGATATATTATGTCTAGGGTATGAAAGGAACGTAGTTAACACATATCCTCTCCCCACCAACCCCGAGATTCGCGTGGAAATGGGTGATGTGTTGCACATGGAGAAAACAAGAGCTGTTGGGAAGAGGCACACCGGGATTTATCAAGAGTTTTGGGCGATGAATCTTACACTTGGTCAAGATTATATTTTCTTTTCATCAATTTCCTTTCGCTCAATGTGTATAGGATAGATCACACCCAACAGTTTCTTTCCTCTTCGGGTTCTCATTTTTCGGGGTTGCTTCAGTTTAGATGCCGGTAATGGTCGCGGAGTAAAAGTCGAGCATTAGCATTATCAATAACATACATGCCTTCTGTATTTTGCTCGACCGAAACACACCTCTCTTTTTGCGGCTCCATAAACAGTGTGGATATAGCTTCGGATGCTCGGTTATTTCATTAGACCCTCAAACCGATTGAGATTCACCGTTTCAAAGAAAATCCTCTTTGAGGAACCTCGATTCAACGGAAATTATGCTTGATATTCTTGCTATGGCCGGCATAGTTATGCATTTTTTTGAAAGGCAGAAATTTTCTCGTTGAAACCTGATGATTTTACGTGCAGTATGATTCGTCGGGTGTTGCATAGTATACATTATCTTGCACATTGTGGAAGGCCGCATTGGTTGGTTTATGTATGTTTGTATGTGTTTGTGTATGTCAGTAGGCAGACGTGAACATCGCATTCGACAACGCACTCGCACGTAATCCGGTCATTAACTATATATATACCTTTTTTTAACTCTAACCTGCCACCGGCCAAATCCCCTTCGAACATCACCAAACATCATATATTATGTTAATTTATTTAATCACAATCACAACACTAACAACATATGGAGATGTTCTGTTTGCACTTATGATGGATCGCCCAAGGACCGTCAGTACGTGCAAAATCTATCGGGATTATCTCATGAGGAATGTGCTTGCTGGTCGTCATTTGTCTTAGCCTCAAACGCTCGATCTCGACTACGGTACAGTGCCTCAGCAGAAAGGCAACCAGAGAGCCGAGGACCGGACCGGTCACCTCTCAGCTGCTCGTGTACTATACGAGGATGTTGTTTGGTGTGTCCAAAGTTATGCTCGAAATTTCCTGACATCCTTATATATATTCTCAAATGATAAGTCGAAAAGCATGTTACTTATTTTTTTTTTTAAGGTATTCAGATTTTATCCGACTAATTCAGACGGTTCACGCGAACACAACATAAACCAACCGGACATGTTAGTACGATCATACAGACCGTGCATGGTTTCTGGGTGACTGAATGAGAAAAAATAAATGTAAATAATTTTTCACTATTTATCAAAAATGAGTTGGCTCAAGCGAGTTCGCTCTTGTTCCCTCTAAACAAGATCTCAAGTTTGAATGGAGAAAATTCATATTGAAAGAATTTTACGATCCCATTTGACCTGATTAGTTGGGAATCAATTAAAATTCCAGATACTAGTGGCACATCAAGAAAAAAAATCTCACTCGCTCTCACAGTAAATTTGCTTTTTCCATCTCAACTGGCTGGGGGAAGCGAGAGTTGAGGCCACTTCTCTGAACGGAACTGTTCATTCTTAGCTCATTAGCTGCTCACTCTCTGCGACGGAGAGAGACTGAGGACTGAGCTGAAGCTCTTCTTCTCCGCCTTTAACACAGAGAGAGAGAGAGAGAGAGAGAGAGCGATGAGCTTCCAAGACGTGCAGAATGGCCGGGGCAGGCCTTCCGCCTCTCGGCCTCAGAGCCCGTCCCAGGCCGTGGCCGCCGGAATCTTCCAGATCAATACCGCCGTCGCCGGATTCCGCCGCCTCGTCGACGCCATCGGCACCGCTAAGGACACCCCCGACCACCGCCAGAAGCTGTCCTTACTCCTCCTTCCCCTCCATATTCCTTTTTGCTCCCCTCCTACTAGAACATGTCTGCTTGTTTACTCGGAGGGATCGTCGCCGCAGAGTGAAAGGAATGATTCTGGCGCTGAGGATGTGACCTTTTTCTGTTCTGGTTTCTTCCTATCGCAGGCACAGTTCGAGGCAGCGGATACTGCAGCTGGTGAAGGATACTTCCGCGAAGCTCAAGTCCCTGAGCGAATCGGATCACGATCTCGACGTCAATGTATGCTTAACCTCTCAGCTTGCAACGCCTTTATGAATTGTCAATTCAGAAATTTCCAGTTGTCCGGTTCGGAACCGAGAAATTTCCAATCAAACCTTTGCCCGTTCTCTGTTTTCAACTGCTTCATAATCTAAAGAGGACAACGGCTCTCTGCTTTTGATCTTTGGTAGCTGTTCTTTCATGTCTGTGACTCTGCAACTTATTTCCTAATCTCAGGTTCTTGTCCTAACGCATGTTTTTGTGACTAAGAATATGTGTCTTAATCACTAGTTTGATTTGGTAGGCGAGTAAGAAAATAGAAGATGCAAAGCTTGCAAGAGACTTTCAGACTACGCTTCAAGAGTTCCAGAAAGTCCAACAGCTTGCTGCTGAGCGAGAATCGGCTTATGCCCCAGCTGGTCCTCCTTCTACCTCGATAACAATGTATAGAATCCTTTCCGACACAAAAATAGTTCTAACGGCTTGCGATGTGTTCTCCCCTCCCCCCCCTTTTTTTCTTTGTTTATATGATCCATTCATTTTAATTTGTTTAAATTGTGCAAACCCATAATTTTCTTCTTGTGTAACAGATCAGAATCTGTGGAACCAGATGCATCTAAGAGGGATCAAGAACAACAACCTTTTCTCATGAAAGGGAAGAGGTAATTTAATGCATCACTGGACCTTGTGGACATTGATGACATCTTTTGCTTACGCTTTGTCATTTGTTAAAGAATGCGCAAGGAGCCTTCTAGCATAGGATAGCTTCAGTCACTATAGTTCGGGAATGAAAATGAAAATGAAAATCCTCTAATTGCCTAGATTACATGTTTAGTCGGCACTCTTACCATTGTAATTAGATAACTGCTGTGTACAAAATGAAACATTTGTTATATAAGCAAAAACACTTGGCTGGAGTCGACTTATTCTGGATTACCCTTTTAGGCAGGAGCTTATTCTTCTGGATAATGAAGTTGCTTTCAATGAGGCTATGATTGAGGAAAGAGATCAGGGCATAAGAGAAGTGGAAGAGCAAATTGGACAAGCCAATGAAATTTTCAGGGATCTTGCTGTCTTAGTGCACGAGCAAGGCGTCGTTATTGGTAAGATTCTAAAGAAGAGGTGGTTTGATTACCAAGACAAAATATCCTTCTTTAGGTTAATGAGCTCTCTTTTGTTTCCTGTTGTGTGATCTATTGTGGCAGATGACATTCAATCAAACATTGAGAACTCCTCTGCTGCCACAACACAAGCTAGAGTTCAGCTATCTAAGGCCTCCAAAAGTGCTAAAACTAAATGCTCATGGGTAAGTACCTCAAGCTATTGTTGCTTAGCATAAGCATTGAGTCTGTAGATGCATGATATGGTTTGTTGCATGATATGGTTTGTTGCCGTTAGTGAAGACCAATAATCATCCATCAGACGTGAACATCTGGAGTAACAAAGTTTGAACCAAGTCTGCTTCTTATATTGTTCATATGCCAGAATGGCTGCAATGATGGTTTTACTGCCAGGGTTATGCTGTAAAATTGCTATGCTTGAAGCCTGTGCTTAGATTGCTGCTGTGGCTTCTGCTAAGTTAAAGAAATGCAATTTCACAAGCCCTTGAGGAGAACTAGGTTATGCCTTTTGAGTTGAGTAACAACAGAACAACTAATACTCGAGTCAAAGCCTGAACATAAACGTGGATCTTCGTCATGCCTACAATATATATTATAAACTTCTGATGTAATCTTTGGAAAAGCCCTCTGGCCACCCCCACCTGATTGCGACTATATTGATAATTGCTTGAAAAGAGCACGTGCTTTGTGGAGGGCATTATTAAAACAACACCCACTAGCAGCTGAACTGGCTTAAAAGGAAACTCCCATGTGCAACTGAGTTGTCTGCACAGTTTAGGATTTTACTTTGCTTGAATTTCCCTCATGTTCATATATTTTGCTTTCTGATATCTTCCTGTCTCGGGTTTTGCTCTGCAGTGCTGGTGGCTGTTAGGGATTGTTGTGGTGGCACTGGTCATCTTCCTCGTGGTTATCCTCGTCTAGTGTGCGACTTTGCCATGCATTCGAGCTGTGATGATATTTTACATCTTGGAAAAATTCTTTTCACTGACATTGCTTTGTGCGAGTGGGCGGTGTTCGTAGTGCGCGAGTCAAGTGGAACTCCCCCTTTACAGTTATTATATACTTTTTGAAAAGAAAAACTTTTTTTTGAATTTATTCATTAGGGTTCTCCAGTTTGTTTTGCTGTCCTGGTGTGCTCCTGTATTCAACTTCCGTTGCTCGACAAGTCGGTTTCATTCTTTTTGTATCGAGTGCTTGTAGAGGAAAGCGTGTAACTGCTTACAATACTGAGGATGCGGATATGTCTATTTTCATTGTTATCAGTGTTATTGCTAAAAGGTATAGAATTCCCCTCAATGTGTCATTCTTCGGTTTTCCCGTCTTATATATGCAACGTGTTGTAACGCCTTTTCCTGGTGAAATTCCGAACTCCCGTTCCTTAAGCGGATATTGCAATAATGTTCTTTAGTCTTGTTTCCTCTTGGTCTGTTCCATTTTCTTGCCATAACTTAAAGCAGGGGGCAGGGCACAAATCTCTGTGGAGGTCATAACAATAGACAATGCTCTGTGCTCCCTCTCTTTGTAATACGCCGCCTGGTGAAACTATAGTATGGTCTGAGCTTGGAAGTTATTGTCGATCAGAAGCTGTGAAGATGACAAGCAAGTGAGTTCATCTTGTCGTACGTGTGATCGCCCATAGCTGTGCCTACATATATTGACAGATGCAGCCAACAGAATGGAGCTTGCGAATGGGAATGGCTCGTGTGGACCTGCGATTTTGGCAGCTGGAGTAGCTCCAAATCAAAGAGTCAAAATCCGTCTCCCATTGATTCCCGGTATCGAAATGACTTGACTATTGTACTGTGGTATCTATCATATGGCGGTGCAATTCTATGTCCTGTCTATGTTTCTCCCATACTAGCCCATACTTCTATCAGATTAGACAACAAGGAAACCGATCAAAAGGTTTACATTTATCTTACCCTTTAAATGGATCGGTCTGCAACAAGCCGTTCAATTGCCTGGCCTGCCTGGCCTCTAGTTCGTCTACACGAACAATTACTTGCCAAGAGATACTCCACGTGAGCCTAGGAACTCCGGTCTACAATCACCAAGACGATCGGAGCTTCAAGGACACAACAAGGGAGTCGGGTGGTCAAGGGCAAGAGACAAGCCGAGGGATGGCCTTGGTTGGCCGTGGCTAGCCTCGGCTTGGGGTGGTCGACGACAACCTAGGGTTTGCTCTAAGACCGGCCGTCTCTCTCTCTCACTTGACGGCTTGCTTGATTGATTTCTCATTTAGGTTAAATGCAAGATGACTATATCCTTATATACTCTTGAATAAACCTAAGGACTAAATAATAATCAATAATTAATCTTCATTAATTATTTAATCACCATTATGTTCTTGTAGTTTAAGTTATCTAATAGAGTAGACTATTATTGTCACCCTTCACTTATTAAATTGCCACCACTTTTGTCACTGACATATTTTTGCAACCAATTGGCCCTTAACGTTTCCATTCCGTCTAACATTTATACCTTTCCATGACGGAAAAGTGACATGGCATATAACACCGTCCATAAATTTTCCGTCACAGAGGTTAACGAAATATACAATTATGATATTCCTAACATAAATGACACCTACCAGCACATCATGATAATCCTAACAATGATGAATGAATAATTAATATACCCCGGTGAACCAATGACTATACATTATATGTATGCCTGTCCCTTTACTACATAATCCCGATCTAATTAGAGTCACGGTGAATGTCAAACTCTATAGCCCATCATACGAATCTCTGATTTCCATTCCTAGATCGATATGACTTAAAACATAAACTCTTTCCTATTTATGCTCAACTGCCTTGGCTAAGGACTACTTAATCCAAAATCGAACTCATATTTGTAGGATCATTTCCCCGCTTACTCAGGTTAATAAATCCCATCTTGATAGGTCACATATCTCCATATACAACGAACTATGACCACACCTGCCGGATACCCATGCAGAGCACAAGCATATAGGCAGTAGTAAATCTTAATCGCCTATATATGAGGTAGTCGTGCCATCTCAAGTCTAAGGACTACATACAACATCATAGTCTAGATAATGTTCATTGACAATAGTAAAGATAACATGTGAACAATATCTCCACGTCACGTTCAACCCACTTATCACATAAAGTGTCCACGTATCTGCCTGGCAACCGTCGTCAGATAGCATGAGACTCACTATTCCATCTTCATTAGTATCTTTATACTAATCATAGATACAGACAAATGTGACGATATATCCGGAGAGATAATGCCGAATAGATTGTGAACAGTTTAAAGATATTCATACTGACATACTCCGTTACTTATATTCTTAACTCTATAAGAATGAAGCATTTATAAAATATCTTATTGACTTTATTTTAATAAACATAGTCAATATATGAATAATAAAATAAATTTTATTACCATAAAATGAATTATCTGAACACATAAACTAGCTTTCAGGCATATCACTAATATCAACTGCTTCCTCCCTCTCTCTTTCCCTTAGCAGAAAGCAAAATAATGGAAATGGGCACTGAACTCTCTAAGGCCTCCTTGCTCTGGTTAGTTGGTCGAGGGGATTCTCTCTGGTTAGTTGGTCCGATGTTTGTGTTCCTGGACCAGTTGGATTCTCTCTAGTTGGTTGGTCCGATGTTTGTGTTCCAGGACCGAGTGATTTGGTCGACAGATATTTCACCCACTTCGCCCTCCTCTTTCGGTGTTTCTTACTCTTTCTATCGGGAAAAGGCACAGTGGACAGGCTCCGAATGACGTATGTTTCCATAACTGTATGTCGATCAGGAGAGAGGCGCAGGAGTCTCATCCAAATGGTTTATCTAGGTCGTTCAACCGTTTTAGTTGCTACTGATGGAAGTTTGATCAAACATGTGATCAAGAGTCCAATGTTCCAATTGGACAAACTTTTGAAACAAACTTTATGAAACATCGGCTGATACGTTCATGGTTGAACACAAAAGTTCAAATATTGCATCGCAGGGGTAGCAAGGTCGCTACTACTGTTGTCCACTTTTACTATCGTAAAAACTTTACCAAACATCAACAAAAAAAAAAAAGATCATTGGTTCCCGTATATATATAGTTATTAGGCATATCTATATATAAAATTGTGGTTCTTCAATAAATTTATTTCTTTGATCGAGTGATGTGTTACCGATATTCATCGCTCTCAACCTTTGGAATGCTTGGAAGTCGAGAATTAGATCTATCCACGGAGACAAAGGAGACGGTTGAATGTCCTTGTTCTTTTGTCTAATTTGGTTCACCATGTTTGCCTTTTTACTTCTCCGTCCTTTCCATTTTTTCTCACAAAAGGCTTTCGATGGCAAACAACGAGGCAATCACCAGAAGGTCGATGTTCTTCGGGGCATCTCTATACCGGATCTCCTTTTCATGGTATGAGAACGTCAAAATTGTTCGTGAAATTCACAGTGATGGTATATAATTCTCGAGAACTCTTGAGCACGTCTTGTGGCGCGGGCACCACTGGTATGTATTTCCTAACAACAACGAAAGAGCCCGCTACGATCTAGCCATATTTCCATTTAGAGATCTTCAAGACTGTTCCATAAGAATCTACCTTTGGCATTGAACTATAGTATACAAGACTTTGGCCCAGTACATGTCACCAAGTTGCCTGGTCGACCAATATTATTTTCATCGACTTTGGAATATCCATTAAACCAAGTACCAACAAGTTCGCCGGGCTTCAGCCCAATAATTCACCCAAAAAAAAAAAAAGTACCAGCAAGTTCGGAGTTCATTTTTTTTTTCTCCCCACGACCAATCCTTATTAATAGGCCAGCAAAATCAATAGGATATACGTCGTATCCCCTGATTTCAATTTGACAGATACAATGTCGTTGTACACCCACCATTGAATTTGGTCACCTACTTTTCCTTTCGAGTTCATTGTCGTGGACTCATTTGCCTCCAGAAGATCAAACTCGCTAATTAAGATGCGTAGATGCGTACACGAACTATGTAGTTCAGTGCT
The DNA here is from genome assembly GCF_007655135.1 of Punica granatum. NCBI lineage: Eukaryota > Viridiplantae > Streptophyta > Magnoliopsida > Myrtales > Lythraceae > Punica > Punica granatum. Next base: position 14,509,880 of record NC_045130.1, read on the forward strand.
TCGGAAGCATCGATGATTTATATGCCTCATACGTGCTTAAATCTTTCGGCCTGATCAATCGTTTCGGTGCCCGACATAGCTAGAGTGACGGCAAGATGAGGGCTGTAATTTGGCATCTGCTACAGTGGTGTGTAGACGAGGTTGGAAGTCCTATTTATGGAAGGACGCATTCCAAAGAAGGATGGAAGTCTTATCCTGATTCGATAATTTGCTTTTCCATTACTTTCTATTAGGAGTAATCGCTGCTGGCATCATCGAAAATACACGGCAAATATAGACCAATCTATCCGTATCTATATCTATCTCGAAAGGAACCACAAATTAGCTTATATAAGAAGAATGAAACTCGATGTGTCATTTAGATCCATCGCTTGTGCTTTCGGGAGGTGTTGTCTCCACGGAACCACCGGTCCCATCCTGCATCGGCTGGGCCTCGCGTCCTGCCTCAGCCATAGCGCAAAGAACAAATATCCGATGATTAGCACATCGAACCTAAAATGACTTCCAATCCATCGACCCGACTGTTGTATGCAATAGAAGGGAAGAGGAGCCTTACACTGGAAGCAGGGGATCTGGGTTGGACTCGACACTCGGGATCAGTCTGCGCGAAACATACGGAAACAATTGCAGCAGTTAGTAAACATCGATATAACGTCCAATGTCTAATCTAATCACGTTAAAAGCCTATAGTTTCAAGCTTTGCTTTTGCCGGGATTTATTCGTTTCGCCAATTCGCACTCTCCAGTTCCGTAATCCGTCTCAAACATGCCCATCCCCGACAACGGAAAGATCAATAAGTTTTCTCAGATAACATGGTCTTATGGAGATTCCGGATCACAACGTACTGCTGAAACAGACAGGCCAATGCGACCCAACGGGTCATTAAAACTCCGATTCATTTCCGTCGGCATTTCGGGCCAAACTGAGACAGATTTTCGGTCTACAGAGCCGAAAATTAAAGGATGAAAGATTTTTTTTTTGGTGACAACTCACTCTCTGCAGACAATGGAGGATTCACCGATGGTCTCGAGCTGTTCCAGCTCTTCCTGCAGGGAGGAAACAGAGAGAGAGAAAAGCCCATTTCAGACATTCCAATTGATCCTTCGGAAATATCAATGATGAAGTCAACGATTCGGGTCAGAGGGAGATGCGACTGACTGACTGACCTGAAGGGCTTTGATCTGGTTATGGAGGTGGGTGATGGAGGCGGCTAGCCTGTGCCGACCGACGAAACTGGAGGCGGGGGGCTCTGTTCTCGGGAGGTGGGCGGCCCCTTCTGCTCTCTTCGCTACCTCACCCGCAGCCATTGATGGCTCCCCTTGGCGCTCCTCCGCCATTGGGGAGAAGTTTGAGCTTGAGCAGAGGGAAGAAAACGGGGGACAGAGAGAGAGAGAGAAGAGAGAGAGAAACTGAGACAGACAATGGTACATGGACCAAACGTGGAGATATGATTAAGAAGGAAACAATATCGTATTTGTATGTATGTAGTCTTCAGTTAAGATTGATACAGTTAACCGAACCAATTACAGTTAAAAATATATATACTTCTTGTTGTTGAATGTCATTGCGTGTAGTCGGAAGCGACAAGTAAGAATAGTTGGATATGGTCGCCGTTCTACTAGATTGACTCTGGATTAGATATTTCTAAAATTTCGGAAGAATTTTAATTTTATTTTTCAATTTTAGAATATGACAGATAACTATATTCATATATACTCAAAGTAAGGGGGGCCGAAGTGGGCTAGTGAGGGGAATTGAGAATGGAATTGTCAATAATGGCTAGAGGAGATTGTCCCTTCCAAAGAAATAAGTTAATGAATAAATTACCTATCAAAAACAGTTAATGAATAAATCAGTTGTCAAAGTGGCAACAGTGTCATCCTTACGTGAACGCAGACGACTGCATATACAGAAGGTAATGGCGGTTTATTTTCAGAGATAAAATTATAAAAATTTTAATTTTAACTTTAACTTAATTCACTACATAATAAAAATACATATTTTTTAAGTAAAAAATTTTAATTTTAATTTTAATTTAACATACTACATGATATTTTGTCCTTTTTCACAATTAAAAATAAAATTACTTTAACTTTTAAACCAAAATACACGGTAAGAATTCTGCACAGTTGGTCGAAACAGTTCATCTTGTCTATTTCTATCTGTTAATAAATGATGTGCGTAGTAAAGTTGACAAAGAGCGTTCCATATTTCGGGTTAGAAGAAGCAAACTTGATGATGGGTTGTTGAGATAATAATGTTCTTTCCTATCGGAGGGGCAGGACAGACCAATTCAGCTGCCAGTTTTATGTCACGAAGATGTATCATCGTGCTCAGCAGTAGGTTCATCGGTCACGTTTGGTTACTGTTTTAGGACGGTTAACCTTCAGCAAATCGCCGCACTTTTATGTGTTGATCATCTAGAAATGAGATTTTACCGCGAGGAAAGCTTGATGATGAGGCTGAGGTTGTCGTAGCCCACAACAAAAATACTTGTTACGAATTAACCAATATATCTAGCGTCTATTCTGGCTGATGATGTGCCTTAAACAGTAGTGTTCTTATCGACAAGGGAGTGGATCGTCGTGCTGTGCCTGCTTAGTCCGATGGTGCCGGAGAAGACATTGAAGTTCTCCATGGATCTCCGATGTGGTCTCCAAGTTGCCCCGGAGCTCCTTTTCCAGTCCCGCATCCCTGAAAGCGTAAGTCCCCATTCTTGCAGTTTGTTGTTTTTGACTATGATCGATTATTGCCTTTAGGACCTGATATAATTCATGGTCAGCCCAGCCGGCCTGAGGTTCTTTCGTTGAGTTAGCGAGCTCCGATTGGACCGATCGACCTAGCTAATGTTGGTGCAGCTTAGATATATGAACTACTAGCTTCTAAAGCCTGCGTTTTCCGCTGGATTTGCTTTAATTTTGGCTTTGTTTAAGAAACTTTTCAGTTTATAATTTTTCTAAAGTTTTATCACCCATTGTACATTTACATCAATGCTGCATCTTCTCTTGATTTGATAAATTAATAGGGCCGACTCCGAGCGTTGCCGCAGGCTGGAAAATTATCTTCCATTTTTTGATTAATCTTGATGGTTTGCAAATAATCAATACAGTGTATAAATGAAACTAATAATATATTCTCATATACTTGTGTAATCCTTGCTATAAATTAAAATCAAATATTTTTTTATTAACTATGAAATGACCTTTTCGTAAATCATCTTTTATATTTCTATTCTTTCGCAAAAAATTTTCTTCAACAAATATTCTATCTTAAAAAATTACTTTCTCACAATTTTAAATTAATATTCATTTTTTTAATTATTTTCACTATATAGATTGTGTTTACTATTGCTTACTACTTAGTGATTTATTTTTATTATAAAAATGAGGAGAAAAGTTTTCGAAATAGGAACTTTAACTTGTGTTATATGTGAACTTTTACTAATATAATAATATCTCTGATATATATATATCTATCTCAATATATCTACATAAAATCGTATATAATGCATTAAATAGGGTTAGACAAGCAAATGCCATAATAGTATAGGGTTAAAAGGGTAAATGCATAAATAAAATATTAGGGACCACCCTTAAATCCACATTATTGTACTTTTCCAGAAGGGAAATAAACAATAAATCCAAATAAAATATTAAGGTTGAAAATATTATTTTTATCTTTAAATATATACTTGAGTTTTTTTAAAAAAATCCTTTTTATATTTAAATACGCTTGAGAGTTTTTTTTTTCATAAAAAAGCTCTCTAATGCCTGCCTGACACAATCTCTTTTTTGAAACAAAGTTCAAAATCTCATCAAGCATATTACTCTGTAATATGTGTTCAAGTAATATATGTTAAACAGAAGAGTGAAACAGGGAAGAGGATTAAGAGCTTTCGTTGAATAATCTTTGTCAAAATCAAGACAATAAGATGTGAACAAATACGATATCGGAAAACTGTGTGTTTGGTTTTAGAGTTGAGTTTTGATTTAATTGAATTGTAATAATTGTGTTGTTGAATTATGAGAAAAAGTGTGAAAAAGTAATGAATAATTGAGAGAAAGTAATGATTATGTTGTTAAATTGTAATGAAAAAGTCTTTTTTACATAACATTTTTTCTATATCCCTATTATTATTATTATTATTATTATATTATTATTATTATTATTATTATTTATTATATTCATGCTTATTAAAAAAGAAAAGATAAAGAAACAAAAAACAAAAACATTAGGAAGGTCTTTGTTAAAGTCTCTAGATTTGCCATACTCGGAATAAGGTTAAATGTTTTTAGGGTATAAATTGCATTTTATCACATTTACTTAAGGAAAATAATTATTATGGGACACCTTCATAACTTAAATGGAACTTCATGACAAAAGTCTAACGGATCGTATATCCCATATATAAATTCAAAAATTTAATTTACAAAAGCCCGCGCAATGTGCGGGCCATATGACTTGTAGTGAAGTGTTTTGTACACGCACACTTATCTAATTCCCTCTTAATAAATAGCGATAGAACGGTAAGATTAAATTAGTTAAAGTATAATCTCATATTTAAATAAATTCAATGAAATTAAATATACCTTTATCAATCCCACCTAATCGATTAAAGGATTAGAGTATAAAGAGAAGTAAATTATGGTCAACAAATTAAATGGTTAACTATAATACTAATACTAAAAGATATTATTTAAAATAAAATAATAAATTCAAAATTTAAAATAAATTTGAGAGAGGTTGCAGTTGGGCGAGAAGCTTCCACTTACATATCATACGTGAAGCATAAGCCAAGCTACTAAGCTTGATGTCCAACTCCCTTGGGCACAGAAGAAGGATTGGCTAGACATACCTCGATCAACTCGTCAGCAGGAGAAGCACAGGGCGGAAGGAAGCTGATCCCTGGGAACCAATCCGATGAAGACCGGGTTCTCCTGCCTAATCTTCTCCGGTAACCTTCCTTCCCTACCAGCGGCAGAACCCACCTGATTACTCCCGGGTAGCACCCGACAGACCACTGTTCAGTCGGCATTTCCATGTTCATCGCTGCCCAAACAAGTTCCTTTCTCCGTATCCTCAGCCACTGCTACGACGCTCTCGAACACCCGCACCAGAGCCTGCTGAGCGGAGGACAACCCCCATTGGGCTCCAGTGCTCGCGCTAGAGCTCGGAATCGAACGTCAGTTCAAGTCGACGTTGGTCTCTTCCTTGGCTTCAATGGGTGCTGAGTGCGAGCATACGAGGATTACACGCTCCTCGCAGGAGGAACCAGAGGCAGGTTCGTCGAGGACGCGGATTTTGGCACCGGGGATGTCGCGCGGGACCTTGGCGGTCTCAGATGCCTGGCAGAGGATTCTAAACGAGGTTTCAGTGGGCTTAGTGGTGCTGGAGGCGGCCGCCGGAGCGAAGGAAGTCGAAGGGGCAGGTCCTGTCGGTGGTGGTGGTTTTTGGGGGAGACGGAGAGAGAAGCTAGAGATAGAGGAAAGGAGAGAGAGAAGAGAGAGGGGGTGGGAGAGAGCAAACACAAATTGAGTTGTTTTATTTTATTTTTATTTCTTTTATTATTTTGATTTTAATTAAAATTTGAATTTTTATTTTAAATTCAGTGCCACGTCGAATGTAATTTGGTAATTCATCAGCCACTTATGCGGAAGAGGAACAGTTGATGGAGCGTACATAATTGCAACCGATTCGAGTGTTCTGTACCAAATCTTAACAAATTTTTTTTTTTAATGAAAGTGTTACATTTTGCAAATTTTTTACATGCTCGGTGTAATTAATTCATTTTTTTAAATATGGTTTAATTGGCATATTTTCACAAGAGCCAATGAAAAATATATAACATATTATCAAGTACATCATAAATCAAGATTTTAAGCAATCATGTGGATTATTGTAATTTCTCTTAAAACAAGGTAATTCTGTATATACTTCTTTTTATATTTATATAATTTATATCCGAGAGAGAGTATGTCTTGATTATGTCTCCCCTTTTCCTAATTGTTTTTACAATTTTCAGTTTTCCTCATTTATCCAGTAATAGTATTGATATGATAAATTTATTAATACAAGAGATTAGTCAATATTTTAATTTATATTAACAATCGAATTTGATTTCTTATTTTACATTGATAAACTCAATCGTTTATCCCCAATTTTTGTAACCGGTAAGTAGCTTAACTCAGTACGTTTGTTTTCATACGATCCGTCAATCGAAAAACGGCCCGCGCTTCGGGAACAAAACCAACGGGAAGCAAATTGGATCAAACATGAAAGTTCAGGACACAAATGATTATTGGGATAAAGACAAAAACACCACTTATGTATTGTGGTCTGTACAAATCGCACCATATTCTTTTATTTATGATTAGCCCATGTGATTTGTTTCGTTAAACATAAAAAAAAATTACGACGTTAATTTTCTTTTCATTTTCATTCCTTAATCTTTAATCATTTAATCATTTTGGTTCTAAACTTTTTTTTTTCGGATGCAAAATCGGTAAGTTGAAAAGGAACCAACTTCACGCTGTAAGTCCCAACCCAACGCTCAAAGAGTCGAGTACTCCCTACAACACTACACAGTCTATTCAAGCTTGTAAAAAACGTCAGCAGCAGTAGCGCGAGCCTCCGGTCGCCGCCACCTTCACTCGCCGCCGGCCGACGGTCATCTCCGATCCCCAGTCGGCTCCCCCTCTCTCTATTAATCCCCGGGTGCCTCTGTGGTAATGCCCGTTAGGTGTAATTTACCCGCCGGTGCACCAAACAGGGCGTAGGAGAATGGATCAGCCGCAGCAGCGATCCAACTCGGCCTCTCGAGCCTACCAGTTCCACCCTGGCCGTGCCGCCATTATCGACCTGTTCAACCTCTACTTAGGAGTACTTCACTCTCTTCTCAGTTTACACCTTGTTGGTCTCCCTATTATTTTTATTCTGGCGATACTGATGCCCCAATTCCGTTCAATTTGCAGAGAAGTAGCCGACAAAAGACTGATGATTCCGCCAGAGAGCCTCCGTAAGTGTATTTCGACAAATAGCCAATTCATGGGTTTTTGTTAAAGTTAGCTTATCACAAGGTTTTTGTGAGTGTCTGACGTCCGAGCTTGCTCGTGTCATTTGAACTCGTTAATTCTAGTTTCCAAGTGGGGCAGAAGGTTTGAACTAGCATTCATCTGACCCAGTTTCCGCAAATTCAGTATGCGGACAGAATTTCTGGTTACTTCGAAGTTCACGCGGTACCGAGGAATACTTGCTTGACATTCTGGCCGCGTATGGGGCTGATCATTCATTAGAAATAATGCCGATGTTACTAACTGCGTCTTGCTTTATCTTTGTTGTAAAAGGGTTTTTTGCTGGGCTGGTTTGCATTAGTTGAGGCGCTTCAAGTCCAATTGTAAATTATATTGTGGTTGTTGAGAGGATGTCAGAGAGAAGAAAGATTAGATAAAAGATGCTCTATGAGACCTATATTTATTTTTCAGTAGGTGTTAGAGAGAGATGGTCATATTGTTATGGCTGAAGAAGAAAACTTTATGATTTGGCATTGAAATGACCTGCAGGAACAAGACTCAGAAGCGTGTGGTTGCATTAAACAGAGAACTTCCTCCTCGAAATGAGCAGTTCATCCTGGACTTCCAGCAACTTCTGGCCCAGTTTGGGGTAGGTTTTAGAATTTCCATTTAGGGGCAGATTTTCTTCCATTTATGCTAGTGGAACTCAACATTTCCTGTTGATCGCTTGCCATGAATTTTCAGGATCAAGATCAGTTGCGTGCTGTGACAGAATCAGTTTTCATATCTCTGGTTGTGCAGTGCAGTGGTCATGCACCACGGGCAGATTTTCTTCTCTTTGCACTGCAGAGCTTGTGCGGCATTGGTCACATCAACTGGGATACTCTTTTGCCGTCCCTTCTTTCATCGGTTTCGTCAGCTGAAATGTCAATGGGTCAAGCTAGTCAATCGATGCCCACTGTGTCATCCTCGGGTTTGCCGCAGTCTGGGACAATCCCGTCTTCCAATGCTATTCCGAATGCATCTAGTTTTCAACCTTCAAATCCTGCATCGCCTTTAACAGCAGCTCATGGCATAGGGTCTCCTACACAATCAATGATTGAACCATCATCTGGTGCTGCGATGTCACCTGTTAAATTACCTGATCAATCTATGACAAGAGTCCATTCATCTATCAGAGACAGTGCTATAAGCAGCCTGCGCCAGCTATGCTGCAAGATTATCTTGACCGGTCTTAAGTTTAATTTGAAACCTGCAACTCATGCTGAGATTTTCTCTCATATGCTGAATTGGCTGGTCAATTGGGATCAGAGGCAACAGGGTAGTGATGAGTCTGAGGGTACAAAGTTCTGGAGACCTGACAAAGCTCTAACTGAATGGCTGCACAATTGTTTAGATGTCATTTGGCTTTTGGTCGAGCAGGATAAATGCCGAATGCCTTTTTATGAGTTACTGCGTAGTGGGTTACAGTTCATAGAGAACATTCCGGATGATGAAGCCTTATTTACTCTCATCTTAGAGATACACAGGAGAAGGGACATGATGGCTATGCACATGCAGATGTTAGATCAGCACCTCCATTGCCCTACATTTGGAACGCAGAGAATACTATCCCTTACGGCTCCTAATATTTCAGGTGAAGCGGTTGGTAACCTAAGGTATTCACCAATTACATATCCAAGCGTACTTGGAGAGCCATTGCATGGAGAGGTGATTATTTTTCCTGGTACTCTATGTTAACAAAGTGAGTTTTACTGAGACAATGTAAAAGTGCCTTTTGGTATGATTTTTCCCACTTTAAGCAGTTATGCGGTTTTGATTATTAGAAGGCACTATATGAGTGATTGGAGAAATACCTGCTGTCGTTTATTTGTTCATTTAGGTTAATAATTTAGCCAATTTTATGGAGTGAATATCTTTTTCCTATTCATATTTTGCCTTTGCTTTGACTACTTTTATTTATTTAATGCTATGCGGAGTACTAGGTAGAGGGAATGGGTCATGATCAAATCATGGAAAAATTCCTGGTAAAGTATGGTTTTCAGCACCAGCCATAAATTTGGTCTGTGTCAGGTGGAATGCAGTATTGTCGCTGATAAACTACGCAAGGGGAAATGAAGATTATGCGAAAAGCTTTGCATGAATTTTTTTAACTATTATTGTATCACTATTGGAGATTTGTCTTTTTTTTTTTTTATTAATTTTAATGGTCAATTCAAGATCTCAAGTTTGTACCTCGGTTTTGGCCTCTTAACTATTTGCTTTTTATTCTTTTCACCCTAAATCTTGCCATTCTGTTCAATTCCATCTTTGTACTCAATCTTTGTAATCGCTTTTATCCCAATTTTAAATATCAGTAGCAGCTGGTCTCCTTTGTCACTTGCAATATCTGTAACATTTGTGTGTTGTAGTTGCTCGGTTTTTTAACTTGTACGGAAATTGTAGGCCTCTGAAATGCCACTCTAGGATCTTAAACTTTGTTCATCTTTTGTTTCTAAACATATATGTTTAGTTTACCTGCATAATTCCGAGTTGGGCCGATAATTGCCCTTATGTTGCTGTAATTCTCTCATATATGTCAACTTTTCTTTACAATGAGAAAGATCAGACGGGTTTTAATGGTCGTACCTTTTATTCCTGCTGAGAATTCCTATTTATTTATCTATTTCTAATTGTATAGGAGCTTGCAAGTTCGATTCAGAGGGGAAGTTTAGATTGGGAAAGAGCTTTGCGGTGTATAAGGCATGCTATTCGGACTACTCCATCACCCGACTGGTGGAAGCGTGTGCTTCTCGTGGCTCCTTTCAATAGACCTGCTGGGCAACCACCAACTGCTGGTGCAGTCTTCACTTCCGAAATGATTAGTGAGGCAACTATTTGCCGGATTATTGAGCTATTGAAGTTAACAAAATCAGGTAACACTTTCTCGTGCTTTCGTATCATTTTTTTTTTCATCTAAAATTGTCAGTATTTGGCCCATATTCTAGACTTTCTAGTTTTCCTTTTGGCTACCTCTTTTAACCTCACAGATGTATTCTGCTATAGTTTTGATATCCGATATTCCTCGATCTGTCATAATAGTTGTTGTTGTTGGAATATGCATTCGGCTTTTCATTGAAAATGCTGCAATTTGAGTCGGTATTTCGTCCGCCTTATGCTGAATAGATGAAGATTTAAAGTTATTAATATGTTGAAACCAATTCTTCACATTGTTCTTGGAATATGCGTTCAGCTCTTCATTGAAAGTGCTGCAGTTTGAGTTGGTATTTTATCCGTCTTGTGCTGAGGCAATATGCTGAATAGATGAAGATTTAAAATTGTTAATATGTTGAAACCAATTCTCTGCACTGTCTGATAGTAAAATTACAATGCTATTCAAATTTACTGCTTTCTCCTGTTAATATCGGTCTTGCTCTGACGTTCATTATGAGTAAAACTTTCCTAAGATTAATCTGGGTACCTAAAAATATGTTTATAGATTTTCTGAAAAGAAAACTGCAAGAATAATAACACGTAAAAAATTTGAAGAGTTCCAAGCTAACAATGTAGTTCATGTGGTGGCATGAAATGGCTGGAATTCACGTGACTTTATATGGCATTAGAGGCTTGGATTGCCTTGGAGTAAGCTTAATATAGGTTGAGATAGTTCGACCCTGTGGGGTACACGGAAATTTGAATGGAATAAATATCTCATCCTTCCACTCCATTTCATCATATTGTACTTCTCGTATGAGTTCAAAAGAGCATTCCATTTGGTGGGCATTCTTCCCTCAACTTGATAGAATGATTTTCCTTTGGAACATTTATAATGTGTTTGGTTTTAGAGTTGAGTTGAGTTGAATTTTGATTTTAATTGGTTCGTAATGATCGTGATGTAAAATTATGAGAAAAAGTGTGAAAAAGTAATGAATAGTTAAAAAAAAGTAATGATTGTATTGTTGAATTGTAGAAAAAGTAATGAATAGTTGAGAGAATTTATTATTAAAAATTAAATTGAATGGTTAAAAAAATTGAAGAAAAATGAAAAAGTGATAATTGTGTTGTTGACTTATGTTGTGTAGCGAGTAGAGTTAAAGTTAGAGTTAAAATCTTAAAACCGGATTTAGAAATCAAACAAGCCATTAATGTTCATTCCACCATTCTACTAAGTGTTATATAAGTTTCATAACCTAGTTTTAATTTCTTATATCTGAAAATGCATATATATAAATGACATTTTGGATTCATTCATATTCTCAAATTCAACCTTAAAATTACTTTTTTTCCTCAATATATAATGACATTTTACTATAGAAAATTCTTTATGTTCCTTCCTTTCCGTTCCATTCCCATGCACCAAACCTATCCCTATAGAATGTTGGTTGTTAATGGTTTTTCTATTATTATTTTATTTTTTACCTAGTTCTGCATAGTTTCATTTGTGTGATTGACCAGTTTGGACATTGCATATGCTAAGTAGCTAACATAGAAATGGAGATTAATTTATTCATGAATAAATAGAAATGAGAAATTTAAGTGAAGATTGGGAAACAAAAAACACTCGCAAACCTTTTCAATAAACTCAACTTATTGCAGTGATGAACATGTTCGTTATGTCCAGTAAAAAAATGGTTAGCGGAGTATTGCTGATGCTTCTATAGCCATTTATAATGATGCTCAATGGAGATAGCATGATATATAAGCTAATCATTTTATGAATTTTTCATTTGCAGAGCTGAACTGCTGGCAAGAGTGGCTTTCCTTTTCAGATATCTTCTTTTTCCTTGTGAAAAGTGGTTGCATTGATTTTGTTGATTTTGTGGACAAGTTGTTTATACACATTTCAGAAAGCGATCCTCATATTCTTCGCACAAATCATGTTACTTGGCTCCTCGCAGAAATTATTAGGGTGGAGCTTGTGATGACTGCATTGAGTACAGATGCAAGAAAGGTTAATTTTTCCCATTTCCCAGATAGCACTGTACATTTTATTTCCTTTTATATTATGGAGGCATTTTCCATATCTGAAACCACTATATTGTGGATGCATGTTGGACTCTCATGGCTTCTTGTTATCAGTAGGTTAAATATTCTGCTCAAACTGATGTATCTTATGTTCTGTATGCATAAAAGTTGGAGACGACAAGGAAGATATTGTCATTTCATCGAGAAGATAGAAATGCTGATCCCAATTCTGCTCAAAGCATCCTGCTTGATTTTGTAAGCAGTTGTCAGAATTTACAGATGCGGGCACTGAACACATCAACGAGGGAGTACTTGAATGGTGAACAACTTCAGAAAGGAAGACAAATTGATGAATGGTGGAAACAAGTGACAAAAGGTGGTATTTATATAGTCAAGTAGCAAATTCGAACTTATTCTAATACTATATAGTTTCTTTTGAAAATATTTGTTGAAGTCCTCAACATAATTCATGTTGTCTATCATCTGTCAACATCACAAGCTCTTTCACTTCTGTTTTCATTCTTTGATTCGATATCTTTGAGTAGAGATCTTGTCACTTTTTCTTGTAACAAGAATTATTACCATGGTTTACCCTGTAATTTTACCTCAGGTTGTGTTGGCTTATTATGAGTTGATGTAGTAATGGGTATCTTTAATCGATGACTGTTTTGATAGATTTAATTCTCTCTGTCATGCAGATGAATTTTCTTTCTTCTTCAGTAAATGTTGTTGTAGAGGGATTTGCATCCTCTGGGTGCTTTCTTTTTTAATACTAATGATCCGTTTACCAATTAAAAAAAGACCAGTATCTTTCGTCAAATCCTAGTTATACATCAGACGAAGCGAGAACTTCTGTAGGTAGATTATCTTTTTTTCTCTGGTCTCTTTTTTCAAAGAAATTTCCTATTTAGTTTTTTATGCGCGTGCATACATTAACCAAAACTACTCATCCTTGTGACCATCACTTTCACCAGTGGCATAGAGCTGATATACAGATATTGCTTGGAGATATTGCATGGCTTATTTGATTGGTTAAGCAGAAGTTTGAATGCCCGATCTCTTCAATATAATATGTAGCTTTAAGTAATATTAAATGTCTTTTTAAATCTTTGTGGCAGCATGGTGGTATAATTATTGATAATGATTTCAAATATTCTCTTCTTTCTTTAGCAAGAACCTTGTTGGAGCTACATCCATTGCATTTACTTGAGCATTTTCTATTTCTGCTTCCAGGTGATCGTATGATGGACTACATGACTATGGATGAGCGTTCTGTTGGGATGTTTTGGGTTGTATCTTACACCACGGCTCAAGCTGCTTCCGAAACAGTGATGAATTGGTTGTCCTCTGGTGGACATACAGATCAATTACCAGGATCTAATTTGCAGCCAAATGATAGGATAATGGTAATGAGAGAAGTAAGCCCCTTACCGATGTCCCTGATATCAGGATTTTCAATGAACCTGTGCTTGAAGTTGGCTCAACAGATGGAAGAATCTCTATTCTCCAGTCAGGTAGGACTAATTATGCATTTCTGTGCTTCCTATTTTTCTACTGTTATTCTGTATTAAACCAATCTCCTGTGCGATCACTGCTGTTAAAGGTGTATCTTAGATTCATCAAGCCATGAAATATTTGGCATAGTGAGTACACTAATTGGTCGGCACTTTGCGTGCTGATTATCTTGTCCTTTCTGCTGTGTTGACATCCTGTCTAGTTCTTGTTCTATGGTTTCTGATATGATAGTTCTCAGTTGAAACTTTTTTGAAGATTTTGTTCTTGCTGCTAAAACAGGTTGTGCCAAGCATTGCAATGGTTGAAACATATACTCGCTTGCTGCTCATTGCACCTCACTCGTTGTTTCGGTCACACATCAGTGTAAGTTTGTCCTTTCTTAATAGAAGGGATCTTCTGTAATAGGGTGGTCATTTCATGCACATTTGAAATCACAGACAACTCAACACATGAAAGTTACATAAGGAAAGATCCCTAAGTTTAGAAAATACTATACTGAGAGGATAAATTTGAAATGTTCAATGGCAGTGGCAAGGATCTTGTGCAGTATCTCTGAAAAGTATGCTGATCTTTGAAATCTTTTTGCCAACCGTCCTTTCGTTCTCTCTTCACATTATTCATAGTAAAAGGGGAGTTGCATTTTGTTGTCATCTACAAACGTGGTGGTCCATATTCATCATAATGTATGGTGACTTTAAAGTTATAGCAACATGAAGAAAGCGTCGCTAAGTTTGAAAATGTTGGGTAGATTCCTGGCATGAGTTTCCTGTTAGTCTTCAGAGCTTTCTTGTTCTCTAAAAGCGCAGAATAGTTTATTGCATCTTTTAACAATCCAATGCAGGACCTTCATCGTTTTTGTTTAGGAAGTAGCCAAAAGAAAGCATATATCAGCCCCAATTTCCCATACCTAAGTTTTCAGCTGAGGCCTATATTCTTAAATTGCATTGACTTTTCCTGAATCAAATTTTCTCTGATTATCGTAACACCTTTTCTTACCCATTACCTATACCATAAATCTTAAAACATTTTACAGCACTTGGCCCAGAGGAATCCTGCTTTGCTGAGCAAGCCTGGGGTCACTCTTTTGTTATTTGAGATTATCAACTATCGCCTGCTTCCTCTCTATAGGTAATTCTCTGGAGTTTATGCCATGACCTATAGTATGCATTTTTGAAATATACTATCACTTAGTGTTTTCCGGCCTTTTGTTGTTATACATTATAGTGGTTGAATAGTGATGCTGGAAATTGAGGAGAATAATTGAGATGTTATTTCCTGTAGGTACCAAGGGAAAACCAAAGCTTTGATGTATGATGTGACAAAAATTATTGCTGCTTTGAAGGGTAAACGAGGAGATCATCGTGTATTTAGATTAGCTGAGAACTTGTGCATGAATGTCATTTTCTCACTTAGAGATTTTTTCTCGGTGAAGAGGGAGGGTAAGGTAAATGCAGTTGTCTAAGATAAAAATCTTGATTTATTTCTTTGCTAGTATAATTAAGAATCTAAGATATTCTGGTTTTGTCTCATACTGTAGGGTCCAACTGAATTTACAGAGACACTGAATAGAGTAACAGTAATGACGCTTGCCATCCTGATCAAAACACGTGGAATTGCTGATGCTGATCACGTTATTTATGTACCAAACATGCTAGAGCAGATACTAGCAACAAGCCAACACACATGGTCGGAGAAAACATTACGCTACTTCCCACCAGTTCTTCGCGATGCCTTGGCAGCGCGGATCGATAAAAAGGCCCTTGTCATTCAAGCATGGCAGCAGGTTTGTTCCTGATGTTTTGCAAAAAAATTATGTTTGATTTCCTAATCTTTCACTTTTCTCTCAAATTCAATGCTTGATGTTGTATTCCCTTCAGTCAATTTTTTTTCCTCTGATTTTCACCATGCGTGTTTACGATTATTTTTTCCTGATGTGTTGCCATGTAATTGATCGATATCTGAGCAATTTTTTCATTAATTTTATTTAGAGCTTATGGAGAAAAAAGGTCCGCATACTTTTTTGCTAAATGTTCATTCTGTTTTTCAAAGCAAAAGAAATGTTTAATTTGTTTTGAGGGCATTCTAGTCGTTCTTCTAATCTTTCTACATGACTGGAAACTAAATCAGTAAAATGACATTCCACTTTGTCCAAAATATGTGATTCCAATTATCTTAGTAAATCTATGAACATCTTTCTAAGCTTTTCTATTAAACATTTCTCAGGCAGAAACAACTGTGATCAATCAATGCACTCAGCTTCTTTCCCCTTCAGCTGACCCTTCGTATGTAACAACTTATATCAGCCATAGTTTTCCTCAACATCGGCAGTATTTATGTGCTGGGGCATGGACTTTGATGCAAGGGCATCCTGAGAGCATTAACAGCACAAACCTGGTGAGACCTCTTGTAGATGAACTCTGGCATGGCAAATATTTAATTAATTCTGCATTAATAAATCCAAGCCCTTAAGAAGTCTTCCAATTAATCTCATGTTCCTTCTTTGATTTTTGATATAATTAATTTCTTGTTCTTTCTTTGATTTTGATTTAAGGTACGCGTGTTGAGGGAAGTCTCACCTGAGGAAGTGACCGCCAATATTTATACAATGGTGGATGTACTACTTCATAGCATTCAAGTGGAACGTCAGCGTGGGCATTTAATACAGGTTCATGGTTTATTCTGAAATTTTTCATAAAGTGGCATTGGAAACGGAATAGGTCCATTTTGCCCATTTGGTGCTGTTATTGTAGGATCTAAACCTTTTTCCATTTAGAAAAGAGAACATTTTTGGGTCACTTCTAGGTTTTCTTATACTTTCAGAGAAAGAAAAAAGAAAAACATAGCAATCATAATTAGAATACTATTGCGATCTTAAACTGTTAATGGATATCCTCATATTTTTCTAGGCTGAAATGAAAACCTCTCTCAGTTTATACTATTGAGGTAGAGTTGCCCTTCAGCCCACTAAACTATTAGGGGTATGGAGCATCCCTAGACTATTTTCGGCAACTTGTACATTTACTTCCTCAATTATAATTTGAGTCCCTGTGCCTTTAAAATTTCTATCAAAATTCATGGAAAATGATGCATTCATTGCGCTTCAAAAAAAAAAAAGGATTTCAGATTTTTTTTCAAAAAAGTACTTATTGCTGCTCAGCCACCCCCTTCCAGTTCCAGCCACCCCTCCATTACCGGAGGATGCGGCTGATGACGGTTGCATACGGCCAAGGCCAGACTGGTCAGTCACGAGTGAGAGACAGGATGACTGGATGAGTGAGACTGATCTGCGCCTAAAGCTTTCTCCCTCTCCCCCACTTTTTGTGTTTCTTTACTCAGTTTTCAGCTTTTCCCAGCTCAAGAGTACCTCATATAGGAAGCTCCATCAGATGTCTTTTCTAAGCTCACTGAAGCTTCACTCATTATCCCACTCTGAGCTGACCCCACTTTGAATTCAGCTCAGTAAGCTTTAGTTCTGCTAGTTTCTTGATGTTCTTTATGCATCTCACTCCTTTTGTGAGTGAGACCAACCCAGCCTCATTGATCACATCCTTTAAATGAAGGTAGGTGGTCAGACATGGGGTGCCCGTACGGTGATGGACTCCGCTTTTTCTTTTTGTTCATTTTCAATATAAATTTCATTGTACTTTTCCAATCACATGCAATGGACGTGGGACATGTTTGCAAAATTAAAGTTGATCTTGAGGGATTAAATGTTCCAAAAATTAGTTTTAAGGGTAAATGTTCCTTGCATCGATACTTTAGGGGGCTGACGGGTATTTTTCCCGACAAACTTATATCTCGGAGAATCGCCTGAAGCATTTTTCTAACTGAATGAAGAAACAGTTTGAAGATCAATTGCCATATGTATTTTATGATTTTAAGGACCATGACAGCTCTCTATTTTAATTCTTGCAGCTCCTCTTTCAGGATCTCTGACCCCTGTTTTCTCTTGTTAAATTCAGGACATTTTACTGAAAACCTGTGCCAACCTTGCATTTTTTATTTGGACAAGCGAGTTGCTCCCTTTGGACATCTTGCTACTGGCCCTCTCTGACCGCGACGATGATCCACATGCCTTAAGTATCGTGGTATGGTTCATAAAACATCTCTCTAGGTTTTTTTAATTAGAGATTTTTCAAGTCTCTTCTATTTATAATCTGTGATACAGCCATGAAACCAGTCATTTCCTCATCGAATATTTAGATCAATAAGCTGGATTGTCTGGCTGCTACCAGTTAGTCTTACTTGAGATGCCTCAGAACTATTTAAGTGTGTTTCAAGTTCAAGTTAACATCATGCCTAAAGCTAGGAAGCTTTCCATTCTTCTGGCATCTGCTACTGCACGATATAGATGCAAGAATCAACAAATCTTTCCTCCCCTTGATAATACTGATAAATTTGTGCTTCTATGAAAATTGGGCTCCAGATTAGTCTCCTTGACAGACAAGAACTTCAACAGAGAGTGAAATTATATTGTTTGAATTGTGGACCTCCCGAGCATTGGCTTCGGACTACACCTTTCAAGCGTATGGAGTTACAAAAGGCTCTAGGGAATCATCTCTCGTGGAAGGATAGGTAATAATATCCTATATAAAATAGCAATTTATTATGTAAATCACATGATTGACCTTTCTATATCATCACGAAGCATTTATCTGGGGCTGTATCTTTAACACTCATTCTCTAGTTAAGGAGAGGAGAGGAGTAAAAGGAGAGGAAATTGTCTTCCTTGTTTGTTAGTTATTGGAATCATGTTAAATCAAGTAGGATGTAAACTTTGTTAGAATATAGCCTCCAAATTCCCTGTTCTGAGGATGGAAAAGCGTCTTCATAATTCCTTCCTCTAGCTAAATTGACGAATAATCTTGTAATCTATTATCACTAAATCTGTACTGTTTCAATAATTTGAAACTTCATTAAGACCATCATACCCTGCAAAAATCAACGAACTGATTGGATTACCAATTAATTCAAATACTGAGACTTTCTTTGAATTTCATATGGAGCAAATTAGATGTCAATCCTAGTTTCCAGGAATTTGCAACCTCTTGGTTCTTTTTTTATTGCTATTTGACTGTTTGTCAACCTCTTGCTCAGCAGCTAGAAACTGGCTTAGTTCTTATACACATATCATGCATATACACTTCGCATGCATGAGCTATCGTAATAATTCAT
This sequence comes from Punica granatum, assembly GCF_007655135.1. Classification (NCBI taxonomy): domain Eukaryota; kingdom Viridiplantae; phylum Streptophyta; class Magnoliopsida; order Myrtales; family Lythraceae; genus Punica; species Punica granatum. Next base: position 14,528,524 of record NC_045130.1, read on the forward strand.
CTGTTGACAAACTCTTGATGCCAGGTATCCTCCCTTCTTTGATGACATAGCAGCACGGTTGCTTGCGGTGTTCCCCCTTATCATTTACAGACTTATCGAAAATGATGCCATTGATAGCACTGAGCGACTCTTGACGATCTATTCTCAATTTCTAGCTTATCATCCTTTTAGATATTCTTTTGTCCGGGATATACTTGCATACTTCTATGGTCACCTTCCAGGAAAGCTCATAGTTCGCATACTCAGTATACTTGATGCTCAGAAGGTGGCAAAGGTCTCTGTCTATATTCGCTCCACAGAAAACAATTCTTTCAACATAGAAGACTCATTATTGACATGTGATCATCTGATATTTCAGATCCCATTCTCAGAAGTGTTCCAGCAGCTGATCAGCGCGACGAATCCCATTTGCCCACCTCTAGACTATTTTGCAACTCTCTTGCTGGAGCTGGTAAACAATGTAATACCTCCACTGAATAGTAACACAGTTCGTCCTCCTCCGCGTACCCAAACTCCACCGACAAACCAAGTACACACTTCAACGGAGATTCTAAAGGCATTCTACCAGATTCAGGATCCCGGAACATACACCCAGTTAATTCTCGAAACTTCGGTGATAGAGATCCTCTCTCTCCCTGTTCCCGCTTCCCAGATTGTATCATCTCTTGTCCAAATCATTGTTAACATACAACCCACACTAATTCAATCCAACAACCTTCGTGGTGCTCCAAATAGCATCGGAGGGCAAGGTTCAGTTCTACCAACTTCTCCGTCGGGAGGAAGCACAGATTCCTTAAGTGCAAGCAGATCATCTCCTTCAGCTAATACTTCAAACTTTGTTTGGCGGAGTGGTTACACAAGTGAACAACTGTCTTGCCTGTTGATTCAAGCTTGTGGGCTCTTGTTGTCTCAGCTGCCCGCCGACTTTCATGTGCAGCTCTATATACAGGCATCTCAGATAATAAAAGACAGTTGGTGGCTTACTGATGGGAAGAGATCACGTGGGGAGCTGGACTCTGCTGTTAAGTACGCCTTGTTGGATCCTTCGTGGGCTGCTCAGGACAACACCTCGACAGCTATAAGTATGCAATTAGTTTTCTTCATTGCTGTCAAATTTTCTCGTAAATGCTATTATATTGAAGCTAGAGGCTATGGCAGATTGAATTGGGGCACTTCTTAAGTTTAACCAAGTATCGGGCAATATGCTAATTGCATACTTGAGGAAGAACTGGGTTTCAGAACAGTTTGAGAAGTAGTTTTCTGGTTCAATAATTGAAAGCTTTAAAGATTAAGATTTAAAAATCATAGAAGAACCATCTTATGAGTTGGTGAATCTGTTTGCATCCCTAGTGCTTACAATCTATGTAATGTGATGGTCAGGTAACATTATTGCGCTACTGCACTCTTTCTTTAGCAATCTTCCACAAGAATGGCTGGAAGGGACCCATGTCATCATAAAGAATCTCAGGCCGGTCACATCTGTTGCAATGCTGAGAATAGCATTCCGTATAATGGGCCCTCTGCTCCCTAGACTTGCCAATGCTCACTCACTCTTTACCAAGGTGAATAGATTTCTTATTTTTTGTTGATCTTAGATTTTGATGCATGATCTCTATGCTATGAGGACTGGGACAGTTTCGGTTTCTGTTATTATTTCTTGGTTTGGTTACTGCAGAAAGATTACGGGAAAGATATAGAGGCGATAACTCATTTCAGAACTTGAATATCCTTATTAATGTAAGCGTGCCGGGGATTGAAGTGCATTGAATTTTGATAACATAAAAAAAATAAAAAACCAAGCCCGGGCTTTTAGTTTTTGTCACACTTAATGACGCAACATGTTTATCTTAAGTTTTAAACTTCTTGTTATATCTGTGCTAAATTTATTGATCTAATCGCTGCTGTAATTTGACTCCAGACACTCTCGGTCCTATTAAGTGTACTGGTGGATGTTTTCGGCAAGAACACTCAGCCACCGACCCCAATTGAAGCATCAGAGATAGCCGATCTCATTGATTTTCTGTAAGTACTATTTTTCACTCTTGTTATGCTAAAGCCCATCCAACAACATTTTGTTGAGTATCATTGACTAGCTATTGCCACAGGCATCATGTCGTGCACTATGAAGGACAGGGCGGTCCCGTACAGCCCAGTAGCAGGCCCAAGCCTGACATTTTGGCTCTCTTTGCTACCTTATCTGAGAGTATACGGCCAGACGTGCAGCACCTTCTCTCCCATCTAAAACCTGACGTGAATTCCTCCATATACGCGGCAACTTATCCCAAAATCCCCCATAATCGTCTGCAGTAGTCGTGTCGAAGGTACATATTTATCTGTGCTGATATTAGGTTGACTTATGGACCCTGTCAACGATAACTAATTGTGCTCGGTGATCACCACTTAACTGGTTGTTCACAAACACATATGATTCTAGGATTGTACATAGAACGTAGTTAATTAGGATGATTATTGTTGATTAGCTAAATTTACTTCCCCCGTTCACTCGGGGAACACCTCAGTACAATTCCTAGTTACCTAAACTTGCAATTATCTGTCTCTGTGTATTTGTCCTCTCCTGATTCCATCGCTGACTTGATGTAAATTAGCAAAAATTCTTTTAGTGAGTTTCTTGAATCGGTTTTTCTTTTGGGATGACTCTTTAATCCTTATATGAGTTGGTGGCTCCAGGCATTTTATACCCGGAGACATCATGCCCTACGTGCCGAAGTTCCAGTGCTTGTGCGTGTAGAGGTTACATGATCCGAAAGTATTTTGCAGCAGCACTTGCAAAAGGCCTTGGGCTTAGGGAAACAAACAAAGGCAAACTTAGGGCAAAGGCAGACAGAGGGACCTTTTTTCCAAGAATAGAAAAGTAGAGGGACCAGCAGTGCAAATTTGGTGAACATTGGTTCACTTGTGCAAGTTCAGATAGACAGATTCTTTGGCCCTCGCATATATAAACTGCTCAGAATGATACCTTATCATTTGATCCCTCAGAGAGTTCGGAGTCTACGGACCAGAGCTCGAGCAATGCTCTGTGACGTTCCTTTTTCACGGGCCAATTTTTTCTGTGCCAAGCATTGGCACCTTGCCCTTGTCCATGATATCTTCTCATGATAGGTCAAGGGTGTACCTCGTGAATATCTCGTTCTGGGCATAACTAGCTTCCTTTCATCTCAGACTTGCCTAATCATAGATGGCGGATTCACATATTGAATGGTACCCTTCTTGTATTGAGTTTTGAGAGCAATTATGTGGTATCAGGTCCAAGCGGAGTCTCGACTCTGTTATTACTAGATATACAAATCGCCTCCTCGCTCTCAATAGACTAGTGTTGGTTGTTGCAGGCTCGAGTTTGAGGTCGCAATTTAATAGAAACCGAACGAACAACAGTTCCTTCCAAATATCTAAGTCCTGTGAGGTACATATACCCAACCAAGTTGTACCTGAACGATTATGTGGTTCGTTGGTGGTTGCCATTGTTAGATCATTTCTCGAGCGTTGTTATATGGAGAAGGAAGAAAGTCATGTATATAATGGATATATTATGTGACATTGAGAAAACTTCCAATTATCGAGGCACTTTTAAAGATATTCCTCAAAGTGCAGTATTAGGGCACTAGGAAATAATCAACACCCACAAAAATATAATAAATAAGTAAATAAAATCATTTCATTTTTGGATTACTAAATTCAGCAAGTGTGGACAACTCAGTCCAATGTGACTTATAATATTTGATAATTCTAGAGTAAACTAGCAATTTGGTCCCTCAAATAATCAAAATGTATCAATCGGGTCCTTTGGATGAAATATGCATCATGATAGTTGCTAGTAACATCAAATTGATCCCTTATAATAATATCAAATTGGTCCCTTATAACATCAAATTAGTTCATCCTAACATCAACTTGGCCCTCGTAACATCATATTAGTCCCTCATAACATCATTTTGATACCTCATACAGAATGGTCCTCAAGTGACACATAAAAACATCAACATGGTCCTTATGTAGCTGACTCCATTAATGGTAAAAAAAAATTGTGTCTCTCAATTTAGTCCTTTAGCCATATTTTTCCTCAATTCTCCCGTTGTTAACTCTGTTGGTTGTTAACACTTACCACTAGAGCACCAAATCGGAGCTCCTACAATCTGACCTCATGCCTTCTCCTCCATGCTTCCTCCACTGAGACCCTTTTCCCTGCTTTCTTTCTATTTTCCACCTCAGATAGAGAAGCATGAAGGTAAAAGTAGTCCATTGATCCACAGAAAAGGGGGAAAATGACATTGGTGCTAGTTTCACCGGGCGCAACGGAAGCGAAAAAGGAATAGAAATTCAAAATTTCATACCCGTGAAACTAATTCCAAGACCTACTAGAAGAATAAGAGTAAATAAAAGCGTACCTGGAATATTTAAAGTTGTCGATCGAGCGTCCCACGCGTGACGCCTCTACTAGTATCCACACCGACTTTGTCAACGAGTTTTCGAGATCGGCGGTGCTAGCGGCCAATACTCGAAAGAAACACCGATGCGACACTCGAAATTTATTAAACTAGTAGGATTAATTAAAGTTGAACAATTCAACTTTAACTTTTCCTACAATTATATGCGTACACTTATATATGCATACATTGTCTCATATATATATATATATATAAGCATACATACACATATTTGAATCCATCCCCTTCTACTGCTTTTATAAGCAAATGGGGAGGCAAATTCTTTTCCCATGACCGATGTGGGATAAGGAAAATCAAGGCTCCAAGTGACATGTGTAAGTCTAGGTGACATTGAACTATTGGCCAATGTGTCATCGTATTAATCGTGCATCAGATTGGTCAATTTAATCTAATAAATCGAGTCTAATTAATCGACAAATTTAATCTCATTAAATATCCGATTAATTAGTCGCACCATAAATCATCTAATCTCTATTAGACGATTTTATTGTTTCAAAATATCCCATCGATTTAGTCGTCGTGTGTGACCCTATAGGTTCCCAATTACGTTGACAGTAATATCGAAATCTCTATTTCAATATTACAAACAGTGAGCGACATCTAGCAATGCATCACTGTTACTCAAGTAATTGAAAAGTCAATTTCTCGACGAACCTCGTGACCTATATTACCGTGTAATATAATCCATTGTCCTCCATATCTCTATTGAGCCCAAGGCATGGTCGATGACATCCTTGTATAGCTCAATATCTCTCTTTCTTGGTTTACCAGGTAAGTCTATCAGAACAAATGAATATCGACTCATTTGGGTATGCATACACTTTTAGACTTAACTACCAAGTGGCCGTGAGATATCGCTCCTGTTTCGTAGGAGGGACAAATCCTATCTTGGTCACTCACATTCCTCTCCATGCTATGTGATATACCCGATAACTGTCTTTATAACCAGCCTGTTACGGTGGCGTTTGACAGTATCAAAGTATATGACATTACATGTAGGAATTCATGGTGACCTCAAGTCAAAGGACTATTACACTATAGTCACTTTGAGATATGCTAATGACAGTCACGTAACAACCCATGTAGCAATCTCATGGCGGATCAGTCCGGTACACATTACTCTTAATGTATACCTGTGGTGTGACTTGATATCTCCATATCCATGACCTGTGAGACTTGGTCATCAATCAACACCCATACTAGTCTAACCGTATTATCGTTGTCCTAATCAACGATAATATTTTGACTATGGACATTTAGGAATAATGTTCAGTAATTATAGGATCTCACAATCAAGTCACACTTGATGCCCTATTGAACATACTATTCCAAGGACATTATTGTGTAAAATCATATTTAGCGCAATCTACACAATAACATAAATGCCTCGTTTTATAATGAAATAGATATCATATTACAAAACTGATTATAGATTGCCTCTAGGGCATACATCAATTCCCAACAATCTCCCACTTGCACTAGAGCCAATCTGGCATTTGTGTAATGCCAATAGATCTAGTGTGAGCCTCGTGCTTGCGCTGCACAAGAGGCTTCGTAAGTGGATCTGCGAGATTCTCATCTGTTGGTATTCTGCATATCTTCACATCTCCTCTGTCGATAATCTCGCGAATGAGATGGAAGCGACTGAGTATATGTTTGGATCGCTGGTGAGACCTGGGTTCCTTAGCTTACGCAATGGCTCCATTGTTGTCACAATAGAGATCCACTGGGTCTACGATGCTAGGAACCTCAGCAAGTTCTGTCACGAACTTCTTGATCCAAACCGCCTCTTTTGCAGCGTTAGAGGCAACAATATACTCGGCCTCTGTGGTAGAGTCGGCTACTGTCTCCTGTTTGGAACTCTTCCAACTCACAGCACCTCCATTCAGGCAGAACACATACCCTGACTGCGATCTACTGTCGTCCTTATCGGTCTGGAAGCTAGCATCGGTGTAACCTCTTACAACGAGCTCTTCTTCGCCTCCATATACCAAAAACATCTCCTTAGTCCTTCGTAAGTACTTAAGGATGTTCTTTACTGCGATCCAGTGTCTCTCACCTGGATCTGATTGGTATCGACTCGTCATACTCAAAGCATACGAGACATCGGATCGAGTGCATAACATAGCATACATGATGGATCCAATAGCCGACGCATATGGAATCTTATTCATGCGATCCCTCTCCTCTCGAATAGAAGGACTCTGAGCCTTTGAAAGGCTTATGCCATGTAACATAGGCAGCGACCCTTTCTTAGAATCCTGCATGCTAAAACGCCGAAGCACTTTATCTCTGTATGCACTCTGACTTAGGCCAAGCATTCTCCTGGATCTATCTCTATAGATCCTAATACCTAGCACGTAGGTAGCTTCGCCTAAGTCCTTCATAGAGAAACACCTTCCCAACCAAGTCTTTACAGACTGTAGGGAAGGAATGTCATTTCCGATCAGAAGTATGTCGTCTACATACAACACCAGGAAGATCACTATGCTCCCACTAACTTTCTTGTAAACACAGGGTTCATCTTCATTCTTGATGAAACCAAACTCTTTGATTGCATCATCAAAACGAAGATTCCAGCTCCTAGAAGCTTGCTTCAGTCCATAAATAGACCGTTGTAGCTTACAAACCTTTTCGGCACTATGTGGATCGACAAAACCCTCAGGTTGTGTCATATACACATCCTCGAGGAGCTTCCCATTCAGGAAAGCAGTTTTGACATCCATTTGCCAGATCTCATAATCATAATAAGCTGCAATTGCAAGCAAGATCCTTATGGATTTAAGCATAGCCACCGGGGAAAAAGTTTCGTCATAGTCAACACCATGAACTTGTCTGAAACATTTTGCCACAAGTCGGCCCTTAAAGGTAATCACATTACCGTCCATGTCAGTCTTCTTCTTGAAGACCCACTTACACCCAATGGGTTTTGCCCCTTCAAGTGGATCAACCAAAGTCCATACTTGGTTAGTGTACATGGACTCCATCTCAGATCTCATGGCCACCAGCCATTTCTCAGAGTCAGGGCCTATTACGGCTTCCGCATAGGTTGTAGGTTCATCATCATCTATGAGCAATACGTCATTGTTTTGAGTCACGAGAAATCCATATCTCTCGGGCTCATGACGTATCCTACTAGACCTGCGAGACTCCTGTGTCACATGTGCAGAAGATTGTGCCACAACATCTTGTGGTACTTGCTTTGCAACCTCACCCGTCGATTGGTCAATGTCATTTTGTGGTAGAACTTCCCCAAGTTCTAATTTTCTCCCACTAGTTCCTTTGGAGAGAAACTCTTTCTCAAGGAATACCGCAGTTTGAGCAACAAACACTTTGCCCTCGATGGGATTATAGAAATAGTATCCTCGAGTTTCCTTAGGATACCCCACAAAGTAACATTTGTCCGATTTAGGGCCAAGCTTATCCGAAGATAATCTCTTCACATAAGCTTCGCAACCCCATATCTTTAGAAAAGACATCTTGGGACGCTTCCCATACCACATCTCATATGGTGTTCTTTCAACTGATTTCGACCGAGCATTGTTTAATATGAGAGCAGCTGTCTGTAGAGCATATCCCCAGAAGGAGTCAGGTAAGTTTGCATGACTCATCAAAAATCGAACCATATCTAATAAAGTTCGATTCCTCCTTTCAGCTACACCATTCCACTGTGGTGTTCCAGGTGGAGTCAATTGAGATAAAATCCCACACTGTTTAAGATAGTCAGCGAACTCATAGCTCAAATATTCACCTCCTCGATCTGATCGAAGAACTTTAATGCTCTTACCCAACTGATTCTCCAGTTCATTCTTAAATTCTTTGAACTTTTCAAAGGATTCAGATTTGTGTTTCATCAAATACACATATCCAAATCTACTGAAATCATCAGTAAATGTAATGAAGTAGAGATACCCACCTCTAGCAAGCTTGTTCACTGGTCCACATACATCGGTATGTATGAGAGCCAGATGATCACTAGCTCGCTCACCTTTTCCGGTAAAATGGGCCTTAGTCATTTTCCCCATTAAGCAAGGTTCGCATGTCTCGATCGATTCCAAATCAAACGAGTCCAGTAATCCATCCTTATGGAGTCTAGAGATGCGATTCTCGCTAATATGGCCTAAACGACAATGCCAGAGGTAAGTCGGGTTCGAATCATTAGATTTGAGCCGTTTGGTTTCCACATTATAAATAGGCGTATCTAGATCAAGAACATGCAGACCATTACTTAAATGTGCACTGCCATAATATACATCATTCATGTACATAGAACAACACTTGTTCTTAATAGTGAAACAAAATCCCTTCTTGTCTAAACAAGAAACAGATATTATGTTTCTACTAATAGCAGGTACATAATAACAGTCGTTAAGATCTAATACTAGCCCAGTAGGCAAAACTAGGTGATAAGTCCCTACAGTTAATGTAGCAACTCTTGCTCCATTTCCAACTCGTAGGTCCACTTCGCGCTTTGCCAACGATCTACTGTCCTTTAGGTCCTGCATATTTCCACAAATATGAGCACCACACCGGGTATCTAATACCCAAGATGTAGAAGTAGTAGATACATTGATCTCTATAACATGGATACCTGAAGTGGAAGTCTCACTTCCTTTCTTCTTCTTCAACTCCTCCAGGTATACCTTACAATTCCGCTTCCAATGTCCAGTGTTGCCACAATGGAAGCAGTAATCATTCTTCGCCACCTTGGCTTTAGGCTTCAACGCATCCAAGTCATACTTGGATGCACCTTTAGCCTTCTTGCCTTTACTCTTGCCCTTGCCCTCTCTTTTGGTCCCCTGGACCATTAGAACGGACATCCCCTTACTGATATCATGCTCAGCTGTTCTCCACATGTTAAGCAATTCAGGCAATGGTTTATTATAGTCATTCATATTATAGCTCATAATGAACTGACTATAACTGCTGGGTAGTGACTGTAGGACTAAATCTGTGGCCAACTCTTGACCCAGAGGAAATCCCAATCTTCCTAGAGTCTCGACGTACCCAATCATCTTGAGTACATGAGGACCTATCGGGCTGCCCTCAGTCAACCTTGCTTGAAAAAGTGCCTTAGAAATCTTGAATCTCTCATGTCGGGCCTGCTCTTGATAGAGCTGCCTGAGATGCACGATCATATCGTACGCCTTCATGTTCTCGTGTTGCTTCTGAAGCTCCGAGTCCATGATGACTAACATGAGACATCCGACATTTATGGCATCATCATGATGCTTACTATAAGCATCTTTCTCAGCTTGGGGGGCATCGTCAGGCGGTGACGTAAGAAGAGGTTGCTCTAAGACATATAGCTTCTTTTCTTGGGCGAGAACAATTCTCAAGTTTCGATACCAACCAAGGAAATTATTCCCTGACAGTTTGTCCTTATCAAGGACGAATCGCAAACAGAAAGTACTAGAGGTGCTTCCTGCCATGGTAACTACCACAGAAATATGCAAAATAAGTATTATGACACTACAATATTTAATGAGGACTTTATTAAATATTGCTCCCACTATTTATATCAAATCAATGACCCTGAACATTGATTCAGAGAATATCATTCTCATAATAGTTCAAGATCCATATCTCACCAAGCTCTGAGTCAGCGAGGGCTGATTCACCCAAAACTTGGCTATTTAGGTAGGGAACTCACTTTCCCAATTGCATCACATGCAACTCTTGATTAGTTGGGTGAATAACTCCTTATTCAAATCTATCTTATAGATCGATGCCCAACTACATGCCTCTGAACTCCTAATCCTATTAGGCTTGCTCAGTTAAGTCCGACCCACTGGTAAACACAACGTCTTACTAGGATAGATGAGGGCATCCTGCGAGGGCAAGGTCTACGCACTTATCGATCTTGGTCTTGACGAGCGTTACACGGTGGAAGGATATGGACTTAATATTTTGAGGAATTTTATTAACATTTAATCAATCTCACCATACACTATTATGTAACCATTACATAATAGTCCACACGTATAACTATTATACTAACACAACTAGGACATAGTCCAAGTCTAACAGTCATGCACCGAAAATATCAAACATAATCACACCAGTACCAAGCATAAAATCATATTTTATGCTATTATCTACTCAGATTCTAACTAGCTAGGCTCTGATACCAATTGCTAGTTTCACCGGGCGCAACGGAAGCGAAAAAGGAATAGAAATTCAAAATTTCCTACCCGTGAAACTAATTCCAAGACCTACTAGAAAAATAAGAGTAAATAAAAGCGTACCTGAAATATTTAAAGTTGTCGGCCGAGCGTCCCACGCGTGACGCCTCTACTGGTATCCACACCGACTTTGTCGACGAGTTTTCGAGATCGACGGTGCTAGCGGCCAATACTCGAAAGAAACACCGATGCGACACTCGAAATTTATTAAACTAGTAGGATTAATTAAAGTTGAACAATTCAACTTTAACTTTTCCTACAATTATATGCGTACACTTATATATGCATACATTGTCTCATATATAATATATATATATATAAGCATACATACACATATTTGAATCCATCCCCTTCTATTGCTTTTATAAGCAAATGGGGAGGCAAATTCTTTTCCCATGACCGATGTGGGATAAGGAAAATCAAGGCTCCAAGTGACATGTGTAAGTTTAGGTGACATTGAACTATTGGCCAATGTGTCACCGTATTAATCGTGCATCAGATTGGTCAATTTAATCTAATAAATCGAGTCTAATTAATCGACAAATTTAATCTCATTAAATATCCGATTAATTAGTCGCACCATAAATCATCTAATCTCTATTAGACGATTTTATTGTTTCAAAATATCCCATCGATTTAGTCGTCGTGTGTGACCCTATAGGTTCCCAATTACGTTGACAGTAATATCGAAATCTTTATTTCAATATTACAAACAGTGAGCGACATCTAGCAATGCATCACTGTTACTCAAGTAATTGAAAAGTCAATTTCTCGACGAACCTCGTGACCTATATTACCGTGTAATATAATCCATTGTCCTCCATATCTCTATTGAGCCCAAGGCATGGTCGATGACATCCTTGTATAGCTCAATATCTCTCTTTCTTGGTTTACCAGGTAAGTCTATCAGAACAAATGAGTTCGATATCGGTATATCGACTCATTTGGGTATGCATACACTTTTAGACTTAACTACCAAGTGGCCGTGAGATATCGCTCCTGTTTCGTAGGAGGGACAAATCCTATCTTGGTCACTCACATTCCTCTCCATGCTCTGTGATATACCCGATAACTGTCTTTATAACCAGCCTGTTACGGTGGCGTTTGACAGTATCAAAGTATATGACATTACATGTAGGAATTCATGGTGACCTCAAGTCAAAGGACTATTACACTATAGTCACTTTGAGATATGCTAATGACAGTCACGTAACAACCCATGTAGCAATCTCATGGCGGATCAGTCCGGTACACATTACTCTTAATGTATACCTGTGGTGTGACTTGATATCTCCATATCCATGACCTGTGAGACTTGGTCATCAATCAACACCCATACTAGTCTAACCGTATTATCGTTGTCCTAATCAACGATAATACTTTGACTATGGACATTTAGGAATAATGTTCAGTAATTATAGGATCTCACAATCAAGTCACACTTGATGCCCTATTGAACATACTATTCCAAGGACATTATTGTGTAAAATCATATTTAGCGCAATCTACACAATAACATAAATGCCTCGTTTTATAATGAAATAGATATCATATTACAAAACTGATTATAGATTGCCTCTAGGGCATACATCAATTCCCAACAATTGGCACATATCAAAATGACATCATCCATTCATATAATATGGCTCAAATGTTCCAAAATGTGTCTAAATTGTTAAGCTTAACATCCCATTTACAAGTACCCATCGTCATTCATCTTCATCCTGCTACTATCAATAAAGCCAAAATACATTCCCTAGTTGTACCCATCACCATTTATCTTCATCATACTTCTATCGATAGAGCCAAAGTATCACAAAAGTACCCATCATCATTCATGTTCAGCCTACGGCTATCAATAAAGGCAAAATACAAAAAAGAGTCCATTGATTCACAAAAAAAAAAAAGAGTTCAAGTGAATGAAATTGGATTCATTTAGACTATTTTTTGTCATTCTTTTGGTCCACATCAGACAAAAACTATCACAAACAAAACATTCAATTAGCATGTGGAGGCCCTGGAACTCTTGGAGCTCTTGGAGTTTGAATCATGAAAGAAGAGAACCTCTAAGCTGTTGTAAAGCTAGTACCTTGGATTGTTTCTATGTTGTTAGGGGTTGTGGTATGGAGCCTCATTGCAGCTCTCACTAGAGGAGGCCTGAATGCAGCTCTCACTAGGGGCCTCATAACATGTCTTATTGGTTAAGATGCTTGTGAATGCTGTGATGGATTTGCTGGGACATTTATGTCTAAGATGTTCATTTCTTTTACATTTGGGGCATGAACTGGCACTTCTGATGGCTGAGGTGGGGCATGAATTGGCACTTGTGCTTGCTCGGGTAGGGCATGAACTGGCACATCTGGTCTCCCCTCACCTGCCTTAGCACTTATCTCATTAACTGGAGCAAGAGCAACCCCAGAAGAAGAAGCTAGTAAAGCCTTGCAAGTGCTCCTCTTGTGCCCAACTTGTTTACACTTCGAACATCTTGGGAGGCCCAACTGCCTCTTCGACTTGTGAGGATCAGGTGATTCCCGTGGTGCCTTTTTTCTCTTATTCTTTTGCCTGCTCGGTGCTCTTTTCACAATTGGAGGAAGGATGTGATAAAATTTAGTCCTCTCCCAAACGTCCTGACCAACTATAGGGTTGATGTAGAGATAAATTAACTGATTAACATCCTTCCTCAGCCAATGTTGGACAAGGTCTTATGGCTGTTGTTTGAGTACCTCATGTAAGCAATGGCATATTGGAAGCGTATGCCAGTTAGGTCCCATGCCCTATAAGAACAAATCCTCTTCACCAAATCAATAGCCCATTTGGAATGATGAGGGCATGTTATCTCAAACTTCGACATGAATGGATCTCTTGAAAAGTGAGGAATTTAATAGATTGCCTTCTGCTTCAAACCCTCAAGTTTAGTTTGAACCTTTGGGCATAGGGGGCCTCTATATTTTGCCAACTTCCTCTAGGTCTTAATCATCTTACTGGTAATGTACATCCTCACTCCTTCAAGCAGTGTGATGATTGGCTTCCCTCTATATTTCAGAATATCCCCATTAAATTACTTAGACATATTTTGAGGTGAGGGCTTGATTGTTGCAAGAAGTGTTGGTTTCATTAGTTGTTAATATAAGGACTAAGGAGACGTTGACACTAGTGATTCAACCTCGCTGCAGTGAACAAATCAATGTCTCTATCCTTCTTCACTAACACAAAACCACCCTCATACCTCAAAGTAGGGTCCTTAACAAACTTTCCACCGTGATGCACAATCACATCCACCCAAGAAACTCCTCCATTCTGCATCACCCATCAAAGATAGCAAGCATAGTAGAATCAGAAAAACAAAACCCTAAAATGTGAACTTCATCATCTCGTGCCACAAGATAAAGACTCGGACATAAATTAACATCACAAGGACATAAAACATTGTGATCACCGGGAAAAAGAACTTTGCTTGTTCATCACGGTAAACCCATAAAAACCAGAGCTTTGTAACTGATAAGGAGAAACGACAAATTAGTACCTTGGCTTCAGGATGACTGGATGATCTCGCACCATGATGAAAAAGAACACTCCCTTGTTGGTTCGCGATGCAACGATGGGCCTTCGCTCTTGCTCTCCACCCTCAAGCTCTGCACTTTTGAGAGAGTTTTCCCGCCTCCTTCTTTGAAGATGAGGCGGCTTTTATAAAGTGTAGCAGAGAAACAGATAAGGAAAAGAGAGAAAATAACAGGAAAAAAATAAGGAATTTGAGAACAAAGGGAGAAAAGGACTATTTTGATATTACCTTCATTTTCCATTATCTCCAATAACGCCCGACGGAAATAGGTCAATTTGAACTAAGTTATTGCATCTTGAACTAACGTTATTGCAAAAGACGTAATTTTGTGATAACATTAATTCAACAAGTGATAAATATGTCAATTTGAACTAAGTTATCATATCTTTTACTTTTGTTGTCGCAGAACATGTAGTTTTGTAATAACACTTGTTCAACAAGTGGTAAATAACCATATTTGAACTAAGTTACCACATCTTGAACTGGCGTTATTGCGGAAGATGCAGTTCTGTAGCAACACTAGTTCAACAAGTGATAAATGGACCAAATTAAACTAAGTTATCACATCTAGAACAAGTGTTATTGCAGAAGATGTAATTTTGTGATAATACTAATTCAACAATTGATAAATAGGCCAATTTTAACTAAATTATCACATTTTCGCGAAGTTTGTGATAATATTAGTTCAAGAAGTGAGAAATAGGCAAATTTGAACTAAGTTATCACATCTTCAACTTGCGTTATCACCAAATATGTAATTTTGTGATAACATTAGTTCAACAATTGATAATTAGATCAATTTGAGCTAAGTTACCGCATTTTGAACTAGCATTATCGCGAAAGATATAGTTTTGTAATAACACTAGTTCAACTAGTGATAAATATGCCAATTTGAACTAAGTTATAATATCTTTAACTTTCGTTATCACATAACATGTAGTTCTATAATAACACTTGTTTAACAAGTGAAAAATAGCTCTATTTGAATTAAGTTGTCATATCTTGAATTGATGTTATTGCGAAAGATACAGTTTTGTAATAACCTAGTTCAGCAAGTGATGAATAAGCCAATTTTAACTAAGTTATAACATCTTGAACATGTTTTATTGCGGAATATGTAGTTTTATGATCACTAATTCAACAATTGATAAATAAGTCAATTTGAACTAAGTTATCACATTTTACACTACAACTTTCCCAAAAAGTGAAGTTTGTGATAATATTAGTTCAACAAGTGATAAATAGATAAATTTTTGAACTAAGTTATCAAATTTTCAACTTGCATTATCGCGAAAACATGTGATTTTATAGTAACACCAGTTCAACAAGTGATAAATAGGTCAATTTGAGCTAAGTTATTTATAACATCTTAAACTAGTGTTATCGCGGAAAATGTAGTTTTGTGATAACTTTAGTTCAACAAGTGATAAATATGCCAATTTATACTAAGTTATCACATCTTTAACTTTCGTTATCAGAGAACATGTAGTTCTATATTAAAACTTGTTCAATAAGTGATATCACATCTTTAACTTTCGTTATTGCAGAACAAGTAGTTCTGTTATAACATTTGTTCAACAGGTGATAAATAGCTCTATTTGAACTAAGCTATCACAATTTAAACCGGCGTTATTGTGGAAGATGTAGTTTTGTAATATCACTAGTTCAACAAGTGATAAATAGGCCAATTTTAATTAAGTTATTACATCTTGAACTGTTATTATCGCTTAATTTTGTGATAACACTAGTTCAATAAGTGATAAATAGTCATATTTGAACTACAGTTGTCCTAAAAAGATAAATTTGTGATAACACTGCTTTAACCAGTGATAAATAGACAAATTTGAACTAAATTATCACTTTTTGGATTGCAGTTATCTGAAAAACCGAAGTTTGTGATAACACTAGTTCAATAAGTGATACATAGGCATTCACCGAAAAAAAAGTGATAGGCCAATTTAAGTTATCACATCTTCAACTTGCATTATCGCGGAACGCGTAGTTTTGTTATAATACTAGTTCAACAAGTAATAAATAGACAAATTTGAACTAAGTTATTATATTTTGAACTGACGTTATCGCGGAAGATATAAATTTTGATAATAATAGTTCAACAAGTGATAAATACACCAATTTGAACTTATTATCACATGTTCAACTTGTATTATTGCAGAAGATGTAGTTTTGTTATAACATTAGCTCGACAAGTGATCAATAGGCCAATATGTATTAAACTATCACTTTTCTTAAAGAGGTTATCGCAAAAATATCATTTTGTAATCTTTCTTTCAATTTTGTTGAACTTTATTTGTAATATTAAAAAAAAATAGATATAATTACTATTCATTGTCATTTTTTTATTCGCTTTTGTATTTTATTTTATCATTTTGTTTTTAAAATAAATCTACAATTATTAACTCTAATTAATTGGTTTTTAAACAAAAACTACAAATATATATATATATATATATACACACACACACACATTCTAGTTGACCGGTTCCAACCGGTAATAGCTAGATGTCAAAACGTCCCCAGCGAACTATTCAAGCTTGGAAAAACATCAGCAGCGGTAGCGCGAGCCTCCGGTTGCCGCCACCGTCCACTTGCCGCTGGCCGACGGTCGTCTCCGATCCCCAGTCGGCTCCCCCTCTCTCTATTAATCCCCGGGTGCCCCTGTGGTAATGCCCGTTAGGTGTAATTTACCCGCCAGTGCACCAAACAGGGCGTAGGAGAATGGATCAGCCGCAACAGCGACCAAATTCGGCCTCTCGAGCCTACCAGTTCCACCCCGGCCGTGCTGCCATTATGGACCTGTTCAATCTCTACTTAGGAGTACTTCACTCTCTTCTCAGTTTACACCTTGTTGCTCTCCCTATTATTTATATTCTGGCGATACTGATGCCCCAATTCCGTTCAATTTGCAGAGAAGTAGCCGACAAAAGACTGGTGATTCCGTCAGAGAGCCTCCGTAAGTGTATTTCGACCAATAGCCAATTCATGGGTTTTTGTTGAAGTTAGCTGATTACAAGGTTTTTTGTGAGTGTCTGACGTTCGAGCTTGCTCTTGTGTCATTTGAACTCGTTAATTCTGGTTGCCAAGTGGAGCAGAAGGTTTGAACTAGCATTCATCTGCCCCAGTTTCCGCAAATTTCAGTATGCGGACAGAATTTCTGGGAACTTCGAAGTTTGCGCGGTATCGAGGAATACTTGCTTGACATTCTGGCCGCTAATGGGGCTGATCATTCATTAGAAATAATGCCGATGTTATTAACTGCGTCTTGCTTTATCTTTGTTGTAAAAGGGTTTTTTGCTGGGCTGGTTCGCATTAGTTGAGGCGCTCCAAGTCCAATTGTAAATTATATTGTGGTTATTGAGAGGATGTCAGAGAGAAGAAAGATTAGATAAAAGATGCTCTATGAGACCTATATTTATTTTTCGGTAGGTGTTAGAGAGAGATGGTCATCTTGTTATGGCTGAAGAAGAAAACTATATGATTTTGGCATTGAAATGACCTGCAGGAACAAGACTCAGAAGCGTGTGGTTGCCTTAAACAGAGAACTTCCTCCTCGAAATGAGCAGTTCATCCTGGACTTCCAGCAACTTCTGGCCCAGTTTGGGGTATGTTTTAGAATTTCCATTTAGGGGCAGATTTTTTTCCGTTTATGCTAGTGGAACTGAACATTTCCTGTTGATCACATGCCATGAATTTTCAGGATCAAGAGTTGCGTGCTGTGACAGAATCAGTTTTCATATCTCTGGTTGTGCAGTGCAGTGGTCATGCACCACGGGCAGATTTTCTTCTCTTTGCACTGCAGAGCTTGTGTGGCATTGGTCACATTAACTGGGATACTCTTGTGCCTTCCCTTCTTTCATCGGTTTCGTCAGCTGAAATGCCAATGGGTCAAGCTAGTCAATCGATGCCCACTGTGTCATCCTCAGGTTTGCCACAGTCAGGGACAATCCCGTCTTCCAATGCTATTCCGAATGCGTCTAGTTTTCAACCTTCAAATCCTGCATCGCCTTTAACATCAGCTCATGGCATAGGGTCTCCTACACAATCAATGATTGAACCGTCATCTGGTGCTGCGATGTCACCTGTCAAATTACCTGATCAATTTATGACAAGAGTCAATTCATCTATCAGAGACAGTGCCATAAGCAGCCTGCGCCAGCTATGCTGCAAGATTATCTTGACCGGTCTTAACTTTAACTTGAAACCCACAACTCATGCTGAGATTTTCTCTCATATGCTGAATTGGCTGGTCAATTGGGATCAGAGGCAACAGGGTAGTGATGAGTCTGAGGGTACAAAGTTCTGGAGACCTGACAAAGCTCTAACTGAATGGCTGCACAATTGTTTAGATGTCATTTGGCTTTTGGTCGAGCAGGATAAATGCCGAATGCCTTTTTATGAGTTACTCCGTAGCGGGTTACAGTTCATAGAGAACATTCCGGATGATGAAGCCTTATTTACTCTCATCTTAGAGATACACAGGAGAAGGGACATGATGGCTATGCACATGCAGATGTTAGATCAGCACCTCCATTGCCCTACGTTTGGAACGCAGAGAATACTATCCCTTACGGCTCCTAATATTTCGGGTGAAGCGGTTGGTAACCTAAGGTATTCGCCAATTACATATCCAAGTGTACTTGGAGAGCCATTGCATGGAGAGGTGATTATTTTTCCTGGTACTCTATGTTAACAAAGTGAATTTTACCGTGACAATGTAAAAGTGCCTTTTGGTATGGTTTTTCCCACTTTAAGCAGTTATGCGGTTTTGATTATTAGAAGGCACTATATGAGTGGTTGGAGAAATACCTGCTGTCGTTTATTTGTTCTATTGGGTTAATAATTTAAGCAAATTGAATGGAGTGAATATCTTTTTTTCATTCATATTTAAATTGAATGGAGTACTAGGTAGAGGGAATGGGTCATGATCAACTCATGGAAAAATTCCTGGTAAAGTATGGTTTTCAGCACCAGCCATAAATTTGGTCTGTGTCAGGTGGAATGCAGTATAGTCGCTGATAAACTATGCAAAGGGAGATGAAGATTATGCAAAAAGCTTTGCATAATTTTTTTTAACTATTATTGTAGCACTCTTGGAGATTTGTCTCTTTTTTTTTTTTTTTTTTTTAAATTTTAATGGTCAATTCGAGATCTCAAGTTTGTACCTTGGTTTTGACCTCTTAACTATTTGCTTTTTATTCTTTTCACCCTAAATCTTGCCCTTCATTTCAATTCAATCTGTGTACTCGCTTTTGTCCCCATTTCACTTTTCTAAATATCAGTAGCATCTGGTCTCCTTTGTCACTAGCAATATCTGTAACATTCGTGTGTTGTAGTTGCTCGGTTTATTAACTTGTTTGGAAATTGTAGGCCTCTCAAATGCCACTCTAGGATCTTAGACTTTGTTCATCTTTTGTTTCTAAACATATTTGTTTAGTTTTTTACCTGCATAATTCCGAGTTGGGCCAATAATTGCCCTTTTGTTGTTGTAATCCTCTCATATATGTCAACTTTTCTTTACAATGAGAAAGATCAGATGGGTTTTAGTGGTTATACCTTTTATTCTTGCTGAGAATTGCTATTTATTTATCTATTTCTAATTTTATAGGAGCTTGCATGTTCGATTCAGAGGGGAAGTTTAGATTGGGAAAGAGCTTTGCGGTGTATAAGGCATGCTATTCGGACTACTCCATCACCTGACTGGTGGAAGCGTGTGCTTCTTGTTGCTCCTTGCTATAGACCTGCTGGGCAGCCACCAACTGCTGGTGCAGTCTTCACTTCTGAAATGATTAGTGAGGCAACTATTTGCCGGATTATTGAGCTATTGAAGTTAACAAATTCAGGTAACAACTTCTTGTGCTTTCGTATCATTTTTTTTCATCTAAAATTTTGTCTGTATTTGGCACATATTCTAGACTTTCTAGTTTTCATTTTGGCTACCTCTTTTAACCTCACAAATGTATTCTGCTATAGTTTTGATATCCAATATTCCTTGATCTGTCATAATAGTTGTTGTTCTTGGAATATGCATTCAGCTTTTCATTGAAAATGCTGCAATTTGAGTCGGTAGTTCATCCGTCTTATGCTGAGACAATATGCTGAACAGATGAAGAATTAAAATTGTTAATATGTTGAAACCAATTCTTCGCATTGTTCTCGGAATATGCGTTCGGCTCTTCATTGAATGTGCTGCAGTTTGAGTTGGTATTTTATCCGTCTTGTGCTGAGGCAAAATGCTAAAAAGATGAAGATTTAAAACTGTTAATATGTTGAAACCAATTCTCTGCACTGTCTGATGGGAAAATTGCAATGCTATTCAAATTTACTGCTTTCTCCTGTTAATATCGGTCTTGCTCTGATGTTCATTATGAGTAAAATTTTCCTAAGATTAATCTGGGTACCTAAAAATATGTTTATAGATTTTCTGAAAAGAAAACTGCATGAATAATAACACGTAAAAAAATTGAAGAGTTCCAAGCTAACAATGTAGTTCATGTGGTGGCATGAAATGGCTGGAATTCATGTGACTTTATGTGGCACTAGATAGAGGCTTGGATTGCCTTGGAGTAGGCTTAATATAGGTTGAGATAGTTCGGCCCTTTGTGGTACACGGAAATGGAATGGAATGAATATCTCATCCTTCCACTCCATTTCATCATATTGTACTTCTTGTATGAGTTCAAAAGAACATTCCATTTGGGGGACATTCTTCCTTCAACTTGATAGGATCATCTTTCCATCAGAAAATTTAAGGCTCATTCCACTATTCTACTAAGTTTTATATAAGCATCATCACCTACTTTTAATTTCTTATATCCAAAAATGTATATATAGGATGAAATTTTGGTAATTAAGTCCGTTTTCTTAAATAGATTCATTCATATTCTCAAATTCAACTTTGAAATTACTTTTTTTACTCAATATATGATGACATTTTACTGTATAAAATTCGTGAGGTTCCTTTCTTTCTGTTCCATTACCATGCATCAAATCTAACCTTATAGAATTTTGGTGGTTTATGGTTCTCAAAATCTGTTGTGTAAGTTTTTGTTATTATTATTATTTTTTACCTAATTCTGCATTGTTTCATTTGTGTGATTGACCAGTTTGTACATTGCATATGCTAAATAGCTAACATAGAAATGGAGATGATTTTATTCATGAATAAATAGTTATGAGAAATTTATGTGAAGATTGGGAAACAAAAAACACTCGTGAACCTTTTCATTAGACTCAACTTATTGCAGTTATGAACATGTTCATTATGTCCAGTAAAAAAAATGGTTAGTGGAGTATTGCTGATGCTTCTATAGCCATTTATAATGATGTTCAATGGAGATAGCATGATATATAACCTAACCATTTTATGAATTTTTCATTTGCAGAGCTGAACTGCTGGCAAGAGTGGCTTTCCTTTTCAGATATCTTCTTTTTCCTTGTGAAAAGTGGTTGCATTGATTTTGTTGACTTTGTGGACAAGTTGGTTATACGCATTTCAGAAAGCGATCCCCATATTCTTCGCACAAATCATGTTACTTGGCTCCTTGCAGGAATTATTAAGGTGGAGCTTGTGATGAATGCATTGAATACAGATGCAAGAAAGGTTAATTTTTCCCATTTTCCCAGATAGTACTGTCCATTTTATTTCCTTTTATTTGATGGAGTCATTTTCCATATCTTCTTAAACCACTATATTGTGGATGCATGTTGGACTTTCATGACTTATTGTTATCAGTAAGTTAAATATTCTGCTCAAACTGATGTATCTTATGTGCTGTATGCATAAAAGGTGGAGACGACAAGGAAGATATTGTCATTTCATAGGGAAGATAGAAATGCTGATCCCAATTCTGCTCAAAGCATCCTGCTTGATTTTGTAAGCAGTTGTCAGAATTTACGGATTTGGTCACTGAACACGTCAACTAGGGAGTACTTGAATGGTGAACAACTTCAGAAAGGAAAACAAATTGATGAATGGTGGAAACAAGTGACAAAAGGTGGTATTTATAAAGTCATGTAGCAAATTCGAAATTATTCTAATATTACATAGTTTTTTTTGAAAATATTTGTTGAAGTCCTCACCATAATTCATGTTGTCTATCATCCGTCAACATCACAAGCTCTTTCACTTCTGTTTTCATTCTTTGATTCCATATATTTGAGTTGAGGTCTGGTCACTTTTTCTTGGAACAGGAATTATTACCATGGTTTACTCTGTAATTTTAACTCTGATTGTGTTGGCTTATTATGAGTTCATGTAGTAATAGGTATCTTTAATCAATGACTGTTTTGATGGATTTAATTCTCTCTTTGTCATGCAGATGAATTTTCTTTCTTCTTGAGTAAATGTTGCTGGAGAGGGATTTGCACCCTCTGGGTGCTTTCTTTTTTAATACTAATGATCCCTTTACCAATTGAAAAAAAGAAAAGTATCTTTAGTCAAATCTCAGTTATACATAAGAAGAAGCGAGGACCGCTGTAGCTATATCATCTTTTTTTCTCCGGGCTCTTTTTTCAAAGAAATTTCCTATTTAGTATTTTATGTTGGTGCATACATTAACCAAAACAACTCATCCTTGTGCCCATCACTTTCACCAGTGGCATAGAGTAGATATACAGATATTGCTTGGAGATATTGCATGGCTTATTTGATTGGTTAAGCAGAAGATTGGATGCCCGATCTCTTCAATATATTATGTAGCTTTAAGTAATATTGAATGTCTTTTTAAACCTTCGTGGCAGCCTGGTGGTATAATTATTGATAATGATTTCAAATGTTCTCTTCTTTCTTTAGCAAGAATCTTGGTGGAGCTACATCCATTGTATTTACTTGAGCATATTTTATTTCTGCTTCCAGGTGATCTTATGATGGACTACATGAATATGGATGAACGTTCTGTTGGGATGTTTTGGGTTGTATCTTACACCATGGCTCAACCAGCTTGTGAAACAGTGATGAATTGGTTGTCCTCTGGTGGACATACAGATCTATTACCAGGATCTAATTTACAGCCAAATGATAGGTTAATGGTAATGAGAGAAGTAAGCTCCTTACCGATGTCCCTGTTATCTGGATTTTCAATGAACCTGTGCTTGAAGTTGGCTCAACAGATGGAAGAATGTCTGTTCTCCAGTCAGGTAGGACTAATTATGCACTTCTGGTGTACTTATTTTTCTACTGTTATTCTGTATTAAACCAATCTCCTGTGCAATCACTGCTGTTAAAGGCGTATCTTAGATTCATAAAGCCATGAAATATTTGGCATGGTGAGTACACTAATTGATCGGCACTGAGTGCTGATTATCTTGTCCTTTCTGCTGTGTTGACATTCTGTCTAGTTCTTGTTCTATAGTTTCTGATATGATAGTTCTCAGGTGAAACTTTTTTAAAGATTTTGTTCTTGCTGCTAAAACAGGTTGTGCCAAGCATTGCAATGGTTGAAACATATACTCGCTTGCTGCTCATTGCACCTCACTCGTTGTTTCGTTCACACATCAGTGTAAGTTTGTCCTTTCTTAATAGAAGGGCTCTTCTGTAATAGGGTGGTCATTTCATGCACATTTTAAAGCACAGACAACTCAACACATGAAAATTACATAGGAAAGATCCTTACTTTTAGAAAATACTATACCGAGAAGATAAATTTGAAAGGATAATGTTCAGTGGCAGTGGCAAGGATCTTGTGCAATCTCTGAAAAGTATGCCGATCTTTGAAATCTTTTTTCCAAGTTCTTCCGTTCTCTTTTCTCATGATTCATAGTAAAGAGGGAGTTGCATTTTCTTGTCATCTACTAACATGCTGGTCCATATTCATCATAATGTGTGGTGACTTTGAAGTTATAGCAACATGAAGAAAGCGTCACTAAGTTTGAAAATATTGGGTAGATTCCTTGTTTTCTAATAGCGCAGAATAGTTTATTGCATCATAAAAAATCCAATGCAGCACCTTCATCGTTTTTGTTTGTAAGCTAAAGTATACAAAAGAATGCATATGTCAGCTCCAATTTCCCATATCAAGTTTTCAGCTAAGGCCTATTTCCTTAAATTGCATGGACATTTCCAGAATCAAATTTTCTGTGTCTTTGGTAACACCTTTTCTTACCCATTACCTAGACCTTAAATCTTCAACATTTTACAGCACTTGGCCCAGAGGAATCCTGCTTTGCTGAGCAAGCCTGGGGTCACTCTTTTGTCATTTGAGATTATCAACTATCGCCTACTTCCTCTCTACAGGTAATTCTCTGCGATTTATGCCATGACCTTTAATATGCATTTTTGAAATATACAATCATTTAGTGTTTTCCGGCATTTTGTTGTTATACATTGTAGTGGTTGAATTGTGATGGTGGAAATTGAGGAGAATTATTGAGATGTTATTTCCTGTAGGTACCAAGGGAAAACCAAAGCTTTGATGTATGATGTGACAAAAATTATTGCTGCTTTGAAGGGGAAACGAGGAGATCATCGTGTATTTAGATTAGCTGAGAACTTGTGCATGAATGTCATTTTCTCACTTAGAGATTTTTTCTCAGTGAAGAGGGAGGGTAAGGTAAATGCTGTTGTCTAAGATAAAAATCTTGTTTTATTTTTTTGCTAATATAATTAAAATCTAAGATATTCTGGTTTTGTCTCGTTCTGTAGGGTCCAACTGAATTTACAGAGACACTGAATAGAGTAACAGTAATGACGCTTGCCATCCTGATCAAAACACGTGGAATTGCTGATGCTGATCACGTTATGTATTTACCAAACATGCTAGAGCAGATACTAGCAACAAGCCAACACATATGGTCGGAGAAAACATTACGCTACTTCCCACCAATTCTTCGCGATGCCTTGGCGGCGCGGATCGATAAAAGGGCCCTTGTCATTCAAGCATGGCAGCAGGTTTGTTCCTGATGTTTTGCAAAAAATTATGTGTCATTTCCTAATCTCTCACTTCTTTTTTCTCAAATTCAATGCTTCATGTCGTATTCCCTTCAGTCAATTTTTTTTTCCTCTGATTTTCACCATGCATGTTTACGATTTTTTTCCTGATGTGCTGCCATGGTAATTGATCTTAGCAATTTTTTCATTAATTTTATTTAGAGCTTATGGAGAAAAAAGGTCCGCATACTTTTTTGCTAATTGTTCATTCTGTTTTTCAAAACAAAAGAAATGTTTAATTTGTTTTGAGGGCATTCTAGTTGTTCTTCTAATCTTTCTACATGACTGGAAACTAAATCAGTAAAATGACATTTCACTTTGTCCAAAATATGTGATTCCAATTATCTTAGTAAATCTATGAACATCTTTCTAAGCTTTTCTATTAAACATTTCTCAGGCAGAAACAACTGTGATCAATCAATGCACTCAGCTTCTTTCCCCTTCAGCTGACCCTTCGTATGTAACAACTTATATCAGCCATAGTTTTCCTCAACATCGGCAGTATTTATGTGCTGGGGCATGGACTTTGATGCAAGGGCATCCTGAGAGCATTAACAGCACAAACCTGGTGAGACCTCTTGTAGATGAACTCTGGCATGGCAAATATTTAATTAATTCTGCATTAATAAATCCAAGCCCTTACGAAGTCTTCCAATTAATCTCATGTTCCTTCTTTGATTTTTGATATAATTAATTTCTTGTTCTTTCTTTGATTTTGATTTAAGGTACGCGTGTTGAGGGAAGTCTCACCTGAGGAAGTGACCGCCAATATTTATACAATGGTGGATGTACTACTTCATAGCATTCAAGTGGAACGTCAGCGTGGGCATTTAATACAGGTTCATGGTTTATTCTGAAATTTTTCATAAAGTGGCATTGGAAACGGAATAGGTCCATTTTGCCCATTTGGTGCTGTTATTGTAGGATCTAAACCTTTTTCCATTTAGAAAAGAGAACATTTTTGGGTCACTTCTAGGTTTTCTTATACTTTCAGAGAAAGAAAAAAGAAAAACATAGCAATCATAATTAGAATACTATTGCGATCTTAAACTGTTAATGGATATCCTCATATTTTTCTAGGCTGAAATGAAAACCTCTCTCAGTTTATACTATTGAGGTAGAGTTGCCCTTCAGCCCACTAAACTATTAGGGGTATGGAGCATCCCTAGACTATTTTCGGCAACTTGTACATTTACTTCCTCAATTATAATTTGAGTCCCTGTGCCTTTAAAATTTCTATCAAAATTCATGGAAAATGATGCATTCATTGTGCTTCAAAAAAAAAAAAAAAGGATTTCAGATTTTTTTTCAAAAAAGTACTTATTGCTGCTCAGCCACCCCCTTCCAGTTCCAGCCACCCCTCCATTACCGGAGGATGCAGCTGATGACGGTTGCATACGGCCAAGGCCAGACTGGTCAGTCACGAGTGGGAGACAGGATGACTGGATGAGTGAGACTGATCTGCGCCTAAAGCTTTCTCCCTCTCCCCCACTTTTTGTGTTTCTTTACTCAGTTTTCAGCTTTTCCCAGCTCAAGAGTACCTCATATAGGAAGCTCCATCAGATGTCTTTTCTAAGCTCACTGAAGCTTCACTCATTATCCCACTCTGAGCTGACCCCACTTTGAATTCAGCTCAGTAAGCTTTAGTTCTGCTAGTTTCTTGATGTTCTTTATGCATCTCACTCCTTTTGTGAGTGAGACCAACCCAGCCTCATTGATCACATCCTTTAAATGAAAGGTAGGTGGTCAGACATGGGGTGCCCGTACGGTGATGGACTCCTCCTTTTCTTTTTGTTCATTTTCAATATAAATTTCATTGTACTTTTCCAATCACATGCAATGGACGTGGGACATGTTTGCAAAATTAAAGTTGATCTTGAGGGATTAAATGTTCCAAAAATTAGTTTTAAGGGTAAATGTTCCTTGCATCGATACTTTAGGGGGCTGATGGGTATTTTTCCCGACAAACTTCTATCTCGGAGAATCGCCTGAAGCAATTTTCTAACTGAATGAAGAAACAGTTTGAAGATCAATTGCCATTTGTATTTTATGATTTTAAGGACCATGACAGCTCTCTATTTTAATTCTTGCAGCTCCTCTTTCAGGATCTCTGACCCCTGTTTTCTCGTGTTAAATTCAGGACATTTTACTGAAAACCTGTGCCAACCTTGCATTTTTTATTTGGACAAGCGAGTTGCTCCCTTTGGACATCTTGCTACTGGCCCTCTCTGACCGCGACGATGATCCACATGCCTTAAGTATCGTGGTATGGTTCATAAAACATCTCTCTAGGTTTTTTTAATTAGAGATTTTTCAAGTCTTCTATTTATAATCTGTGATACAGCCATGAAACCAGTCATTTCCTCATCGAATATTTAGATCAATAAGCTGGATTGTCTGGCTGCTACCAGTTAGTCTTACTTGAGATGCCTCAGAACTATTTAAGCGTGCTTCAAGTTCAAGTTAACATCATGCCTAAAGCTAGGAAGCTTTCCATTCTTCCGGCATCTGCTACTGCACGATATAGATGCAAGAATCAACAAATCTTTCCCCCCCTTGATAATACTGATAAATTTGTGCTTCTATGAAAATTGGGCTTCAGATTAGCCTCCTCGACAGACAAGAACTTCAACAGAGAGTGAAATTATATTGTTTGAATTGTGGACCTCCCGAGCATTGGCTTCGGACTACACCTTTCAAGCGTACGGAATTACAAAAGGCTCTAGGGAATCATCTCTCGTGGAAGGATAGGTAATAATATCCTATATAAAACAGCAATTTATTATGTAAATCACATGATTGACCTTTCTATATCATCATGAAGCACTTTTCAGGGGCTGTATCTTTAACACTCATTTTCTAGTTAAGGAGAGGAGAGGAGTAAAAGGAGAGGAATTGTCTTCCTTGTTTGTTAGTTATTGGAATCATGTTGTTAAATCAAGTAGGATGTAAACTTTGTTAGAATATAGCCCTCCAAATTCCCTGTTCTGAGGATGGAAAAGCGTCTTCATAATTCCTTCCTCTAGCTAAATTGACGAATAATCTTGTAATCTATTATCACTAAATCTGTACTGTTTCAATAATTTGAAACATCATTAAGACCATCATACCCTGCAAAAATCAGCGGATTTCCAATTAATTCAAATACTGAGACTTTCTTTGAATTCCATACGGAACAAATTAGTTGTGAATCCTTGTTTCCAGGAGTTTGCAACCTCTTGGTGTTTTTTTTTATTGCTATATAACAGTTTGTCAAACTCTGTGCTGACTTTTATCTGATGCATTATGTCTTGACTCTTGCTCATCAACTAGATGTAGGCTTTAGTTCTTATACACATATCATGCATATACACATAGCATGCGTGAGCTATCGTAATACTTCATCCATTGACAAATTCTTGATACAGGTATCCTCCCTTCTTTGATGACATAGCAGCACGGTTGCTTGCGGTGTTCCCCCTGATCATTTACAGACTTATCGAAAATGATGCCATAGATAATACTGAGCGACTCTTGACAATCTATTCTCAATTTCTAGCGTATCATCCTTTTAGATTTTCTTTTGTCCGGGATATACTTGCATACTTCTATGGTCACCTTCCAGGAAAGCTCGTAGTTCGCATACTCAGTATACTTGATGCTCAGAAGGTACCAAAGGTCTCTGTCTATATTGGCTCCACAGAAAACAATTCTCTCAATATAGAGGACTCATTATTGACGTGATCATCTGATATTTCAGATCCCATTCTCGGAACTGTTCCAGCAGCTGGTCAGCGCGACGAATCCCATTTGCCCACCTCTAGACTATTTTGCTAATCTTTTGCTGGAGCTGGTGAACAATGTAATACCTCCACTGAATAGTAACACGGTTCGTCCTCCTCCACGTACCCAAACTCCACCAACAAACCAAGTACACGCTTCAACAGAGAGTCTAAAGGCATTCTATCAGATTCAGGATCCCGGAACATACACCCAGTTAATTCTCGAAACTTCGGTGATAGAGATCCTCTCTCTCCCTGTTCCTGCTTCCCAGATCGTATCATCTCTTGTCCAAATCATTGTTAACATACAACCCACAGTAATTCAATCCAACAACCTTCGTGGTGCTCCAAATAGCATCGGAGGGCAAGGTTCAGTTCTACCAACTTCTCCCTCGGGAGGAAGCACAGATTCCTTAAGTGCAAGCAGATCATCTCCTTCAGCTAATACTTCAAACTTTGTTTGGCGGAGTGGTTACACAAGTGAACAACTGTCTTGCCTGTTGATCCAAGCTTGTGGGCTATTGTTGTCTCAGCTGCCTGCCGACTTTCATGTGCAGCTCTATATACAGGCATCTCAGATAATAAAAGACAGTTGGTGGCTTACTGACGGGAAGAGATCATGTGGGGAGCTGGAATCTGCTGTGAAGTACGCCTTGTTGGATCCTTCATGGGCTGCTCAGGACAACACCTCGACAGCGATAAGTATGCAGTCAATTTTCTTCATTGCTGTCAAATTTTCTCGTAAAATGCTATTATATTGAAGCTAGAGGCTATGGCACATCGAATTGGGGGACTTCTTAAGCTTAATCAAGTTTCGGGCAATATGCTAGTTGCATACTTGAGGAAGAACTGGGTTTCAGAACAGTTTGAGAAGTAGTTTTCTGGTTCAATAATTGAAAGCTTCAAAGATTAAGATTTAAAAATCATAGAAGAACCATCTTATGAGTTGGTGAATCTGTTTGCATCCCTAGTGCTCACAATCTACGTAATGTGATGGTCAGGTAACATTATTGCGCTACTTCACTCTTTCTTTAGCAATCTTCCACAAGAATGGCTGGAAGGGACCCATGTCATCATAAAGAATCTCAAACCGGTCACATCTGTTGCAATGCTGAGAATAGCATTCCGTATAATGGGCCCTCTGCTCCCTAGACTTGCCAATGCTCACTCACTCTTTACCAAGGTGAATAGATTTCTTATTTGTTGTTGGTCTTAGATTTTGATGCATGAACTCCATACTATGAGGACCAGGAAAATTTGAGTTTCTGTTATTTGTTTCTTGGTTTGGTTACTGATGAAAGGTTTCGGGAAAGATATAGAGGCAATAATCCATTTCAGAACTTGAATATCATTATTAATATAAGCGTGCCAAGGGACTGAAGTGCATTGAATTTTGATAACGTAAAAAAAATAAAAAAGAGAGAGAGATAGAGAGCCTGGCTGTTTAATTTTTGTCAAACTTAATGATGCGACATGATTATCTTAAGTTTTAGAATTTCTTGTTATATCTGCTAAATTTTTCGATCTAATAACTGCTGTAATTTGACTCCAGACACTCTCGGTCCTATTAAGTGTGCTGGTGGATGTTTTCGGCAAGAACACGCAGCTACCGACACCAATTGAAGCGTCAGAGATAACCGATCTCATTGATTTTCTGTAAGGACTATTTTTCGTTCTTGTTATGCTAAAGCCCATCCCACAACATTTTGTCGAGTATCATTGACTGTCTATTGCCACAGGCATCATGTCGTGCACTATGAAGGACAGGGCGGTCCCGTACAGCCGAGTAGCAAGCCCAAGCCTGACATTTTGGCTCTCTTTGCTGCCGTATCTGAGAGTTTACGGCCAGACGTGCAGCACCTTCTCTCCCATCTAAAACCTGACGTGAATTCCTCCATATACGCAGCGTCTTATCCCAAAATCCCCCATAATCGTCCGCAGTAGTGTCGAAGGCACATATTTATGTTTGCTGATATTAAGTTGACTTGTGGACCCTGTGGACGATAACTACTTTGCTGACATTAGGTTGACTTGTGGACCCTGTGGACGATAACTAATTGTGCTCAGTGCTCACCACTTAACTGGTTATTCACAAACACATATGATACTAGGATTGTCCATAGAACGTAGTTAATTAGGATGATGATTGTTGAATAGCTAATGTTGCGTTTGGTTTCATAGTAGGATTTTAAAATCAGATTTTGATTTTGAAAAAGAGTGGTATAAATGGGGCTCACCCTTTGACTTTGTATGAGTTATGTTGTTTTGTTGTGTAAAAAAGTGGTATAAATGGGGTCCACTTTGACTTTGTATGAGTTATTTTGTTTTGTAGTGAGTAGAGTTAAGTTAGAATTGCGATTCTAAAATAAAATCCACAAACCAAACAAGGCCTAAATTTACTTCCCCCGTTCACTCGGGGAACACCTCAGTACAATTCCTAGTTACCTAAACTTGCAATTATCTGTCTCTGTTTATTTGTCCTCCTGATTCCATTGATGACTTGATGTAAATTAGCAAAAATTCTTCGAGTGAGTTTCTTGAATCGGTTTTTCTTTTGGGATGACTCTCTAATCCTTATATGAGTTGGTGGTTCCGGGCATTTTATACCCAGAGACATCATGCCCTACGTTCTGAAGATCTGGTGCTTGTGCGCATAGAAGTTATATCATCCGAAAGTATTTTGCAGCAGCACTTGCAAAAGGCCTTGGGCTTAGGGAAACAAACAAAGGCAAACTTAGGACAAAGGCAGACTGGGGGGGGGGACCTTCTTCCAAGAATAGGAAAGTAGAGGGACCAGCAGTGCAATTTTGGTGATATTGGTTCACTTGTGCAAGTTCAGATAGACAGACCCTTTGGCCCTCACATATAATGGATATATGGCGAAGGAAGAAAATCCTGTATATAATGGACATATAACGTGATACTGGGACGGCATTCAAGTATCGGGGCGCATTTGGAGATGTTCTTCCCTCAAAGTGCAGTACTAGGGCATCAGGAAATAATTAAGATCAGCCCCCTTTAATTTTATTTCTTAGTAATGCAAATCACAAAAATATGTTTACATCACATCGCCCAAGATATCCTGCTTTATTGGAAGAAAACCCTAGAAGCAAGATACTCCCCCTTCTTAAGTTTAAAAAAAAAAAAAGGGCAGAACCTTACACACACTGATGTACTCATACACACTGTGATACGATGAATACGTGATCAAGTATTTTCAAAGCAAAGATGAACGACCATTTCGGTCGGGTTTCCAGACTGTAGTTAGTTCTCTGTTGGTTGTTTTATCGGTTCTGCTCCATGAGAGAGTCTATCAAGTAACGAACGATATTGAAAGGATATTATGCATATCTATCTATCAGTTTAGAGTCCCCTCTGGAGCATCTCCTGGAGCTCCTTGAAGGACTGCTGCTTCTGCAACCTCATTTGCCGATGGAATCGCTTTATGAACAAGTCTGCGGCATGATCGATCTCCTCTTCAAGGCTGAACGACTCCCCGGCCTCTTGTTTTGAGTTCTTCACCAGATCTATCACCGAACCTCCTGGATCTTCAAACTCCAGATCCTCCGAGTTGAACATCGAGTGTGTCCGGTCAGGGTACTTTTCATCGTCACCGCCATCACCATCGTCGTAAACATAATAACTTCCATCTGCATTGGTATTATCTACTACTGGCTCGTTGTGCGTAGGGTCGGGGACTCTGTGGTGGGCCATGGAGTCACGGTAGAGCATGACGGTCTGATCTTCTTCTTCCACGTTGTCAGTACTGCCATCGCCATCGCTGTCCCCATCACCATCTTCGTCATCGTGGGACCTGAGCTTGTTGCCACGGCAGTGGTGGTGGCCAGAGCTGATGACATTGTGGAGCTTGTGGGAAAGGGAGCTCACGAGGAACTTCTTGTTGCTCAGCAACGAAAAGATGATGAGTCGGGCCTTTAGGGCTCTGGTCTTGGACCTGAGAGCTAGTGTTTTGCCCCGCGCCATCGATGTTAGGGCCATGATTATCTTGTTCATGAGCTCACTTGCTTTGCTCTTCATCTCGATCGTTAATATATCGTCCACCTCACTTGCCCAACAAAGACACCGGAAGCTCGACAGAAACACGAACCGAGTGATAATTGTGTTGTTAGTAGGAGGATTTGGTATACTGAAGTACTTCGAGAAAAGCTGTGTTTTGGCATGAAAAAGAACAATAAGGGTGGTATCGGTTTATATAGAGGAGGGAGTCCATTCCCCCCCTTCTATTTGTTTGCATTGCAATTGCAATGGTGGTGTGAGCTAAGCAAAAGAAAAGCAAGTAGTCAAAAAAAGTATAATAGTGAGATTATTCCCCGCATATTTTTCTCGCGTATAGCGCATGTAATTATTTGTTACATACAGTTTCGTACATGTGGCAAAAATCTTAGAAATGTTTTATTAATAAAAGAGAGTGTAACATAGTGGCACACAACCTCACCTGATAACTAAAATATTGTATGTTCGATACTCGTTGTGCAATTACTCATACCCTTTTATTAACTATTAGGAATTCTACTCGGGTGTCTCTTATAACAAAAATAATGTTTTATTACAAAGCATTGGTTCTGAACCTAAGAACGTGATTTCTTCACATCACCTGATAACTAAAAGATTACATGTTTGATACTCGTTGTGCAATTACTCATACCCTTTTATTAACTATTAGGAATTCTAATCGGGTGTCTCATATAATAGAAAGAATGTTTTACTACGAAGCATTGGTTCTGACCCTAAGAACGTGATTTCTTGAATTAACAAATGAGCAGGCTTCCCATGGAGATATCAAAACTTCTTCACAGACATTCACCTCTTCTCCCTTCACGACTTTGCTCAACCTCGATTCCCTCCAGCGTTCTCCTAGGGAATCAATACCTTCGCAGACTATGGTCAGTTAGATTAGGGGTTAGTAGAATTTCAGATTCATTACTTGGATATGGCTCTACTCTTATCTTTTTCATTGCACTTGTTATCCCCTTAACTTTTCTTGTGGTGGGTAACCTCTTAAATTTCTTATGTGTTATACTCTACAGTATTTTCTTAATTGAGCGTTGTAGAGTTATTAAAAGAAAACGATTTATTACTGCTAGAAAAAAGGAAAATGCTAGAAATTGCGAGACATATCTCGTCTTACATGTGCACTATTAATTTGCATTGCGATATTATTGCATGACCTTGTGTAATCCAACATTTGAAAACTCTAGAAAGAAGATGAGTACTTCATCAAGTTTTTTATTAAGTCATCAAATTGTTATTATTGAAAATGAAATAATTAATCACATAATTATTGTGTATGATTTATAGGGTCCTCGAATGTGTGAAACTTTTCAAAAAGTAAAAGTGAAAAGGAATAAAGGTGAAGGGGAGCTTTTGTATTCAAGTGGAAGTGGGGCTAATTGTACTACATATACATGTATATTGGATGGCCTTTTGCCCTTTGGTTAGGTAGCTTCTTTAGGGTTTGCCTTTGCCCTCCTAATTTGAATTGGATTTATTAATCATTTCAAAGGGCATCCGAAGGCAGCGATAGAGACAAAACTGTCCAAAGCTTTCTTTGTGAGTAAGGTGAGACCTAAAATTGGGCAACGTCCTGTACGGACACAGTCAGTCAGCCTCATTTGTTTTGTCATGCTTTTATCATGCACACCTGCCATAAAAAAAAATATCATGCGCAATCTCAATCTAATTTTTAAAGATTTCTAATGTTCAAGTAAAAGATTTTCACCGCTTACATTCTGTGAGACACCAATAGAATACTATGGTCAAGAGGACACTACACGCGCGTGTGTATCAATCTACTCCAAAGATTGACACATGCATTATAAGTAAAAGTTCAACGAGTATTTTCCAACGAAGTACCCATATAGCATTTGTTGGCAAATCTTTCGCACCAGAGTGAATTAACAAAAAAGTATCGTCAAGAGATTAGTTTAAATAGTAAGAGATTTTGTTGATTCCCTAAAAGTTTGGAGTCCGAATCTTGTTGAAAAGTCGACTGTGAGAAGTGATTACCGTAAGTATTAGACCGATGATCCGCTTTTACTGGCCCGGGGAATCATGATAAATTTGTGCTAAATTTGCTTGCTTTTGAGGACTTTGCCTCGAAGGGGACAGTTGTGGGTGTGGGGTGGTGGGGGACTTCATATCATTTTGAGGTTGCTTAATGGGGCTGTATTGTATTCTCCCGGTCCCCAATTTCAATACAAGCGGCTAAAAAGGCAAAGACAATGAAAACTTCTCTATCCTCACGCACCCAAAACCAACACCCACAAAAATATAATAAATAAGTAAACAAAATCATTTCATTTTTGGGTTACTAAATTCAGCAAGTGGGGACAACTCAATCCAACTTTACTTATAACATTTGATAATTCCATCAAAATAAATTTTATGTTTGGTCAAAATGTTGAAAGCGGCCAAGTGTACGAACTAATTGCCATAACTTTTTAATGGGGTCGGCGAGCTTCGAAATGCAGCGTGACCGTTGGAAGAAATCCTTAATGTGTAAGGCTATTGTATGATGTATCCAATTGGCCGTTGTTTTCGAGACATGGTATAGATTTCTTAATCGCATGTAAAACCGCTCATCCGGTGGTCCAGTTGTCCTAATATGTGAATGAAAATGATACTTTCTATGACTAGGAAACATATGGGAGCTAAGGACATGAAAGTTAGATGCTCTATCAGTTTGCTTTGATAACCCTTGGGCCTGTATCTACCAAAAGGTGAACATCGATCAACCGATCATGTGAGGCGATGAACTAGGTAGCTGTATCAAATGAACGGGTGAACCGATTATTATTCATGTACATGGGTCAGTGGACAAGACTCTTGGACTAGAGGGCTATTACTACTTTCACTGTTACACATTACGGTTATCTCTGCATGAAGATCCAACCTGCAGCTCTCTTTTTTTTCTTTTTTTCTTTTTTTTTTACAGTAGAAACAAATCAACTTACACGAGGTCACTGAACTAAATTACTCCATTTCTATTCCAAACTGCAGTTATGATGCAAGTGTAAGACAAGTGTAGTAACTACTCTTGAAAGATGTAGCACTTCTATCCAAATGCATAATATTTTTACAGTCTGCCGTTTACTGACAGTCTATAGTGAAAGTATTGAGCACTTAATAAATAGAAGTGTTAAACCATTCAAGTGTAATACTGCGCTTGTCATCTACCTCTAGCATAGTACTTTTAGTCTCGTATCTTTATCATTTCACCACCAATACATCTTTGAATTGAATTAAATTTATTTTATATTCAATATTTTTATCAAGTCTCAATAAATATGAATTTTTTTATTTATATAATTATTAAGAAAATAATTAATATGCATATAATATTAAATCAAATATTGTGCATATATATATATATATATATATAGTTAACTTCTTGGGTGGTAAATTGAAGATTGTTAAATTATTCAAAAATTTATATAATAAATCATATATAAATACAATAGATGATGTAAAATATACAAAAAGAATACTAGTTTACTATTTATTTAATTCAAAATCTGCATAATGTAATTTACTTCTATAAATAAATAAAATATATTTTTAACTTATTCTAAGAGTAATTTAAATATTCTTTAATTCATGTTGAATAAATTTATGTTTAGGCAAAAATAATCCTTAAACTTTCAACATTTTGTCTACTTACTATGTAGATAAAATTTCATAAGTTGGAGGCAAATGAGAATAATTTAGAGGCAATTGTATTTTACCTCTAAAAGAATATGTTAGGGGCAAATAAGATTGGATTTAGAAGTAATTTTTGCTTTCTAAAAGAATATCAGTGATAAATTTTCTATATGTGTCTAAAAGTTATTCTTTTCAGGCAAAAGACTTATTTATTGCTAATAATTGTGATATAGATTTGTCATTAAGTAAAGTATTAATTTTAGGTGCTTTTAGAGACAAATAAAATCCACATGAGAGATTTACAGAAAAAAATTCACCAAAAAAATTCACATAAGAGACATATATTGTATTTGTTTCAAAATGAGAATTTTAGAGACTAGTATTATAATTGCCTCTCATTATTTGTCACTAATAAGGGTGTTTCTTGTAGTGTTTGCTCCCTGGAGTGTTTCAATATAACAATTTACACCCTTTAGAACTATTTTGCACCTTGAAGTTTTCATTGTTCGAATACGCCATTGTATACACACTACCGATCCTTCTTAGACAAATGTACATAATAAATATAGAAGACATAAGTATTATAATCGCCCAACTCATTTATTTTTTCGATTACCAGGAAGGTTCATAAATAGGATTAATTGCACCGGTGATCCAAAAAGTTTCATGAATATATCAGGTTGGTCCAAAATGTTTTTTTGGTAACTTGTTGATACAAAAAGTTTCAAAACCGTTTCAATGTAGTGCATTCCGTCAATTGCCCCTGATGCCGTTAACATTTTGCTAACGTGGCGCGTCATATGTGCCACTTTTGTTACGTGGAACCAATCCTAACATGTCATGTCATATAAGAGGATATAAAATCAGAAAAAGTCCAATAAAATACATAAAATAAAAAAACATAAAAAAACTAAAAATATGGAAAAAAAAATTATTTTAAAAGTTTTAAAAATTTTACAATTATTTTTTAATTTAAAATAATAAAAATTATTTTAAATTTTAAAATTTGTTAAAATTTAAAATTATTTTTAAAAGTTTTTAAAATTTAAAAGTTTTTTAAAAAATTAATTTTATTATTATTTTAAAATTATTTTAAAAACTTTCAAAACTTTAAAAACTTTTAAAAATAATTTTTTATTATTTTTCTAAATTTGTACTTTTTTCGTATTTTTTTTTTTCTATATTTTTATTGGATTTTTTCAAATTTTATATCCTCTTCAATGACGTGACGAACTATGGTTGGTTCAACGTAACAAAAGCGACACATAAGATGCGCCACGTCAGCAAAATATTAACGGCGCAGGGGCAATTGACGGAGTGCACTACATTGAAATGGTTTTAAAACTTTTTTTACCAACAAGTTACCAAAAAAACATTTTGGATCAACTCGAAACATTCATGAAACTTTTTGAACCATCGATGCAATTAACTCTCATAAATATGAATAAACTTAATAAAGGGACATGAATATACTCTCTATAAAAATTGAACCTGAAACTAATTTCTATATTACCAAATAAGGGCGCCTCTACAAATGTTTCTCTCTTTCTTTTTTTTAATCCTCGTGAAAAATGGATTTTCCGAAGATACAATCATAAATTCCTTGACTTGCATATACTATTCTGCCACCTTAGAAATCATATTCAATCAACTAATCATGGTTGAACATTTTTTTTCCTTAAATAAGTTTTCAAGTTTAAATCTTATGAATGAATAAAATTTATTACTATAAAAGAGTTTTACATTTTAATGGATTGATTCTATTCGAAATTGAAGTAATTGGAACTCATTGAATTTTCAAATATGATGTGATCCCAAAAAAATAAAAAACTAAATGAGAAGTTGAACGAATAGCGAGTCCACATATGCATCATGACTTCATATCATGGCTTTTTAGATTGCACCGTTCAAAGCCAGACGAGAACACAAACTTTCAGGATTATTACAAAATATATGAAAAATTATACTTCTCTCTCGAGGTATTGTTTAATAACACTCAATTACATTCTTAATCGAAAAAGTACACTTCGCTCCGTTTTTAATAAAAAATTGACACTGCACTCCGTTCACCATATTTAATAAAAAACTTATTTTAATCCTTAATTCATCCTTTTATTTTATTTTATCCTCAAAGTGACATGATTAGCCCACCTTTTTTTTTTGATGGGTTAGTCTTGCCGTTTGAATTTCCGTCCAAACTATTGACATGTAAATATTTTATAGATGAAAAATAATTTTGAAAAATAAGAAAAAATAGAAATAATCATCCGAGGTGGGTAGAAATAAGGCTTTTGGTTATCTAGGATGGGGGTATTCGCATGCAATCGATGAGACCCCATTCTTAACATCATATCTTAAACTTGAATCTCCAATATCTCAGCTGCGGGAC
This sequence comes from Punica granatum, assembly GCF_007655135.1. Taxonomy (NCBI): domain Eukaryota; kingdom Viridiplantae; phylum Streptophyta; class Magnoliopsida; order Myrtales; family Lythraceae; genus Punica; species Punica granatum. The sequence continues at coordinate 14,567,485 of NC_045130.1, forward strand.
GGAAGTCAATAAATCATACTACCACCTGAAATTATTAATCGCCAAAGTGGTCGCTCGTAGTTTCACCGGAGTGTTGTTGGCCGTTAGTACGGAAGCGCAAGGTTTCTTATATTAATTTGCTACTATAATTAAAATTTTCGTGAATAATTAAAGTAATTTTTAAAAAATTAATAACTGAAAAAAAAGGAAGCGATCGACAATGAGGGATCATATATATGGCACCACTTTGCGAAGCCCACTAGCTAGTGTCAGTTGAAGACAACCATAGAACATTGAAGACCTCAGTGGACAGTTGTAGCCATCAATCTAAGGCAGGATCCCCCTAATATTGTTGTCTTATTTTTTTTATTTTGTTTTAAAAAATTTTAATTCATAAAAACATTATTAATTACATGGTAAGGGTTTTTTATTTTATTTTTTTCACTTTTTATTCTCAAAGACGTTACCCAGCAGTAGGCATGGATGTTAGACGTAACAGTTAGACATATTGATCTTGAGATAGTGGATGTTCTCTTGACAGCCACATCTCGCTCTAGACTGTCGAGAACCTCAGCGGTTGACGAATAGTTCTCTTCTTTTTTTCTTTTTTCTTTTGGAAAAAATATACTTTATTTTTATAAATATTTTCCATCAATAAGTTTATCAAAAAAATTCAAACGGGTGAAATTAAAGTTGACAAACCACGTACTGTTGTGAATAAGAAAAAAATTAAAGAAATAAAAATGAAAATACGGTTAAATATTGGAAATTGAAAGAGATTTTTCTCATTTAATCGACAAGGTCAACGGGTGAAATATCATATTATGTCAAGAAAGGGGTAGAATATCATTCATAACCATGATCTCTAGGATTGAAAGTATATATTTAACCCCAAATTTATTTTCCTAAAGCCAATTGCATGTGCCGCACAAGGCAATCCCCTGAAACACATATATACATGAACCGACATATATATGCATGCATTTCGTGTACGCAATAAGACATATCCTGCCTTGAGGACTAATTAATTGTTTGGCAATAAGATTAATTTCTTTCTTGATGGGTATACATGAAGACAATTTCTCAAAGTTAATTTTTTCTAATTACAAGAAAATAAAATGTTACATATAATTTCACGAACAAAATTGAACATCAAACCTTTCACTTTCTTGGCGAGAGAGCTCACGCGTTGCATGCGCAAAGGGAGACCGATGTCAACAGGTCGTTAAGTATATATATTAAATTCAAGCCTGAATTTCAAAGAAGTTCAAGGGAAAGTACCTTAGAGGAGTATCTCTGCTAGCTATATATAAATAAATATATATACATTTTTATATGAAATCTGTGGGGAGAAAGAGTTAATTAGATGTCTGTCTTTTTCCCAAGAAGAATCGGGGAACTTGCCAACTCACGTGGCGACAGTAAACAACAGCCGAAAAGTTACGCAGATTATTTCATTCTTCTAACTGATATTGTAATTAATAGAGCTAGCCGGCTAGTACTCCATCTAATTAACTTAATATTATCTTCTCTTAATTAGGAATCGAGCTAGTATAAATATTTAATAATTAACTAGTTCGTACCCACGTATTATGTGGTAATTTTTTTTTATTATCAATTTTTGTATAATGGATATAGATAATGAACACGTATGGCACAAATGAATATAATACAGTGAGTAAATATATTGACCCCTATAATTTGTGAGTGAGAAGTCAAAAAAGTGAATCACGCGGTGACCAAATACTTACAATAGTCTTATGTAAATGCATAACATACGTATAGAGTAAATCAACCTGTACAAAGAGATAGATATCACGCGCAGCAGTTAAGTTCTAGGGAAAAGCTAAAGCTAATATAAAGATGGTGTATAAAATAAATTTTCATGTTTTCTGTTTATAGGATATTTAGTACAAACTTGTATACCATATCTCTAGGAATCCTTGTAAATTAGCAAAAGACTTTTAATGTTTCAAGAAGAGATTCATAATTATATACCAGTACATATAAATTATATGGACAAACAACCCAGATTCTTTAAATATAACACAAAGAAAATGTAGTAAAAATTCATTTTATTGGATTTGGAAAGTCAATCAACGTAAAAATGAGGGTTTCCTTATATGGCTTATGTGACGCGATCATGTTCATTTCCCGCTTTTATATATTATAATTAATTATACGCAGGCCCGCATGCTATGTAGAATTTTAGGTTTTTTTTTTTTAATATAAGGAAAGCTTATGGTCTAGTACAATGATAGAAATAGCAAACTTAAATATAAAGTGACACGGAAGTCCCACTTATGAGGATCGAACTCAAGACTTCACGGTTCCGAGTAACGACTTGTGCCACTGTACCAAATCCTCTTCCTTGAGAAACCTTTTAGTTTTCTTTTTCGGTTATAAAGGAAACTCATGAATCTAGTATAATGAAATAGAACTTAATTGCTAATAAATGAGCATGAATAGTCCCACTGAGTATTGAACCTAGAACCTCTTGGATACCAGGTGAGAGTGTGCGCCACTGTGTTACACCCTCTTTTGATCGAGAAACCTTTTAGTTAATAGGGAGAATATTTTTCCAAGATTTGCTTTTACTATTTATTCCTATGATCAAAAATTTTCTTAAAGAAATATTTAATATTTAATCGCAAGAAGATTTTTTTTCCATTTTCAATATTATAATTCAATACAATCATAAATTTCATTAATGATATGGAATTGACCAAGCAGTCGAAGAGTCATTCAATGAGCTAAATATCAACAAAAGGTTTGTGCGACGCTGCTTCGATTCGCTTGATAACTTTTATTAAGAAAAACAATCAAGAAGTCTTCAAGATATAAGGCGTTATATATATATTTGAAAGTTCGATAAAATATGACAGGAAGTGTGCCCATAGTGAGAATTTTTATTTAATCTTTATTTAAATAGAGATTATAAAATTAATGTATTACTTCTGTTTTAATAAGATAATATTTAACCTACCGAAAAAATAAGATAATATTTATGTAAATGAGCTTAATATGAAATATGTTTTTTCATTTTTGGTGAACAATATGAAATATGTCTTATATGTTTACTTGTTTACTTGTTTGCAATAATCTACGTCTTTTATCCTATACTTTATATTAGATTAATTTAATTTAAGCAGTATAATATAATGTTACTTGAGATAAAGAAAGTACGTACATGTCCCAAAGAGTATTAAAAATGTGGACCATGAGGGATGAACATATTTATGAAAAAGATTTTAAGAGTCTATCAATAGGGAGCTGAGAATTTATCTAAAAGCCTATTGATTCATGACACTTTCTTGTTGCACTTGTCAGCTTCAATATATTCATACTTATCAATTGATTTGGTTTATTCTACATTTATGTAGAAAATTTATAATTTATCAAAAGAGCTTTTTTTTAAAGATTGCTTTTAATATTTATTCACGAATTGTCAATATTTTTCATTTTTTAAGATAATATTTCATATTTTTTGCAAATCACAAAACTTCTGCGATACAATGATTAAGGATGATCATAATTTCATTAATGATATTATAATTGATCAAGTAATCTCGAAGAGACGTACAGCCCCGAATTGAGAACATCAAGAAAAGTTTAACTCATTGCGCCTGCTGCAGTTAATATATCATAATTATAATTAATATCCTTCTCGCATGATTACAACATCAGCTAATTAATAAGCTTAAGGTATGTTCAGAATTCAGGTGAAAGCTATTTTCCCCTCCTTATTCATGGGGCATTCGACATGAGTTTTTATATATTTCGAGCAATTTGGTTGCTTATCATTTGGTTGCATAGCAGCTGCTCCAAAAAATCTTGATTAAGCACACCATGCTGCCTTCGCCCATGTACCTAACTTATATATTTAAAAAAAGAAAAAATAATAAAAAATAAAAACATCTTGGAGCAAGTTGCTGTATCAGCCAATAGGATTTCCAGCCAGCTAGCTTGGGATTAACCTATACGAGTAAAAGAATAATTATTCATTGCCCCTTTAGATGTAAATTCTATTTTATTGGATTTTATATAATTTTTTGCTCGAATTATTGCAGTTGAATGCGTTTACTATTAGGTCATTATACTTCAGTTGTTTCATGTTTTTAAATGCAGATTAAATTGAATCATTAAAAAAATTAAGTAGCTCGCGAGTTAGAATATTGTTGAAGTGGAATTTCCAAAATTATATGGGACCACTTTTGCCGTTTATTAATTGTTTACTTACCAACCAATAAAACATAAACTAACATAAGCTAATTGGGGAAATTCATCCTAATTCATTGTTACTATAATATAATGATAAATCGACTGACATAATTAATCCTAGTTAGTTGCCATAAACAAACTTCAGCACACACTTTTGTTTAATAACTTTGAGATTTCAAGTTTAATTTTCATAGTAAGACCCCATGCCCCATTATTATTATTTTTTTCTTATTGTATTTGATTCATGAACCTCATATGTATATATAAATAATACAGTATAGCTTGTCAACGGCATGTTACACCTCCGAAGTTATGAATACCCATAAAGATATTTATGTTATATTATAGAATAAATTGCACTGCTGGTTCAAAATGTTTTATAAATGTTTCATTATGGTCCAAAAAGTTTTTTTCGCTACATGATGGTATAAAATGTTTCAAAGTTGTTTCATGATAGTACAAACCATCAATTGGCCCTAACGCTGTTAATATTTTGTTGACGTGGCGCGTCCTATGTGTCACTTTTGTTACGTGGAACCAATCATAGTGCGCCACATCATTTAAGAGAAAATAAAAATTTAAAAAGTCCAAAAAAAATACAAAAATACAAAAAAGAGTAAAAATTTAGAAAAAAAATAAAAAAAATATTTTAAAATTTTGAAAATTTTTAAAGTATTTTTAAAAAATTTAAAATTTTTCAATTTTTTTTAAAATTTTTAAATAATTTTTTATTATTTTAAAAAATAATTTTAAAAAAATTATAAATTTTTTTTATTTTAATTTTAATTTTTTTTATTTAATATTAAAATTATTTTAATTTAAAATAATAAAAATTATTTTAAATTTTAAATTTAAATTTAAATTTAAAAGTTTAAAATTATTTTTAAAAGTTTTTAAAATTTAAAATTATTTTTAACGTCAACTTGGACATTACACTTTAAGTTTAATTGAATTTAATTAATCATATGACATAATTTCTCCCTGCTTTCCCTACAATTTCCGGGTCCCATTATAATACAGTTGATGAAGCTTTCAGTCGGACGGCAATTGAATTGTGGGGACGGAGTGCTCTTTCCTGCACAATTCCTAGCCGATGCTTCTTCGGATTTGTAAAATTTTACTGGCCTATAAATCATTGGGTCCATCTTCAATTCAAAAGCTCGAGCTAGTAGGTTGTGGCACACAATCTCTTATAAACCCATGGATTTCTTATAAACCCGTGGATTTCTCTTTAATTTTTCCGCGTGGGACAATCACTCTCAACACCGCCCTCACGTGGCACCGTGTGCTCTATCTCACCCATTACCTACATGTGCCACATAAACACTTAAATGCCCGCCTTCAACAACTTACCTTGAGCCGGGATCTCCTCTCTTCCTTACTCAGGCCTTAACTACCTCGAGGTGGGCTTCCTCTTTCACACTCAAGCGAGGGGGGTCAAACCAACTACAAGTCAGACTTCTACTTCCGGACTTAGACTTCACTAGCCACGAGTTCCATACTCAGGCCTGGTGCGATGTGAGCACCCACACGGGCGCGCGCGCAGAAGCCTAATCAACATACGCGCATACGCACTCCCAGGATCATTACTATGGTTTCTGATACCATGTAAAATTCTACTGGGCCTATAAACCGTTGGATTCATCTTCAATCCAAAAGCTCGAACTAGTAAGTTGTGGCACCCAATCTCTTATAAACCCGTGGATTTCTCTTTAATTTTTCCTTGTGGGACAATCACTCTCAACGATTCACCGGACGTTGCGATCAGGTCTAAGTAATTAACCACATAAGTAACAAGCTGCGCGGTATGATTTCTTAGCTGGAAGTTAGAAAGCTATGGAAAGAATTGCCGGTCGATTACACAACAACTCCCTTAACCTATTACAAAGTGCTTGATTACAATAATGTTTAATGTTACGAGACGAGATTAAACAATATGTAAATACGCGCTGCACTGCGCTTTGGATTAGGATGCTTCCTAGTTCCTACTAAGAGGAGTCATCGGGTGAATACTTGTGAGTGAAATAAGTCGTGCCATTAGCTATTAAAGTTTACGTTCATGATGTTCATATAACCTCTTATAAATAGCCAACGGACACTCCGAAGTATCTCATACCAATTCCATCCTCATGCATAGTACGACATATACTTAAATTAATTTCCATGGAGTTGCAATATTCTCCTCTGCCGAGCTCAGCGAGAGCAAAGAGGCCATGGAAGGTACTGAAGATCATATTCTCGGTGATCCGGAGGGGACTAATCTCTAAGACGAAGGTGCTCATGGACTTGAACCTCAACCTTATGGTGAAGAGGGGCCACGCCAAGCTCAAGAGGAAATACCTCATGAGCAACTTCATGTCCCGTAGCTCCAGAGTCGGCTCCTTTTGGGTATCGGAGTACGAATTCTCCTGCACCAACAGCCCGAGTCAGATCTTCTTCCAGGCCAATAAAAAGAAGCCAATCTTCTTTTTCCCGCCATGCCTCTGTTTGCCGGGAGCAGCCTCAGAGGAAGATTTCGGAATTTACAAACCTGACAAAGTTGTCCTTGTGCCGAAGATCCCGGATTACCTCAGCAATTTCCACATCGATGCAAGCTTCGATCAGGCGCAATATGAAAAATGCCATAGCCCGACTTTCTCTCCTAATAGAGTCAGGGTGTCGGACTATCTTTCCGTGGATGAGGATGATGGGAGTGACAGACGGGTCGATCACGAAGCCGAGGAGTTCATCAAGAGTTTCTACGAGCAGCTCAGGGTGCAGAGCCCCATCAATTTGCAGTACTGAACCCCGAGAAATTCCAGACTGTGATTAATAATGTACTTTGTGAAGACAGTTGAATGCGTTAGGGCCAGCGGGTTGTGATGATATCAGTCGATTTGATTTGCGTGTCTAGTATGTGTGTGTATATAATATATATAAGTAGTCACTGAAGTTGTTCAAACAGAATTGCTGCAATTTACAAGGGAACACCGTCTAGGAAATGTTCCGACACCACATCCTTATGGAGTAGTAAAAGCAAACATAAGGATTCCTAATCCATGTAGTAAGTAGATGTATATGTACATCAACTTATGCCAGTGTTTCTTTTCATATCCTCTGCACCTGTGCGATCACAACCTAGTTACATTGTGATACGACCCCGAATCTCATAACACGCTCGATTCTGATGCCAGCCATTTCTATTGAAAACTGGCTTCTAGGATTTTGACGCGAGATTGCAAACCTTGCCACTTAACCTAGTACAGATGTTGGATCATTAAAATTTACCGGACTTACAAGCCAATCCATCAATCTTTTCAGACCAAGCACGGCAGAAATTACAGATTACGTGTTTGGAGCTCTTCTCAGTTGTCCTTTCAATGAGTCTCTTGCCAGTGGAGCTGCGGTGATTGATATGTTTGTGACAGCACGTTGGTTGTTGCACACCGAGATGCCATATTTGCATTTACTTCCAAGGTCCCAAACTCGAATTTTTGTAGAAATCTAAAGAACACTCCTCGGCAAATCATGAATTTGTTATGGCCTTAGCTTCCATTATGTTCCAGCAAGATTTTTCCACCCCTTCTCTCCCTCCACCTTCTTTTACCAAATTTCCATGGGCTATTTTTGGGCTTTTGGTCCCATTTCCATTAAAATTTGGTCCATCCTTACCATGTCAGAAGCCTCGAGTTTCAGAGGCCCGGATAGACCTCAATTCATTTCCTACCTTCTTTTTTTTTTTTTTTTAATTTGATGAAAACACTATGTCCTTAGTTTATTGACTAAGATACGCGCTCGCTCCTACTGTCAGGTTGGTCCTGGACGGAGATAATTCCAGTAGGTTACTTTCCTATATTTAAGCGCAACTAGTTACAAGCAAACCTCGAAATATGGATTCGAGTGCAGGAGCTCGAACGTGTGAAGTTTGGCATGATCTGTATTTCCTCCTAGCAAAGTATGTCTTCTACAAATGTCTCCAACACGTAAGAGGTTCCGAGCACTGTCAATCTCAAAGTTCAAGGTTCTAGCGTTTTAGGTTCCCAGCCATAAAACCCTAGAACCGATCCAACTATTCTCTCCTTATTAAGATTTGATTTGGAGATATTGTCCGAATTTTTCGATAAATGACCGACTTATTTTCTGTAATGTATGTGACGACGCAACTACATCTTATGGTGTTCCGAGATGGATGAGTACATACAGTTATACATTCATGTGGATGGAGCTGCGTACTGTTAATAGAATATTGGAGTCCACGATGGAGATGATAGATTGATTGGGAATCTCCATGCGACGTTTAGCTAATTATTATGTGAATATTTTTCAACATGATTAATTACAAAAGAGAATAATTAGAAGGGATTGATTTGCTAGCTAGCTGGAACCGAGAGCCAAGGAGGAGTATTATGTGATCAAAGGACAGGATATCATCATCACTTAATATTTTTTTCCGCGTATATTTTGGTACTCGGAAGCCCAATAGATCCAGACTAATTCAGTTCGAGTCGGCTCACCCCATTAAGGTGTAAAACTCTTCTAACATGAATTTTTTCAATTCATAATACCTGAACCCAAGACTTTCCTTAAGGGGAACAAGCGTCGAACAGCTCAAATCAATCATATTGGTCATCACTTAATATTTAATTAATGAAGATTTATGTGCATTATATCAGTTTGTTTATAGTTGGCCATGTTGCCATGATTAGTTAATAGAATTATAGATTTTGCTGTTGATGGAGTTACCAGAGACAGTTCTAAATGATCCGTGCTTACTGACATTAAATGGATCAGATCATCAGCTCTGACCTTGATTATTGAGACAAACAAAACTATCTTTTGTTGATCAATAATGAATAGATATAATAAGCCCCGCAGTACATGTATAAATAATAAAGGGCAAAAACCACTTTTCGACACGGTTATATATCGATTGACTGTCCGATTACAGCAAATGGCTGCTAGTCTTTCGATGTCTTAATTTAAGACGATAGTATAATTGCATTACATTATGCATGGTCAGTCTAAGCCGCAAATTAACTAATACAGGCCACCAGAAACTAGCAACTTCAAGTCGCCTGCTGAACGAGCAGTGGTCAGTCGTTATTCACTATGGACTATAATAAGAGTTTGTGTATGATCACCAGATCGACTTCCTAACAGTAAAGATTTGCAACATTGGACGGCAGTTTTTACATCATCATCAATCTGAAGGTCAGATTCTGAACTAGGAATATAGAATTATAATTTCCTGCATTAATCCATAATAAATAAACAAATAAATGCTTAGCGCACAGAGTAAATAAATTATAATCATATTGAAATTGCAGCTATGGGACAACTAAAAATCGATCTTCGCAATGGCATCAGATCACAGGAAGGTGGGGGGGAAGAGCATGTGGTCAGTTTGCAGAAGCAGCAGCGCACATGCTCAATGGGTCCTTTCAGGATTTTTTATTTTCCTTTTTCGGAATGTACCTTCATCATCGAAAATCTAACAGGTCCCGACTGATTCAGTTCGAATCGAATCGGAATTAAAACTCTCCCAATCATAAATTTTCTCTATTCATAAAACTTGAAAATGAGATTTTAATTAAGAGAAATAATAGTTAACTTCTTGAACTAACCCGTGATGGTGGTCCTTTGAGGATTTAAATATATTTTCTTTGCCTATCCTTAATTAATTCCTCTTGATTGCCCCTTAACCCATTTTTGAATTTCGTACCAAATGGGTGTACAATGTATAGTTTCTTTCCCCTAGAAGATTATATATATAATATCGGGTAAAATACACTCCCTCCCTTGAATTTTTGCAAAATGATGCTCAACCCCATTGTTGACACAAAATGGTACTCCAACCCATTAATCATGTTGAATTAATAAGAAAAATCTCTTTTGATCCCCAACTTTTATTGGCTTTTTGCTTTCATTCTTTTTTTTTGTTTATTCTTATTGTCAATATAACACGATTTGTCCACTGTGCTCTCGTTGGTGGAAATTTCAATAGACCTATTAATGTGTAGTATTTTTAAGAATAAAATATTTTCCAATATAAGAAAAAGACCGACACATCGACAATAACTGAGGCTTTCAAAAGTGTGGAGACCTAATGATGGTCATTGACGAGACCTCACTCCTCAAGATCGATATCCCAAATTATTATGCTTGACATCTCGATCTCGAGAGACGAAGCTTACTACAATACAATATTTTTGTAAAGAAAAACTTTTTGAAATAAAATTAACGAATAAGATAATAATTTTAAGGAACATACCCAAAGTAGATGACTATAATATTCTCTAGAACCATCAATGATTTAGGATAGGGTGTGGCTGCCCTTGCCCTGACCTCTTCGCGCTGGTACCTTTCATAAATCACTACCAACTAGTGGTCTATACAACATTGCCAAGAAGGTAATCGTAAAGTCCCTATATCTACTCTTTATTATTGTTCTTTTTTTAATTTATTAAATTTAAAGATTATTTTATTATTCATAATGCTTGCTCTAATACTTATATAAGCAGAGACTTGCGATTCAACATCAGCGCTCACGAACATGACGACAAAGTTGTGGGTGGCCATTCTAATGGCTAATAAGTTCATACTACAAAAGAGAAAAGACAAAAGAAATACACTAACTACTTTCGAGGAAAATTTTCAATAAAATTTTCTGTTGAAAATTTCCAATGGATTTCTTATGGGTTTCTATCGAAAAACTTAAAAAAAATAAAAAGTATTTCTTTTAAGGAAATTCCCTCAAAAACTTTAAAAATGAAAACTATTAATTGGGAAAATTCCCTAAAAAAATTTAAAAATTTATTAATAATTTTTCGAGGGAAATTTAACTAAAAATTTCTCTAAAAATTTAAAAAATAATATTATTTTAGAGGTTCTAGTTTGAGATATTAATGTTAAGTGTGGAGCCACGACGATCACGAATAAACCACCTCCCTCCACCCTCCACCCGCCACCCCCCCTCCCCAAAAAAAAAATGCAAGATAAATGAAAGACTTAATCGTTGTCGCCAATCTCCCTAGGAAAACTTACGAGGGATTCCTTTTTTTTTTTTTCCTTGAATTTATAAAATAATATTTTTATTTTCAAAAAATTTACCCATCAATAATTTTGGTAGAAATTCAAATAACAAGGCTAACATAGACCTGACACCTTGAGGACAATATTAAACATATATAAATAAATTAGGACGAAATTGATAAAGCAAATAAAGATTGAGGACAAGAAAATAATTTTTATCATATCAACTTGGTCAATGGAGTGGAGTGTCGATTTTTTTATTGAGATCGAGATAGATTGTCATTTTCTCTTAAGAATGGGGTAAATTGTCATTCAAGAACACCTCAAGGGAGGGGAGTGGGTGTAATTCACCCTATAATATAATAGTCTTCTTCCCAGGAAAGCAAACTTCTAATTAACAAAATATATATGTATGTCAAGCAATATAACTCTGCGTGGTCCTTTTAGGGCCTGACAGTTTATGTTGGGGCCAGCGCTTCTTTTTAAACGTTGCGTTTAAAGAAAAACACGAAAAGAAAATTTAGAATAGATCCGGTACAGTGAATCTCGAATCCTGCACTGCAGGTTGTGTCTAATCTCAATTGAGCAGTTATTATCTGCACCTAGTCGGTCATCCTATTCTTCAACTATATATATATATATGCATGGAAGATAGTCGAGAGTTCGACGAGAACCTTTAAGCATCGCCAAGAACAAAAGGTTTGCAAACTGCTTTCGACTATTATACGTCTTTTGACATTGTGAGAGTGAAACCAATATTAGATCATCTCATCTCAGCATAAATTAAATTTCAATGTTCGGCCATGGTTCCATTGGCGCATGTACTAAAAAAGAAGACTGAATGCATGTAATGACAGATATTTCATTCTAACTGGGCATAAATTATGGAGTATAGCCATATCTGTATACTTGGAATTGGAGCTACCAACCCATAATTTATGCAAATCTTGGAGAAAGATAAGCCATAAGAGTCAAATGTCTTGACTCATAGCCCCATGTGCTGCTAACTAGCTTACAATTACCTCAATTATTTAACCATAATTTCAACACCTACATAGCCTTTGATCCATCCATTAGGTCAAGCACAGAGAGACTAGCCTAATGCAATGTCAGGTCGAGTTCGCGAAGCTCCCAGCTGAACCGGAATGTCCCGATTCTACATAGACAGATGAGATGGTCAATTTATCTCGCTTCCGTCGTATGATGTCAGTTAAAACCAGTTCACATCAATTATATATGCTCCCTATCATAGATTCCGGTTTCGCATTAATTATAAAGACGTGGAGCGACTGATCCCTGTTGGGCCAGTCGTAGTAGTTCGACGCCGAACGTACTCGTGGAGTGGATCCGTCATGCATAATTCCAGATATTCGGCTGAATATATTATAAGTTACCTAATAGGGAAACAAGGAAAGAATAGAACGCAGATGAATTAGCAGCCCCAGCTGCCGAGTACAGAGAACCGGGGAGTGAGGCCAAAACATTGGGCTGAAAATTGGTCGTTTCGACATAGGAATGCACAAAGCTATAATAATAATACGATGATAATTGGCGAATGACAAATCTGCACCGACTTTAACTACCACTTATGGTTCCCCTTTTGCACTTCCAACGGGAAGTAAACATCTGTCCTTGCCAATTCTTAACCAATTTTTTCCTCTTGAAATTAGATTTTTCATTTTTTGTACAATTGAAATTGTTGAATTGATTGATGAATTTTTTTTTTTGGTATGAACGATTGATAAACATTTGCTTAATAAGTAGTAGAAAAAGAAAGGAAATTCAATCGACTTAAATTTCCTTGTGAATGAAGAAAATTTATACTGTGAGTGAGGTTTTTCTGTTGTTGCCGATAGTCCGTAATGGAACCATCACCGTCTTAGTTGCAACGACTCTAGAGAGAAAGCCCCGATTGGGCTATGACCCTTCGGTCCTATTGCATTTGCAGCTGTAATATCTTGTCACCAACAACATTAAAATATTCAATGCCCGCTTTTATAAATTGGAGACAAACAGCATTAATCGCTTCACTTGTTCTGCAAAGAGAAATGGCTTCCTTTCTGTGGACTAGTACTGCTCTTTGCCTGAGCTTCTTCCTGCTCCTGCCCTCTGTCGCCAGGAGTGCTGCCCCGAAGCGGCCCGTCCACGTCCCATTTGGTCGGAACTACATGCCGACTTGGGCGTTCGACCACATCAAGTACTTCAATGGAGGCAACGAGATTCAGCTTACGCTTGACAAGTACACTGGTAAGGATACAGATGAAACCCGTCTCAAGACATAGCATAGATATGGTTGATTAATCCTCGAAATCTGACTCCTCATGCGTTCCTGTCCTTGGTTTTTCTAGGGACCGGGTTTCAGTCGAAAGGGTCCTACTTGTTCGGGCACTTCAGTATGCAGATTAAGATGGTTCCCGATGATTCTGCCGGCACTGTGACTGCCTTCTACGTGAGTCATTATGGATTGAATCCGCAACCTTAATGCAACATGTTTTACGAATGTATATCGTTCCATGAAATATTCGGGTGGACTGAGACAATTTAAATGCCTTTACAGCTAGCTTCTCAAAACTTGGAACACGATGAGATCGACTTCGAGTTCCTTGGGAACAGATCGGGGCAACCTTACATTCTCCAAACGAATGTGTTCACCGGTGGCAAGGGAAATCGCGAGCAGAGGATCTACTTGTGGTTTGATCCCACAAAAGATTACCACTCCTACTCAGTACTCTGGAACATGCACCAGATTGTGTAAGTTTTATGTGTTCTTCTTTCTGAATTATTTTCCGAAAGTTCCGAGATTTTTTCGCTTCCGTAAGAAAACTGAAAACCAAAACACTCTTTTTTTGGAGAACAGATTCTTCGTGGATGATGTGCCGATAAGAGTGTTCAAGAACAGCAAGGACTTGGGGGTGAAGTTCCCGTTCGACCAGCCCATGAAGATATACTCGAGCCTGTGGAACGCGGACGACTGGGCCACACGGGGCGGGCTTGAGAAGACGAACTGGAGCAAGGCGCCTTTCATTGCGTCCTACAAGAGCTTCCACATTGACGGGTGCGAGGCCTCAGTGCACGCCAAGTTCTGCGCCAGCCAGGGCAAGAGGTGGTGGGACCAGAAGGTGTACCAGGACCTGGACGCTGCCCAGTACCGGAGGCTGCAATGGGTCCGCAAGAAGTACACAATCTACAACTACTGTTCAGACCGAAGCAGGTTCCCGACCCCGCCAGTAGAGTGCAAGCGCGATCGTGACATCTAATCATCGTATTCAACTATATCATTTATTTATATCAATCATGTTAGGTTATCATTGATTTGATTTGCCTGATTTTCAGCGAGCATTGTGCTATTTAAACACCTTTTTTTATCCTGTTTCTTTGCTCTGTAATAACCGACCCGATGATATATCTAGTTATGATTGAATTTCTTGGCAATATTCGTACGAAAACATTACTTTTGAAACAGAGGGCCGAACAAAATGATGGATCAGTGGTAATTTAAATGCATCCGCTATACAAACGGTCCAAATTCGAAGGCCAATCACCTCCAAGATGTCCTCATTCCTTCATTCTTGAACTGAAATCTCATGGCTCTAGTCAAGGCGGCCAGACGAGTGAGTATTAGGGATGTGCAAGTGATGATACGTCTGATGTCTAACCTCATTGTGAAGCGTATGCACTATAATCCTGTTTGATTGGGAAATTCAAAACAGTCAATTCAAATTCAAAGAAATCAAAGATTCTTCTTCCCACTTAGAATTTTATGTTTATTCAATTGACAAAGGACGGCCACAGAATGCCTAGGGAAAATCACATGCTGTTCCCTTCCATACGCTCTTTCCTAGATCAAGTTGGGAATAGAATATGGAAGAAACATAACCAACGTGGATTGGTTGAAGCGGGTCCGAATCATTGTGAATGCAGAAAATTCATAATGAGATATAACTTTACCCTTAGTGAATTGATCCAGCTCAACTGGATTAGTCGGGATTCAATTGGGTTTCTAAATACCAATATTCACACTAAAAAAAATACAGAAGAAACATAAGAGTTAATGTGATCTCAAACCAGAAAAGAAATTCCAGGAATGCGATTATAGGAATCGCTAATCCGGGTTTTTTTGTATCGAGGTAGTTTTCATAGTTGAAACTCTTTGTCGAGAGCTCATACGACTGCACAGTTCCAAGCATGGTCTCGGACTGCCTCTGTGACCGGTAGCGTCAGTTTCAAGGTGCTCTTCCATTGTCGGAATGGAGTTACAACACCAAGGACTGTGGAATCGAGTAACAAGAAGAGCCATTGCCACTGCTCGTCCTCGCTTGGTATTTCGAATCATAGTGACTTCAGGAAGAAAACAACGTGGCACCGACTTTCTTGTTTTTTTTTTTAGTCCCAGAAATTGGAGATGTACATTACGCTACCATAATGGTTGGTGACAACGTGTTTGTTTGACGAACCGAGTTAACTTCGGATTCCTGATTCATGATACAATGCCGAGATAAATTAGGATTCCTGATCCAATAGTTTTATTCATCAGAACACCATTTGCAATGGGGGGCAGTGGCGAGCTTGACCTCAACCGGAGGCCCAGAGGCTCAAGCCTAAGTCATGCCTCCCTTAGCCACGACAGAAGTAGGTTGTTACATGGAATTCAAGCCAATAGAAAACCAGAGGAACGTGATAATTCAGAAAGTATCGAAGCATTTGAAGCAACAATATGATCAAATGTTTGCCATGATCTTTGGGAAACCGATTAGCACCAGCCAACGTCAGTTTGTTTACTTTCTAAGTATGTTCTCAAGAAAAATAAAGAGCAACGAAAGATTGAATCTAACCTGCAAACGAAGACCTGAAGTTAACATACCTCAAAGTGGTAAGAAACGATTGCAGCTGCCCGATATTTGTAGAACCGAAGGCTTCCAGAATCATATTGAAGTTTTAAGGAATAAAAAGACATCTCCAGACTAACCATAAGAAGACCGAGGGAGTCATTACAGAGCATCTCCAACAAGTAGATTTACAATGACAATTACTAGGACCATCTCATTCGGAAAATTTAAGAAGGCGAAATAATCTAATCCTACCCCAAATTAAACTTTTCAAGCAAAAGACGGAAATTATGGGTTGCAAATAACGAATTAAATGCAATATTTCACATACTATACTGAGATGCAAGACCTCAAGGACTTACTACTAAGAACCGCAGCACATCAATGTTCAACCTCCCCACAGAGTGAAATACAATTTGCTTCTCCACCGCCGTACTTCTCATGCGATACATTCACACAAAATGAATGCAGTAGCAAACTAAAAACTTGGCTGAGACAAGATTCTTATCTTCAACATTTAGTTTCGAATAATCATTTTTTTACTGCATGAATATCAGAATCCACAATTCACATGTAAATTAAAATATACGGATCTATGAGCGTCCAACAGTCATTTCCAGCAAAGCAGCGTTTCTCCTAACAAAAGACTTGCCCCTTTTGGTGAGACATAGATGAAAAGGTACATAAGAGCAAGAGATAGAAGAATTCTTTTAGAATACAACAGGTCGCTCTATAGAGATGAACTAATTAATACATATATCCATGACAGTATCATTCACCGAATCCCGAATGTTGCATCCTACTTTAAGGAACCCCAACATAAAATGACAACAGCATTCCTCAGAATAATGCCACCGTAAAATTGGCAGTAGTACAAATAATTTAGGATGACCTAATGCCATGAAGATGAACTGAGTTCAATGAGTAGATGTCACAGAATATTCCAAACATAATAATATGCATACATCTAAAACATCACAAGGGGATAGGATCGTCATACTGTGGTCCAAAGGTGAAAATTCTTGGTTCAAATCTCTAAGGTGCCACCCCCTTATCTGAATCAATTGTCACACTTCTAACCAAAGTGTCCTCTGGACCACCCAAAGAGTAGAAGGTTTGAGACTGTGATCTCATCCAATATCTTAAGCTTGGAAATGGCTCAGTAGTATAAAATGTGAATATCAACTTCTCAAGCTCAGGGCTCATGAAAAATGCTTTGTTTGAGCTATAAACCAGCTTTGTAAATCCAGTATACAACACAAATGGTGAAATTTAACACTTACTCTCATTTATCATGACGATATATTAGCTTTTAAAGAGCAATAAATCACAGGACATGACATCTAAGAATAGCCGGAGATAAGCACTGTACCACCAAGAATAGCCACTAACAGCATAATCACAGTTTAACTACATTTTGCAGGCAAAGGGAATCAGGCATTCCAGCGACCGTGAATTTGACAAAAGAAAGAATCCCGATACCAGAAAAGCCAAGATATCCTCACAGGTGCTGCTATGAGTGTTTAACTACAATTTGCAGGCCCAAGGAATCAGGCATTCCAGCTAATGTGAATTTTGCCAAAGAAAGAATCCTGATACCAGAAAAGCCAAGATATCCTAAAAGATGCTGCTACGAGTGTTTAACTACATTTTGCAGGCAAAGGGAATCAGGCATTCCAGCTAACGTGAATTTGACAAAAGAAAGGATCCTGATACCAGACAAGGCCAGATGTCCAAACAGATGCTGCTACGAGAAAAGTGATTCCCGGATACTCCTCAACCATCAATCATACCCTAAGAATCTGGAGCTTTGAAGAGAAGGCAATGGCCACCCAGTCAGGCTGTGAGGATGACCATTGAAGCTGCTCGATCTCAGCCCCAGCGGTGTAGGCAAGGATTGGGTCCAACCCACCCTCAACCGGCTGGCCCATTGAAGAGAGGTCCCAGATCAAGGCCTGCGAGTCATCCCCAGCAGTGCAGATGTGGCAAGAACTGTGCGGGGCCCAAGCGATTGCATTGACGCTTGCCTGGTGCCTCTGCAGCTCCACAACCGGCAGTGTGGGGAAACGAATGTCGAGAACGACCACCTTCGCACTGTCCATGATGATCGTGGCCATGTACCTGACAACAAATTTAAAACTTAGTCATCATTGTCGAATCCGACAATTTCTAAACCCAACCTCCCAGGCCGCTTCATTTTCCTATCGGATTTATGAGTAATCAACACCATCTACAACTAATACAATGTGACATTGCAATCACCTTGCCATAATTGTAGAATTTGACTTAAGACATCAGAGCAACAGAATTGGGGATAAGCCGTGCCGAGAGAGCAATCTCCATAGCAATATCAAACTACCAGTTTAAGCATTCGAAATAAATCGTAACGAAACCAGCAAATAATTGCTTGATCCCAAAAACAACCAGAAACCTTCTAACATATTTGCAGTACCTAGGGTCCTGCTTGTTCCAGCCCAGTCGAACGAGAGGAGTGTCCGGCTCGGAGCTCTCGTAGATGATAGTGGAGTGCTCCTTGTCCCTGAGATCAAAAACCCTAACGGAACCATCAGCGGAGACGGAGGCAAAGACCCCAACACCTCCCCAGGCGATGTCGTAGACCTCCTTGTCATGGGCAATAAGCTGAGTATCCACGGCCTCCCTCTCAATGTCCCATATGGTGCAGGTGGTGTCGATGCTGGAGGTCCCGATACGCCGGGGCTCGGCCTCATTCCAGTCGAAGGAGGTGATTGGCCCGCAGAACTCGGAGTTCTTGTTGCCGTTGAGGAGGCTGCGGAGCTCGACGCGGGAGGAGGCGGAGGAGTCGTCGGAGAGGCGCCAGACGCGGAGGTAGTCGCTGGAGGTGGCAAGGAGGTCGGGGCGGGAGGAGTCCTTGTCGGGGACGAAGGCGGCCTTGGTTGGGGGGTAGGGGTGGTCGAAGGAGAGGGCGGGGTCGGGGCGGATCTCGCCGGTGGAGTCGTCGAGCTGGACGATCTCGACGCGGTTGGGGAGCTGCTCGAGGAGGCTGGCGATGGCGAGGCGGTACTCCTTGTCCCGGCGGACACTCCAGTTCATGGCGTAGATGTGCCAGGGCGCCTCGTAGGTGTAGATCTCCGAGCGCTTCTGCTGCTCGTCGGAGCCGTCATGGTTGGCGTCGCTGCTCGCCGCCATTGAAGAAGCGTCCCCAGAGCCAAAGGTCGAGTTGTAAGAGCTCCGGCCAGCTCAGCTGCTCCTTTCTCAGTGACGAAGATGAAGTTGAGACCAGACCGACCGCCCGGGAAGGGAAGGAATAGTCCAATAAGTCAGTCCGTCGAAAATTAAATTAAAAATAAATTATTACTTGCGTCCAATCCAATTGGATGCATTTATACGGACAAATGCCAATGGCGGAAAAAAAAAATAGAAATCCGACCGGGGGAGCCGACCTTCCCTCTCTTTACTTCTTTTCAGCTTCTTGCTCTTTCTTCCTCTTTTTTTCAAATAATTTTAGGATGCCTAAAAAGCCTATGTGGAGGCTTCTCATCGTGTAAGCCTGATGAGCTTAACTTAAATACTTATAATAGATAAATAGATAGTTTGAGTCCAAATAGATGAAAGATGAATGAGTTATCTATTTTATCTCTTTTTTACTTGGCGAATTTTTTGCTTAGATTTTTGTATTTTTCTTTCAATTTGAATCATGGTATTCGAAAACTCAATTCTAATCTAATCAAGTTGAATCGGCTCACTAAGGGGTAAAACTCTTTTAGAGTGGATTTTCTCCATTTACTATATTCAAACTCGATATTTTATTTAAGAGGAACAAGCGTCGAACTACTTAAATCAATTCACGTTGATATGATTTTTTAAATTTTATTTTGCAGTATCTAAATACTAAAATTCTTACTAATTATATATATAATCAGTTATTTAATTAAAATTTCTCAATTTGTAGCATTGCATGAAATAAAGAAGAACCGTTATCTATCTATCTATTTATCTATCTATACATCTTTACATTAAGCTAAAGGAGAGTTCCCCTTGTGTCAACCATAAAAATTTTACATTAAAACATTCTAAATCTCCTTTCTCTTTGCTTTCTTCACAATTAAAAAAAATAAAAATTCTTTTTCAAAGGGTTAAGTAGTATGGTACAAAAGTGTATATATATATATATATATATATATTAAAGTACATTGATTATGTAATAGAGTCTTTAACAAAATTAAAGAGAGTGTAGCGCACTGGTGCACACTCTCACATGGTAATGAGACTATCGTATCCTTTTTTAGATATTAGGGTTTCTAACTTATTATAGTAGGCTAGTGAACCTCCCTTATAACTGAAAAATAAAGTACTTAAGAGGAACATGTTATATTTATAATGGTAGCACATATCTACACTTTAAATAATAGTTAATGCAAACGTTTCAAATATACTTCATGATTTAGTATTTTTTTCACTAAAAATAAAATTTTCAATTGAAAAAATATTATTTTTACTTATGTTTATACTGGGATCAAATATATTTTTTTTATAAAAATAGATATTAAATTTTTTAATTTTATTTTCATTTGCAATTTTATAAATTTCACCATCTTCTATAAAAATTTCTTTTATAAGGAATTATATTTTACTTTGATATATTAACTACTTGGCACCACGCGTTGTGCAGTAAATTTCTATCAATTTTCATGTGACAAAAATTAAATAATTAACATATATGATGTATAAATGGATACATAGATATAAGGAAATTATTTGTTAAAAATCATATATTTATTAAATAGACACAAACAAGACAACAAATACGGAAAGAACTAAATATTATCAAACTAATATGTAATCTAGCCATATCATTATATGCGATATCATATGTTTAGAGAGTCAATGATTCTATAATACGAACCCAATAATTGGCATGTGTGACTAGAGAACTTATCCCATGGGTTTGCAGGAATTTCATTGTTGGTTGCAATGATTAGTCAGGAGGAATTCAAATAGCCCTAATTATAGAAGAATATATATTGCAATATGCATTGGTGCAGTGAAAACGAAGAGATTTAGAGTGTCGAAAAATTATCATGAACACAAAATGATGCAAAATGATGAATTTTTGCTTCGTATTTATAGAGCAGTTGGTATATCGAACTTGAAAAATATCACTCAAATTGAGGAGTTTTTTCAAAATATCGAGTAACCATTTAAGTTTCCAAATCAATAATTATATATACAAATAATATGGACTGATAATCAAAATAAATCGGATACGGACACAAATAAAATATAGTAAAATTCATTGAATTGAAATAGAAAGGTTAACTAACCGTGAAGTTGAGGTTTATTGAATGAATTGATTTGAGCAAGCAATGACGTTTTACCAAGAGCTGAGGGTTTTCAACTAAAGTTTTCACATCCCACTCGTCGACATTTATATATATACGCCTTCAAATCCTTGTTGATAATTTTGCTAGAAATAACTATATCATTAAATTTATAGACATTATGGTTATGATTATGATTCTAAGTATGTGTCTGTGTAAATTTTGATAATATATTGTAATAAAAATAGATGAAATCTAAAAGTTATTGTTTAAAGACTTTGGATCCGTGCATCGCATGGGTGAATTGATCTAGTAATATATAAAAGTCGAGGCACAATATGAGAATGCTCCACAACTCTCCTTTTTCGATTGCTCAGTCAATTTAACTCAGTGATCAGATATTCGTGCAATTATATATCCATTGAGATAGTAGTAGTTTTTTTTTCCCCCATTTACATAGTTTGATACGTGATAAATACAGCGTATTTATCTCTTGCCACTTCTTATTCAAGACAATTAACATCATCAATCAATGTTTTCTCTCCTAATTGTCTTCGATGTCTCACTGTTTTCTTCTCCTCTCTTGCTCTCTTCAGTCAAGATAGTGAAGACAGGGGTCAAGAGCTCTTCCGCGTCACCGAGAAAATTCCTTAGCTGAGGATTGCGATGAAGCTTTTGTTGCTCTATGCTTCGATATTTCGAGTTTGTAATTAAGCTTCTTTGCTATGTATTTCGAGTTGGTAAGATTCTAAATTCTATTTTAGTGTGTGTGTGTATATATATATATATATATATATATAATCTTGCAAATGATAATTAAGACACAGCAATAGTTCTCTGGTGGAAATTGTAGAGTCGGGCGTTTAATCGAATTATTGCGGCAGGCTTACGCAGGTCATCGGCATTTACCCTGTAGATATAAAAGAATACCAGAATCAGCAACTGTGGAAAACGACTGATCGATAGCGTTATTATTATTATTTCTCGCAGGTGGCATCACTCTTCTTCACAATTTCTCCTCCCAATCCCTTTCTCAGAAACGTAGTCATTAGGTTACTTAGTTTCATACAATCTCTCCTGCATTGCCTACGCGCTCGATGATATCTTCTTCTTTTTTTTTTTTCTTTTGCAGTGGGCTATGGAGTTGATGCCCTTACAAATAAAATAAAACTAAGAAGCACAAAAACGAGGTATGAAGACCCAGAAATACCGCCAAACAAAATATGGCCTCGAGGCCCTTAGGTACAGAAAGTAGAGGATGGAGACCTAATTGAAGCGAAATAGCTTTGCTTGGTCTTGCAATGAATTTTTCTTTTCATTTTATATAGGAAAATTACAGCAAATTTTTCACAGCATGTGTTAATACTGCAGACATGGAGAGCCCTCACTTTCGACACTAATAAGAGAAGTAGCAGCTTCCCCAACTTTCGGCATTTGCATTCCGGGTTCCTGAATTCCGAAACTTGGAATCGAGATGATGATGTTGAAAAAGGTAGTACCCACCAGTCTTCTGCTATGGGTGCAAGCAACAATTTTAGCTCATTCCCAGTAAGAATATTTATGCCATATTTATTTGTTCCATATAATTTGTACGTTCATAAGCTTATATAAGTTGTCTAAAAACCCTTTCTTTTTACGGGGTAATGGGATTTTCTCCCACTTTTCTTCTTACTCATCACTGAAATTTTATCTCTGCTAGGTTGACTGGAAAATGATGAAAATGGAAGAAACTTGCTGATCAATAATTTCCCAAAATCAGAGAATTCGTATATATTTGTTGGACGAGAACACTCCAAAAACCTATTTCTGTCTAGATCTAGAAGTGGGATTTATATGTTTTCGTATGAAAACCAAGCATTGATTAAGGTTTTCTCTCCCTAACGCTTAATTATTATATTGAAAATTATGAATAAACTTTTAAAAGTTTCTCGATTTATGAATAGATTATTAAATATTTTCTTAATTTTGGTACTTACCTACGCAACACCCAAACCTGTACCTAATTAATATAAAATATAAAGTTTATTTCCATAGATTCATCAAATTTATAATAAATTTTTTTTATTGAATTTCAATATCTGATCCCGTAAATCGCACTGGTTTTTTCATTAGTATGATGATGGTGATTGATGATAGAAGAGTAATATTACTTAATTGCCAAAATCTTACCTCTTTTTATTTTTGTAACCAAATATCTTACCATTTTTTCTTGCCATCACATCTATTATTTTTGCTTTTATTTTCTTTCACAAAGAAGACCTCTCTATATATATAGTTTCCACCTTATTAAATAGGGTAGAATAGTAAAAATCTCTATTAAATAGGAGTATAACAGTAAATGTATTAATGAATTAGTATGTTATAAGGAAATTGAATAATATTATTTATTATTGTAATTAAAGAAAATATATCCAAAAAACATTAAAGGAGAATTATAATTAATTTATTATTATTTTATAAGCAACTACTATTTTATTATTAAATAAAAATATATACATAATTTTAAAGCAATTAAGAACTATTATACTTTACTTAATTAATTTTAATTAATATTATTATCCCTATAAAAGTTAAATTAAGTAAATCTCTCATCGAAGTGATTAGTCATTTTATCTAAAGTTATTCAAATTTACAAAACTTAATACATGAAATATGAGTGAGAAAAGGAC
This sequence comes from Punica granatum, assembly GCF_007655135.1. Lineage (NCBI taxonomy): Eukaryota > Viridiplantae > Streptophyta > Magnoliopsida > Myrtales > Lythraceae > Punica > Punica granatum. Next base: position 14,591,491 of record NC_045130.1, read on the forward strand.
AATTGCAAATACTTAATGTTAAAATTTTATAGACGTTATGATTATTAATATTTCTTTCATTAACTAAAGCTAGATATTTTGTATTTTTGGATTTTATAACTATTTTCTTATGAATTGAATTGATAATTGAGATCATGTCCATTAAATATTTTACATTAATTATTTGTTTATGAGCTCTTGAATTAATATTATCTAGTTTGGTCATAAAATTTATCGTATTAAAATTTATATAGTATAAAATGTATCATCAATATTATTAATTGTTTTAAATATCTAATATTTCATAATAAATTTTATTTACAAAATCCGTACAATTCATGGGTTGAATAGGTTAGTATGTCTATAAAAGAGATGGAAGAAATAGGATCAGTGAGTACATAAATCCTACCGGTTAGAAATCTATTAAATGGAGTTCGAATAATGGACTAGACTGAAGCATATTGTACGAAACAAGTGGTAAAACGTAAGAAAATTAATATCAGGGCCAAGTCAAATAGAATACTCAAACTACGAGGGTCAATCTGAATTTTCTCCTAAATATTTTCTGGAGGCAATCCTTTTTCCTTGGTAACGAACGGAGGGAAACGCCGGAGCTCTCTCGCCCCTCTGTTTCCTCTCTCTCTCTCTGTCTGCATAGGCTGAGAACATCACATGCGAAGGTGAAAGCTTCTTCCTTGCTGAGGCTAACAGCTTGTTCACCGATACAGCCTGATGGGTTTTCATCTTCTTTGCCGTCCGCCATGCACTTGAGGCTACGAAGTAGCAACTCATTTCAATTCCATTGAATCCGGATTCAAGTTCCTCTGAAGTTCACTTTCCTGCTAGAAGAAGCGCTTTGATTTTTCTGGGCATTTCAGTTCTGATTTCTGGTATGGCTAGTGACAGTGGTCTGAGAGACTTGACTTGAATTGTGACTTTTCTTGTTGCCGAAGGTTGGTTGCAGCTACACTAGACGATGATTGCTTCTCCTTGGAGCACCCCAGACGCCATTAACTGGAGAAGCCCATGTCTTTTCTCCGTTGCGCCGAGGTTCGGCTCCCAAGACGCAATTGCTCTGCTCCGTAAGTGTACCAGTTTTAATCAGCTTAAGCAAACTCACGCGAAGATTATTCGAAACGGCTTGTCTCAGGACCAGTTGCTCGTCAGGAAGTTGATCGGGCTTTGCTCGACTTATGGTAGAATGGACTATGCAGCTCTGGTGTTTCATCAGGTGGAGACACCCCACGCTTTTACTTGGAACCTCATGATTAGAGAGTACACCATCAGTGGTAGTTCTAGGCAAGCCATTTTACTGTACAACCTTATGATTTGTGAAGGATATGCTCCTGATAAGTTTACGTTTCCATTTGTTATCAAAGCCTGCTCAGCCTTATCGGTGATTGATAAGGGAAGAGAGTTGCACGGGTTAGCCATCAAAACTGGGTTATTCAGGGACTTGTTTGTGCACAATACTTTGATGGATTTGTATTTTAAGTGTGGGGATAGGGAATACGGGTGCAAGGTGTTTGAAAATATGCCTGTTCGGAGTGTAGTCTCATGGACAACGATGATGAATGGGCTCATTGCCAATGGGGACTTGGATTCTGCCCTAGAGATCTTTGAGGGTATGCCGGAGAAGAATGTTGTTTCATGGACTGCAATGATTAATGGGTTTGTGAAGAATCAGAGGCTTCAGGAGGCCTTTGACCTTTTCAGAAGGATGCAGCTCGAAAACGTCAAGCCAAATGAGTATACACTCGTAGGCTTGCTGAGAGCATGTATAGAACTGGGAAGCCTGAAACTTGGGAGATGGATACATGAATATGCGGTCGAGAATGGTTTCAGGCTGGGAGTCTTCCTGGGAACTGCTCTCATCGACATGTACAGCAAGTGCGACAGTTTAGCTGATGCGAGGCAAGTGTTTGTTGAGATGGAGGCCCGGAGCTTAGCCACGTGGAACTCAATGATCACCAGCTTGGGTGTGCATGGGTTTGGAACTGAAGCTTTATCTCTTTATGAGCAGATGGAGAAGGCAAATGTGGCGCCAGATGCAATCACATTTGTTGGAGTTCTGAGCGCCTGCGTGCACACAAATAATCTGGAGAAGGGAGTTGAGTTCTTCAAGCAAATGACTGAACGTTATGGTATCCCACCCATTTCAGAACATTACAACTGCCTAATTGAACTGTACAACCGTGCTAGAGAGCTAGTTGAGGAGGACGAATCAATGATGGACATGCCCGTGAAGTCTGACCAAGATTTTTTTCCCGAATCATTGGAGAAAACTATTTCACATGGTGATTCGGTTATGGAGAACTCACCTTTCACCCAGGCAGAGCAAATTTTGGGTGCCCGTCGAGACTTCCATCTGCATGATCAGCATGCAGGCTCCAAATGGGATGTGGGCTGATAATGAATGGTTCCTGTTGCTTCATGCCCGTGGACATGGTATTTGTTTATATGTTTTTAAGTGATTTACACCGGAAAAGTTTTGGCCTTTGAGTCATAGCATCACTCCTGGTCAGAAGGCCTCATTGTGCAGGTTTATTTCTTCTCCCATTTTTGCCTTCTACAGAAGGCTGACAAAAGTAGGGATATAGATGATGTATTTGTAGCTTTTTTTAATTTCTCATAAGTAAAGTGAAGCAATTAAGGCTCTAAACTCATCGCTCATCAGCATTCAGCTATCATCAATTATTTGGGAAGATCTGCCACCATGCAGTCACAGTATGTGTAAATTGGCCTCGATTGTGCATAAATTTCACAAGATAAGTGTGATTCTGCAGTTGGCTTAACATTGATCCGTTTTTTAAAATAAATTTTGGGAACTCTTGTTTTGTTTAAGTTTTCAAATTTCTGTTCCTTTCCTTATTACTGAAGTTCGAGCACTATGTTTTCTCTTACTCTAGCAGTTTGCTGGTAGTTTGGAGCGTATTATATTAATCAAATCATCCCATAAAATGGGTTTCTCAAAAGCATGGGGAAGACATAACCATCTGCTGTTAGTGCTAATAACGTCGAACATATATGTATAGTTTGAAGATAATATCTTGCTCCAATTGGGAATTAGATATCTTTTTTTTATATCTTTTGTATGTCTTCTCAGATGTCTCGTGGTGTTGTTGTTTATGGAGCCGAGCTGAAGTTTCTGTGAATTGATTGCTGCTCCTGCTGAGGGTAATAAAGGTAGTCAATGGCCTGATATGTCTAGAAATTTGACCTTTCCCGATTTGAGCTAAGAAGATTTTCAGCCAAGTCGCTAGTATTACGTTCAAAAAAATCAACTATCGTAATAATATGAACATGCAACCTGCATCTACTGGTTTCAGCTTTTAAAAGGGTTAGCAGAGGATCTTGAGTCTGAACAATGTGTGAAGGATTATTGTTTGAGTTGGTTCTTGAGACCTGGATCTCTGTTGATGCTTTGCACAAGATTGAGAGGCATATTGTAGCTGATTTGGATCAAAATGCAGACTTCTCGGACCTGAACGAGATGGTAGCAACCAAGTGAGGTTAGTCGGACTCATTCTTGTTTTGATAAGGACAGTATTGCACTCGCACAATGAGATCTTGCTCTTTTGCTTTGTAGGAGAAAAGCGTGATGCATGAAAAGTGATTGTTACGGGGGTTGTGATCAGGAAATGGTCGCCGCACGCGATTCTTGTATTGGCTAATTCTCATCAGTAAGGAATTGGTTCCTCCTGTGATACTGTAAATATGTGAACAACGCGAGATATTATGGACACCGATAGTATTTTTCGATCTCCCCGTGAAATTTTATCCGATAAATATCACTTAATAAATATGTGTATAACGCGATCTCAAAACGGACAAAGTTCGAAAAACGAATTATACTTTTTTTGGGTGGTGGACGAACCAAATGGTCCCACCAAATCATCTCCACCCCTGGCAGGGGGGTAGCTGAAAATGGTGAAGCGGAGGGTGGGTTGGTGGCGTTTTGAATTATCCTGACAGCTCAGTCCGTTAAGAAATCTCAGTCCTCTCTATCCATCAGTAGAGGAGCTGTTCCTCGTCAAATCCCATTTTTAATTTTTCCGATGGAGCAGGTCGCGTGTTCAACGAGCTTTACCTTATTAACATCTTCCATCGTCCCTCCAGCGCCCCCATCCGTTTCCATGTTTGAGCGTTGATTGCCCAATTCTCCACTTCCAGTTGCCTTTCATCAGCAACGTTTGTTTTTTTGCTTGGAAAGATCGGATTTTGGGGCAGACCCATTTCAGATCGTAGCCCCCACCGTGCCCCAAAAGCTGAAAAAGATTGGATTTTTGAAGTTCGGGCAGTCACTTTCCGAGATTTACACGAAGGATTCTCTTTGTCCCATGTTTGAAATTTCAAAAAATAAAAATAAAAATAAATAAATATTCAATTTCACACTTCATTCCCTCATCAAGCCGCCGCCGCCCCCCCCCCCCCCCCCCATTCTCACTGTTCTCTCTGCTATTTTTTAATGCCAATTATTGGGTAGATAGGATCATAAGGATACTACACGATACGATGTATGAGTCCGTTTGATTTCAGAATTGAAGTAATTTTGATTTTGATGGTGGAAAATGACAAATGAGATAGTATTATAAATTTGACTTGGAAAACGTGTGTTTTTATTGTGTAGTGGGTAGAGTTAAAATCAAAATCATAATTCTAAAATTAAACTTCGAAATCAAACGGGCCAAATATATTTCTTTTTAGATATATTACGCCGTATAATTTAACATTGACATATATTTTTTGATTTATTTCAATATTAAATCTAAAAATATCTTATATGGTACAATAAATTCTTTTCTTTTATCCGAATTTGGATTTTTTTTTTGAATTAATATATTGTCGTGTAATAATGAATGGCCTGCTCCCTTGGAAGTCATAACAGTGGCAGACGGTGAAGGCAGGAGCTCTGTCTGCTGACTCTTCCATCATCTCCCCCAAAGATCGGATCATCAAATTTGGTCAACACCCCACGAACAAGCGGTAGGAGAAGGTCTCGGGCATGGCTTCTTCGTATGATTCTGACGGGTCGTTGAGGGGATCCTCACCCTCGTACTCTCCGAGCAAGAAGCTGACAACCACGAACCACTTGCGCCATGTTGAGTCGATGGCCAAGATGCCCTCCGGCGCCGGAGCAATCTCCCATTTGAATGCCGTGATCCTGGGTGAGGACCTCGCGTCCGAGGAGAATGATCTCATCTTTCACAGTGCTGAGTTCTCTCAGCAGGCCCTTGTCCCCTCTCCCCAAAAGGTCTGTTCTTTGACGTCTTGTCTCCTCTTGCTGCTTTTTTCGCCATTGTCTCTGTCAGTTTTGATTTGCTTTCGTTGAGATAGAGGCATTGTTTGGTGTTTTTTAGCAGGAATGCTTTGTTCTGTATCGGAACTGAACGGTTTAGATTATGCATCTGTACATTGCCTGAACGCCCTGCCATCTTGATTTTTTGTCCTTTGCTTGCTGGTGCTGCTAAATTCTTTAAGTGGATGGGTTGTGTTTGATTGGATGTGATGGTGATTGATCAGTACTTGGAGATGTACAAGAGGTCCATCGCGGATCCAGCTGGGTTTTGGTCTGATATTGCATCTGAGTTCTATTGGAAGGAGAAGTGGGGCAAGGAAGTCTGCAGCGAGAACCTCGATGTTCGGGAAGGAACCATCAAGATCGAGGTGTGTGTTCTTGCTATTGCTCTTTGAGTGTTTGCTCGACTTTGAGTTAATTTTTTGTTATGTCCTGAAGATTCGGTTTCTTTGTGGCCTTTCTGGGACATTGCTGATTTTCAAATGTAATTTTGCAACAGTGGTTCAAAGGTGGAGTCACCAACATTTGCTACAATTGCCTTGACAGAAATGTCAAAGCTGGTCTTGGGGACAAAATAGCCTTTTACTGGGAAGGCAATGACCCCGACCATGATGGAAAGTTAACCTACAACGAGTCGCTTCACAGAGTTTGCCAGGTGTTCTCTTAGTCGAACCCTTAAGGAAGAAAGTTTTGATCTTTACCGTGCGTTGCTTATATGGTTTCTCTTCTTTCAGCTTGCAAATTACTTGAAAGCTGTAGGTGTTACGAAGGGTGATGCTGTTGTGGTTTACTTACCCATGCTAATGGAACTTCCAATAACGATGCTTGCTTGTGCTCGCATCGGCGCCGTCCACTCGGTATTCTCGCGATTCTATTATTAAAAAACCCTGTAGAACCCATTTTCCTTGTTTTACCTGCATTTGTTGATCAAGGTCTTATCTTCTCAACTCGATTAATTTGCCATTGTTGTAGGTTGTGTTTGCCGGATTTTCTGCAGAATCTTTGACCCAGCGAATTGTGGATTGCAAACCAAAGGTTGTTATTACTTGCAATGCGGTTAAAAGGGGTCCGAAGGTCATAAATTTGAAAGACATAGTCGACGCTGCCCTCGTCGAATCAGCAAAAAGTGGTGTCTCAGTTGGTATGAGAATTAGACAGCTGCTCATTATTTGAATATATTCCTCCCCATGTTTTATCTTCGATATTTAAGCAAAATCCCTTTTCAATTTGATATATGCATAATTTCAGTGATATTTAGTAGGGTTAGGATAAATGTGCACCCACCTTTGGAATATAATAAATGTTGTGGAAATTTATTTCTTTCAATGTCGTAGTCTCACACTCTTCCAATTATTAGTTTGGGAGCAAAATTCTGTTAAAGTATGTATTTTGCATCATAAGCATTCAAGCAGTAATTTGTCTTAGCTCACCAAATAGAGGTCCCTTCATTGCTTTAGGAATCAGACTTTCCCATTATTTTGAGAGTTGGATGATAAGTTGTTCTCCATTGACCTTGTTCTCTCACACAACTTGTTGCGTTACAATATGTGCTCCACTCCATGGGCCCATGTGCCATCATGACAAGGAGCACTCAACCATCGAATTGCTCTAATTTTAGAAATTTGTCTGGTTTGGTGGTTCTATGTCTGGTGACAAATTTTATATCTCATTTCTCTGATACAACAGTTGGTACCTTAGGGATTCGTGTTTTTATTTTTGTGTACCACTCTACCAATCTCTTTTCTCTTTTCCTCTGTCTTTGTCTTTCTTGTAGATGTATGTTTAACTTATGAAAATCCGTCGGCCATGAAGAGGGAAACGACCAAGTGGAAGGAAGGAAGAGACATATGGTGGCAGGTATTTTTGCAGGACTTCGAAATTGATATTATGATACAATTCCTTCTTGAAGAGGATTAATGGAGGCATCTTTGCTATCTTCATAAGCTTAACAAGCCATTTGCGATATTTGGTTGATTGATTAGATCTTTAGGGTGGAGAAAGTGATGATAAATAATTTCATTCCAGGACATTGTCCCAAAATATCCGACCACTTGTGCTGTTGAGTGGGTTGATGCAGAGGATCCTCTTTTCCTACTCTATACGAGTGGTAGTACTGGAAAGCCAAAGGTAATTAGATTTACTGCTAGTTTGATCAGTCTTTTCCGCTTTCTTTTTTCAATATTATTTTCCTAATTCTGATGATAACTTTATGTAAAGGGTGTTCTTCATACCACGGGAGGATATATGGTATACACTGCAACAACATTCAAGTACGCATTCGACTACAAGCCATCAGACGTGTACTGGTAACTCGACTATCCTTTATTGTTGTGATGTGCTGAAGCAGATTAAGTTTGTTACGTTTATAAAGTTTCTAGTTCTATTTCAGCGTCTTAAGAAATTGTTTTGTGTTTGATTTTCTTCAGGTGTACAGCTGACTGTGGTTGGATTACTGGGCACAGCTATGTATCTTACGGACCTTTGCTTAATGGAGCGACTGTCATAATCTTTGAAGGGGTAATAGGATGGGATTAAATTAGTAAACTCATTCTACTTTTTAAGTTTTGATGATAACTCTGATTAAGGGGCATGCCTTCTTTCAAAAGGCGTAAAAGGAAGCTTTGGTCTGCAGATTGAATTGCTGTTAAGAGTGCATCCATGTGTTTGACAAAAATATTTTTGGGAAATGCAGAAACTGGGAGAGAAAAAGCTGTTGCTTGAATTTAACACAACATTCCCGCATTGTGTTTCAAGTAATATTTTTAGGGAATAGACTGGAAAATGAAAATAGTTAATCTGCAGCAACAGCATCATAATTACTCTCACTTCTCCATTTTGTGAAAGCACCAAAATAACAGCAGCCCCATGCAGGCACCAAATTATCCTGATTCTGGGCGATGCTGGGAGATTGTTGACAAATACAAGGTGTCAATATTCTACACGGCCCCAACATTGGTTCGATCTCTCATGCGTGATGGTGATGAGGCAAGATATCTCTCTCTGTCTTCACTGTTAAATTGTCCTTGAACTCTTTTGGGAATTCTGCTTTAGTTGATTACTTGATTCGAATATGGTTGTAACTCAATAAAAGTCTAAAGACTTGGGTAAACTTTTGAAAGCTGTAGTATATGATAGAGGTTGTGTTCCTTCTCTGATATAGATGTAGATCTTAAAAAAAAAAATGAATTTAGTGTTTGAAATTATGTTCGATGCATAACTGATGTGATTACTTTGTGGTGATGCAGTATGTCACTCGATATTCCCGAAAGTCCTTACGAGTTCTTGGGAGTGTAGGCGAGCCTATAAATCCTAGCGCTTGGAGGTTTTAACCTCTACTCTCATTTTTCTTTCTTTTACCGATAGAAGAAACAGATCTGATGGATTTATTATGTGCAGGTGGTTCTTCAATGTTGTTGGTGACAAAAAGTGCCCTATATCTGACACTTGGTGGCAAACAGAAACTGGAGGCTTCATGGTAAGTGGCCATTTTGCTGAAGAACTTCATTGGTGCAAAGGCTCCTCTTATTAAATTTCAGCACTAAATTTTTTTTTTTTTTCCAAATTTCTGGATCAAGTTTTCACTTTCACCTAAGTTGTTACCTTTCGTAATTTCTGTCAATAATTTTTTTCTGTAATACTCGACAGATTACTCCCTTACCTGGTGCCTGGCCTCAGAAACCTGGGTCTGCTACATTTCCTTTCTTCGGAGTTCAGGTCTGTGTCAAGGAATCTTCACAGGATTTCTCTTCTCAATCACCATCAGTCTTTTCTCTTTAAAAAGAAAATTCCACTTTCTTTTAACGATGTTCTTTTCTGCAGCCCATTATTGTGGATGAGAAGGGAAAAGAGATTGAAGGCGAGTGCAGCGGATACCTCTGTTTGAAGAACTCATGGCCGGGAGCATTCCGTACTCTTTATGGTGACCATGAGAGATATGAAACGACTTACTTCAAGCCGTTCCCTGGTTACTACTTCACCGGTGATGGCTGCAGCCGGTAAACCATCAAATATTTATGTATTATTGATATATATACCGAGTGCTAGTCAATCACAATGATCATTAATTTTACTCCCATTTGTGTTCATCAGGGATAACGATGGATACCACTGGCTGACTGGTAGAGTTGATGATGTCATCAATGTCAGGTAAATTCTAGTCCTTGAATTTTCTCTTCCTTTTCTTTTTTCCCTTCCTTTCGAGAGGGGAAAAATCATTCTCGACATATACCACTGGCCCACTTTCTTACCAGCGTATGTTTCTCGATGGTTCTTATATTTGAGTCTCTGTGATCCACTTTGTTTAGTCTGTCTCTTTTGTTTGGCTCCCGTGTAATCTGCATCTATAAGACTCTCAGCTTTAGGTCTTTTGTGATATGTGTAGTTCATTTTACCTTCCATATATCTTGTCTTTTCAGAGTGAATGGTTTTCTTGGTGACAAATTTGGAGTATCTGTTCCAGTAGATCCTTGGAATTAGGGTTTTTGTCTTTGGGATTGACTGGTCTGGATTTTTTTTTTTTTTTGTGCAGCGGTCATCGTATTGGAACAGCAGAAGTCGAATCAGCCCTCGTTTCACATCCTCAATGCACAGAAGCTGCAGTTGTCGGGGTGGAGCATGAGGTAATATAGGGATGCTTCTTGTCAAGACTTGTTAGAGAGAGACGGACCTAGTAATTTGTCGTGATTATAATTATCATTAATTGCCGTTTCTGTTTTGTAGGTTAAGGGGCAGGGCATCTACGCATTTGTTACGCTCGTGGATGGTGTAGCTTACAGCGAAGAACTTCGAAAGAGCCTCATACTTACAGTTCGTAAGCAGGTCTGTTTCTCTTGTCACCTGAGTTTTCATGTGATGATTACGATCGGTGCAAGTTACAAAAGTTCCTTGTTGAATTGTTTTCTGATTTGGAATGCGTCTGCATAGTGTTGCTTAAATTCAGCCTGTTTTTGGAAAGGGATAGAATATGAACACACTTAAATGAAAGCAACCAATGGAACTACATGATCTTTTAATCTACTACCAGTGTGCAAATTTTTCTTCAGATTGGAGCATTTGCTGCGCCCGACAAAATCCACTGGGCCCCAGGCCTCCCAAAAACCCGGAGTGGGAAGATAATGAGGAGGATACTGAGGAAGATCGCATCAAGGCAACTGGACGAGCTTGGAGATACGAGCACACTGGCAGACCCCTCTGTCGTCGATGAACTTATCGCCCTCGCCGATGCTTGAAGGACAAAATTTTCTGACGAAGGGGGCTCTCGTCTGAATCATGAAATATTTGGTTTGAGTTGTTCGAATCGTAGGATTTTCATTTCTTGTGCCATAATTCTTTGATCCATCTAGGAATGGTCGATTGATCGGGTTTATTCTATGGAATAATCCCGGTTTTGTTATTGTGAAATCGCTTCGATGTTATAGAGGTACATTGTTTCTGTGTGTTGTTATTTCTTACATTCTGAGAATAATGGGAAATAATTCTTATATTTCTATTTATTCCACGTCTCATATGTCTACTTGTTTTCATTTATTTCTGCACTTAATTTCAAAAGGTTAATAGCCCAAAAAACACGTCTTTTACACTTTTTTTCTGATTCCAGTACGATCTTTTATTTTAGTCTCAAATCTAGCATAACATTAAATTTTTCGTCAATTTTACCGTAGTGACACGTGTTGTCTTTTTATTGGATGAGTGGTCCCACTTACTTTTATTTAATAAAAAAATTTTGAAATTAAAAATAAAAGGGGTTGGGGTCGACTAAGGCCTAAAGGAGGAGGGGGCTGGCGGTGGTGGCCTCGATTGCGGCCACCACCTCCCTAATTCTGGTTGGCTGTGATCATTGCCAACCCCAACTAGGGCAGTGGTGACCGCAAAGCTGACCCCTCCCCCTTTTTTCTAATTTTCAGGAATTTTTTTATTAAATAAAAATAAGTGAAATCCACTCATCTAATAACGCGATAAAATGTGGCACTGCCGTTAAAATTGACAGAAAATTTAATGTCGTGCTAAAATCAGAAAAAAAAAAAGTATGGAAGTTATACTTTTTTGGACTATTAACCCATTTCAAAAAGAATTATTCAGTTTTAATTTTCAATTGCAGTAACTACAGACGAACTACATAATGATCCCTTATATACACCGAGACATGATACGACACTAATATGTATTTATATATATCATAACAAAATATTTTGCTGGTTTCTCACATCACTAAACTAAAATCTCGCGAGGCCACGTCATCATTTATGAGTCCTCTCGCGAAACCATATTGTTTGTTTAATAATGTAAATAGTATATTCAGTAAAACAAATCAATTTATTATTTGGACTTAATTATAGGAAATTTTTATATTTGATGTATATCTTTTAATTATTAAATTGTATATAAATGGTAAAAATTACAAAAAAAAATATAATGTTGTATGCATATATTTCTATTCCAGTTATATATATTATTACAGAATTTTAAATATTATCTTTTCTTTTATTGAATTTAAAAATTTCTCCTTAGTTGACTATAAATATGTATTTTATGTTGCTCAAATTTTTCGACAAGCAACTAGTAGGTTCTCAAATGAATTTTTTTTTTATGAATTGTCACAAAGTGGATTTTTTCTATTATGTTTGAAATCCCCAAATCCCACTCTAGATTCAAGTGGCAGGGGATCTGATCGACCCCATAGATGGTACCTTACAACCAGATGACTTCTTACCAGCATAGGAACAACTTATACGAGAAAGCATCCGATCTTTCTTCTTATATTGCATTAGGAGTTTTGGATTTGCATTTTGTTACAGTATCGATTACTATATCACATTTGGATATAGTAAGAAAAATTAGATATTAATTACTTTTAAATATTTTGTTCTTTTTTTTTTGTAAAATTGTTACATTTTTATTTACTTTGATATTAAGGATTCAAAAATACTTATTTTTTTAATATTTCATTATTTCACAAATAATTTTCTCATAATCATATATGAATATATTAAAATATAGATGTTTGATATTTTTAATTCGATGATTATTTTATTTTATTGGATATTGTATAGTTTTGAAAATTTTTATTTTGCACTAGACATCCATATGCGGAAAAATCGACATTTGGTACTTACAAAGTTAACAAAATACAGATTCTGAATTTATTTTGGTGTTAATTTTTATAATCTATAATTATATTTATATATATTCGACTGCATATTATAAATTTTTTTAAATAGATCTTATTTTCCCTAGATATTTTCTTAGATTATATATTCGCTTTTTCCAATTCAAATATATACTTTACCATTGTGTTACTTTTCTAAAATTTTATTTTAGATTACAAGGTCCCAGAGGGGCAACCGGCCTTTATTATCAAACTTACTTCTTGTTGGTTTTGCGGAATGGAATCACTGACAACACAAACTAAATTATGGAAATATAACATGATTACTATGAACACAATATTATAACATAATTATTTTAATTAAAAAAATTAGAAAAATTTCTCTTGCAACACGTGGGTTTTCATCTATTTCATAATAGATGAAACTGCTATCGTCTCAGAAATCGAACTAAATTTACAATAATCCATGGAAGCCTAACACATTATTGCCATAAGGGGAAAAAAAAAAATTGTTCCTTGGTACTGTCTGCTCCAAGATTCAAGACTGTACAAAAAATTGCGGAAAAGGCTATTAGTATTAACGGAGATGCTGTAGAATATAAGATCCAATGACGACTCCCTATCTTCAATTCATCCTAAGTGGCTGCAAACCGGTTCTCCCTTTTCATCGTCGACTATTTTGTGGCCCCTATCAGCCGCATCTGTCAAGAACAAATGAGATGGTGTCACAGTTGTATCATGGTATTGGAAAACAGAGAACTTGCTTGGAGAAAAATCCGTCTTCTGGAAGTGATTCTAGGAACAATGTTCACATTAACAGTGTTTTTTGTTGCTGCATGCTTGCTTTCAATCAGAAGGCGGCATACATACTGAGGACAAAAGTACTCGAGAAACTTTAGCCAACGGAAACTCAGAGTGTCTTCAAGAACATGAACTTACAATGTTGTTGCCGGGTTCCTCAGAGTAAAAGCCTTGGAGGATAAGTAACCAGATGTTGCAAGCCACAATGACGTATATCTTCAGAGCATGCGCTCCCACCCATTCCAGCACGATTGTTGGACGTCTGTACTCATACACATCAACCTATTTGGAAGGTTGAAGCACCGATAACCCAATTAGTTTTAGTCGAAATGTATAGCCTTGGGAATGTTATGAAAGAGCCCGAAGAAAACTTAGAAATCCAAATCAAAGTAATGGATAAATGTGTATCTCATAAACCCGGAATTGGACTGGGTAATTTGACCAATTATAGAATAGGAGCTAGAGCTAAAGCCGGACGTTTACACCCGTAATGGATGGAAAATCGAGTTTGCAAATGGATCCCATTGGATGGTTCCTTGGTTCTAAGTTTGAACTTAATCCTTTAGATCACATTTAAAAACGTTTTCCATTGGACCTGTTGACACCCCGAGAGTTCGACATACAGCACGGTTCTGAGAAATTATGATTAGAAGGTTTCGTCTCTAACCAGTAGATATACTGCAGCAAAGAGAATGCCACCCACTCCAGCAGTGACGCAGGTATAGCTGAGAGAATAGAGAGCTTTATTTAAAGCTATTCCTGCACCACAAAATATTTCGAATTATGAGACCGATGAACTCAAAATCATAATAGAAAGAAAAAGACCGATGAAGGATGTCTTAGATTGCGTACCGCTAAAATTCAAGATCAAGCCTTTGATCAAAAGGCCAGATGCTGTGATGGACCAGCGCGCGACCCTCACGTTGTGATCCTGCACCAAGCCCCACAGTATGAGACTGCGAGTTTCATTTCCAATCCTCTTCGATATGTAGCTTATTCGTAAATATTTTAGGATGGAAAGGAATCGTTGCTGTCTGACCTTATAGTGCACGATGATGTGCCCGAAGTGCAACCCGATTAAGGTTGTTACAATAGCCATCATCGAACTGTAACAAAAGCTTGCAGGGGTCAGAGAAACCGTTGCAACAAAAGAGCAGATTTATTGATCTAAATTTCCAATGGATAAGGAACTGTTATCAGAAACTATTTTACTTCTAGACATAGCAAACTAATTTGAGATGACTCCGGATGATAACCAATTGTCATGTAATTTGAACCGATGGTGGGCTGACCTCAAGAGTCCTTCCGGGTCGAATGGTGCCTGACACCACGAGGGAGCATCTAGAGGAAGCGGGCCATAATCAGGGGACTTCGTGCTGCATTGCTTAAGAAAGAAGAGAAAACAAAGATGAATAAACAGATAAAACCAGTTAAAGTAGGATGGAAATCAATCATGAAATCAGATCACCGAAGTGTAACCCGGATCAGACAAGTTTTCATCACTGACACGATTCAACCTGTTTTCTACGATATTTTGAGGACAATACTTTACGGAACTTGTCACTGTCGGAGCAAAAAGTACTGCAATTTATGGCTTCCAGGTGACAGCATACAAAAACATGGAAGGACAGCCTTCGCCTGGTTTTGGAATCACGGCCGGACACACAAAATTAAATTACTTTCTCTAAAATTCTTCCCAGCTTCACCCAGGGAAAATCTGTTACTCGAGACAAATGGAGTCTGAAGCTTAATAACTGACCTCTGTCCGTATATATATTGGCCTTCTGTACATATGGTTGATGCCCAACACTTTGCGGTCAATCATTCCAACAGCATTACAAGCAGGGCTGGTGTCACCCCTGATGCTGCATTTTACCTATAAGCAGAGTCCGCATCTCAGACGGAGAAAACACTATATTCCTAATGGAAATTACCTACTAACATACATAATTAAGAATCAATCGGTAAATTCAGTTTGAACCCACCGAGAATGTTATTGGTGCAGAAGAGTTTGCGACCGTGCTTGGAACTTGGAACTCCCAGTCCGGAATGTACAGGCCATAAAGGAGTGCCAGGTAAATCGTTGTGATTATAAATGTCAACACCCTGTGCAGTTTTGACGCATTACAACAAAACTACTCAGTCATGATCTCACAGAAATTTTACAGCAAAAAGGCATTTGAGAAACGCTTAATTACCACTGTATCTTGTACTTTGAGAACAATGACACTAATTCTGTAGTAGGATCCTCTTCGCCCTTGAGCCAAATCTCGCATAATGCTGTCACCAGATAGGTTATTGCGATTCTCTGAAAACAGAAGAAAAGGGACCAAAAGGATGCAGTTAATCTAGTTTATCGCCTAAGAAATCTGCTTGGAGACCTAATAAGGGCCAGTTTTCCCAGAACAACCGATGTAAGATAGGCTACGGAAGTTCGATTCTTCCAAACTGTTTTGCAATTATTAACTTTTGGTCTTCTTGTGAGAAATGGAGTCAGATTAAATATTAAACTGAAAGTCAAACGAGCTCCAAAGTTTTACGAACCTGCAAGACGCCCATCCACCGAATCTTATTTATATCAACTCCATAACTCAAATCATTGACTCCATGAAGAAAACCTCCTGCACTCGTAATCAAAGTTCGATATGAGACAATAAAACCAGACAAATAATCATTAGGAACTGCGTAATCCATTCATGACATACCTTGCACGAAAAGACCAATCGCGACCAATTTGAGGGCCCGAAATATGGCTTTCCTAGTTGCAGAAAGCTTGCTTGGCAGTTTCTGCGTATAAACTGGACTGTGAACTAAGCCCTTAAACCTCAAATCATTGGAATTAATAATGATGACTCAGACCGACCACATACAGAATTTTGAAGTAAGAAAACAAGAAGCCGAATAACCACGGAGCATCAATACCTTATATGCAAGCCCGATGGAAACTCCAACCATGAAAAGGAAAAAGGGGAAGACAAAGTCCGCGAGAGTGACACCGTCCCACGGGGAATGATTGATCGCCGGGAGGACTCCGCCAGCATCATCCACGATAATCATCAACTGCAACATATGAGTATTACAGTGATTTCATGAGAAAGAAAGGGCTGAAAAGTACGATGCTAATCGAGATATATGGGTCACGTATCAATAACCATAAGGCAGTGTAAACTGGTCAACCAGAGTCAAATCCTAGACGTATTATAGGAGACTAATGAACATGAAAGAGAGAGGTCCTAATGAGCCATACAACGACAGTGAGCCCCCGGAAGACGTCGAGAGAAGCGAGGCGCCGGCTCATGTCAAAACTTGGCCTCCGACCCTGGTCGACTCGGAACGACTTCGCATCATTCTCGAGGAAAGCAGGAGTGCGGGTGCACCCCTCCTTCATTGTCAAGAGATGGTTACCGTGATCAGGCCGGATCACGCGTTGATCATCCTCCTCGAGTTTTACCGGCACGTACACGCACGTCCCCATTGCCATTATTAATTTACCGATGAACGTTATTGAATTCGATCAACATCCACCTCAAGAAGACACCACGAAGAAGGAGAAGAGAGGAAGAGGAGGAAGAGTGGCTGTCTGTGCCTCCTTCCTCTGTAACTGCTAAATCCGGGAGGGAGAGATATTATATTCTGATCTGATTAATAATGATATATTTTCTTATCTTTTAATTACTAATTTTGAGGAGATTTAGGAGAGGCATTAGCGAACTTTAAGGAGATTGACATCTCAGGAAGATATTTATCATGCTATTTATGGATAGATGCGAATGAATTAAATACGCTCACCAATGAATCAAATGAATGGCTCATAATATCTGGACCATGGATTGTTTCCATAGGAACGAGACTCGCAATCAGACTAGGAACTGAGTTTCAAAGGCTCCGAGTCCTCTCTGCCCCTCAGTTTGTTAACTCGAGCCATGAAGATTTTGTCGATCGTCAGCCCATGGGTTTTACAAATGTTTATAATTTGGATTTTTGAAATTTGTATTTGTAACGATCTGAAAAGGAGAGGATATGCTATGACAATCAAGATTCAAGGATATTTTAATGATTCTGTCTCGATAATCCGTGCTAGCATATAAAATGCAAAGAGTAGGCATGGGGTCAATTACGGATAACAATTCCATTTTGTCTTTAAAACATGTAAGAAAACGAGTTCCCACGCTTCCGGGGTATGCGCGGTTTCAACTTTCCATATGTAGTTCTGCTATAATTGCAGTATGCAGCTTTTCATCGGAGCGGAAAACAACAAAGCCGTATGCTGTGATACCAAAAGGAATGTCTTCCAAGCTTTTTCGAAGAGAATTATGAGACCTGAATTGTTTGTTCTTAAGCAAAGAGCAGGAATGTGGTTAATTGCGGATAACAATTACATTTTGTCCTTAAAACGTGTACGAAAACAAGTTCCCGTGCTTTCGTGTGTGCACGGTTTCAACTTTTCCTATGTAGCTCTGCTATAATTGCGAATGAATTAAATACTAGATCACCTATGAATCAAATGAATGACTCATAATATCAAGACCGTGGATAGTCTGATTGTTTCCATAGGAACAAGATTCGCAGTCAGACTTGGAACTGAGTTTCAAAGGCTCCTAGTCCTCGCTGCCCCTCGGTTTGTTAACTTGGGCCATGAAGATTTATCGATTGTCAGCCCATGGGTTTTGGAAATGTTTGTGATCTGGACGTGGATATTTGTATTTGTAACAACCTGGAAAAGCGAGGATATCCGGTGACAATCAAGATTCAAGAATATTTATTAATGATTTTGTCCCGATAATCCGCGCTAGCATATAGAGTAGGGATGGGGTAATTATAGAGAACAATTCCCATCTCCGTTTAAAACGTGTACGAAAACGAGCTCCTACACTTCCGTATATGCACGGTTACAACTTTCCCTATGTGGCTCCGCTATAATTGTAGTATGCAACTATTCATCGGAGCGGAAAACAACAAAACCGTACAGTTTGATCCCAAAAATATCATCTTTCAAGCTTTTTCGAAGAGAATTATGATTGTCTCTTCCATAAGAAGAGAGCCTCTTCTCCAAATTGCCAGCACATGTTAATATGGAAGTTTTCCATAATCTCTAGTAAGTATTACATCATTTACACGGAAAAATAGTGAAACTCTTTCCACATCTACCATCTGAAGATTTATCGACTATAGTGGAGCTGCCGCAAATTGACTATAGAACAATATCCGAACCCGACCTTCCGGTCTGACAATACTCTGGGGCATTACACTGTACACAAAAATAATGGCCTTCTTGGTCAAAGATTTTGTCGAAGAAGAATTATATATTCAGGGTTGACCTCAGCTCGACACTTGAACCCGAGCTTGAATGTGAGCCGTTCCCATTTTTATGTTACAGATTCCATCAAAAAAAAGGAGGTTGGTGGACTTGAATGATTCTCAGGGACTTGTCTCGTCATGTGAGGTTTGGGATGTTACGGTGACTGTCAGCGAATTCTCGAACCAAGCGCTTGAGCATTCTGCCTCCTTTTCCTTGCATGTGGGCCCACACAGTCGTCGATTCACCAGTGCTCTTCTGGCTGCTCTCGACGTATTCTGGGGCTGCAGCAGCAAGAGCTTTCAGCCAAAGCGGAACCAGAGACTCTGCTTCCCCAGGCTTCAGGTACTCCGCAGGGAGACCTTGCACCTGTTGATTTTGAGATGGCCATAGTCGATCAGACTGATGGTATAAAGGATGTAAACTGAAAAATAAAAAGATCGCCATAGATCAAGAGATGAGAGAGAGAGAGAGAGAGAGGACCGCCAGCTGAAGCCAAGCACGCAAGGATTCCCAACAAAGGATGGACTTCCATGACGTTCTCTCGCTTAAACTACATATGGCCGCTAGTTGTTGCAATATCGTCGCGCACTTGTGCACCTGTAAGGAAACAAATTAAAAAAATAAAATAAAATAAAATAAAATAAAGAATTTCTAGCTATATTAGTATAAATACTAGATATAGATAAGTTGGTTAAAGAGGCAATTACATGCGTGAGAAATTATGGAGGATGAATGAAAACCCAATTAAGAGCTCTTGAGAAATTGAAGTGGGGATGGAACTGTTACCCGTGACATTGCAGAAACACCAAGCAAAGAATATACAAGATTTGATAAGAGCCCTTCACCACTGTGAGATGCTACCCGAATTACAGTGGCATTGAATGATCCTTCAGCAGCAGAGCCCATTGTTTCCAACAAAGAAGACAAACCCACCTCTAAGAAACCTAAAAGAGAAGGTCAACAGCCAAATTTAGCTTCACCACCAGATATAATAGAGGATAGTGCAAAGAGGAAGCAGCGAGAGAGGAATCCAGACAAATTCAGCCCATAATATGAAGAAGAGGTTAACAAAGGGATCTTCATGTTATTAAGACAAAGTAGTTACGGATTTACTACCCCAGAGATTCCCCAATAAAAGCATGTAATTCATCTATCGCAACAATCGAATTTTGGAAAACCTATAGCGTGACCCATAGCATGAGAAGCACTCACTGCTTACGCATTAACTGTTGATATCATTACAAGGGATAAAAGGAAAAGAAGAGAGGTCATAACATTGTAGAGGAGCTACATTTACCACATGTCGAGAATTAAGAGATCATACAGACAATACTCAAAAATATAAAATGCCGATAAATTGGTGAAAAAACCGATCCAGAACTTCAATATAGGCAATAGGATATTGAAAGATTTCAGCGAAGCAAAGAAACACATACAAGATAAGTAAGACAGTGCCGCTAGAGCTGCACCACGGTGCATGGCAGTGCAGCATATAGCTGCCTTCTGGAAGGAGACTTCAAGTGGAGAACCAGAAGCAGCTAGTACATCCTGAAATCATTAAAAACTATATAAGACACTGAAATTTTTTAGACAGAAAATAGATAAGTATGAATATAATGGTCGGAAGGACAAATCATGTTACAAAGTTAAAACTCTGACAGAGAGGAGGAAGGGGGCAGAAAAGCATAGTATAATGTTCATCGCACCCTACGAGTTCCACGAACATATGTAGACGCAAAATTCATGTAGGCCTCCACTAAATCAGGTTCTTGATCACATATGTATGAGGAGCTAAGAGACATCACTGATGCTGCATGGGTAAATCTCTCGAAAGTGGTGACAAATAGAGGTCCATATTCTTCTCTCTGGCCAAATTCCTCAATGACGATAGAAGCTGAAATAATTGGCAAGATATGAGTGGTAAGAGAGAGGCAAGTTGCTTTTTATGATTTGCCATGAAAGAAAAAGGTACTAACTGAGAACAACTCAAAGATTCCATGCATGTGGCCAACTTCTCTAATAATAATCATAATGATGGTGATGAAATTTCATTTTGACTTAAAGACCAAGAATATAGCAGATCAATTTATAGAATGTGAGCATGCTGCGCAAGTAGGGGCTACATCAATACCCATCACAAGACTTATCTTATTTCAAAGTAGAGTACTAAAATACCAAACTCTCTCTCTCCAATTAACGAATCAACTAAGCTACCTGTTTTTATGAAGCACTCACGACTTTGGAATGCCACAAAATTTGATGAAAGGCAATCCAGTATGCCAGGCAGTAATGTTATGAAGTGCTGGCCTGCACCTCAAACAATTTTCTTCATTAGAGAACTGTTTTACATGACACAGCTAGCATACATCATCTCAAGAAAAAGAAGTCTCATGAGACTTGACAACAATAATTTAATACCTGATGATTGAATTGCCTGAGATAGAGCTCGACAAGCCGCTGAGGCTAAATGTCCATTCTCCATGTGCGGAGACCGAAGAAGTTTCTCCAAGATGGGCCAGAAAACACTCAGTAATGCAAGTACTGTATCGTCTCCAGCAGCTCCATCGGGCAGAGTTGTTGCAAGATGGCTGAACACAGTTCCCATCCTGCAGGTAACACAAATGTACGCCATAGGTCAAGCTAAAATTATTTTGACAGGCATGTAATGTACTTGAGCATTCTATCTCATTTGACCATAACCACAAAAAAGAAAAAGAAAATAAAAAAGGACCTATTATCGTCAAGCAAAAATTCTTTTTTGTGGGTTGAAAAGCCAATGAGATGACTGGCCACTTAGAACCCACATAAACTAGAATGGAACCTATCCACTGCAAGAAAGATTACTGCTACTGCACAAACATAGTCACATATAGCCACAATCATACAGAAAAGAAAAGAAAGATTTTTTTTTTTTCCATCTCGAATGTGTCTTCACAATCACTTATCAAAAAGAGTCCTCGCAATGATAAGGTATGCCAATGGCAACCATAGGTCTTAATATACCTGTAAAACCCTCTTGCAGCAGAGTCCAAAATGTGTGAATAAACTGCTGGATTATACCTCGGAGAATAGTTGCTATCTTCATCAATCTAAAAGAACATTCAGCTGTCAATTGGGATCTGACTACATAATGCTAATCATCACGTCATAGGCAGCAAACATAAACAGCACAAGCAGCATGCGGCCTTCAAAAGAAACACTGCAGAACCTTCGGCAAGCTAAACTGGTAGTACAAATGAAGCACAAGAAAATGAAGGCAAGCAGGACACAACTCTGAAAAAGTTCTGCTCTTTCTTCAGCAGAAGGAGAACTACACCAGATGCAACATTTACTCCCAAGTTATTACAGATGCATATGTATATAGTTTGCTATTCCATCTTGCATTTGACTGGACAGAGTACACACCCATATACTAGGTAAGGATGTGGTTTCAGCAAAATTGCCTCACAAAAGTCAAAGCTAGGGCAACATTAATATTGGAAGAAACGTCATCAAGAAAGTTCAAGTTTCCACTATATAGTACGCTTATTATTAAATACTTTTATGCACACGCAACCATTCACTTTACAGTTCATACAGGAGATGAAAGAAAATTAATATTTAAAAGAAAAGACATTCAAATGATCTAGTGCTAACAAAAGAAAACAAGAAACTAACTGATTGGAAGAGGAAGGCATGTTAATAATAATTGATAAGTACAAAACAATGAGATTGAAACAACCAACTAACCCAACTGAAACAACCAGCTATTATCAATCAGGAGAAAGTAAGTGAAACAAAAGAGCTGAAGGAGAACTCAGATAAGGCTAACTTACAAGTTTCCCGATAGCCTCATAACTAGTTGAAAGAAATCTACCAAGCAAGTTATTCTTTAACTCTTTATTTCGTAAAGAACTGAGGACTAGACTAATCGCGCTGACAACTTCCTCTTCCTCCTCCAAAGGTAAACGTCTCTTCTCCAAACCCTAGCCAAGAATGAGAGAAAGTATACGGTTAAGCAGCTTTTCACTGCGACAACTAATTTTATTGTTTAAATAATTCATTTATCAAATAAAATAAGGAGAAAAAAAAAACTCTTCAGTTTTGAACACCACGTCAGGTCAATACAATGAATAGGAACTCCTTTGCAAATTTTGCAATATTGCAAGCAGATACATCCAGAGCTCAAATTTAGGCACAATGTAGAAGGATATTTTGTTTGAAGACTTGCTTGGTGACCTAATAAGCAATATCCTTCCCGAGGTAGGAATTGTAAGAAATTAATCAAGTGGAGGAGATCACATAATGTACGGCTTAGTAGCATATGATGCACATATTTGATCATTTGCATTAGGATGGTTCAATAACAAATTCACAGCTTTTCAGAAAATAGGAGAGCTAGGATTTTTTGGAAATTAGATAAGTAATGCATGAAGACATTATTACAGATCCACCTAAGAGCCTAGGAGTTTTCTGTGGAATCTTTCTAGTAGGCTATCAAAGATTTGTATTTTAAGTTGATTTCATGGATGAAAATGGTCTGGAAATTGAAAGTCGAGCTGTAAGCCCATCTTAAGGATCAAACTGCTCACATCAAAATATGTTGACGTTGGACAATTTCAAGAAGCATGTAGATCCTTGGGTAAATTATGCATCCTTAACAAAAGCAAGAAGAATTTTTCAATAACCATCTAGTTGCAGTGCTCATTAACGAATGAATACGAGGACCAAAAATCACCGAATTGAAATATTAACATTGCTTTTTATATGATTGCCTCCCCGTCCTGGTTGACTTTATTTTACTGTATAAACCTTTATCTACATCCTTTCTATGCCCTAAAAAAAAAAGGAAAAAAGACGAAAAAAGAACACTAATAATCACAGAAAAGGGAAAAGGATGACAAGAAAGAACTCTCGTTAAAAGATAACGGGAGATCTATGTTAATTGTATTGCTAGTGGATAAGTGATTTTTAATCCAAGTAGAAGTGGACAAACGAGTCAAAAAGATAAACTCACCTCCCCGATCCACATCAGGATTTCTAAATTTGAAGAATCAAAAACTATCGTAGAAGCATCCTCACAAACTTTGCGAAGAGCAGATGCACAAGAATTAGAAGCTACAGGTTCTGAAATGCCCGAGGCAAGGAATAACCTGAAATCAGCCGGTTAGTACGAAAAGGAAATACTAAGTGGTAAGGCAATAGACAAGTATAATAGATTCACAGTTTAGGTGCCAGAAACATTAAAATAAACTCAATAACCTCGCAGCAGTGTCTAGAAATGCAGAAACAAATGCTAATAGCTACAACTTCAGTAGGCATTCTACAGACGTGTGACGATACACATCATGCAAGTTTATGACCAAGTTCTCAGAGGAGGTGAATGACTCACAATAATGGGCCTGCATTTGTCAGAAAAGCAGATAACCACTTTGAATATGAACCAACGACGTCTGCAAGAGATCTGTATACCTAGAAGGAAAATAAATCTTTTGAGATGTAAAAAAGAAAAAAAAAATTATTGTGCTTAATGATCTCCCTCAACTTAATTTAGCATGTGATCCATTTATCATATCATACCACAACAAAGATATTGACATGCATAAGATGGAAATATCTCACATACAATGCAGATGAAGCCCTTTAACTCATCAGCAGATCTGGCGGACAATGCAGTCACCAACTGCATTATTGCTGAGAAATCAGGAGTTTGGCCCTCCTGTATAACAACTTCAGCTACCTGGCACAAGGTTATTTGCATAGTGAAACTATTGGAAAATGCTAGGAAGACGATTGATACTAGAACATATAGAAACTCAATCATGCAACCACTGTTTCCTCTCTTTTTTTCCCCCACTATGAAAATATGAAAAATACTGTCGAACACTAGCAACTAATTTGCTATCAAATCGAGTATCAAGTGGTTCTCAGAAACTCCAAAGCTTAAATTGCAACAAAGTACACATCCATGAAGTGGTAAAGTATAGAGCATGGGAGTAGCATGACTGTGTTACAAACTGATACCAGTGAATAACTTCTGAGACAGCAAGAGATGGGCTTACCACATTCAGCACAAATGATTTAGTCTCAATTTCCTTCCAAGGAATTGACGAATTAGCAGATGTCCAACCACCAAAGGGAAGCTGTTGAATCAAAAGACTGATTATAACATGATTCCACAGATCAGTTCACTATTTAGATGCACAGACAAGGAAAGGGTGAGAAGACTAAATGATACATTGTCTCTGAGGAGATTTAAATATCCATCTACAAGCATCATCTTTCTGAAATAGCACCTTTTGTAAGAATACAGCAGATCCCAAAAGATGACAAATATCCACCAAAAGTTCGACAAGATTAGTCCTGAACTGGACAAGGTTATCAGGCAGGTCAATGAATCCACTATCATCACTCACTGTTGATTCATCCACCTGCAAAAGACAAGGCTTTGATTTAACCTACCATATCATCTGCACAGAACATGAGAACATAAATCCAAGAGCATATGCACGAAGAAAGAGAAAGATCACTAATTCCATTACAAACCTGTGCGCGTAATAAAAGAGCATCAAGCAATGCCGAAAATATAGAAAGGAAAACATCTCTGGATTTTGCACTATCCCCATCTAGGCCAAGAATATAGTTTGCAAGAGTAGCCCTGAAATTAGAAAGTGGACATCGCTCAATGCCTTCTATCAAAGCATTATTAACGAGAAACTGAGTTTAACTTGACACAAAAGTATACTCATGTCAAAATAATGGATCATAAATGGAGTAGATTTGTAGACATAGTACCAAAACTGGACGGTTGAATCAGCAATCTCCCAGTCTTCACTCGGAAATGCTACACAGCTGCAGATAAACATGCATATGTGCAAAGAACAATTACTTCTCCAACAAGGCTCATCGAATTCAAATTGATCCTTTCAAAGTAACCTCAAATTGTGCCAAGTAGTATATTGAAGAGTAGCTAAAAGACTCAGATCATTAAAGCAAAAGCTTAAGGCCTGTTTGTTTTGGGAGTTAATGGGCCGTTTGGATTCAGGGTTAAAGTTACAAAACTTTAACTTTGATTTTGATTGTGGAAAATGACAAATGAGATGAGATTATAAATTTGACTTGGGAAATGTGTGTTTTTGTTGTGTAGTGTGTTGAGTTAAAGTTAAAGTTAAAATTTTTGACTTGAGAAATGTGTGTTTTTGTTGTGTAGTGTGTTGAGTTAAAGTTAAAAGTTAAAATTAAAAAATTTTAACTTGCAATCCAAACGGGCCCTAAATCACTTTGATTTTAACTTTAACTTTAACTCAACACACTATACAACAAAAATACACATTTTCCAAGTCAAAAATTTTAACTTTAACTTTAACTCAACACACTACACAACAAAAACACACGTTTTCCAAGTCAAATTTATAATCCCAACTCATTTGTCCTTTTCCACAGTCAAAATCAAAATTACTTTAACTCTGAATCCAAACGCACCGTAAATGTCGGAAGTCATAACTGGAAACATAGTAATTCCATATCTGAAACCAGTCACCTTTTATCTTTATTTTCTTAAGTTACTAAATGACCCATTTTACTAAGAATTGGACAAGCAAAAAGGATGGGTAGCCATCCTGCCTACTCCTGATGCATCTCCATGAGTGTCACAGGGCACAAGCCTCATTGAAAGCACCATTGTGTTAAATGTGGACACTAGTGTTGCCCTTCATGCCAACAGAAAGCTCAAGTACCAGGGCAGTAACTTTTGCAACAATCAATACAGATTTGGTTAATGTTGTACTGTTCTCTAGCTGTTGCAAATAAATGTTCGGATACTTCATCTATACTACAAATGTTATTTTATTTGAGTTAGAACCAAATTTTCAGATCCTGCATGGAGCACTACGCTCCTACATAAATCATTTGACATTATCAGAATTTGACTGGGGGAAGTCCATGGAACTGTGATAATTAGAAAATGAAAAGTTACTTATTCAATAAGTAGACACTGAAATGTCACCTCAAAACTGCATCTGCCAAACCAAGTGCTTCAGCACTAGCTTCTACAATCAAAGATGGAGCCTGCATTGTATTGTAAAAGAAAACATACTGAGATAGTATAACCGCAAATGCTGGTATCGCATAGCAGCAACTGTGAAAGAAAGAAAGACTTAGCATAAACTTCTCAGACATTCACATATGCATTCCAAGGACATCTGGTCATTCATAGTAAATGCGAACAATTAGCAACTTACAGCTTGTCCAATTTCTGATAACAAACATGCGAGACCGGCAATTACTTTCTCATCCCCATTTGCCAGTGCAGGCAAAAGGAGTGCTTCTTTAAGGAAGTGTACCCTACATAACAAAATCTGGGGTAGGCCCTATAGGAAGCAATAGAGAGAGTAAAGTAAATAAGAAAACAACATAAATCTGATGATATTGCAATTAATGGGCCGGATAATAGTATCAGTTTCAGCAAGATTCTCCAACATTCAATGCTCTCACCACAGACAGCAGCACAAGGCATTTTACACAGAAGAAACTGAATAAATGAAACCAAAACAGAAAATATTGAACATCTTGAATTTCAGCAGCACAATGGGATCAACAGCATCAAGTCATGATTAAGAAAATATTGAACATCTTGAATTTCATAAGTAGCTTTATTTGTCTTTCCAAAGGCATAAGCGAAACTTCTGGACCAAGTTTGGCACTCTCTACAAGCTTTACCACATTATATATCAACTGCAACCTAACCGTTGCTGCCAAATTTATAAATGTGTCTGTGTATATATTTTAGGAATTGTGTCACTGCAATGTCCACCAGATTTTGGTGTGAAGTAATATTTACTATAGACTGATGATATGCTTCGAGATCCAGATTTAGGATAAAGTTTATAATTTTTCATGACCAATTGATTGTATTCCATTCTCTGAGTGCAGAAAGATGCTTATATTGAGCTCATTTAATCAGGTCAAGGCGGTTATTTTGAACAGAACAGCTACAACATTACATACAATTACAGAAATTTATGGCAGCAGTAAATTGGTCCAAAATGGCTCCAAGCAAATAACAAATAATGATCCAACCAGATGGCAGATGAACAAACCTCATGCCGACTGATAAGCTCAGTGACAACTTCAATGGCAGAATCAAATGAAGATGAAACCTGAAATCAAGAAGTCTCGCCATAATATAGCTGCATGATTTGCCATCTTCATTTGAAAATTCAATATAGCCAAATGATAAATTATTAAAAAAAAAATCACCTGTAAAGAGTTAAATACAAAATTAAGAAGAGGATGTGCATGCAATGACCCTTGAGGAATCTCTGAAAAGCATCCTGCTTTCACCTGAATAGAAGATGTTGCCAACATAAAACTCCTTAATAAAAAACACCAAAAGAACCAGCTAATGAAATCAAAGCATGCTATAATGTTTCTGGCAATTAGTAGAAATTTTTCCATGGTTTGCAAATAAAGTGTTCAAAGGGTTGATCAAATGTCAGTATAAGGGCACGGCTGAAACATGCTTCCTGCTTGACTTGGCATATATGAGATAAAGAACTAAGAATTCAAAAGAAACAACTCAATGTATCAGAATCATTGATATTTCAACTTCAAGCAGAACAGCAAAACATCTTACCCAACTTAAGAAACAACGCAAGATTTTCCTGCTTCGCTCTTGGAGTTGTAAGTTACCATCAAAATTTTTCTCGGACTGCTGAAGTAGAAACTCAACTACCATAGGAGTATGTGCAAGAAGCTGCTCAAGAAAAAAAATCAGAAGAGAAAACTAAAATGAGAAAAGAGCTGGAGGAAAAGAGGTGTCAGTTAATGTATCGAGGGATGTATTATTAACCTCCTGGCTATACTGATTTCTACAGGCTGAACTTATTTTACAATCTGCATTCTGATTGTCAACAATTTCTTCAGGGAGAACAGTGAGCATCTCTAGAACAGCTAGGTTACCATCGTCCTGGCTCTGCAGATTCTGGAGACTATAAAAGAGCTGCTCAATCGGTTTCTCATGCTCGACAGCACGAATAACAAGTGCAGAGAGCGCGAGACAAATTTGTGTTAAAAGCTGTAACCAAATTAAATAAACTCATCAAAATCTGAAAGAATGACCACAAATGATGTTAATAGGAATCCTTCCAACAATAGACCATCAAATACAATAGGGAAAAATGAACCACTCTAGAGCTTCTAGCTGATAAATAAAGTACAGAGAAGATCCTTCTAAGAGGGATTTAGCAAAGCACCTGAGAAGGACCTGAGCTAAATCTTTTTGCAGCCAATTCCAACAATAGAACCATCAAATACAATAGGGAAAAATGAACCACTTAAGAGCTTCTAGCTGATAAATAAAGTACTGGGAACATCCTTCTAAGAGGGATTTAGCAAAGCACCTGAGAAGGACCTGAACTAAATCTTTTTGCCGCCAAAAAAAGGGCGTTTATAAGTGCTTCCTTAGTTCCTAATTGCAAATAGTATCCTTCACCTTGAATCTGCATCCAACGACACTTGCATAAATAAAATTTTTTTGTTTGAAATAAACTGGGGATAAGAGAAGCTGAGATAAGGGAGCTAAACATTCAACAACCAAAAAAATCATTTCTATCAAAAGATTTGAAAATGACGACTAAGATAGAGGCTAAATGTATTTCAGAACTTGTCAGGGTGATGATGTCAGTACCCAGTTCTCGTAAAAGCTTTGTTTGCTGTTCCTGTCAGATTAAGCTAAGTTACTCAGCAGCTCAAGATAATGATACAAGCTCTCAAGCTGTGCAACTATTGTCAGTTAGAACTGATGGAGGTAATTCTCATCATATTCAACTCAATGTATTTCACAGCCTCTTCAGTTGTGCTATGCCAATGCCACCAGCACTTAACTACTATAATGGCACCAAAATCTTCTCCATGCTGATCAATCCCAGCAATCAAAGCTCAATTTATCTACACGAGACCATGCTCTGTGCCATCATCAGCAAGATTTTGCTCAGACATAGCACCTCAGTTCCATAAAATTTCAATTCAAGTATTGCCGAACACAGCACCATGCCAATGAAGTTGCTGCTGAATTCCACAGAAGGCAATAGTCAAAACTTCTCCTTCCAATGAATCTAAGCTACTCAATCTCTCATATTAGCGCTATGGTACTTCATATCATGCATTTACATAATCTGAATGAAACCACAGAAAGCATTTAAAATTTCTTCTTATTGGTATCCTCTTCTCCAAAAGCAATTGCGCAGGCTGAGAAAAGGTGGCAAAGGTGCCAAAATGGAATCTGAGCTGCAAAGAACTCGGACAGAGCTCAACCGATGCAGAATTTAGAAACTTCTCCATACTGCCAGTCTGAGCTAATAAGCAGCTAATCTTCAGCACGAGGTGACTCCAATGCTATGCATTTTTCTGCAAATGAACTAATCCGCGCAAATATCATGCAGAGTTTTAATTAAATGTCGTCCAAGTCACTGAAGCCCCTCATAATTCCGAATCAAAGCATGCGATCGTCGATAGAGAGAGAGATAGAGAGAGGAATGCCATTAATGGAGGAGGCCGAGAACTCAAATGAACCATTCAGGCGTTCATTATGCTTCACCTCCAAGTAACGCCGACGAGCTCGGCACTCAACTCCAACAAAAAATATTGCATTCCTTAGCTCTTCCTCTTCGATCAATCCGAGCAGCTCAATTTTAACTAATACACGAGCTCATCTCCAGCATTCTCATCAACAACACATGCCAAGCCACACATAAGCATTCAGGAACTCGACTCAATGCAGTGTGGGAGAGTCTTTTAAGTAGGGGAAGAGAGGAGGGAGGAAATAATAAAGACCTTGCGCTTGAGGATCTGGGCGGCGAAGAACTCGAGCTCGAAGTCGGGGGAGAGGGGGCGATCGGAGGTGAGTATGGAAGTGGCGACCTCCCAGGCGGCGTCGGTCTGCTGGAACTGGACGAGCCACTGATTGGCGGCCACGCGGTTGCAGGACTGGGTGTCGTGGTTCAGCACGTGGACGGCCTGCGCGACCTTGATCTGCAGGTCCATACAAAGCACGCAGAGAGCCGAAGATGAAGAAGACGGAGAAGAAGAAGGTGGCGGAAGGAAAAGGAAGGCTCTTTCGATTTCGATTCGCTTCTGCCTTGCTTCTTCTTTTTTTTTTTTCTCCTAATTTTGGCCTCTGCGGGGAAAAAAAGAGAAGAGACGACGAGAGAGCGACGCCTGTAATTCTCTCCTTCGCTTCGCTGGGGGGAGAAACGAAAAGAAGAATAGAGAGAGAGAGAGAGTGGGATTTGATTCTCTCTCTATCTCTTCTCTTTCTCCCTCTTGATTAATCGGAGGGCAGGGGGTGGATGTGGGCTTTATTCCGTACTCGCGACGGGGTTGGGTTGGGAGACGGCAGAGTACGGGCGAGTAATGTGTCCTAAGCGCGGCGGATTGACCATGTCGAGGTGCTCGCTTTTCAAGGTCGCCATTATTTCTACCTCTATCCAAAAAAAAAAAATGACCTCACTCTGTCTCTCACTAATCCTAAAAATTTGTACCTCGTCTCTGTTTTTTCTCTTTTTTTTAGTGTTCCTCGTCTTTTTGTACTAGATATTTGATTCACTTTGAAGAAATAAAATAAATAAAGATATTCTGATTTATTTCGTCTTTCGCAAATGCGAAACTTAATCGTAATATGGCCTTCGGTGCTCAGGTGATGGGGATGGCTTAAGTATCTTTGACTCGTCCAATCTCTAATATGGCATAAGGTTGATCGTGAATAAGTATGATGAGTTTATAAGACCATATTGATAAAGATGTGAGTATGATTCTCTGACTTCGACTTAACCGCGTTGTGTTGATGGCGAAATCGCACCTATTGCTTTGGTCCATCCGACTCGCACCGATAAAATGTATTGGAAGCCACCTCCATTATTTCGGTGAAGGTCGTGACAGGTGAAACTTTATGTGGTGATATCAATTTCTAGAACTATTCAAAAAGAACAAAAAAAAAAGTGAATCGAATTGGAAAATCAACCAAACGGAACCATTTTCGAACCGAATCACTCGAACTGGTTCATTTTCAGTTCGGTTCACACGTGGCATGAACGGTTCAGTTAGTTATCGAACCATCTATAGCTGGTTAACTATGTTTGACCGAACTAAACTATTGAAGTGTAACAATATATATATATATATATATGCTTCTTCTCTTCTCTTCCACTCATACCCGACACTAGGGTTGTTCAAGAAGAACCAAAAACCAAAACGAACTAGAGAACCGAATCGAACCAAACCAAAATAACCAGTTCGAAATAGTTTGGTTCTTTGTCTATCAAATTATTCAGTTTTAACCGATACTCAAGTAACCAAACCGAACCATCTTTGCATTTCAGAACGGTTCGATTTTCAAATCGAACTGCACCATGAACATCCTTATTAATTTCCAGTTAATTCGGTGTTTAATTGCAAAAGGACTCCAAATGTTGAAATGGGCTCTCTAATCCCAAATTGGGCTGCTTATCCAAAGTTTATAATTGTATGAATCGAATCACAAATTGGGCTGCTTATCCAAAGTTTATAATTGTATGAATCGAATCAAAGGCCTCTTGCATTCAATATCGTCAAAAAAGCCCTTCGAGTTTCTTTCCCTTTTTCGTCTTTGTCATTCTTTTACTTAACCTTTCTCCTTAACATTTTTATTTTATTTTATGTAAACTTTATCCGATAGACTAATCAAGATTCATATGGAAGTATGAACATCTGGAATTCGTTGAAATTCAGTGAATGCAGTCAATTCTTAAATTTTTTAAGTGATATTATACTTAATCTAATTTTGAAAATGGAAAAAAAATTGATAGTAGTTTTGCGAAATCCGGTCATAGGCCTAGAGCCACTAGATTCTAGCCGTCACTAACTATCCATCCTATTGAATGGTCACGAGACTGGCTATCGGCAGTTATGGAGGAAGGCCTATGTTTCTCAATGTTTCTTCTGTGTTTTTCCTATTCCTAGAGTTCAACTCGATCCCAACTAATTGCGTAGTTCAAGGACCAAAGTCCCAATATTTATAGGTTTAAGGACCAAATGCCGTATTTTATTAATCAATAAACGAAAAGGTTTGGTCCTCCAGAATTGACAATTTGTCTATTTTGCCATTTTATATTTTCTTTTTTGTATTCATCTTTTACCTTTAAATGCTTTTATGTTTTTGTCCTACCGTTAAAACGCAGTCAAATAATGTTGAGTTGGCGCTACATTAGTGGCCACATGTGATTTCATGCTACATTAATAATATTTCTAAAAAAATAATGTCAATTTAATTACCCTTCTACCGAAAGGAAAATGAGTTTTTGAGCTTTGCAAGTCCACTAGAGCCCAAGCACTGACGTGTCTGCATCGAAGAATTCTTATTCTCCTTGAGTGCCAATTCAGTGCAAGCCCTAATATGATGGAGCAAGTGCATTTTGATGGCATCTAAGAAAGGAGAAAGAGGATTGCGTCTTCTGCGAGTTCGGTCTATGAGCAAGCTTCATTGATTTGGTGGCCCTTCTTATGTCTTTGTACTCCCTACCAACTTCTAACAATTGCATTCTTCGCTCTTGGTTCAGTAGCAGCTATCGACTACAAATTCTACATCCTTAAATGGGATTGAATCAAAACGGGATTTGCCGCAACTATCATCTCTCTTTCCATAGGTCTATGTCTCAATCTTTCCGAGGTGGATTTAGTGATCAAATCCTTCAGGGAGGTTATATAAAGGATGGCGAGGAAGAAGATGGCAGCAACATGGTTTTTCTTTTTTTCCCTATCTTTTTGGGTAAGTACGGGAAAATTACTTGAATGATACAAAAAGTTGTAACGCGGACGGTACAAAATCTTTTTTTTTTGTAACAATTTGATACAAAAACATATCAAATTGTTTCAATCAAGTACAATCCGTCAATGCCGTTAAGAATTTCTGACGTGACACGTGACGTGGCAAGCCTTATGACACGTGACCGGACGCCGTTAAGAATATCTGATGTGGCACGTGAAGTGACAAGTCTTATGACATGTGGCTGAAAACTATTAGCATGATGTAACTAATGGGTACATAACCTTATTGAGATGTAACAAATTGGTACAAAACTTTATTAAGATGTAATAAATTGGCACAAAACTTTATTAAGATATAACAAATTGGTACAAAACTTTATTAAGATGTAATAAATGGGTACAAAACTTTATTAAGATGTAACGAAATGGTACAAAACGTTTTGTATGACGTAACAAATTGATACAAATAGCGAAGCAAAGGACAACTACACCTAATTAAAATAATAAAAGGGGAGATCCGCATTGAATAGTGCTGCAGGGATATCCATAATAAATGGTGATCTGTGTCTCTTCAAGGAACGGGACATCCCCCAGTCTTATCCATAATTGTGACGTTAATTGAGTTAACTCGACTTGTCATGAAAAATGGCAAAATTCTCAAGCGACGAGATCGTTATGTGCCACGTCAGAAATTTTTAGAATGAAAGATCTTCCCTTTATTTTCTCTTCCAATATTTCCTTTCGAACTTATGTACTTCTCTCGAAATCTAGAAGGACCAAAATTTATGATGCAAATTCATACTATCATATTTTTTTTTGCTCATGATAATATGACTCCATATTATCGTAATACGAGTTTTCCTATCGTTGAATATGCATAGATCCCGCAACACCATTTAATTCGGATCTCCCCTTTTATTATTTTAATTAGGTGTAGTTGTCCTTTGTTCCGCTATTTATATCAATTTGTTACATCATACAAAACGTTTTGTATCATTTTGTTACATCTTAATAAGGTTTTGTACCCATTTGTTATATCATGCTAAAAGTTTCCAGCCACGTGTCATAAAACTTGCTACGTCACGTGTCACGTTAGATATTCTTAACGGCATCCAGCCACGTGTCATAAGGCTTGCCACATCGTCAGAAATTCTTAACGGCGTTGACGAAAATTGACGAATTGTACTTGATTGAAACAATTTGATGCGTTTTGTATCAAATTGTTACAAAAAAAGATTTTATACCGTCCGCGTTATAACTTAAAAGGTTTTGTATCATTCAAGTAATTTTCCCGGTAAGTACAGCAACATGGGTTCTGAGCTTTATCTTTGGTTAGCAAATCATCTCATCAAAGGTAATTGAAATTTTAGACCATGTCGAAACCCCCCAAAGAAGAATGAAGAAGCATGAAACTTTGCATAATGTTGCTTCGGACTCCAATGCTTGAAAAATGTCGACTCTCCTTTTCTAATATTGATGTGCAATTGTATCATATATGGCAGATAATGTGATGCCAACTCAGCATCATTTGACAGTGTTACAACGGAATGACTAAAATAGAAAAATATTTAAAGGTAATAGAAAAAGATGAAAATAAAAAAGTAATCAAATTTAGCTGCTAAAATCAAACTTTTTTTCATAAATAAACCAATAAATAAAGGAAAAAAGTTGCGGCTCAAAAACACAGACAGGGCTAGCCAGCGGGCCCATCCAGCAAAATCAGAAAGCTCGACACTCCATCGATTATCGTCATCTGCACTTTTGAGGCTATCAGCCATTCATTGCCAGGCGTTACCAGAAGATGAGGATTGATATGGTCCACTGCAACTCTCCTTCTTTGTCACCTTCCCATCCCACCATTTCCATTTACGTGCTCTCTTTCCATACGTACAACGCATTTATGCATTCAACAATCTGAATAATCTTCTCCTTCAGTATCCTGCCTGGTTGTATCAGCACACCCTTTGCCTATCTGAACAAGTAAGCTGAATTCCCATTGCCTCAGCTCATTCTCAGTCTCTGCGTGCTGCAAGTTTGGTTCTTTCTTGCCTTTCCCTACTTGGGTTTTCATTCTTTTTGCTTGGGATGATTGCAGATATGGCTTCGGATTCACCCAAGGCCGTGCCTTCAGCTGGTAAGTTCACTGCCCCTGTGAGTTCTTGATTTTCTTTCATCTTGCTGTGGGCTGCAGAGGAAGATTAGGTTGTCATCATCCTCAAGGGTTTTAGCTGCCCTAACTATGCAATGATCTCGCGTTGCTCGTGTTGAGCCTTATCTTCTAGAGCACGGCACTTGAGCTTTTTGCTCGAGATGGTATATTTGTGTTGCTAGAGCACGGCACTTGGCAAATAGCTATTATCAATATTTTGTCCCTGTTCGAACTTACTAGATAAAAATGGAAATTTTAATACCTGTAGTGTTTCTTCCAGGATACGGGGTTTGATCTTTTTTGGGATATTATTGATCCTGTCCAGTGTTCTTCTGAGTTGATAGGGACGTGGTGCTTGGACTTTAATACTTGCTGTAGATGAACAGTGTGATTTGATTTTTCTTTCCAATTGTTTTGGGTTGATGCATTCTTTTGCTGCTATGGTGAATGGCGAGTGCATCATTCTCACGGAGTGTTGTCCTTGCAGATGATAAAGCCGGTACCAATTCTGATACATCCTCAGCCGAGGTTTCATCGGGACAGAGAGTATCACCTACTTCACCCAGAGCTGGGCTTGCCACCAATCCGTTTGATTTCTCGGCCATGTCCAACCTGCTAAATGTACGTTCCCATGAAATTTACAAGCTAATTTTAAGTGCCTGCAAGTTTCATGAAACAGTCTTACTTTCTATCTTCTCTGACATCCTCGTCACAATTTCTGCATCACCGGATTCATGTCCCGAGAATTTCTCTGGTCTAACTCTGTAGGATCCTAGCATCAAGGAACTGGCCGAACAGATAGCCAAGGACCCCGCCTTCAACAAGATGGCTGAGCAGCTTCAGAAGACATTTCAAGGCACGACAGGTGAAGCTGCCGCTCCCCAGTTTGACACGCAGCAGTATTATTCCACGGTCCAACAGGTTATGCAAAACCCTCAGTTCATGGCTATGGCCGAGCGACTTGGAAATGCCCTGATGCAGGTATTCCGCAACAGTCGGGTCACCTTTTCTTATTTTCTTCACCCAGGAACGTACAACCTTGAAAGAATTTCATCGGGCTATTGTCGATTTATTCATTTGTTGAATTTTCTCCACTCGAAGGATCCATCTATGTCCAGCATGCTCGAGAATTTTGCGAATCCATTACGCAAAGAGCAAATGGAGGAGCGTA
This sequence comes from Punica granatum, assembly GCF_007655135.1. Lineage (NCBI taxonomy): Eukaryota > Viridiplantae > Streptophyta > Magnoliopsida > Myrtales > Lythraceae > Punica > Punica granatum. The sequence continues at coordinate 14,628,072 of NC_045130.1, forward strand.
TGGCACGCGTGAAAGATGACCCAGCTCTGAAGCACATATTGGAAGAAATTGAGACTGGTGGCGCTGCTGCCATGATGAGGTAAAGGTTGGACTCCATGTGACATTAATTTATTATCATCTATGAGTTAATAATGTCACAATCTTTTGTTGGTGGGATAATGTTTCTGTTCTTGCTTTTGTCTAGGTACTGGAACGACAGAGAGGTTCTAAAGAAACTGGGGGAGGCTATGGGATTTGCTGTCTCCGGAGAGGGAGCCGGTTCCGCAGAGGTTCCTGTTCCAGATGAAGCTGAACCCGGGAATGAAGATGAGTCAATCGTTCACCAAACTGCTAGTGTTGGTGACGTGGAGGTATAACATAAAGTTCATCTTATGGCAGAACGAATTGTGTGTGAGGTGGTGCTTTTCTGCAAGCAATGAGACTTCACTCTGCTTGCTGACTAGGGTCTGAAAAAAGCACTGGAGGAAGGTGCTAACAAGGATGAAGAAGATTCCGAGGGTAGAACAGCCTTGCATTTTGCTTGCGGATATGGCGAGGTGTGTTCATCTCGCATCAAACTTCCGGAATGAATTGTTTGTAGTCACTCCTTTGGGCAATCTTTTTTTAGACCTTGAAAAGTTTTTTCCAGTTACGATTAGGCTTCATCTTCTTACAGGCTAAGTGTGCTCGGGTCCTCCTCGAAGCAGGAGCAGCTGTAGATGCCTTGGACAAGAACAAGAATACTGCACTTCACTATGCAGCCGGTTATGGTAGAAAAGATTGTGTGGCCCTTCTCTTGGAACACGGTGCTGCAGTGTAAGTCGATCTCTTATCCAAGTTTTACCTCTCTTTTGTGTGCACCAATCAGGTGCTTTGGGACACATATACTCTTATCTGAATTTGCGTACTTTCGACTCTGCAGAACTCTCCAAAACCTCGATGGAAAGACTCCTATTGATGTTGCCAAGCTCAACAACCAGCAGGAGGTACTAAAGTTGCTCGAGAAGGATGCCTTCCTGTGATGTAAATGAGCATGTTTTTTGCAATGTCTCCGATGGTCGTGTACGATGATGTGCTTTTGTCCTAAACCACGGTTCGATATATTTGTAGTTAGTGAGGGACTGCCTTCCTACAAACTTAGGGAGTAGAGCTGATGCTTCTACCTGGCTGCTGCTCTGTTTGAACGGGAATAAGAGATCAAAGCTGCTTATGAATGTGACTAGCTGCTTATTGCCTGCAAAATCCAGACCTATAAGGTCGTGTTTGCACGGTGCGTGGAAATACAATGGAAATGGAACAAGGCGATCATACCAAAAGATCTCATCTTATACGATTGATTTCATTCCGAAACAGTTCCATTCCTCGATTACAATATATCATCTATTGGTTCTTCAAAGCTGAAGACCAAATTTGCGAACTATACATCACACAAAACATCGGACTCAAAGTACAGCTTAAAGTTCAAGCTTTAATTCACAGCTGAATTGCATTTCAATTGGCTAACTGAGAGAACTAAAGCAGATTATCCCTTCAGACTCAGCCAATACAACAAGGACCACGAGGCACAGCAAACCCTACTTGGTAGCTTGGGCAATTATATTGCTGATGGAATTGGCCTCTTCTTTTGCAGCTTCCACGAGTGAATCCTATTTTCAGAGATGACAAAGCAATAACTAGTATAAGTGGAAGACCAAATGCCTTTTTGTATGAGATTCAGATAGAGATAGACAGTAACCTGTGCAGCTATTAGCCTCGCAATAGTCTTCTTGCTCGATTCTTGGAGTTCACCAGCAATCAGAAGCTCGTCTAATACATAGTAGGCCTTTCATGTACAAAATGCAAAGCTCTTATCTCGAGGTGATAACTGTGAAGAAAAGGTTATATTACCATTGCACTTAAGCAAACTTAATGCGACTTACCTTGTGGAAATTGTATATGAGGTCCAACTCACAGACCTGAGGAGGCAAAAGAAAGGAAAATCAGTTCAATAAGGTCCAAGATGCGACCGGTCTTGTGTTTTAGGCAAAGAAGAGAGATTCCGTTTTACTCACACTGCCAAAATAGCGGTCCAAAATCTCGACATAATGATGAATGATTTCAAGTATCTCTAACTCATTGTCTTCAGGATCGATGCACATGCAAAAGTACAGGCTCGCATACCTTCAAAGTTCAAATCATTGACATCCATTGCAATATAAAGAAGCTGAACATCTTGTATCAATATCTCATCCAGCCAGAGAGAAAAGAAAGAGAAACACATCCTTAACTGCCTTGCCTTTTATAAACGACTTTCAATCCTCTCCACTCCACAAAGTTAGAGAGCTTTGGTCCTCTGTTGAGAACCAATCCACTCAGCTCTCGAATGACCTATCCAGAAGAGCAAAAGAATGTGACATAGATGTCCATAAGATAAAAAAAATTGCATATTATATAACCAAACTCAGTAGTTAGCACATAACCCATCAACTAGACTATAATATCTCACGCTTTAAAAAAATAACCCAAATATCAGATATTTGGAGCATCAAAATTATCAATCTCTAATCACCCTTCAACTTCTCCACTGGGTAAGTCTTTCGTCCAAATCCAAATAGAATAAATATCAATGAACTTCTGATTAAGAGATAAAGTTACAAAGCATACCTTAGTTCTTTCCTTCTGTGAATAGGGTGAGTACCATTTTGTCAGCCTGACTTTTCCTTGTCGACTTATGAGAACCACAAAGTGAATCTGGAAGACGAATACAAATTCAATGCATTAAACGGTTGCATAGCTAAGAGAAAGAGAGATGGATATTCGGTATTTACTCAATTCCACACAAACAAAAGCTAAGCAAGCAAATGTACTACATAATCATGGTAAAACTCATCCTGCAGCTTCACCTTGATTTCTAACTCACAACCCGATCAATCTGCATCCATACGTAACCATAACAATCTGATGGAAAGGTTGATATTGGGTAATTTTCTCTTTGACTGGTGTGTCAATTTATTGAACTAAAGTAACGATACCATGCTAATTCTGAACAAGTGTTGATGCCTATCAGATTTGCTGCAAATTGGAATGCCCAATTAGCACAAATCACTCTCGTAGGATTCCATTAAAGCCCTCCTGTAGCTAACTAAGGCACAGCATGACGCAATAAAAACAGTACATTTGCTCCTAATTGTAACACATCGAAGTTTCGAAGCATCAAAGAGCGACACTCTACGATTCAAAATCATAACTCCAGACTGTCAGTGAAGTGTTCGAAGCAGTGTATCATTTGTGTGGGACAGAAGTCACAGGACATCATTTTTTTTTTCTTTTCCTCTTTATAGTAGTCTGACAGAAACAATATTATTTCTCCAGCAACAAGCATCTCTTCCTGTCACACCCTCGCAGGTTGTCTGCCGAGTTCAAAAGAGCAGAATCACAAGTGGCGGTGCCTTTCATGTTTGCTCCCTGACTCCACGAGGGCCACAACACAAGCCTTGCGAAGCGGCCGGTACCCAGGCTCACTGCAACCATGGCTCTGCCGGGGGTTAATGGGCCCGCCCGGCACCGAGAAAAACACGTAACACATACAATCCATCATATTTGTATCTAAATGCTATTTAGGCACAACTCCGGACTTCCGAAGACGAAAATTACCAAACCCGAGCAGTACTATCATCGCCAAATGACACGAATATACGCGAAATAATTCATGGAAACGAAGCGGTTAAGGGATCCATTTGCTGGAGAAAGAGACGAGTTCATCATATTCTCCTCATCACCAACCATATAATCATCAATTCAACAACAGAGATGGCAGAGACAGATGACAAACAATCAGACACAAGCATAAAATTCCACACTCTCGTGAAGATAACTCATCACCGCAATCAATGGAATCTAGCTAGAAGCAGAAATTTCGAGAGGTGGGGTTGGATCGCATCAGCAAAGGAAGAACGTCAGGTGAGCACGGAGTCGGATTTACCATGTTTGTGCCGAGCAATCAAATACAAAGAGTCTCCGGGCGAATTTTCATCTGCAACGAGTTACATAGATTATAGTTTGATAATATTCATCGATTCCTTCATTCCCTTCGATTTTCTTTTTCTTTTTTAAAAAGAAAGAAATAAAGGCAATTCATGGGCCAGGGTAGGCCTCCGAATAGCCCGGCCCAACATGTTAATTTGAAATCCGCAGCTTGCAACTAATAGTAGTTGGTCCAAGTGGTTCGACGCTTATTATTCTTAAGCAAAATCTCGAATCGAGAAAACTATTGATTGGCAAAGTCTTACCCCTTATTAGGCCAACTCAGCTCCAACTGAATTAATTGAGATCGTTAGGGCGCGCTTGGTCGAATCGAATATAACACCAGATGGGATAAAATTTCTCAAATCCTTATCGGTGTTTGGTGGTGTTTAGGATAGGAAATCGGGGAGGATTGTACGGGATTACTCCTTAAGGCCCAAATCCTGCCCCAAGGGTTGGGCTGAGCTAGATTAGGAATAAAAATTGTATGAAAAGACAAAAACACGCATGCGTTCCCTTCAAATTTTTTAAAAAAAAATGCCATTGACAATGATCAAATCTATGAACCAGCTGAAAGGGGCAGAGAGGCTCGGGAGCTGGCCACCACCTCCCTTGCAACCTCACCGGAGAGGTGGTGGCCGGTGTCGAGCTCACTTCGTTTCTCTCGATCCGTTTACTGCTTTGTCTCTCTTTTTTTTAAAAAAAATTTTAAAATTTAAAATTTAAAATTTTAAAATTTTTATTGATTTTAAAATATTATTATATTTATTTTTAATAAAAGATTTTACGGTACCCGTGTCATTTCACTTGGATATCCTAATTCCAAACCTTCACATGCACCAAACATTTTTGGTTACAAGAAAGGCACATGAGTTTAATATAATGAAATAGAAATTCTTTCACATGCACCAAACATTTTATTAGGATACTTTTAATTCTTAAGATTTGAATATTCTCACATCCTCCTTCTATATCCTATCATCTCCGATCAACCAAACATGGCACCAGAAATTAGGATTCAGAATATCAAGATACATACCAAAAAATCTGTAATTTGCGCTGGTTAATTTCTGATTACTTGACTGAGATTAATCTTTGTTCAATATATTTTTTTCGTTTTAGTTCTGATTTTTATGGAAATATAATTTCACGAAGAGGATTATATGTCGGATACTCATGGACAAATGATCCTCTGCTCTTCGGGATGTCCCCTGCGCCAGGGAACATGTCGTGCGTTGGATGTGCGACTCGATCATACTCTCATTCATACAATTGTTTTTTTTCCTGGAAGGACAAATTTTAGAGCCAATTCCAAGCATCTTATCATTCGGCCTAAGTTAAATCTGATCTCAAATGAACAATTTAGCGTAACAATGTTAGTCATGCTTTAGATGGCCGGTGGATAGAATCAGCTAAAAGAAAATTTATACTCAGCTCGAGACAATTTGGTTTCAAAAAAATTTTTAACTTCACTCCACTTATTTTTAATTCAACAACACAACAATTACTTTTTCCTTTTTTCTTCAATTTTTTTTACCATTCAATTGAATTTTTAATACTAAATTCTCTCAACTATTCATTATTTTTTCACACTTTTTCTCATAATTCAACAATACAATAATTTCAAACCAATTAAAACTAAAACTCAACTCTAAAACTAAACACAACCTTCTGTATACTTGGTGACAATTGAACAGCTCCATAAGATGTTCTTTTTTTTTTTTGGTAAACAGCTCTATACAATATTTGATTATCGTGTTCATTGCTAAAGGGTCCTCTCCTAGGCTTCTATTTTGGTCATGACAACTGGTATATCGAACTTGGGAAGAGTTAAGAAAGACTTTTATCAAAATTGGACAATCTTAAGAACCCGAGATGTCGATACAGCTAATTGAATATACAAGCAATCTGACCGTGTTAATAACACTATCCGGTCGACACATCTAGATAACTCTCAACGCTGCGAGATTTTGCACCGGTCGAAGAGGAGAGTCCGGCAAAGCGGGCAGGTGAACTGGCACTTCTCGAGCCACTCCTCGATGCAGCCTAAGTGAAAGACATGCCCACACCTCGGGAGCTCACTCACGGCCTCTTCCTCCTCCATGTCCGCCAAACATATCGAGCACTTCGCTGATTCTCCTTCACTAGCATTACTGCTCGATGATCTTGATCTCTGCAGATCCCCGAACCGAGCTGCAGGGAGCCGGAACTCAGGGAAGCTTCCTTCTGGCCGTGGGGAGACAAGCCCAAGAAGGGATCTCTTGAGCTGCACCAGAGGAAACCATACCATGGTGTAGAATATGAGGGCCGCCGTGCATAGGCTCGACCGTGTGTATGCTAGGCAGTACATCTTACAAGGCTTTTCAGGTTAGATTTATGCTACAATGAACGAAAACCAACACCCTATGATGAAATTAGCTAGCTCATGCGACGTCAGCCAGGGCAAGACCAGACCTTTGCTTGTCGGTTATTTACGCGAACCACGACGACGGATGGAGGAAGAAGAGGGGATTCAAGGAAGATAATGATGAGGAGACTCAGGAGAGAGCTGAATACTGCTAGAAATGCAGAGAAGAAGAGGAGGAGATGATCTTTTATATATAGAGAGCCGGATGAAAGGGTAAATAAGTCCACTCCTACATATACATATATATTTATTTCAAAGGGGATGTGCATTGTTTGAATTTTATGGTATATATATAAGGCTCTGACTTAGGATAATTTTTTATTGAATTTGATTGGAATTATCTAATATATAATATATATATCCATTCACCCAAAAAAATTATATATTTTTATAATAGTAGCATGCACTGCATCCATCAATTGTATTATTGTAATAAAGGGAGTCTGCACAATTTACTATTATTTCGATATAGAATTTTTTGAAAATTATGCAGGTAGGTCCCTCTCCTATGTTTTTATTTTTTATTTTTGGTCAGATCCCAATCCTATGTTAGGAAATAGGAATGGGTAAGTGGACTTGGAGTGGACACCCTCTTCTAATATTTAATTAAACCCTTCTCCAATATTTTATAATTCAGAAGATGGCTTCTCAATGATATCACGATAATTTTGTTCTCCAATAGTTTCGAAAACTTGAAAAAAGATTGAGTTCCGTAAAATATCAACTTAGGCCTACATAGACTTGAACTCATCTGCAACCTAAAAACTTAAGTTAATAGGTTGCTGGACCCAAATCTTATATAAGCTTGTGGTTTCTTTCTCAATTTTTCTATATGGGATAACGTATCTCAACATCCGCCCTCACGTGGCAACGTGTGGTCCAACACGTGCCACGTGCCCTTAAACACCCGCCCTTAACAACTGACAACGAGTCGGGCATCCTCTTCCGTGCTCGTGCAAGGGGGAACAAATATCAAACTAACCTCGAGCTCTCCACACTCGAGCCTATCTAGAGGTGCATCTTTAGCTACTTCGGAACTGAACCAGGCCACTCTTGGGCCTAATTAACATGATGCGCACTCTTGGCTGTCTCGAAACTGAATATGGCGTGATGTGAGCCCACACGAACGCGCAAAAGCATAACCCGCTCTGATACCACGTAAAATACCAACTTGGGCCTACACAGACTTGAGCCCATCTGCAATCTAAAAGATTAAGCTAATAGGTTGCTAAACCCAAGTCTCATATAAACTTGTGATTTCTTTCTCAATTTTTTTATATGGGATAAAGTATTTTAACAAGTTCAAACATAACTTTTATGCAAGAGATAAAGAATAATGGAATGGTACCATGAATTCTGTGAGTTTTTTTTTATGCAAATTAAATTTATGAGTCTATAGTTATCTTTAGGCCATTGACATTTGACAGAGTCTCCTCCTATGCAGGCTAAGTGATTATAGATTCAGAAGTTGTTGATGTGACACAAAATATTTGTGCAAAATTATATGGAGTTTGGTCTTATTAATTGGTGATATATATAGTTAAAATTAAATGAAATTTTTGATATATTAATAATATCTATACTATTACAAACGAGCGAACAAAATTAGTTGGTCTAAATTTCCGAAATACCCATTAATAATAAAAAGATAAATTGTTAATAATTAGATGAGTAGATAATTAAGGCTATTATATAGGTAAATTTATCTGTATATTGTTCATCGAAAATTTATTTATTTATCAATCATCCATACAAGCCATTATCTTATCGTCTCTCTTCCCTTATCTTTCCCATCACTCTCTTCCCTTTTTCTCTCTTGGGAAGTCTTCTTCTCTCTCTCTTTTTCTTAATCCTCTTTTCTAATTATTACTATCATGGAATACCTTAAAATTTAAAATTAATTACCCAAAAAAATAATAAATCATATTTAATCTTTAACAATAAATTCACAATAGTATAGCAAAAACACATAAATAGAATTTTCTTAGAAAAATAAATGTTTCAATTATATTATAAATTAATCTTTATAAGGTAATATCAAGTATAATGTATTGAAATTTACAAATTAATTTTAAGTTTGGCCGCCCGCATAACACAAATTATGCTCTAGTTTTATATAACATGCGGAGTCATTTAAATTAAAATATTCTAATGTTGAAGGGAGACAGATGAACATAATTTAAAATGTTCATTTGCTTTAAAAACAAAAATTTCGGGCTCGGAATTTACTTCAGCTTAATTTTTATAAGCCATGTTTATTTTATTTTTGTAATTGAAGTCGGGTATCGAACTGTGAGTTCGGCGGAGAAGCAGGGACGGCGCCGACTCAACAACTAGTCCCAATATTAAATTATTTAAACAAATCTTGAAAAGGATCATGTGATCTAATTCACTAAATCCGATAAACTATCATCGATATTTGAGCCAAAATGCGATAACCAATTGAGATTTTCTCTAGAGATTCACTTTTGGCTTGATCTGTATTGTGATAGCATTAGCCATTAATATAGCAGATTATATGCCGGTTCCCCCTAGTTGTAAATCACATATTTACATAATTTATGGCAGAATCACTTGCCTTGAGCTTGACACAATCTCCTCTCTACATGGGTTCTCTAATACACAATGAATAGTGGATGCAACAACCTAATCATGGTCTTGAGGTTCGCACTATGATGCTGGACGTCAATGGATTTGCTTTGCTTTTTTTTTTTTTGGTTGATAGGAAAGGTTAATGAGCTTAGTATAAACGAAATAGAAACTTTAAAAACTATTAAAGGGGTACGAATAGTCTCATAATTAGTATCAAATATGAATTCTCTTACTTATTAAATAAAGGCGGACCACCATCGCCCTCGAGAAGGTCGCTGGTGTATGCGCCTTGAAGGAGGTTGCTGGCATACTAGGGGTTGCCAGTGACCTCGCCTGGGGTAATATTGGAGGGGGTCGAGCGCCCATCGCCTTACAATTGTGTCTCTCTTTGGCTGATTGAAGAGAGAAAGAGAGAGAGCGAGATGGAGACTATGGTGGCCTAATGCTAGCCACCACAACCATAATCGAGCTCGTCGGTAGCCTCTCCAACCACTACCAACCCTTAGTAGGGTTGTGGTAGTTGATATCGGGCCACCACAATCCCGATTTATAGAAAGAGAGGGGACGACTGTAACTCACTGGTGGCGATGGTAGCTGGCGTGGGGCCCCCATCGCCCGTCTGCCTCTTTCCATTTCTTCAATGTTCTAACAAAAAAAAATCCTTTTGTGGCAATTTTTGTAAATTTAAAGCAAAGCATGGCTATTTTTGTCTTTATATAAACGAGTTTTTACCTCATATATCCCATGGTTTAACATTTTTTTTAGATCTATCATGTACTTTTAAAAGTATCAAATATATCTCATGGTTTACATTTTTCTCGAAATCTATTACGCCGTTATATCTCCGTCAACGTTTAACAGTCTTGCCACTATGACCCTTGGGATAGATTTGAGAAAAAAATTAAAATAATGAGATAGATTTAGAGCCTGTTAATGTTTCATTAACGGAACATATAACGCCGGGATAGATTTGGTGAAAAATATAAACCATGAGATATATTTGACAATTTTAAAAACATATGATAAATTTTAAAAAAATGTTAAAAGCATGGGTTATATGAGGTAAAAACCCTACCTTAATCCACCCCATAACCGGGATTAACTCCTTAGAATATATCCAGTCTTATCTCAATTTCAATCTCCATCCTGCCATAACCAAACATGGGTTTAAGATTTCAAAAATCCTATCCTATCACATATCCTGCGACACAACTGTCCTTGAAGCTCGAGAGCAAGAGCTTAGCCAACCCTACTACTTAGGTTATGTGGTCGCAAATTGCAATCTCTATTATGTCAGCTGTGTGTTCACTACAAAAAAAAAAAAAACCTTCAAAATAGAGACGTAATGTTCTTTCTCAATAAGATGAAAATCCGTCTATATATATATATATATTCAAAATTGAAATGGAAATAAGCCAGAGTGGTGTCCGTCTCAAATAGTATTCCAATTCCTGGAGACTGAAAATTCTGTCACAACTTATGAGACAATTTTGAGGTAGACTTTTCCGTTTCTTAGTTAGAACAAAAACTTTTTGTCCCACATTCTTTCTCACCTGTCGAGACCAAATTTTCCATCTCATCATGGAGACGGCAAAGACCGTCACATTTTCTGTCTCAAGAGACCGACTTTTCCGTCTCCCTGGATATATAAGAATGTCTTCATGTCATATGCACGTTTTATGTTAAATATTAAAAATATTTATGTATTTTAATATCTGAAAAATAGAATTTATAAAAATTCTCATACAGTTTTTTCGTTCCCTCCCTTTCCTTCCTCTCCATTTTCCTCCATTCAGACGGAGGGTGGAAGAAGCTTGAGTCCTCCTCTTTTTGTTGGTTCCAGAAAGAAAGAAAGCAGCATAAATATAATACTAATGTAATGAAAACAATTGCTGCAATATGAAGCAGCTAATTCAATTCGTAATGATCCCAACTAGCAAGAAGTTTTCATGTCGTGACAACATTTTAGTTATTTCTCGTAGCTAGTTTAATTTTTTATACGTGAATTAAACTCATCGAGATCCAGCTGATAAGACTGACCTGTCGATGTCTTGACCAAAGGCATGACTAGCGCTCAGTTCTCTCTTCTTCTGTTCAAACTCAACCGGGCGTGCTTATCATTGATCTTGTGGGGGAGTAATAGTGATGAATGGTATATCACACCAACTATTTATTCTATTATAAATTATGCGACCTTGTGAAAAAGAGGTTATCCTTAACTCTCTCGAACCCAAACTAAGAAATTCTGAATCTAATGTTCCTTAACAGAACTCTTTGTGCTTGTTTCTTTCACCGATTTAATTTTTGGTCTCATGTATAACCGAAAAATAATTATGTAATTTTGTTATATTTTCTGTAAATTAATTAAATTGATACAGTTACCTCGGATGGTCCACTTGCATTCGATTATATATTGGATAGAAATCATCTCGCATTAATCAAGTGAGGGTCATTCTCTCCAACTCCTCCTTTGCTTACTTCGGAAATTATTAAAAAAATTACCTAAAATAATTAATGTTACTGTGCTTATTAAGATGTAATTTTTTGCTTTTCGAGGATACAAAAATAGCAATTGATTACTAGCATTAAAATTGAAAAAAGCGTTTATTATTCGCAGCAAATACATTCGTATTAGAGTGTCGCTATGTCTTCCTAATAAATAATTTAAAAATCCTTCTAACAATGGCATGAGTTGTATTTTGCACGATACTAAATTCTCCTAAATTACAACTCATGTCATTGTATATGAAATTTTAAATTATGACGATTTTTAAGTTAATTATTTGGAGAATATAGCTACACTCTTTCTTATTAATTATAACAAGTTAGGTTGTTGTGCAAATGACAGATAGTACGTACTTATCAATTCCAGGATCATTATCTTAACCCTTTAAAATTAAAATATACTCCTGATTGTAATTAGATCATTGTTTTGGCATTACCACCTACTTTTTAGAAAACTGAACGTGCACATTTTTAAGCCGGAATTTATTAATTACGAAGCAATTAATTAACTAATGGCGGTTTCTTTCATGCCACCATATCCCATCAAACGGGTGATTCTCTCTAATTTTATATAAGAGAGATTAATGTAAAACTAAGTTAAGCGTTTTTTTGTCCTTAGTTATGTAAATGCACACGATCTGCTTCGCGTATTTTCATGCATGTGATTAGTTATATTATGATGGCGTATTTATTTTTTCTCGATTATTTGTTTGTATTGTACCGAAGAATTGATGAGATTCTCTTTTGCAACAAATTGATTTACATTGCAACAATATATATATATATATATATATATGATTGATTGGCAAGTTCATCTTCTTTCCCTTTAATTTTGTAATGAATAATGTCAACCATATTGAGGAAAAAAAAGTCAGACAAAATATAGAAAATGCATATTCAACTTAGTCTATATATATATATATATATTAGATTTGAGGGCAAAATAAAAAATCTCTTTTCAACGTTATATTTATTGACTTATTGTATATAGTTTATTTATTTGGAAAACTCTATTGACTGATCATTTCTAACAATTAATCTAAGAAATGTATGAAGCTCGAAACCATAAAGTAATCACAATCTTATGCTTACTTAGGTTGTGTTTGATTACAATTTAATTAAATAAGTACTTAAAAGTCAATAACAAGTTAGTTACGTGGGTAAATAAACAAAAGAGAAAGAGAAAAATGAAAGATAATTGTCTCATCTACTTAATCATTGGGTAAAAAACTATTTAATGAATAAACAAAAAAATTTGACTTAATGAAATAAGTCATTTTTCATTTATTAGTGTTCTCTTTTCCTCACAAAACATTTTATCATCTTATCATTCATTCATTATTCCTATACAATTTTTTCTTTAACTAAGTAATAGCTTAATTTTTCAGCACTTAATTTATCAAATACCACCTTACATGCATTGTCAATCGGCCATCCATAATTTTATTTTCCATATGCAAATTAAACCCTAATTTTGCCTTCTTGTATTCCGATGTGCTTGATATGATTCAAATTTGAGATCTCTCGTAATATATATATGTCATGCAATATAACGTCAGAAGGTAGCAAATTAAGGATCCATATTAAAAGAAAAAGAAAAATGTGGAAGTAAGAAGTCATGGGTGCGCGAATTGTTAGTGACACAGTTAGGGCAAGACACCGACTCTTTCTATTTGTATTTTTTAAATTTAATTTGGAACAAGGGCCGTCGATAAGTACGTATCGACTTCGATCTTATTATTGGGATTGGAGAATCGAGAAATTGAATTAAGAATCTGCCATATATGTAATGTAGCCCCTGATTAATGGAACAGTGGCCCTGGAGATTGGGCTTAATTTCTAGGGTTTATCAAACTAATGCCGACCAAATCATCACAAAGATCTTCTCGGACACTCTGCTTGTTCCCTCCCACCCTCCCAAAAAAAATAATTAAATAATCTTTATATTAATAATTAACTGGAAGCTTGCGACGGATCAATGGCTGTCTTACAAAACCTTAGCATAATCTTTGAGGCATGAATTTTATGAGATATTATCTTATATGATATTATTACAATATAATTGGGTAAACCTCGTAAAATTACTTGATCATATAAAAATTAGATGTGAAGATACTATCGTAGATCACACACATCAACTGAGTCTTTTGATATTGTCGGACCTAGGAAGTATGGAATTCGCATTTTTATCTTATCTTATACTATTATTTAAGTAAGAGTTCGATTTTGTAACAATCTTCTCATTTATAGGACGGTTAAAAAGTCAAAAATAACATTTATTTTTAGTTTAAATGTCAAACATTTTAAAATAGAATAGAGAAGTCGAAAGATAATATTATCCATTTGATATTATTCTCCAATTTCTCTTTCCTACCATGTAATCTCTCCTGATTTTGCTCTATCATCTCTCAACCTCTCAATTCCACATTTTATCACTTTACTTTTTGTTTTTTTTTCAAAATTTATCTTGAACTCTTTTGTATTTTGATGTACAATTCCGTGTGTAACGCCAGTACCTCTAATATGAATTATATAATATAAAAATATAGATCCATCATCCCACGCCTTACTAACAAGATCCAATCAAATAAAAACTTTTGAATTAGAATCCTAATAATCCCCTTAAATTCCATTGTCTAGCATTCTAGTCTATACTATATAGTAAAATAAACTGCAATTTGCATTAAATAAAGGCATATTAAATGGGGTTAGAAGAGCCAATTTAAACAAAAATAAAATATAAAGAATTGGCCAAAAAATATAAAAGCATTGTAATTAACTATTTGACAAATAAGGAAATTAAAGAATTATTTTTTACGGTGTGCAAATTAAGTTATAGTCAATTTTCCCATAAATAAAAAATAAAGAATAGGCCAAAAACAGAAAATATAAAAGTATTATAATTAACCATTTCTAATATCATGAAATCAAGAATTAGTTTTTTCCAAATTAAAAAATTAGTTGAAAGACTAAAAATGCGCTCTCATTTAATGCCCCTAATATATGATAATTTAATTTTCCAACTAACATATATACATATATAAATATGGATTTATTTGCTAATATATTATTATACCATCAAAAAAATATTTAAATTGAACTTGAGAGAATTTCTATCAAATATAAATTGTTATATTTATTTTATGAATTATGGTAATAGATAAAATTAAATTAATTAACATAAGGATATAATAAATTATTAATATATCCTGAATGTAAAAGTGCGAAGTTCTTAATGTGTTTTCTCCCCATTTCACTTTCAAAAATACCTTTATAATTTTACTGATATTCCCTAAATGCCCTTTAGCATCCAAAATTATAATGCATTTCTAAAAATACCCTTATAATTTATTCCCCAATGCCATTTGACTTGTTTAGTTTACAAATGTGATTTTAAAATCACAACTTTAACATAATTCTACCAACAATAAAATAAAATAATTCATACAAAATCAACTAGTAGGCCCCATTTATACCATTTTTTTCACAACAAAATAAAATAACTCATACAAAATCAAATAGTGAACTCCATTTATACCACTCTTTTTCAAAATCAAAATCTAATTTTAAAATTCTATTTTGAAATCAAACAAAGCATTAACCTTCATAATTATAACGTGTAATGCCCCTTTACTGCTGCCTTTTATTTGTAAACGGTACTTCCCCTCGCTTTTATTAGACCGAGAGCCTTTCTTCTGAGAGAAAACATAATCAACATAAAGGAACAAGATCCAAGAAAAATCAACAACAATTACATCTAGACCTCTCGCCATTGACGAGGGGAAATCAATGATTAAATTAGCTTTGGATGAAAAGCAAATTATTAGTCAATGACGAAAAAGAAACAACAACCTTCATGAAAAGAAACAATAGACGGTCACAATATTTACGTAAAAGAGATAGAGACACAATCTTTTGTTTCATTTTTGCCGATCGCCACAATTACAAAATAGTCCTTCCACACGCTGAATTAAATTTGTCCTGCGAGCAGTGCCGTTCAAGCACCATCATATGGACACTCTGTAGTTCTATATTGCGAGGTGCCCTAGCTGCCCATATGTCGTGGTAATCAAATATAGATGGCATGCATAGAGATCCTGATAAAGTGTGGTCCATTTGCCTACGTCTTCATCTTGATTTCCTTCCTACAGCAGTCTCAATTCTATCTCCTGTTTTACCATGCATATTTATATCTAATGTAATCTTTCCCGAGTATTCTTGTTTTATAGGGCTTAAATCAAATTCCCTATTTTAAATAAATAAATATATATATATATATATATATATATATAAGATATCCTCCAATTCTCTACATATTAAAATGATACCTTCAATATCTCTATATTATATATTTAATTTACCTATATATTATCAATTTCCGTAGTAAAAACTTAATTTTATTGGATTTTTACTGTCTAACTAGCTGCGATCGTTTGGCCGTATTTCAATTAGTTTTATATGGTTTTATATGTTTGCATGAATTTAAAATAAAGGATTCTTTTCCCATCAGTACCGCAAATGCAAAATCTGAGGTACATCAAATGAGGAACGATTAGTTTTGTTTGCTTCATTCCATTAAAGGTGTTCCATGTAAGTTGTTGGCCTTGCAAACTTTTTTCTATTTGGACAACCAGAGGTGTTCGGACTATAGAAGCTTATATAACATGTAATATATACATGCTTATCTAGAAGTTGCATCCCTTGATGATGGCGTTTTCTTTTTTGTTGAGTATTGCCACAAGATTTTCTCTTTCGTGAGTTGAGATCATTCCATGCCATTCAAAAAAATTCTGTAGAAAGAATGGACTTTGTTCTAGCTATTTTGAATTTATTTATGTATCATGATACCATTCCTATTTCTCAAAATTAGAATTACACTAAGTAATAAATGCTATCAACATACTAAAAATAAATATTATAGTTAATTTATATAAATAAAAATAAGGATATCATACAACAAAATTCTCATATCATCTTCCTATCCGAAAATAAATTCTCATATCATCTATAAAATTCCAAATATAGAATTGAAATATAAATTACTAAAATTCAATTATTTTTTGTCAAAAAATTACATGAGATGTAACCAAAAATGTATTTTAAATAAGAATGTCACAATATACTATTAGAAAACATTATGTAAAAAATTACATGATCAGGTTTTTATAACTGAACCAAATATATATAACGACTTGAATAATTTACAAATGATTATATAAATATTTATAAAGCAGATTAAATATGAGAACTAGTCCCAGAATTATGACTAAACCGTTTAAAATTAGTTTAAAGTCTAACATATAAGAAATTATTCACCAAAAATAGAAATTATTTTGTGAAAATTCTTACCTTTTATAAGAAGTAATTTCATTTTTAAAGATTATGATTATTTACCATAAGTAAATAAACCCATGCAACGTATGAGATTGAAACTAGTTGTGTAAGTATATGAATGCGTGTCACTGTACTTTTCGCTTCTCGGGCCTACCTCACTTCCTCTCCCTCCTTATCCCAGCCCAGCCTAGATTATTATTCCAACCCCCCTTTGGAAGTTCAAACAATAGACCAGAAGACCGTAAAATTGAGTTGGGGAGTGACCGAAGGCAAGGTGGCTCGAGTTGGGGCGATGCGGGTCGAGGTGGCTTGATTTTAGCCACTGCAGACATTGAATAGATTGCTGGCATGGTCTGCCACCATCGATAATCAAGCTTGGATCAAGATGACTTGCAGAGAGCCACTTTTGACCGTCCATGGGTTCGAACTTCTTGGAGTGATGGAGATGGATTTTAGTGGTTATATCCAACCCATTTTCGCCCACAACCACAAGCTCTTCTATTATGGTTCCTGGTTTCTCACCATAATTATCTGGGATTGAGTCGCCACTTTGGCTGTACTCGCAGGCTGCGCGTTTCTTTTTTCTTTTTTAATCCATAAAAGAACTAAAAATGAAAAGAAGGGAAAAAGTACAAAAACCCACTTTGTGGTTTGAGCTCGAAACAAATTGAAACATGTAGTTTTTTTAGGGGACAAATAATACCATGTGGTTTATTTCGTGAGACATAATGAACCTTACCGTTGATTTTTCGTCACTTTTGGTCCTTAAACTTTTAACCTTTATTTTAAATTTGGTCCTAAAATTCGAAAAAAAAAAGGAGAAGGGACCGGGGCCGTCGGTCGGCGACCCCAACCCCACTACCAAGTCCGCATGCACTAACAAAGAATGTCGACAACCATGGAGGTGGGGTCGGGGCCACAGATTAACGGCCCCCACTCCCGAATCTACCGGGATCTCGAGTTCGAGATCCCGGTCTATTCAGGGGCTAAGGCCACTAATCGGCAACTCTGACCCCACCTTCGAGGTTTTCGATGTCCTCTATGGATATCAGCAACCTTGGTGGTGGGGTCGGGATCACCGACTGGCGGCCCAAGCCCTTTCTCCGTCCCCTCCCCCCAACTTCTTTCCTTAATTTTAAGATCAAATTGTAAAAAAGTTAAAAGTCTTAGAGTAATAATGAAAAAAGAAAAGTTTGAGGATCAAAAGTGATGAAAAAATTAACGATGAGATTTATTATATCTCACGAAGTTATTTATCCTTAAAAAAATCACAAGATAGTTTGTCTCAAATTTAAATTATAAAGGGAGTTTTTGTATTTTTCTCATAAAACAAAGGGCGAGCATCCACTTGTAATTGAGAGAATGAAGAGGGCATTTTCGTCAAAATGGGCCTCAGACACCAAAACCAGAGAAGATAAGGCAAATGTCCCCGGCACTGCGATAGAACAACAGTCCGACGTTGGACTTCCGAGTCTCATGTGAAAGTGCACTGCTCCTCTATGCTGATTGAGCCTCGCAAGGTAAGCTTCCCTCTATTCGTCCTTTTGGGTGGGTGCGTTCTTGAAAAAGTAGCCCTTTTGGAGTGAAATTCGTTCATATGTGTGCAATTTCATTGCACTGTCGCTTCGATTGGCTTCCTCCTGAAGTTCTTATGCCATGAAACAGAGTATTTTAATCTTTCTGGGTAAGCTTAAGCCTAAAAAGACTGGCTTTAAGTCCGTGGTTTCGGCATTATGGTTATTAAAATCTTGAAAATTTCCCATTTTTGCTGAAGATTCGATAGAGTTGTGGTTGTCTGTTGCGCTCTTCGTTGGCACAATGCTCAAGTTAAATTTGTTGGTTCGACGGTGTCGGTTCTCTCTCACGAATGTCGTTACTTGGTCTATTCGGGGTTGGTTGGTGTCTCATGTTGCCTTGAGGGACCTGATGATTGCCTCACAAGTTGCATATTTGGAGTTGCAGCTCCCTAAACTATATAAAGAGTGGGTCCGTAGTGGATTGCGTTATGAGTTATTCGAGTTAGTAGTGTCAGCTGGCAATGGCTGTTGAGGACAGACTGTTGAGAGCATTCAGGATTAATCTGATTCGGTTCTAAATTATAAGCACATGATGTTTTGTATCAGACGGTGTGGAAGTAGAAACTCATTTTTCCTAGTACATTCTTCAGATACAGCAAGTTGAATATTCATGCTCCAAATGGTGCTTAAAACAATGGACAAGTATATTCTCTTGTAGTTGATGTTTGCCGCTTTTTATACATTATCCATAACAACTATGTGTGAATCAGAATTGGCGTAAATGACAATATGAACTCTACCTATTTTCAGGAGGGGGACATGGAAAGCAATGGGAATCAGAATGGTGGGAGTATTATGTGGTTCTTCCGGGACAGGGGGTTTGATGATAAAAGCATAAATGAGATGCTGAAAAGGTGCAAGCGGCTCGAATCCGTGCAGAGGGAACAAGCCTCTGAGAATTGGGACTACTTGAAAAGCATAGGGATCCAAGAGAGGAAGCTCCCCCATGTTATCTCGAAGTGTCCCAAGATCCTTGCCTTGGGGCTTGACGATAAGCTTGTTCCCATGGTTCGGTGTCTTGGTACACTTGGGACTAAACCGGACGAAGTCGCTTCATGCATTGCTAAGTTCCCTCACATATTGTCTCATAGCGTGGAGGAGAAGCTATGTCCACTCTTGGCCTTCTTTCAGGCTGTAGGGGTTCCTGAGAAGCAAATCGGGAAGATAATCCTGCTTAACCCAAGGCTCATCAGCTACAGCATTGAGTCTAAGCTGACAGAAATAGTAGACTTTCTCGCTGGTCTCGGCCTTGACAAAGAAGGAATGATCGGTAAAGTTTTGATGAGAAACCCATTCATCATGGGATACAGTGTCCAGAAGAGGCTTCACCCCACTGCCGAGTTTCTAAAGTCGATTGGCCTGACGGACTCAAACATTAAAGCCGTAGTGATGAACTTCTCCGAAGTCTTGTCTAGAGATGTGAAGAAGATTCTCCAACCCAATTTCCAATATCTGAAAAGATGTGGGTTTAAGGACAGAGAGATAGTTTCTTTAGTGACTGGTTACCCTCCGATACTGATCAAGAGCATAAGGAACTCGTTGGAACCCAGGATCAGGTTCTTAACGGAAGTGATGAATAGGCAGCTTGATGAAGCTGCTGATTATCCTGATTTCTTTCGGCATGGCCTTAAAAAGAGAGTAGAGTTGCGGTACAAACTTTTGAGTCGGAAAGGTATAGTTTGTAGCTTGAGTGAGATGTTGGACTGTGACCACAAGAAATTCGTAATGAAGTTCGGTTTGATTTAAGGATCTATATCAGTTTCACAATATTATCAGCCTAACTTCATACTCATTGTATTGTATTGCGGTTTTGTATTATGTACTTTTCCCCCCTCTATTGTGCCGTGAGGTAACTTATTCTTGTCCGTGCCAGGCAGCGATCATCTCACGGCTCTACTGTGGTTTTTATTTACATTGCTTTTCTTTTATAATCTCATCCGGTAACGAGTAAGTTCTGATCTTCATGTTGAGGAGGAGAATCAATCTTTGCAGCCCGCATTTCTGAATGCTGTGTCTGCAGGCTCTGATGTCCTACTCATAAAGACTCGATCCCTGTTCTGCAATAAACGCTACTGAAGATTGGTTAGTCGGACAACAGGGAAGTTGAATCTAGTTCGGTTTGATCTAGCGAGGAGACTGGGAAGAGAAATCTGTCACAGCAGTTTAGGGAATGAAACGAGTGAGTTTGTGATCTCATTCCCAACTGGATCATACTCTAAATTTTCTTTGATTCAATCCTGTGTTTCAATGTTTGTCGGGTGTGATCTTCTTACGCTCAAGCGTGGAAACTCTACTTTGCAGGTTGGGAATAAGAGATGCTTTCGTTCTTACCGAAAATGATGACAGCTTCTGTTCTTCGACGAACACACGTTTTACGGAAATTAAAAGCATACCGGAAAATTACTGAGAATGTCCGATTATGGATTCCTTTTATTCCTCATTAAAGGGCATGAAAGCTTACTTCGAACGAGATTATATCTTAGGGGCCAAACTGAAATGAATGGAAAACTTTGGGGGCTTAAACTGAAACAATGCATGCTGCCCGCCTGCGACAACCTAACCAGTCCAAAACCTTATGAAAACCTCCATCAGAAATTCAAAGCCTCCTGTCGAACGCAATCACCTCTCCCTACTGCCACTAAGATCGTCTCTCCGGTCTCCTCTCGCAATTTCAGGGGAGGTTTGAGGATTAACCCTTGAAAGGTTCATCGGATTTTCTTGGGTTGATGTGAATTTGTGCGGAAATGGAGGGAATGCAGAAATTCATCCGCGGGGTCTCAAAAGATGTGAAATTTGGGAATTCGGGTTCCTCCGAGAGTTCTTACTTAGGTGGGGAAGGAAGAGCCGTGGGAGTTGCCGCTGCTCTATCTGGTCCCGAGCCACCCGGTGTCCTTGTCACCAGAAATCCTCGGTATTCGCCTTTTCTTGGTTGTTCTTGATTTTGTCGGATTGGTTTACCAGCGCAGTTGTTTTGTAGTAGAATGCAAGGTGATGCCTGGAGCTGAAATTTTGGGAGTGATTGTTAGAAACTGAATCTCCGGTTGCATCCTGCGGTCGTGTTCCACGTGCCGAGCCTGTATCAGTCGAAAAGAGTGTCTAAGCAGTGAACCTGCACTGTATGTGTTCGAAGCCATAGGGGCATTGTACTTGTGCGAAAAAAGGTGCTTTTCATTGTGGTAGAACTTACTTGGCAGAGTAAATGATGGATTAAATAGTTCGGCGTTTGGAGATGTCGAACTTAAACGTGCTTAGGAATGTCTACTGGAGAAATTTCGGGATAGTTATAATTGCCATTGTCTTACTTCACGTCTGCATTGGAATTGTACGTGAATGAGCTCTTTGGATGGGGTTGGAGGAGAGAGAGAGGTTGGGATTAGGACTCTGCTATGTTAATTAGAGAGAGTTCAGATTCAGAGAGTTCGAGTTTTTCTATCTGCAAGGACCTATTGAATTGCGAATACAAATGGCAATTCCACCGATATTTGATGCCACCCAACATTAAATCCTTGATGTCAACTTTCTTGAGACTGACTTGGATCGTAATTTGTTTGGTGTATATGTTTCCATGTTAGGAAGGTTATTTTTTATATCCTGCTGTGATATTTTGTGTTCTACATCTACTAGCCTCAGTCCTCTTGTTAATCGACCTCTCCTCCAGCAGATAAATAGTTATTGCCCTTTTAGTCGCTTGTTTATCCATTTTTCAACTGAGTGTCTCGTTAGTTAGATTGACCAGAAGACATGAATGTTGATCCTGTGTTTGTTTTCTGTCAAAGTGGCAGTCAATCGGTATCACTATGGACGTGTTCGAAGCTCTGCGCGTTTTTCTTCGTGGCCGGCATTTTTGTTGGTTACACTCTGAAGCGACGCGTGCGAAGGTGGGCTTCCAGGCTTCTTAAGAGAATGAAAGACGATTAATTCTCTGCTCTGCTCGGCTGAAGGAGTCCAAGATTATGTTTCTCAACTTTACCTTCGGAGGCTTTTTCCGGCGTCACTTTCACCACGTAAGACCGATCATCATGTTTGGTGATAGAAAGCTGGCGAAACAATAGCAGGTTAATTTAATAGAGGAATTTCAGGGTTAAGTGGATGAGTTAATGTGCTTCTAAGATTAAAGTTGTCTTACCTTGGATTGAAGCTCGTGAGGAGGTTATATAATGAAATCTTCTTCTTCATGTTCTATAAGTGATCATTGTTCGCTTCTGCTGCTTTTTTCTGTCAAATTTGTCGGCCAGACCTTCGGACAAGAGAAAATTGGGACAAGTCGATCATCGATGTATGTCCGCAAGATTACAGCTAACAAAAATGTATATAAAGAACACAAAGTACTGGAAGTTTTAAGCAGGTGCCGAGACCTCTATTGCACGTCGACAAATTAAAAAACAAAAAAAATTCTTCATGTGAAGACTGCCATAAATTCTTTCCCCTACTGATCATAATCAGTCTTCGGACTCCTAAATCATCCGAAAATTTGCACTCCTAAATCATCCAAGAACCCTCAGGCCCAAGCAGATTTATCCTTCCCTGTGTTCAATACCCGAAATCATAACAGCAATCAGCTTCCCTGTTCATGAACTGAAATGAATCCACCGATCTTCGTAAATGAATCTTCTGTTCCTAAAACTGTCCTTGTCTGGTAGCCTGAGATCATTGGAAGAAAGAACCATATTCACTTCAAGAGAGAGAACTTCAAACACTTCCTTTACGTCGGCTCATGGGAACTGGAAACCGCCTCCAACTGTTTCTGCTGTACCTCCCTTGGGTGGGTTGATGGCAATGTAAAGCAGTGAGATAGTTATCGCAATTAGACCAGACCACACGAACACAATAGTCGGAGTCTTCCCTCTTCTCCCCATCAGGCCCTTGGCGAAAGGGTACAAATGTGCCAGCACCCAGAAGCTGAAGAAAGCTCCTCCGACGAACTTACTCCACTTAGGAACCGTGCTGTAGATCTCCCTAGCGAATGCAAAGGCGATGGCGATGATGTTGATCATAGCGATAACGATTGGTGGGATCATGAGGGAGGTCCACTTCACGAGGTACAGATCTGCATAAATGTCATCGTCGTCTTCTCCTGTTGACTTGGAGGTCAAGGTGAAGGAGATCTCAATCCCGGCAATGACCTTCAGGAGGCCCTGGACCACTGCAGCCAGGTGGGAGCTTGTTCCGGAGATGAGCCAGAACTGCTCGTTCCTCCACCACTCCTCCAGGGCCACCCCGGACCATTTCACCTCAAGGACGGCAAGCATGATGAGGCAGATAGTGATGATCAACAAGTAGACGAGGAATGTGACATTCAAGGTCTGCACGATGAAGTTCCCGGAGAACAGGGACAGGGCAGGAAGAAAGCAGTAGACAATGAGGAATATGGACGTAAAAGGGTAGATCCCAACGTTGAGATAGGCCAGGCGCTGGAGGAACTTGAGCTTCCGGGTGCCGAGGAAGGCATTGTTCCGGGAGAAGAAGATCTCAACTGATCCTGTGGCCCACCTCAGAACCTGGTGAAGCCGGTCTGTCAGGTTGATTGGAGCTGACCCACGGAATGCGTCACGCTTGGTGACACAGTATATCGACCGCCACCCACGGTTGTGCATCCGATAGCCTGTCACGACATCCTCTGTCACGGAGCCATAAATCCAGCCAACACGATCGCCCCATTCGGTTTTGTCCTCGTACCTATCAAGAAGCATAGTGTATGATGAGTTTACATCAAAACTGGAAGAACTGTTTGAGCCAATCATGCTACATTTTTCACGCAGAAGTTTCATACCAACAGGATATGACAGATACGGCTTCTGCTACAACAGCGGCATCGAGTGGGTCTCGTGGGGCCCTGAGAAGGCCTGGTGGCCTCCCAAACTTCACTGCAGGATGATCTGCAAGAGGACGGCCTTGGAACTCAGCGATTGGGATGGACTCTGCCAGCAATGTGGAGTTTCCAAACCGCTTGGGCAGTAAATGCATATCAAGATCAGGATCGAACTCGGAAGCATTCAGGGCCTGCATCTCCGAATCGGTCTTGATGGTCTCCAATTTCTTCGTATCCGGTGGATTGAAGCCGTATAGCGCGAACCGCCTGAACATGCATCCGGTGCCCACATACACAGGACCCTGCAAAGGTTCCCAGTTGTGAAGTTATGCACGATTGATCGATCAAATTCCTTTCTGAAGTGCGAAAACATAGAGCAAACCAACCTGCACACCATCGAGGGCACGCATGTTCCCATCGAAAAACACGGTGTTGCGGTTGGCATATCGGTCAGAAGGATCGATACCCTCGAACCTTTGCGGGAATTGAATGTAGCATATGTCTTCACCGCCTCTGTCCATCATAAAGCACATCCCTTCACGGATGGCCTTACAGTTGTAGATGTAGTGATCACAGTCAAGGTTGAGGATGAAAGGTCCATTGGACAGAATGGCAGATGCTCGTACAAGAGCATTCATGGCTCCAGCTTTCTTGTTGTGGTCATATCCCGGCCGTTTCTCACGCGATACATACACGAACATGGGAAGCCTCGTGTCCACGTCCGTGAAGTCTATGAGCTTATCTTCTGCATTTCCCAGTAGAGGATCACAACTTGGGGGCTTCAGCATTACCTGTTTTGTTGTACCGGCAAAGCTTTAGGATCCAGATTGCATTTGATGCTGATGGTTTTGTTTGGAATTTCAATAGGAGAAGTTGGTATGCCTCCAAATCAAGCAGTCACTACAGAAAGGATTGAAATAACCGAGTTGGTGAGTACAATGTACCTGAAGAATTCCGGCATGGTCGCCTTTGCCGTGCTCGGGAGCTGAGACAGCCCAGGTGCCGGGCCAGTGTGTTCCATCGGCCATCCATGTGGCTTTCTGGACCTTGATGGGTTCGAGGGGGTCAGCTCCACTCTCCCTCAAGTGCTTCATCATCTTCATCTCCTCCCTCGCATTGAACGCGTCTGACCTCCTGCGGATCGAGTCAGGTAGCGCGTTGATCCTCACCTTGAACTCATCGTACTCCCTCTTCATCTTCCTCCGGTCCTTCACGAAGTCCGACCGGCTCTTGTTCTTGGTCGGGTCAGTCTTCATGCTGAAGTAGGTTTCAGGGTTCCTCGGTTCAATGTCATGCTTCCGGCAGAAGGGTACCCACAGGTCCGCAAAGCTGGCCGCCTCTGCCATTGCCTCAAAGGTCAGCAGCGCACCACCATCGTCAGAGATGTAGCATGCAGTTTTCTCCACAGGGTAGTCGACGGCTAGGATGGACAGGATAGTATTGGCGGTAACAAGGGGCGGCTCCTTCTCCGGGTCGGCAGTGGAGACGAAGAGGTCGACACCAGGAAGGTCAGAGCGGCCGGTGGGGTTGGAGGGGGAGGGCGTGTCGAACTTGTCATGGAGGGCCTGAAGGTCAGTTGCTCGGTTCACTGGGCAGACCTTTGGGACCTGATCCAGGATCCACGAGAACGCGAACCACACCTCGCACACCACAGACATTCCCCACAGCCACACTGCGTCTTCGTTCGGGTGCACAATTCTCCAATGCAGAAAGAAAACCAAGACCACTAGACGAACGACCATCAACAACCTGGTGATTTCAATCAAAAATTTATCGGGGCTTATCAGCTCGGCTCATTATAATGTTCCTTAACTGTGAAATGTTATGCCGGTATATATTGCGATGATCATCGATATGTCTTACTTGTACGAGGAACCCTAACGGGATAATTTAGATCTCGGTAACTAGTTGCTAAAAAGATTGAAGCGATGAAAAATTTGAGGTGAACACCACTTTTAAGATGATCGAAATCCTGGAATTGTCCTACTTGGTTCTTTTAATTGTCACAACCACTCTTATTGTCTGCAGAAGAACTGTTCGTTTGTGAATAGCTAGCTACTGCGACATGTCCGTAAGCAGTATCATGAAAGTGCTTGCTGTTATGTGCAGGGAAATTCCCATAAAAACATACTATTATACCTGTAGGGGCTTATAATACCGGCAGGGATCGGAAGCTTCCGGCTGAGAGGTTTCCAGGGCTTATCAGCAGGGTCCATAATCCCTCCAGGAATGCCATCATCCCCATCATCACCGTACATATCGTCCTGGGGCCAGAAGGCGCTCCCGTATCCATACGTACCTTTGGTCTCAAAGAGCCATCGGTTGTGATCAAACTCCCCATTCTGGTTCTGCTTCATCATGGTCATGTTGTTGTTCCTGCTCTCCCCTGGTGGCAGCTGCAGCATTCCATTCGAGTACTCAATGTCATCATCATAGTCTGCCGACTTGTAAGGCTCCTTGCAACCAGGACATATCCCATTCTCTTTCTGCGCATCGAGATAGCAGTCCCTACAGATTTTGAACCTGGAGATGGAAGGCGGAGTTTTCATTCTTCGCAGGGGACTTTCATTTCCAGAATGTATTGGCTCTATGCGACAATGCATTAACCGACCAGAAGAAATCGATGGAAAAGGAAAGACAAAGTGAAATCGCCATTGAACTTTCGATAATTGATCAAGCTGTCATTCCGATACGTACCGACATTCACAAGGTGTCACGTCCTGGCCCCGCTCATCCTTCATGATCTTGCCATCGCAAGCAGGCATGGCGCAGGTGGAGCCCTTGGAGCCGGCCATCTGGGGGTGGCAGACCTCGGAGTCGATGACCTTATCCATGAGGTGCGCCCTGGTCACGCTGTTGAAACCTCCAGTGAAGAGCGAATTGGACACGTACTGCTCCTCGGCCTTGACAGCGACCGAGGAGTCCATAGGCTGGTTGTCTGGGGTGGGGGGGATGTGAACGGTGTAGTTCATGTAGTCGCCACTGCCCGCAATCTCCCCGGACATGTCAAGGTCCTCCCTGGACAGGCTGACATACCGCCCGCTCGATGTCCTCCTTGCAAATTTCACTGTCTGCCCGCCTCGGGACCCGCTCCCGCTGCTGTTCTGGTGTTGGTGGTGGCTGGAGTTGCCCGAATCTCTGGGACTCCTAATCTTCTTGGACGGTTGGCTTGACAGCGAAGCCATCTCCTGTTATACAATCTGCCTTATCGAACCTATGTAATGGCTTTAAACATGATACAAAATTTATGTCTTCTGCAACATCTGCATTCTCCCTCTAGTCTAATCTTCACCTCCGGGACATCGAGACTTTCATCGGAGCATACACGAGCAGGACCCGAGCACGAGGATGGGTGCGGTCTGTTTTAGGAAGGCTAAATGGGTGCATTTGGATTAGAGTAGCAGTAGAAAAGGGGGGGAATCATTGAAGGAGGAAGGGAGAGTTGTGTAGGGAAATGGGAAGCACGTAAAAGAAGGGAAGTTTAGGAGACCAAGTCAGAGATTGGCTTATTTTAGGATCTCTGTCCGTTTTTTGGTTTTAAAATATGTCTGTGGGGAGAGACGTTCGTGGAGATTTGATGATTTGCACATAATTTCCTAACAAAATCAAAGGAAATATTAGCTCGAGATGCAGTTGACAAGCCGCGGTTCATATTCAATTTTTTTTTAAAACATCCCGTGACGAAGATTAAGCTAACGATTGAACATGTTATAATCTGAAAACAATAAAGAAAATAATGTCATTGATAGGACGAAGAAGATATTCTTCCCACGTTGTGTCTCGTTTGTTATAATGTTCATGACAAGCATTTAGAAACATAAATGGAAAGAATAATAGATTATTCAAGGCCTTCCCAACTAAATCAAAAGAAGGTACAGTATAATGGCGTACGCTCTTACTTATTGATTCACGAGTAAATTCGATATTTAGTGAGATTACTTGTACCATTTTATTAATTATTTATAATTTTTCTTTTATTATACTAGGTATTTGGGCCTTTTTTATGATTGAAAAAATTCGCTCATGAGAATATATGAGAAGAGGATATAAAAAATAAAATAATAAAAAGGGTTTATATGTATGGGAGATCATTGCATGCCTTTTTTATTATCGGGAAAAAAATCGTGCTTGAGAATATATGGAAAGAGGATATAAAAAATAAAAAAAGGGTTTATATGTATAGGAGATCATTGCTTGCCTTGTCTGACTTTTAATTTTTCTTTTAATAAGCAATATGAAGAAAGAAATAAAAATACGAACGTCATCGATGTGGCACTTGTCTTCCTCTACGTTATGAAATGCTTTCTCATTAATGAAACAAACTATTAAAATAATTTGTTTAAAGGATTAAGAGAGATGATTAAAATAAAATATTACATATATCTCATATCATTTCTTATTATGATACATGCACTTATTGTAATATAAAAATAAAATTTAAAATTTTGAAATAAGGATGTCCTAGAAATTCATATTTAAAAAATGTGCAATCAAATTTTGATAAATGTGCGATGACATTTGATTTCGTAATTAAATTCTATTCCATTCTTCTCTTAATTTGACAACATAATCATTATTATTTTATCTTTTTCTTTCATTTAATAACACTAATCATATATATTTTTTCTGACTATTATTACAATCAATTTTTAATAATAAATTTCTCATTTATTTTTACATATACATGTGTGTGTGAGAGAGAGATGTTGCTCCCCTCAATCCGATTATGCCGAATCACTCATAGCAGGCACATTTGTAATTATACAAAACATCCGGGCCACTTTAAAAGTCAGTGGCATTCGGAGCCTTTTTCTTTAAAAATTCTCGGAGGAAAAGTAATTTCTCTATATATATACTTATTTGTCTTTTTCTTCCATTTAATAATAAATTATCATATTTAATTTTAACTAAGTATTATTATAACTAATTTTTTAATAATAAATTCTCCATATCCTATTGCATTTTTTTTTCTCTAGTGACTGAAGTGAAGTGGAATTGGATTTCTACTCCAAAACCAAATGAACCCTATGATTAAATAAATGTACAATGCATAGTAATTGAGACCTCTAGTTGAAAATATTTATCGAACAATTTAAAATTAGTCTGATTTTATTAATTGATTATATCGTATAAAACTTGCAAGTAACATTGAAAATATTTTATTCTGATAAGAAGTAAATATATTTCCAATAATCAGACTGATTGTTATAAGAAATTATATATACATATGAGTGTATATGAAAACAAACATATATATATATATATATATATGCAAGGCAAATGATATGAACAGTACAAAGAAATTAATTGATTGTATATAAAACTTATAAAAATAATTAAGATCCTATAAAAGAAAAAATTTATCATGTAGCATTACGAATTTAAGATCACAAAGCAATTGAGACCTCTAATTAGAAATATTTATCGAGCCATTTAAAATTAGTCAAACTTTATTAATTGGTTATGTCGTATAAAAGTAACAGTTAACATTGAAAACATTTTATTGTATAAAGAAATAAATATATTGTCCAAAAATCATACTAATTGTATAAGACATGATTTATATATATATGTGTATATGAAAATGAATATATGTATTATGCAAATGATATAAACACTACAAAGAAATTAATTGATTATATGTAGAATTTATTAAAAAAAAATTATGATCCTACAAAAGAAAAAAATTATGATATAGTGCTAGAAATTTAAGCTCATAAATAAAATAAAAATAAAACTTAAAAATAAAGATATCTTAAACAATGTTTTAGAAAAGGATGGAACTTGATTATCCTAACTACAAAACTTAATATATACGACATGCATATATTAACAATTAACTTTAAAATATGAAAAATTTTAATTGAAATAATTAGATTCAAATTATTATTATCATAATTAACTTACTCTAATTTATATTGAAAAATATTACTGAAGATTTTTATTTGAAATATTACTTATTATTTTTAATAAGAAAATTGGTGTTTCAAAATGTAAATAATTACAGTAATAAATGATATAGATATGAAAACAAACCTGTACAATGCATAGGACAAAAAAAAGCAGATTTAGTAAAAGAGAAATGGTATATTATTATGCATTAAATATTTTAGTGTAAGTATTTACTTTAATTGTTTTAAAAAATTAATGGATATTAATTTTATTTCCTAGGAAATACCTCAAATGCCATTTACAATAAGCTGGTTATTGTAATTTAATGGAAATGATGAACTCGATTTTGATATTTTTATCAATAATTTTTTATGACTTAAAAATCATTTTTATGATATTTATCAAAAATCAAAATACAATAAACAATTTTGTGCATGTAACTAGTATAATATGAAAACATATTCACTGTTTAAAAAATTTAATAGATATTAGTTTTTTTTTTTGATAAATGGCGAATTTCATTGATAACAAAATGAATTTACATCAGAACCGCACCATTTTACCCCTGTACAGAACAAACTAATCAAACAGTCCCAAAATATACCCCAAATCAGCTATGGCAATATCAAAGGTGAAACAAACGCCCTATCAGGACAGCATGTACAATTTTACAAGAGAAGCGAGGTAGAACAGACAACTTGGCCTGCACATCCGAGCAAATATTTCGAATTATATCTGTTACTGGCGAGACTTGCTTGTTATAAATCCTAGCGTTTCTCTCCCGCCATATCCAATATATGTAATGGGTTCATAGAAGTTTGAGACAAGTAATGTCCAGCTTCTTTCCACGAAGAGAGGAAATCCAGCAAAGCTCCGAATTCCAGTTAACATTAGGTCTGTTCAAACCAACTCGGGCTAGAAGACTTTGCCAAATTCCTTGAGTAATTGGGCATTCAAAAAATAGGTGATCTCGAGTTTCCAACTTAGCACTACAAAATTCCGTTTAGCAACGGTAAGCGGGATTCGCCATTTGAGTAGCCGGTCCTTTGTATTCAAACGATTATGAACACAGAGCCAATTGATAAACGAAGAGCGGGGGAATTGCCCCTCAAACCATACCGCATTCCTCCATTCCATTTTGGAACTCCTAGGTCGTAAGCACTTCCAGGCACTAGCAATAGAGAATGTCTCATATTTGTGAGGTGTCCATGTAACTCTATCCTGACTGGAAGGTTGGATTGTTGTAGCTAATTCACGAATAACAGCAGTTTGTGGATCCGAGCTTCTGGGCCAATGCCAACTACCTTCGTCACTAACTGTTGCATGTTCCTTGAGCGATGGGAAACACTGTAGTCCCTTAGTGCAGTAATTAATCAATGGTCCAATTGGTAGCCAAGAGTCGTACCAAAAGGACACACCCGTTCCTGGGCCGACTCTGTATCGGATGTAGGGAGATAACTGAGTCCTTAGTTGTATGAGTTTCCTCCAGTTCCATGAACAATCTCCAGGTAATCTTAGAGACTAAATACTTCGACCTTTTATTAGTTTTTATTTTCAAGGAAATACCGCAAATACAGTTTCTAATAAATTTGTTATTATAATTTAAAGAAAATTATGAACTCTATTTTGATATTTGTATCGATATTCTTTTTATGACTCAAAATAATTTTTTATGATGTTTATCAAATATAAAAATAAAAAAACAATTACGTGCAGGTAACTAGTTTAATATGAAAACAAATTTATTGTTTAAAAAATTTAATAGATATTAATTTATTTCCAAGGAAGTACCTCAAATACAATTTATTATAAGTTGGTTATTAAAATTCAAAGAAAATGATGAAATCTATTTTGATGTTTTTATCAATATTTTGTATGACTTAAAATTATTTTTATGATATATATCAAAAATCAAAGTAAAGTAAACAATTACGTGCAGATAACTGGTTTAATATGAAAACATATTTAAATCAAATACAATATATATACATATATATAATATATTCATAACAGTAATTACTTAGTAAAAGAATCAGTCACATTTTTCTCATAGTTGTATTTTCATCATTTATTTTTGGAATTTCTCAAATAAGATTATATTAGAATAAAAAACTATCAATTAGAATTTTTCAAAATAATAATTTAACATAAATTTGAATATAAAAACCGTGTAGCGCACGTGCAAAGGCTAGCATTTATTAATACAATCTTTTGAAAATCTAGGTCATTTATTATTAATCGAGGGTTCATTATTTATAATTTTTACACAAATAATTTTGCCATTAGTATCAATTATACTCTACATTAATTTGGTTATTACACAATCTACTTTGATAAATCAAGAAAATGCTGAAAAGTTTTTTTTTCCAGCAAGCAGCATTGCGCAAGTGTTGCAACCTAGTTTAATTGCCAAAAGATGAAACATGAGGGCCAATTTGGATTGACCAAATCATCCTTTAAATGGATCTTTCATTGGAATTTTTTTACTATTTAATGAGCCGACCCGACTCGATTTAGATTAGTCCGCGCCTATTGAGCTTTTGGATACTAGATATACACCGAGAAAAAAAAAACCATTCTTTAAATGGTCAGGTATTAGAAAGGATGGCCCGAAAAATAGAAAGAAGGTTTCCCAGGCATGGGCTGGACCCGGTCCATCCAAGATTAAGGCCCACACAAAGCTTATGTAATGTGACATATGTTCTATGTCAACCTAGTTTCAGAAATTCTCCATATTGGGATCTTCTGAGGCAATGAGCCACAAAGATTGTGGAGGGCCACAAGAAGTTCGAGTTTCAGTCAATTGCTCCGCGAAAACCGTGCGATGCGCCACCTAGTTCATAAAATTTGGGCTAAGAAAGGGTAGGTCGGAACCATGTTCGTGTCATGATGTGAATGTTCATTGTTAACAGGAGGTGAATCAACACATAAACGAAGTACGCACCCAACCTGCAATGAAAGCTCAAAAAAGAACATAGGCCCCTATTGTTATTTATCGGACTACGTGTCATTGTGTTATTTATTTATTTTGGTGAATTAGGGGGCTGACGCCCAATTGTATTGTCATTGTGTTACTTCGATAGATATTATATGCAGTGTGCCGAATTAATAATAGTATGTTGCTGTAAGGAGATACAAAGACCCCTTCGACGTCGATCTTTTCCTTAGCAAGCCATCCAACGGTCGAGTCAGTTGGGCTTTAGGCAGCGGGGATGGCTCGGTGACATGGCCCAGCCTCATCTCGCCCATGTCCTAATGGATGAGATACTCGAATTCCTTGTTGGAAAAGAGAGGATCGTGATCTATTTATAAGAATAAGAAACACAATTTTTTTTCCCCAAAAGGGGCATTTTAAAGGCAAAACAGTACGAGCCTGACCTCTTCATGTTGCTGATCTTAGGCACACAACCTCATCATTAGCGCCACCTATGAGAACAAAGTCATTAGTCCGGATTCCCATGTACCTTGTCTCTTGAAGTGGTGTGCACTAATATAGGAATATCTGGAATCAGTTGGAACCCACCCTATAAAATATGATATGTTTCTAGTAGCTATCAATAAAAAATGATTAAGTTCCGAGTATAGAAATTAGGAGCCAATAAAAAAGGGTTTCAGTTTCATTATAATAGACAAATACCTGAAATTGAAATCGAACATATATATTATCCTTTTTTGTGCATGTATTTGTTTAATCATATTTTTTATAAATAAAACCAAATAAAACTTAATTTTCATTTTCACATCCATTCTATTAATTTCGTTATCTTATTTTCAACTTTATTTCACTTGTATGCCTCCCTTCTTCACCAACATTTATTAATTGGCCATTTTTAATGCTGCCGTACTTAGCTGGCTTTTCAGATGGCCATGGCTATTTCTCCTTCTGACCGTTATACTATCTGATACAGTGATACACACTTTCATCAGGTTCTGAATTCGATTTTGCTTATTCATTTTTCATTCTTTATTCATAAACTTCACGCACGCACGCAGATGAATCCAAAAGTACGTTCAATTTGCATTTTTAGGTTGACAATTGTCATATTTAGTCAGTCATGATTAGGACAGCTCATAACATATATTGAATTATTGGGAGGTAATGGTTCCTATAAGGTCCGTATATAGGCATTGAGGTTGCACTGGGGCATAATAGTTAAGGGTGACATGACATGATATGATATCTCGAATCCCACACGGATCCCGTGGAGAGAAATCTTCACTATATGCTTAATCTGATGATTAGGGCAGCTCATAACATATATTGAACTATTGGGACGTAATGGTTCCTATAAGTAGTATTTTTATTTCATTGAAATAAACACATGACCTCTTTTATAATGAGAAAAAAAAAAGAATTACTTGAGAATGCAATAATATATATATATATATATAGAGAGAGAGAGAGAGAGAGAGAGAGAGTAATAATCAAGATATTCCCTCTATCATTTTCCTTGTTAATGAAGGAAGTGAAGATAGACAGCTCACCAATACATTTCCGTTTCGACACAAGCATGAAGCATATATACGTGAAGATATTGCTTGCCGCCGCAATTGGGTATCAGGCCCCCAATTTACCTTAAAAAGAAAAAGATATTGCTCGCCGCGGAGCCATAGGTGTTGGATGGGAATGGACAAACTGGTTAGGAATTCCAATTTGACAATGAGAGCGAACGTTTCTCGCACTTGTTAAACGTGATTAGTGAATCAATCGGGTCCACTGTGCCGGTTGGACTACTAATTTTCCGTTAAATGAGGAGGAAAACTAACGTGTTTCCAGCCTACACCTGCAATGCTTGCGCTTAAATAGCGTTATTAACCAATATGAATTGGTTCAAGTGGTTTGACGTTTGTTTTCCCTTAAATAAGGTCTCGGATTCGAGTCTTGTAAATGAAAAAAAATCTATGCCATGAGACCTTTATCCCTTAATAGATTGACTTGATTCGAGCTGAATTAGTTAGGACTTGATGAGTTTTTCGGATATTAGAATATACACTGAAAAATAACATTATAAAATTAGAGTTCAATTAAAATCGAAGATGTGTATCGAACTTAAATTGATGAAATACCAAAAAATGACGTTATAAAATTAGAGTTAAGCTAAAATCGAAAATGCGTATCGAACTTAAATGATGGATCGTTCTCGTCCTCTGGGCGAGAGTGTCAATATTTCCAAGGAACTTTTTCATTATTCAGCAGATAGCTAACCTACGAATTAAATCACTAGCTGTCTCTTGACAAAGATCTTGGGAGTTATTACGGGAACTGTCCTTTTCACATGAAAATATAGCGGCATATGTCAATCTCATTGGGACATTGTCCTTGATTCTCTACAATAATGATTTGAAAGGAAAGCTTTGTTGCTGTTTGTCATGGTTCCATTGATTTGGCAAAAAACCAAAATAACGTGGAAGAAATTGAAGGGCCGGGTAAAGATGCTATTAAAATTGAACACTTTACACAACTTTCATACGCTTCTTATTTACATTGCTGATACGACCTCAGGGGAGAGATGGAAAAGAAAGAAAAGAATTACATACGTAACAACATGCGGCTTTGATCGAATCTTCGTGACAAGGGTCAAGCCGACGCTCTGAGAATATCTAGCTCGTTGTCTCACTTAAAAGCACAAGAATGTGGATCTCTTTCTATTTGAGCTTATATTTCCTTATGTTTTAAGAACGTTAATAGGAGGCCTCGGTGATGTCTTTGACCGATCGGTTGTACTTCATGTGGCTGTTAACCAACTGCTCAATGACAAGGGCGAACATTAGGGAGAGCTTTGCTGCGAGGACGGACCCCGCGACGATGCACATGAGCTGCCTCAAGTTGGCCCCTGGGGTCTCTTTGCAGGCCCCCTTCACTAACCCCCTTCACTCCCTGCAGGTTCAGGCATGCTGATTGAGGTGATAGTTGTATTTCTCTTCCAACAGTTCTCATCTGAAATTTAACAATAGGGACAAATTAAATATATAATTGGGCAAATTACCCCGTATATTTCATGGTTTCACATTTTCTTTCAAATATATCATATACTTTTAAAATGATCTAAAATATCCCATGGTTTAAATTTTTTTCCAAATCTATTCCGCCATTATGTCTCCATCAACATTTAACGGTCTTGTCACCATGGCCTTTTATCCAGGATAGATTTGAAAAAAAAGTTAAAACTGTGGAATAGATTTGAGAAAAAAATTAAAATTATATGATAGATTTGAGAAAAAATTAAATCATGGGATAGATTTGGAGCCTACTTATGTTTCATCAACAGAAAATATAAAGTCGAGATAGATTTGGAAAAAAAATGTAAACCATGAGATATTTTAGATCATTTTAAAAGCATATGATATATTTGATAGAAAAGTGAAATCATAGGATATATAGAGTAAAAATCCCTGTATAATTTTAGGAATAATAATTCAAAGAACGAAAATGATAACAATAATGAGGAATGAGTCCTAGTGCAGTGTCCAAGACGCCGACTCTTAGTCTTAGAGCTAACCGACGAATTAAAGCACTAGATGTCTCTCAACAAAGATCTTGGGGTTATGTTTGGTTCGCTAGAATTCCCAATCCATTCAAGATATATTCCAAGCGGAATACAACTTCTTTCGTGTTTTTGTATCTGAAATCAGAATAGTGATTACGGATGGGGCTACCATCCTCCATAGGAGAAATACTTCTTTTTATTTTATTTTTTATTTTAATAAACTATTAATCATTTTATTTTATGTTATTTAATATAATGAGGGGTATTTCAGTCTTTTTCTCGATTTTCATATTTTTCGATTTCCTCCAACCAAACGTATTGAATTCTATCAAAATTGCTTAATTCTAATCCATGTCCATCATATTATGTATCAATTCCATTCTAATGAACCAAACATACCTTGAGAGTTAATACGGAACAATTATGACTTGAAAGGAAAGGTATGTTGCTGTTTGCCAGGGTTCCATTAATTTGGCAAAAAACCCCAAAATAACGTGGTAGAAATTGAAGGTCCAGGTAAAGATGTTATTGAAATTGAACACTTTACACAACTTACATATGCTTCTTGCATTGCTGATACAGCCTCAGGGGAAAGATGGAAAAAAAAAGAAAAGAATTACAACAACAGGCCGCTTTAATCGACTCTTCGTGACAAGGGCCAAGCCGACGCTCTGAGAACATCTAGCTCGTTGTCTCACTTAAAAGCAAGAGAATGTGGATCTCTTTCTGTTTGAACTTATATTTCCTTATGTTTTAAGAACGTTAAGAGGAGGCCTTGGTGACGTCTTTGGCCGATCGGTTGTACTTCATGTGGCTGTTGACCAACTGCCTAGCGGCAAGGGCGGACATGAGGGAGAGCTCAAGGAAATACCGCAAATACAGTTTCTAATAAATTTGTTATTATAATTTAAAGAAAATTATGAACTCTATTTTGATATTTTTATCGATATTCTTTTTATGACTCAAAATCATTTTTTATGATGTTTATCAAAAATCAAAATAAAATAAACAATTACGTGCAGGTAACTAGTTTAATATGAAAACATATTTATTGTTTAAAAAATTTAATAGATATGAATTTATTTCCAAGGAAATGCCTCAAATACAATGTCTAATAAGTTGGTTATTATAATTGAAAGAAAATGATGAAATCTATTTCGATATTTTTACCAATATTTTTGTATGACTTAAAATCATTTTTATGATATATATCAAAAATCAAAATAAAGTAAACAATTATGTGCAGATAACTGGTTTAATGTGAAAACATATTTGAATCAAATACAATATATATATATATATAATATTCATAACAGTAATTACTTAGTAAAAGAATCCGTTACATTTTTCTCCTAGTTGTATTTTCTTCATCTATTTTTGGAATTTCTCAAATAAGATTACATTAGAATAAAAAACTATCAATTCGAATTTTTTAAAATAATATAAATTTGAATATAAAAACCCGTGTAGTGCATGTGCAAAGGCTAGCATTTATTGATACAATCTTTTGAAAAATCTAGGTCATTTATTATTAATCGAGAGTTCATTATTTTTAAGTTTTACACAAAATTTTACCATTAGTATCAAATATCAATTATAATCTACATTAATTTGGTTATTACACAATCTACTTTGATAAATCAAAAAAATGCTGAAATGTTTTTTCCAGTCAGCAGCATTACGCGTGTGTTGCAACCTAGTTTAATTGCCAAAAGATGAAACATGAGGGCCAATTTGGATCGACTAAATCATCCTTTAAATGGAGAAAATCCTTCATTGGAAGAGTTTTACCCTTTAATGAACAGAACCGACTCGATTTAGATTAGTCATCACATGTTGAGCTTCTTAATATTAGGTATACAACTGGGAAAAAATCATTTTTTAAATGGTCAGGTATTAGAAAGGATGGCCCAAAAAATAGAAAGAAGGTTTCCGAGGCATGGGCTGGACCCGGTCCATCCAAGATTAAGGCCCACACAAAGCTTATGTAATGTGACATATGTTCCATGTCAACCTAGTTTCAGAAATTCTCCAGATTGGGATCTTCTGAGGCGATGAGCCACAAAGATTGTCGAAGGCCACAAGACGTTCGAGATTCAGTCAATTGCTCCACGAAAACGGTGCGATGCACCACCTAATTCAGAAAATTTGGGCTAAGAGAAGGTAGGTCGGAACAGTGTTCGTGTCGTGATGTGGATGTTCATTGTTGTTAACAGGAGGTGAATCAACACATAAACGAAGTACGTACCCAACCTGCAATGAAAGCTCATAAAAGAACATAGGCCCCTCTTGTTATTTATTTTCGTCAGAATACGTGTCATTGTGTTCTTTATTTTGGTGAATTAGGTGGCCGACGCCCAATTATACTGTTATTGTGTTGCTTCGATAGATATTATATACAGTGTGCCGAATTAATAATAGTATGTTGCTGTAAAGAGATACAATGACCTCTTCATGTTGCTGATCTTAGGCAGACAACCTCATCATTGGCGTCATCTATGAGAACGAAGTCATTAGTCCGGATTCCCAAGGACCTTGTCTCTCATAGGGGTGTGCACGGGTACAAGAATATCCTAAATCAGTTGGAACCTACCCAATAAAATAGGATGGGTTTCAAGTAGCTATCGATAAAAAATTGTTAGGTTTCAAGTATGGAAATTCGGAAGCTGTAAAAATAGATCTCAGTTTCATTCCAATAGATAAATACCCGGAATCGAAACCAAACATATATATACTATGTTATCATTTTTTATGCATGTATTTGTTTAATCATATTTTTTTTATAGGTAAAACCAAATAAAACCTAAGTTACATTTTCACCACCATTCTAATAATTTCGTTCTCTTATTTTCAACTTTATTCCACTTGTATGCTTTTATTTACTCAATTTCCAGCGGGTGCTATAGCGAAACTAATTGCAAAAATGGGGAAGTCGGCCACATGAAAATTACCTTTTAGGGAGGTTCGTTTGATTTCCAAAAACTACTCAGCATCAGTTGAACAAGTGGAAAATATTGGGGTGAGCCAGAAAAGTTTCGATAGAGCCAGATCTAAATGTTGGCTAGGCAAGCATCCTGTAGTAAGAGGAGTAGTTATGAACCCCATAGACCATCCCCATGGGGGTGGTGATGGAAGGGCCCCAATTGGTGAGAGAAAAAAAAACCGCAATCTCATGGGGTTATCCTGCACTTAGAAGAAGAAGTAGAAATAGGAATAAATATAGTGATAATTTGATTCTTTGTTGCCGTAGTAAATAGGAGAGAAAATCTAATTTCTTTCTTCGTTTTTACAAGAAAAGAAAAATAGGAGTAATGACACGTGGCATGTTCACTAAAAAGTTTTTTTAAAATTTTTAATTAAAAAGTATTTATATAAATAAAAAAATTAATAGGATGTGGATGGGCGAATGACGGAAATTGAATTCGTGCACACAGGATTCACAATGCACTGCCTTGATCCGCTTTGCAACATCCTCCCCTTACTATTTTTTATTTAAAATGTAAAAATGGAAAATAACTTTATAAAAAAACAGGACATGTTTCTTCCCTATTTTGGACCTTAGCTCCACGGAGTGGTTATTTGATTATTATTTTTATACTAATAGTAAGATGGTATTGAGCTATGCAGCTATTTTCGGGCCATTTCCCATTAAGTAATTTATATGAATGATGAATTTTTCTTTGGGTAGCTGTTGTTAAACCTAGTAGAATACTTTATGAAATGGGCGGAGTAGCAAAAAATATAGCCAGAAAGGCTATTTCAATAGCAGCCTCAAAAATGCCTATACGAGCTCAATTCATTATTTCGGGATAGATAGGAACATAGAACCAAAGAAAAAAGGTCTTGGGGATAAAAAACAATTGCAGGGTTTTTTTTTTCTTGGTACGGCAATTGTCGAAGACTATTTAAAAATCTCATTTCTCATATATTTTTTCTCTTCTTCCTTTACAATATTACGATGTTTCAATTTCGGCCTCTCATAAAAAAGAACATGTACCATCTCATGGAAAGCTATGATGAGCTATCCAAATCCTATATTGAAAAGAGATAAGGGTCGTAACTTCTTTATAAAAGCAAGAAACATATCTTTTTTTTTTTTCAAGAAACGCTTTTTAAAGAATAATACATTGCGGATGAAGTTCAAAACAGAAAGTACCTTTTAAACGAATTCTCATGTTGTGAATCTTTGAGCCCATAAATCATTGCTAACTATTGAAAGTTTCGATCTCATATGAAAAATTTAGAAGAATTGAATGAATTTATAAGAGATTGAATACCGTAACCTACCAATTCGAACTTTTAGATTGGCGATGGGCTCAATCGCTTATAGGTCGTGCGAAAATTTTACACTAACCTTGATCCATATACTGAGGGCGGTTAAGTTACAGTACCAATAATTTAAGTCAAGTGTGGACACGCTGACTTCTCAATGACTCAATAGAGTCAGTACTAAAGCAAGTGCTTGCTAGTGCCGCACGATCTGGGTGGCAAGTCCGATCGTGCCGACCTTGAAGCTCCTCCTGAAAAATCCGTGATCCCAGCATACTTCCGAATACGAGCTCTGCCAGCTGCAGATGCGGGACGGACGACTCGTTAATTAAGTAGTTCGCGGATCGGTCACGGTTCAAAGAGTGGGGGAGTTGGGAAATTCCAGCAGAAAGGAGCATATGGCAATGTGCTCTAATTTGGAGGCTCTTAATGGTGGGTCGAAAGCAACATATGATATAAGGTATTATTTTGACTGGAGTTCAGGGAACTGAAGTTTGCTGCCAAAATTGACTTGCCAACTCCAATTGTCTTCCTTCTTCAACAACAATTATTAATTGGCCATACTTTAATGCTGCCGAACGCAGCTGGCTTTTTCAGATGGCCATGAGATGATCCCCCATCCCACGTTGATCGCGTGGAGAGAAATCTTCACTACATGCATAATCTGATGTTGATAGTAACATGTAATGAGCACGAAACCATCTTAATCTGATGATTTTTTAGGTAAGATGGATAGATTATGATTCGGTTCGACTATATATCCTGCTGATTAATTTATTCAGTGCAATATTAATATCACTCTTGCTCCATGAAAAATGCCAAGTTTCGCTAGATCCTAGAATTCACCCCTCGGTCGAGGTGTATTACCTAGGGGTGATCGGTTTCGGGTACCTTGTTTTTTTCATGATACCCGGACCCTACCCTGTAAGGGACCGGTTCC
This sequence comes from Punica granatum, assembly GCF_007655135.1. Classification (NCBI taxonomy): domain Eukaryota; kingdom Viridiplantae; phylum Streptophyta; class Magnoliopsida; order Myrtales; family Lythraceae; genus Punica; species Punica granatum. The sequence continues at coordinate 14,669,866 of NC_045130.1, forward strand.
AAGATTTTGGAACCGGACCCTACCTTATTGAATCCTGGAACCGGAACCTACCCGGAACCTGTATTATACCACAGGTTCTGGGTACTCTGTTGGAACTTGTAAATTTTTTTATCTCGATAAATAAAACCGAAAATATTCCACCAATAATCAGTAATCACGGCAAATATAATATCGACATAGATTTAGATTAATCCACAATAATAAAAAATAATATGTCTCATCAATCCATCCAAAAAACTAAATATCCATAAATACAATCTCACACGACAAAATGTAATATTTCCTCACAACCCATTGGAAATAGGTAGAAAGGAATGTGAAAGAATCAGAGCAAGAGGGTTCACATCATACATTTACCTATGTAGTGATATGAAGATTTTTCATTATTTGGGAATACCAAATATCCATTACCATAGGACTGGTGGGCCTTTTAAACTATGAAGCATAGACAAACAAACTTGATAAGGAAGATACACATTCTATGGTTTTGGTTCGAACTTAAATGGTACCTTGTTCCATGTCTCATAAACATAAGACTCCAAAGCATTTTTCCTCTCTTTCGTCTGTTCTATGATCCTGTCCTGTTCAGCCAACTGAGCTTCTTTCTCTTTAAATTCAGCGAGATCAACCTCACTAATCCCACCATCTCTTTTCTCGTTGACTGGTACTTCAAGCTTCCTCATTGCTCTCTCTCTCTTCTTGTGCCATGATCCTACTATAAAGCAATCGTTCCAAATGATATTCGTTCAAAGATAACCAAATAGACACTCTCATTGAATAGGCAAATTTTACTGAACAAATCTCATTCATGCAGGAACTTCTGCTCATCGATAAATTTCCCCAGACAAGCTTTTAAGATTTGGTTATTGACACATCTAAAGTTGCTTTTGGTACCCAATTGGCAGAAGAAAATTTGATTCAATTCGCAACTGATTCGATTGTGGGAAACCTGAGTAATTAATTGGGGAGGTTGATAGTAAGGAAAACTGAGAATTATATATACATATGCCAACTACATGAAATTAAGTATGTTACAGTAGGCTAATTACCAATGAGGAAGAAACATGTTCTTTCTTCTACGGTTCTACCACAAGAGGAAGAAACAGGTTGCAGCACCAACAGAGTCGGAGCCGGGAAAGAGTCGGAGACAACAGAGGACGCAGAATCTCAACGGGAAAGGGAGCTTCAAGGAGAATCGGAGCCGGAGAGTTGGAGACGAGAGGCAATCGACGGAAAGGAGTTGCAGGGGATTACAAAGCCGATTTAGGGTTTTCACAAACAGACTAACAGAGCCTATTCGATGGAGAGTCCAGAGGAGAATCTCACCGGGAGATTCGGAGACGAGAGCGACGGAGAGGATTCGGAGTGGAGAGTTGGAGACGAGAGGCGACCGACGGAGAAGAGCTGCGGTCACCTAAAGCCGGAGGCCGACAGTCAGATGAATCTCGTGTTCTCCCGACTCCTGCTTGAGACAATGACACTGATGAGATTAACTTTACTTTTTTTTTAAGTAATTACCATCCTGATCCGGATATCGGTTCCGGTTCCGGTTCTGGGTACCCAGTAGGTTAGAACCGGAACCGGAACCGGATGTTACCGGTTCTTTATTTTAATACCCGGATCCTACCCTATTTTCAATACGAGCTACCCAGACCCTACCCTAACGGGTAAGTTCCGACCGGTTCCGGGTATACCCGGTATCCGTGCACACCCCTAGTATTACCCCAGCAAAGATATATAATAAAAGAAAGTAATAATCATCCTAATTTAAAAATTAAAACAAAAATTAGAGCACACCTTGCTTGACTTCAAATCCCATTCCAAGTGCAAAATATTCGAACTGATCAGGCTGTAAAACTTGACCTCATTATCTTATATGTCAACCTTTAATTTGGTACCCAAAAAAAATAATATCAATTTAGTGGGAGACAGTGGGTTTGAAATAATAATTACTTTATAACGAAAAAAAAAAGAATTACTTGAGCATGTAATAATATATATATATATATATATATACATATAGAGAGAGAGAGAGAGAGAAATAATCACCAATACATTTCCGTTTCGACACGAGCACGAACCCATAGAACCCCGAGACCTTGATGTTGGATGGGAATGGACAGAGTAGTCAGGAATTCCAATCTGATAATGAGAGGGAACGTTTCTCACGCTTGTTAAAAACAAAATTGATTTCAACGTGATTAATAAATCAAGTGGGTCCACTGTGCCGGTTGGACTACTAATTTTCCGTTAAATGAGGTGGAAAACTAACGCACTTCTAGCCGACACCTGCAATGCTTGAGCTTAAATAGCCTTATTAACCGATATGGATTGGTTTGAGCGGTTCGACATTTGCTCTCCTTAAATAAAGTCTTAAGTTCGAGTCTTGTGAATGGAAAAAAATCCATACGGTGGGCCGACCCGACTCGAACTGAATTGGATGTGACCTGATGAGCTTACAAATACTAGGGTACACGCCGAAAAATAACCATATAAAATTAGAGTTAAGTTGAAATCGAAGATGTGTATGGAACTTAAATGATGGGGTTATTCTCGTCCTCGATGAGATGCCAAAGCGACCTTGTTCGGTTGAGAGTGTCAATGTTTCCAAGGAACTTTTCATAATTGAACAGAGAGCTAACCGATGAACTAAAGCACTAGTTGTCTCTCAAGAAAGATCTTGGGAGTTATAACGGGAACTGTTCGTCACATGAAAACACAAAGCGGCATATGTCAATCGCATCATGACATTGTCCTTGATTCTCTACAATTGTGACTTGAAAGGAAAGCTTTCTTGCTGTTTGTCATGGTTCCGTTAATTTGGCAAAAAACCCTAAAATAATGTGGAAGAAATTGAAGGGCCGGGTAAAGATGTTATTGAAATTGTGAACACTTTACACAACTTGCATATGCTTCTTACATTGCTTATACAGCTTCAGGGGAAAGATGGAAAAGAAAGAAAAGAATTACATATGTAACAACAGGCAGCTTCGATCGACTCTTCGTGACAAGGGCCAAGCTAGATGTTCTGAGAACAATCTAGCTCGTTGTCTCACTTAAAATCAGAAGAATGTCGATCTGTTTCTGTTTGAACTTATATTTCCTTATGTTTTAAGAACGTTAAGAGGAGGCCTTAGTGACATCTTTGGCCGATCGGTTGTACTTCATGTGGCTGTTAACCAGCTGCCCAGTGGCAAGGGCGGACATGAGGGAGAGCTCTGCCGCAAGGACGGTCCCAGCAACGATGCACGCGAGCTGCCTCGAGTTGGACCCTGGGGTCTCTTTGCTGGCCCCCTTCACTCCCAGCAGGTTCAGGCATGCTGATTGAGATGCTAGTTGTGTTCCTCCTCCAACAGTTCCTACCTGAAATTTAACAATAGGGACAAATTAAATATATAATTTAGGAATAATAATTCAAAGAATGAAAATAATAACAATAATATTACGAGGACTTCAACCGATTTTAGCTATATACGATTATTTCACGTTCAGTTCATTTCATGCCATTTAGTTAGACGAAATGTTATTAACATCATAATATATTACCTCAATGGAAGGCATTGTGACAGAAACATGGAGGTCCTCCCCATTGTTGACGGCCTCCATCATCGTGATGCAGTTCGAGCTCTCCACGTTCTGTGCCGGGTCCTGCCCCGTTGCGATGTAGACTGCAGTCACGATGTTACTGGCTTGGGCGTTGAACCCTCCAAGGGCACCAGCCATGGCGGAGCCGGCAAGGTTCTTGAGCATGTTGAGCTCCACTAGGGAGTTGACGCTCGTCTTGAGCACCTTCCTAACAATATCACCCTTTATGATAGCCTCGCACACCACAGATTTGCCCCGGCCCTCAATCCAGTTCACGGCTGCGGGCTTCTTGTCGGAGCAGAAGTTGCCCGAGATCCCCATCACGTCCATGTCCGGGAAGTCCTTCTGGAGGAAGTCGAGCACGTTCTGGACTCCCTTCGAGACCATGTTCATGCCCATTGCATCCCCGGTGCTGCACGAGAACCGCATGTACATGTTCTTCCCGGCAATTGCGCACTTGATGCTCTGCAGCCTCCCAAATCGACTTGAGCTGTTTACCAAAAGGGACATATTTTAGAATCTAAGCAACCTAGCTAGCTAAAAGCCAAAACGCATCATGTTACAGGAATGAACGAACGTTCTTCCATCGATGAGATACGTTGGGGCCTAAGCCAGGATATAGGAATGTATGTGTTGACCTGTTAAAGACTCCAGCAATGGTCTCGAAGTTGGCAGGGCTCTCCAAGAAGAACTTGAGGTCGGCGGCCCTCTTTGCAGTCCCGAATCTCACCACCGGGGCCCTAGTCATTCCGTCCCTAAGGACAACGCTGGTGGCCCCACCTGACATTGCGATGGCCTTGCACCCTCTGTTGGCACTGGCCACGAGGCACCCTTCTGTGGTGGCCATCGGGACCGAGTACACCCTCCCGTCAAGCTTGAGTGGGCCGGCAATCCCCACCGGAATCTGTACGTACCCCACCGGCATCTCACAGCACTGCCCCAGGATCGACTGGTAGTCGAACCCGTCCAAGGGCAGGCCGGACAGGGATCGACCCGTGGTCCGCTGCAGTGCCTCCCGCCTGATCGCTGCAGCCCGCCTGCAGTCCCCGAGCTTCGACTCGAGCGAATACGACGCGGTCGTCCCCGCCACCACCGAATTGATGATCTCCTCGTCCTCGGGGGAGCTCTCCAGGATAGTCTCGATCACTTTCTCCTTCGGGATAGGGTCGACCATCTTCGGCTTCAGGTGCACTGCAGGCTGGACAGGGGAGCAGTCCTCGAGCTCCTGCCCGCACAGCGACTTCCGGGAGTCGTCCTTGAGGATGACTTCCTCGATCTTATCGGCCTCATCCTCGGCCCACATGTCAGGTGAGGGGCGGAGGATCAACGACTGCACGAAGTCTAGGCCGAAGAACCACACGAATGACCCGACGAGCCCAGCGATGGCAACCATCTCGGAGGGGGCGATCACCTGGAGCGGGGCCCCAGTGCGGATCTTCTCCCGCCACCTAGAGAGGAGGTAGTACACTGAGGAGAAGAACACCACGATGGAGGAGGCGTTGGCCAGGTGGAGATGGAGAGGGCCCGCCGCAGCGGAGGGAATGTTGGCAACGTCGTGGTGATGGAGCTTGCCAGGCTTGAGGGGGGCCTCGACGGGCTTAACGGTTCGCCGGCGGACGTCCATGGGTGGCGGGGGCGGTGGCGCTGCCGGCGGACGAGGGAGAAGCGGAGCTAGCCGAGATTCTCCTAAGAGGGTTTTCGGGTTTGGTTTGGTTTCGGGTTGTGAGTGGAGGAAATGGGGAAGGGGATGAGAGGAATTTATAGGAGTACACCGCAATGACGTGTGGGCCCCGTTGAGATAGGATTAATTATTGCATAGTCCGGGCGCTCTGTGTTCCTTTATGCCAATGAGTGGACCGTACTTCCTTTGGGCTGAGAGGGTGCATGCGCCCGGAGCAGCCACATTATATAGAGTGTGATGTCGGGGGCCACGTGGACGAGTGAGGAGTCAAAGAAAAGGTGCCGTCGTCGTCGTCTCTTTCGCGGGGTTTCTCTGATCGCTGGCAGTTAGACCCGGTTTGATTTGTAAGTTTGATTTTAGAATTATAATTTTAATTTTAACTCAATACACTACACAAAAAAAATACACGTTTTTCAAGTCAAATTTATAATCTCATCTCATTTTTCATTTTCCACAATCAAAATCAAATTTACTTTAACTCTAAAATCAAACGCACCATTGAAATTCGTCCAGTCAATGCCGCTCTGCCCTAACTACTATCATTTATGTCTACAATTCTGTATAGTGATTCCATTACACGATCGTATGTTTTATGGCACCAAGTACGACTCAGATTCTCTATTGAATACGATGAGCCTGGTTGGGCATAGATATACAAAATTTGGACTAAGTTTCACAAAGGCAAGTAAGTAACACATTAATTTCAAATCTATGTAATAATTCATAAATGATTAAAAAAAAAGTAAAAGAAAAATTATTCATGATTTAAAAATTATTTTTTATTAATTTTAAAAGAATAATTACATAGATTTGAAATCTATAACACTCACCTAATAATTGCTTTCTTACCAAATACACTCAGATTTTCTATTGAAAACAATGACTCGGTCTGGTTGGGTATAGATATACAAAATTTGGTTAAGTTTTACAAAGGCGAGTAACACATAAATTTCAAATCCATATAATTACCCAAAAATGGTATTTTAAAAAAAAATTATTTTTGATTTGAAAATTTATTTTTTATTTCTTTTAAAACGAATAATTACGTAGATTTGAAATCTATAACCCTCACCTAATAATTGCTCTCTTATCTAGTATGACTCTGATTCTCTATCGAATACAATGAACCAATTGGGTACAGATATACAAAATTTGGACCGAGTTTTACATAAGTGATTACTTTTTATGTATACGTCGCTTAATATTTGGAAGTGCAATCAACCTAAACTAATTCCAGAATCGTCGGCTCACTACAGGATTGGATTAAAGTTGAATTTTATATTTGATGATATCACAACATTATATCCCAGCTTATTATCTCAATTCTTCCTCACGCATAGATTTGCCTGGCCATGAGGTCCTGCGCTAAAGGTAAAATTCGTCCGAGGACGGTGGTGCACTTTATCAGTAATAGGTTTGAAAAATTCCTTGTCTCTCATCTCTAAGGGAATGCTTCTGTTTTTTTGTCTATTACAACGGCCCGCAGCCACTTGAGCATCGTTCGGCCTTGTTTTTTTTTTATAATTTCTTTTTTTTTCCTTTTTATCATGGAAAAAACAAAAATAGTATATGCTTAGTTCGATCTGTTAAGTTCATAAATCCAAGACGAGACATTGACATTGTGAATGTACGACCTACAGTTACAGTTCTAATTCTTATCATCAAGAAATACTCAAATATATATCTACCACAAAATACTCTCGCTGATTTTTCTAGAACGAAAACTAACCTAGCTCATTGCTAATTAAATCAAAGGCCTGACAAGGACCGCTTCCTTCCTAAACACGTCGATATGCTACACGCTGAGGCCAATCGGGAACCTTATCGTACGGTAACATTGTACTCTTCGATAATGTGGAAAAATCTTATGAGTTAGAAAAGAATGATTTATCGATGGAAGTTTATCCTGCATGACTCGCTAAAATCCTATCCTATCCTCTATATAGTATATCTGCACGACTCCAAAATCGAATATTGGTCGCGTTATACATTCGTACAGAGATCGCTGCCTAATTAATTTGTTCTATATATTTACAGTATAAAAGCAAGTTGCCTGCAAAAGAGAACAACTTGGTCGATCATAAAGTCTGCAGTGGCTGGCGCCGTTTAATTTTATATACATATACATATACATATATAGTTTACTTAAAAAGATCAATGGAGGAAGGTGACTTTGCAACAAACTATCCAAGTCTTGACTCACTCGCTAGCGGCTCTCCTCGATCTTTCCTGCCCCATTAACCCCATTTCATGGCATTCATGATAAATGCGAGGGAACGAACTCATTCTATATACACCATACGGCCCCAAGACATCTCCTTTTTTAGATAGGCCGTCGGGATCACATTCGACTCGTGGAACCGACAGAGTTACTTACGGAATATCGTTAACCAGCTTAGCCCGTATCGGTTTTAACGGTTAACGTGATGAGTCGAGGAAAACGAAAATGTCCTGTTGGGTCGAGGTGGACTTTAGATGTTAGTGGGAAAAGACCGGTGCTAATAATGTATTTTGTTAGATGTTAGTGCTCCTGAAAATATTATTACTCGTTTGGTCAAGACGATGACTGCTTCATACTTCGCCTTATTATTTGAAAACACATTAATTCCCAATTTTTGTTCAAGTGGAATGGTAAAGATCAACCAATGAATAATGCTGATTTTATTTTTCATATTTTGCCTTTAATCATACGGTGATAAAAATATATTTGAAGAAATTGAAAATCAGACGAAGTGAAATCAAACCGATTTTATCGTTTGGGATCTTTATCAAACAACCAAGCATTAATTGAACCTTGAAACCAGTGTGCAATTTCTTTTTCCTTTCAAAATAAATAATGATAATTTCTAAAACAGGTAGCGTGTTATAAAATGACGATAATACGTTTAACGAGTTCAACCACGAAAATATATTCTACAATAAAAATAAGACCCGAGAAGAAATTATTATGCATGTGAGGGTGGATGAGACATGGCCGGAACACTTTGAAAAGCACATATACTATTAGGTGATTAGTCAAAAGTCAAGACTGGCATGCAGACAATAAACAAAAACTACTCACATTACATATACATATATACATATATACATATATATATTTTTCTTTTTGCCCTTTTAGTTGAAATTGTTCACCTAGTTGTCGATTTATTCGTAGGGCTGCACAAGAAGCTGAAAATGAAAAATAAATAGAAGGAAAATTTTGAGTCAAAGACTAATATGCCTCAAATGACAAAGTTTTTTATTTTTATTTTTTGTGACAGCTGACAAGGAAATATTGGGTATTGAAAAATTTGCATGATATCATGTGAACGGTAATGTTGTCAAAGTTGAGAGTGTGAAGTTATCAGCTCCGGTTGGAAATTGTCGGAAACGTGCCGCGTAGAATTTGATATTATGGCCAAGTCAATTATCGGGTTGTCCATCAGTACTCGCTATCAATAAATTGTATGTTAGCGGACTTTCACCGGCAATCCAATTCGGAACGGCATCCAAAAAAAATTTTACGATCACTTTTAAGTGATTAAAGACGTGCAATGATCGCTTTCAGTTGATCTAATTCTTGGGACGCCAACCTGCAAGCAATGAACCCGTGCCTATGGAGCTGCCACATCGATAAACCGAAAAATTACACTGCCTAAAATTTTTGGATGCACGACAGACAATAGAATCTTATTTAGTATTTGTTAATCAAAAGGACAAATGAGACATCAATATTTCGTGTATGATTTTAGAGGTCAACAGAAACAGAGAGCAGAATAAGAAAAATGAATACAAACTCTTTTAACGTTCTCTCTTTCTGCATGATATTAATTTTCTTAGTAAAATTCATACGCTGCTTAATAAAGATAAAACACGATTAACAAACAGAACTCATTGCACAATCAAAATAATAAAACCGCTACGAATGAAAATGGTTCACTCAGGAGTAGCGGATCAAAACTGTTAAAAATCTCAGCTCGATAAGGTAGCAGCGGGCTCCGGCTGAGGCTGGTCTTGGTTTAAAGAGTCCCAGTGGAGTTGTCTCAGCATGTTGAATCGTTCATCTAGTGTAATAAACCCGGCTTCAGCAGCAACTACACCGGATTTTCCTGCTTTATGGAGCAGAAGAATGCTCGCCCCCATGTCGGGACCGTGAAGCTTTCCTGTTAGCAACACCCGCAGAGGCATGAAAAGCGATTTTCCCTGCAATGGAAGTTAAGAAAATTATTGAACATTAACAGTCCCATTGAAAACCCAGAGACTCCTTTGGGAACTGATGTACTTTGCGATTTGTCTTTTGTTTGTGTGGTGCACAGAAGCGAAATTTATAGATCCTCCCACACGAGGGAGAGAAAATCCAACTGTATATGGGCACTGGTCATGTTTAGATTCACCTTGCGTTTAAGCGATTTGCCAAAGCCCTTCACCCACTTCTGCCACCCAGAGTGGCCTTCATCAAGAGCACCGAGTAGCTCACCACTGTCGTATGCAGATAAGAGGCTAGCTGACACCTCAGAAAGCTTGTCTTCTAACACACTTTTACCTTCGGAGCTGATGACAACAAAGAATTGATATAACAAAGGTAAAATTGGTTAGAACTAACAAGATACTGAAGCAGGGTCTAAACATTGTGTTACGAAGTCTTCTCTTACAACAGCCACCACCTCCTATTGGACCATTTGAGCGAATATCAAGAAAAAGGAGGCAGTCAAGAAAGCAAAAGACCATATGTTCCACAATCCAAAAAAAAAGAGGCCAGGGAAATATTTTTTGCAGGGGCTGGTATGCCTCAGCATCTTAAGTGAGAGGATTTATCTTAAGCTTTTGGAATTACCTGGTCAGCGTGGCATGCAATGGATAGGACAGTAAGTTTGTGAGCGCTTTATCTGAATCCGTTATCAGGTCAATCCCATCCTTGAGAAGCTGAACTGCCTCCTGAGTACAGAAAATTAAATATCATGCACCACCCTCTATGTCTTGAATAGACATAGTCAAGGCTATCCAGTAAAACTGGTAATTCTATGATCGCACTGTCCTTGCATAGATCACAAATTTGAAATTACATAAATCATTTCCTTAAAAATGATGCGAGGATTGAAGCTCGTTTTCTCACCGTGGTGTTGGGTTGGGTGAGAGGGGGGGAAGGGAAGGGAGAAGGCTCTGTTCTGGAGATTTCTTATGGGTCAAGAATCGAATTGTTAGGGAAGAAAAGTATTGAGACTTACATCCACAAATGGCCCCTCCGATTCTTTCAGGATACCCGTTGCCTTCCAGCGAGCACCAATGAGTCTCGTCAACTCTTCTGATGGAAGTGCCCTCAAATGTTGACCATTCATCCACCTATAGTTTCATAGACATTAATAAGCAATTAAACTGTTCAGACAAACCACGCTGGGAAAGCAACATAGTTCTCCTTTCAGTGTAGACTAATAATTCATTCGTTCGTTCGTTTATTCATGTTACCATTTAAAACATAAGCGGGAGGCTATATGAATCTCAACAAGTCTAAGCATATGATAATACAATAAGGACCTTCCTAGACATAGTCTACAAATACAAACAAGAGATCATTTTAAGTATATCAGGATTCAGAAACATTTATATTCTCCCGCTATATGAATCTCAACAAGTCTAAGCATATGATAATACAATAAGGACCTTCATAGACATAGTCTACAAATACAAACAGGATCATTTTAAGTGTATCAGGATTCAGAAAAATTTATATCCCTCATCAAGGATTTTATGCGTTATCGTCAATATATGCTGACAGTTAAAAAGAAACAGGGGACTTCGGCTATTATTACCTCAGTTTAGTAGAGTCAAATATGGCACCGCTTTTGTTTACCCGACCAATTGTGAATTTTTCAACTGCATATATGTATGAAATTACTCAGTTCGGATTTCCCAACCGGTAATTAACATTAAAAAAGATCTATGTCCAACATAACCACGGACCGAGTTGATCAAGAGTGAAAAATTCATTCTCGGTGCCATCTCCCCATCCCAGGAGCGCCAGGTAGTTCACCATTGCCTGAGGCAGATATCCCATCTCTCGAAACTGATATGTTAAAGGACAAGTTAGAAAAAGCTTTAGCCTTTATTTTGGGAGGAAGCCTTGCAGTGGAGTTCGGACATAGTATGATTCCAATGAGCAATCGCCGATAGACGTATATGCTTTCTTTAAAGTGATAGATAAAAACCTGACCCACAGAAGTTGCTCCATGCCTTTTTGAGAGTTTACTTCTATCAGGAGCTAGAATTAGAGAAACATGCGCAAAGTAAGGCATTGGGAAACCAAGAGCCTGCAGTGGACCATATAATTTGTCAACACTAAAATAACAAAATGACATGCCAGTAGGAGCAAATAGAGTTCCATAAAAAATTACTGGTGAATCTTTTTTTCTTTTTGGCCGTAATTATTGGCAAACCTCAAGAGACATTTTTTTACCTTATATATTAGTGCTTGCCTCAACGTGTTTGGCAAATGTTCTTCTGCTCTGCATTTGCAAACGATCAAAATGTAAGATGAAGGGGAGCGGAACTGAATTAAAAGGTTGGTAATCAGCAGCAAAATTGATGGGCTGCCCCTAGACAAATAAACAGAGATTTCGAGAACCTTATAACATGTGAAATGGCCATGGTTGCATCATCAACAGTGACACAGAAGTTGTACACTGGTTGTCCATTACTCCTCATGACAACAAAATCTCCAAGGGTATCCAGGTTCCAACTAACCTTCACGACACTATCAGACAAAGTTAACAGCATATACAGTAATAGGGTCTTTAATAGATGTGATGTGCAGTCCTCATAATAGACACTACACAATGTTCAGAACTGTTTGACTCTAACTTCCAGCACAGCCCAATGACAGTTCCGGCAGGATATACTCTCAAACCAGCACATATATCAAGTATAGTTAATTACAAAACCCCAGAAAAAGGCAAAAAAGACACAGATTGCATGCTGGAGCATTCTATTATTCAAGATTGTAACTAGATAATCAAATATGAAATATTTCCTCAGTATGTAAGCATAAAATCCGGTGCAACTATAAGAATCCACATTCATGGGGAGCACCCAAAATAAGAACTAGTCTACTGAGTACTTCTTACTGAGATATCTGCTATAAAATAGAAAATCAGTTGCAACTTAGTTCAAGAGAAGTGCTATATATTGCAAAGGCAGAGAACTTACTTCGCCACGAATAAGATCATTAATCTTTAAACTGCCTTCCTTGGGCACACGAAACCGATATGTGAATGGTATACCCTTTGACAGCTCTTCCGCTACTTCAGCATCTGTTGCAGTAGCCCATTTTCCAGTATAAACTGGGGGCAGTTGCTGTAGCTTTGCTATCTCCTTCATTTTCTCAAGCTCCTGTTAAGATTTGACACATATTATGTAGTAATCCTAACACGTATTATACATAATTTAGGAATATATATCAGAAGGATGACAAAGAAATTCAAAATTAGTTGAACACATATGCGTGAAAATAAATCCATGAAAAAGTGGTCAAGATTAGATGCACTTGACTAATACCAATTGAGACAAACCTCGTTCGTACAAAAGCAGCGATATACGTGCCCAGATTCTAAAAGTTTCTGGGCATATTCCTTGTACAGGGAATTCCTTTCAGACTGCCTATATGGACCATAGTCCCCACAGATGCCAGGACCTACAACATTACTCAAGAAATTACTATATTGAATAAACTCAGTTGAATTGTGATTCAAAAGTAAATGCTGCTTAAAAAAATATAAATCATGAAGTAATTGAAGCCTTCGTCATGTTCACTGTCCTATGTCATTGTTCCAGTTCATGTTCATGTGAAAAAGTTATCATGAAAAAACCTCTCGTAATTGATCTGAGCCTTTGCCTAATTCTTTGGCCAAAATGGCCAAAATCATGACTGATGACTTCTTTCCTTGTAATATATAACAATGCATAAACCAAATAGGAATCAAACAAAAATGAGAAGAAGGAATGGATTAATCGCAAAATATACACATGTTTCCAAATTTCATTCAGAATTTCCTATAGTTTCAATTTTCAAATAACATTCCACCAACTTTTGAATATCATTTCTATGATATGTAATTTGTCAAACAATCCCACTTCCCCGTGCTAACCCTGAAGCAGACTCGGCATAATGTCATCAATTTACATAACATCGAAACGACCTGCCGGTTGGCTATATAGTTACAGAACAATTTTCAGCTGCAATAATGGAAGGTTTCAGCTTACACTAAAATAAAATGATTACTGAACTGAAGACTATTGCAGGTCAAGGGCAAAGTCTTGAAAAAGAAACAATGAAACAGTCGGAAGCAAGCGAAACCTTCATCCCAATCAAGACCAAGCCATGACAGGTCCTGCAGCATGGCTTCCTCGGACTCCCTTGTCGACCTCTCTATGTCTGTATCCTCAATCCTGAGCAAAAATTTCCCACCTTTCGACCTGAACCAGCAATTCCACAGGAAAACAGAATTCTCACCACTAGGTACTGGCAGGGAGAGCAAGAAGTACATAGTCAAATGTGAGATTAGCAGCAAAGATTCAGCTTTTTTTTAGTTAAGCCAGCAACTCTATCACGAGTCAGAGCATATTCATATAGTAACTCTCAGACCATTGAATCCATTCCAATGTACAAACATGCCTTTAGGCTTTAACCAAGAACCTCACGCACCTAGCAAACAAGTAATTGAACAGAGCAGTCCTTGCTCCCCCGACGTGGAGGTTCCCGGTCGGCGAGGGGGCGAACCGGACGCGTACCGGGCCATCCTGAGCCGCTGAGGCGGAGACTGAGAGGCGCCGCCTGTAAGGGCGAGGGACGAAGTTCACCCTAATTCTCAGGGGACACGACTCGAGCAAGGTCAGCGGGTGGGCGAGGGTGAAGTCGCCGAAGGGCCTGAGCTTAATCCAGCCCGGTGACCCGACCAGTGCCGCCATATTGTCGGACTGTCACGGTGACTTGGAGGAGCTCCGGCACCTCTCCGACGACGGAGTGAGAGAGGGAGGGAGCTAGAGAGGAGAGAATCCAAGAGATAACGGAGCAAGCCACTGACTGTTCATTAGATTCAAGCTTTATATATGCTGCGGAATTATTTTGGAACATTGGGGATCTATTCCCAATTCGACCCCTGAAGTTTTCATTCCTACCAATTTGCTCCCCGTGATGTGAAGGGTCTTGACATGCTCCCGTCGGTTTCTAAGGCCATCGAAGTCGGCGATGAAACTAGATTTCGTAACCCTGGTATGAGAATACTTCTTATTGAGCCATCTAAACGGTCGTGGAGTTATAAGATGTTTACATGAGCTATGAGAATTAATCGAATGATCCCGAACATTAAATCGTCTCAGATATAAGATGTTTACATGAGTTGTAGTAATTTTACTAGAAATTTTAAGAATTTATTATGAAATAAAAAAGTTAAAGTCTCGGACATAACCTTAATTTGTTTAAGCTTGTTGACCCTAATTAAATCCATATAGTTGAAGTGGAGAGATTAAACAAATCCCAAGATAACATAAGGAAGTTAGCAGGAAATAATAGGACTTCTCAAACTCCTAGGGACAAAGATGAGAAGGAGGGCAAAATCCAATGACAGTGGGCAAATTGAAGTTTCTTCTTTTCATTCTTTTAGTTATTAAAATGCAAGTGATGGTTAATGATCAGTTATTAAAATGCAAGTGATGGTTGATTAATGATGATCTATCTATCTTGGCTTAAACGTTTCATACTTCTGTCGTGCCGCCAGTTTTGGACCAGAAAACCGCAGGCTCTTTAGGGTTAATAGATATAATCATAGATATTGTATTGAGAATATTACCTATGATTTGATATATGATCTTCTATCTATGATTTGATTCTTATATCTATTTTATATTAAGTGCTACTTGCCTTTTCATTTGATTATACCGTAACGCTTGTGAAATACTTAGTGGATTTGGCCTTATGTAATTCAGAAACTTTATTGAATTTGGAATTAAAAAGATAAATGGGAAACCTCGGAAAATGTATATATAACTAAATATTATTTGTCGAAAAAAGGCTCATTAAAGTCTACTTGAACAGCACGCTTCTTAAACAAGGGTTATTGTTGGCAATCCCAAGTCGATCACACAATATAGAAAATTAACAGAATATATAACTAAGGGGGATTTTCTTGAGTCTAACGACTGAATATGCAGCCACGCCCGTACGAAATATTTTTATACTCGGAGAGCAATGTTTCTTATTTATACAAAACAAAAACTCCGAGACAGTTAACTGTATGAACAATACAGTTGACTATATTAGACATGTCGAGACTTTATTTTTCGTACAAATACAAAATATTTTTCTTCGAATACGAAAATATTTCATATCAATCGATTGCACATACATGTAGTAGATTGCATTGTACATGTAGTCGACTGTCTCGGCACTATTATTTCGTAACAAGTACGAAAGATTGTTTTCTGAGTATGAAAACATTTTGTGCAGATGCGTGTGGTTAAATATTCAATCGCAGGACCTAAAAATTTTCCGCAAGTAAAGAAGTAGTTCCCACGTGCACTTTTGCCATGATGTAGTTGAGTTGGATCCATTGCTTATTAATGAGGATACAATTGACATTTTCTTTTTATCGAGTTATAAAGAAAACATGTGGATCTCATAAAATAGATAGGGGAAGGGAAATAAAGAGGTACGCGAAGTTGTACGTGAACAAAATCGAACTCGAACATCTTGGTTCCACACGAAATCATACGCTAGCTATATGCTGATCCGTTTCTAGATATGATTGATATTTAATAGGAAGATTTCTTTTTTCGATGTGTACCCCAGTATCTGGAAGCCCATCATGTTCCGGCTAATTCAGTTCAAATTAGTCGGCTCACTAAGAGGGTAAAGCTCTTTCGGTATGGATTTTCTCCAACTGGAAGATTCGTTTTGTTTTGGCTATCGTTCTCCCCTCGCATTGTGATCGAACATTGAATGGAATAATGAAGTCCAGGGGGCTAAGCTGTCCTAAAATAAAGTTCAGTGAGAATTTGGTTCCCGTCTTCGGAGTGTAGGGGCTATTTCATAATTTACCTTTTTCTGAAGGACAACTGTGAAAATATAATTCATCTGTTATCCTTGACTGAGACGAGACACTCGAAGCTCAGAGTCTCAGACCGATGACCACTCCCGCGAATCCAACCGCTCTACACGCGCCGCCCTTCGTGGCCCTCCGCCCACCGCCCAAATTCCAGTCCCCGCGGCCCGTGGCCTGTGCGATGAGAGCAGCAATGCGAGACGGGAGCTCGAACCGGAGGCAGCTGCACCGAGGGCGACACCTCAGCATCGAAGCCATCCAAGCCGTGCAGGCCCTGAAGCGAGCCGACGGCAGAGGCTGTCGCCTCTCTCTCGAGCGGGAGCTCGATTCCAAGTTCCGGCGTCTCCTGAAGCTCGACATGATCGCCGTCCTACGCGAGCTTCTCAGGCAGAACGAGTGCGCTCTGGTTCTCAAGGTTCGCCCTCTTCCCTCCATTCTCTCTTGTTCGAGTTAATTTCCGGCGATTCTGGAACGTTTGCCTGATGTCATTGGCTCGTTCAGGTGTTTGAAGACATCCGCAAGGAAGAATGGTATAAGCCTCATGTCTCATTGTATGCTGATGCAATTGAAGTTTTCGCGAGCAATGGATTGCTCGAACAGGTTCGAGTTCTTTACTTCGATTTGCGGAGAGAAAGTAACTTGGAGCCTGAACTTGAGGCCTTTAACGATCTACTGAGAACATTCCTAAGTTTTAGCCTTACTGAACTTGCAGTAGACTGTTATACCTTCATGAAAGATGTAGGGTGCGAACCGGACATGACGTTCTTTAGGATTCTTGTAAATGGGTTGGAGTCGACGGGTGAAACAGGCACTTTGCCTATGATAAAACGGGATGCCGTAGCGTGTTATGGTGATTCTCTCGATTTCTTACAGGAGAAAGTAGAGGTCGAGAGCAAGAGTGTGTCGATCCATATGTTAAATTAGGCAGCTACCTAACATGATTTGTATATTGGTTTTGTTGTACATTTATAGGTTGTTCAGAAACTTGTATATTTTGTGCATGTCTATGTAGCATAGAATTTGTGCGAATTACAGCTTCACTTTGGCAGAATTCTCCATTATTGCCGTTAGTTGTTGTTACATGCTAGATTGTGTGAGAAAAATATGATTGGTACTAGTAAAGGCTGAAGGCTGCTCATGCTCATTATAAACAGATTGCTCATGAAACTCTTAATAGAGCAGCAACCTAGGTTGTGAGCAGTTCTTTTAAACCTCAGAATCAGCATGCAACATAAGACACATTTTGCATATTCTGTCTTTTTCTCTTTCATATAGATTGAAATTTTAAGTTGTAATTTATACGAGTCTACAATCCAATTGGTATACACTTGGATGTTCTAGAATTAGTTAAAAATATCCTATCAAAGTATGTAAGTTTTTGTGAGTACATAAAGCCAGGTGATGAAAGCCAAAGACATTATCAATATATATTTCCAATTCATCAGTGTTTTACCTTCCTATATTACCATTGATGAGACAAAACTGGGACCTTACCCTATATCTGTCTTTCTCAACTTCCTCTCTCCATTTGTGACTGCGTCCCGATGTTCATTTGATTCGTCTTTCTAAATCATGTCTTAATATTGCTTTATCTCGAATAGATCGTAAGTTGTTCCTGTTGGGACTGTCGACAATCAAGATCTGCCCACTTGGAGTTCCCACTGAGGACTGCTCCATTTTAGAACTGCTTCCCTTCAAAAGTCTGTCCAACCTGCCAGTTTGCAGGAGCAACATTGTAAGACGTTAGCGTTCTCTTGTCACTTGTGGTTACCTCGAATGACAGTGGCTGCCCTTTGAGGTCGACATTGCACTGCCAGTTCTGGCCCCAGTTCCTTGCCATAGGTATCCAGCCTGTCTTCGATCCCTTCACTTTCACTGCCAACACTTCCCCATCTAACCCTACATTGGTGACGAGGACTTGATAGAAGTGAGAGTTTCCTGTTATTGTGAACCTCAGTCCACCACTTCTGTCACAGTTCACCCTGTTCAAGTCCGAACAAGTCCAACGTATTAGGATAGAGTAGAACACTGAAAAGTGTGTTCCTCGGGTAAGAGAAGATGGTTTCAAATTTCTTTATTTAACTGAGAACACCATTTATTTTCTCCTCTTCAAATTTTTCTTTTCCTGGAGGGGAGAAAACAAAATTCTCATACTTCATTAAAACATAGAGCAAATAGTGATTAACAAATTTTCCTAAACTTCAAGTTACAGTCCATGAGAGAGTTCATGTCTAATCGAACTCGAGATGTGTTGGTATGCTTTAGTCCGCTACTTTAACCACTCAACCAACCTGCAAGAGTTCAGTTTACTTTGTTTTCCGTAAAGAAAAGGAAAGGGGCAATGGCGATCAAACAGATTAGGGCTTGCCTCATGAGTTTATTGTACTGCTATTACCTCCTGTATTGAACAGGCACAATATCGGCCATCCTCTCTGCAATCTCAGCGAATGCTGTCTCCGACATCTCAAAATGTTCTTGTGGGAAGTTGCACCAGCCACCGTAATCAGCTGATAGCCCATAATTTGGAGGGCAGAAATCAGTGGCTGTTAGAATCACAGTTGGGCTCCCAGGAAGGCACCAGCGTATGTGATCTACGCACCGGAGCTCGAAGCAAGCTCCACAGGTACTCCCTCTGTTGAAAAGCATTGTGCTTAAGCCCGCACTGTACTTCCCATAACTGGCCCTGTGTAGGTCACCATAGCCACAAGCTCCTTCTGCATCAGATGGGTACACTTGAGATTCAGAACTTTTTAGTCTATGCCTACTTTCTCTGTGTCATCTTTTCATCCTTTCGCTAAATGGAAAAAGCATGAACATAATTTTGTGTTTCGGTTTACGAAAGAAGAATTACCGGTTATGATAGACCCATTTGTTTCCTTGGTGAAAGTTGCTGTAGCAGACTTCCATTCACCTTCTGCATCATTAAAAGGCCGAGCTTCAGGATTCTCTTGTGCTGGCATTTTGCAGGTTAACATAATACTGTCTCAAGTTTCCTGTTTTCATTATGCAGGAAAATGGGGACCCCAGCCCGGACCAAACCTTACGGGTCGCATCACTTCCAAACCTCGGTAAGTTTCAAACTTGAGAAAACTTATCCCAACTCATAATTACAGAAAACTGGAAAACTTACATGAACATTAAGAAGAACTTACCGGTGAGGGCAGACGCATTTCTATCCCTGGAGTATGTTGCAGCAGCAGGCGTCCACTGAGCTTCTACTGCAGCAAGAGTCCCGCCTGCTGCTACCATTAAAATGCAGAGGAGAGTGAGTCGGAGGAAATCCATCTGGGGATTTCAGAGGAGCCTGAGGAGTTGTTCCTGGTACTGCCCTTTAAGTTTCTGGACCTTTTTCCTTTCTGTTATGGGGATTGTTGAAGGGCCGCTGCTGATGGAGGATGGCAAAGAAAGAAAAAGTCTTTGCTTTTTCTTTACTAGATTGATGGATTTGTGTTAACAGTGGAAGAGGGAGCTTTGAGGAAAGGCAAAAATGGAGTCTTTGGGTTCACATTTATTGAGGGGGGGGACATAACATATAATGAAGCAGAGGCGCAGCAGACAGTGGGGCTTGCTTTGCTACAGGGAAAGCGGAAAATTGGGGGAAAATGGGTTGAGATTGATTTCTGTTTGGGCTCTTCTTTTGAGAAGGAAAACGCCATAGCAGAAAAGAGAAGAGCAGGGGGCACTCCACTGGTCAATAAAGTTGGGACAGATATTACAAGAGAAAATAGATCGTTCCGGCGGGGAAAAGGGAGGTTGCTGCTTTCGTTAATTGCATAAACGAAGATTGGGAATGGAAAGCCCGGTTCGACTCGGTATGTTGTTTATTTGATTCAACAACGAAATTCCCATCAGAAAACCGATCTGGCTCCAAGACAGAAAAGTTTTCTTAGAGATGAACGAATGCTTAAGTTTTTCGGATGGAATGGAAATGCATTCGGTTGATAAACGAGAATTTTTGGTAAGCTATGTTCAGCAGAATGGGACCAGAGTCTCCGAGCCATTTGGTCTTATTGGGAACAACAGCAGCTTGAAATTGAGGAAACTCGTCGATAGTCCTGTCTCACCATGCGATATGAGAAAACATCAACAAAGATGGCAGTGAATGGATGAATGGATTTACTAGAATTGGGTGCTTTTGATTTTTCTAAATCTAACCCATGCATAATCCGAGAATATTCCTTCGGGTGTTATTTATATCTTTGGCCCAAAATAATCCCAAGAAATATGCCCAAAAATAGGATGCCCCCTTTATCTATTAAATCTGCTGCCGAGTTGAACGAAGATTAAAATCAACAGAGAAAGAAGGAGAATTTAAAACCTCACTTCCCTCCCCAAAAATGGATTCGTCCAAAAGCAGTCTGTTGCTATTGGTGGCTCTGTTCTTGTTGTGGGGGAGGTGCGAATCAAGTATTTTCCAGAAACACAAAACCCATGTCCTGATCAGAAACGACCTGCAGGAACAAATCGACATGACGATCCACTGCAGATCCAAGGAAAACGACCTCGGGGTGCACATGATCCCTCCCGGAGGGTCTTACGGATTTAGTTTCAGGCCCAACCTCTTCTGCAGAACGTTGTTCTGGTGCACGTTCGAGTGGTCGGGCGCATCCCGAGGTTATAGCGTGTACGACTGTTATAGGGATTATGATCGGTGCTTTGACTGCACTTGGAGCATTCAATCGAGCCGCCCTTGTCTGTATAATGCCAGGACTAATCAGTATGACCTCTGTGATAAGTGGTAGAATGTCGAAGGCTCACCATTCTTTCTCATGGATCTTTTCCATACAAATGAATCGTTTCCATGCAAATGCTTAAAACTTGTTGGGCCTCAACTGGTTTGACATGCATACAATATCTTGTTTGGTTTTGTTGTTTCTTAAGAATAAGGTAATATACTAAAAAAGGCGTAAACTCCACAAAGGAGTATCCTGGTCGCGTTGAATCCGAGCTCCCTTGATCGGGTTTGAATCGATTTCACTCTTATTTCTCCATTTTCAACTTCGATATGTAAATATATGATGAAATCTCACACTTTCCTTTACTTTCCTTTAATTTTTGATTTAAATACATGCTTAATGATAGAGTAGTGACCCGAGGAGATCTCTTGATGCCAAACTCGGCAAAGGAATGGAGATTGGGATTGTTTTAAGCATCTTCATTGTATTGTTAATATGTATTTATGTGTTAATATTGTGATATCCATTGGATTTATTCAAATACCCCCGTATATATGGACCTCTTGATGTTGGGATTCGGACAAAGGAAGTAGAGATTGGAGTGTTTGCAATAAGTTCATTTATTGCATATCCTTACTTAAATTTATGTTAGATGTTGAATGGATCTGGAATGATAATTAGATGATGGGTCAAGTGGTTAGATTATGCTTTATGTGCCTAGTTAAGGTTAGACTAGCTAGAATTATAATTAATCAGTGTGCTTAGCTCTCGGGTCCATGTGTATAGGGAAATGGCCGAGAACGATTAAGCGTCAATTAGGTCAAAATGGATTGAAAGTTGGTTGGTTTTGGTTTCAGGTCTAGGATGGCCGAGAGATTTGCTTGCTAAATTGGAACCAAATTGACTGGAATTTGTTAGCTAACTCTTGGCCACATTGGAAGTGAGGTCCAAATTGATTAAATTGTCTCATTTGGTATTAGAAAATGAAATGGCCGAATATGTGCGTGTAACTGTGCATGGCCGAGTTGAACTTTTTGTGTCCAAATTTCGTGTTAAATTGATCAGTTGAGGTCCAAATTGGTTAATCACGCACATTCAACACTTAACTCATGGAAATCGGGAATTAATGCCCACTTAGATTATGGTCTTGGGCTTAATTTGAAAACGTCCAAGTGATCCTGAGGGATTAGGACTCTTAGAGTCGGGTGTTGAATTGACTAATCTTCCCACATGGTTATGAGTATGGAAATTAATGATTAAGTGTTCTCCTTGAGTAAAAATTGGTTTATTGAAACTAAAATTGATAAATCACTTATATTTGGCATTTAATTCATGAATTTGGAGTAACAAACACACTCAAGATTAAATTGAATAAGATCTGTGAGATCTTAAGGGTAGGATCATTTTCAGATTTTTTGGGGAATTAATTGAATAATTATGTAAATTCGGCCCAAATAAAATTGGAAATTGAAAAGGACAAGATTTGCCAATAAAATATATAGACTTAGGAAAATTGCCTTAGTATTTTCTATGATAGGGGCTCTAGGCCCATTTTTCCATTTTTGAGCTTTGAGCCCAATTTCTATGTCCACTGGTCTCAATTGACTTTTCTTAGGCCGAATAAGGCCCATTGCAGGCCCATGGATGGATGAATGGAATGGATGTATGTATGTATTGGACGGATGTATAGCACGTGAGGCGTACATGTATTTGTAATTGTAATCTCCACTTGTATATACGTATATATATGTGCGAATAAGACCCTAGCCTCCTAGGATGCAACAATAGGACAATACTTTGAATAAGTGTTAGGTAGTTAAATCTTGGATGGTACCAATTGGGGCAATATCCTTGCTTGCAGGTGTTGGTGTTGTAATAGAACCCTCAAATCTTGATTTCTAGTTCAAGATCGAGTCAAAGTAAAAGTCCCTAGGTGATTAGTATCATGACTCGATTAGAGACTTAGGTGACTCACTGGCCAACTTAAATAGTGTAATGGCAATTCCAATCCAGTCCTAAGCTCACGGACTAATCTAACTTCTATAGTCGTTAAGCGCCTAAAAACACCTATACGACACGTCCGAAAGGGCACAAACCAAACGGAAAGTCAAATGAGTAGTCTTGCGGGAACTTTCACTTTACCGTGACCAAAATATTTAGGTTGATATTTGTTTTAAGAGGATATGACATTACATGTTTTGTGTCCTAAAAAATCGTCATCCCTCATTATCTTAACCCCGCCAAGCCTTAATGTCCCAACTAGAGAGGGCAAGAGTGAAAATGAAAAAGAGAGACTTAGAACGCAATTAGAAAGTTACATAAAGTTAGGGACTAAAATTTATCATTTTTCCCTTACCGAATTTTTTTTTACCTTTTTTTCCTTATAGAAAATTTGATTAATGGATGAAAATAGAAAATAAACCAAAAGTACAAGAGAAAATGAATTAAAAAAAGGAAAAGGACAAAAGCAAAAATAAACAAAGTTATTAGATATAAATGAACTAAAAAAATAGAAAATAAATGAAAACGAAGAAACATTTAAAATTAAAGTTAAAAATTATGTTTTTTATTTTTACAAGAATGTATGAAAATTTAGTGGACATCTCAAATTTGGAGGGTTTGAAATTATGGTATTTGTAGGTTTTTTTTTGGGCGGGAATGGGTGATGGTAATAGTGTCTATATATGTGTATATATTATATAACTCAGACTCCTTTAATGAGAGTTTCTATTCGTGTCATGAGGAGTTGTCACATAATTATTTTTGTGCGAGGAGGAATTGTCACATAAGTTACCTATCACATTAAATTTATTCCCTCTTCTATTAAGTCATCTTTGACTCTCTTCTTCCTCGGGCTCTTACCCCATTTAATTCTTTTCAATTCTCGAAAGTTTTATTAATATTCTCCTCTCCTAATTTTTATCAGCCATTAATTTATATATTTTTTATTTTCTATTATTGAAATAACTATTTTTTAGAAAGAAATGTAAACATATAATGTATTTCACCAAAAAAAAAATACTAATAACTATAATAAAGGGACAAAGATAGTTTCACAAATTATCGAACATGAAACCTATTGATTACCAGACAATGGCGTTCGCGATTACACTTATCCTTTTTGAAAAATAAAACATAACCTTTAATAATGTATCATGAAATTGCCTTACGTGGATGTATGTGGTATTTATTAGTATTGAGTGCTTTTGATTTCCAATTTTCCCACTTTTCTAAATCTAACACATGCATCATCCGAGAATATTCCTTTGGGTGTTATTTATACCTTTGGCCCAAATAATCCCAACAAATATGCCCCTCCGGGGATATATATATATGGAGTTTATTAGTATTGAGTGTTTTTGATTTCCAATTTTCCCCCTTTTCTAAATCTAACCCACGCATAACCGAGAATATTCCTTTGGGTATTAATTATATCTTTGGCCCAAATAGTCCCAACAAATATTAAAATCAACAAGGAAAGAAGGAAAATTTAAAACCTCACTTCCCTCCCCGAAAATGGATTCATCCAAAAGCAGTTCGTTGCTGTTGGTGGCTCTACTCTTGTTGCGGGGGAGGTGCGAATCAAGTATTTTCCAGAAACACAAAACCCATGTCCTGATAAGAAATGACATGCAGGAACAACTCGACATGACGGTCCGCTGCAAATCCAAGGACGACGATCTCGGGGTGCACGTGATCCCTCCCGGAGGGTCTTACGGATTCAATTTTAGACCCAACTTCTTCTGTACAACACTGTTCTGGTGCAACTTCGAGTGGCCGGGCGCATCGCGGGGTTATAAGGTGTACGACTGCCAGCGGGATTATGATCGGTGTTTCGACTGCACTTGGAGCATTAAATCGAGCAGCCCGTGTCTGTATAATGCCAAGACTAGTCAGTATGACCTCTGTGATAACTGGTAGAATGTCGAAGGCTCACCATTCTTATACAATAGTTAAAAACTAGTTTTTGGTCAAAAATAAAGGTTCAATCGAATCCCAATGTTAATTCAGAGATGGCTAGTTCCTCCATAGCTACTACCCCAGGCTTGCGATGAGTTTGTTGTTATATGGTTGGTGTCTTGGCATAGTGGACACTCTTTGAGCGTAATTTGAGATTGGCTAAAACCTCACCGCTTACCCAAAAAAGAAATATCATTTTGGTTACTGATAGGCATTGCAAGCTCATATGTTAAAAATTGCTAATCTCACCATAAAATTGCAATACCCAAAAAAAAAAGGCTCAAATAATTCTATTGTGGTGAATTTGGTATAGGTGAAAAACATTAAGTCGCTCGAAAATATGAATATTTCAAATCTTACAGTTTATTAGTAATTTTTCTATACATATACATATCAAATGCAATGGTTGGTTGAAGCACTAATCACATTTTGACGAGGAAATGTGTAAATCCCTGCCTTCTCATTTATCGATCTGTCATCGATATCCTCATATGCTAACCACTTTCCCGAAGATAGGTTACAATATTTTATAAAGTTATAAAAAATTTAAATATTACCATGACCTTACTCATACTCTTACCAATCTCATGCAACAAGAGAAGGTTGATCGTTATTAATCATAAAAGCTTTTTTCCCCCCTAAAAAAGTCAATCTTTATATATATATATATATGTGTGTGTGTGTGTGTGTGTAAACTTGATAACTATTGTACGGACCCGAATGTGGACTCTCGTTGGGGCCCGCATGCGCGCTTTTGGATCGCGCGGCTTGGGAGTGTCCACCTTCCCGTGGGGACGCGTGACGAACACGCGTGAGAGAAGGAGTCGCCACTTATCATTTTACGACCCGAAGGTCGAAGGTGGATAAGTTACCCGGGGTCTAGGGGTCTGGAACACCTAGTTTGTTGTTAAGGCATTGGTTTGTGCGGAACCGGAAAATCCGAGTTCGGGGGTTCATGTTACGTGCGGGCCTATATCCCGCACGCCCTTTCGGTACTCTGGTTTGCTAGGCTTGCATTTTTGTTTTATTTACCGCATGAATTAGGGTGCACTCGACTCACACGTTTTGACACCGTAACTTCGATGAATTAAACGATGTCGGTGGAGAAGCCGAGAGAAAAGTAAACCCGTGTATCGGGGAATTGGTTCACAATCTTGCGTTACAGTTCATCGAACCATGGAGGTTGAATCCCTGCGCGAACCAGAACCGCGAGTTCTTGGATTTACTTGTATCTGGGCAAGCATTAGACCGATTCGATTAATTCGACTCTCGGACCGTTCGCTCACCGACTAGAATTCTTACAGAATGAATGTACAAAATAAAATCCTTACAATGCTCTCGAAAACAATAAATACAAATTACAAATGGCCGAATTCCAGTCGACTCGCGTTCGGTTATTATTCCTCTCTAACTCACCGTGAGTTTAGGGAAAATACCGAAGAACTGAAATTCAATGCACGCTCTCGCTGAATAGGGCGTTGGACCCCGTGAGTGTTGATTAGGGCGTTGGACCCTGTGATCGATGATTAGGGCATTGAACCCTAATATTATTCGGCCTAGTGATCAGGCTCGACCCGCTTGGCAAACAGGTGCGGAAAGATAACATGCAACATGTTAAAAACAGACAAGGTGTTTGTTATTGTCGAGTGTACGTGTTTTAACAAGTTTATTGATCCGGGGTATTTTGGCATGCAAATCCTACCCTAGACAAACAAGCACGTGCCAATGTTTTAGCATTCGGCTTTGGTTTGAGAACCTGACATGTCGGGTGTCCGTAGTCAAGTCTCGAGTGTGTAGATTGTTTTTACAGTGATTCGGTGTTGTGACACTGAATTACCACTGAATTAACCCAACTCGTGTTTTGACTCTAGATTTGGAACCTAGAGTTCCACCTAACCATTTTCTAGCGTTTGGTTAAGTCGAGTGAAATGATTAGTCAAGTAATTGTATTTTGATACGGAATACCCAACTGACATCTTAAACGATGCTAAGATGACGACAAATCACAAAATGATGTTCTTGCCCTTGATTTGAAAATTTGTTTTCATAAAAGGGAAACAACACAATATGTATTTGAAAGTATGAGGGTTTTAAAAAGGGCATTAACACCGTTTTTGTAATTCGTTGACACGAGTTACAAATTAATGTCCAATTCGTGTAAAGTTGTTTAAATTGAATGAATTAACCGTGTGAGCGTCCCGATTAACCCGTTCGTGGAATTAATGCTTAAGGTTATGCCGAATGCATTAATTGTGAAAACGATTCGTGATTCGACGACCAAAACGATTCCATAATGATCAAGGATAATTCGGTTGAATAACCAACAATACCCTTATAACCGAATGAGTCCTCGATACACAAACCCATGCATGTTTGTTTTAAAAAGGGTTTTAAACGATGTTTTAACATGGGAATCGTGGAAATATCGAAATTACAATTTCATACAATCCGAGAAACGAATTAAACTCGAGATAAGGAAATCATTCTTGATCCAAAAGGCCAAGAAGCCCTCGGCTTCACCTTGTCAAAGATGGTCGAATACTCTCATGGCTCGATTCAAATCACAAATGATTTCCTTGTCTTGGTTTAATCATTTTTTCGCATGCTCAAACATCAAATATGATGAATAACACGTTTTTTTGACAAAAGCCGGTATTACCATGATTTGATTAACTCATTTAAACATCCAAACATTCACAAACATGTTATTTAAGGAATCGATAAAATAATACCGATTTCATGCATGTAAGAAAACACGAGAAAACTCGGGAATCGAACTTAGATCGGGCTAAGAAGGCCGATCTTAACCCGAGGAAAGCAAGCCAAGCCTCGGTCACCTCTTCTTGAGGCAAACCCGAGAGCTCTTTTGCTTATTTCGGGTCGGGAAGGTCTTCCGAGGGTCGATCCAAACGTTTTCCGACATGCTAACATGTTATATGATGATGAACATGCATAATATAACAAGAAAGTATGTAAAAATTAAGTCTTGCAAGTTAAACATGCATAAAATGCCATATTACTCCATAGCCATGCAAATAATGTAAAAAGCCCTAACTCCTCTAAGTCAAGAGTGATTTACCTAGTCTCGGGATACTAGGAAAGAGTCGGGGAAGTGTTCGAGAGTCGGGTGACTCGGTTGAATGCTTGGAAGAGTGCTCGGGTGCAAGGGCATGCACGTTCGGGGAGCTAGGTGCACGAGGCGTGCGGCTGGACGCGTGTGCGTGCGGGGCGCGCGGCTGGACGCGTGTGTGTGCGAGGCGCGCAGGGCGCGCCGCTGGACGCGCGAGCGTGCGGCTACGGGTGCACTGTTCACCCGAGAGCACGATCTTCGCTCGAAATGAGGAAATCAACCTGAAATGATGAGCAAATGACTTCAAACCAAAAATCTAAGTTCATGAATGAACTCCTTGGGTCCAAAACATGTGGTCCATGGAGTTTGAGAAGTTTTGAACTTAAGTCGGGATGATGAACATCGGCTTCCGACTTAAGAAACTCAGGCCTTGTTTGGATTCCCAAACACTTAATTTTAACTTTAACTTTAACTTTAACTCAACACACTACACAACAAAAACACACATTTTCCAAGTCAAAAATTTTAACTTTAACTTTAACTCAACACACTACACAACAAAAACACACGTTTTCCAAGTCAAATTTATAATCACATCTCATTTGTCCTTTTCCACAATCAAAATCAAAATCAAAATTAAAGTTACTGTAACTTTAAATCCAAACGCACCCTCAAAGCTTTCTTCGGGTTTGCTTCGGTTTTTCTCTCTTGGTTTTGAAGTGTTGAAGCTTGCTGGTTCTTGAGTGTTCTTGGCTATGGAGTTTGAGAGGATTTCTTGAAGGAGAAAGGTTGGAGAGAGTGTGTAAGAGGAGAAGTGATTAAGTTAATCACTTTTGGGCAATTTATAGTCAAAACTAATGGGCTATTAAGCAAAACAAAGCACCATTAGTGGGACCCTTAGCAAATTTCGGCCACCTTAATGAGGATGAGGATGAATGTGGACCAAGTGTTCTTGATGAGGAAGAGTTAAGAGCATTAATGGAGATGGAGTTGATGGCTTGAGTGTTGTCTTCAACTTCCCAAGATATTTTGGGCTAGGTGAGGGCAAGAGAGGAAGAAGAATAGGCCGAAAATTTTGGGGCAAGGGGCGGCTGCCCTTGGGCAGCCTGTGGGTCCCACGGCTCATGAGGAGAAACCGGAAGAAAGCCTGGGTCTCGGTTGGTCGCGCATTCGAAGTTCGTGATTCGAATTGAACGTCGAATTGTCGATATGCGCGAGAAAGTGGTTTTAACGAGCCTAAGATTGGCATTTTCCATGGAGAAATATCCCGGAAGCATACGAGGCTCGGAAGCCGATTTTGCTTATTGCAGGTGACCAGAGCAAAGTTGTCTGCTTCTGACAGCATATTTTGTGTCTGCATCTCACGTTGCTTATTTTGACATAAATTGTCAGACAACGTGGGCACTTGATCCTTAAGCCGGTAATGCAAATATGGAGCCGGAGATGTCCTAGGAGGCCGAAACTGGATTTCTCAGATTGCTTTCTGAGTTTCTTGGGTGATCCGGAGATCACTGTGATCTCTGTTTGTCGAGATTGGGCCTCTAAGGATATGAAAAGTGCATCTGAGACCCTTAAAGCACTGGTCGGGAGGTCTAGATGAGTTGTGTGATTCATTCCGACGACTCCACATCGAGCCTTGAGAAGGCTAGCATTGTATAACGTAAGCATTCGGCATCAAGTTTCCCCAAAGAGGACCTCCGGATATGGATCTTCACTGAAAATGGCCTTTTGTGCTCCTCGGAGGTTACTCGGGAAACCGTGAAGGGTTTTGCTGTCTGTTTTGCCCAATTGCGAATGTCCGCTAGAGTTTTTAGGGCAATATAGTGTGAACTTCGTTTGCCGTAATTCCATCAGACTAGTCTCCGGTTACGCTCTTCCGAAGAAGGGTATGACCGTTTTGTTGCTCGGAAGTCATTTAGGGTGTTTGTATGGCTTCCAAAAGACAATCTGAAGCTCTGCACGTGCCCTGTATGATTGTGGGGCGTGGCCGCATCTGATATTTGGAATTAACTTTTCTCCGAGAAACCGGCATTTTTGGACTTCCACTGAAAAGTTGTCTGTATACAGAAAGTTGTTCTGTATAGAGCAGATGATTTGCAAAATGCCTTTGGGGACACTTTTCATCTATTTGGCATTGGAGTGGATTTTTGGATTCCAATATTGGCTATCTTCCGATGATTGAGCGAACTATCGGAAAATAGAATTGTCCGTGTGATATACTGAAAATGCCGGTTTTGGATATTGCTGAGCTCTCTAGTCACTCTGTTGCTCCTTGATGACCCCTGGAGTCCTTCTGTCATATGGATGTGTCATTTGCTTGATTTTGCTGACTTGAGAATGAATAGTGATTTCTCGCTCTATGGAGCCTTCTTCTGTGATAACGCTCAAGTCGTAGCATTGTTTGCTATTGATGGACATTGTTTGACTTACGGACCAAAATGGGATGCTGATAGCTTGCCCCTCTTTGGTTGGATGCTCTAATAGATGATTCGGCCAAAGATATAGAAGAACCCTGTTTTGGTCGTGATGTCCAATATGGCTCCTCCCAAGACTGTCTTCCTTTTTTTCTTTGGATATGTGGGAAATACTGTACCTAAATGCGAAGGAAAAAAAACGAAATAAGGCATAAGCGAGTCCTGCAATAAATAGGAAGGTGCATAAAGGAAATGCATGTCAAAATGTGAAATGGGCTTAATGAAAAATGCGAAGCTCAGAGAAAAGTGTGAAATTTGACAGAAAGAGTTGAGTTTGATGAAAAGTGCGGAGCTTAATGAAAGTTGTGTTAAGTGAGTGTGGAACCCTAAAAGCAATAAATGTAAAGGTGCGTAACCCGAAAACGGTAAATGTTGGGTGTGTAACCCAAAAGCAGTAAATGTGTGGGTGTGAAACCCGAAAGCAGTAAATGTGTGGGTGTGAAACCCGAAAGCAGTAAATGTTGGGTGTGTAACCCGAAAGCAGTAAATGTGTGGGTGTGTAACCCGTGTGGGTGTGAAACCCGTGTGGGTGTGTAACCCGAAAGCAGTAAATGTTGGGCGTGTAACCCGTGTGGGTGTGAAACCCGAAAGCAGTAAATGTTGGGCGTGAAACCCGTGTGGGTGTGAAACCCGAAAGCAGTAAATGTTGGGCGTGAAACCCGTGTGGGTGTGAAACCCGAAAGCAGTAAATGTTGGGTGTGTAACCCGTGTGGGTGTGAAACCCGAAAGCAGTAAATGTGTGGGTGTGTAACCCGTATGGGTGTGAAACCCGAAAGCAGTAAATGTGTGGGTGTGTAACCCGTGTGGGTGTGAAACCCGAAAGCAGTAAATGTTGGGTGTGTAACCCGTGTGGGTGTAAAACCCGAAAGCAGTAAATGTGTGGGTGTGTAACCCGAAAGCAGTAAATGTTGGGTGAGTAACCCGAAAGCAGTAAATGTGTAGGTGTGTAACCCGAAAGCAATAAATGTGTGGGTGTGTAACCCAAAAGCAGTAAATGTTGGGTGTGTAACCCGAAAGCAGTAAAGCGGGTGTGAAACCCTGGCTGCAGTGATGTGGGATTTTGCTTTGCAGGATGCCGTGTGCTGAGAGACTCGAGCTCTAGGGTGGAGCGCCTACGTATCCCGAGTGTTCCGGAATCAGAGTCCACCGTAGTTCTTGTGTGCTTGTGGTACCTGTAATCCTAGTATTATTAGTAAATCATGTGAGAAATACTAACATGAGATAGGCACAGATAAACAGCAAAAAGAGCGTCATTGTGATGCACAGATCTTCAGTTTCGAGGTCACTTGAGCAACCCATGAAGAATTTTGCTCTCGTTCTCAGAGGCCTAGATACGAGGCCTCCAGGGGCCCCCGTTAGCCATGCATGGGCATATCGAGACTTCCCCGACGATGCCCTGGCAGTTCTATTGTTTGTTCGACGCGCCCGTCGGCTTTGAACCCTTCTCAATAGGGTACCGTAGGGCGGCTGCATTTGCAACCTGCTTGTAGATTTCTGTTCAGATTCGGTCTGACTCGGTCTGACCATTTCCAAAGCATTATGACTAGACCCCGGAAAGGAATGTTTGGGATTTCGGTTTTGTGGTAGCCCATTGAAGGGTAGCTGTGACCCATTTGAAGTTATGCAAAGACAAAGAGAAAAGAGAAAGCT
Source organism: Punica granatum (assembly GCF_007655135.1). NCBI lineage: Eukaryota > Viridiplantae > Streptophyta > Magnoliopsida > Myrtales > Lythraceae > Punica > Punica granatum. The sequence goes on from NC_045130.1 coordinate 14,702,031, forward strand.
TGGGAAGCACGTTGCCCCAGGCGAAAAGGATACACGGATTCCCGCTTGCAGCGAGATGTACCCCTATTTTCCTTCGTCCTTCTGTTGTGTAGGCTGTACCGAACTGCTTGGACGGCGTATTCAGTTACCTACTGTGCTTGATGAAGGTTTCCTCTTGGACGGTTGAATGGTATTGGAGAGCCGATCGGGGATCGTGTTTGAATAGATAACCTGGCCACTTCCTTTGGGGATCCCTTGTCCACATGATATGTGAGAGACTAGGGGGCAATTTTATCTATCTCTCGTTTTGCTCTCCTTTTGCTTCGGTCACCCACCTTGGGGCCGCACCTCTCAACCTAAAGGGGAAGAACTCTCCTTTTGCCACGACCGCCCCAAAGGGTTTCCGGTCGTGCCTCTCTTTTACCCTAACTTTTGCCTAGGCCGCCCCGAAAAGAGATTTTCAACCTAGCAGGCTCGATTCTTTTATCTCTCGAGTTTACAAGAGCAAAGGGTTCGAAAGATTCAACCTCCGAGTGCATTGTTTTATGTCTCCGTCGAGGAGTTGTGTCTGCTGCTCCCCTTTTGTTGGGGTTTGTTGACTTCTCTGGATTGGCGGCGCCGGTGCTCTTGATGAATCTCGGCAGTGCCTTGTTTTGTTCATTGGCGGGTTTTTCCCGCGTCTTTTCTCTCTCTTCATTGGCGGGTTTTTTTTCGCTTCTTTTCACTCTTTTTTTTCTTGCAGTTGGGGTTTGTTTTGTACTCCGTGTCTTTGTTTGAAACTCCTCGACTTTGCATCGCTGAGGCCACTTTGGTGTGCTTCGCCTCGTGGAGACTTGTTGCGTGTTGCTAGCCTTATTTTGTGAGGACCGACTTTTTGGAAGTTTGACTCTCATGCACTCGAAAGCTGAACTTCGTGTCATTTGCCATTGCAAGCGTAACATGTGATTTTCCCCTGTTGTCTAGGAAAAGAAAATATCAAATTGCCCCATGTGGAATAGGAAACCGAGGTTTCCTTGGTGCGAATGTTGATCGGGGATGCCCTTGTCTTCATTTGTGGAAGTGGCCTGTGGCAGGCGCCTTGTGCAATGTCTCCGATCATCTCTTGCTGTTCTTTGCAGTACGTGCCTCTTGGAGGGTGCACACTGCTGAAGTCACTGGATGTTCAAGGAAGACGGTTGCATAAATGCTGAGTGATTCTTTCAATTGTCCTCGTCTTCGACTTCATAGGGGGTACCTCATCGTCGAACACCTCCCTCGTCAAAGTATAAGGAAAAGGTCCGAGACAAGTTCTCGGGAAAGCGTGAACTCACGCATCGCTCTTCGCCTGTGGTCAATGTGTCTCTGTGAAGGATGACAAAGAAGACAATGCATTAGGCGATTATACGGGGGGATATGTGGTAAGAAATATGGGGTGGATCCATGGGAAAATCCCTTTTGTCCCACACGCGACCCATGGGGTGTCGTGTGTGGATGACATTTGTTTCCGGGAATCTAGTCATCACCACTCTGGAGTGGTTAGACCATGACTGAGGTCACATAAGCATGTTTTCCCTAATTGCAAGTAGGCATGCGCAGCCGTCCTAGGGAAGGCTCGAGGAGCCGGGTCCCACGAGGACAGGTGAGTCGAACAGGTCCAACAGAACTAATAGGGCGTCGCAAAGACTGTTCTAATATCCTGTTTGAAGGATTTGTTCATGTCGGGAACCCATTTGTAGGAATGGATTTAAATTAAAGCAAAAAAGAGTTTAAAGAAAACTGCGCATGTTGTTCCAGTGCTTAGTCGGCGGCGACGACAGAGGACGGTTGAGATCCATTCTTTGGTTGGAGACATGATCGTGCTAGTTTCTCTTGCATCAAGGATTAGATCAAAATACTCCACTTGTAATACTGTCACTTGCGCCCTTGGAGTATTATTCGGATGGAGTTGAATCCAAGTCGATTTGGAATTTAGAATGAGCCTGGAAATAACAACAATTCATTTCAGAATGTGGAAATGCGGAGAACGAGTCAAAATAAGGAGAATCATAGAGGCAGAAATTAAAAACTGTGCAAGGGATTTTCATTAGAGTTTATATTACAGTAAAAGATCCCTCTTCCGTCATGTGGCCTATAGTTTTGCCAACATGCGGGAGCTTTATGTACATAAGTAGCCTCATGGAGAGGTCATCTATTCTTCTTTAGTCTTGTCCTTTCCGAGGGGGTAAGCGCCGATCATGTTGACAGTCGGGCCTGAGCTGGATACGTGGTCAGGGAGAGGATTGGTCTGGACGTTCGGTGGCTTCACCTCATTGAATGAGAGCAGTTTTTTGTCAATCAACTCCCGCAATCGGCCTCTGAGAACGTGACAGTTATCGGTCGTGTGTCCTGGAGCACCTTGATGAAACTCACAGCGCAGATTTTGATTCTGTACTGTAGGGTCAAAGTTGGGACCAGGCGCCTCCATTCGGATTCTGTTGCCTATGAGGAGCTGCGAGAGTATCTGAGAGAGAGGAACAGGAAGAGGTGGATACTGGGGTCGAGGCCTAACCTGGCCTCTATTACCTTGCTAGGTTCGCGAAGCTGGGGCCCGCTGGGCCGGCTGAGGAGTACTCGAAGCCGGGGGCCCGCTTGATTGCACTTGAAAGGCCGGAGTATATTGCTGACCAAAAGACTGCGGGGCCTGTAGAGGTGCATAAGCAGGAGGAGCTGAGTAGTAAATCGGTTGAACTGGATATTGTTGCTGCGGGGCAAGATGATACGGCGATGAAATAGACGGAGCGACATTAACTGCATATTGCTGATGGTCGGGGTCATGGTTCTTAAAATCATTATTCGAATCGTAGAATCGTACGATTCTACGATTCAAGGGGGGTCATGCGATTCCGATACAATGGGCTGAATCGGAAACTGTAGAATCGCATCTGAATCGGGCCGTGAATCGCGGAATCGCGGAATCGGGCCGATTCTGCGATTCCGGATTCGGCCCAGACTCGAGCGAAGGGCAGGCCTGATTCGGGCCCTTGGGAGAAGGCCAAGCCAGAGTGGGCTGAAGGCCTGAAGCCCAGCCCATTAGCCTGAGCCCGACAGCTTTTTTTTTTTCCTCTCCCTTCCTTTCCCTTTCTTCTCTGACGCTCCTCCTTTCTCCCAAGAGTCCGAACATTTATGTGCCCTAATCCACCGGACCTCCAACTCTCCAACGGTCCGAGCTTCAACAATTTCTTAGGATTCTTTTTGTTCTGCTAGTGCCGGGTTCTCTTGTTCGGTTGTTTCGACTCCGACGAGCTTGAAGCTCAGCAGATTTGAGTGATTGGGTCGAGAAGAACATATTCCCCTCGCTTCTTGTTACGGCAGTTGAAGTGATGTCCGCTAAAATGTTTGAGTCTTTACTATCCTTCATATCAGGGTCAAGAGCATGGTCAATGGTGATCTGCTGCTCCTTTGCATCGAAGCTAATTGCATCCTCCACGAATGAGAGCTGCAAGGAAGCAGCCATAGAAATCAGCGAGTTCAAGAAAGTAGATACTGTACTGCAATCCTTCACCGGCAGCAAGACTCAAAAAGAATATTAGCATCAAGAAAGAGGATGGACAGGAAGAATTGAGGAGATTGGAATCCAGCATTCAAATTCTTGAATAGGAGCTCGAGTTCTTGCATGTCATATAATTAGAACCCGGACATTTCTTCTCAACATCTTCACGTATAAGTTGAAATCATTGTTTAGGCAAAGCTTAGCAGGAAATTGAATTCAGCTACGCTTCTGTTTACATATTAGTAAACGATGTCGTATTAAAGAGATAACAAAGTATAGACTTAATCAAAGTATATGAACTGCAGAAAAACATGACAATTAAGTTCCAAAAAGTAGTGGACGAACTCATGACTCGATCTCTCATGTTCCTAGATTTCACGAGGTTATTGCACTTCTGATACGAAATGAGCGCTCATTAATCTATTTTGCCTTTGGTTCGTTTATCAGGTCTGCCACGTGATATAGTAAGTAGTTCGAGGTGGCTGAACACGTGTACATTGTTATACGATTTGACATTCTATGTTATGACTTATGTTGTTAACCGTTTATTTTGAGAGATTGAGTTATGATTTGGGCTTTGAATTTTCATAATTTGTAACGATGTTTTGTGCTTTTATGATTTATTGTTGGTTTGTTGGTTTTTGATCCTTTTTTTAATATGAGGAATTAAGGATTGATTTTTTTTTGCTCAAAAAAGTATGATACATGTATATATATGCTATTTTTTTAATTACAGGTAGAATCTTACGATTCACGATACGATTCTACGATTTACGATTCTACGACCCTCAACCGATTCTAGGTAGAATCGCGATTCTAAAAACCTTGGTTGGGGTGCCCCGGGTTTACCGCACCAACATTAGCGTCTCTGCCTTTCTTGTTGTGGGAGGAAGCAGCAGTGACGGCTGTCTTCTTGGAGGATTCACCCTCTCCCTTTATGACCGAATGGTCAATCTATGCTAACCTTCTTGCCAGCCTTTATCATCGCGTTAAAAGACGACATGTGTCCCAGGAGATGCGAGTAGTATGCGCCTTTGAGGGTTCCATGAAAGATCTGGATTTGTTCCGCTTCGTCAATTGGAGGACGGTGCTTGGCCGCCTCAGCACGCCATTGAGTAGCGTAGTCCTCAAAGGATTGCTCCTCTTGCATTTCCATGACGCTTAACTCGAGATAGGACGGAGCTATGCCAGTATTGTAGCCATACTGGGTCACAAACTTCTTAGCGAGTTCATCCCAAGTGGGAATGTCCGCTGCTTTGAGAGAGGTGAACCAACTGAGTGCTGCTCCTTTCAAACTTTCCTGAAAAGTCTGAATCATAAACTGCTCATATCCCCAGTACGGCATCATGCGGTTTCGATAGCCTTGCAGATGTGGCTTTGGGTCTGTGGTCCCGTCATACTTGTCAAAATCGGGAATCTTGATCTTTGGAGGCAGCCTCATGTCTGGAAAGAGATTCAGGTCCAAGTAACTCGTGTGATAACGAGAGTCACTTTCTTGGAGAGCCTTCATCATCTCTTCCATTCGTTTCATCCGGCGCTCCTGTTCTATCTCCGTAGCAGGGAGAATATATGTCGGTGGAGCTTCAGTGGCAGCCACAGCTTGTGCATCTGGGTTATAGGAAGGAATGTTTAAGATCGATGGAGTTCGGTGTGGAAGACTTATTTGGGGTTGTGGAGCTGGGAAAGGAAATGGCTCAACGATAGGAGCAGGAGCATGTGTGCTTGTGGCTGATACTGGCATCGGAGGAAGCGCAAGCATAGCTGGATCAATTATCGGTACCGTCGTTGGCGGAGGAGGGAAAGTCACCGGAAGTGTTACCGGAAGAGGTGCAACAGACGGATAGACCTCCGGTGCGTGTGTCAACGGTGGAACGGTTGCCGAGAAATGTGTCGGCGCTGGAATAGGCACAACATCATTCTCTGGTGCAAGGATTGGTGGGACCCAAGGAGACGGATCAACCATTGACCCATACACAGGAGGCGGGATGGAACTCGAAGAAGCACGGTTTGGTCCGCTGAGCAAAGCCATAAGTTCAGTGATGTTGGAGGCCATCTGATTAACTGTGCCTTCGAGCGCTGCGATGCGTATAGCTTCATTGGAAGATGGTAAAACTGGAGGCACCGAAGTCGATGACATGTACATGGATGGCGGGACATATGATGGAGCATACGTAGCAGGTGATTGGGACCGCACTGTAGTTGGTGGGGTGACTTCTCCTGAAGGATTGGTGGATCAATTTCCTCCATCCTTAGTCGATGCCGGGTGGGATAGCGGTGTGATGCTGCCAGTTGTGGTTACCTATGTCTATAAGTGTGTAAGTATGGATGCGAAAGAAAAAAAATGTCTACTAAATTAAACGTGCAAGATAATAATTAAATGAATGAAATGCATGAATTTCAAAGAAACACTAATGTCATTGCTTGGTTCGATTCAAATTCCTCGATTTACGAAGATAAATCGTTTGATTTTAAAAAGGAATCTAAACATTGAATCGACAATCCATTGCGCTCGGCAGCCGAGTGAGCGTCACGTAGGATCGAACGGGGCGAAGACGCTGCCGGCAACTAGTCCAAGGGATGTGAGACCTTTTGCGCATTTGCCCGTGTCCAGTCCAGCGTAGCGTTCAAACATGCTATCTCTTTGTCTAGGTTCTCGATAGCTGTCCTTGGGAATGTCTGATCGATGGGGCGATCACTGAAAAGTGACAAGCTACTGATAATGTTGCGGATGTATGCTTGGTCGGTCAGTCAAAGCATTCCTTCTTGCGGTTGATCTACTAGTCCAGCGGCACGATGCAGTCGAGCCTAGATAAAGAGCCGGACGGATCATCCTTACCTAAATGGGAGAGACTGTCGGTTCAATGTTTAAAATTGAACCAATGCAATGTCCTAATTTGTTTTGAAAATATGCATGTAGTGCAGAAAAGTAAAGTATAACTGTATCTGTTACAATATACATCGCTCATTGTAGAAAAACAACAAAAGGCCCGCCTAAAAGAAAACTAGGGGCCGACTCAAAGACCGGACTTTGGGTCGGTTGACGACGTGAGGTTATTTTGGTCCAGAATGACGGTCCCTGTTTATGCATGGTTTCAGTGTTCTACTGGGAAAACCACTAACTAGGGATGGGGGCTCCCGATTCAAGGGGATCAATTCCTTGAAATCGAGCGAGGATCTTTGGGGGCCGGTTCGGTGGCGGAGCCGACTCGATCCGTTCCCTTACTCGGAACCTCTGACTATCCTAGCTTCCTAAATCGGCGCCCGTGGGATTTCAGGCGAGGTACCTAAATCCACTAGAATGATGCAATGCAAGTGCAGAAAAGTAAATGTGCGAAAAATAAAATGTGCGGAAAGCGATAAATAAACATGCAAGCAAAGCAAACGGATCGAGCCTGAACCCACTAAGTGTGTCCCCAGTGGAGTCGCCAAGCTGTACGGACCCGAATGTGGACTCTCGTCGGGGCCCGCATGTGCGCTTTTGGATCGCGCGGCTTGGGAGTGTCCACCTTCCCGTGGGGACGCGTGACGGACACGCGTGAGAGAAGGAGTCGCCACTTATCATTTTACGACCAGAAGGTCGAGGGCGGATAAGTTACCCGGGGTAACTAGTTTGTTGTTAAGGCATTGGTTTGTGCGGAACCGGAAAATCCGAGTTCGGGGGTTCATGTTACGTGCGGGCCTATATCCCGCACGCCCTTTCGGTACTCTGGTTTGCTAGGCTTGCATTTTTGTTTTATTTACCGCATGAATTAGGGTGCACTCGACTCACACGTTTTGACACCGTAACTTCGATGAATTAAACGATGTCGGTGGAGAAGCCGAGAGAGAAGTAAACCCGTGTATCGGGGAATTGGTTCACAATCTTGCGTTACAGTTCATCGAACCATGGAGGTTGAATCCCTGCGCGAACCAGAACCGCGAGTTCTTGGATTTACTTGTATCTGGGCAAGCATTAGACCGATTCGATTAATTCGACTCTCGGACCGTTCGCTCACCGACTGGAATTCTTACAGAATGAATGTACAAAATAAAATCCTTACAATGCTCTCGAAAACAATAAATACAAATTACAAATGGCCGAATTCCAGTCGACTCGCGTTCGGTTATTATTCCGCTCTAACTCACCGTGAGTTTAGGGAAAAGACCGAAGAACTGAAATTCAATGCACGCTCTCGCTGAATAGGGCGTTGGACCCCGTGAGTGTTGATTAGGGCGTTGGACCCTGTGATCGATGATTAGGGCGTTGAACCCTAATATTATTCGGCCTAGGGATCAGGCTCGACCCGCTTGGCAAACAGGTGCGGAAAGATAACACGCAACATGTTAAAAACAGACAAGGTGTTTGTTATTGTCGAGTGTACGTGTTTTAACAAGTTTATTGATCCGGGGTATTTTGGCATGCAAATCCTACCCTAGACAAATAAGCACGTGCCAATGTTTTAGCATTCGGCTTAAGTTTGAGAACCTGACATGTCGGGTGTCCGTAGTCAAGTCTCGAGTGTGTGGATTGTTTTTACAGTGATTCGGTGTTGTGACACTGAATTACCACTGAATTAACCCAACTCGTGTTTTGACTCTAGATTTGGAACCTAGAGTTCCACCTAACCATTTTCTAGCGTTTGGTTAAGTCGAGTGAAATGATTAGTCAAGTAATTGTATTTTGATACAGAATACCCAACTGACATCTTAAACGATGCTAAGATGACGACAAATCACAAAATGATGTTCTTGCCCTTGATTTGAAAATTTGTTTTCATAAAAGGGAAACAACACAATATGTATTTGAAAGTATGAGGGTTTTAAAAAGGGCATTAACACCGTTTTTGTAATTTGTCGACACGAGTTACAAATTAATGTCCAATTCGTGCAAAGTTGTTTAAATTGAATGAATTAACCGTGTGAGCGTCCCGATTAACCCGTTCGTGGAATTAATGCTTAAGGTTATGCCGAATGCATTAATTGTGAAAACGATTCGTGATTCGACGACCAAAACGATTCCATAATGATCAAGGATAATTCGGTTGAATAACCAACAATACCCTTATAACCGAATGAGTCCTCGATACACAAACCCATGCATGTTTGTTTTAAAAAGGGTTTTAAACGATGTTTTAACATGGGAATCGTGGAAATATAGAAATTACAATTTCATACAATCCGAGAAACGAATTAAACTCGAGATAAGGAAATCATTCTTGATCCAAAAGGCCAAGAAGCCCTCGGCTTCACCTTGTCAAAGATGGCCGAATACTCTCATGGCTCGATTCAAATCACAAATGATATCCTTGTCTTGGTTTAATCATTTTTTCGCATGCTCAAACATCAAACATGATGAATAACACGTTTTTTTGACAAAAGCCGGTATTACCATGAAATGATTAACTCATTTAAACATGCAAACATTCACAAACATGTTATTTAAGGAATCGATAAAATAATACCGACTTCATGCATGTAAGAAAACACGAGAAAACTCGGGAATCGAACTTAGATCGGGCTAAGAAGGCCGATCTTAACCCGAGGAAAGCAAGCCAAGCCTCGGTCACCTCTTCTTGAGGCAAACCCGAGAGCTCTTTTGCTTATTTCGGGTCGGGAAGGTCTTCCGAGGGTCGATCCAAACGTTTTCCGATATGCTAACATATTATATGATGATGAACATGCATAATATAACAAGAAAGTGTGTAAAAATTAAGTCTTGCAAGTTAAACATGCATGAAACGCCATATTACTCCATAGCCATGCAAATAATGTAAAAAGCCCTAACTCCTCTAAGTCAAGAGTGATTTACCTAGCCTCGGGATACGAGGAAAGAGTCGGGGAAGTGTTCGAGAGTCGGGTGACTCGGTTGAATGCTTGGAAGAGTGCTCGGGTGCAAGGGCATGCACGTTCGGGGAGCTAGGTGCACGAGGCGTGCGGCTGGAGTGCACGGGAGGCGCGCGGCTGGACGCGCGAGCGTGCGGCTACGGGTGCACTGTTCACCCGAGAGCACGATCTTCGCCCGAAATGAGGAAATCAACCTGAAATGATGAGCAAATGACTTCAAACCAAAAATCTAAGTTCATGAATGAACTCATTGGGTCCAAAACATGTGGTCCATGGAGTTTGTGAAGTTTTGAACTTGAGTCGGGATGATGAACATCGGCTTCCGACTTAAGAAACTCAAAGCTTTCTGCGGGGTTTGCTTCGGTTTTTCTCTCTTGGTTTTGAAGTGTTGAAGCTTGCTGGTTCTTGAGTGTTCTTGGCTATGGAGTTTGAGAGGATTTCTTGAAGGAGAAAGGTTGGAGAGAGTGTGTAAGAGGAGAAGTGATTAAGTTAATCACTTTTGGGCCATTTATAGTCAAAACTAATGGGCAATTAAGCAAAACAAAGCACCATTAGTGGGACCCTTAGCAAATTTCGGCCACCTTAATGAGGATGAGGATGAATGTGGACCAAGTGTTCTTGATGAGGAAGAGTTAAGAGCATTAATGGAGATGGAGTTGATGGCTTGAGTGTTGTCTTCAACTTCCCAAGATATTTTGGGCTAGGTGAGGGCAAGAGAGGAAGAAGAATAGGCCGAAAATTTTGGGGCAAGGGGCAGCTGCCCTTCGGCAGCCTGTGGGTCCCACGGCTCATGAGGAGAAACCGGAAGAAAGTCTGGGTCTCGGTTGGTCGCGCATTCGAAGTTCGTGGTTCGAATTGAACGTCGAATTGTCGATATGCGTGAGAAAGTGGTTTTAACGAGCCTAAGATTGGCATTTTTCATGGAGAAATGTCTCGGAAGCATACGAGGCTCGGAAGCCGATTTTGCTTATTGCAGGTGACCAGAGCGAAGTTGTCCGCTTCTGACAGCATATCTTGTGTCTGCATCTCACGTTGCTTATTTTGACATAAATTGTCAGACAACGTGGGCACTTGATCCTTAAGCCGGTAATGCAAATATGGAGCCGGAGATGTCCTAGGAGGTCGAAACTGGATTTCTCAGATTGCTTTATGAGTTTCTTGGGTGATCCGGAGATCACTGTGATCTCTGTTTGCCGAGATTGGGCCTCTAAGGATATGAAAAGTGCATCTGAGACCCTTAAAGCACTGCTCGGGGGTCTAGATGAGTTGTGTGATTCATTCCGACGACTCCACATCGAGCCTTGAGAAGGCTAGCATTGTATAACGTAAGCATTCGGCATCAAGTTTCCCCAAAGAGGACTTCCGGATATGGATCTTCACTAAAAATGGCCTTTTGTGCTCCTCGGAGGTTACTCGGGAAACCGTGAAGGGTTTTGCTGTCTGTTTTGCCCAATTGTGAATGTCCGCTGGAGTTTTTAGTGCAATGTAGTGTGAACTTCGTTTGCCGTAATTCCATCAGACTAGTCTCCGGTTTCGCTCTTCCGAAGAAGGGTATGCCCGTTTTGTCGCTCGGAAGTCATTTAGGGTGTTTGTATGGCTTCCAAAAGACAATCTGAAGCTCTGCACGTGCCTTGTATGATTGTGGGGCGTGGCCGCATCGGATATTTGGAATTAACTTTTCTCCGAGAAACCAGCATTTTTGGACTTCCACTGAAAAGTTGTCTGTATACAGAAAGTTGTTCTGTATAGAGCAGATGATTTGCAAAATTCCTTTGGGGATACTTTTCATCTATTTGGCATTGGAGTGGATTTTTGGAGTCCAATATATGCTATCTTCCGATGATCGAGCGAACTATCGGAAAATAGAATTGTCCGTGTGATGTACTGAAAATGCCGGTTTTGGATATTGCTGAGCTCTCTAGTCATTCTGTAGCACTTTGATGACCCCTGGAGTCCTTCTGTCATATGAATGTGTCATTTGCTTGATTTTGCTGACTTGAGAATGAAAAGTGATTTCTCGCTCTGTGGAGCCTTCTTCTGTGATAACGCTCAAGTCGTAGCATTGTTTGCTATTGATGAACATTGTTTGACTTACGGACCAAAATGGGGTGCTGACAATTATATAATAAATAGGATTATAAAGGTAACTGTTGTGATATCATAGGGTTAGAAAGGTAAATATATAACTAATATTATTAATTAATTTTTAATTGTTAGTTAATTTTCAATTACTTACGATACTATATTGCTTAATTTGTAAATGAGTATTATTAATTAATTTGTATATATATATATTTACATATTTTTTGTTAGTTTGTTTTAATTATTTCAAATTATCAAAATCGATGCCTCGTAGATGACAAGAAATAATGTAATTTCTAACATTTAAGGGGCAATAATTTTATTTATGTACAAATCCACTTAAATTTAGATGATTCTAATTAGCGCAACAGACGAAACTAAAGAGTCTCGAAACTAGCAGTCAAGACGTATCCTCTCATCTAAGTATTTTATTCATCGAGTCTGTTGAGAAATTCAAACAAAGGACATTAGATTTCACCCAAAAAGAAAAGGACAATAGCGGCATCAATATTAACTAACAAAAAAAATCACGATTTTGATATCCAAATGAATACGTAATCATTAGCAAAACTCACTATAAAATTTGGAATTAAAGTAAATTAATTATGAATAGTATGAATGGAGATTTAACAGGCTGTCAATTGATAAATAACAATAACTTTATTTATATTAATGGCAAAATAATTGCTAAGGTAAATAAAATGCTAAGATATTAAAGAGGGTGTATATCTTTTTGTAAATTCAGCCAATTTCCATAATTCTCGCCATTTCCCCTGGCCGATGACCCCCTTGCTTGGCCTACTCCCAGAGGCAGGTTTATATGTACGAAAAGCCTTTCTAAATTATCTTGCCTCAATACATTTCGAGTTGTTTGAATTCCAGATTCTATATTCCACTTCTCAAAAGGGAGGACTTTATTCTCCTTCCACGTACTTCCTCTTTCAGATTTTCATTAGTTATTTCCTCTACCAAGGTAAGAAATATTATTCACTTTAATTCTCTTTGATTACGAGTATGTGCCAAATCTTTGGTCACTTCAGTCTTATGCTTATTCCTTCGCAAAAGTTTGATTTTAAATGCTTATATAACTTTCAATAGCCAAGTCTTTTATTTCGATAAGAAGGTCGAAAGTTTATTATTTAAGTTACAGTGAAATTCTAATAATGCTTCTAATAATAAATCTTATAAGTATATCCAATGTCAGAAAATGTATAATTAAACTAAAGTCTGATTAACCACTTTCTCGAAGATAGGTTACAATATTTTATAAAGTTATAAAAAATTTAAATATTAACATTCTTTTCAATTAGAAAGTTACGGACTAAAATTTATCATTTTTCCCTTACCGAATTTTTTTACCTTTTTTTCCTCATAGAAAATTTGATTAATGGATGAAAATAGAAAATAAACCAAAAGTACAAGATAAAATGAATTAAAAAAGGAAAAGGACAAAAGCAAAAATAAACAAAGTTATTAGATATAAATGAACTAAAAAAGTAGAAAATAAACGAAAACGAAAAAACATTTAAAATTAAAGTTAAAAATTATGTTTTTTATTTTTACAAGAATGTATGAAAATTTAGCGGACATCTCAAATTTGGAGGGTTTGAAATTATGGTATTTGCAGGTTTTTTTTTGGGCGGGAGTGGGTGATGGTAATAGTGTCTATATATGTGTATATATATATAACTCAGACTCCTTTGATGAGAGTTTCTATTCGTGCCATGAGGAGTTGTCACATAATTATTTTCGTGCGAGGAGGAATTGTCACATAAGTTACCTATCACATTAAATTTATTCCCTCTTCTATTAATTCATCTTTGACTCTCTTCTTCCTCGGGCTCTTACCCCATTTAGTTCTTTACAATTCTCGAAAGTTTTATTAATATTCTCCTCTCCTAATTTTTATCAGCCATTAATTTATATATTTTTTTATTTTCTATTGTTGAAATAACTATTTTTTAGAAAGAAATGTAAACATATACCGTATTTCACCAAAAAAAATACTAATAACTATAATAAAGGGACAAAGATAGTTTCACAAATTATCGAACATGAAACCTATTGATTACCAGACAATGGCGTTCGCGATTACACTTATCCTTTTTGAAAAATAAAACATAACCTTCAACAATGTATCATGAAATTGCCTTACGTGGATGCATGTGGTATTTATTAGTATTGAGTGCTTTTGATTTCCAATTTTCCCACTTTTCTAAATCTAACACATGCATCATCCGAGAATATTCCTTTGGGTGTTATTTATACCTTTGGCCCAAATAATCCCAACAAATATGCCCAAAAATGGGCTGCCCCTTCTAAATATTAAATGAAATTACCATACGGGGATATATATATATATGGAGTTTATTAGTATTGAGTGTTTTTTATTTCCAATTTTCCCCCTTTTCTAAATCTAACCCACTCATAATCCGAGAATATTCCTTTGGGTGTTATTTCTATCTTTGGCCCAAATAATCCCAACAAATATTAAAATCAACAAGGAAGAAGGAAAATCTAAAACCTCACTTCCCTCCCCGAAAATGGATTCATCCAAAAGCAGTCTGTTGCTATTGGTGGCTCTACTCTTGTTGTGGGGGAGGTGCGAATCAAGTATTTTCCAGAAACACAAAACCCATGTCCTGATCAGAAATGACCTGCAGGAACAACTCGACATGACGGTCCACTGCAAATCCAAGGACGACGATCTCGGGGTGCACGTGATCCCTCCCGGAGGGTCTTACGGATTCAGTTTTAGACCCAACTTCTTCTGTACAACTCTGTTCTGGTGCGACTTCGAGTGGTCGGGAGCATCGCGGGGTTATAAGGTGTACAGCTGCCAGCGGGATTACAATCGATGTTTCGACTGCACTTGGAGCATTAAATCGAGCAGCCCGTGTCTGTATAATGCCAAGACTAGTCAGTATGACCTCTGTGATAACTGGTAGAATGTCGAAGGCTCACCATTCTTATACAATAGTTAAAAACTAGTTTTTGGTCAAAAATAAAGGTTCATTCGAATCCCAATGTTAATTCATAGATGGCTAGTTCCTCCATAGCTACTACCCCAGGCTTGCGATGACTTTGTTGTTATATGGTTGGTGTCTTGGCATAGTGGACACTCTTTGAGCGTAATTTGAGATTGGCTAAAACCTCACCGCTTACCCAAAAAAGAAATATCATTTTGGTTACTGATAGGCATTGCAAGCTCATATGTTAAAAATTGCTAATCTCACCATAAAATTGCAATATCCAAAAAAAAAAAGGCTCAAATAATTCTATTGTGGTGAATTTGGTGTAGGTGAAAAACATTAAGTCGCTCGAAAATATTAATATTTCAAATCTTAGAGTTTATTAGTATTTTTTCTATACATATACATATCAAATGCAATGGTCGGTTGAAGCACTAATCACATTTTGACGAGCAAATGTGTAAATCCCTGCCTTCTCATTTATCGATCTGTCATCGATATCCTAATATGCTAACCACTTTCCCGAAGATAGGTTACAATATTTTATAAAGTTATAAAAAATTTAAATATTACCATGACCTTACTCATACTCTTACCAATCTCATGCAACAAGAGAAGGTTGATCGTTATTAATCATAAAAGTTTTTTTTCCCCCTAAAAAAGTCAATCTTTATGTATATATATATGTGTGTGTGTGTGTGTGTGTAAACTTGATAACTATATAATAAAAGGATTATAAAGGTAACTGTTGTGATATCATAGGGTTAGAAAGGTAAATATATAACTAATATTATTAATTAATTTTTAAAAGTTAGTTAATTTTCAATTACTTACGATACTATATTGCTTAATTTGTAAATGAGTATTATTAATTAATTTGTATATATATATATTTACATATTTTTTGTTAGTTTGTTTTAATTATTTCAAATTATCAAAATCGATGCCTCGGAGATGACAAGAAATAATGTAATTTCTAACATTTAAGGGGCAATAATTTTATATATGTACAAATCCACTTAAATTTAGATGATTCTAATTAGCGCAACAGACGAAACTAAAGAGTCTCGAAACTAGCAGTCAAGACGTATCCTCTCATCTAAGTATTTTATTCATCGAGTCTGTTGAGAAATTCAAACAAAGGACATTAGATTTCACCCAAAAAGAAAAGGACAATAGCGGCATCAATATTAACTAACAAAAAAAATCACGATTTTGATATCCAAATGAATACGTAATCATTAGCAAAACTCACTATAAAATTTGGAATTAAAGTAAATTAATTATGAATAGTATGAATGGAGATTTAACAGGCTGTCAATTGATAAATAACAATAACTTTATTTATATTAATGGCAAAATAATTGCTAAGGTAAATAAAATGCTAAGATATTAAAGAGGGTGTATATCTTTTTGTAAATTCAGCCAATTTCCATAATTCTCGCCATTTCCCCTAGCCGTTGACCCCCTTGCTTGGCCTACTCCCAGAGGCAGGTTTATATGTACGAAAAGCCTTTCTAAATTATCTTGCCTCAATACATTTCGAGTTGTTTGAATTCCAGATTCTATATTCCACTTCTCAAAAGGGAGGACTTTATTCTCCTTCCACGTACTTCCTCTTTCAGATTTTCATTAGTTATTTCCTCTACCAAGGTAAGAAATATTATTCACTTTAATTCTCTTTGATTACGAGTATGTGCCAAATCTTTGGTCACTTCAGTCTTATGCTTATTCCTTCGCAAAAGTTTGATTTTAAATGCTTATATAACTTTCAATAGCCAAGTCTTTTATTTCGATAAGAAGGTCGAAAGTTTATTATTTAAGTTACAGTGAAATTCTAATAATGCTTCTAATAATAAATCTTATAAGTATATCCAATGTCAGAAAATGTATAATTAAACTAAAGTCTGATTAACCACTTTCTCGAAGATAGGTTACAATATTTTATAAAGTTATAAAAAATTTAAATATTAACATTCTTTTCAATTAGAAAGTTACGGACTAAAATTTATCATTTTTCCCTTACCGAATTTTTTTTACCTTTTTTTCCTCATAGAAAATTTGATTAATGGATGAAAATAGAAAATAAACCAAAAGTACAAGAGAAAATGAATTAAAAAAAGGAAAAGGACAAAAGCAAAAATAAACAAAGTTATTAGATATAAATGAACTAAAAAAGTAGAAAATAAACGAAAACGAAAAAACATTTAAAATTAAAGTTAAAAATTATGTTTTTTATTTTTACAAGAATGTATGAAAATTTAGCGGACATCTCAAATTTGGAGGTTTGAAATTATGGTATTTGCAGGTTTTTTTTTGGGCGGGAGTGGGTGATGGTAATAGTGTCTATATATGTGTATATATTATATAACTCAGACTCCTTTGATGAGAGTTTCTATTCGTGCCATGAGGAGTTGTCACATAATTATTTTCGTGCGAGGAGGAATTGTCACATAAGTTACCTATCACATTAAATTTATTCCCTCTTCTATTAAGTCATCTTTGACTCTCTTCTTCCTCGGGCTCTTACCCCATTTAGTTCTTTTCAATTCTCGAAAGTTTTATTTTTATCAGCCATTAATTTATATATTTTTTTATTTTCTATTGTTGAAATAACTATTTTTTAGAAAGAAATGTAAACATATACCGTATTTCACCAAAAAAAATACTAATAACTATAATAAAGGGACAAAGATAGTTTCACAAATTATCGAACATGAAACCTATTGATTACCAGACAATGGCGTTCGCGATTACACTTATCCTTTTTGAAAAATAAAACATAACCTTCAACAATGTATCATGAAATTGCCTTACGTGGATGCATGTGGTATTTATTAGTATTGAGTGCTTTTGATTTCCAATTTTCCCACTTTTCTAAATCTAACACATGCATCATCCGAGAATATTCCTTTGGGTGTTATTTATACCTTTGGCCCAAATAATCCCAACAAATATGCCCAAAAATGGGCTGCCCCTTCTAAATATTAAATGAAATTACCATACGGGGATATATATATATATGGAGTTTATTAGTATTGAGTGTTTTTTATTTCCAATTTTCCCCCTTTTCTAAATCTAACCCACTCATAATCCGAGAATATTCCTTTGGGTGTTATTTCTATCTTTGGCCCAAATAATCCCAACAAATATTAAAATCAACAAGGAAGAAGGAAAATCTAAAACCTCACTTCCCTCCCCGAAAATGGATTCATCCAAAAGCAGTCTGTTGCTATTGGTGGCTCTACTCTTGTTGTGGGGGAGGTGCGAATCAAGTATTTTCCAGAAACACAAAACCCATGTCCTGATCAGAAATGACCTGCAGGAACAACTCGACATGACGGTCCACTGCAAATCCAAGGACGACGATCTCGGGGTGCACGTGATCCCTCCCGGAGGGTCTTACGGATTCAGTTTTAGACCCAACTTCTTCTGTACAACTCTGTTCTGGTGCGACTTCGAGTGGTCGGGAGCATCGCGGGGTTATAAGGTGTACAGCTGCCAGCGGGATTACAATCGATGTTTCGACTGCACTTGGAGCATTAAATCGAGCAGCCCGTGTCTGTATAATGCCAAGACTAGTCAGTATGACCTCTGTGATAACTGGTAGAATGTCGAAGGCTCACCATTCTTATACAATAGTTAAAAACTAGTTTTTGGTCAAAAATAAAGGTTCATTCGAATCCCAATGTTAATTCATAGATGGCTAGTTCCTCCATAGCTACTACCCCAGGCTTGCGATGACTTTGTTGTTATATGGTTGGTGTCTTGGCATAGTGGACACTCTTTGAGCGTAATTTGAGATTGGCTAAAACCTCACCGCTTACCCAAAAAAGAAATATCATTTTGGTTACTGATAGGCATTGCAAGCTCATATGTTAAAAATTGCTAATCTCACCATAAAATTGCAATATCCAAAAAAAAAAGGCTCAAATAATTCTATTGTGGTGAATTTGGTGTAGGTGAAAAACATTAAGTCGCTCGAAAATATTAATATTTCAAATCTTAGAGTTTATTAGTATTTTTTCTATACATATACATATCAAATGCAATGGTCGGTTGAAGCACTAATCACATTTTGACGAGCAAATGTGTAAATCCCTGCCTTCTCATTTATCGATCTGTCATCGATATCCTAATATGCTAACCACTTTCCCGAAGATAGGTTACAATATTTTATAAAGTTATAAAAAATTTAAATATTACCATGACCTTACTCATACTCTTACCAATCTCATGCAACAAGAGAAGGTTGATCGTTATTAATCATAAAAGTTTTTTTCCCCCTAAAAAAGTCAATCTTTATGTATATATATATATATGTGTGTGTGTGTGTGTGTAAACTTGATAACTATATAATAAATAGGATTATAAAGGTAACTGTTGTGATATCATAGGGTTAGAAAGGTAAATATATAACTAATATTATTAATTAATTTTTAATTGTTAGTTAATTTTCAATTACTTACGATACTATATTGCTTAATTTGTAAATGAGTATTATTAATTAATTTGTATATATATATATTTACATATTTTTTGTTAGTTTGTTTTAATTATTTCAAATTATCAAAATCGATGCCTCGGAGATGACAAGAAATAATGTAATTTCTAACATTTAAGGGGCAATAATTTTATATATGTACAAATCCACTTAAATTTAGATGATTCTAATTAGCGCAACAGACGAAACTAAAGAGTCTCGAAACTAGCAGTCAAGACGTATCCTCTCATCTAAGTATTTTATTCATCGAGTCTGTTGAGAAATTCAAACAAAGGACATTAGATTTCACCCAAAAAGAAAAGGACAATAGCGGCATCAATATTAACTAACAAAAAAAATCACGATTTTGATATCCAAATGAATACGTAATCATTAGCAAAACTCACTATAAAATTTGGAATTAAAGTAAATTAATTATGAATAGTATGAATGGAGATTTAACAGGCTGTCAATTGATAAATAACAATAACTTTATTTATTAATGGCAAAATAATTGCTAAGGTAAATAAAATGCTAAGATATTAAAGAGGGTGTATATCTTTTTGTAAATTCAGCCAATTTCCATAATTCTCGCCATTTCCCCTAGCCGTTGACCCCCTTGCTTGGCCTACTCCCAGAGGCAGGTTTATATGTACGAAAAGCCTTCTAAATTATCTTGCCTCAATACATTTCGAGTTGTTTGAATTCCAGATTCTATATTCCACTTCTCAAAAGGGAGGACTTTATTCTCCTTCCACGTACTTCCTCTTTCAGATTTTCATTAGTTATTTCCTCTACCAAGGTAAGAAATATTATTCACTTTAATTCTCTTTGATTACGAGTATGTGCCAAATCTTTGGTCACTTCAGTCTTATGCTTATTCCTTCGCAAAAGTTTGATTTTAAATGCTTATATAACTTTCAATAGCCAAGTCTTTTATTTCGATAAGAAGGTCGAAAGTTTATTATTTAAGTTACAGTGAAATTCTAATAATGCTTCTAATAATAAATCTTATAAGTATATCCAATGTCAGAAAATGTATAATTAAACTAAAGTCTGATTAACCACTTTCTCGAAGATAGGTTACAATATTTTATAAAGTTATAAAAAATTTAAATATTAACATTCTTTTCAATTAGAAAGTTACGGACTAAAATTTATCATTTTTCCCTTACCGAATTTTTTTTACCTTTTTTTCCTCATAGAAAATTTGATTAATGGATGAAAATAGAAAATAAACCAAAAGTACAAGAGAAAATGAATTAAAAAAAGGAAAAGGACAAAAGCAAAAATAAACAAAGTTATTAGATATAAATGAACTAAAAAAGTAGAAAATAAACGAAAACGAAAAAACATTTAAAATTAAAGTTAAAAATTATGTTTTTTATTTTTACAAGAATGTATGAAAATTTAGCGGACATCTCAAATTTGGAGGGTTTGAAATTATGGTATTTGCAGGTTTTTTTTTGGGCGGGAGTGGGTGATGGTAATAGTGTCTATATATGTGTATATATTATATAACTCAGACTCCTTTGATGAGAGTTTCTATTCGTGCCATGAGGAGTTGTCACATAATTATTTTCGTGCGAGGAGGAATTGTCACATAAGTTACCTATCACATTAAATTTATTCCCTCTTCTATTAAGTCATCTTTGACTCTCTTCTTCCTCGGGCTCTTACCCCATTTAGTTCTTTTCAATTCTCGAAAGTTTTATTTTTATCAGCCATTAATTTATATATTTTTTTATTTTCTATTGTTGAAATAACTATTTTTTAGAAAGAAATGTAAACATATACCGTATTTCACCAAAAAAAATACTAATAACTATAATAAAGGGACAAAGATAGTTTCACAAATTATCGAACATGAAACCTATTGATTACCAGACAATGGCGTTCGCGATTACACTTATCCTTTTTGAAAAATAAAACATAACCTTCAACAATGTATCATGAAATTGCCTTACGTGGATGCATGTGGTATTTATTAGTATTGAGTGCTTTTGATTTCCAATTTTCCCACTTTTCTAAATCTAACACATGCATCATCCGAGAATATTCCTTTGGGTGTTATTTATACCTTTGGCCCAAATAATCCCAACAAATATGCCCAAAAATGGGCTGCCCCTTCTAAATATTAAATGAAATTACCATACGGGGATATATATATATATGGAGTTTATTAGTATTGAGTGTTTTTTATTTCCAATTTTCCCCCTTTTCTAAATCTAACCCACTCATAATCCGAGAATATTCCTTTGGGTGTTATTTATATCTTTGGCCCAAATAATCCCAACAAATATTAAAATCAACAAGGAAGAAGGAAAATCTAAAACCTCACTTCCCTCCCCGAAAATGGATTCATCCAAAAGCAGTCTGTTGCTATTGGTGGCTCTACTCTTGTTGTGGGGGAGGTGCGAATCAAGTATTTTCCAGAAACACAAAACCCATGTCCTGATCAGAAATGACCTGCAGGAACAACTCGACATGACGGTCCACTGCAAATCCAAGGACGACGATCTCGGGGTGCACGTGATCCCTCCCGGAGGGTCTTACGGATTCAGTTTTAGACCCAACTTCTTCTGTACAACTCTGTTCTGGTGCGACTTCGAGTGGTCGGGAGCATCGCGGGGTTATAAGGTGTACAGCTGCCAGCGGGATTACAATCGATGTTTCGACTGCACTTGGAGCATTAAATCGAGCAGCCCGTGTCTGTATAATGCCAAGACTAGTCAGTATGACCTCTGTGATAACTGGTAGAATGTCGAAGGCTCACCATTCTTATACAATAGTTAAAAACTAGTTTTTGGTCAAAAATAAAGGTTCATTCGAATCCCAATGTTAATTCATAGATGGCTAGTTCCTCCATAGCTACTACCCCAGGCTTGCGATGACTTTGTTGTTATATGGTTGGTGTCTTGGCATAGTGGACACTCTTTGAGCGTAATTTGAGATTGGCTAAAACCTCACCGCTTACCCAAAAAAGAAATATCATTTTGGTTACTGATAGGCATTGCAAGCTCATATGTTAAAAATTGCTAATCTCACCATAAAATTGCAATATCCAAAAAAAAAAGGCTCAAATAATTCTATTGTGGTGAATTTGGTGTAGGTGAAAAACATTAAGTCGCTCGAAAATATTAATATTTCAAATCTTAGAGTTTATTAGTATTTTTTCTATACATATACATATCAAATGCAATGGTCGGTTGAAGCACTAATCACATTTTGACGAGCAAATGTGTAAATCCCTGCCTTCTCATTTATCGATCTGTCATCGATATCCTAATATGCTAACCACTTTCCCGAAGATAGGTTACAATATTTTATAAAGTTATAAAAAATTTAAATATTACCATGACCTTACTCATACTCTTACCAATCTCATGCAACAAGAGAAGGTTGATCGTTATTAATCATAAAAAGTTTTTTTTCCCCCTAAAATCAATCTTTATGTATATATATATATATGTGTGTGTGTGTGTGTGTAAACTTGATAACTCGGAGATGACAAGAAATAATGTAATTTCTAACATTTAAGGGGCAATAATTTTATATATGTACAAATCCACTTAAATTTAGATGATTCTAATTAGCGCAACAGACGAAACTAAAGAGTCTCGAAACTAGCAGTCAAGACGTATCCTCTCATCTAAGTATTTTATTCATCGAGTCTGTTGAGAAATTCAAACAAAGGACATTAGATTTCACCCAAAAAGAAAAGGACAATAGCGGCATCAATATTAACTAACAAAAAAAATCACGATTTTGATATCCAAATGAATACGTAATCATTAGCAAAACTCACTATAAAATTTGGAATTAAAGTAAATTAATTATGAATAGTATGAATGGAGATTTAACAGGCTGTCAATTGATAAATAACAATAACTTTATTTATTAATGGCAAAATAATTGCTAAGGTAAATAAAATGCTAAGATATTAAAGAGGGTGTATATCTTTTTGTAAATTCAGCCAATTTCCATAATTCTCGCCATTTCCCCTAGCCGTTGACCCCCTTGCTTGGCCTACTCCCAGAGGCAGGTTTATATGTACGAAAAGCCTTTCTAAATTATCTTGCCTCAATACATTTCGAGTTGTTTGAATTCCAGATTCTATATTCCACTTCTCAAAAGGGAGGACTTTATTCTCCTTCCACGTACTTCCTCTTTCAGATTTTCATTAGTTATTTCCTCTACCAAGGTAAGAAATATTATTCACTTTAATTCTCTTTGATTACGAGTATGTGCCAAATCTTTGGTCACTTCAGTCTTATGCTTATTCCTTCGCAAAAGTTTGATTTTAAATGCTTATATAACTTTCAATAGCCAAGTCTTTTATTTCGATAAGAAGGTCGAAAGTTTATTATTTAAGTTACAGTGAAATTCTAATAATGCTTCTAATAATAAATCTTATAAGTATATCCAATGTCAGAAAATGTATAATTAAACTAAAGTCTGATTAACCACTTTCTCGAAGATAGGTTACAATATTTTATAAAGTTATAAAAAATTTAAATATTAACATTCTTTTCAATTAGAAAGTTACGGACTAAAATTTATCATTTTTCCCTTACCGAATTTTTTTTACCTTTTTTTCCTCATAGAAAATTTGATTAATGGATGAAAATAGAAAATAAACCAAAAGTACAAGAGAAAATGAATTAAAAAAAGGAAAAGGACAAAAGCAAAAATAAACAAAGTTATTAGATATAAATGAACTAAAAAAGTAGAAAATAAACGAAAACGAAAAAACATTTAAAATTAAAGTTAAAAATTATGTTTTTTATTTTTACAAGAATGTATGAAAATTTAGCGGACATCTCAAATTTGGAGGGTTTGAAATTATGGTATTTGCAGGTTTTTTTTTGGGCGGGAGTGGGTGATGGTAATAGTGTCTATATATGTGTATATATTATATAACTCAGACTCCTTTGATGAGAGTTTCTATTCGTGCCATGAGGAGTTGTCACATAATTATTTTCGTGCGAGGAGGAATTGTCACATAAGTTACCTATCACATTAAATTTATTCCCTCTTCTATTAAGTCATCTTTGACTCTCTTCTTCCTCGGGCTCTTACCCCATTTAGTTCTTTACAATTCTCGAAAGTTTTATTAATATTCTCCTCTCCTAATTTTTATCAGCCATTAATTTATATATTTTTTTATTTTCTATTGTTGAAATAACTATTTTTTAGAAAGAAATGTAAACATATACCGTATTTCACCAAAAAAATACTAATAACTATAATAAAGGGACAAAGATAGTTTCACAAATTATCGAACATGAAACCTATTGATTACCAGACAATGGCGTTCGCGATTACACTTATCCTTTTTGAAAAATAAAACATAACCTTCAACAATGTATCATGAAATTGCCTTACGTGGATGCATGTGGTATTTATTAGTATTGAGTGCTTTTGATTTCCAATTTTCCCACTTTTCTAAATCTAACACATGCATCATCCGAGAATATTCCTTTGGGTGTTATTTATACCTTTGGCCCAAATAATCCCAACAAATATGCCCAAAAATGGGCTGCCCCTTCTAAATATTAAATGAAATTACCATACGGGGATATATATATATGGAGTTTATTAGTATTGAGTGTTTTTTATTTCCAATTTTCCCCCTTTTCTAAATCTAACCCACTCATAATCCGAGAATATTCCTTTGGGTGTTATTTATATCTTTGGCCCAAATAATCCCAACAAATATTAAAATCAACAAGGAAGAAGGAAAATCTAAAACCTCACTTCCCTCCCCGAAAATGGATTCATCCAAAAGCAGTCTGTTGCTATTGGTGGCTCTACTCTTGTTGTGGGGGAGGTGCGAATCAAGTATTTTCCAGAAACACAAAACCCATGTCCTGATCAGAAATGACCTGCAGGAACAACTCGACATGACGGTCCACTGCAAATCCAAGGACGACGATCTCGGGGTGCACGTGATCCCTCCCGGAGGGTCTTACGGATTCAGTTTTAGACCCAACTTCTTCTGTACAACTCTGTTCTGGTGCGACTTCGAGTGGTCGGGAGCATCGCGGGGTTATAAGGTGTACAGCTGCCAGCGGGATTACAATCGATGTTTCGACTGCACTTGGAGCATTAAATCGAGCAGCCCGTGTCTGTATAATGCCAAGACTAGTCAGTATGACCTCTGTGATAACTGGTAGAATGTCGAAGGCTCACCATTCTTATACAATAGTTAAAAACTAGTTTTTGGTCAAAAATAAAGGTTCATTCGAATCCCAATGTTAATTCATAGATGGCTAGTTCCTCCATAGCTACTACCCCAGGCTTGCGATGACTTTGTTGTTATATGGTTGGTGTCTTGGCATAGTGGACACTCTTTGAGCGTAATTTGAGATTGGCTAAAACCTCACCGCTTACCCAAAAAAGAAATATCATTTTGGTTACTGATAGGCATTGCAAGCTCATATGTTAAAAATTGCTAATCTCACCATAAAATTGCAATATCCAAAAAAAAAAGGCTCAAATAATTCTATTGTGGTGAATTTGGTGTAGGTGAAAAACATTAAGTCGCTCGAAAATATTAATATTTCAAATCTTAGAGTTTATTAGTATTTTTTCTATACATATACATATCAAATGCAATGGTCGGTTGAAGCACTAATCACATTTTGACGAGCAAATGTGTAAATCCCTGCCTTCTCATTTATCGATCTGTCATCGATATCCTAATATGCTAACCACTTTCCCGAAGATAGGTTACAATATTTTATAAAGTTATAAAAAATTTAAATATTACCATGACCTTACTCATACTCTTACCAATCTCATGCAACAAGAGAAGGTTGATCGTTATTAATCATAAAAGTTTTTTTTCCCCCTAAAAAAGTCAATCTTTATGTATATATATATATGTGTGTGTGTGTGTGTGTAAACTTGATAACTATATAATAAATAGGATTATAAAGGTAACTGTTGTGATATCATAGGGTTAGAAAGGTAAATATATAACTAATATTATTAATTAATTTTTAATTGTTAGTTAATTTTCAATTACTTACGATACTATATTGCTTAATTTGTAAATGAGTATTATTAATTAATTTGTATATATATATATTTACATATTTTTTGTTAGTTTGTTTTAATTATTTCAAATTATCAAAATCGATGCCTCGGAGATGACAAGAAATAATGTAATTTCTAACATTTAAGGGGCAATAATTTTATATATGTACAAATCCACTTAAATTTAGATGATTCTAATTAGCGCAACAGACGAAACTAAAGAGTCTCGAAACTAGCAGTCAAGACGTATCCTCTCATCTAAGTATTTTATTCATCGAGTCTGTTGAGAAATTCAAACAAAGGACATTAGATTTCACCCAAAAAGAAAAGGACAATAGCGGCATCAATATTAACTAACAAAAAAAATCACGATTTTGATATCCAAATGAATACGTAATCATTAGCAAAACTCACTATAAAATTTGGAATTAAAGTAAATTAATTATGAATAGTATGAATGGAGATTTAACAGGCTGTCAATTGATAAATAACAATAACTTTATTTATATAATGGCAAAATAATTGCTAAGGTAAATAAAATGCTAAGATATTAAAGAGGGTGTATATCTTTTTGTAAATTCAGCCAATTTCCATAATTCTCGCCATTTCCCCTAGCCGTTGACCCCCTTGCTTGGCCTACTCCCAGAGGCAGGTTTATATGTACGAAAAGCCTTCCTAAATTATCTTGCCTCAATACATTTCGAGTTGTTTGAATTCCAGATTCTATATTCCACTTCTCAAAAGGGAGGACTTTATTCTCCTTCCACGTACTTCCTCTTTCAGATTTTCATTAGTTATTTCCTCTACCAAGGTAAGAAATATTATTCACTTTAATTCTCTTTGATTACGAGTATGTGCCAAATCTTTGGTCACTTCAGTCTTATGCTTATTCCTTCGCAAAAGTTTGATTTTAAATGCTTATATAACTTTCAATAGCCAAGTCTTTTATTTCGATAAGAAGGTCGAAAGTTTATTATTTAAGTTACAGTGAAATTCTAATAATGCTTCTAATAATAAATCTTATAAGTATATCCAATGTCAGAAAATGTATAATTAAACTAAAGTCTGATTAACCACTTTCTCGAAGATAGGTTACAATATTTTATAAAGTTATAAAAAATTTAAATATTAACATTCTTTTCAATTAGAAAGTTACGGACTAAAATTTATCATTTTTCCCTTACCGAATTTTTTTTACCTTTTTTTCCTCATAGAAAATTTGATTAATGGATGAAAATAGAAAATAAACCAAAAGTACAAGAGAAAATGAATTAAAAAAAGGAAAAGGACAAAAGCAAAAATAAACAAAGTTATTAGATATAAATGAACTAAAAAAGTAGAAAATAAACGAAAACGAAAAAACATTTAAAATTAAAGTTAAAAATTATGTTTTTTATTTTTACAAGAATGTATGAAAATTTAGCGGACATCTCAAATTTGGAGGGTTTGAAATTATGGTATTTGCAGGTTTTTTTTTGGGCGGGAGTGGGTGATGGTAATAGTGTCTATATATGTGTATATATTATATAACTCAGACTCCTTTGATGAGAGTTTCTATTCGTGCCATGAGGAGTTGTCACATAATTATTTTCGTGCGAGGAGGAATTGTCACATAAGTTACCTATCACATTAAATTTATTCCCTCTTCTATTAAGTCATCTTTGACTCTCTTCTTCCTCGGGCTCTTACCCCATTTAGTTCTTTACAATTCTCGAAAGTTTTATTAATATTCTCCTCTCCTAATTTTTATCAGCCATTAATTTATATATTTTTTTATTTTCTATTGTTGAAATAACTATTTTTTAGAAAGAAATGTAAACATATACCGTATTTCACCAAAAAAAATACTAATAACTATAATAAAGGGACAAAGATAGTTTCACAAATTATCGAACATGAAACCTATTGATTACCAGACAATGGCGTTCGCGATTACACTTATCCTTTTTGAAAAATAAAACATAACCTTCAACAATGTATCATGAAATTGCCTTACGTGGATGCATGTGGTATTTATTAGTATTGAGTGCTTTTGATTTCCAATTTTCCCACTTTTCTAAATCTAACACATGCATCATCCGAGAATATTCCTTTGGGTGTTATTTATACCTTTGGCCCAAATAATCCCAACAAATATGCCCAAAAATGGGCTGCCCCTTCTAAATATTAAATGAAATTACCATACGGGGATATATATATATGGAGTTTATTAGTATTGAGTGTTTTTTATTTCCAATTTTCCCCCTTTTCTAAATCTAACCCACTCATAATCCGAGAATATTCCTTTGGGTGTTATTTATATCTTTGGCCCAAATAATCCCAACAAATATTAAAATCAACAAGGAAGAAGGAAAATCTAAAACCTCACTTCCCTCCCCGAAAATGGATTCATCCAAAAGCAGTCTGTTGCTATTGGTGGCTCTACTCTTGTTGTGGGGGAGGTGCGAATCAAGTATTTTCCAGAAACACAAAACCCATGTCCTGATCAGAAATGACCTGCAGGAACAACTCGACATGACGGTCCACTGCAAATCCAAGGACGACGATCTCGGGGTGCACGTGATCCCTCCCGGAGGGTCTTACGGATTCAGTTTTAGACCCAACTTCTTCTGTACAACTCTGTTCTGGTGCGACTTCGAGTGGTCGGGAGCATCGCGGGGTTATAAGGTGTACAGCTGCCAGCGGGATTACAATCGATGTTTCGACTGCACTTGGAGCATTAAATCGAGCAGCCCGTGTCTGTATAATGCCAAGACTAGTCAGTATGACCTCTGTGATAACTGGTAGAATGTCGAAGGCTCACCATTCTTATACAATAGTTAAAAACTAGTTTTTGGTCAAAAATAAAGGTTCATTCGAATCCCAATGTTAATTCATAGATGGCTAGTTCCTCCATAGCTACTACCCCAGGCTTGCGATGACTTTGTTGTTATATGGTTGGTGTCTTGGCATAGTGGACACTCTTTGAGCGTAATTTGAGATTGGCTAAAACCTCACCGCTTACCCAAAAAAGAAATATCATTTTGGTTACTGATAGGCATTGCAAGCTCATATGTTAAAAATTGCTAATCTCACCATAAAATTGCAATATCCAAAAAAAAAAGGCTCAAATAATTCTATTGTGGTGAATTTGGTGTAGGTGAAAAACATTAAGTCGCTCGAAAATATTAATATTTCAAATCTTAGAGTTTATTAGTATTTTTTCTATACATATACATATCAAATGCAATGGTCGGTTGAAGCACTAATCACATTTTGACGAGCAAATGTGTAAATCCCTGCCTTCTCATTTATCGATCTGTCATCGATATCCTAATATGCTAACCACTTTCCCGAAGATAGGTTACAATATTTTATAAAGTTATAAAAAATTTAAATATTACCATGACCTTACTCATACTCTTACCAATCTCATGCAACAAGAGAAGGTTGATCGTTATTAATCATAAAAGTTTTTTTTCCCCCTAAAAAAGTCAATCTTTATGTATATATATATATGTGTGTGTGTGTGTGTGTAAACTTGATAACTATATAATAAGTAGGATTATAAAGGTAACTGTTGTGATATCATAGGGTTAGAAAGGTAAATATATAACTAATATTATTAATTAATTTTTAATTGTTAGTTAATTTTCAATTACTTACGATACTATATTGCTTAATTTGTAAATGAGTATTATTAATTAATTTGTATATATATATTTACATATTTTTTGTTAGTTTGTTTTAATTATTTCAAATTATCAAAATCGATGCCTCGGAGATGACAAGAAATAATGTAATTTCTAACATTTAAGGGGCAATAATTTTATATATGTACAAATCCACTTAAATTTAGATGATTCTAATTAGCGCAACAGACGAAACTAAAGAGTCTCGAAACTAGCAGTCAAGACGTATCCTCTCATCTAAGTATTTTATTCATCGAGTCTGTTGAGAAATTCAAACAAAGGACATTAGATTTCACCCAAAAAGAAAAGGACAATAGCGGCATCAATATTAACTAACAAAAAAAATCACGATTTTGATATCCAAATGAATACGTAATCATTAGCAAAACTCACTATAAAATTTGGAATTAAAGTAAATTAATTATGAATAGTATGAATGGAGATTTAACAGGCTGTCAATTGATAAATAACAATAACTTTATTTATATTAATGGCAAAATAATTGCTAAGGTAAATAAAATGCTAAGATATTAAAGAGGGTGTATATCTTTTTGTAAATTCAGCCAATTTCCATAATTCTCGCCATTTCCCCTAGCCGTTGACCCCCTTGCTTGGCCTACTCCCAGAGGCAGGTTTATATGTACGAAAAGCCTTCCTAAATTATCTTGCCTCAATACATTTCGAGTTGTTTGAATTCCAGATTCTATATTCCACTTCTCAAAAGGGAGGACTTTATTCTCCTTCCACGTACTTCCTCTTTCAGATTTTCATTAGTTATTTCCTCTACCAAGGTAAGAAATATTATTCACTTTAATTCTCTTTGATTACGAGTATGTGCCAAATCTTTGGTCACTTCAGTCTTATGCTTATTCCTTCGCAAAAGTTTGATTTTAAATGCTTATATAACTTTCAATAGCCAAGTCTTTTATTTCGATAAGAAGGTCGAAAGTTTATTATTTAAGTTACAGTGAAATTCTAATAATGCTTCTAATAATAAATCTTATAAGTATATCCAATGTCAGAAAATGTATAATTAAACTAAAGTCTGATTAACCACTTTCTCGAAGATAGGTTACAATATTTTATAAAGTTATAAAAAATTTAAATATTAACATTCTTTTCAATTAGAAAGTTACGGACTAAAATTTATCATTTTTCCCTTACCGAATTTTTTTTACCTTTTTTTCCTCATAGAAAATTTGATTAATGGATGAAAATAGAAAATAAACCAAAAGTACAAGAGAAAATGAATTAAAAAAAGGAAAAGGACAAAAGCAAAAATAAACAAAGTTATTAGATATAAATGAACTAAAAAAGTAGAAAATAAACGAAAACGAAAAAACATTTAAAATTAAAGTTAAAAATTATGTTTTTTATTTTTACAAGAATGTATGAAAATTTAGCGGACATCTCAAATTTGGAGGGTTTGAAATTATGGTATTTGCAGGTTTTTTTTTGGGCGGGAGTGGGTGATGGTAATAGTGTCTATATATGTGTATATATTATATAACTCAGACTCCTTTGATGAGAGTTTCTATTCGTGCCATGAGGAGTTGTCACATAATTATTTTCGTGCGAGGAGGAATTGTCACATAAGTTACCTATCACATTAAATTTATTCCCTCTTCTATTAAGTCATCTTTGACTCTCTTCTTCCTCGGGCTCTTACCCCATTTAGTTCTTTACAATTCTCGAAAGTTTTATTAATATTCTCCTCTCCTAATTTTTATCAGCCATTAATTTATATATTTTTTTATTTTCTATTGTTGAAATAACTATTTTTTAGAAAGAAATGTAAACATATACCGTATTTCACCAAAAAAAATACTAATAACTATAATAAAGGGACAAAGATAGTTTCACAAATTATCGAACATGAAACCTATTGATTACCAGACAATGGCGTTCGCGATTACACTTATCCTTTTTGAAAAATAAAACATAACCTTCAACAATGTATCATGAAATTGCCTTACGTGGATGCATGTGGTATTTATTAGTATTGAGTGCTTTTGATTTCCAATTTTCCCACTTTTCTAAATCTAACACATGCATCATCCGAGAATATTCCTTTGGGTGTTATTTATACCTTTGGCCCAAATAATCCCAACAAATATGCCCAAAAATGGGCTGCCCCTTCTAAATATTAAATGAAATTACCATACGGGGATATATATATATATGGAGTTTATTAGTATTGAGTGTTTTTTATTTCCAATTTTCCCCCTTTTCTAAATCTAACCCACTCATAATCCGAGAATATTCCTTTGGGTGTTATTTATATCTTTGGCCCAAATAATCCCAACAAATATTAAAATCAACAAGGAAGAAGGAAAATCTAAAACCTCACTTCCCTCCCCGAAAATGGATTCATCCAAAAGCAGTCTGTTGCTATTGGTGGCTCTACTCTTGTTGTGGGGGAGGTGCGAATCAAGTATTTTCCAGAAACACAAAACCCATGTCCTGATCAGAAATGACCTGCAGGAACAACTCGACATGACGGTCCACTGCAAATCCAAGGACGACGATCTCGGGGTGCACGTGATCCCTCCCGGAGGGTCTTACGGATTCAGTTTTAGACCCAACTTCTTCTGTACAACTCTGTTCTGGTGCGACTTCGAGTGGTCGGGAGCATCGCGGGGTTATAAGGTGTACAGCTGCCAGCGGGATTACAATCGATGTTTCGACTGCACTTGGAGCATTAAATCGAGCAGCCCGTGTCTGTATAATGCCAAGACTAGTCAGTATGACCTCTGTGATAACTGGTAGAATGTCGAAGGCTCACCATTCTTATACAATAGTTAAAAACTAGTTTTTGGTCAAAAATAAAGGTTCATTCGAATCCCAATGTTAATTCATAGATGGCTAGTTCCTCCATAGCTACTACCCCAGGCTTGCGATGACTTTGTTGTTATATGGTTGGTGTCTTGGCATAGTGGACACTCTTTGAGCGTAATTTGAGATTGGCTAAAACCTCACCGCTTACCCAAAAAAGAAATATCATTTTGGTTACTGATAGGCATTGCAAGCTCATATGTTAAAAATTGCTAATCTCACCATAAAATTGCAATATCCAAAAAAAAAAGGCTCAAATAATTCTATTGTGGTGAATTTGGTGTAGGTGAAAAACATTAAGTCGCTCGAAAATATTAATATTTCAAATCTTAGAGTTTATTAGTATTTTTTCTATACATATACATATCAAATGCAATGGTCGGTTGAAGCACTAATCACATTTTGACGAGCAAATGTGTAAATCCCTGCCTTCTCATTTATCGATCTGTCATCGATATCCTAATATGCTAACCACTTTCCCGAAGATAGGTTACAATATTTTATAAAGTTATAAAAAATTTAAATATTACCATGACCTTACTCATACTCTTACCAATCTCATGCAACAAGAGAAGGTTGATCGTTATTAATCATAAAAGTTTTTTTTCCCCCTAAAAAAGTCAATCTTTATGTATATATATATATGTGTGTGTGTGTGTGTGTAAACTTGATAACTATATAATAAATAGGATTATAAAGGTAACTGTTGTGATATCATAGGGTTAGAAAGGTAAATATATAACTAATATTATTAATTAATTTTTAATTGTTAGTTAATTTTCAATTACTTACGATACTATATTGCTTAATTTGTAAATGAGTATTATTAATTAATTTGTATATATATATATTTACATATTTTTTGTTAGTTTGTTTTAATTATTTCAAATTATCAAAATCGATGCCTCGGAGATGACAAGAAATAATGTAATTTCTAACATTTAAGGGGCAATAATTTTATATATGTACAAATCCACTTAAATTTAGATGATTCTAATTAGCGCAACAGACGAAACTAAAGAGTCTCGAAACTAGCAGTCAAGACGTATCCTCTCATCTAAGTATTTTATTCATCGAGTCTGTTGAGAAATTCAAACAAAGGACATTAGATTTCACCCAAAAAGAAAAGGACAATAGCGGCATCAATATTAACTAACAAAAAAAATCACGATTTTGATATCCAAATGAATACGTAATCATTAGCAAAACTCACTATAAAATTTGGAATTAAAGTAAATTAATTATGAATAGTATGAATGGAGATTTAACAGGCTGTCAATTGATAAATAACAATAACTTTATTTATATTAATGGCAAAATAATTGCTAAGGTAAATAAAATGCTAAGATATTAAAGAGGGTGTATATCTTTTTGTAAATTCAGCCAATTTCCATAATTCTCGCCATTTCCCCTAGCCGTTGACCCCCTTGCTTGGCCTACTCCCAGAGGCAGGTTTATATGTACGAAAAGCCTTCCTAAATTATCTTGCCTCAATACATTTCGAGTTGTTTGAATTCCAGATTCTATATTCCACTTCTCAAAAGGGAGGACTTTATTCTCCTTCCACGTACTTCCTCTTTCAGATTTTCATTAGTTATTTCCTCTACCAAGGTAAGAAATATTATTCACTTTAATTCTCTTTGATTACGAGTATGTGCCAAATCTTTGGTCACTTCAGTCTTATGCTTATTCCTTCGCAAAAGTTTGATTTTAAATGCTTATATAACTTTCAATAGCCAAGTCTTTTATTTCGATAAGAAGGTCGAAAGTTTATTATTTAAGTTACAGTGAAATTCTAATAATGCTTCTAATAATAAATCTTATAAGTATATCCAATGTCAGAAAATGTATAATTAAACTAAAGTCTGATTAACCACTTTCTCGAAGATAGGTTACAATATTTTATAAAGTTATAAAAAATTTAAATATTAACATTCTTTTCAATTAGAAAGTTACGGACTAAAATTTATCATTTTTCCCTTACCGAATTTTTTTTACCTTTTTTTCCTCATAGAAAATTTGATTAATGGATGAAAATAGAAAATAAACCAAAAGTACAAGAGAAAATGAATTAAAAAAAGGAAAAGGACAAAAGCAAAAATAAACAAAGTTATTAGATATAAATGAACTAAAAAAGTAGAAAATAAACGAAAACGAAAAAACATTTAAAATTAAAGTTAAAAATTATGTTTTTTATTTTTACAAGAATGTATGAAAATTTAGCGGACATCTCAAATTTGGAGGGTTTGAAATTATGGTATTTGCAGGTTTTTTTTTGGGCGGGAGTGGGTGATGGTAATAGTGTCTATATATGTGTATATATTATATAACTCAGACTCCTTTGATGAGAGTTTCTATTCGTGCCATGAGGAGTTGTCACATAATTATTTTCGTGCGAGGAGGAATTGTCACATAAGTTACCTATCACATTAAATTTATTCCCTCTTCTATTAAGTCATCTTTGACTCTCTTCTTCCTCGGGCTCTTACCCCATTTAGTTCTTTACAATTCTCGAAAGTTTTATTAATATTCTCCTCTCCTAATTTTTATCAGCCATTAATTTATATATTTTTTTATTTTCTATTGTTGAAATAACTATTTTTTAGAAAGAAATGTAAACATATACCGTATTTCACCAAAAAAAATACTAATAACTATAATAAAGGGACAAAGATAGTTTCACAAATTATCGAACATGAAACCTATTGATTACCAGACAATGGCGTTCGCGATTACACTTATCCTTTTTGAAAAATAAAACATAACCTTCAACAATGTATCATGAAATTGCCTTACGTGGATGCATGTGGTATTTATTAGTATTGAGTGCTTTTGATTTCCAATTTTCCCACTTTTCTAAATCTAACACATGCATCATCCGAGAATATTCCTTTGGGTGTTATTTATACCTTTGGCCCAAATAATCCCAACAAATATGCCCAAAAATGGGCTGCCCCTTCTAAATATTAAATGAAATTACCATACGGGGATATATATATATGGAGTTTATTAGTATTGAGTGTTTTTTATTTCCAATTTTCCCCCTTTTCTAAATCTAACCCACTCATAATCCGAGAATATTCCTTTGGGTGTTATTTATATCTTTGGCCCAAATAATCCCAACAAATATTAAAATCAACAAGGAAGAAGGAAAATCTAAAACCTCACTTCCCTCCCCGAAAATGGATTCATCCAAAAGCAGTCTGTTGCTATTGGTGGCTCTACTCTTGTTGTGGGGGAGGTGCGAATCAAGTATTTTCCAGAAACACAAAACCCATGTCCTGATCAGAAATGACCTGCAGGAACAACTCGACATGACGGTCCACTGCAAATCCAAGGACGACGATCTCGGGGTGCACGTGATCCCTCCCGGAGGGTCTTACGGATTCAGTTTTAGACCCAACTTCTTCTGTACAACTCTGTTCTGGTGCGACTTCGAGTGGTCGGGAGCATCGCGGGGTTATAAGGTGTACAGCTGCCAGCGGGATTACAATCGATGTTTCGACTGCACTTGGAGCATTAAATCGAGCAGCCCGTGTCTGTATAATGCCAAGACTAGTCAGTATGACCTCTGTGATAACTGGTAGAATGTCGAAGGCTCACCATTCTTATACAATAGTTAAAAACTAGTTTTTGGTCAAAAATAAAGGTTCATTCGAATCCCAATGTTAATTCATAGATGGCTAGTTCCTCCATAGCTACTACCCCAGGCTTGCGATGACTTTGTTGTTATATGGTTGGTGTCTTGGCATAGTGGACACTCTTTGAGCGTAATTTGAGATTGGCTAAAACCTCACCGCTTACCCAAAAAAGAAATATCATTTTGGTTACTGATAGGCATTGCAAGCTCATATGTTAAAAATTGCTAATCTCACCATAAAATTGCAATATCCAAAAAAAAAAGGCTCAAATAATTCTATTGTGGTGAATTTGGTGTAGGTGAAAAACATTAAGTCGCTCGAAAATATTAATATTTCAAATCTTAGAGTTTATTAGTATTTTTTCTATACATATACATATCAAATGCAATGGTTGGTTGAAGCACTAATCACATTTTGACGAGCAAATGTGTAAATCCCTGCCTTCTCATTTATCGATCTGTCATCGATATCCTAATATGCTAACCACTTTCCCGAAGATAGGTTACAATATTTTATAAAGTTATAAAAAATTTAAATATTACCATGACCTTACTCATACTCTTACCAATCTCATGCAACAAGAGAAGGTTGATCGTTATTAATCATAAAAGTTTTTTTTCCCCCTAAAAAAGTCAATCTTTATGTATATATATATATGTGTGTGTGTGTGTGTGTAAACTTGATAACTATATAATAAATAGGATTATAAAGGTAACTGTTGTGATATCATAGGGTTAGAAAGGTAAATATATAACTAATATTATTAATTAATTTTTAATTGTTAGTTAATTTTCAATTACTTACGATACTATATTGCTTAATTTGTAAATGAGTATTATTAATTAATTTGTATATATATATATTTACATATTTTTTGTTAGTTTGTTTTAATTATTTCAAATTATCAAAATCGATGCCTCGGAGATGACAAGAAATAATGTAATTTCTAACATTTAAGGGGCAATAATTTTATATATGTACAAATCCACTTAAATTTAGATGATTCTAATTAGCGCAACAGACGAAACTAAAGAGTCTCGAAACTAGCAGTCAAGACGTATCCTCTCATCTAAGTATTTTATTCATCGAGTCTGTTGAGAAATTCAAACAAAGGACATTAGATTTCACCCAAAAAGAAAAGGACAATAGCGGCATCAATATTAACTAACAAAAAAAATCACGATTTTGATATCCAAATGAATACGTAATCATTAGCAAAACTCACTATAAAATTTGGAATTAAAGTAAATTAATTATGAATAGTATGAATGGAGATTTAACAGGCTGTCAATTGATAAATAACAATAACTTTATTTATATTAATGGCAAAATAATTGCTAAGGTAAATAAAATGCTAAGATATTAAAGAGG
Organism: Punica granatum; assembly: GCF_007655135.1. Lineage (NCBI taxonomy): Eukaryota > Viridiplantae > Streptophyta > Magnoliopsida > Myrtales > Lythraceae > Punica > Punica granatum. The sequence continues at coordinate 14,739,440 of NC_045130.1, forward strand.
GTGTATATCTTTTTGTAAATTCAGCCAATTTCCATAATTCTCGCCATTTCCCCTAGCCGTTGACCCCCTTGCTTGGCCTACTCCCAGAGGCAGGTTTATATGTACGAAAAGCCTTCCTAAATTATCTTGCCTCAATACATTTCGAGTTGTTTGAATTCCAGATTCTATATTCCACTTCTCAAAAGGGAGGACTTTATTCTCCTTCCACGTACTTCCTCTTTCAGATTTTCATTAGTTATTTCCTCTACCAAGGTAAGAAATATTATTCACTTTAATTCTCTTTGATTACGAGTATGTGCCAAATCTTTGGTCACTTCAGTCTTATGCTTATTCCTTCGCAAAAGTTTGATTTTAAATGCTTATATAACTTTCAATAGCCAAGTCTTTTATTTCGATAAGAAGGTCGAAAGTTTATTATTTAAGTTACAGTGAAATTCTAATAATGCTTCTAATAATAAATCTTATAAGTATATCCAATGTCAGAAAATGTATAATTAAACTAAAGTCTGATTAACCACTTTCTCGAAGATAGGTTACAATATTTTATAAAGTTATAAAAAATTTAAATATTAACATTCTTTTCAATTAGAAAGTTACGGACTAAAATTTATCATTTTTCCCTTACCGAATTTTTTTTACCTTTTTTTCCTCATAGAAAATTTGATTAATGGATGAAAATAGAAAATAAACCAAAAGTACAAGAGAAAATGAATTAAAAAAAGGAAAAGGACAAAAGCAAAAATAAACAAAGTTATTAGATATAAATGAACTAAAAAAGTAGAAAATAAACGAAAACGAAAAAACATTTAAAATTAAAGTTAAAAATTATGTTTTTTATTTTTACAAGAATGTATGAAAATTTAGCGGACATCTCAAATTTGGAGGGTTTGAAATTATGGTATTTGCAGGTTTTTTTTTGGGCGGGAGTGGGTGATGGTAATAGTGTCTATATATGTGTATATATTATATAACTCAGACTCCTTTGATGAGAGTTTCTATTCGTGCCATGAGGAGTTGTCACATAATTATTTTCGTGCGAGGAGGAATTGTCACATAAGTTACCTATCACATTAAATTTATTCCCTCTTCTATTAAGTCATCTTTGACTCTCTTCTTCCTCGGGCTCTTACCCCATTTAGTTCTTTACAATTCTCGAAAGTTTTATTAATATTCTCCTCTCCTAATTTTTATCAGCCATTAATTTATATATTTTTTTATTTTCTATTGTTGAAATAACTATTTTTTAGAAAGAAATGTAAACATATACCGTATTTCACCAAAAAAAATACTAATAACTATAATAAAGGGACAAAGATAGTTTCACAAATTATCGAACATGAAACCTATTGATTACCAGACAATGGCGTTCGCGATTACACTTATCCTTTTTGAAAAATAAAACATAACCTTCAACAATGTATCATGAAATTGCCTTACGTGGATGCATGTGGTATTTATTAGTATTGAGTGCTTTTGATTTCCAATTTTCCCACTTTTCTAAATCTAACACATGCATCATCCGAGAATATTCCTTTGGGTGTTATTTATACCTTTGGCCCAAATAATCCCAACAAATATGCCCAAAAATGGGCTGCCCCTTCTAAATATTAAATGAAATTACCATACGGGGATATATATATATGGAGTTTATTAGTATTGAGTGTTTTTTATTTCCAATTTTCCCCCTTTTCTAAATCTAACCCACTCATAATCCGAGAATATTCCTTTGGGTGTTATTTATATCTTTGGCCCAAATAATCCCAACAAATATTAAAATCAACAAGGAAGAAGGAAAATCTAAAACCTCACTTCCCTCCCCGAAAATGGATTCATCCAAAAGCAGTCTGTTGCTATTGGTGGCTCTACTCTTGTTGTGGGGGAGGTGCGAATCAAGTATTTTCCAGAAACACAAAACCCATGTCCTGATCAGAAATGACCTGCAGGAACAACTCGACATGACGGTCCACTGCAAATCCAAGGACGACGATCTCGGGGTGCACGTGATCCCTCCCGGAGGGTCTTACGGATTCAGTTTTAGACCCAACTTCTTCTGTACAACTCTGTTCTGGTGCGACTTCGAGTGGTCGGGAGCATCGCGGGGTTATAAGGTGTACAGCTGCCAGCGGGATTACAATCGATGTTTCGACTGCACTTGGAGCATTAAATCGAGCAGCCCGTGTCTGTATAATGCCAAGACTAGTCAGTATGACCTCTGTGATAACTGGTAGAATGTCGAAGGCTCACCATTCTTATACAATAGTTAAAAACTAGTTTTTGGTCAAAAATAAAGGTTCATTCGAATCCCAATGTTAATTCATAGATGGCTAGTTCCTCCATAGCTACTACCCCAGGCTTGCGATGACTTTGTTGTTATATGGTTGGTGTCTTGGCATAGTGGACACTCTTTGAGCGTAATTTGAGATTGGCTAAAACCTCACCGCTTACCCAAAAAAGAAATATCATTTTGGTTACTGATAGGCATTGCAAGCTCATATGTTAAAAATTGCTAATCTCACCATAAAATTGCAATATCCAAAAAAAAAAGGCTCAAATAATTCTATTGTGGTGAATTTGGTGTAGGTGAAAAACATTAAGTCGCTCGAAAATATTAATATTTCAAATCTTAGAGTTTATTAGTATTTTTTCTATACATATACATATCAAATGCAATGGTCGGTTGAAGCACTAATCACATTTTGACGAGCAAATGTGTAAATCCCTGCCTTCTCATTTATCGATCTGTCATCGATATCCTAATATGCTAACCACTTTCCCGAAGATAGGTTACAATATTTTATAAAGTTATAAAAAATTTAAATATTACCATGACCTTACTCATACTCTTACCAATCTCATGCAACAAGAGAAGGTTGATCGTTATTAATCATAAAAGTTTTTTTTCCCCCTAAAAAAGTCAATCTTTATGTATATATATATATGTGTGTGTGTGTGTGTGTAAACTTGATAACTATATAATAAATAGGATTATAAAGGTAACTGTTGTGATATCATAGGGTTAGAAAGGTAAATATATAACTAATATTATTAATTAATTTTTAATTGTTAGTTAATTTTCAATTACTTACGATACTATATTGCTTAATTTGTAAATGAGTATTATTAATTAATTTGTATATATATATATTTACATATTTTTTGTTAGTTTGTTTTAATTATTTCAAATTATCAAAATCGATGCCTCGGAGATGACAAGAAATAATGTAATTTCTAACATTTAAGGGGCAATAATTTTATATATGTACAAATCCACTTAAATTTAGATGATTCTAATTAGCGCAACAGACGAAACTAAAGAGTCTCGAAACTAGCAGTCAAGACGTATCCTCTCATCTAAGTATTTTATTCATCGAGTCTGTTGAGAAATTCAAACAAAGGACATTAGATTTCACCCAAAAAGAAAAGGACAATAGCGGCATCAATATTAACTAACAAAAAAAATCACGATTTTGATATCCAAATGAATACGTAATCATTAGCAAAACTCACTATAAAATTTGGAATTAAAGTAAATTAATTATGAATAGTATGAATGGAGATTTAACAGGCTGTCAATTGATAAATAACAATAACTTTATTTATATTAATGGCAAAATAATTGCTAAGGTAAATAAAATGCTAAGATATTAAAGAGGGTGTATATCTTTTTGTAAATTCAGCCAATTTCCATAATTCTCGCCATTTCCCCTAGCCGTTGACCCCCTTGCTTGGCCTACTCCCAGAGGCAGGTTTATATGTACGAAAAGCCTTCCTAAATTATCTTGCCTCAATACATTTCGAGTTGTTTGAATTCCAGATTCTATATTCCACTTCTCAAAAGGGAGGACTTTATTCTCCTTCCACGTACTTCCTCTTTCAGATTTTCATTAGTTATTTCCTCTACCAAGGTAAGAAATATTATTCACTTTAATTCTCTTTGATTACGAGTATGTGCCAAATCTTTGGTCACTTCAGTCTTATGCTTATTCCTTCGCAAAAGTTTGATTTTAAATGCTTATATAACTTTCAATAGCCAAGTCTTTTATTTCGATAAGAAGGTCGAAAGTTTATTATTTAAGTTACAGTGAAATTCTAATAATGCTTCTAATAATAAATCTTATAAGTATATCCAATGTCAGAAAATGTATAATTAAACTAAAGTCTGATTAACCACTTTCTCGAAGATAGGTTACAATATTTTATAAAGTTATAAAAAATTTAAATATTAACATTCTTTTCAATTAGAAAGTTACGGACTAAAATTTATCATTTTTCCCTTACCGAATTTTTTTTACCTTTTTTTCCTCATAGAAAATTTGATTAATGGATGAAAATAGAAAATAAACCAAAAGTACAAGAGAAAATGAATTAAAAAAAGGAAAAGGACAAAAGCAAAAATAAACAAAGTTATTAGATATAAATGAACTAAAAAAGTAGAAAATAAACGAAAACGAAAAAACATTTAAAATTAAAGTTAAAAATTATGTTTTTTATTTTTACAAGAATGTATGAAAATTTAGCGGACATCTCAAATTTGGAGGGTTTGAAATTATGGTATTTGCAGGTTTTTTTTTGGGCGGGAGTGGGTGATGGTAATAGTGTCTATATATGTGTATATATTATATAACTCAGACTCCTTTGATGAGAGTTTCTATTCGTGCCATGAGGAGTTGTCACATAATTATTTTCGTGCGAGGAGGAATTGTCACATAAGTTACCTATCACATTAAATTTATTCCCTCTTCTATTAAGTCATCTTTGACTCTCTTCTTCCTCGGGCTCTTACCCCATTTAGTTCTTTACAATTCTCGAAAGTTTTATTAATATTCTCCTCTCCTAATTTTTATCAGCCATTAATTTATATATTTTTTTATTTTCTATTGTTGAAATAACTATTTTTTAGAAAGAAATGTAAACATATACCGTATTTCACCAAAAAAAATACTAATAACTATAATAAAGGGACAAAGATAGTTTCACAAATTATCGAACATGAAACCTATTGATTACCAGACAATGGCGTTCGCGATTACACTTATCCTTTTTGAAAAATAAAACATAACCTTCAACAATGTATCATGAAATTGCCTTACGTGGATGCATGTGGTATTTATTAGTATTGAGTGCTTTTGATTTCCAATTTTCCCACTTTTCTAAATCTAACACATGCATCATCCGAGAATATTCCTTTGGGTGTTATTTATACCTTTGGCCCAAATAATCCCAACAAATATGCCCAAAAATGGGCTGCCCCTTCTAAATATTAAATGAAATTACCATACGGGGATATATATATATGGAGTTTATTAGTATTGAGTGTTTTTTATTTCCAATTTTCCCCCTTTTCTAAATCTAACCCACTCATAATCCGAGAATATTCCTTTGGGTGTTATTTATATCTTTGGCCCAAATAATCCCAACAAATATTAAAATCAACAAGGAAGAAGGAAAATCTAAAACCTCACTTCCCTCCCCGAAAATGGATTCATCCAAAAGCAGTCTGTTGCTATTGGTGGCTCTACTCTTGTTGTGGGGGAGGTGCGAATCAAGTATTTTCCAGAAACACAAAACCCATGTCCTGATCAGAAATGACCTGCAGGAACAACTCGACATGACGGTCCACTGCAAATCCAAGGACGACGATCTCGGGGTGCACGTGATCCCTCCCGGAGGGTCTTACGGATTCAGTTTTAGACCCAACTTCTTCTGTACAACTCTGTTCTGGTGCGACTTCGAGTGGTCGGGAGCATCGCGGGGTTATAAGGTGTACAGCTGCCAGCGGGATTACAATCGATGTTTCGACTGCACTTGGAGCATTAAATCGAGCAGCCCGTGTCTGTATAATGCCAAGACTAGTCAGTATGACCTCTGTGATAACTGGTAGAATGTCGAAGGCTCACCATTCTTATACAATAGTTAAAAACTAGTTTTTGGTCAAAAATAAAGGTTCATTCGAATCCCAATGTTAATTCATAGATGGCTAGTTCCTCCATAGCTACTACCCCAGGCTTGCGATGACTTTGTTGTTATATGGTTGGTGTCTTGGCATAGTGGACACTCTTTGAGCGTAATTTGAGATTGGCTAAAACCTCACCGCTTACCCAAAAAAGAAATATCATTTTGGTTACTGATAGGCATTGCAAGCTCATATGTTAAAAATTGCTAATCTCACCATAAAATTGCAATATCCAAAAAAAAAAGGCTCAAATAATTCTATTGTGGTGAATTTGGTGTAGGTGAAAAACATTAAGTCGCTCGAAAATATTAATATTTCAAATCTTAGAGTTTATTAGTATTTTTTCTATACATATACATATCAAATGCAATGGTCGGTTGAAGCACTAATCACATTTTGACGAGCAAATGTGTAAATCCCTGCCTTCTCATTTATCGATCTGTCATCGATATCCTAATATGCTAACCACTTTCCCGAAGATAGGTTACAATATTTTATAAAGTTATAAAAAATTTAAATATTACCATGACCTTACTCATACTCTTACCAATCTCATGCAACAAGAGAAGGTTGATCGTTATTAATCATAAAAGTTTTTTTTCCCCCTAAAAAAGTCAATCTTTATGTATATATATATATGTGTGTGTGTGTGTGTGTAAACTTGATAACTATATAATAAATAGGATTATAAAGGTAACTGTTGTGATATCATAGGGTTAGAAAGGTAAATATATAACTAATATTATTAATTAATTTTTAAAAGTTAGTTAATTTTCAATTACTTACGATACTATATTGCTTAATTTGTAAATGAGTATTATTAATTAATTTGTATATATATATATTTACATATTTTTTGTTAGTTTGTTTTAATTATTTCAAATTATCAAAATCGATGCCTCGGAGATGACAAGAAATAATGTAATTTCTAACATTTAAGGGGCAATAATTTTATATATGTACAAATCCACTTAAATTTAGATGATTCTAATTAGCGCAACAGACGAAACTAAAGAGTCTCGAAACTAGCAGTCAAGACGTATCCTCTCATCTAAGTATTTTATTCATCGAGTCTGTTGAGAAATTCAAACAAAGGACATTAGATTTCACCCAAAAAGAAAAGGACAATAGCGGCATCAATATTAACTAACAAAAAAAATCACGATTTTGATATCCAAATGAATACGTAATCATTAGCAAAACTCACTATAAAATTTGGAATTAAAGTAAATTAATTATGAATAGTATGAATGGAGATTTAACAGGCTGTCAATTGATAAATAACAATAACTTTATTTATATTAATGGCAAAATAATTGCTAAGGTAAATAAAATGCTAAGATATTAAAGAGGGTGTATATCTTTTTGTAAATTCAGCCAATTTCCATAATTCTCGCCATTTCCCCTAGCCGTTGACCCCCTTGCTTGGCCTACTCCCAGAGGCAGGTTTATATGTACGAAAAGCCTTCCTAAATTATCTTGCCTCAATACATTTCGAGTTGTTTGAATTCCAGATTCTATATTCCACTTCTCAAAAGGGAGGACTTTATTCTCCTTCCACGTACTTCCTCTTTCAGATTTTCATTAGTTATTTCCTCTACCAAGGTAAGAAATATTATTCACTTTAATTCTCTTTGATTACGAGTATGTGCCAAATCTTTGGTCACTTCAGTCTTATGCTTATTCCTTCGCAAAAGTTTGATTTTAAATGCTTATATAACTTTCAATAGCCAAGTCTTTTATTTCGATAAGAAGGTCGAAAGTTTATTATTTAAGTTACAGTGAAATTCTAATAATGCTTCTAATAATAAATCTTATAAGTATATCCAATGTCAGAAAATGTATAATTAAACTAAAGTCTGATTAACCACTTTCTCGAAGATAGGTTACAATATTTTATAAAGTTATAAAAAATTTAAATATTAACATTCTTTTCAATTAGAAAGTTACGGACTAAAATTTATCATTTTTCCCTTACCGAATTTTTTTTACCTTTTTTTCCTCATAGAAAATTTGATTAATGGATGAAAATAGAAAATAAACCAAAAGTACAAGAGAAAATGAATTAAAAAAAGGAAAAGGACAAAAGCAAAAATAAACAAAGTTATTAGATATAAATGAACTAAAAAAGTAGAAAATAAACGAAAACGAAAAAACATTTAAAATTAAAGTTAAAAATTATGTTTTTTATTTTTACAAGAATGTATGAAAATTTAGCGGACATCTCAAATTTGGAGGGTTTGAAATTATGGTATTTGCAGGTTTTTTTTTGGGCGGGAGTGGGTGATGGTAATAGTGTCTATATATGTGTATATATTATATAACTCAGACTCCTTTGATGAGAGTTTCTATTCGTGCCATGAGGAGTTGTCACATAATTATTTTCGTGCGAGGAGGAATTGTCACATAAGTTACCTATCACATTAAATTTATTCCCTCTTCTATTAAGTCATCTTTGACTCTCTTCTTCCTCGGGCTCTTACCCCATTTAGTTCTTTACAATTCTCGAAAGTTTTATTAATATTCTCCTCTCCTAATTTTTATCAGCCATTAATTTATATATTTTTTTATTTTCTATTGTTGAAATAACTATTTTTTAGAAAGAAATGTAAACATATACCGTATTTCACCAAAAAAAATACTAATAACTATAATAAAGGGACAAAGATAGTTTCACAAATTATCGAACATGAAACCTATTGATTACCAGACAATGGCGTTCGCGATTACACTTATCCTTTTTGAAAAATAAAACATAACCTTCAACAATGTATCATGAAATTGCCTTACGTGGATGCATGTGGTATTTATTAGTATTGAGTGCTTTTGATTTCCAATTTTCCCACTTTTCTAAATCTAACACATGCATCATCCGAGAATATTCCTTTGGGTGTTATTTATACCTTTGGCCCAAATAATCCCAACAAATATGCCCAAAAATGGGCTGCCCCTTCTAAATATTAAATGAAATTACCATACGGGGATATATATATATGGAGTTTATTAGTATTGAGTGTTTTTTATTTCCAATTTTCCCCCTTTTCTAAATCTAACCCACTCATAATCCGAGAATATTCCTTTGGGTGTTATTTATATCTTTGGCCCAAATAATCCCAACAAATATTAAAATCAACAAGGAAGAAGGAAAATCTAAAACCTCACTTCCCTCCCCGAAAATGGATTCATCCAAAAGCAGTCTGTTGCTATTGGTGGCTCTACTCTTGTTGTGGGGGAGGTGCGAATCAAGTATTTTCCAGAAACACAAAACCCATGTCCTGATCAGAAATGACCTGCAGGAACAACTCGACATGACGGTCCACTGCAAATCCAAGGACGACGATCTCGGGGTGCACGTGATCCCTCCCGGAGGGTCTTACGGATTCAGTTTTAGACCCAACTTCTTCTGTACAACTCTGTTCTGGTGCGACTTCGAGTGGTCGGGAGCATCGCGGGGTTATAAGGTGTACAGCTGCCAGCGGGATTACAATCGATGTTTCGACTGCACTTGGAGCATTAAATCGAGCAGCCCGTGTCTGTATAATGCCAAGACTAGTCAGTATGACCTCTGTGATAACTGGTAGAATGTCGAAGGCTCACCATTCTTATACAATAGTTAAAAACTAGTTTTTGGTCAAAAATAAAGGTTCATTCGAATCCCAATGTTAATTCATAGATGGCTAGTTCCTCCATAGCTACTACCCCAGGCTTGCGATGACTTTGTTGTTATATGGTTGGTGTCTTGGCATAGTGGACACTCTTTGAGCGTAATTTGAGATTGGCTAAAACCTCACCGCTTACCCAAAAAAGAAATATCATTTTGGTTACTGATAGGCATTGCAAGCTCATATGTTAAAAATTGCTAATCTCACCATAAAATTGCAATATCCAAAAAAAAAAGGCTCAAATAATTCTATTGTGGTGAATTTGGTGTAGGTGAAAAACATTAAGTCGCTCGAAAATATTAATATTTCAAATCTTAGAGTTTATTAGTATTTTTTCTATACATATACATATCAAATGCAATGGTCGGTTGAAGCACTAATCACATTTTGACGAGCAAATGTGTAAATCCCTGCCTTCTCATTTATCGATCTGTCATCGATATCCTAATATGCTAACCACTTTCCCGAAGATAGGTTACAATATTTTATAAAGTTATAAAAAATTTAAATATTACCATGACCTTACTCATACTCTTACCAATCTCATGCAACAAGAGAAGGTTGATCGTTATTAATCATAAAAGTTTTTTTTCCCCCTAAAAAAGTCAATCTTTATGTATATATATATATGTGTGTGTGTGTGTGTGTAAACTTGATAACTATATAATAAATAGGATTATAAAGGTAACTGTTGTGATATCATAGGGTTAGAAAGGTAAATATATAACTAATATTATTAATTAATTTTTAAAAGTTAGTTAATTTTCAATTACTTACGATACTATATTGCTTAATTTGTAAATGAGTATTATTAATTAATTTGTATATATATATATTTACATATTTTTTGTTAGTTTGTTTTAATTATTTCAAATTATCAAAATCGATGCCTCGGAGATGACAAGAAATAATGTAATTTCTAACATTTAAGGGGCAATAATTTTATATATGTACAAATCCACTTAAATTTAGATGATTCTAATTAGCGCAACAGACGAAACTAAAGAGTCTCGAAACTAGCAGTCAAGACGTATCCTCTCATCTAAGTATTTTATTCATCGAGTCTGTTGAGAAATTCAAACAAAGGACATTAGATTTCACCCAAAAAGAAAAGGACAATAGCGGCATCAATATTAACTAACAAAAAAAATCACGATTTTGATATCCAAATGAATACGTAATCATTAGCAAAACTCACTATAAAATTTGGAATTAAAGTAAATTAATTATGAATAGTATGAATGGAGATTTAACAGGCTGTCAATTGATAAATAACAATAACTTTATTTATATTAATGGCAAAATAATTGCTAAGGTAAATAAAATGCTAAGATATTAAAGAGGGTGTATATCTTTTTGTAAATTCAGCCAATTTCCATAATTCTCGCCATTTCCCCTAGCCGTTGACCCCCTTGCTTGGCCTACTCCCAGAGGCAGGTTTATATGTACGAAAAGCCTTCCTAAATTATCTTGCCTCAATACATTTCGAGTTGTTTGAATTCCAGATTCTATATTCCACTTCTCAAAAGGGAGGACTTTATTCTCCTTCCACGTACTTCCTCTTTCAGATTTTCATTAGTTATTTCCTCTACCAAGGTAAGAAATATTATTCACTTTAATTCTCTTTGATTACGAGTATGTGCCAAATCTTTGGTCACTTCAGTCTTATGCTTATTCCTTCGCAAAAGTTTGATTTTAAATGCTTATATAACTTTCAATAGCCAAGTCTTTTATTTCGATAAGAAGGTCGAAAGTTTATTATTTAAGTTACAGTGAAATTCTAATAATGCTTCTAATAATAAATCTTATAAGTATATCCAATGTCAGAAAATGTATAATTAAACTAAAGTCTGATTAACCACTTTCTCGAAGATAGGTTACAATATTTTATAAAGTTATAAAAAATTTAAATATTAACATTCTTTTCAATTAGAAAGTTACGGACTAAAATTTATCATTTTTCCCTTACCGAATTTTTTTTACCTTTTTTTCCTCATAGAAAATTTGATTAATGGATGAAAATAGAAAATAAACCAAAAGTACAAGAGAAAATGAATTAAAAAAAGGAAAAGGACAAAAGCAAAAATAAACAAAGTTATTAGATATAAATGAACTAAAAAAGTAGAAAATAAACGAAAACGAAAAAACATTTAAAATTAAAGTTAAAAATTATGTTTTTTATTTTTACAAGAATGTATGAAAATTTAGCGGACATCTCAAATTTGGAGGGTTTGAAATTATGGTATTTGCAGGTTTTTTTTTGGGCGGGAGTGGGTGATGGTAATAGTGTCTATATATGTGTATATATTATATAACTCAGACTCCTTTGATGAGAGTTTCTATTCGTGCCATGAGGAGTTGTCACATAATTATTTTCGTGCGAGGAGGAATTGTCACATAAGTTACCTATCACATTAAATTTATTCCCTCTTCTATTAAGTCATCTTTGACTCTCTTCTTCCTCGGGCTCTTACCCCATTTAGTTCTTTACAATTCTCGAAAGTTTTATTAATATTCTCCTCTCCTAATTTTTATCAGCCATTAATTTATATATTTTTTTATTTTCTATTGTTGAAATAACTATTTTTTAGAAAGAAATGTAAACATATACCGTATTTCACCAAAAAAAATACTAATAACTATAATAAAGGGACAAAGATAGTTTCACAAATTATCGAACATGAAACCTATTGATTACCAGACAATGGCGTTCGCGATTACACTTATCCTTTTTGAAAAATAAAACATAACCTTCAACAATGTATCATGAAATTGCCTTACGTGGATGCATGTGGTATTTATTAGTATTGAGTGCTTTTGATTTCCAATTTTCCCACTTTTCTAAATCTAACACATGCATCATCCGAGAATATTCCTTTGGGTGTTATTTATACCTTTGGCCCAAATAATCCCAACAAATATGCCCAAAAATGGGCTGCCCCTTCTAAATATTAAATGAAATTACCATACGGGGATATATATATATGGAGTTTATTAGTATTGAGTGTTTTTTATTTCCAATTTTCCCCCTTTTCTAAATCTAACCCACTCATAATCCGAGAATATTCCTTTGGGTGTTATTTATATCTTTGGCCCAAATAATCCCAACAAATATTAAAATCAACAAGGAAGAAGGAAAATCTAAAACCTCACTTCCCTCCCCGAAAATGGATTCATCCAAAAGCAGTCTGTTGCTATTGGTGGCTCTACTCTTGTTGTGGGGGAGGTGCGAATCAAGTATTTTCCAGAAACACAAAACCCATGTCCTGATCAGAAATGACCTGCAGGAACAACTCGACATGACGGTCCACTGCAAATCCAAGGACGACGATCTCGGGGTGCACGTGATCCCTCCCGGAGGGTCTTACGGATTCAGTTTTAGACCCAACTTCTTCTGTACAACTCTGTTCTGGTGCGACTTCGAGTGGTCGGGAGCATCGCGGGGTTATAAGGTGTACAGCTGCCAGCGGGATTACAATCGATGTTTCGACTGCACTTGGAGCATTAAATCGAGCAGCCCGTGTCTGTATAATGCCAAGACTAGTCAGTATGACCTCTGTGATAACTGGTAGAATGTCGAAGGCTCACCATTCTTATACAATAGTTAAAAACTAGTTTTTGGTCAAAAATAAAGGTTCATTCGAATCCCAATGTTAATTCATAGATGGCTAGTTCCTCCATAGCTACTACCCCAGGCTTGCGATGACTTTGTTGTTATATGGTTGGTGTCTTGGCATAGTGGACACTCTTTGAGCGTAATTTGAGATTGGCTAAAACCTCACCGCTTACCCAAAAAAGAAATATCATTTTGGTTACTGATAGGCATTGCAAGCTCATATGTTAAAAATTGCTAATCTCACCATAAAATTGCAATATCCAAAAAAAAAAGGCTCAAATAATTCTATTGTGGTGAATTTGGTGTAGGTGAAAAACATTAAGTCGCTCGAAAATATTAATATTTCAAATCTTAGAGTTTATTAGTATTTTTTCTATACATATACATATCAAATGCAATGGTCGGTTGAAGCACTAATCACATTTTGACGAGCAAATGTGTAAATCCCTGCCTTCTCATTTATCGATCTGTCATCGATATCCTAATATGCTAACCACTTTCCCGAAGATAGGTTACAATATTTTATAAAGTTATAAAAAATTTAAATATTACCATGACCTTACTCATACTCTTACCAATCTCATGCAACAAGAGAAGGTTGATCGTTATTAATCATAAAAGTTTTTTTTCCCCCTAAAAAAGTCAATCTTTATGTATATATATATATGTGTGTGTGTGTGTGTGTAAACTTGATAACTATATAATAAATAGGATTATAAAGGTAACTGTTGTGATATCATAGGGTTAGAAAGGTAAATATATAACTAATATTATTAATTAATTTTTAAAAGTTAGTTAATTTTCAATTACTTACGATACTATATTGCTTAATTTGTAAATGAGTATTATTAATTAATTTGTATATATATATATTTACATATTTTTTGTTAGTTTGTTTTAATTATTTCAAATTATCAAAATCGATGCCTCGGAGATGACAAGAAATAATGTAATTTCTAACATTTAAGGGGCAATAATTTTATATATGTACAAATCCACTTAAATTTAGATGATTCTAATTAGCGCAACAGACGAAACTAAAGAGTCTCGAAACTAGCAGTCAAGACGTATCCTCTCATCTAAGTATTTTATTCATCGAGTCTGTTGAGAAATTCAAACAAAGGACATTAGATTTCACCCAAAAAGAAAAGGACAATAGCGGCATCAATATTAACTAACAAAAAAAATCACGATTTTGATATCCAAATGAATACGTAATCATTAGCAAAACTCACTATAAAATTTGGAATTAAAGTAAATTAATTATGAATAGTATGAATGGAGATTTAACAGGCTGTCAATTGATAAATAACAATAACTTTATTTATATTAATGGCAAAATAATTGCTAAGGTAAATAAAATGCTAAGATATTAAAGAGGGTGTATATCTTTTTGTAAATTCAGCCAATTTCCATAATTCTCGCCATTTCCCCTAGCCGTTGACCCCCTTGCTTGGCCTACTCCCAGAGGCAGGTTTATATGTACGAAAAGCCTTCCTAAATTATCTTGCCTCAATACATTTCGAGTTGTTTGAATTCCAGATTCTATATTCCACTTCTCAAAAGGGAGGACTTTATTCTCCTTCCACGTACTTCCTCTTTCAGATTTTCATTAGTTATTTCCTCTACCAAGGTAAGAAATATTATTCACTTTAATTCTCTTTGATTACGAGTATGTGCCAAATCTTTGGTCACTTCAGTCTTATGCTTATTCCTTCGCAAAAGTTTGATTTTAAATGCTTATATAACTTTCAATAGCCAAGTCTTTTATTTCGATAAGAAGGTCGAAAGTTTATTATTTAAGTTACAGTGAAATTCTAATAATGCTTCTAATAATAAATCTTATAAGTATATCCAATGTCAGAAAATGTATAATTAAACTAAAGTCTGATTAACCACTTTCTCGAAGATAGGTTACAATATTTTATAAAGTTATAAAAAATTTAAATATTAACATTCTTTTCAATTAGAAAGTTACGGACTAAAATTTATCATTTTTCCCTTACCGAATTTTTTTTACCTTTTTTTCCTCATAGAAAATTTGATTAATGGATGAAAATAGAAAATAAACCAAAAGTACAAGAGAAAATGAATTAAAAAAAGGAAAAGGACAAAAGCAAAAATAAACAAAGTTATTAGATATAAATGAACTAAAAAAGTAGAAAATAAACGAAAACGAAAAAACATTTAAAATTAAAGTTAAAAATTATGTTTTTTATTTTTACAAGAATGTATGAAAATTTAGCGGACATCTCAAATTTGGAGGGTTTGAAATTATGGTATTTGCAGGTTTTTTTTTGGGCGGGAGTGGGTGATGGTAATAGTGTCTATATATGTGTATATATTATATAACTCAGACTCCTTTGATGAGAGTTTCTATTCGTGCCATGAGGAGTTGTCACATAATTATTTTCGTGCGAGGAGGAATTGTCACATAAGTTACCTATCACATTAAATTTATTCCCTCTTCTATTAAGTCATCTTTGACTCTCTTCTTCCTCGGGCTCTTACCCCATTTAGTTCTTTACAATTCTCGAAAGTTTTATTAATATTCTCCTCTCCTAATTTTTATCAGCCATTAATTTATATATTTTTTTATTTTCTATTGTTGAAATAACTATTTTTTAGAAAGAAATGTAAACATATACCGTATTTCACCAAAAAAAATACTAATAACTATAATAAAGGGACAAAGATAGTTTCACAAATTATCGAACATGAAACCTATTGATTACCAGACAATGGCGTTCGCGATTACACTTATCCTTTTTGAAAAATAAAACATAACCTTCAACAATGTATCATGAAATTGCCTTACGTGGATGCATGTGGTATTTATTAGTATTGAGTGCTTTTGATTTCCAATTTTCCCACTTTTCTAAATCTAACACATGCATCATCCGAGAATATTCCTTTGGGTGTTATTTATACCTTTGGCCCAAATAATCCCAACAAATATGCCCAAAAATGGGCTGCCCCTTCTAAATATTAAATGAAATTACCATACGGGGATATATATATATGGAGTTTATTAGTATTGAGTGTTTTTTATTTCCAATTTTCCCCCTTTTCTAAATCTAACCCACTCATAATCCGAGAATATTCCTTTGGGTGTTATTTATATCTTTGGCCCAAATAATCCCAACAAATATTAAAATCAACAAGGAAGAAGGAAAATCTAAAACCTCACTTCCCTCCCCGAAAATGGATTCATCCAAAAGCAGTCTGTTGCTATTGGTGGCTCTACTCTTGTTGTGGGGGAGGTGCGAATCAAGTATTTTCCAGAAACACAAAACCCATGTCCTGATCAGAAATGACCTGCAGGAACAACTCGACATGACGGTCCACTGCAAATCCAAGGACGACGATCTCGGGGTGCACGTGATCCCTCCCGGAGGGTCTTACGGATTCAGTTTTAGACCCAACTTCTTCTGTACAACTCTGTTCTGGTGCGACTTCGAGTGGTCGGGAGCATCGCGGGGTTATAAGGTGTACAGCTGCCAGCGGGATTACAATCGATGTTTCGACTGCACTTGGAGCATTAAATCGAGCAGCCCGTGTCTGTATAATGCCAAGACTAGTCAGTATGACCTCTGTGATAACTGGTAGAATGTCGAAGGCTCACCATTCTTATACAATAGTTAAAAACTAGTTTTTGGTCAAAAATAAAGGTTCATTCGAATCCCAATGTTAATTCATAGATGGCTAGTTCCTCCATAGCTACTACCCCAGGCTTGCGATGACTTTGTTGTTATATGGTTGGTGTCTTGGCATAGTGGACACTCTTTGAGCGTAATTTGAGATTGGCTAAAACCTCACCGCTTACCCAAAAAAGAAATATCATTTTGGTTACTGATAGGCATTGCAAGCTCATATGTTAAAAATTGCTAATCTCACCATAAAATTGCAATATCCAAAAAAAAAAGGCTCAAATAATTCTATTGTGGTGAATTTGGTGTAGGTGAAAAACATTAAGTCGCTCGAAAATATTAATATTTCAAATCTTAGAGTTTATTAGTATTTTTTCTATACATATACATATCAAATGCAATGGTCGGTTGAAGCACTAATCACATTTTGACGAGCAAATGTGTAAATCCCTGCCTTCTCATTTATCGATCTGTCATCGATATCCTAATATGCTAACCACTTTCCCGAAGATAGGTTACAATATTTTATAAAGTTATAAAAAATTTAAATATTACCATGACCTTACTCATACTCTTACCAATCTCATGCAACAAGAGAAGGTTGATCGTTATTAATCATAAAAGTTTTTTTTCCCCCTAAAAAAGTCAATCTTTATGTATATATATATATGTGTGTGTGTGTGTGTGTAAACTTGATAACTATATAATAAATAGGATTATAAAGGTAACTGTTGTGATATCATAGGGTTAGAAAGGTAAATATATAACTAATATTATTAATTAATTTTTAAAAGTTAGTTAATTTTCAATTACTTACGATACTATATTGCTTAATTTGTAAATGAGTATTATTAATTAATTTGTATATATATATATTTACATATTTTTTGTTAGTTTGTTTTAATTATTTCAAATTATCAAAATCGATGCCTCGGAGATGACAAGAAATAATGTAATTTCTAACATTTAAGGGGCAATAATTTTATATATGTACAAATCCACTTAAATTTAGATGATTCTAATTAGCGCAACAGACGAAACTAAAGAGTCTCGAAACTAGCAGTCAAGACGTATCCTCTCATCTAAGTATTTTATTCATCGAGTCTGTTGAGAAATTCAAACAAAGGACATTAGATTTCACCCAAAAAGAAAAGGACAATAGCGGCATCAATATTAACTAACAAAAAAAATCACGATTTTGATATCCAAATGAATACGTAATCATTAGCAAAACTCACTATAAAATTTGGAATTAAAGTAAATTAATTATGAATAGTATGAATGGAGATTTAACAGGCTGTCAATTGATAAATAACAATAACTTTATTTATATTAATGGCAAAATAATTGCTAAGGTAAATAAAATGCTAAGATATTAAAGAGGGTGTATATCTTTTTGTAAATTCAGCCAATTTCCATAATTCTCGCCATTTCCCCTAGCCGTTGACCCCTTGCTTGGCCTACTCCCAGAGGCAGGTTTATATGTACGAAAAGCCTTCCTAAATTATCTTGCCTCAATACATTTCGAGTTGTTTGAATTCCAGATTCTATATTCCACTTCTCAAAAGGGAGGACTTTATTCTCCTTCCACGTACTTCCTCTTTCAGATTTTCATTAGTTATTTCCTCTACCAAGGTAAGAAATATTATTCACTTTAATTCTCTTTGATTACGAGTATGTGCCAAATCTTTGGTCACTTCAGTCTTATGCTTATTCCTTCGCAAAAGTTTGATTTTAAATGCTTATATAACTTTCAATAGCCAAGTCTTTTATTTCGATAAGAAGGTCGAAAGTTTATTATTTAAGTTACAGTGAAATTCTAATAATGCTTCTAATAATAAATCTTATAAGTATATCCAATGTCAGAAAATGTATAATTAAACTAAAGTCTGATTAACCACTTTCTCGAAGATAGGTTACAATATTTTATAAAGTTATAAAAAATTTAAATATTAACATTCTTTTCAATTAGAAAGTTACGGACTAAAATTTATCATTTTTCCCTTACCGAATTTTTTTTTACCTTTTTTTCCTCATAGAAAATTTGATTAATGGATGAAAATAGAAAATAAACAAAAGTACAAGAGAAAATGAATTAAAAAAAGGAAAAGACACAAAGCAAAAATAAACAAAGTTATTAGATATAAATGAACTAAAAAGTAGAAAATAAACGAAAACGAAAAAACATTTAAAATTAAAGTTAAAAATTATGTTTTTTATTTTTACAAGAATGTATGAAAATTTAGCGGACATCTCAAATTTGGAGGGTTTGAAATTATGGTATTTGCAGGTTTTTTTTTGGGCGGGAGGGGTGATGGTAATAGTGTCTATATATGTGTATATATTATATAACTCAGACTCCTTTGATGAGAGTTTCTATTCGTGCCATGAGGAGTTGTCACATAATTATTTTCGTGCGAGGAGGAATTGTCACATAAGTTACCTATCACATTAAATTTATTCCCTCTTCTATTAAGTCATCTTTGACTCTTTCTTCCTCGGGCTCTTACCCCATTTAGTTCTTTACAATTCTCGAAAGTTTTATTAATATTCTCCTCTCCTAATTTTTATCAGCCATTAATTTTATATTTTTTTATTTTCTATTGTTGAAATAACTATTTTTTAGAAAGAAATGTAAACATATACCGTATTTCACCAAAAAAATACTAATAACTATAATAAAGGGACAAAGATAGTTTCACAAATTATCGAACATGAAACCTATTGATTACCAGACAATGGCGTTCGCGATTACACTTATCCTTTTTGAAAAATAAAACATAACCTTCAACAATGTATCATGAAATTGCCTTACGTGGATGCATGTGGTATTTATTAGTATTGAGTGCTTTTGATTTCCAATTTTCCCACTTTTCTAAATCTAACACATGCATCATCCGAGAATATTCCTTTGGGTGTTATTTATACCTTGGCCCAATAATCCCAACAAATATGCCCAAAAATGGGCTGCCCCTTCTAAATATTAAATGAATTACCATACGGGGATATATATATATATGGAGTGAGTTAGTTTTAGTATGAGTGTTTTTTATTTCCAATTTTCCCCCTTTTCTAAATCTAACCCACTCATAATCCGCGAATATTCCTTTGGGTGTTATTTATATCTTTGGCCCAAATAATCCCAACAAATATTAAAATCAACAAGGAAGAAGGAAAATCTAAAACCTCACTTCCCTCCCCGAAAATGGATTCATCCAAAAGCAGTCTGTTGCTATTGGTGGCTCTACTCTTGTTGTGGGGGAGGTGCGAATCAAGTATTTTCCAGAAACACAAAACCCATGTCCTGATCAGAAATGACCTGCAGGAACAACTCGACATGACGGTCCACTGCAAATCCAGGACGACGATCTCGGGGTGCACGTGATCCCTCCCGGAGGGTCTTACGGATTCAGTTTTAGACCCAACTTCTTTCTGTACAACTCTGTTCTGGTGCGACTTCGAGTGGTCGGGAGCATCGCGGGGTTATAAGGTGTACAGCTGCCAGCGGGATTACAATCGAGGTTTCGACTGCACTTGGAGCATTAAATCGAGCAGCCCGTGTCTGTATAATGCCAAGACTAGTCAGTATGACCTCTGTGATAACTGTAGAATGTCGAAGGCTCACCATTCTTATACAATAGTTAAAAACTAGTTTTTGGTCAAAAATAAAGGTTCATTCGAATCCCAATGTTAATTCATAGATGGCTAGTTCCTCCATAGCTACTACCCCAGGCTTGCGATGACTTTGTTGTTATATGGTTGGTGTCTTGGCATAGTGGACACTCTTTGAGCGTAATTTGAGATTGGCTAAAACCTCACCGCTTACCCAAAAAAGAAATATCATTTTGGTTACTGATAGGCATTGCAAGCTCATATGTTAAAAATTGCTAATCTCACCATAAAATTGCAATATCCAAAAAAAAAAGGCTCAAATAATTCTATTGTGGTGAATTTGGTGTAGGTGAAAAACATTAAGTCGCTCGAAAATATAATATTTTCAAATCTTAGAGTTTATTAGTATTTTTCTATACATATACATATCAAATGCAATGGTCGGTTGAAGCACTAATCACATTTTGACGAGCAAATTTGTAATCCCTGCCTTCTCATTTATCGATCTGTCATCGATATCCTAATATGCTAACCACTTCCCGAAGATAGATAGGTTACAATATTTTATAAAGTTATAAAAAATTTAAATATACCATGACCTTACTCATACTCTTACCAATCTCATGCAACAAGAGAAGGTTGATCGTTATTAATCATAAAAGTTTTTTTTTCCCCTAAAAAAGTCAATCTTTATGTATATATATATATGTGTGTGTGTGTGTGTGTTGTAAACTTGATAACTATATAATAAATAGGATTATAAAGGTAACTGTTGTGATATCATAGGGGTAGAAAGGTAATATATAACTAATATTATTAATTAATTTTAATGTTAGTTAATTTTCAATTACTTACGATACTATATTGCTTAATTTGTAAATGAGTATTATTAATTAATTTGTTATATATATATTTACATATTTTTTGTTAGTTTGTTTTAATTATTTCAAATTATCAAAATCGATGCCTCGGAGATGACAAGAAATAATGTAATTTCTAACATTTAAGGGGCAATAATTTTATATATGTACAAATCCACTTAAATTTAGATGATTCTAATTAGCGCAACAGACGAAACTAAAGAGTCTCGAAACTAGCAGTCAAGACGTATCCTCTCATCTAAGTATTTATTCATCGAGTCTGTTGAGAAATTCAACAAAGGACATTAGATTTCACCCAAAAGAAAAGGACAATAGCGGCATCATATTAACTAACAAAAAAAATCACGATTTTGATATCCAAATGAATACGTAATCATTAGCAAAACTCACTATAAAATTGGAATTAAAGTAAATTAATTATGAATAGTATGAATGGAGATTTAACAGGCTGTCAATTGATAAATAACAATAACTTTATTTATATTAATGGCAAAAAATTGCTAAGGTAAATAAAAGCTAAGATATTAAAGAGGGTGTATATCTTTTTGTAAATTCAGCCAATTTCCATAATTCTCGCCATTTCCCCTAGCCGTTGACCCCCTTGCTTGGCCTACTCCAAGAGGCAGGTTTATATGTACGAAAAGCCTTCCTAAATTATCTTGCCTCAATACATTTCGAGTTGTTTGAATTCCAGATTCTATATTCCACTTCTCAAAAGGGAGGACTTTATTCTCCTTCCACGTACTTCCTCTTTCAGATTTTCATTAGTTATTTCCTCTACCAAGGTAAGAAATATTTTCACTTTAATTCTCTTTGATTACGAGTATGTGCCAAACTTTGTCACTCAGTCTTATGCTATTCTTTGCAAAAGTTTGATTTTAAATGTTATATAACTTTCATAGCCAAGTCTTTTGTTGTTATATGGTTGGTGTCTTGGCATAGTGGACACTCTTTGAGCGTAATTTGAGATTGGCTAAAACCTCACCGCTTACCCAAAAAAGAAATATCATTTTGGTTACTGATAGGCATTGCAAGCTCATATGTTAAAAATTGCTAATCTCACCATAAAATTGCAATATCCAAAAAAAAAAGGCTCAAATAATTCTATTGTGGTGAATTTGGTGTAGGTGAAAAACATTAAGTCGCTCGAAAATATTAATATTTCAAATCTTAGAGTTTATTAGTATTTTTTCTATACATATACATATCAAATGCAATGGTCGGTTGAAGCACTAATCACATTTTGACGAGCAAATGTGTAAATCCCTGCCTTCTCATTTATCGATCTGTCATCGATATCCTAATATGCTAACCACTTTCCCGAAGATAGGTTACAATATTTTATAAAGTTATAAAAAATTTAAATATTACCATGACCTTACTCATACTCTTACCAATCTCATGCAACAAGAGAAGGTTGATCGTTATTAATCATAAAAGTTTTTTTTCCCCCTAAAAAAGTCAATCTTTATGTATATATATATATATGTGTGTGTGTGTGTGTGTAAACTTGATAACTATATAATAAATAGGATTATAAAGGTAACTGTTGTGATATCATAGGGTTAGAAAGGTAAATATATAACTAATATTATTAATTAATTTTTAAAGTTAGTTAATTTTCAATTACTTACGATACTATATTGCTTAATTTGTAAATGAGTATTATTAATTAATTTGTATATATATATATTTACATATTTTTTGTTAGTTTGTTTTAATTATTTCAAATTATCAAAATCGATGCCTCGGAGATGACAAGAAATAATGTAATTTCTAACATTTAAGGGGCAATAATTTTATATATGTACAAATCCACTTAAATTTAGATGATTCTAATTAGCGCAACAGACGAAACTAAAGAGTCTCGAAACTAGCAGTCAAGACGTATCCTCTCATCTAAGTATTTTATTCATCGAGTCTGTTGAGAAATTCAAACAAAGGACATTAGATTTCACCCAAAAAGAAAAGGACAATAGCGGCATCAATATTAACTAACAAAAAAAATCACGATTTTGATATCCAAATGAATACGTAATCATTAGCAAAACTCACTATAAAATTTGGAATTAAAGTAAATTAATTATGAATAGTATGAATGGAGATTTAACAGGCTGTCAATTGATAAATAACAATAACTTTATTTATATAATGGCAAAATAATTGCTAAGGTAAATAAAATGCTAAGATATTAAAGAGGGTGTATATCTTTTTGTAAATTCAGCCAATTTCCATAATTCTCGCCATTTCCCCTAGCCGTTGACCCCCTTGCTTGGCCTACTCCCAGAGGCAGGTTTATATGTACGAAAAGCCTTCCTAAATTATCTTGCCTCAATACATTTCGAGTTGTTTGAATTCCAGATTCTATATTCCACTTCTCAAAAGGGAGGACTTTATTCTCCTTCCACGTACTTCCTCTTTCAGATTTTCATTAGTTATTTCCTCTACCAAGGTAAGAAATATTATTCACTTTAATTCTCTTTGATTACGAGTATGTGCCAAATCTTTGGTCACTTCAGTCTTATGCTTATTCCTTCGCAAAAGTTTGATTTTAAATGCTTATATAACTTTCAATAGCCAAGTCTTTTATTTCGATAAGAAGGTCGAAAGTTTATTATTTAAGTTACAGTGAAATTCTAATAATGCTTCTAATAATAAATCTTATAAGTATATCCAATGTCAGAAAATGTATAATTAAACTAAAGTCTGATTAACCACTTTCTCGAAGATATAGGTTACAATATTTTATAAAGTTATAAAAAATTTAAATATTAACATTCTTTTCAATTAGAAAGTTACGGACTAAAATTTATCATTTTTCCCTTACCGAATTTTTTTTACCTTTTTTCCTCATAGAAAATTTGATTAATGGATGAAAATAGAAAATAAACCAAAAGTACAAGAGAAAATGAATTAAAAAAGGAAAAGGACAAAAGCAAAAATAAACAAAGTTATTAGATATAAATGAACTAAAAAAGTAGAAAATAAACGAAAACGAAAAAACATTTAAAATTAAAGTTAAAAATTATGTTTTTATTTTTACAAGAATGTATGAAAATTTAGCGGACATCTCAATTTGGAGGGTTTGAAATTATGGTATTTGCAGGTTTTTTTTTGGGCGGGAGTGGGTGATGGTAATAGTGTCTATATATGTGTATATATATATAACTCAGACTCCTTTGATGAGAGTTTCTATTCGTGCCATGAGGAGTTGTCACATAATTATTTTCGTGCGAGGAGGAATTGTCACATAAGTTACCTATCACATTAAATTTATTCCCTCTTCTATTAAGTCATCTTTGACTCTCTTCTTCCTCGGGCTCTTACCCCATTTAGTTCTTTACAATTCTCGAAAGTTTTATTAATATTCTCCTCTCCTAATTTTTATCAGCCATTAATTTATATATTTTTTTATTTTCTATTGTTGAAATAACTATTTTTTAGAAAGAAATGTAAACATATACCGTATTTCACCAAAAAAAATACTAATAACTATAATAAAGGGACAAAGATAGTTTCACAAATTATCGAACATGAAACCTATTGATTACCAGACAATGGCGTTCGCGATTACACTTATCCTTTTTTGAAAAATAAAACATAACCTTCAACAATGTATCATGAAATTGCCTTACGTGGATGCATGTGGTATTTATTAGTATTGAGTGCTTTTGATTTCCAATTTTCCCACTTTTCTAAATCTAACACATGCATCATCCGAGAATATTCCTTTGGGTGTTATTTATACCTTTGGCCCAAATAATCCCAACAAATATGCCCAAAAATGGGCTGCCCCTTCTAAATATTAAATGAAATTACCATACGGGGATATATATATATATGGAGTTTATTAGTATTGAGTGTTTTTTATTTCCAATTTTCCCCCTTTTCTAAATCTAACCCACTCATAATCCGAGAATATTCCTTTGGGTGTTATTTATATCTTTGGCCCAAATAATCCCAACAAATATTAAAATCAACAAGGAAGAAGGAAAATCTAAAACCTCACTTCCCTCCCCGAAAATGGATTCATCCAAAAGCAGTCTGTTGCTATTGGTGGCTCTACTCTTGTGTGTGGGGGAGGTGCGAATCAAGTATTTTCCAGAAACACAAAACCCATGTCCTGATCAGAAATGACCTGCAGGAACAACTCGACATGACGGTCCACTGCAAATCCAAGGACGACGATCTCGGGGTGCACGTGATCCCTCCCGGAGGGTCTTACGGATTCAGTTTTAGACCCAACTTCTTCTGTACAACTCTGTTCTGGTGCGACTTCGAGTGGTCGGGAGCATCGCGGGGTTATAAGGTGTACAGCTGCCAGCGGGATTACAATCGATGTTTCGACTGCACTTGGAGCATTAAATCGAGCAGCCCGTGTCTGTATAATGCCAAGACTAGTCAGTATGACCTCTGTGATAACTGGTAGAATGTCGAAGGCTCACCATTCTTATACAATAGTTAAAAACTAGTTTTTGGTCAAAAATAAAGGTTCATTCGAATCCCAATGTTAATTCATAGATGGCTAGTTCCTCCATAGCTACTACCCCAGGCTTGCGATGACTTTGTTGTTATATGGTTGGTGTCTTGGCATAGTGGACACTCTTTGAGCGTAATTTGAGATTGGCTAAAACCTCACCGCTTACCCAAAAAAGAAATATCATTTTGGTTACTGATAGGCATTGCAAGCTCATATGTTAAAAATTGCTAATCTCACCATAAAATTGCAATATCCAAAAAAAAAAGGCTCAAATAATTCTATTGTGGTGAATTTTTGTGTAGGTGAAAAACATTAAGTCGCTCGAAAATATTAATATTTCAAATCTTAGAGTTTATTAGTATTTTTCTATACATATACATATCAAATGCAATGGTGGTTGAAGCACTAATCACATTTTGACGAGCAAATGTGTAAATCCCTGCCTTCTCATTTATCGATCTGTCATCGATATCCTAATATGCTAACCACTTTCCCGAAGATAGGTTACAATTTTATAAAGTTATAAAAATTTAAATATTACCATGACCTTACTCATACTCTTACCAATCTCATGCAACAAGAGAAGGTTGATCGTTATTAATCATAAAAGTTTTTTTCCCCCTAAAAAAGTCAATCTTTATGTATATATATATGTGTGGTGTGTGTGTGTGTAAACTTGATAACTATATAATAAATAGGATTATAAAGGTAACTGTTGTGATATCATAGGGTTAGAAAGGTAAATATATAACTAATATTATTAATTAATTTTTAAAGTTAGTTAATTTTCAATTACTTACGATACTATATTGCTTAATTTGTAAATGAGTATTATTAATTAATTTGTATATATATATTTACATATATTTTTTGTTAGTTTGTTTTAATTATTTCAAATTATCAAAATCGATGCCTCGGAGATGACAAGAAATAATGTAATTTCTAACATTTAAGGGGCAATAATTTATATATGTACAAATCCACTTAAATTTAGATGATTCTAATTAGCGCAACAGACGAAACTAAAGAGTCTCGAAACTAGCAGTCAAGACGTATCCTCTCATCTAAGTATTTTATTCATCGAGTCTGTTGAGAAATTCAAACAAAGGACATTAGATTTCACCCAAAAAGAAAAGGACAATAGCGGCATCAATATTAACTAACAAAAAAAATCACGATTTTGATATCCAAATGAATACGTAATCATTAGCAAAACTCACTATAAAATTTGGAATTAAAGTAAATTAATTATGAATAGTATGAATGGAGATTTAACAGGCTGTCAATTGATAAATAACAATAACTTATTTATATTAATGGCAAAATAATTGCTAAGGTAAATAAAATGCTAAGATATTAAAGAGGGTGTATATCTTTTTGTAAATTCAGCCAATTTCCATAATTCTCGCCATTTCCCTAGCCGTTGACCCCCTTGCTTGGCCTACTCCCAGAGGCAGGTTTATATGTACGAAAAGCCTTCCTAAATTATCTTGCCTCAATACATTTCGAGTTGTTTGAATTCCAGATTCTATATTCCACTTCTCAAAAGGGAGGACTTTATTCTCCTTCCACGTACTTCCTCTTTCAGATTTTCATTAGTTATTTCCTCTACCAAGGTAAGAAATATTATTCACTTTAATTCTCTTTGATTACGAGTATGTGCCAAATCTTTGGTCACTTCAGTCTTATGCTTATTCCTTCGCAAAAGTTTGATTTTAAATGCTTATATAACTTTCAATAGCCAAGTCTTTTATTTCGATAAGAAGGTCGAAAGTTTATTATTTAAGTTACAGTGAAATTCTAATAATGCTTCTAATAATAAATCTTATAAGTATATCCAATGTCAGAAAATGTATAATTAAACTAAAGTCTGATTAACCACTTTCTCGAAGATAGGTTTACAATATTTTATAAAGTTATAAAAATTTAAATATTAACATTCTTTTCAATTAGAAAGTTACGGACTAAAATTTATCATTTTTCCCTTACCGATTTTTTTTTACCTTTTTTTCCTCATAGAAAATTTGATTAATGGATGAAATAGAAAATAAAAAACACAAAGTACAAGAGAAAATGAATTAAAAAAGGAAAAGGACAAAAGCAAAAATAAACAAGTTATTAGATATAAATGAACTAAAAAAGTAGAAAATAAACGAAAACGACAAAAAACATTTAAAATTAAAGTTAAAAATTATGTTTTTATTTTTACAAGAATGTATGAAAATTTAGCGGACATCTCAATTTGGAGGGTTTGAAATTATGGTATTTGCAGGTTTTTTTGGGGGTGGGGGGAGTAATAGGGTGTGATGGTAATAGTGTCTATATATGTGTATATATTATATAACTCAGACTCCTTTGATGAGAGTTTCTATTCGTGCCATGAGGAGTTGTCACATAATTATTTTCGTGCGAGGAGGAATTGTCACATAATTTACCTATCACATTAAATTTATTCCCTCTTCTATTAAGTCATCTTTGACTCTCTTCTCCTCGGGCTCTTACCCCATTTAGTTCTTTACAATTCTCGAAAGTTTTATTAATATTCTCTCTCCTAATTTTTATCAGCCATTAATTTATATATTTTTTATTTTCTATTGTTGAAATAACTATTTTTTAGAAAGAAATGTAAACATTATACCGTATTTCACCAAAAAAAATACTAATAACTATAATAAAGGGACAAAGATAGTTTCACAAATTATCGAACATGAAACCTATTGATTACCAGACAATGGCGTTCGCGATTACACTTATCCTTTTGAAAAAATAAAACATAACTTCAACAATGTATCATGAAATGCCTTACGTGGATGCATGTGTATTTATTAGTATTGAGTGCTTTTGATTTCCAATTTTCCCACTTTTCTAAATCTAACACATGCATCATCCGAGAATATTCCTTTGGGTGTTATTTATACCTTTGGCCCAAATATCCCAACAAATATGCCCAAAATGGGCTGCCCCTTCTAAATATTAAATGAAATTACCATAGGGATATATATATATATGGAGTTTTATTAGTATTGAGTGTTTTTTATTTCCAATTTTCCCCCTTTTCTAAATCTAACCCACTCATAATCCGAGAATATTCCTTTGGGTGTTATTTATATCTTTGGCCCAAATAACCCAACAAATATTAAAATCAACAAGGAAGAAGGAAAATCTAAAACCTCACTTCCCTCCCCGAAAATGGATTCATCCAAAAGCAGTCTGTTGCTATTGGTGGCTCTACCTTGTTGTGGGGGAGGTGCGAATCAAGTATTTCCAGAAACACAAAACCCATGTCCTGATCAGAAATGACCTGCAGGAACAACTCGACATGACGGTCCACTGCAAATCCAAGGACGACGATCTCGGGGTGCACGTGATCCCTCCCGGAGGGTCTTACGGATTCAGTTTTAGACCCAACTTCTTCTGTACAACTCTGTTTGGTGCGACTTCGAGTGGTCGGGAGCATCGCGGGGTTATAAGGTGTACAGCTGCCAGCGGGATTACAATCGAGTGTTTCGACTGCACTTGGAGCATTAAATCGAGCAGCCGTGTGTCTGTATAATGCCAAACTAGTCAGTATGACCTCTGTGATAATGGTAGAATGTCGAAGGCTCACCATTCTTATACAATAGTTAAAAACTAGTTTTTGGTCAAAAAATAAAGGTTCATTCGAATCCAATGTTAATTCATAGATGGCTAGTTCCTCCATAGCTACTACCCCAGGCTTGCGATGACTTTGTTGTATATGGTTGGTGTCTTGGCATAGTGGACATCTTTGAGCCGTTAATTTGAGATTGGCTAAAACCTCACCGCTTACCAAAAAGAAATATCATTTTGGTTACTGATAGGCATTGCAAGCTCATATGTTAAAAATTGCTAATCTCACCATAAAATTGCAATATCCAAAAAAAAAAGTAAATTATAGGCCTACTATGAAACTCAGCATTCATTTTATTGGGAAAATTACAATTTTTAATTTGGAAATGGAATTCAACAAATAAATGAAATTAAAGAAGAGTGGGAGTGGACACCTGGGAGAGGAATTAGAGAAAGAAGAGTGAGATAAGTTGTAAGAGAAAAATGGAGCGATTGAATTACAAGAGATGAAATTATAGAATTATCATTAGATCTTGTGTTTACTAATTTTATAATGAATCGGAGTAAGGATTTTTTTTGTTTGTAAACTCTGGTATCCAGAAGACTAATTGGATCCCGATTAATTCAGTCGAGTCAGGTTAGCTCATTAAGGGATAAAGCTTTCCCATGATGGATTTTTTGTATTCACAAAGATTCAAACTCTACACCTTCCTGAAGTGGAACGTACGCCGAACCGCTTAAACCAATCTCCGTTGGCGAGGAATGACAATTTTAGAATAGGAAAGTTACACTGCTACTTCCCTCTCCAATATAGTCGTAATATTATCTCTTTAATAAGATTAATTGAATTTTTGGAGATTTCTTTACCAAAAAAACCTATGATTCTTTTTTTGGATTCCCTTACATAAGATCATGACTGCACAGGTGTCATATATATATTATATATATATATATATATATATATATTATCTTGATTATTCACTCATGATATTTTGACTAACTATAATTCCGGCCACGTATCTTGTCATCGACGCTCGACCTTGCTCGTGACCGATCGAATCTACATCGATATAAAACCGATCGAATTGCACCGATTCCATCGAATTAAAAATAATTTAATTACTTAAAAAAACAATCGAATAAAATAATTACTTAACGAGTGACAGGCCACCTCCATGCCGTGGAAGTCACGGGAAGCATAAATGACTTCGACGACCTCCCTTGTGGAGGGGAGAGAGGGTGGTAGATCACGGGACCCTCCCTCCCAGCCACCTTCGCTGACGGGGAGGTCGCGAGAGGCGTCGAATGCCTCCGACATTCCATTTCCTTTGTTAAGTTTCATTATGCAACAACTTTTCAGTTAATTTACGAAATTATCAGTGAAAATGCGACCGAGTTCATTTTGTTACAATATTACACGAAAATCATAAATTCCTGATGTAATCGCACGGCATCACAAGTGTGTGATCATAATTAACAAATATGGTAAATTGCACTGGTGGTCCAAAATGTTTTACAAATGTTACATGATGGTCCAAAAAGTTTTTTTCGTTACATGATAGTACAAAATGTTTCAAAGCTGTTTCATGATGGTACAAACCGTCAACTCGAGCTTGACGCCATCAAGCCGATGCGACTGGCTACTACGTGTCGCCTCCTTGCTGACGTGGCCGAAATTTTAAAATAGTTTTAAATTTTAAAACTTTTAAAAAAATTTTAAATTTTAAAAAATTTTAAAATAATTTAAACTTTATTTAAAATTTAAATCATTTTATATTCCCTCTTTTTTATAAAATTCTTTTTTAAAATTTAAAAAATTTCCGAAATTTTTAAAATATTTAATTTTTAAAATATTTTAAAAATTAAAATTTTTTCAAAATAATTTCAAAATTTCAAAATTTTAAAATTAATTTTTTTTTTTTTCTAAATTTTACTCTTTTTTGTATTTTTTGTATTTTATATATTTTTTTTAAAAAATTAAAATTTTTTTATTTAAAAAAATTCAAAATTTTAAATAGTTTTTTTAATTTTTTTGAAAATTTTTACTCTTTTTTTGTATTTTTTTAATTAATTTTTTGTATTTTTTTGAACTTTTTAAAATTTTATTTTCTCTTAAATGACGTGGCGCACTATGATTGGTTCCACGTAACAGAAGTGACACATAGGACGCGCCACGTCAGCAAAATGTTAACGGCGTCAGGGCCAATTGACGGTTTGTACCATCATGAAACAACTTTGAAACATTTTGTACCATCATGTAACGAAAAAAACTTTTTGGACCATCATGTAACATTTATAAAACATTTTGGACCACCAGTGCAATTTACCCTAACAAATTTGCAAAAGTAGCACAGCTGTGGCAAGTTTCTACTGTCATTAACATCTACTGTCAAACTGAGAAAGTTACAACAAATATAGCTAAAAATAAGCCATCCTAATACTATAAAGAAAATAATTTTCTAATGAGAAAATAAACAAGAACAGAATCAACGGAGAGGAACAGAAAACAAAATATCCAATTTTCATCGCAAAAATGGAGTCATATCGGAGCAATATTTTGCTCTTGGTTGTTCCGTTCGTGTTGTGGGGAAGCAGTGACGCGTTTTATCTTTGATAAGAAGGATGTTCAACTCAAACATGAGCTGCAAGGAGGGCACAACTTGATGGTCCAATGTAGATCACGGGATGACGATCTCAGGACTCACGTGCTCCGTCCAAGACTTCCATTTTCGGCCCAACGTCCGCTGCAGCACGCTCTTCTGGTGCAAGCTTGACTGGGCAAATGTGAGCCACCACTACAATATATATGGCTGCCGCAGGGATCATTCTTATCCCCCAACTGCAAATGGAGCATACAGTCGGACCGGCGCTGCCTGCTCGAGATCTGGTCATCTCAATCTGAGCTTTGCACTAAATGGTCGTATACCGGGCAATTGACATTATAAAGGACAGACTCTCGCCACATGTACCTTAACCCTTTTCCTTTTGTTTAACCTTCGATTAAATGGTACGCATGTATGTGTGTGTGATCAACTACAAAGATGTAAGTGTATGTTTTCTATTTGTTGCTTTCTGCACTTTTCCAACATAAACCAAGAAAATTTTTGGTCCTGTCCACATCTTGTCTTGGCCTAGGCTCGGTCGAGGAGAGGCGGATTCCAGCATAAATACTTGCAGAGGAACAGACTCAGAAGACGGTCTTCGACGCATATCAGATAAATCCTCGAGTGTTCCCTCTTAATTCTCTCAATCTCGGTGCCCATTTTTAAACATATATAGTGTGGTCGATAATATTTTCCTCAAGGGATTATATGTCGAAAAATGATTTCTTAAATGGCGTACGATTCCCGAAGATTTTTATTATTAAACCCACCACCTAAAATTTTCAGTAAAAACGGCACCTTGATCTCTTTGAGTGATAAAAGAAATCTCGAAATCCTTTGATTATAATATTTTCATCCAATAGAAGAGGGTTCGAGACGGAGAAATCGATATTTTCAAGTCGCGAGAAATATTCATTTCGGGGCATTTCAGCTAAATATTTACTTCCCGATCATGAAAATATTTTTTGGTAAAATTTTCTCCTCTAAGATGTGCCAAATATCTTCAAGAAGGGTAAAAATGAAGTTTTTGGTTTAGGGACTTGGACATGATTAAATCGAAACGAACTAGTCTAGTTTGAACTAGTCGAACTCAGTTTTGTCATTCTGAAAAATTAAAGAGGGTTCGTGTGGGATACCACCCGCGCAAAGATACACTTGCACGATTACTACCTACGCGAGCCGCACTAGCTGGCCATCCTTATCTGGATGGCCTTCCGACGTGTTCGGGGGTTTTGAAATTTGAAAAGATCTCTTTAATATTGTCCATGCACTCTCGGTATTTACAAAACGACTCTCGTCTCCCCTTCCTCTATAAATAGACGATCAATTTCTAAAATCTAGATATTTTTGGCTGCCTCATGAGCTGAAACTTTGCCAAAATTGACCAAAAAATCCAACTACATATCTATATCTACCCCGATAGTAGTAACGATTCATCGTTCATACACCCAGGAACCTTGCTTGAAAGACGATAGGCCTGAAAATCGGAAGAAAAAGGTATAAACTCCATAAGGAGTATCCTGGTATAAACTCCCTTGCTTGGGTTTGAATCGATTTCACTCTTATTTCTCCATTTTCAACTTGAAAAAATAAATTTATAGTGAAATCTCGCACTTTCCTTTAATTTTTGAGTTAAATATATGCTTAATGATAGAGCAGTGACCATGAAATGCAAGAATCATCCCCGAGGAGATCGCTTGATGCCGAACTTGGCAAAGGAATAGAGATTGGGATGGTTTAAGCAGCTTCATTGTATTGTTAATATGTATTTATGTGTTAATATTGTCATATCCATTGGATTTATTCAAGCACTCCGATACACATGGACCTCCTGATGTCGGGGTTCCAACAAAGGAAGAAGAGATTGCAGTGTTTGCAATTAGTTCATTTATTGCAAATGCTTACTTAAATTTATGTTAGATGTTGAATGGATATGGAATGATAATTAGATGATGGGTCAAGTGGTTAGATTATGCTTTATGTGCCTAGTTAAGGTTAGACTTGCTAGAATTAGGATTAATTACTGTGCTTTGCTGTCGGGTCTATGTGCATAGGGAAATGGCCGAGAATGATTAAGCGTCAACTAGGTCAAAATGGATTGAAAGTTGGTTGGTTTTGGTCTCAGGTCTAGGATGGCCGAGAGATTTGCTTGCTAAATTGGAACCAAATTGACCTGAATTTGTTAGCTTACTCTCGGCCACATTGGAAGTGAGGTCCAAATTGATTAAATTGTCTCATTTGGTATTAAAAAATGAAATGGCCGAATATGTGCGTGTAACTGTGCATGGCCGAGTTGAACTTTTTGTGTCCCAAGTGTAAATTTCGCGTTAAATTGATCAGTTGAGGT
This sequence comes from Punica granatum, assembly GCF_007655135.1. Lineage (NCBI taxonomy): Eukaryota > Viridiplantae > Streptophyta > Magnoliopsida > Myrtales > Lythraceae > Punica > Punica granatum. The sequence continues at coordinate 14,773,832 of NC_045130.1, forward strand.
CCAAATTGGTTAATCACATATATTCGACACTTAACTCATGGAAATCGTGAATTAATACCCACTTAGATTATGGTCTGGGGCTTAATTTGAAAAGGCCCAAGTGATCCCGAGGGATTAGGACTCTTACGGTTCGTTTGGTTTCAGAGTTAAAGTAATTTTAATTTTGATTGTGGAAAATAACAAATGTTGTGTAGTGTGTTGAGTTAAAGTTAAAGTTAAAATTTTTTACTTGGGAAATATGTATTTTTGTAGTGTAGTGGGTAGAGTTAAAGTTAAAGTTAAAATTTTTGTGATTTTAACCCTGAAAAGAAATGGACCATTAGAGTCGGGTGTAGAATTGACTAATCTTCCCACATGGTTAAGAGTATGGAAATTAATGATTATGTGTTCTACTTGAGTGAAAATTGGTTCATTGAAACTAAAATTGATTAATCACTTATATTTGGCATTTAATTCATGAATTTGGAGTAACAAACACACTCAAGATTCCCAGAAATAAATTGAATAAGATCTGTGAGATCTTAAGGGTAGGAGCATTTTCAGATTTTTTGGGGAATTAATTGACTAATTATGTAAATTCGGCCCTAATAAAATTGGAAATTGAAAAGGACAAGATTTGCCAATAAAATATATAGACTTAGGAAAATTGCCTTAGGATTTTCTATGATAGGGGCTCTAGGCCCATTTTTCCATTTTTGGGCTTTGAGCCCAATTTCTATGTCCACTGGGCTCAATTGACTTTTCTTAAGCCGAATAAGGCCCATGGATGGATGAATGGAATGGAGATATACGTATGTATTGGATGGATGTATAGCACGTGAGGCGTACATGTATTTATAATTAATTGTATATATGTATAAATGTATTAATAAGACCCTAGACTCCTAGCATGCAACAATAGGACAATAATTTAAACAAGTGTTAGATAATTAAACCTAAGATGGTATCAACTGTGGCAATACCGTTACTTGTAGGCGTTGGTATTATAATAGAACTCCTGAATCTAGATTTCAAGTTCAAGTCCGAGTCAAAGTAAAAGTCCCTAGGTGATTAGTATCATGACCCGATTAGAGACTTAGGTGGCTCACTAGCCAACTTAAATGGTGTAATGACTACTCCAATTATGTTCCAAGCAATTGGTCGGTAGCTTGGTTTGGTGCGTCTAAGCTCATCGACCATCCGAAGCTCTGACTACTCTGTCTCGCGATGGTTGCATTGATGTCTGTCAAGGGGACGAGATTGCTCCTATGGTACTTTGGACTATCATTATCTGATCCCTCCTTGTTGTGGGGGAACCTAAGTCGACTGTTATCCCGATCCTCGGCTCTCTCCTTATCGAGGTTGTTGGGGCCAAAGGTTGTTGTAACAAGTGTTCCTATTCTGTACAGGAAACAACTCCCTCCGCCTCCGCCATCGCCATGGCCATCGCCATCGCCATCGCCTTCGCCTCTGCACCCTATCTCGCACCACCCCGTGCGTATGTAGTCCTCTCTTATCAGTGGCATACCTCTACGATATCAAACAGACACCACATTCGTTTCAATAGGATAGCACAAACAAAAGCTCAGATTAAACGTGCCGTCCGAATAGATTAATCCAATGCTTGTGTACCTGACATGAAAGATTGCTGAAACATCATCCCTTTCCAGGTAGAAATTGACGGCATCGATGAAAGTCTGGTAGGTGGAGACGTGAAGCCCATCGATCCTGGGATGGGGCAACCTCGGGTTGGGCGGTTGCTGGCCCTCCTGGAGCCTACTCATCCAGCGCCTGCCGGCCGGGTAGACGTACTCCCGCCACGCCGTGGTCACACAAGTGATGGGCGTCGAGGGGGGCAGGCCCACGAAGCCCAAGCTGGACATGATGCTCTCCAGGTGCCTGTGGCTGATTATTGGCCTGAAGGTCCGAGTGCACCATAGGGCCAATTTCAGCCGACTTCCGTGGTCCTGCTGCATTGCTTTTATCAGAATTCTAGGAACCGGAGTCGTCGAACTTGAAGGATCATTCTTGTTGCCAAAGACACCTGAACGAAGCTGAGAGGAGTAATCCGGCGCCTCTATCTTGACTTCGATGATACCCCCAATGAAGCGAACTCGAGTAACTAAGGACTTCCGTGACCGCCGTATGTGTCGTGATATACAGATACCACCGAACTGGGCAAGGAGATGAACCCATTGCTAATATATTGGGCAATCAGATTAACTGTTGACGGTAATTGCCTAATTCAATTTTTCGAATAGATTCTTTTTTAGCTCAAATTTTAAAAACAAATATATCGCTTGATAAGTGATACAAATATCTTCTAATAGAGATATCGAAATAAGGAGGATCTAACTCTTTTTCTTTTTTCTTTTTTCCTTAAAAAAAATCCCCTCCCATCAAAGACTAATAAAGTCATTATATTCACCAAAAAAAAAAAACAAGTCGTTGGATCGCTTGGGCTCCGCTCTTGGAAGTCTATAAGAGGCAATATTAAAATTTAGAACTTAAAAAGAGTTTCCTATTTGGTCCAAAATAAGAAACCTCAGGCTTGCGATAGGGAGTTCGACTATATGAATATTATAAACAGATCCTTTATCAAGGCGAAGTCAGTCCATTAAGAATCCGGATATCCGCGAGTCATATGTACGAAAATTTAAGAGATATTAGCTAGTTAAATAACCTTGGAGCGTGACAAAACCCAGCTCCATCGATCAGTCGAAGACTCCACGTTGAAGAGTACCGAAAACTAATCATTACTCATCATCTTCATATATCATATATATCCTGAAATTTGGTTTCTTTCAAGTGACTGTACAAGACAAATCGTTAATGTTGTCGGGCAACAACGTTCTTTAAAAAAAGAAGAAACACGTGACTGTTTTGAGAAGACGGGGGGAACTTCCAACTCAGATTGTATTGTTCTTCTTGAAGAGAGACAGAGACAGAGAGAGTAACTGTACAGAGTAGTGGGGAGTGGAAGTTATTGACTGACCTGCGCTGAGTCGCTGACTACAACAGAGGTGGAGTGGAGGTGGTAAGAACTCAACTGACTGCAAGTTCAAGACATGCTGAGCATTTCAAAATCGGAAAAGGAGGGAAAACAACACTGCAGGGAGAGTTCAGTTGCGGCGGAAGAGAAAGGAGGAGGAGATACGAGGTCGGGATGAGCTCCGGGAACGGGAGAAGATTGATTCCCTTCTTGTTGTTCTTCTTTGTGAGCTGGCGCGGGTCAAGTATAGTAGGCTTGGTTGCGGAGAGGGCTCAAGGTGCTGCCGTGTTCGATGTCAGGAGCTTCGGTGCTGTTGCAGATGGTTTCACTGATGACAGCAATGTCTGCTCTCTCTCTCTCTCTCTCTCTCTCTCTCTCTCTCTGTGGTCATCCGGTTATACGGACACCAACCGAAAATGCATCAGCCCCGGATTGGCTTAGCAGCTTTCGTTTTTCGATTCGGGAGTTCCTGAAACATTGATGAGCTTAAGAATCGGTGTTCTACTCCTTCCAATTATGCTTGGTCTCTGTTTTCGGAAAATCCAAGTTCGAGAAAGGCAGTTTCGGGAATTTGAAACTCTCAGCTTTCCCTTCATTTGAAACCAGTTGCTTAAGGTTTCTGAGAAACAGTCTTGCGCTTGTTAGTCTTACAAGACTGAAGTTTCGATGTTCAGAATTTCGAAGAATATTGTGTACGCACATATAGGTGAACTTATTGCCCCGAAACTACTGAAAACTATAAAAACTTCTGAGTTCAGTAACTATTAACTAACCTTCTCTGGTAACAGTGTAAGTTGCGTAGTAAAATGTTTCTCACCTGAGTTGAGTCATTCGTACTTCAAAAACTGATGTTTGGGAATTTGCAGGCCTTCTTGGCAGCATGGAACAAGGCGTGCCGGTTCTTGGGCGAAGTGAATATATTGGTGCCAAGAGGAACATACTTATTGGGGCCGATCAGGTTCGCAGGTCCTTGCAGTAGCGTGTCGTCCTTCACATTCCAAATCAAGGCAAGGCCGCAAACAAATGATGTCCTTTTAGTTTCAGTCTCTTGCTTTAATTTTCAGAATCCACTAAATATCACTATCATCGCCCTGATGAGGCAAATACTTGCAGGGTTATCTTAAGGCATCGACCAATCTGTCCAAGTATGAGCCAGGTGGTGGTTGGATCGAGTTCAGGTGGACGGAAGGCCTGACTTTAACAGGAGGAGGAACATTCGATGGTCAAGGGGCTAAAGCCTGGCCTTACAATAATTGCCCGATGAATATCAACTGCAAGCTTCTCCCAACTGTATGTCTAGTCTCAAAAGTCCACCCTCAATACTTCCATTCTCGTTTACGATTCGCAGAGGGGCTCGCTCGTAAACTAGCTTCTTGATTATTGCAGAACTTGAAGTTCATAGCGATGAACAGAACGGTTGTGCAACGACTAACATCCCTAAATAGCAAATTCTTTCACATTGCACTGGTGGAGTGCAGGGACTTCACAGGCAGCGAGATAGAGATCTCGGCACCGGAAGATAGCCCGAATACAGATGGCATACATGTGGAAAGAAGCTCGGGGATTGACATCTCAAGATCCCGAATTGGTACCGGAGACGATTGCATCTCCGTAGGCCAAGGGAACTCTCAAGTCACCTTGACCAGTATTGCTTGTGGACCCGGTCATGGAATAAGGTAAAGCCTGAATCCACAGCCTCTGATCCTCGGACGTAAGGGTCGATATTAATGTTTTCTGTATCAATATAGTGTGGGTAGTTTGGGAAGATATCCCAACGAAGGGGACGTGAGGGGCTTGGTGGTGAGGGACTCCACAATAAGCGGGACCACGAACGGCATACGGATCAAGACATGGCGGGACTCCCCCGGCAGCAGCGCCGCCACCAACATGACATTCGAGAACATAACAATGCACAATGTCCGGAATCCTATCCTGATCAATCAGGCGTACTGCCCATTCAGGTCCTGTAGTTCCAAGGTAAGCAAGCACCCAATCCCTTTGGTAACACAGAGAGCTCAATCAAACCCGTCCCGGCGAAACATCTCTTTCGATTGCAGGTGCCATCTCGAGTGGAGCTGAGCGATATACGATTCAAGGACATAAGGGGGACGTCGTTGTCTCCGGTGGCAGTGGCGTTGGAGTGTAGCAGGGCGATACCGTGCAAGGACGTGTACCTCGAAAACGTGCATTTGGAGCTTCTGAGGAGTGGTGAAAACAAGGAGGGACATGTTGCCACTTCTTCTTCATGTAAGAATGTCAAGGCCAAATTCATTGGGACTCAAATTCCACCACCTTGCCCTTAGCAAAAAAGACCCAAAAAAAAAAAGGACCATACTTACCACCACAACCACAAAGTTTCAACATGTGCTATATCCTTAGTAAAATGTCCTGTTGTAAGACTGTAAGTTTGTCCCCCCTACGTACCAAGATTTATCACCTTTTTTTTTATTGTTAAAACCCTAGATTACGAGGTACGAACCGGAACTTGTAATTCATGTTTAATCAGATGAAAAACACCATCGCTCGGTGTATGATTTTGTATTGGTAAAATGATTATGTGTAATGACATTGTAACGGTTCATTTGCAACTGGAAACTTTTCAGATGTTGTATATGTACAGATCATGTTGTAGTATTTGAGAATTTGATAAATATATGTATTATACTCAAAATTTAATTGGCGGCTCAACGATGTTGTCAATTTTTTAATAGAACCGTCCCCTTAAATTGAACGTCATACGAACTCGAATGGGCTATATGCAAAGACCATAACTTCGTTCTCTATAACAGCTCAAAAATCATTTTCATAAAGAAACTTGTAGTTAAGAAGGAATCTCCGAGAAATGCACGCGGAGTCCTTGACGACGCCAATCACGTGTGTGCATGCATATGAAATTACTTGGATTCATGATTTGTTGGAATATTCACGAGTTGGAAAAATAAATTCTTCTTTATTAAAGAATAGAAAAAAAAAGGATAAATGTCCAAAAATATCACAAAGTCACGTTTTATCATAAACTGTATTTTTGCTATAAAATATACAAACTTTGCATTTTTTTTTTTTACGTTTGATCACAAACTATATTTTCTGGCTAAAAAATACATAAACTTTCATTTTTTCGTCCTATTTAACATCCGTCCAAATTTTAGTCAGTTTTACTGACGTGGCTATTAACAGATAACATGTGATAAACGGTTACTACCAATAATTAATGTGGCGAGCCATGTTATTAAAAAAATAATTAAAAAATTTGAAACTTGGACAATCAGAGATACGGAGGTAGGTGGCTGCCTCCATAGCTGCCATCCATGAAGCTTCATCGGCGAAGCCATAGAACCTTCTGTGTGCTTCAATCGAAGCGCAGAGGTTTCGATGAAGCTTTTCAATCGAGTCCTTTAGGATTCGATCAAAACCACACATGGTTTGATCAAAGTCTTGAAGCCATAGTGGGCTCGATCGAGGGTTCGATGGCTTCTTCGATGAAGTTTTATGGGATAAAATTGTCAGAAATTTGAGGACGCTAAATGGAATGGAAAAAATGAAAGTTCGTGTGTTTCTTAGTAAAAAAATATAATTTGTGATATAATGTAAAAAAATAATAATAATAAAGTTTGTGATTTTTTTTTTACATTAACCCTTAAAATAATAGTTTTCAAGCAAAAAAATATAAGAATATGCGGTCAGATTCTCGAGGCAGTTGTTAGCTTAGAGGAGACGTCGTCAGCTCGTGAGCTGAAGCGAGACAAGAGGGGAAAATCACTGCAGACGATTGATTGATTGGGAGATCGGAGCTCGGTGGAAGAATGGAGAGCGCGTCGGAGCTGGTACCGTTCCCGCTTCTGATGACGCCGATCGAGTCCAACTACAGGTCCTGCACCATCCCCTATAGGTTCCCCTCCGACAACCCCAAGAAGGCCACCCCGACCGAGATCGCCTGGATCGATCTCTTCCTCAGCTCCATCCCTTCTTTCAAGTAAGCTCCCCAATTCATCGCTTCCGTTACTGACGCTCTTAGTCTTCCTAGTCCTAGCTGAGGTAACGGATGAGTTTCCTCCACGAGATGCAAATGAGTTTCGTATCCTCAGCTGCAGTTGCTGCTTGCTTGCATTCTCTTGTTCTCTGTAAAACCTCATCGTCGTTCTTGGGTCATGTGACAGGAAGCGAGCAGAGAGTGATACCACAGTTCCCGATGCGCCTGCTAGAGCTGAAAAATTCGCTCAGAGGTACATGCATTTTTGTTTTTGAGTATCAAATTCGTTTTTTTTTTTTTCCTTTTACGAGGCAAATGAGACACTGTACTCTGCAGTTCTTAGTTTCGATAAGAACTTCTGATCGAACTACGTTTATTCATGTCCCTGAAAGGTATTCTGAGATACTGGAGGACTTAAAGAAAGATCCCGAAAACCATGGTGGGCCTCCTGATTGCATTGTAAGTGAAAATGTACTTAAAATTATATGTTGAACTATATCTGATGGAGATTGGGATACTCTTGAATGCTCACTTGCTCGTGTTGTCTTCCTTTCCACTTTGGTTCGGCATTAGCTCCTCTGCAGACTTCGCGAGCAGGTTCTTAGGGAGCTCGGATTTAGAGACATATTCAAGAAGGTGAAGGTGAGTCTTGATTTTATTTCTATCTGCTGTAAGACAGTATGACCTGATCATGCAAGACTATAACCTGACGGAGATTCGCTTCTTGTACATCCATGTGTGTTGGTAGGAAACCAAAATCAGAATGACTGGTTTTCTTCTTCAATTTGCTTAGCTGATTTCTCCCCTCTAAATGAAATAGGATGAAGAGAATGCAAAGGCTATATCTCTTTTCCCGGATGTAGTGAAGCTTAATGATTCCATTGAAGATGAAGAGAAGCGTTTTGAAAATCTGGCCAGAGGGATATTTGCAGGAAATATATTTGATCTTGGTTCTGCTGCTGTAAGTTACCTTCTCATCATTTGTCCTCAGCAAATGTCCAGCAGCTCACCAAATATATTCATAGTTTTCCCATGGAAATTATATGAACATGTCTGATTCTTAAGATTCACTTCTAGAGGCCCACTAAGTTCCTGCCTTTCCTGATAAATCTGTTGCCTTGTCTTCCCATGCCATTTATTCTGCATATTTGCATATGCCCTCAAAGCTCTCCATTTGTACCTAGTAAAATGAAATTGGTCATTACAATACGAGAAACAAAATTATTACTGTTTACATTATTTATGAATTACCTTCATTTAGAGGGCTAGCTATTGGCATGAATTACCATCTTTAATTATATAATATTCCTTTTTACCACTTTTGAAGCTTGCAGAAGTCTTCTCCAAGGATGGGATGTCCTTTCTGGCTAGCTGCCAAAATCTACTTCCGCGACCATGGGTCATTGATGATTTGGACACTTTCAAACTAAGATGGGTCAAAAAATCATGGAAGAAGGCAAGTTTCATGTGTACTCAATAAATTCGATGCAAATTTTGATTCAATTTATGTATAGATCACTTGCGAATCATATACATTTACAAATAATCTACAGGCTTGTGCACTAATGGGGTCTTTCATGACAGGCTATTATTTTTGTTGATAACTCTGGTGCAGATATTATTTTGGGCATCATGCCATTTGCAAGAGAGTTGCTGAGGCGGGGAACTCAGGTTTGCATTTGTTATTGTACTCATGTAACACCGACTTATTTATCGGTTTCCTGAGCCTAGTAATTTTCCTTTTTAATAAAATGTTGTTTGGGAAGTAGTAAACCAATACACAGGAAGAATCACTGTCTGATGACGAGATTTATTGTTTTTGCTCATATGAGTTCAACTATGATAATTATATAATTATATTGGGAGAAATGGCCTGATGTTAAAACATTCTCGACATGAAGAATTTAGGAAAATTCACAACCTGAAGTTCTTTCTCTATTTACACATTGACATTGTATGGAAAAAAAAAGAATGCCATCTAAGTTTTGGGCTTATGACTATGTACTAAAATATAGCTAGATATTTGGTTTGAAGTTAGGTGAAGATCTGGGGTTTACGAGTGGTAACTGCCTTATCATGGATTCTTCACTCTTATTTTCAATCTCCTCTTTAAACTGTGTAGGTTGTGCTTGCTGCTAATGATTTGCCTTCTATCAATGATGTTACCTACCCTGAATTGCTGGAGATTGTATCAAAGGTAAGCAGAGAACGTTTAATCATATTTCAATTAATTTTGATTTTGTGCTGACAGCATGATCTTATCAGTTGAAGGATGAACATGGGAAGCTAATGGGTGTAGATACATCAAACCTTTTGATTGCTAACTCTGGGAATGATTTACCGGTACGAAACAAAGACTTTTGCGTATAGTTTTTATATGTGTTGATGGCTTAGCGAAAAGATGGGTTCTATTATCTTATGATATATCTTGAAATGAATAAAATTGTTGCAGGTCATAGATCTAACCAGTGTTTCTCAAGAGCTGGCATATCTCGCTAATGATGCGGATCTTGTTATCATGGAGGGAATGGTAAGCTCTTTTCACGTCAGGCCAACAAGTTAACTGCATTGTTTTATTTCTAGTTTAGTGCTCGCCTTAGTTTCTTTACAAGGATTTCGGCTGTATATATTCCTTCTTCCCAAGGATATGATAAAATTAAGCAGTGGAAGCCAAAAGGAAAAAAGAGAAAGAAAAGTTGTGAAGGAATTATCAAGAGATGCTACAGTTTTTCCTTTAACTGGACCTTGTGGTTCCTGGCCTCAGTTAAGTTTTGATAAAAGCCAGCAGCCATAAACAACCTTGTGCAATGTGATTGATTTTCTTCCCCCAAATTAAGTGTCCTAGCATTTGGTTGAGCATGATCTGTATATGTTATAGGAAATTGTCTGATGCTTCATTCTCACTAAGCAACGAATGATTCACACTTCTATTGGCAGGGTCGTGGAATTGAGACAAACCTCTATGCACAATTCAAGTGCGATTCTCTCAAGATTGCTATGGTAAATGAATCAAGAAGTTTAGTTTTGAATTCATCAGTTTTCATCAACTATCTTTTTCGTGGCACTTTTTTTGGTAAATGCAGTCATAGAGTAGTTGAATCATTACTATAATATGCACTTGGTTGTGCAGGTGAAACATCCGGAGGTCGCCCAGTTCCTAGGCGGACGGCTTTACGATTGCGTCTTCAAGTACATGGAAGTATCCAGTCCTTGATCAGTTTATCTGTACACTCAGCCTGATTCTTTTATGTTGCAAGAAATTGGAGGTAGATCTTCTTTAGCATAAGAATTATCTTATCGAAACAGGGGATAGAAGAAGGAAGCCGTTTGCGCAGATTGAATAGAAGTTCGCCCTGCTTTCTACGTATTTATGTATGATGTACCCTTTTTGCACAATGGATCATCCTGACCTTCAACTTCGGCTCATGCAGTTTCGATTAGTTTTCTCGTATCTGAGAATTTTGGGTGGGCTAGCAGCCATCATTTTATCGAGAGGCTAAGATGGTCTTGGATTAGCCACTCCAGCCTCGATCTATGTTCTCCATGGCCTCAAGTTGAGACTGGGTAGCCTCGATCTCTCTTGATGAAGGCTGCTTTTCGTGTTTTACCAGAAAAATATATTACATTCCCTGTGATTGGACATTTCCAGCTAACCTTTCCTTGTGACAATACTCAAATCAAATGCTCTTAATTATGTCCAGCTTCTCAGATGGCCTGCTTGTTTCGGGGTCTCGACTTTATATCGAGTCAAGGATATATACTTCTGTGGTACAATATTCCTGCAATATTAGTCAGGTCACTGCTCCTGCTTTGTTATGTTGGTTCTTCCATGATGACGAGTCCTTTTCTGCTCTCAAAAATCCTAATTAAATCGTGAAAATAACGGTAATGGTTTGGGGCTTTCCCACCCCAACCAACCCCCCCTGGCCCAAACAAATGTTGAACTAATAATAAATTGACAATTTCCAATTTACAGCGATGAGAGGGATTCAAGTGGGGGCATACTTCGACCGACAGCTTAAGTTGGTTTCTCGTACATTTGCTTTCGTATTAAAATTCGGAGATTAGTCGAGTGAAAATCGAAAGCACATCTCATTATTATTTATTTGGCTGAATTTATATGGGCAAACGCAAAGTGGGAAAACTCTGTACTGCAACGATTAATTTGAAAATTTGTTTGGAACCCTACGTTAGATTTTTAATTCAAGACAAGCTTTAGACGTACTGTTTAGATGTTACACTCCCACTAATAATGAGTTTATACATCTCTTTCCCACACGTTTAGCAATGCCAATTTGCTAAACAAGTACGCTCTATCCTTATAAGGTGTGAGTTAGAACGTCGCAATTTATACCGCAAGACTAATTAGCATAAAAAATCAGCCCGCAGTGGACCCCTTGGACACCGTCTCTTTCCAACTCCAACTAAATGCTCGGGACTACATTCTTCAAAAAAAAAAAAAACTAAAAACTGATCGGGACTACCGTAACCTAAAGTTATGTTAGTGGCACTATCTTGAACTATTGATCTATATGCCTGCACTTCCCTCGGCTTCTCGATTATATTGTATTTGGTTTTAGAGTTGAATTTTGATTTTAATTGATTTGTAATAATTGTATTGTTGAATTATCAGAAAAAAAAATAAAAAGTAATGAATAATCGAGAGAAAGTAATGATTGTATCGTTGAATTGTGGAAAAAGTAATAAATAGTTGAGAGAATTTAGTATTAGAAATTGAATTAAATTGTTAAAAAAATTGAAGAAAAAATAAAAAAGTAATAATTGTGTTATTAAATTAATGATAAGTTAATTTAAGTGGAGCAGAGTTAAAAAAGAATTGTAAAATTAAATGGGTTTATTTTTGAAATTTTGGTGAATGATGAAGGAAATTTTTGTTCACATCCGGAAACTCAATGAATCCGAACTAATTCAGTTCAAGTTAGTTCTGTCCATTTAAGGATAAAGGTCTCTCCCAATATAAATATTCTTTATTCACGAAGCTCAATTTCGATATCTTATTTGGAAATAGATCCGTTTGGTTTCGCAGTTAAAATTATAAAAATTTTAACTTTAATTCAACATACTACACAACAAAAATACATAATTTTTCAAGTTAAAAATTTTAACTTTAACTTTAACTCAACACACTCCATAATTAATTTTTTTTTTTTCCACAATCGAAATTAAAGTTATTTTAACTCTGAAATCAAACGGACCGTGAATCGAACCATTTGATTCGGGAACTCGAAAAAATAAAATAAAAATAGAGGATCACTGGTGGGCCCCAGCCAACACCTCTCCTCCACCCTCCATACAAACAACATACTACACACCGAATAATAGCTGTGTTTGTAGGGATGTCTTGACTGACCTTCTTCACCTCTTCCCACGTCCTCTCCTCTCACCGACAGCCTCCTCCATCTCCATCTCCATCTTCCTCGTCCTCGTCCTCGTCCTCCTCCTTCTCCTCCTCAATCTCCATCTCCGTCTCCGTCTTCTGCTTATTCTTCTTCTTCATTCGGTATCTCTAACGGACGACGACGATGAGCTCCATAATTGAGAGCATCCAGAAGATCAGAACGAGCCAGTCCCTACCCCTCTCCCACTCAGATCCTGACCCTTCCTCCGCCGCCAATGGTGGTCTCCGCCGTCGCCTCTCCTCCCTCTCCCTCAAGCTCCAGACCGCACCCTCCCTCTCCGCCTCTGCTTCCGCCACCGCCTCCTGGGCCGCCGCCTCCTTCCGCCGCTCCAAATCCCTCTCCTCCATGGGCGAGGCTGCCGGCACCTCCATCCGCCGCTGGTGGGACTGGGGCTGGACCTGGATCCTCTCCAAGAAGCCCGTCTTCGCTCGAGATCTCGAGATGAATGAGGTAATGCACATGCACACCCATTCCTCTGCATGGGTCTTCTTCTCAGATCTGTTCCAAATTTTGTGCTAATGGCGTTCTTCTTTTTTAACATCATCGGTTGCAGGAAGAGGCGAGAGCTATCGGGTCCGGCCGCAGAGGGAGCTGGAAGCACGTCCTCTTCAAGGTCCGGTCTGAGATCAGGAAGCTGGTCGGCTCCGACGCTCACATGGGCCTCCCTCAGACCATCAGACAGTAAGTAGTAGTAAGGCCGCGTTCGGCTTGGCATAAAAACAGGATACGAAGTATTCGAACTGCATCACATTCCATCACCATCTCGAGCTTCGTCTTCGATCCCGAACATCGGAATAAGGATTTTCGCCGGAGGTACACGGAAACGAGACCCCCCCATTGGCTTGCCCAGATCAGTGATTTCTTACTAATATTACGAAAGTTTGAAGCTTTCGCGAACATAGTAAGATCCATGAAAGGTGTTGAAGTATAGCTCTGCATTTTCCTGCAATTGATTTGATTCTTTCCTCTTCCGTTTCTTCTTCTGGTTCTGTAAAATTGAAGTTTCATTGGTGTTGAATCTGGTGGAGAATTTGGGAAGTATGTAATTAGGGTTCATCATGCTGTTGTTTGTTTGAATTTTGATTTGATTGGTTCTTGTGGAGGGTAGATTAGATAGACAGAAAGACCAATTGCTGGAAGCTTTGCTTATATTGTCATTGTACTATGTAGAAAAGAGATGGCCATTAACTTTGGTAAATACGACTATATTGTTTTTTGTATTGTCACTAAAACAATTCTTTCGGAATAATTTGGTCCTTCATGCTGCATTTGTATTCTGCTTTGGTCATCCTATATTTCTTCCCTCGATGGGGCAAAGACCGGTCGGGGTTTGCTATGGCCGAGGATCGCCAATCACTGTTTTCGACGAATGAATTACACTGCACATGAACTTCGACTCTCCGTCGTTTGGTTCGGTAGTAGCACAAGCACTAGCACACTTTACATTTTCATTTTGATTCTTGAACTTCTGTCCTTGTCTCGCTTGGACCCTTAAGTTTCCAAATTTTACTTTCTCCAATTGTGATTTGAAAATAATCTCAATATAAAAGCCATAATGGCATGTTACGTTGAGTGCCTTCGATCAATCGCCATTCCAGAATCACCACATATTACTTAGAGCCTGTCTTCGATCTCATTTAATAGCAGTATCATAAGAATGAAAGTGAAACCATGCAAGGAGAAAATGAATAGTATGAGTAGCTAATTTCGAGATTATTACATGATCTCAGTTTAATGAACTGAATTGAATTGAATGAATCACACAGAATATAACACTTTGAACTTACACATAGTTTCATGAGTAGGGCATAACCATGATCCGACTTTTTATCATGCGTCGTCGGGCTAATCTCCAGAAGCTTCGAAGATCAACGGTAAAACCAACTGGACGAAGACAGAGGACCCAAAATAAAGGAGCAAACTCACCTTTAGTAGTAAGTTTGTGTTTGTTTTTTAAAAAATTTTCAACTCAACTCCACTCATCTTCAATTTAACGTCACAATTATTACTTTTTTATTTTAAAATTTTTTTTAATCATTCAATTCAATTTTTAATATTAAATTCTCTCAACTATTTATTACTTTTTCATAATTCAACAACATAATCATTACTTAATTATTATTATTTTTAAATTATTTATTACTATTTTATATTTTTTTCATAATTCAACAATACAGCCATTACAAACCAATTAAAATCAAAAATTTTAAATCTAAACGGACTGAACATTGACTCAATCTCCATTGACTCATCTGCCCGACACGGTGACTGCTCTGTTCCTTTCTTTGACTGCCGTCGCCTTCTTTCTCCTCTGCCCGTCTTTCGCTTTCCCCACTTCCCTTCACCCTCCTGCCTCCACTCCTCTGCTCATCAGAGGATAAGGAGAGCAAAGCCGTGAGAAGGACGAGACCCAAAAAGCAGAAATGGCATTAGCATCACCTTCTGCAACTGCTAGCCGGACTAGTGTCATCTCTTCATCGTCTTCCTCGTCACATTCGAGACCCTTCGGCGCCCTCTCCTCCCCAAGGTCCCAGAAGCTTCGGAGCTTCCAATCCTCTTCTCAATTCGGCCTCAATTGCACCTCTTCCCCTCTGTCTCAACCGACCCACCACTCTTTCATCCGCTCTTCTTCCATCGCCAGCTCCCCCGTCACAGATGTTGAGCTTCCAGAGAGCTCCACCGCCTGTAAGTGCTCTGCCTCTCTTTCATTTGCTCCCATACGCACATCTAGCGAGGAAAATAATTGATTTTTATTTAAATTACACGTGCATTGAAGCATGGGAGAAATTCGCTGAGAACGTGTCCGGCGAATGGGATGGGTTTGGGGCTGATTTCACGAGCCAAGGACAGCCCATCGAACTTCCGGAGTCGGTAGTTCCTGAAGCTTATAGGGAGTGGGAGGTTAAGGTGTTTGATTGGCAGACTCAATGCCCTACTCTTGCCAAACCCACGGAACAAGTCCTTCAGTACAGGACAATCAAACTGCTTCCTACGGTCGGGTGTGAAGCTGATGATGCTACGAGGTACAGCATTGACGAGAGAAGCATCGGAGACGGGAGCAACAAAGTGGAGGCATTGGCCTATCAGTCTAGTGGGTGCTATGTGGCTGTTTGGCCCTTAGAAAGCGAGGGAGTAGCAAGGCTAATTGAGCTAGAGTACTGTGTTGTCAATCCGCAAGATCAGGAATCCCGGGTTCGAATATCTCAGGTTATAGGTGTTAAGGATGATGATGCGAAGATGAGCTTAAAAGGTATTAAGGTGTTTTGCGAGCAGTGGTATGGGCCGTTTAGGAATGGAGAGCAGTTGGGTGGCTGTGCAATTCGAGATTCAGCGTTTGCATCCACACCTTCCACGAAAGCTTCCGATGTTATTGGAGTATGGGAGGGGCCCGTTTCCGTTGCCACTTTCCACGTTTCCGAGAATGTGAGTCTCCCGTTTGCTCTTGTTTACTCCCTCATTTTGGTCTCAAATATAAGTCTTTTTCGCCCTCTTTTTTTTTTTCACTTCAAACACACTCTTGGTGTTTCATTCACTCACCAGAGGAACCAAAAACTCATACTTGTCTCACAAGTCTGCAAGTTATTGCAGAACAAAGAGAATTGGAACGAGAGAGAATAACACACACAGGGAGAATGAGAGAATGGAACCATCTATTCATTGAAGATCTGTCATACATATTTATAGAGTACAGTCACAAAAACGTAGACACAGCAGTAAGTAACTGCCCCTTACACACTAATAATTGTCACATTACCCATGCCTTGCACTCCTAAAGACTAGGAACCTGACCTAACATAAAAAGAACTCATAACAGAACCATAAGTAACTGTCTTCTGATCTGATCTAATCCACATCAGCATGGCAGTCCTGATTCAATCTTCAACATACTCTTCCTTGGATCAGAGACTGCCACAGACTCCAATCTTTTCCTTAAGCCACTCAACCTTGTAACAATGAGATGACTTAGTGAACAAATCAACCAACTGGTCCTCGTTTTTGCAGTCACCAGTTTAACTCCTCTAGGTTGCTGCACCTCTCCAAAATAGTAGAACTTCACCTTGAACAATTGAGCAGCTTCTTTTAAACCAAAATCTAAGTTTTCTATAACTTCCCTGATCAAATTGCCTTGTACTTATTGACAGAACCTTCATCCCACTTCTGATTTTTCTTAACCATGCTCGACTCCTCGCATTGCGCCTTTCCACTTGCCTTCTTTGGCTTCCTCTAAGCACGCTGGCTCAAAGACAGCTACATTGCACCTTTGGTACACTTCTGTTAGTGATCTGGTGCCTCTTATGGGTGGATCATCTTCCACTTCCTCAAAATCCAATGCTTCAATATGCTCCTCTGATTGTGTGTTTTCAGGTGCAATCTGCAATTGCTGTGCAGCACCATTCCCATTCTTTTCAGTCTCCTCAATCGGACTTTCCATAGCTACATGCCTTTTGTCCATTAGCACTGTCTGCCCATCAGCATCTGCAATGACACATTCTTGCTTCTCAAACACTACCTCGAATCCCTTCTCATCCAACTGACCAACACTAAGTAAGTTTTGGTCGATTTGAGGCACAAACAACACTTCAGTAATCAGCTTAGTACCACTAGGACCCTCAATCAATACATCTCCTTTCCGTTCAACAGCAATGAAATCACCATTCCCTATTCTCACTTTTAACCATACTGACCTGTCTAACTTACAAAACAAGCCTTCATTGCCTGTCATATGGTTAGTACTACCACTTTCTACAAGCCAGCCATCCCTAGATGCATTTGAAGTAAAGCAGGAGAAGCCAAACAGATGCTCTACTTCATTTGCTACTGCAGTCTGCTTCTCCAAAATGATGATGCTTCACCCTGCAAATCCTTTCCACATACCCCACTTTGTGGCATTTTCTGCACTTTACATGAGGTCTCCTCCAGCATCTGAAGTGAGGATGGCCTTTCTTCCCACGGTGCTTACAAGGATCTGTATAACCCTTGCCATCTCCAGCATCTGAACTCGTGCTCCCTTGGTTGTTTGCAGGATTGCCTTGCTTCACTTTGGCTTGAAATGCACCCTCTACTGGCTCTCCTCTCCTCATCATTCTCCTCTGTATTGGTGCTTGCAAAGCACTTAGAACTTCAGCAAACTTCGGATCTGACAACTCCTTAGTATTCTCAAGAGAGGCAATGGTTGCCTCATATCTCTCTGGCGTTGAAACAAGTAGTTTTTGTACCAGCCTGTTATCACTTAAATCAGTCCCTAACACCCTTTATCTTGTTTGCTATCTCCACAAGCTTGTCTGCAAATTGCTTCACTGTCTCACTCTCCTTCACTTGCAGCCTTTCAAACTCTCTCATCAGGTTAAGGACTTTCATACATCTAATCTTCTCATCTCCTTCATACTCAGTCTTCAAGTAGTCCCATATTGCCTTGGCTGACTGAAGCCTCATAATCCTGATGAAGTGGGTGACTGATGCTGCAGCATAAAGGCACGATTTTGCTTTAGCCTTCCCGGTCACCCTCTCCTTGTGATACTTTATCTGGTTCATAGTGGGGTTGTCTGGCAGGGTAGCAACTTCATAATCTTCCTCTACTGCGTCCCACAAGTCAGCCCCTTCCATGTATGCTTGCATCTTCACCGCCCACACTTGGTAATTTTCTCCATCAAACGCAGCAGGTGTGATGGTGGAGAATTCTGTTGCTGATGCAGATGCTTCCATCTCCAAACTGCTTTCCTTCTCAATCAACTCCTACTCCACCGATCCTTTAAGATCCTTTGAGGCTCTTCATGTGTATAACTCTTGATTGCACTTCTTCAATGATGAAATTTGGCTTTTCACAACCTTCTTTCTTACACAACTTACCGGAGAAGCAAGGACGTACTGCACAAAATCCTGGTTTTTCCTATATTCAGGTAATTGGAATTTCATAATGAAGTACAGATTTGCTGGTCTCTAGGTGCCAATTCTGAGAGTTTGAAGCATATAGCATATGCGACATCCAATAGCTCATGCCTGTATTACTGATATTTTTCTTCATTTATCAGTGATTTCCTCCCCTTTCTTGCATCTGCTGGTGAAATTAACAGCATGGTCCAATAACATAAAATTGTATCTTCATGCCAACCACCACGGGTTCGTCTGGAGGACATATATTCATGGATAATTTCGGCGAGAAATAATATTTTTATTATATACTTTAATGGACTGAAATTATTCTTCGTGAAACAATCTGAATTTAGCTGTATTGCTTTGGTTGAGCATTTAGTTGCCTTTGTTCTTCTCTCTTGTGAAGCTCTTGGAGTTCATGGACTAACCATCCACTGAAACTTGTCATTTTTGTTTTTAGTTCTGTCCCCTATTTATAGTTCATCGACATCATATTCATAATCAGTGATGCGATTCAATAACTATGATTTGTTTGTTAATCAATATTTTGGAATTTTTTTCATGAATTTCAGAATTTTCTTCAAGAACTCCTGGGAACGGGCGTACAGAGGTCTGTGAGAGATGAAAAGAAGAACCTCGTGTTGCTTCCCAAGCAATTGTGGTGTTCACTGCAAGAACAACAAAATGGTGAAACTCTCAGCGAGGTGGGGTGGGTTTTCAGTCATGGGCAGTCCATCACATCGAGTTGCACTTTTTCAAGAGACCGGAAGTTGAAGGTAATTCCACAATATCAGAATACCTGCTAAATTAACTGACAGCATTCTACGCCTCCTCGGAATAAGTAACACGAGATGGTCCATAATTTGTCCATTTAATCTCATCTTCCCTCGATTTATTGTTTTAACTGTGATACTGTATGATATCTGCATGTTTTAAGCTGAGGTTGTATCTGTGACTTCTTGTTTGACATCTGCATGTTATGTCCAGGTTCCTTGAATAGCATGTAATAAATCCACATTCATTATTTTCTTTCGGAATCAATTTTAAGATTATTGACTCTACCATACGTTTCACGACATACTTAGCCGAATGAACGATTAGGTTTGATGAGGGGAGATTCGGTCCTTGGGCCCTGGATTATTTGTGCGCACACTGAGCTGAAAGTTCGACTCTTGCTACTGCTATACTGATTTTTAATCAATTTATGCTTGCTCTAACATGAAAAACACTTGCCATCCTGCAGGAGGTTGCAGTTTCACGTGAAACTTTGGAGAGGACCAACGGATAAGGAGAACCCCGTTCGATCCGGTTCCAGGGTAACCAAGCTATACATTCTTTAGATGAGCAGATCATACTTGAAGCGGTAAACTAATATGTACAAAGGAATTGGGGTATATTTACCATGAGTATATTGTAGTTATTTTATGTATCTGTATTCGAGTCCATTGTAAGTGAAGAAAACTCTCTTGTTTGTTCAGCCAATCATATATTCCAATCTTCGACTTGTTTGAGTTTTGATGCCATTATGTAGGAAGCCTTCGATTTCCGTCAAATGACCCAGCCTCCCCCGGCTCTTCCACCGGAAAGTCATGGGAGAGGCAGGCCGAGTGAAATAAAATAACATACTGGTGCTACTATAGAATCTTATGAATCACGCACGGCTATACGCCATACGGCCTGGTTTGGACGGTAGAATGCAATCAGCTCACCCCTTTCATGATTATTGGTATGTACGAATATTGTTAAGGTATCTTTGCATCAGAAGCGGTCTAGCTTCTTTACAAAGCGATGATTTCCATTTCCTTGCAAAACTCAAATCTCAAACAACTGGTTCAGGAGAATAAGACAAATGATGTGTTTATATTCCAAGCATCAGAGATGGAAGACAAACAAAGCATCACTAAAAGTGATGGAAACAAATCGCAAAGGTGATATCTAGACATAAAAGTACATCATCATGTTCTAATGGTACAACATAGGCAAAAGAATAACTGAGCTGCTCGAAAGCTCGAGAAGCCTTCACACATCGTTAAACCTTCTACTTCATCGGGGGATTCCTCTGTTTGGTCCAGCTGTACAACCTGCTGCATTGTTCATTGGTAAGTAAAAAGATTCCAAAGTTGTGAAGATAAATGGAGCCGCTCAAAGAAGGAAACGTTCAGCTGTGTATTGATTCATATCATGTTAGAAATTCAACTTCCAGCAAAAATCTACCAGTTTACTTACAATTTCGGAACAAGTAACGACTTATAAAGTCAAAGTACAATACGCCACATTAACTCGCTTACCAATTACCATAATGAAACCATGTCCAGACAAGTTTCCAAAACAAACAAGAAACTTAGCAACACGAGTATGATAAGTTACATGATCACAAATCCTAAGAATCTTATCTCCTGACTAAAATTTTCCCTTTAAGAGAAAGCAGATAAAGTGTAACGCGTAAAAGCTGAACCTAATTAGATAGACAGAAAGAAAGATAGGTATCTTACAATCTTTTTACAAATTTGGAAGCTACAGAGCACCAGGAGCATCCCTCATGCTGATGTTGAGACTGTTCCTCATGGTCCGTCTCCCGACACCCATGTTCCCCTTTGTCATCATTGCTACAAATTCACCATAATCAATTCTTCCATCCTATAAACATGACACAGTCAACAAACGATTAGTACCACTTCAAGGACTTCTCATAGGTCAAAACAAGCAAAGTATATAAGGGCCAAGAAAGATCTTAAAGTGTTTCTGGCTGGACTTGCATTGTCCTGGTCAACTTCTTTGATTATGTCTTCAAGGAAAACATCAGTCATGTTGTGTTCCGCACAAGCTTGTTGAAGCTCATCAACCGTGATATAACCACTTCCATCCTTGTCAAAGTAGCGAAATGCCGCCACAAGATGTTCCTCTCGCTCGAGCTTATTTAGGTGTATGGTCGCGGCAATAAATTCCCCATAGTCTATGGTCCCACTGTTGTCCACATCAGCCTGGGAAGGGATGAAATTCGAAAGTATGTCATGTGACTAAATTCTATCTATTAGTGCACAAGATATACAAATATAAGAGAGCTATTTGACAGCCTATATTAACCGAGATTGGTGCATAGCTCAGAATTTTGGATGAAGCCCTTTAGAGTAAATAACTCAGAGATATTCATTCAGATACATTCACCATGGTCAAGTCTCAACTAGCATGAAACTGGCTAAACATGTACTTGATAGGTGTTTAAGTCAGTAAGATTGAAATGCGATGATAGCGTTGCAGAAGGCCGTCCATGATAGAGCTTAACCAGACAAGAGAGATAGAGACAAAGAAGAGTCTGAACAGGATGCAGCTTTCTTAAAAGCACTTACCGCATCCATGAGATCACGAATCTCCGTGTCTTTCATTGTGGAGCCATATCTTCGAAGACCAGCTTTTAGCTCATCAAAAGTTATCGCGCCACTGTTATCAGTATCCATTGCCTTGAACATCTCTCTTAGACCAGCAATCTCCTCCTCAGAGAGGCTCTCAGCTATAACCTGGATATAGAAAATTATGACCATAAGCAATTATTATACTGTGAAATCACTGGCACCAGCTGTTACTGAGAAGGAATCTGCTATTACTCAGATTGGATAAATTTCCAATTCAGGAAGTAAAGACGGGTTTCAAACAGAAAAGTTTTAACGCAAAGAAGCACCAAGTTCACAGACTCAACAGGTTGAAACAAGAACACAACAAATAACAATTTACTTCTTTAGTTGTCCAACTGATTATTCATCAACTTCCAGTAAATCAGGTACGTACCCTTAGAGCCATTTTCTTCAACTTATTCATAGCAGAGAACTGTTTGAGCCGTGACATCACTGCTGCATCTAGTGCTCTGTCAGGTGCGACTCCATTCTCACAAATCCATGGATGACCTAATGAAAATACAGTCACAAAGTTCCGTCACAAATAAAGCTACTGTAAACTCTAGACTGAATGCAAAGGATTCCTCGAAAAATGTTTTGCAACTTCCTAATTAGGGGAGATAAGAGGAAAAAATAAAGAGTGTGTACATTCCAAGTCACAAATGAATGCAGAGTATTTGGAAATTTTACAAAGATGAACCATTTAAGTTTACACATGAGATGTTTAGCTAGTCGATTCTAACTGGTCCTTTTGTAACTGACTATACCAGAAAGAATGTAACTACAAAAACATGTGCTGTTAATATCTGCTTCCTCATCCCTATAACATTTATTCCACCCAAGATAGGCAAATGTTGACCAATATAAGCTTTCCATTACTAGAGAAAATAAACATACATAATACTTGATGGGCAGTCAAGCGATCTGAAGGACAAGAGCAAAGCATCTTCCTAATAAGGTCTTTCGCACTCTCTGATATAACAGGCCACGGATCTGATTCAAAGTCAATATGCCCCTTCAACACTGCATCAAAAATTCCCTGCTGCGTCTCTGCAATCCAAACACATCAAAAGTTCAGTAAGTTTCACCTAACATTGGAAGCATTTCCCCAATTAATTCATAGACTCTACACAAGTACCTGCCCAGAATGGTGGAACACCACTCAGCAATATATACAATATGACTCCTGCAGTCCAAACATCTGCTTCTGGTCCATACTGCTTCTTAAGCACCTCAGGAGCCACATAGTATGGGCTCCCAACTACATCTGTGAAAATCTGGCCTGCAACCAGAAAAGGATTAAGAGTCAATGCGAATAGATGGTGACATGTATTTCTGCATTTTGAACACTTACAGTAGGGGTAAAATAGAAAATCAAGGCTTCCTTTCAAAAGCCACCCCTCCAAAGGTGTGATATAAGTTTCTAAAAACTACAGCACATGCCAAGTGATGTAAAAAAAATTAAAGCTGTAACATATATAAGTCAACTTAAGATATGGAAGCATGCCGATGTTTGTATATTAGCTTTATAAATTAAATACAAGAAGCATAAATGCTGCTAGTCATTAGTCCCAGTTTCGCCGACAAAAAAAGTAGAACATGCAGCATAATACAAAGAAATGCGCACATACTTTTTTCTTGAAAACTGAATGAAGTTAATACAACCCATCGAGTAAACAGAGAAAAAGCATTGTCTAAACTTCAATCAACACACTTTACTTCTGCATTAATGACATGTAATAACATCTGAACACAGTACTAAAGAAATGATACCATGCAAAGAAGCAGGAGTGGGGTTTCTTACCCGGTTTGAAGAAGACAGACAGCCCAAAATCGATGGCTTTAAGAGAGAAATCATCATCCCTGTTGACCAGCAAAAAGTTCTCGGGCTTTAAATCTCTATGCATAACTCCAAGAGAATGACAAGCTTCAACAACCCCGACAATAATCTTAGTCAACTCTGCAGCCTTTCTCTCACTATAGTGCCCCCTATGAATAATCCTGTCGAACAACTCCCCGCCCGAGCAAAGTTCCATCACGATATGAACATACAAAGAATCCTCGTAAGCACCTTTAATAGTGACGATATTCTTATGACCTGCCAAGTGGTGCATTATCTGAATCTCCCTCCGAACATCCTCCACGTCCTCCTTCGATATCAGCTTCCTCTTTGAGATCGACTTGCAAGCATAATCAATCCCTGTGGCAATCTCTGTGCAGAGATAAGTTGTTCCAAACTGACCTTGCCCCAATTTACGGCCCAAGAGGTAAAGGTCCCGAATGTTAGGGGTCTTGTGGCCTAAAACATAGTACGATTGGTTATCGATGCCCCTCCTCATGATGCTGTCCTTCTTATTACTCGAAACTGGCAAACTGTTGTTATTACTGTTACTGTTATTGTTGGTGGTGGCGGTGCTTTCCTTTTTCAGGTTTTCTTTGGCGAATTCCTGGGCAATGAGGTTCTGGGAGTTCAAGGTAGTCGGAGAGTAATCGGAAATGGAGCGGTCAGAGGGAGTGTTCCGCTTCGAGTTGGCCGAAGGTTCTTGGGGCTGATTGGAGCCCTGGTAGTTCTTCTCTTTGAATGTCCCCCGGCATGTGTTGCCCATAAAGGCAATGACCAATGACCCCTCAGAGCTTTTTCCTCATCCAATAACAACGTTCTTCAACTACGCACACTAATACAAAGAATTTGCAAGATACCCAGATCAGAGAAGAACCCTCAAAGTTCAACCATTCAAACCAAGCCCGACATCAGATCAGAAAATGCAAACACGAAACAGAGCTGGAGGAGGGAACAGAAGGGATGCAACTCTTAACACGAGCAGTCTTACTCTGCCCCAATCAAATCTTGAAAGAAAGATGGAACAAACTCAGCAATGAAACAAAAGCTCAAGGGTGAATATTCATTAAACAAATCTGCAGATAAGAGGGGAGAGAGAGATCCAATACCTGGAGTGAATTCTTGGAGCTGACCAAAAGGGTTGAAAGATTCGGAGATCAAAGCTTCAGCGGGAGAAAGATACAGAGGGGGAAATTGACGAAAGGGGGAAGAAGAAGAAGAAGATAGTGCTTCTTAACGGGAGGGGGGCTTTAGTTCCAAGATTTCTTTATCAAGAAACGATTTTTTTATGTATAAAAAGAAAGAATTGCGGAAATATTATATATGTCGGAGGAGAAGGAATCAGTTAAAAAAAAAAAAAAAAAACATCGTCTGTTCGGTGCTGCCGAGAAACATCCGACGACAGTGCTGACCAGCTCACTCACTCCTTCCCTTCCCTTCCCTTCCCTCCCGCAATCAATCAATCAAGCGGCCCGCAAAGATTCTCCTCCTCTGATCAAAACCCTTCATTATTATTTTTTTCTTTTTTCCTTTTTTTTTTTTGGTCCTCCAAAGTTTGTTGCTTTTGGTTGAGAGTGGGGAAGAAAGAAAGCTGGTGGAGCCTTCCCGTGATAATATCCGCATTATTGTTTGGACTGTTGAATCAGATAGTCGGGATCGATAATCATGACTATTCGATCTCGACTATTGGACAATGTGAAATGAAATCTCCACTTGTACGTATAAGTCGGCATTCATGGACAGCCCCGACTCAATTCCGACTAGTTTCGAGCGAGACCACCAGTCCAAAGTAGCGTTATCGCCGTACCTTTAATTCGTGTTCACAGTGTGCAAACTCGATTCCTGAATGTTAACTTGAATAGTAATTTATTGATTTATTTGAAAATGAACCATGAAAGTTTTACACTTTTTATGACATCATGTAATTTGACTAAATATTTAATGAATTTTATGCATTCACTATGAATGATTAATAACCAATCGAAATTTATAAAAGTGAAAATATGTGGATCACTGTGAATCCAATTTACCGCATACATGCATTCTAATCGAATATTACACAGTGAATTGTATAAGTAAAACTCACTGGATATTTGCTAATGCAATTTCAGCTTTAATGTCTATTTCTTTTTTTTTCTTTTTAAGATGTAATAAAAAATGGAAAGGAAGATTCAACAGAGAAAACTGTTTTTTCTCCCTTTGACTTTGAGTTGGGATATGGCGACAGGAGGAGGACGAGGAGAGCGTCTACAGGCCGCCAGACACGTGTCCGTCTGTAATTGGTGGATGTGGCACGCGGTCACAGAGATGCGAGTGGGTCCAAAATTTGTCCAACTAATTCCGCACGGAAGCACATTGTCTAGCAAACACTAATTATAAATAATGACTACGTATCTGATCGGATGTATATAGATTTCATTTTCGACAGAGATGTAATGCAGTAATATATGCTAATATTATCTCAATCTCGAGGGCTTCCTCTGATGATAAGAAGGAGCGCAGGCATCCACTCAATCCTAAATTTAAATTCTCTTGAAGTCATTTGCTACGACTTAACACTTTGTTTACTTAAACCTGTGTGTCACAGAGGTGCATGGGACTCGGGAATTAGTCGACGAAGCCTGAATATCTCCGATCATAAAAAAAAAAAAGCTCATATTATCTCCAGATCTTATTACGTACGACGGGGAGGCCTTAGTTGAGTACCCATTTTATCTCAACCGATTGATAAATAAAAATTTGACTTAATATGATTATAACACGTTGTAGTTCATTAAAAACATTAAATAGATATTATGAAAGAAATTATAATTATTAACCAATTTAGTTGAAATAACCTTCTTTATGAAGGCAACTCCAAAATAAATTTGATAAAAAAAATTAATGCAAATAATATGCAACTAATTCTCTTAAAATAAGAAGGGTGGTGGACAAATAAAGAAGGGAAAAAGTTGAAAACATTGAAAATTAACGGACATATTAACTAATAATTTTCTACACTAACCTACCATAATGCAGGTTGATCGACTAGTTTATTTACGAACAAAAGGCTTCCGGAATTAATTATGGCCAGTTGTCCTTTTATTTCCTTTTCTTTATTTACTTTTATTAGATCTAAAAACCTCCAACATAGGTTTCGTTTTCTCCCTCCTATAGATGGACCAGATTTCATTTCTTTTTCAGAATTAAATGAATGCAGGGGAAAGGAACAGAGTCTGTATGTGGCTGGCTGGTTGGTTTGAACAGTATGGCCCTGCTGCATTCTATTTCATGGACTGGTCCCCTAATGTGCCCCACCACGTTGCAAGATTTCTTCACTCCCAAGTACCATCAATTACATCTCACGATCCACGGGAAAAATCGAACTTATCCCGCTCAGCAGCCGCAGACTCGGAATGAAGCTAGCTCGCGACACGGCGATGCTCTGATTCTTATCACGAGTAAACTAGAAACTCGTTCGAGATTTATGCAGTGTAGAGTGTCTACTTCAGAGCAGAGGGTAGAAGAAATGGTCAATTTTGAAGACCAAAAGTAAGATATGTATATATATCACTTGAAAACGTTGCCAAGTTGACAACGTGGACTGTGAGATCTAATGGACGACGACCCTTTCAAATGAGCAAGTCTCACGTTCACACGAGTCTATTGGTGTCATCTACCTCTTTGACTCATTAAAAGAAGCAGTACACAATGAAATGAAAAGAAGCAACACAATGGACAAGGTTGTCTCTGGCAACTTGGGATGCTCTTCTGCCTAATTGAGCTGCCCAGATGAGTTTTATCACCGTTGTATCTATCTCAGGATGGATATGCAATAAGCAAAACAAAGCATGCGATTGACCATATAGCTGAATGGTAGCTGCTTTCAGTCATGGAACTGCATCAAGAAAAGGTTTACCCGATGAGATGCGGGTGGAGAATTTCCAAATTTGTAAACCTATTGCATCACACGGAAGTTTGTGCAGTCAATGTAATATTTACACGCACAGCTGGGAAATTATTTGTCCGTACGAAATACGGGTGGGAGCTCGTTAGAACGACGGTTTATGATGCAACTACTTGATTCTATTTCCTGAGAAGAATCCAACAACGAATTGTAGAATAAGTTGAAGCACCATCTAATTCTCCCGAAGCAACTTGAACCCGAAAACGGATTATTTGTATCGGCAGATCAGAAAGGGACGGGCACTGCACCTTGCTACTTTTTCTGCAGAGATCCATGTCTCTTCACGAGTTCCATTGATGGGCCATGATGGGTTCCCATTTTCCAAAGGATGAGGAGCTTACGTCGATAAGTTTGCTTCTTCCATGCGCCTGTTGAGCCCTCCACTGGAAGGCCTGAAACATGATTGGAAATGAGCATCATATATTGTAAGCTTTCTGTTACATTCAGGTGGGCAATTCCTGAAAAATTAGCAAATTTTGGAAGTGTAGAGGCTTCTTGGTCATCAGATCAAAGAAAAAACTTGAAGAAGTATGTTATAACCACAAAGTTGAATATGTTCAGCATTCGCATGCATGCTAAAGATGTACAAAAAAACCGTGTTTGTAGAATGCGACAAAGCACAAGAGAGAGAGGGGAAACTGTAAAATCACGAAGAAGCACTTACAGTCCACTTAGCAACTTAATGGTATCATAGAAGAACCACTGCAGAGTAACAACTGGTCCGACAATCGCAATGCGAACAGGAAGACTTCGCGTGAACAAATTGGCAAAACCGATGTTCTTCACTGCCTGAGGAGAAAGATTTGAAAAGTTAATTAAATAGAATGATCCCTCCATCAGCTATATATTCTGTTTCTTAGAAAAGGGGAAGATTGAGTAAGAAAAAAAAATATAACCTGAAGAACGTTTTCACTATTTCGGTTGTAAAGAGAGGCCACAACGTTGTCAGCTGGGTTAGAAATAACAGTGCCCACAGCACCAGCAGTGTAGCCTGCTAAACAAGAGACACCGAGCTGTTGAGCTCTTGAGCAATCTTCCCTTCTCTTCTGAAGAACTTGATTGTATATGAGATCCACTGAATGCTCAAATGTCGAGAACATCACCATTGAAACTGCCAAAATACAAAGCAGTAGCTTACTAAATATGTAAGCAAATATATATGTAATCTTATTATTATTATTACTTTTTTTTTCCTTAAGGACATCTGATATCTATAACAGTATGGTAAAGACGGTCATTAGCAGAATAGAATGACAGAACAACAGGGCACAGGGGACACCAACGTCATCATACAAACTGAAAAACCATTATAAATGATAGATTCAAAGCAAATGGTGTTAAATAATTATTTAACTTGAACTCCACAAGATTGGATCAGAAATCTATGCTGGTGGGAATATCAACCGGAATTTAATCAAGAATCTTCGGAGGAATGTGAATATAGTCCATGTGAAAATTAGCAAGCCAAGTGAAGCCAGAACCAGATGTAAGATCTCAGCAATTTCAGACATTTTCTGACGCATCAGTGACAGCTCATGCATCTATTGAAGAAGCGTCTAAGAAAGAGTCAACTGATACTGAAAGTTTGATAACTTACATGGAAGGTTACGGCCCCAGAGTGGGAGAATTCCTCTGTAAAAGCTGCAGAAAGTAAATTCACTGAGAGGCATTATTCTGCTAACAAATAAAAGAGGATTGAGGTTGGAGCATCTGATAAATTACCCAGTGAGGCCTTCAGTTCTATAAAGTATTGGGAATCCATCGACCAATCCCTTGGCAAAATTGGGCTGTGTTTGAACTCGAACCTTGACAGCTTCGAATGGACACAGAGCCACATCAGCAAATACCTGAGCAGAAGCACTGCTGAGAAAGTAAATGAAACTCCTATTGTAGTCTCCCAACACGTCAGAGTAGAGCTTCTTGAAGTATTCGTAGAGGCCAAATTTGCAGCCACCCTGAACTCCATATCCAAATAACTTGCCTGACCAACCTCTCCAGAGGGAAGAAGGGCCTTGTTCTTTCCACAGGGTGGTCAATCCTGATGCCATGCTGTTATACTTGATTGGATTTACCTGCAGAATATAAGAGTATCTGGTTGGTGATCTCATAAGAAGTTCAACATAAAGCATTAACCAGCAACTTAAACAAAATCACCATAAAAATAAGAGAAGCAGCCTGATGATATCAGAAGCACAAATTACAAGATGGAATGAGTAGGTAGGGCAACTTCCCAACAAGATAATGTAATAGACTGGAATGCAGCATGAAGCTACTAAGAATGACTTGAATTTGACAATTATTCAACTTGAGATTGAGACAGTATGACTCCTTTTCTTATCTAGAAAGAGATGTGCACATGCATTTCAAAGTCAGACATTTCTCTAAACACGTGATGAGCTGGTTGGACACGAAAGGACACGTCACCGTACCATAAATTGTTTGAACTACTGAATAAGAGAGAGACTAACATATGCAAGGGACAAATTACAATAGGAAGGAACAGAGAAAGGTGCAAGATGAAATAATCTTATGTGAAGGTAAATAAAGCATATAAACAGGAGAACTTAGGAGTCCTAACTTCTCCATAACCAGGACATAAAGACCTTTCCTTTTCTTTCTTTGAAGATTTCGATGCAGCAAAAAAGGCCAGAGTTAGAGAGAGGCAGCTAAGCTTATTAGAAAAGTAAGATATGAAATGCATTATCAGACAGTTCCATCCTTAATCTTTATCTTACCCTTTATCTGTCCCTATTCCATCAAATATTACTCAATTAGTTAGAAAAGCATATCGAATTTGACGAGGCAGACTAAACAAACTGGACAATGCAAGACCATATATTTTTACGAACTGCAGAATTGCTATAAATCCAACACCGTTTCCCTGTTGAAGCCCCCGACGATGGCTCAACTCTTCCAGCATTCTTTGTCTTGTGAGCTATTAACATACCTTTCCATTCTCTCCTCTCAGTTAATCCTCCACCAAAAGAGACCAAGGGGAGAAAGAACTACAATGCCATAGGCTTAAATCGGCTGAATCCTCTTCTCCTCGAGCCTAGGAAATCCCATCAAGAATCGGGCGCTCTATATCAAGAACACAGCTAAATAAACTCCAGTTCAGGTATAAGACCGCCCCAAGGACAAACAGAGGCTATCAATAGTCAAACCTAAGACCTCTTCTTGGACTAACATCGCATGATCCTCCATTCCTAGCACTACCATTTACGACCATTCCATGAGCTGTACTGAGTCAACAAACAGAAGCATGATCCTTTCAAACAATCAACCGACTACACAAAAGGAGCTAAAGCTAAGAACGGCGTTCACCAGTCGCCATTTCACGCAAGACCCACAAAGATCAAGAGTGATCCCGAAAGCGAAGAGACATGAAAAGGGGAAAGAAAAGAGAGCTGGGACAGGGAAGCCATGGCTGACCTGCATGTTCACTTTGAGGACATCGAGAGGGGTGACGGCCAAATGGGTGCTCCCAGCGCTGAGCATCCCGCCGACAGTACAAATCCCGTAATACCCAGGAGAGAACTCCTCGAGAACGCCCCCTTTCGTCCTCATCATCTTCTTGCCGCTCCTCCCTCTGCAACTCCTGCACTGCCAGGGAAAGATAGCTCCAGCGGCGGCACAACCGTCGTGCTGCGTGCGCAGAGATTGGAGAGAGAGAGAGAGAGAGAGAGAGAGAGAGAGAGAGAGAGAAGGGTTTTGAGGGGCGAGCTAGTCACGTAATGTCGTTGGGAGCTTTGAACAAAGCTGGATGCCATGGCTGACCCTTCTTCTTCTCCTGCTCTCAGTACGTCCACGTTTGTAGGAGCTTCAACGCAAAAGCAGAGCTGAGCTTGCCAATAACTCTTTCTTGACTATTTCCTTATTTTAATTTTTTTCTTATTTATTTATTTATTTAGGTTTATTAATTTAGGTTTAAGAATTAAAACCCCCACCATCCAATCCAAAACCCTAGTGACGCTCCCAAAAGCCCTTCCCATCCATAACTTGGCCCAATTGATGTTTGATTTCGTTTCCGTATGGAATTTCTATTCGAATTCGACTTTTCATCGGTACCGAGTTAAAGCTTCTTTTCTGGGACTTTAGGATGCCATGAAATACTTATCTCTAATTTCTCAGAATTTCTACGTAAAATCCAAGCAAATTATGTCATTATTTAAAATCATACGTGTTCCTGCAATTTGGTGCTTTTTGAATGAACCGAGTTGCGTTCTAGTTGATCGATTTCCACATTATTGTTGCGAAACCGTTGCGTAAAGTCGGCATTGATAAGGTTTACGACATTTTTAGGCTTTGTCGCCTTATTATCCCCCGGCCAAATGTAAAATTGAACATGTACATGGAGGCGGCTGAGAATTGGGGCGCCCTCGATGCTTCTCCATACCATTTTCCTAATGGGCTCGTCTTCGTTCATGGGCTTTTCCTTTTTGGAGAAACTGGGCCTGCAGTTTCCCAAACGGGGCCCACCATACTATATTTCCCGGGTTCAACTAGAAAATAATCTTCTCTCTCAATAAAATTGTATTTTACATTATAAAATCCATTCCATTTCTTTTCATTTTATTTTGAAGTACCAAACGGTGATCAAGAATACAATGAATTTGAGGTTATTTACTAGGGGCCCCGGGTGCCATCGAATATTTATTACTCATCTTTGAGTTTCTGAAGATAATGCAAGTAAGTTGTGGCATTCTTCAAATTCGGGCATATGCGCTTTCGACTTTTTAATTTGCAGTCATGGAAGGACCTTGAACAAAAAGGACATTTCTGTGATAATACAATCGCTCTCATGCAATGCAACTTTTTTCAAATGAACTCGCGTGTCAAGACGTGATTGATTTTCATATTGGTTATAGTGAATTCAATGACGGACCGGGAGGCCAGTCTTCCCCCTATAGTTTCGATGTTAGAAGGAAATTTACATATTATTGCTTAAATTTTTTGATGAAATTTCTTGTGTTCGTTCTCTAATTCGAGAAAACTACCATCTTATTTGCCCCCTTCAACAGTTCGCCCTCCTTAATTTCAAATCCTAAGTCTGTTCTGAGCAAATCCACCATATATTAATTGTTTGTCCTCCTTCTAAATGTCTACCCCTATCAATTAGTTTGGTTTACAACTATCTATAAAAGTGCGGGAGAATAGGAAAGATTTTCATACTCTCACAAATCTTATTAATTTTATGTTATTTTAATACTTCAATTTATTATATAATATATTTTATTTAATCTCTGCCGAATAAAAAGAAGAAAATAATTTCATATGTATACGTACTTTATTTTATTATCGATTTAAAATTAAAAAATAGGTTATTTGTATACCCAATCCTTTCATTACTCATTACAATTCAAAAAATGCAAAAAATCAATGAATACATTTTTTTTGGCATAGTGTGCTCATTTTTATTTTCTTGATTTTATATTTCGTAAGAAAATTTCATCGCATCATCGTCAATTCAATGAGATCATAGCATTGCTCTTTACGTGTATTAGATTTCGATTTTAAGTGAAACTTTCTTATGCTTTTAATATTAATTTTCATCATCTATTTGGTTATTACTAATTTAAAATAAATTCATGCTTTATTTTGTTAATTTTATTATTTCTCTGGCATATCCTACGGTGAAAACTAAGATGTCAGGACTAAAGTCACTAAATACATCGATTATTATAAATATAAAAGAGGAAATGGAACTAGGATGCGCCACACAATGCAAATTATGAAACCCCTTAAATAAATGTTCAATTGGCCTTTCAATTTCAATTTAATGGACTTACATAACATTTTCAGGTTTGTGATATATTCGGCGTACTCTGGTCTTTTGTCCTTAGAATTTGTATGTAATGTAATGCAATTTTGTTTTTGAAAAATTAATGTTTTTTCAATAACTGAAAAGAACTATTTGAAATATGTGACATGTTTCAAGTTTTATGAGTCGAATGTCCTATAAATACGTACAAGACATAGAAACTCATTTTTTCCATCATCTTTTCCCTCATTAGAGTTTTTGAGATAATCCTACACAATATCTCACTCAAATTTGGTAGTGTTTGTTGTATGTACTTGATCATATATATAGTTTTTACCTTTCCTTTCTATCTACATTCATTTGTATGCCATATTTGCTAATTATTTATTGTTAATCATATGAAAAATTGACAAAAGAAATTATTGTGCAATGCCTGAGTATCAACTAGCAAAAAATATTTTCTGAGGACTCTTGGATATTGCAATAATCAACTTCATTAATAAGAGCGTTAGGAACAAAAGGTTGACTCATCTGCACGAGCTGACTTGCTAGTATAACTACTATTATTTAAGCAAAACTTCATTTTGTAACAACCATATTTTTCTTTCTAAAATTAAATTTTATTATACACATATACATAGACTATCAATATTTTCTCCTATTTTCAAGAGAAGTTTTTTTTAAAAAAACCGACTACTCTATCACCTCAAAAATCTCCTATATTGTCCATTTTTTGGAAAATCAGCCAATTTTATGAGAGTTAGAAAATCGAAGTAATTTTTTAAAATAATAATTCTTGAAATTGCATAAAAACGTGAGAACAATCTTGCATGCGCCAGGGATGGAGGCAACTGAGATAGTCGTTACGCCTTTGCTTTTCCATGATGTTTTCCCGATGGGCTCATCTTCGATGATGGGTATTAAATTATGAGACAAAATTGGGCCTTCTATTTAATCTCTCCATAAAAAACGGCCCATCTATTTTACCAGCGATTTTTAGAACATAATTATCAGATGTTTTCGGCAAATCAACTAGACTATTAGGTGACTTACAACATCGTGCCACCAGGATGTGAGATTCTTTCTCCATCTGTTTTTTTTTTTTTAAATATATACGCGTATATGCATGTGTTTGCTGTCGAGATAACTTTAAATAGTCTACGCATCTCACGTGCCCATGTTAAGAATGTGGCTTACAGGGCCAACATGTGAAGATGGCAGTGTGTGACATCAATATTAACCAGTCGAAACGTGTTAGCACTAGAAATGACTTCGGTACGACAAAACCATTTTATAACCCGACATGAAGTGACGGGCATCTGATAAGTTGGGGCAAAACTTGTGGATTAATTGTTTCACACTGATTACGTACTACTGTTACGCATATAATAGAAGCAAGCATGCTTTTCCAACAAGCATGTATGTGTGTATGTACGTACGTATGTATATGACTTGGTTACACATGGACTGCACTTGAAATTAGTTTGTTCTATACTACCAACGACTTGGGGCATCTCTCTTGCCAACTTCAATTGTTTTGGCATATACATATATGTGTATGTATAATGTATTTATATATATAGGACTTGTTTACACATGGACTGCACTTGAAATTAGTTTATACTATACCATCAAGCTAATGGTGGGCCATCACATGATTATAAAACTTTAATTTAAATCTGATCCAGAATTATCTGTCTAAAAGGTGAAAGGACAGCAGAACAGGGAAATATATCATATTTACCAGGAAAAATGGATCAAGGAGAGGTGCATCATAGATATTTATGTTCGCAACTTAGTAATCAAAATTCTTGTTGGAATTATCGGTACTCATTTATGTTTATAAACTTATAAACCTCCCTTAAAATTTTAAAAACAAAATAAAAAGAATAATTAGGACAAATTATTGCATGGCAAGTTGGAGATTCCACCCCCATTTAATGGCGAAAGTGAATTAGAAGGAAACATTAAAAAATGTAGAATTTATTCACAAGGGAAATGATTACGCCCGATTGTTAAGGGGTTCATCGGCATTCATCATTAGGAATCATATAGAGAACATTAATTAATTAAAGGTCTTTCTTAAAGTTGTGTTTGATGAACAATTACGATGTTCTTCTTGTTATTCAACGTATAATAAGCAACGTCGTGCTATGATAAAGTTAACCTTTTAGATCTGGTCCATTAATTGGTTGCATGTTCTCGTCCATGCTATTCTCATCCATTATAAGCACGCATAAATACCTATACAGAGACATAAATTCATAATTATGTTACGGAGGAGGAGTAATGTATCCAATAGAAATCGAGTCGTAATGGCAAAACTGATTAAAACCAAAGATGTGACTTGACTTAAATCTCAAGATCCTTGTTACAAATTTAACACGTACATGTTCTTAATAACTTACGTCGTAGAGGGAAAAAAAAATTCATGCTCCGAAATTTTCCCAAAAATGGTATTTTTATTTTCTAAAGAACGAAAGAGAAAAATAATATGATGTAAAATTATGATACCGGGGGAAAGTATGACAGGGATGGATGGTTTTAACGACCGGCATCAAAATTAAAGCGGGAACATCGCAAGCTCCTCTTCTTCTTCTTCTTCTTCTTCTTCTTCTTCTTCTTCTTCTTCCTCTTCCTCGGTAGATCCGAAATGGAAGTCTTTTTGCTGAATTATAAATGCTTAATGGAAGTCAGCAATCTTGACTTGCCAACGCACTCTCGTCACCTCTTGATTAAGGTCTTTTTTCTTTCTTTTGTAATGGAGAAAAAAGAAAAAATAATAATTAAATGGAGCAAGTTCTGATTTTTCTTTTTTTGCTTGATTAATGGTTCCGTTAAACCCTTTTTTTTTCTCGTCGTTATGGTCATTAGAGCATTAATGGAGGAAGAAAATGTGCAGCCCACGGACACTTTTGGGATACAATTTGTTCCTCCAACATGGTGGATTGACTGACCCGTTAATGATTACCATGTGTTTCCACCCCAGCATTTGGATTTTATTAAGGGGGACGGCAAGAGCTTATTTATATAATTAACCAACCTGTTTTTTTTTTTTTTTTATGGGAGAAATTAAAGATTTCAGTGTACATTTTATTAGTAATGGTGTTTTTTGGACTGACCTCGACGGGAGGAATCATCTCTGCTTGGCTAGGCTCTCTGTCTGTGCTGTTCTCCATCACTGTGGTCATCGAGGAGGTACATTTTGCTTCGTCGGCTTCTCCACCTTACTGTTTGTCCTCACTGAGTGCGCAAAGTTGAACTTTTACTTCTGATCTTGCACGGGACTTTCACAAGCTGTGATTTTTCTGGTCTACAACGGGATAAAATGGAAAAAGATTTTGCGGGCTGGCTGACGTGAAGTGAAAGGGTGAAGAGGAAGGGGGAAGGGGAGCGGGGTGAGCGTGACGAGGGAGCTGACGTGCAGGGCAGAGAGTGAGGCAGAGGGGCAGGTGTCTCTGTCCAATGGACTTGTTTTCTTCTCCTCCTTGCTTTCTTTTTGTGTCCACGGAATAGCCTTCCAACCTTTGTCTGCTGATTGGTGATTGCCCGAGAGGCCCAAGCCTCTGGTGCCAGGTGACCCGAAATTTTGCATGAATCAATCAAGCGCTCCGTCTTCCTCCTCCTTCACCTCTTCTTTTTATCTCTTCCGAGGTAATGATCTGTAAAAGCATAACCCGCTGTTTTTGTTTTCTTGCGGGGTTTGGTCAATGTCGGGTCCATTTCCCTTGGTATAGTTTAGTTTCTACAAGGGTCTGTTTTACTGGTCTTTAAATACTACTGGAACTCTCCACGGGGTGGATCTGTTGCTGAACTGTCGAACTGGGTCGGAGGTTTCATCTCTGAACTCTTTGGATTTGTTGGTCTCTCAGGAGAGCTGCTGATCCCTCCTGAATCATTGAAAAGGGCGGAAGGATGAGGGGGGCTGTTCTTGCTGCTATTGCTGCTGCTGTTGGTAATCTACTCCAAGGATGGGATAACGCTACCATTGCTGGTAATTGACTTTCTTCTTCCTTGTTCTGAGCAAGAACATATTGAGAACTGTTTCTTCTAGATTGATTTCTTAAAGAATCCTAAAGCCTTAAATCTTGATACGATTCCCATGAAAACGTTTAGTTACAATAAGTGTAGTCTCTTCACTTTGATTCTTGATCTGCTGAGACCAGTTGTCTTACTTTTAGGACTCGTGTATTTTTGCAACAGGGGCCGTCCTGTATATAAAGAGGGAATTCAACTTAGAGACCCAACCAGCGGCAGAAGGCCTGATCGTGGCGATGTCCCTAATAGGGGCCACCCTAGTCACCACCTGCTCTGGGGCCATGTCTGACTGGTGTGGCCGCCGTCCGATGCTAGTAATCTCCTCTGCATTCTATTTCCTCGGCAGCCTTGTCATGCTGTGGTCCCCGAATGTATATGTCCTCCTCCTCGCGAGGTTTCTTGATGGGCTTGGGGTGGGTCTCGCACTCACCCTCGTCCCCCTCTACATTTCTGAAACCGCACCTCCTGAGATAAGGGGGACGCTGAGCACTTTACCTCAGTTCATGGGTTCAGGTGGGATGTTTTTATCTTATTGTATGGTATTTGGGATGTCTTTATTGGAGTCACCGAGTTGGAGGCTCATGCTTGGAGTTCTCTCTGTCCCGTCGCTTGTATACTTCCTCTTGATGGTTTTTTACTTGCCGGAGTCACCAAGGTGGCTCGTGAGTAAAGGGAAGATGGCCGAAGCAAGGAAGGTCCTGCAGATGCTGTGCGGGAGAGAAGATGTTTCTGGTTAGTTTTATTATATTCACAGACTAGACTGCTAATATATAATTGTGCAAAGTAGTTTTGTTTTCTGGATATGAGCTCATTCTGCTTTTTACTTGTCTGTTTGTTGGGCACCTGTTGTCTAGAATGTTTTCCGATGATTATAGGATCTAGTACATCTATTTGATGTGACCATCGATGATGGAAATTCTATGTTTGCCCGTTAATTTTATTTGCTTT
Source organism: Punica granatum (assembly GCF_007655135.1). Taxonomy (NCBI): domain Eukaryota; kingdom Viridiplantae; phylum Streptophyta; class Magnoliopsida; order Myrtales; family Lythraceae; genus Punica; species Punica granatum. Next base: position 14,811,986 of record NC_045130.1, read on the forward strand.
GAAGCCATTCCTATTTTTGGTAGCTGGATATCTACGTATTGCTGGCCTTCTTTGTTCGAGGCATTAATTGTAAGAATTATATGCTAAAGGATGATGTGAAGATTAGAATATCATCAATGACAATCCTTTTCCTGTCTTAGAAGCACACTACCAGTGCAATTCGGTTTCTGTCTCTTCTACATGGCCTACTATAAGTTTTAGGAGTAGTTCCCGTCACAGCTTTGCTCACATATTCTTTATTCCTTCATGTCCATAGAAAACTCGGTCACCTGCATCGAGCTCATGATCTTTAAATAAACAGGTGAGATGGCTTTGCTGGTGGAGGGACTTGGAGTGGGGGGTGAGACATCCTTGGAGGAATATATAATTGGCCCTGCCAAGGAACAGATGGACGAGCAAGATCTAGCCTATGAGAAAGATCAAATCAAGCTATATGGAGCTCAGGAGGGTCTTTCTTGGGTCGCAAGGCCCATCAAAGAGGAGAACAATCTCGGATTTGTGTCTCGTCATGGGAGCATAGCAAGCCAATCTAGGTCTTTCGTGGACCCACTCGTGACTCTCTTTGGGAGTGTACATGAAAAGCAACCCGAGATGGGGAGCATGCAGGGCACACTTTTCCCACACTTTGGGAGCATGTTTAGCATGGGAGGAGGGCATCAACAGACAAGGAATGAGCAGTGGGATGAGGAGAGTGTTGCCAGGGATGGCGAAGAGTATCAGTCCGATGCTAATGCTGGTGGTGGTGATGAGTCCGATGATAATTTGCATAGCCCATTGATCTCACGTCAGACTACGAGTGTCGAGAAGGACATGACCCCACATGCTCATGGAAGCACATTCAGCATGAGACAAGGTAGCAATGCAGGACATGATGAATTTTGAAATTTGTGTGCTCTGTATTAGGCTATATCATAGTGATGCGATATCATCTCATATCATGTTTTTAAGTGGTACCATGATTGTCTTCCTCTTCAACTCATCCCCATTCTGTATCAGGCAGTCTTGTGCAGGGCACTGGTGAAACGGTTGGGAGCACTGGGATTGGTGGGGGATGGCAGCTTGCATGGCAATGGGCGGAGAAAGAGGGCCCTGATGGGAAGAAGGAAGGAGGGTTTAAGAGGATCTACCTGCACCAAGAGGGTGCCACAGGATCTATTCGGGGTTCCTTGGCTTCTCTTCCAGGTGGTGGTGGAGAGGAAGGAGAGTTCATTCAGGCCGCTGCTTTGGTGAGCCAGCCGGCTCTTTTTTCCAAGGAGCTTATGAAGCAGCACCCTGTGGGTCCTGCTATGGTCCATCCAGCGGAAACTGCTGTCAAAGGGCCGAGTTGGAGAGATCTGTTCGAGCCTGGAGTCAAGCGTGCTTTAATTGTCGGGATCGGAATTCAAATGCTTCAGCAGGTAATCGGTGGATCCTTATGTTGAAAGGAGGGGAAAAAAAGCTAATATATGAGTTAGAGATAGGTTCTCACTATATAATCTTAATTCTCTGCATTTTTTACTGATTCAATGATGATTCTCGATCCTGTTGCTGTTCAGTTCTCCGGCATAAATGGGGTCCTCTACTACACCCCCCAAATTCTTGAGCAGGCAGGTGTTGCAGTTCTTCTCTCGAGCATGGGCTTCAGTTCGACTTCTGCTTCCCTACTTATCAGTACCATCACGACCTTGTTGATGCTTCCTTCTATAGTTGTTGCCATGAGGCTCATGGACACCTCGGGTAGAAGGTAATTTGTTCGTCCCCACATCTAACTAATGTAATGGTCCAAGGTGCTAGCCTATGTAATAAATCTTTCGAGTTTGTGTGCTTATCATTCTTTCTGTTTCCAAATGCCCATCGGACCACATGACTGGTCCCTGGTGAGTTGGTTGAACCTACTGGTCTGATCTGGTTCTGATGACTAGAACATCTCCATGACAACATAACTTCCTTGGGTTTATTTGTAAAAAGCAAAGTCTATATGAAGTACATCAAAACTGCACATATTAACTTGTGTTCTTGGCATTGGTTGCATCCATCTGTTATAGTGATTTTCATGATAACTTCTGTTTTATTCTCTTTTTCCCAGGACGTTGCTTCTACACACTATCCCAGTCCTCGTGATCTCTCTTGTTGTCCTAGTCCTTGGAAGCATCATTCATATGGGCACTGTCCTCAATGCAGTGATATCCACCGTCGGTGTCGTGTTCTATTTCTGCTTCTTCGTGATGGGATATGGGCCCATCCCCGGCATCCTCTGTTCAGAAATCTTCCCCACGCGTACCCGTGGCCTCTGCATCGCCATATGCGCCCTCGCCTTCTGGGTCGGAAACATTATCGTCACCTATACCCTTCCTGTGATGCTCAAGTCAGTCGGGCTTGCAGGCGTCTTTAGTATGTATGCCGTTGTCTGTGTGGTATCATGGGTGTTCGTGTTCCTTAAGGTCCCTGAAACCAAGGGCATGCCCCTGGAAGTTATTACAGATTTCTTCTCTCTCGGCGCGAAACAGGCTGCAGCCTCTAAGAGCAAGTGACTTGGAGGCAGACACAGATAGAAGCTCCCTTTTTCCCAGATTTGGCTGAGTTTCTCTTCGTTCTCTTTGCTATTGTTCTTTCGATGGTTGGGAAATAGGAGCGTGATTATTTGGTCATAATATGCGAGTCCTCTCTCTTCGGTGGAGAGCGGTTCATGTATTCCGGTTGTGCCAGAATTTCTTTTTTCAACCTTATTGCCACCATTGTTTCTTCCGAGCTTCCGAGTGTGCTCGTTTACTTCTTTATGTACGAAAATATATCAAATTCATCAGTTGTCCGAGACACCTTGCTTATCTGTTCTCCTGCTGCATTCCCGAACTGCAACAATTGAACATGTAACCGCAGAACGTTTGGATTCTGCAGATAGTTAAATATGCACTTGCATCTTTCGATGCATATCCCGTTGAGCGGCAATCTCCAAGCACGACTCAGACTCTATCTGGAGTCATATATAGATAAAACAACAAGGATGAAGGTGGCTCCTTCATCTGGATCCCTGATGCTGTCTCATTTCCGTTGAATGGCGAAATCCTCAACTCATAATTGATTGACTTATCATTCGCGCAATGAAGATAATTTGGCTCATAGGAAAAGAAAAATTATTCGTCTCTCTATCATTCTCATTCGGTTAAGACAATTTTTTCTTGAGAAGTGACACAATCTTTAATTCATCTCTCTGCATCTCATCTGCATGGATCAACACGAAATGATCAATATTGTATTTCATGATTCCGAAATGGAGAAAAAGGAGATGGATTGCCGCAGCCTCAAGTTCAAGAAAGCCCCTCCAGATTCCATTCCCCTCTGATTTTCTCCACTTCTCTGTTACTGTTCCAACTTCACTTCTCGCCGACCTTTTCCTTTCACCTCCTGCACTCGTCGACTCATCTCCACTTATTTTCAATTCAACAATACAATTATTACTTATTTTTTTTAAAAAAAAATTTAATCATTCAATTTAATTTTTAATATTAAATTCTCTCAATTATTTATTATTTTTTCACAATTCAACAACACAATCATTACTTTCTCTCAACTATTCATTACTTTTTCACACTTTTTCTTATAATTCAACAATACGATCATTACAAACTAATTAAAATCAAAACTCAATTCAACTAAACTCTAAATCCAAACACACTCTTAATGATCTACTCACCCTCTCCTAATTCCTTTTCAGTTCTTTCCAGCACGAGCACATTTCCGAACAAAGAAAATCAATCATTATCGAGGAATTGATGATGGAGTTGAATGGGATATTATGGGAGTATGTAAGAAATTCCTTCCAAGTTATGTTGAGGAAAGTGAGAAGGTGCAGAGAATACATTGTATTGTAAGAATTCCATTAGAAACATTGCTCGTGTGCATTAATAAAAGATCGTTGTCCTACTATTTTTCTTTTTGTTGGATTCATTGCATTACCATGTTCTACTGTAACCCCACGCATTGCTTTCTTAAACAGTTCATGGAAAACATTGGCTTTTAGGAAGGTGGAGAACAAGGATTTCCAAACCACATAGTTCGAGTGGCTCAGTTGGGTATGGGCGAAGTCGGCGATGTTCGGTGCAGAAACTGTGCCGGCCAAGAGGATTGGGGAGGGAAGGGAAGTAGACGGGTTGGGAGGTGAGATGGTCTGGATGGCAGGAGGGGAGGGAGGTGCGGTTTGCTCAGCGCCAGAGGTTGCAGATTGATCAGCCATGGGAAGAGAGAAGGTCGGGATGGAGTCCGCAGGAAGGGAGAGAGATCGAGAAAATAGAAACCCTAGACAATCCTAGCTCTGATACCATGCGAGTGATTGAGGCCATGATCCAATAGGGTCATCGTGATTTGTATATATAGATACAATTTGGTACATTGAAGAGTCCCGATACACAATGATCTATACAAGGAAATAATATCCCGAAAAATTCATTTTTATGTATCATCTTTCCCGGTTGATGGGGCTACCCACTCAATTCTCGAGCAAATGACCCCCTCTTCTTTTGGTTAAGGAATTCTCTCAGTGTACTTCAACAATTTCTATTTGATAGGAAAGGGGCATCATGGCAATAAAACTTCTTGAGATGTTAGTTTATAGGGTTAATAACAAACGCACAAACTTTTCACAGTTTAACAATTTATAATATAATGTTTGTAATATTTATTCAGTAGAATATATAATTTTTGTTATGTGTTCTTCTATCTATATCAATCATATTATTATATATGTTGATTTCCTAATTCTATCATAAAAATCAATGTGCATCGAGATCCCATAGTACGCACGAGTAAAAGACTAGTTGATATGAATGCTATTATCTCAAAATCGATATAAATACAATTTTGATCGGTTCACATCATTGATATCAACTGGAAACTGATGCAATCAGAAAGGCTGCAAACTCCAAAATTGAGTCGAGGCTTCAACGTTCTACAAGGGAAAATATTATCATACAACTCTTCTGATTTCTTCATGAAAAGTTGATAGAATTTCCCAACATCCCCACTGCAATTAGCTCAATCGACAACTCTTGCAGAATAAATCCGACCTTTCGATCTTTATGAGCAATCGATAATCTGAAACACTCCTACTGAAAAGAATCGATTTTCACCGAGCAATGCTGCTCACAAGCCTAGCCCCAACCCGGTCGAGCTGCCTCACTACGGCACTCGCCGCCAACTTTCCTTCTTCCCTGAAGGCTTCCACCATCCTCTTCCCAATGGCCTCACCGTGTGACTCGCTGTCGGTCACTGCCACTGCGGTGGGGCCTGCCCCGCTGATGGTGCAGCCGAAGGCACCAGCCTCAATGGCCGCCCTCTTTACTGCCTCCATGCCAGGGATCAGCGGGGCACGCCTCGGCTCCACGATCTTATCGGAGGACAGAGCCTTCCCAAGCCCTGCTAGGTCCCCGCTTAGGACAGCGGCCACAAGAGCACCGGCTTGGCTGCAGTTCCAGATGTGGTGGGGCATCCCGATCTCACCAGGCAGCGCCTCCCGCATCTTCTTGGTCGGGGCCTCGAACTCGGGGCTGACGAGCACGAAGAACAGCTCCGTCTCCGCCGGGAATTTGAGCCTGAGGAGCTCCAGCGGCTCGTAGCTCCGGATGAGAATGAAGCCTCCCATGATCGCGGGGGCCACATTGTCCGCGTGGTACCCTGAGACCTTCTCCTCCGACTTGAGCCCCGCGAGGACCAGCTCCTCCTCGGTCAATCTCCCGCCAAAGATCTCGTTGATCGCCACCGCAGCGGCGGCCGCGCTGGCGGCGCTTGACCCGAGACCGCTGCCGAGGGGCAGCCCCTTCTCCAGGGTCAGCGACAGGCCGACCTTGCGGATCCCGAGCATCTTCATGACCTCGATCGCGGCGATTCCGGCGCAGTTCCAGAGGGGGTTCCGGCTGAGCTTGGTGGGGTTGGGGCCGGTGATGTCTGCAATGGAAATCTCCCCGGGGTGGACCTGGGGGTCGACGCGGACGGTGACGTGGTCTCCGATGCCGTCAACGGCGCAGCCAAGGAAGTCAAAACCAGGGCCGAGGTTGGCGACGGTGGCGGGGGCAAAGGAGCGGACAGAGGCGAAGACGGGATCGGGCTCGGATGGCTTAACGGAGCATTTGACAAGGAAGGGGCGTCGGAGTAACTTAGGGGAGGAGGAGGAGGAGGCGGAGCGAGGGATGGAGGTGGTTGGCTTGAAGGGAGAGTGGCAGCAAGTTGTCGCCATTGGAGAGAGCTCACGCGAGCTTGGGGTAGGGTTTTCGGCTTCTTATTATCAGTCGCCCTGGACAAGAAGACAACAGTGGCCATTTGTACTTTTCTTTTTTTGCCCTTTTAAATAAATATATATTTTGGTATTATTATGTCAGCAAAATAAAAAGACAAAAATTCTACCAAAACATTTTCATATGGGTAGGTGGCTAAGGTTGGATGTACAAAAACTTATATTAAAGGTAAATCAATTCATACCAATAAAATGTAGTGATAAATAATTTTAGTCTGCATAAAAAAAGAATACAAGTTCAAGATTCGAAAATTACATTTATTGAAAAGAAAAAATAATCTTTAATGTTCGATCTAGCGAAATTACGGGAATAATTTCTTACAATTTTAATTCACAAAAAAGAAAAGCTGATACCGGCCAAAATAAAAAAGAAAGAAAGAAAGGAAAGGTACATTAAATGATGCAAGGAAAGGGAATACACTTTTACGTCGGAGCCATATTAGATTCCAAAGAGAGATTTTATGGATTTAGGGGATTATTCGGTGATTTTATTTCATCACATGATAAAAAAATCAATTAAATTATAATAATTAAATAATAAGTGTTAATAATTTAATTAATTGTAATAAATCTTTTTAATTAAAGTAATAAAATAAGTGTTAATTATTCGATTAATTGTAATAAATCTTTTTAATTAAAATAATTTTATTGATTTTTTCTCACTACATCATTATGAAGTACGATCATTTAAAATTTTCTCTATTCCAAGGGATGAATGGAGGGCATTACCTATATGAATATGATTTAAAGTTTTAGAACAAAACATAAGAAAACTTATCGAGAAAGCCAATTTGATTGAATGAGTTACTTAAATAATTCTATATATGGATGGAGCCAGAGAATACTCTCGGGGCAATATAAAACTAAAATCGACATATATGTCAAATTACATTTAACATATAACAATAATACACATAATGAAATTATGACATGAAAATTAAGGAAAAAATTCAAATGAGAAAGAGATTACTTATTACTCGACATATCTCTAAATGTTGTGCTCAATCTAAGTTTTTCACAATGATTTTTCTTTCTTGTAATGTTCATTCCTTTCAACTTAAGGTGAAAATCGAATTCGGTATGCTCAATATAACGTTTATTTCTGGGAAAAAATTATGACGTAGATTTGATTTTTAAATATTTAAAAATTTAATAGGTTATAATATTTTGAGAGGGGATGATGACGCATAAAATATCTTCTCAAAAATCAAGTTTAACAAATAAAATATTATATTTAAATTAAAAAAAATATCAAAATTTTCTTACTAAAATCAATACTCTTGAAACAAATAACAAAGAAAAATCAATCACAACTAATTCCTTTCAATTTAAAGTAAAAAACAGATTCTGTGTTCTTAATATTTTCTGCATCATGGCCGTCGCATATAATATTATACGCTATTAAATTTTTAGAGATTAATGACGCACTACATATTATTCCCACATTTAGAAATCAAATCTATGCTTTATTGAGAATATCAAATCCGATTTCCATTTTAAGTTGAAAGGAATTAGTTGTCGAAGGAAAAAAATACAATATTCAAAAGAAAGTATTACATTTTAAATGGATATGTTACGCAAAAAAAAATACAAGTTTTTAGTTTTTTTTTCAATTTTAACACGAATTTCCACTTTTGATGTAAAAATTTTAATTTTTCTATTTTGTTTCAAATCTGGCACGCTGTCCATTGACCGTCACGGATTCCGTCTAATTACATACATGGCCGATAATGGAGTGATGTGGGACCCATCAATCCAATGAAAATGAGACATATGTGTAATTATCTTTTGAAAATTTAAAAAATGAACCTTTTTTTTTTTTTCATTTTTACAGATTTGCCTCTCGTCTCCTCACCTGGGTCTATATTCTTTTTGCCTTGGAATCTCGATGTCTAAAGCTTTATTGGTGGAGAAATTCTAATTCCATATCAGTTATTTGTCATTGTGCACTGAAATCCCAAAGCTCTGAGCTTAACAAGGTGGGAATCGTTATTCCTCTGCGGGTATGGTTAGAAATTTGGGGGGTTGGAAGAGAGGGTGGAGGTGGAGGAGGAGATAGACATAAAATATTTTTATGTTAAAAGTGAAAATTCGTGTTAAAATTGAGACAAAACTGAAATTATATATATATATTTTTGTGTAATTTACCCTATTTAAATTACCAAAAATGTTCTACTCTATTAAATTCAAGTTCTAAATTACTAATAAATCTTTCGGAAGATATTTTACTTTTGGAATATGATTATTTATTTATTATTAGCTTTTGAATTTTCTAAAATACATATTATCTCCTTTTCAATTTAAGTGCAGTAATTTAATTAGATGTACAAGAAAATTTTGGGGCTGACAAAGTATATCTCAAAGGGAGGGCTTCTTTATTTTTTGGCCAATTCTGAATTTCTTACGTTGGGGGGGGGGCATCTCCTTGGGACTAAATCAAATATAACAACAAAACATAAGAAAACTTATAGCGAAAGCCGATTTGATTGAATGGGTTACATAACTAATTGCAAATAATACATATAACAGAAAGCACCATTTGGTAACTCTTATACAAGCAGCTCGCAAAAATTTTCACCGTGAAAATTACAGCATTGCTCTAACTTTTGAAGAACCTCAGGCGGCGAGAACCATGAATGAATCGTCTGTGAGTACAGATGTTCTTGAGTCTTAAGAGAAGCTCACGACAAGTCTCCACCGCTCTGCTGCCATAGATTGATGATATCGGTGGCCTGATTGAGGAGGATGATCATTTGCTTTTGGGAGATCCAGGGCTTGGTCTCGAGCAGCACCTTGAGCTCCTCCCACGCGTCTTTCCTCGGCCAGAAGTAGTAGGGGCTCAGTGGGATCGCTCCATGGCCTGGTATCATCTGATCGAGCGCGATCCCGATGTTCTTCTCCATCCAGATGAACTTCAGCACAAGCCGTGGTTTCGCCATTGGCTTCACAACCACTCCAAGCTTCTACATTTCATAACATACAGTAACAACAGCACATCAGATTGACATGTAAATTTCACCTATGCAGACTTGGAAGAAATGCTCGGAAAACTAAAGCCAAACAGTTCTACCTATCTCGAAGTAATTCCAAGGATATTAGCCTTGCTATTACATTAGCCAGCACAACTTGCAACTGACCGAAGTCTTTACTACATGGTTTCTTTCAAACAACATGATAGTGTTCCATTCTCCCATCTTTTCCAATGCCTCTGAACTTAACCGTGTTACCCGACTAACCAATCCTTTTCAATACGGCAGTAATCCGCACAAAAACCCTATAATGCCAATAAAGTATTCTTCCTCCCCTAACAGCTTCATGGCAATAAAAATAAGGTATAATAACAAGATGATCTCCGTCCCAGCTTAAGGAAACATCCACTGCATAGATCTATGAAGAAGAAGGAAGGAATCTATCAAAAGAATGGAACTTTACGATCGATTACATCCTGACTGTCATAAAAGCTCTTCTTGTAATTCAAGAAAAAACCATTTCGACGAATGAACTGTTCCGCCGACCCTGTCCTTTTCTAATCATCCAAACTAGAAGCTCTGGCATTATTTCCGACTGCTTTCTTCCATATATCTCAGGAGCAAACTAGAGGACTCCGACCCGTACGACTATATGATATTCGCACTGTTAAGATTAACCGAACCACTGTCCATCACATTATTGTTCCACATCTTAAAGAATCACATTCACCCCAAAAGTCGACCCTTTCTTTTCCCATTCTTTTTGCAACTTTCAATTGGATAAATTGTCAGGCAATTGTTTTTGGGGCACCAAAGGACAGAAACTTCATTCCGAAAAATCTCGCCATTTCCACAAAAGAATGCAGCAGACTTCAATATGCTTGGACGAGAGTAGCTCCACAGTATTACGCGAATTGTCATGTAAGTTCGTCGGACTTCGTGTTGCCAGTCACTCTAACCTAAACAATACTTGTACTAACCATAATAAACTACGAACACGTAGAGAGGAGAAGGTTGGGGCAAATAGTGAACAGAGAATCTCGTTACCTCTGTCTCCAGCGGAACCTTGGAGGAAGAATCGTCTGTGTCCTCCGCTTCTGCCACGATAGCATCCGCTGCTGCAGCGACCGGAGCAGAGATTCTGAGTTCTCTCCTCGAGCTCCTCCGGTGGCTCAGTCTGCACTGGGAACGGGACAGCGAGCTCGAACGAGCAGCGGGGATGAAGGCTCTGATGGTGGGCTTCGAGGAGATATTCGCGCAGGAGAAAGCTAAGGACTTCAGTGAAGAGGCGTCGACAGTGGACTGTATCGCCATGGATAACATTTCGGAAGCTCTGCGACTCTGCGTCCTGGGAAGAGGGAGGAGGAGAGGGAAGGAGAGCTCTCACTCCTGAAAAAGGAGATCCTGGATAAGGCGGGTCAGGTCACCTGAGCCGGATCCGGTTTGGTGCGTTGTCCGGTCCACATAGCGCGAAAACCGGAGATTTCCCGGTTTTTGTATACTTTTGAACGGGAAAGGAAGCTCTCAAGGCTCAATTGCATTCCTAAGCGTATATTTTTCCTCAATGAATCCATAGAAAACTCTACTTTTTCTTTCTATGGTCTGATAAGAATACCCAAAAACTTTTTCGGGCCTCATTTCCGGCAAATAGGAAAAATTCTGTTTCGATGATCCATCACAAAAGTTGTTCTCAATCGAATCCAAATGGGAATTAATCATGAACGTCGAAACAATCGAACAAATAAACATAAGTTCAATGCACTCTACACCATGGGCGCTATAAGTTACTACATCTACATCAGAAGCATCACCCAACTCTCCACCAGCCTTCTTGTCCACTGGAGGCAGTCCGGGGTTAATTTCACGGGCTCGAATTACGAAAGGTCATAATTCCCTGACGGTTCTTCTGTGGAGTTGCATCTTCCTCTGCCGATAATGTTTCTTTGCTATACCAACCCAACCGTGTCCTCCGAGTTCAAGACCATGCTTCGACATGGTACTTCCCGGCCCTTTCCAGTGCTCGAACCCACCTCACAGCAGACTCACTGGGAAGCCCGCTCTCTTTGGACACGATCTCCTCAAAAGCCTCCAAAACATCTGAGGGCATCTTGGTCGAAGAGCCAGCGACGTAGACAGCCGCCCCCTCACTCAGCAGATCCCAGACCCTCGCGCTGTTTTCCCTCATCTTATGCTGTACGTACACCTTCTGTGGCTGGTCCCTCGAGAAAGCCACGAAAAAGCCCCCACCCTTTGCTTCTGAGAGGACCCCCTCTTCTTGGGAATGGTGGGACCAGAAATCACGATATAAGAAGTCGTTCTCCTCATTTCTGCAGCCAAAGAAGAACATTATCGGGGCAGTTGTAGAGGACTGGCTCTGTATGGATCTCTCCTCGATGAATCCACGGAAAGGAGCGCAGCCTGTCCCGGGGCCAATGAGAATGAGGGGCTCCAATGGCGATGGAGGAGGTAAGGAACCTTTTTGGAACCATGCTGGAATAACAGTACCTGCTCGAGTTAAAATTCTAACATTAGCATCAAACTGTTACACCTGTCATTGCATAAAATGTTGATCGAGATTGGCAGAAGAGAAAATAGTTTCTCAAACACAGAACCCAGATGAGCAGTTCCCATACTTTGATGTGGATCGAGATTGGCGAGCCACGTGGAACAAAGACCAGAGCGCTTCCGCTTAAAAGGGGTTGTCCATGACACAACATTCACAGTTAGGTCCACTTGGCCTGGATGAGCTGATGGAGAAGAAGAAATGGAGAAAGCCCTAGGCTTTAAGGGGGGGACCAGCTGCACCAGCCACTCAAATGGCATCTGAACAGATGGAAAATCTTCTAATACCTAGATATAATAACATAGGATCAGTTAAGGTTATGTAGAATTTAGGAGAGATTTACTTGAAATTATTCAAACATCTCATTTCTTTTTTCTCCAGACGTGTCAAATTTCTGAAATTAACTTGTCTAGCAGTAGAAAAGCTCTCGTGAAAGAAAAATATCTGTCTGATCATTCTAGTACCAAAACCTTCAACCTTAGGCAAGAAAATTAGAATATAGAAAATATTTATATGCAAAAATTCATGATTACGTCATAGAAGCGAGGATGATATTACCACCAGCTGCAAAGACAATAATCTCAAAAGAAAGTGATCTGTATATTTTTAAGGTAATGGAAGGGGCATGGGATTTATTGTCTTCACCTCTAAAACAGTTCTCCGTTCCTTCTGATTGTACTGGTAGAGATCATCTCTTCCTTCAGGCGATGTGAAATATTGAAGTCTTTCCTTTTCATGCTGGGCTGTTGCAAAGAAACTCATCACCTGAACGAGTGATTGTATGAGTATGTGCAATCAATACTAAATGAAATCAGGCTGCTAAATAATGTTCATTTTCAATATGTGAACAGGTCCATGTATATAAATTATAATCAATTTCCAGACAGTAACAGTAACCAAATACCATAAGGTATCTCAGTTACCTTCAGTATTAATTTCAGACTGAAGCCAGGAGAAGTCAGAGAACTCCATTTTTATAACTATTTTAGACTATGTACCGCAATTTCTCAACTAGATCACTATCCAGCAGGGAAATTCTTGATTGAGGAATGAACAAAACAATCAAATTAAAGGAAGAGAGAAATCCTGCCTCAAAGAAATAGCGTCGTGGTGAAGCTGATGAAACATCCATTGCCAACTCCACGAAGGTTTTTAATTTAATGGGCACTTTTGAGACATCTAAGTCAGTACCACAAATGCCATTCTCTTGTTTTCTGTGGTGAACCTGAGATCAAAACGCGCGGCTTAGAGAAAAAATCTGGAATCAGAATACGCCGGAACTCCAGCTGCACAACATCAGTAGCTCCAACTGTAACTATCTAGATACTGGAAGCTGCACCTATTTTGCTCAAAGTAGACAACACTGACCACAGTTTTGAATGGTGATGATAAAGTACATTAAAAAAGAAAATGCAATCAAATTTTCAGAAAGGGAAAGAGCAACAATAAGAACACTCATTCAGTCTTTTAGGATTCAAATTGAGCTGCTTTAAAAGGACATTCCTTGCAAAGTTCAAGAACTAAAAGTTTTGGAACAAAGGGAACAGGGTGTGTCAAAGAAGCCATCATCGAATGGGTCAGACAGTGAACCCCTGTGGTCTACATAATGGAAATCTTGGAAAAACTGAATAAATAGAAAAAAAAAAATAATAATAACTTTCATAGTTTGGAACATTCCAATAACACTCCAGATGGTAGGTAAGCAACAAAAAGATTTTACAGATTTCAAATGGAAAAATATTAAAAAATAAAACAATGGAATGCTGATATGCGTGACTACTCACAGTGATGAATGATTCTGGGTTCAAGTTGCAACGCTGCAAGAACACATCAACTGCAGCAGGATTTTGACCAGGGAGGACTTCAAGCACATCACCAACTTCATATCTAACAGTCTGAAAACACCCATCATATAATTATCTTGACGAGAAGAAAGCAGTGAAGCTTAAGGAAAGAAAAAGATAACTCACAGATGAAACAAATTCAAATTCAAAATGCCGCACGTCCTTCCCGCAGCCTGCTTTGGTCAGTAGTTTATTTTTTGTCTGCAGGGTAGAGCAAAATGTATAAGGGTATACACAAAAATATGACTGATTAGCTAAAGAGGATTCATGTACATGTGCAGAAACCTTCAAAATTGAAAAACAAGTGTCCGAAGTTACTTATATCATAACTCATTTAAAATAACATATGTCGGTTCAACCTTGGCACATATTGAACATTATTTCAGTACCAGAATACACTTTAATATATGAAATCTTGCAATACTCCTCAGGTTCTTTTATGACAATAAAAGTTACATGAGAATTGAGATTACTTCAGTTCATAGCACACTGGAAGTTTAACAGTTTTCAGCATTTTACTATTACTTAGCTTACCTTTTCTACTTATGTTGCTAATTCTAGTTTTGCCTGATTACATCCATTCACTGCAATGGGGAACTTGAACAGTTTCCAGCATTTTCACTTATTAAGTAGTCCTTTGCAAACCTAAGTTCTCCACAAGCATCTTTACACACACTAGTTATTTCTCATACCAGTCATCCAACGGAAATCACCTCCCTTCCGAACCCCAAAGTATTGATATTGCATTCCTCGAATTATAGTTGTGCAATCATTGTTTCAAAAACATTCTTGATGAATACCTTGCACTAAATGATACAGAAACATTTAGCTAACTAGCAATTTAGCATGACAGTTCTTACCATTTTGAGAAAGCAGCTAGGCCCACTCTTGCCACTAAATTTTCCCGGAGACATTAAGCGAGCCATCTCGATATCTTTTTCCCTGCTTTGTAAATCTGAAACAGTACATACGAGATCATTTGGCCAGATAACAATATAGGATCTTTCGGAGTGCACACTAATAGGATCTTTCACAGTGCACACTAACATAATTCTTTGCTTGAGAAACATGTGAACTTAACAAAATTATACAAGCAAACCACTAGAACTGCCACATAATCAAGGGGGAAGTCAAAAACCAATTGAGCTACATGGTCCTGATATTACAAAAGTCCCTAATTCAAAGTTGATGTCATCACCAATTATTTTGTAATTAATTCACAGATACATATCAAAGGTAGCAAAGATGCCTAGCAAAAAGGTTATTCCAAGTTGTTTTCGATACTCAAATTGTAAATCTGATGCTGATTTACAAGAATAAACCCTTACCTACTGAACAATACATGCACAGAAACAAACATGCATACATAGATATGTATATATATAAGTTTACACAAGATTTCATCAACCCTGAGTAGAAAGAATTCTCAAATTGGCCAATAGATAAAAGAGATTCTAAATTGGTAGAAGAATCATAGTGCTCTAATCCTGCTCAAACTTGTTTGTGTAGTCTGCTTAAAATGATTTTGAAGCAAAATGAAACCACTAGCATTCTCCCCAATTACTTCTTTGAAGATCTACTTCTCAATTTAAGGGTTCCATTAGGACATTGTTATTGTGTAAAATCCAACAATGGTCTCAAGACTATATTTTTCATCTTGTTGGTCAACACAATACATCAGACCAAAGAATTCCTCAAACACCAGCTAGATGTCTGAAACAATATATTACCTGCAGCAACTGAAAATTGGGAATTCACCTCACCGATGTCATGATATCTGACTTCAACCTTCGGCTGATCCAACAATGTCATTTCTGATTCAACGGGATCTGGACCATTAGGAAAGAAGTTAGGATCAATCTTGTTCAGCATTCTCCACAATGATGACATCCAAGGATCCAAAGCACCTTCATAACTATGAGGAAAAACCATTTTTGTGGTTAGAATCATTGTCCCTGGTATTCAATGCCATACCATGAAGAGTAGAATAGATAGATTCACCAAAAGTATGAAGAAAATAGTCTGTGACAGTTTTATACCGCAGCATACCCTGAAGGATGCTGGTCATCTCCTAAGCCTCTCTCAACAAGAGCCACCGCCCCAAGATCTGAAAGTCTTTTGTCAAGCTTCTTCGCAACAAACTGTAGTCATCAATAAGGGAAACAAACCATCAAGAGAGGAACTAGAAGAAAAGGAAGAAACAACATAATTTTCAATCAAACAACTTAAAAATTGCAAATTTTGAAACTGAAAATGAAGTCTAAGCCCCGTAAGAGTATGAAATGGTTCGAGCAAAGATGCTAAAGCAGATAAAACATCTGAAAGCACGACTGAGCCATGTTAAATAAAAGGTAGAACTGATCAGTCTGATATGGGCAGCATTCTATCCACAACATGTCAGCCAACAAAGAGTTTATTCACATTGTATTTCGGATAGCTGGAGTCCCCTAAGCCAAACACCGCAAAACGCATCCCTTCAAGCCAATTCTTGCCCAGATGTCTCTGCAAAAGAAACCTCCAGAAGACCTACAAGCGCAGGAAAGAACGAAAGACAGTGAATCAGCTCCTGCTAAGCCCTCCATGACTTGAAAAGATCATATGGAACTTATCAGAGATTCTTAACCAACCTTCATGGAATCTGGTGTGTCCCCCTGCCCAGTCGTAGAAACAACAAAGATCACTGTTTCCTCACGAGACAATGAACTCTGAGACAAACAACAAATCGGTCAAATTTCCATCCGACAGCAGAATCAACGATTGAAGCTACAACGGTCAGAAACACGGGTTACAGAACAGAGGCAACGGTCAGACTCACGGCGTCGTATTCGTCCACGGAGAGGAGCGTGACAGAGCAGCCTCTGCGCTCGGCCTCTCGACCGGTACGCTCCCCGGCGTCCATTGCGTTCCCGGTCTGAGTGGCATAGAGTATCAGCAGCGCCTTGGACTGCTTAGCTTTCATTGCTTCAGACCGAACTGAGAAGGAGCTGGAGCAACGATGGACTACAGACAGAATCTCCAGTGAATCTCCGCAAGCGTAGCTTTCAGCAATCGCCGGGATCACTCTCCGTTGCCGGCTTGCCGCTCAGGTGATGGCTTGCTCTTTTTCGATACGTATGCAGAGGGGAGAGGGGGAAGAAGCAGTATTGAGCCAAATGGGTCAGGCACAGTCCAGTCCACTTAGGTCATCTTAAGGCCCAGTCATCGTAGACGGGCCCATCAGAATTAACAGGTTTGAAAAACGGCGGACGAAACGCGATTAGAATTAACCGCTTGTTTAGGTTACATGTTATAGATGATTATGGATGGAATCGATGGATGGGTCATGGAGGGTTTAATAAAAGCAAATATATGCTGGGGAGTAGAGACGCCAATAACATTCCCAAGCCACGGGAGTTGTAACCCAGAAAGGCATGTAATAAATCTATTGATCTCTATAAGTAGGCGGGTCACATTGTTCTCCAATCAATCTCCAAATATATTATCTTCCTAGTAGCCTTATCTCTATTATGGTAGCTTCAGATGTTTCTCGTAATGGCACGACTCCACCTCGGAAAGGCTCGATGCGGGGAAAAGCAATGATACACGACTTCCGAATCGACCTCTATAATGATCAATCGATGAATTCTTGAGTGATCATATTTCGTCATGTAACGTGAAGAAATATCAATGAAATTGCTATAACGGATCACTTAGCTTACACATATATATAGGGGGCCACGAATTTATATAATCTAATCATTCTAGTGGTTTTTTCTCATTACGTCGGTGCGAGAAAATACCAATTGAGCTCAAGTCCCACGCTAAAGTGGCGCCAGGTGGGGATAGATTGAGGGGGGAGCAATTTGGGCTTGGCCGTAGATATGAAAGGAAACTTAATGGGCCTACTAGGCCCAGCTGGTCGACCAGCTCGGCCCAAATATCACAACGGGAGGGAGAGCGGAGCCACGAAAGAGAGCCTGAATCGGTCTGTCGGCTTGTTCGTGGCGAGATTGCAAGCTCAGCGGCTTTGCTTCTGCTTCTTCCTTCGCAGACAAGAATCACCGGTTCAAAGCATCGGACATTTGCTGCTGACATCTCAACGCTGAGCCACCAATTGAGCTCTGCATACTCCATCTTCCGGTAGAACATCACGGTAGCTCAGCTCCCGCTGAAAGTCGAAGATGATGTCTCCGAAGCCCATCTCTGAGGATCGGGGATCTCCTCATTTCAGGTAAATCAAGCCTGGCATTTTGCCGACCTTTTCTTCGTTATCTATGAGGCTGAGCTGGATTAGGTGCGAGGGATGACGGAGGTATTAGTTCATGTGAGCTAAACGGAGTAATATTTAGTTGCCTGTGTATGCACCAAGTCTTCATGTCTCAGTGAAAGCTGGTAATTGACCTCGAGCCGGGCTCATCTTCCGTGCTCGGGCGAGAGGAGACACTGACACGAGGTGCACTCTTGGCTGCACTCGGACTTATTGGGCCCGACGTAGTGTGGGAGCACACTAGTGCACCGAAGCTAATAAGTGGTTGTATATAAGCCTCATGAGTTTCATGGTTGTTATTTTATTTTTTCAATGTGAGATTATAATTCCCAACAGCTGGAAAACAGAGTAATGGGCAATATCGGTTGTGAGGGATCTGTGTATGGATGGGAAGGAAGTATGGGTTATCTAATGTTTTTGCAGCTAGACTGAGGAGGGCATTAACTATTGGAGATAAAGGGTATTTGCATTTCCCTGAGTTTCTGTTTGAACTTAAGGCTTAGCTTAAGAGGGTGACATTTGAGAAGCTATCCTATTTGACTCGCAGTTTGTGGAGACTGTTGGGTTATTTCCCGAGAAAAATTAGTTAATGGTGAAGGAACCGTGGCTTGTTTGGATGATTTGATATCGGCTTGTAGTTCTTCTCTGATAACATTCTGCAGCCATCATTTAATTGTTATGACAGTTTGAAATTCAGCCGTGCATTATGTCGCATCTCTTCTGTTGGCTTGTTTCTATGTGATTGTGATTTCCAGTATTCCTGGTCTTGTCCCTTGTAGGCAGGCGCCTTTGCAGATAATACATATCTTGGGCAACTTCTTGAGAATATGGTCGGTCTATTCAATGTATAATTATTTGACTCACACAGGAGCATCCGTAGTGCTTTTCATCTTCAGTTGCCTTGTGCCTGCATCTGTCGTACTTTTACTGATGCAAAAGCCTTGGAAGGGTAGACCACTCTCTAATACGCAGGTGAAGAGAAAACTATATATCCTTCACAATGGTATGCCTTGATGCTTTTGCTTTTCTCCTGTGACCTTCTCAAGGTTTTGTCTGTTGGATTTCAGGTTGTACCTTCTATAATTAACGGTGGTGTAACCGCTTTGTACTTCATTTTGTGGGGAAAGGGTTTGAAAGTTTGTGGACCACTCAGGTAGGTTTCTTAAATTTACAAATGATTACACCACTTAGGTAGGTTTCTTTAATCCACAAATGATTACACTGATTATATGTTCATTTGACATATACCTTTGCTAGTCAGTTCGATCAACTTGATCATTTGTTTGAATAGTAATCAAGTTGCTCTATTCATGCAATTAAAAAAACATGTTGAATTTGGTAGAGACATAGCCTTGGTATTATAACTTGTTTCTACAACCTGGCCTCTTATGTTAATGTGGGTGCCCTTTTTCTATGTAAAGGACTTACTCTTTACTCTATAAGCCAAAATATATTTTTACGTTTATGAATCTGGCCTCCTTGTCTTTTGCATTAATTGTTAGTCTTATCTAGTTTCTTAGAATAATTTATTCCTTGTTTGAAGTTCATAAAGAAAGATTAAGATGGTAATGGGAGAGTTGTACTATCATTGAATTTGATGACTTAAAAAAGCTAAAGGTAAAACAAAACTGTCGAGTATCCACGAGATGACATGCCATTTTGATGTGAAACCATTCTCTGTTCTTGTCGTTTATCTAGTTAAAGGAACAAATATCATGGTTTGGAATAAGCTGCCATTGTCTCTGATATGCTATTCTTTACTTCTTGATTAATAGAACTTTGTTGGCGGAGTATTCTGGTGCAGTTCTTGGAGTTTTGTCTGCAGTATTATATGGGCAAAGGCGGCATGTTTGGAAAAAGGTAGGTCTCATGCATTTGTCTCTAGAGGTGGACTTCTTGCTCTGCTATAAGTTTAAATGTGTTTTGCCATCTTCTTATGGGACAGTTTCATCCAAATTGTGCTTGATCCTTCAAATTTTTTTTTTGGTCCATAGCTGGATATGGAAATGATTCTTTTAGCCATGAACACAATATTACTCTTTTAGCAGCTATCGTCTAGTGATGTGTCCTCCAGTATCTATTTTTCTGAGAATATCCAGTTAACTGAAGTACAGAATATTATCCTCCAAGCTCTCTAGTTCTAATGTATTACTCTTCATCATTAACCTGTGATTGGTAGGTATCATTTGCATCATGTTAAGGCAAACCGATCTACTTCCTTTTATCCTTCTCATCTTTTGAACAGGTCGGTGGGCTGATTGCAATGCTGGCTGCTTTCTACCTATTATCCGAAGGGTGGGCTATGGCCAGATATTCTCCTTTTAATATCCTATACTACATGAATTCCCACTCTTTCCCTTTAATACATCATGTTTCTTTTCCTCCATGATTGTATGAAGAACAACCAGCTATTGTTCATTTAATATCCTATACTACATGAATTCGTGCTCTTTCCCTTTAATACATCATTTTTCTTTTCCTCCCCAATTGGATGAAGAACCATCCATAATTGTGAACTTGACCTGAAAATACAATTTGGAGATGACCTTCAGTCTGAGGTTGAGACAGAAGAAAAAGTGTTGGGTATGAAAGAAATGGTACTTCCCATCTTGGCTGGAATCCTGTCCGCACTCAGAAGGGTGATTGGACGGCGTGTCTCACTCAAGGTCTTGATGCTTATTCATCTACAGCTAGTTTCATAGTTAGTAAATTAATTCATCTCAGAAAAGTGGTTCTTTTTTTTTAATTAAAAAAAAACTACATTATTGCTGTTAACTCTGATTTTATTTTATTATGTGTCAGAATCAACTTAAAAGAAGACTCCATGCCCTAACCATTGCTTCTGCAACATGTTTTCTGTTTCCGGTGGCTATGTGGGACACAATCATAGTAAGTTGCTATGCCTCTGAAGGGTGTTGGTTGCATATTGTCTCAAAAGACCACTATCTAAAGCTTTGTGATGCTTGACTTTATTCGGCATTTATGACTGTTTTATTCTGTTTTTTATTGGAGAATTCAGGGATCAACTTCTGCAAGCAGCAACAATTTAACCTTTTCCCTGTGGGCCTTTCTGAGCACTATATTCTTCGGAATAATCTTGATATTCTATGTTGAAAGTATTGCAGAGGAGAGGTACCTTATGGACACATTTTTATTTGACATGGAAAAGACTGTTTTCTATGAAGGTTGCCATCCATCTTAAACTATGTTCTTTTTGTAGATTGCATATGGTTTTCTCTTCTCCAAGACATCTGGCGGTTGCTGGAGCATGCATTGTCATCATGGAGATCTCTTACAAGATGGACTTTTCTCTTCCTGGCTTCCTACTCTGCTGCTTAATTCTGGGCTTCGGTATGCATTAGACGCTTGTTTCTAGTGAAACACGATTGAGAATATGCAAGGAATTTCCTGCTCATTGTTGGGTTACTTTTTGAATGATGAATCAGCATATGCTTATCAGTGCCTTGAAATTTCCCATAGTGTTGTCCACGAGTGGCACATTTTGCATCTAATGGTTAGTACGACTGGTGTTGCTCATGGCTTGATTACTTGCGGTGGTTACTTCAATTCGCAGGAATATATGAAGCGACATCTCTGGATCGTAGTAGGAGGGAATCTTTCCAGAAATCAGACCTTTCTGATAGTGTAGGGGACCAAGTACAGATGTCCCCTCTTCCTACTTGAAGTTCTGCTGTTTCTGGAAGGTTTACATACACACTTGCAATCACTTCTATTAATGTCCATTGTTTTCTTCTTGTCCTCTTTCCACCCCGAGTGTGCGATTAACGATTTCACATTAAAAGATTTTCAATCTATTCACATCTTTGTGTTTCAGGCAGTGAGTTTCGCGGACTCTCTTTTCCCATCTCAGAAGCTACAAAGAGGAGCATCCTTTGCCAAAGTTTTCAACCATAGTCGAATCCGTGATATGACCTTCCCCTGTCACCTGTGGGCAAAGAAAATATCTCCAAGAGCTTCATACGGTTCGTCTTGCAAACTCGGGCTCTAAATTACCAGAATTCTGTGACATCTCATCTCTGGCACGTATAGATTTTTAGGTGAAGCCAATGTAGGAACCCGTCTTTCTGTTGCCGTGCGCCTGCATGTTTTAGCTATACAGATCACCATTGTTTTAGGGGTTCGTGCACTTACGGCTTTTTTGAAGGATGAAAGAAGGCTTCTGTATAACTCTAAAGAATCTGTGGATAGTTCAATCTGATTGGGTCACTTTATAGGTCTTTCTTGCCATGTTCATACACTATGCATTTATGCCGAACATGAGAATCTCTCGAGTTAAATCCCAAGTATGGTTCGTCTTTTCCTCTTTTCCACGTACTGTTTATTTGGGATTACCATGTTGAAGTAGAACAATGATCTCTTGCAAGTTTAATGAAAACTCGAGCTTGAGCTTAATCTTTTCGAACAAATCATCGACTTAAGAGTAAAGGAAATCAAATATGCGGTACTCTTCTTGTACGTTTTGATGGATGGGATGATTGAGGAGCAACTCGCGCTTCACGGTTCGTTCCCATCCCAAACGCAAGAAGAAGAGCAATATGAATTACCCGATGAACTTGTGACACGTGTCATCCAGTAATGATCCTGTGCTGGACTCTGCTTTCTCCATAACGGGGACCGTAACGTGGACGAAACCACCATCCCCAACCGCTTTATGTCTCGATCCAACCGTCGCTGTTCCCCTCGACTTGTCATAGATCCAACGGTCAGGATCTCGCCCGCCGCATTTGTTGAACTGCGCAGGCGCCCGGATACACTGGCCACCAACCGCCACGTGTCGGTCCCTCTTCCAGCCTTGACCCAGGAATATAGCTTGCCGTCAAGCATTCTATCTACCCCATCGCCATGCCAATGCCTCTTCTTTGACGTCTCAACCAACATCATCAAACCACATTAGACTTCTATAATATCGCCCACAATGCGTCGAGTTGAAAGGGTGAGGGTTTGAATTTATCGGGTACCCCGATCAACTCGCAGTTTGGTGCACGGCATCAGTATGTCAGCGCTCTTACGAGCTATATACTTAGTTCAAGGCATAGCTATTGTATAATCGAGTACTAGCTCTACACAACACCATCCAACGATCATTTGATATATTTATACCCCATAAAGGAATGAACAGGAGCAATTTAGTTAGGAGAAGATGCAATAGATATGAGTTATCCTTAATGCTTTTAGATTCCTCGACTAAATCCCAAATTGGTTATACCGATTTTCAGCAGCAATAAGTGATGCCACCTGCATTCATTCTCTGTATCTAAAAGACAATTTTTAACCACCAAATAGTCAGAGTTAGCACTGTTCTCCATCGTAAACATTATTTTTGATCTGTCCATTTGAGAAAGTTTCGATTTCCAAAGTTTGGGAGCCGTAGAAAAAATGGTAATCGATGAGTTCATTTGTCAACACAAACATCTATATAGGACAATTAAATTCCATGGCCATGCCACCGGGGGTTTAAGAGTCACCGGTGGACAAGACCCCGCGAGTCCTTTGATCTTGTCGTCAATATGAACCCACGAAATTCTGTGCTATGTTTTTCTGTGTGCTGTAGACAACATTCTTTTTTTTTTTAAAAAAAAAAAATTTAAGGAGGCGTCCGGGGTTACGTCGGCGTAACCAATCTGCCACAATTTGTAGCCGTCAGATTAGAGCATTTAATCTGGACCGTCCATGGCATTTACAGGCAGATTCGGTCACCGGTTTTATTTTTATTTTGGAAATTTACAAAGCTTCTTTAACTAGAGGAGTCCTTACACTAATACAGATTAGTCTTTTACTAGCAATAATTTAGTAGAAATTGTGTTATTGCCACAATTTTTGCAGGCATGTTCGGTTTTTAGCTGATTTTTCTGTCTCTACTTAGTTGAGTGCCTTCTTTCCTTTTGACGAAGTTACGTTTGTTTTCTATGATTAACTCCCGTGGCGATTTGGTTTATTTGTCTCGTGAGGATTAAACTATGGAAAACGTTAGGCTATTTACACGATGTAATCCATCACCCTGTAGTTTTAACTGCGGTTCTTGTTACCATATAAATAAATTTAGCTGTGGCTTTTCCCTTGCTGTTCATTTCCAGACCTTGCAGCATGTGTTAGTGGGATCCATCAATTACTAAATTCCACCGCCGTGGCCCATCTTCTAGTTAACTACCACTGACGAGCTATTAACTTGACAACAAGAGAAGAAACAAAGTTCATCTAACCAGAACTCGCCTTTCCACTTTCTTCTGCGGGAACTCCGGCGGATTGTGCTTCTCTGGGACTCTCCAAAGCGCTCTTTCCCACGATAGCAGATCGGGTACTTCTCCAGTCGAATGAGTAGTCATAAAGTATTGACGACTATGTCCTTTTAGAGTTTCCTAAGATAATGCTAAGGTGCTCTTAGCTCGTCATATCCTGCTAGTGCTATAGTATGTGTACAGTGTACTGATTTTGGAACCTGATAACCTCATATGCTCTGTGCCTTTTCTTACACGATTTCTCTATTACCTGAAATCCTCGTCAAATATGAACCTATACTTTCAATGACATGTTCAAATATTGTACATTAGCGAGTAAATAATCCTTTGCTGGTATAAACGGATTGCATCCTTTAATAAAAATCTTTTGCTTCAAGGTATGATTTTACAGTGACTTGCTCATGCATGTTTTATTTCTTCAAACAGATGGTTAGTGGCATTAACATGGTAGCAATTGTGGATATCACATGTCAGTAACAGTTTTCCCTTTTTATCTTTTAGTAATTGTCGTATTTTTCCGATATATGATATAATCTGACCTTTTTTGAGAAAGAAATTCATGTAACCCTCTCAACTTGTTGTCACTTTGAGTTGAACTTAGTGTTCAAAGTGAAGTTTCCCAGTTTAAGGAGAGCTAACATGTCAAGAAAATTTGTTTATCATGAAATGGTGCAAAAGTTGTAATTTTGTGGGAAAGAGGTTCATCAGGAGTTTCATATGGTGAGTGCAAGACGAATCATTCCATGTCGCAGCTGGACCCTCTTTAGTAATTCAGCTGAGATATTGTAAGTTTCCTGCTATTAATTTTTTTTTCTCTTTTTAAAACCTTTAACTTTTATCTTGCTAAGCAAATGAAATAGAGCATTCATTTTTGACTGCGAGGTATTGCATAGTTTACTTCGGCACAGTGGCTGGTGCTCGTGAAGCCTTTTTCCATGGGGTGCCTTCTATCTCGTTGTCGTATGATCGGCAAGATGAAACTTAGTTTTCAGTGGCAGTACGCTTATCAGAACTTGGTAAATGGCAAATCTCCAAAATTATCTTCCATTATATTGGAAAATTTGCATGATCTCTCCTAATCCTGGTAACTGGGGTTTTTGTAGGGTTGGAGGTAGGAGTAATATCCAGGGCTTCACACTGTCCGCTGAAGCCTGCATACCGATTATCAGTGCTATATCAGCTGAAATAAAGAGGAACAATTATCCCAAAAAACTTTTCTTGAATATAGATGTGCTGACAAATGTTTCTTACCACAAGGTAAAGCTAAAAGTACAGAGGCATGAACCACAGTTAATTTTTGGCTAGAGAATGTCGTTGTTGGTGGAGTAGAAATTTGGCAAAACTGCATAGCAAGGAAAGCATATTCAATGCCTTTGATCTCTTGATGTGGTTCAGTGAAATAGGTCTGCATCATCTTTCTGTTTTTGCTGATATAGCACTTTCAGAGGCAGTAGCTCTCTCGTTATTGTGTGTTTTCAAGGTAGACTTTCCTCTCTTAATATATTTCTCTGCATCTACCTACACTTAGTTTGGTTTGGAGGCCTATGAGGCTTAAACATTTTTAGTTTGATGGTTCTAGCTCTTCTGATGCCAAACCAAACTAAAAATGACATGGACGTCTACGGGGGACATGTTGTTCAGATGCTGCTGCCTGTATGGACAGAAGGACAACCAAATCTAGTGGGTTGTAGTCGTCGTCGCCGCTTGAGTCATCATCATATCATGCCGAGTTTCCGTGCGTTGTCATCGTGTCTTCCGTTAAAGTTGACGAACTATATCGACAAACAACGAAATAGATTATCAAAATATATGTGCAGAAAGGAATAATGCACGAATGATTGTAACAGAAATATGAAGTATAGAGGGACACATAACAGAGATTCTGACAAAGCAAATAGTCAAGCAGGTTAACAATTGTTCAACTCGTGATAAATGAGCCAGTTTGAACTAAGTTTTCACCTATCATGCACCGGTTATCATTGGTAAAGTAAATAGAAGATCATCAGGTAATAACTAGGCCAATCTGAACTAAGTTATCATATATTACAAATTAGTTATCTCAAAATTATGTAAATAGTGATAACAGCTGTTCATCTTGTGATAAATGGGTCAATTTGAACTAAGTTATCACATATTATGCACTAGTTATCATTGATAAAGTAGATAGTGATAATGAGAGTTCATGAGGTGATAAATATGTCAATTTGAACTAAGTTATCACATCTTGCAAATAAATTATCTCAAAATTATATAAACAGCGATAACCACTATTCAACTTGTGATAAATAGGCCGATTTGAACTAAATTATCACCTATCATGCTTCTGTTATCTTTGGTAAATTAAATAGTGATAACGGGAGCTCATCAGGTGATAACTAGCTCAATTTGAACGAAGTTATCGCATATTATAAATTAGTTATCTCCAAATTATGTAAATGATAATAAGAATTGTTCAACCGGTGGTAAATGGGTAAATTTGAACTAAATTATCCCCAGTCATGCATTGATTATCATTGGTACAGTCAATAGTGATAATGAAAGTTCATCAGGTGATAATTAGGCCAATTTAAATTAAGTTATCACATCTTACAAATAAGTTATGTCTAGTAAATAAATTATCTAATTGATGTTATCCCGGAACGTGAATTTTTATCATAAAACTAGTTTAAAATGTCATTAATATGCCAATTTAAACTGAGTTATCATATACTCAAATTGCGCTATCGTCGAAGATGTAGTTTTGTTATACCAAATTTTGAACAAATGATAAATGTCAATTTGTACAAAATTATCACTTCTTCCTCTGAAGTCATCCCAGAAATCAAATTTTATGATAACTTTATATTTTGTAATTGTTATTATAATCCGGTGCGACTTTTTCGTAATATCTAAAAAAAGTTTATTACTATTCGTTTCCAAATTTTATTTTCATTTTTTTAAAAAAAATTTATTTGATTATTTTTAAAATTAAATCTGCAAATTTTTTCATTCATTATTTGCATATAAAAACTAAAAAAAGAAAAAAAAGTTGATTTACCAGTTGACCGGTTCTAACCGGTCAACCGGTAGTGGGGTCCTTGGCGGAACGGATCCGCCGGCGGAACCCGAGACTTCTAGCCCGTTTGTTTTCAGAGTTACAATCACAAAAACTTTAACTTTAACTTTAACTCAATCCACTACGCAACAAAAATACACATTTCCCAAGTCAACTTTAATTTTAACTCAACACACTATACAACATTTATCCTTTTCCACAATCAAAATCAAAGTTACTTTGACTCTGAAGCCAAACACCTCGTAACTTTCTTTGTCACTGCTCTGTCGCTTTTTCTACTTTTCATTGCAATAGTCTTTCTTTCAAGGCATTCATTTCATTTCAATTTCATTTCATTGCGGGGGTGCGTGCGTGTCTGTCTGTCCTTCCTTGCTTGCAGCTCTTCTTCCTCCTCCTCCCCCCTTTCCTCCATTTTCATTCACCTTTCAGAGGTATCTTTTCGGGATTCTCTTCCCTTTGAACCCCTGAAAAGGTAATCATTAGCTCTTAATTATTGCCGCCTCCCACCCCCACCTAATATTTCCGCGAAAGTCGTCATCTTTGCCAGTATTTCAAGCTCTGGGCTTGGTTCTTGATTCATCATCCCTGCTGCAGCTCATTTGGTGAAGTGGAAGCTACTGCCTGAAATCTGGTAGTTTCAAAATCAGCTCTGATCTTGTCTGTTTAGTCTGAATTTGGAAAGATTATGAAACTTGATGTGGGTTTTGGGAGTAATTCAAGATTCTGCTGGTCATTTTTTGTTTCTGGCACTTTAGGGTTTGATTGCTAGGTTGTTGGAGATGTTTCACAAACTGGGGTTGTTTTTTTTCTGTTTTTCCAGGGGGTTTTCGCTCACAAGGTATCGGAAGAAAGCTTTGTGTGATAAGACGCTTAGTTTATGCCACTCAAGGGGTTTCCCGATACCGGAGACTGTTCGTGTGACTACATAAAATCACGAGTATAGCTTGAACAGCCCATCTGGGAGTACGAGGTTTATGCTTGAGGATCACCCAACTTTTTCTCGAAGTCTGAATTGATGTTTTGGGAAGCAAATGGCTCCAGAGAGCAACCATCCAGTTTTCGCAGCTGAGGGGAGCTATAGGAAGGATAATGTTACCGAAGAGGTGGTCGGAACTTTGAGGGGCTTAACACCTCCCAAGATTGGGAGGCCACCGAGGCACTCTGCGAGCTCTGTTCAGTTGACTTCTGCTGCTGAGTTGGTGAGGAAGCAGAGACTTGATTATATATGGTTACTGTGTATTCCATGGCTGCATTCATTTCATATATTATCATGTATAGCAGTTGCCCTTTAATTTGGGGTTTCATTTTGATTTTAATGTATGTTAACTTTGATGTGGAAACTCGTTGTCAAACTGACCTGGGCCCATGAAAATTTTCTAGCCAGTGGCTCTGGCAATTTAAGTATATGAAAAATCTGGGATTCTGTCCTGATCCATGTGCCTCTACTATAGAACTGATACCTTGTCCTTGACCAACCAGCATGTTCCCATGTTCTAATAGAAACTCTTAAGAGTTGATTATTCCCAGCTCCATTTGATTTGTGGATTAGATAAATACAGTTGCTCACACATCCTTGTCTTCTGTTATTTAGGAGTCGGACATTGGGCTGTTGAACATAAACTCTACATCAGATGAAAGTGAAACAACGCCATTCATTCCGATTTATCGTTCTGGGAGCTGCTCGGAGATTGGATCTAAGCCGTACATGGAGGACGAGCACATTTGTATAGACAATCTGCTTGAGCATTTAGGTTCAGGTTCAGACTTCCCTTCTCCCGGAGCTTTTTATGGGGTCCGTAAGTAGAACCTAATTTAATTGCAAAAGCAGATTGTAACACTGGTTACCATTCATTAATTTCTCAATGCTTTAGATTCCTAAAAGGTGGTGTTTGATTTGTGGTATCTGCAATTCCTTAGGAAATTTACTTTTTCCATCTCAGTGGGAAATATGTTCTAAGTGTGTTTCAACATGTAGTTACCCTCAGCATAAGTGGAAAATTCATCCAAATACGCAAGCTACTGAAGATATCTATGTCAATCAATCTTTAGTTGTTTATTGTCCAGGTCTTGTCTCTCTTAATGGGTGAATTAAATTGCAACCTAATGGCTGAATCTGATAATTTTTAAAACCAAATGCAATATTATCTAGAATTTGAAGTGTGGGCCATTAGGAATCTCAGATACTGTGAATCGACTGCCATGTTGGGCTAGGATAGCTATGGCTGATCCATGGGGGTTCAATGGCAGGTGTTTGATGGACATGGTGGGACGGATGCAGCTCTATTTATAAGGGAGAATATTCTGAGGTTTATAATGGAGGACGCCCATTTTCAGATTTGTACAAAGGAGGCCATTAGAAGCGCTTTTATAAGAGCTGATTGTGCATTTGCTAATGCTGATTCTCTCGACAGTTCCTCAGGCACAACTGTGCTCACAGTGCTTATTTTTGGCAGGTAAATTGAATGTCACCCTGGACAAAATTAAACTTCACTTGAAGTCCAGTTTTAACTAACAGCAATGGTGTTTCTCCTTACAGGACAATGCTGGTTGCGAATGCCGGTGACTGCAGAGCTGTTCTAGGTAAGCGGGGAAAAGCAATTGAGCTCTCGAAGGACCACAAGCCTGACTCTAGCTCCGAGCGCCTTCGAATTGAGAGGCTCGGTGGGGTCGTCTATGATGGGTACCTCAATGGTCAGCTCTCGGTGGCCCGGGCACTTGGAGATTGGCACATGAAGAAGAAGGTGGGGATAGTGGGCTCTTCCTTGCCCTCCTGTCCCCTGATTGCTGAGCCCGAGATCCACGAAGTTGTCTTGTCAGAGGAGGACGAGTTCCTCGTAATAGGCTGTGATGGGCTGTGGGATGTTATGAGCAGCCAATGTGCGGTCATGATCGCGAGGAGGGAGCTCACCCTCCACAATGATCCCGAGAGGTGTTCAAGGGAGCTTGTCCGAGAAGCGCTGAGGAGGGATGCGCGAGACAATCTGACAGTCGTCGTCGTGTGTTTCTCGGTAGAGCCACCACCGAGGATCGAGGTACCGAGGAGGTTCAAGTTCAAGAGGAGCATATCAGCTGAGAGGCTCAATCTTCTTCAGGAGGTGTTGGATGCTAACTGATTTGCAGGAGATTAATGGACGAATTACTCTGTACTACATTCATGTTTGGTCTTGTCTTGTAGTTTCTGTAATCTGATTGGTGAGGACCGTTATTTGATTCTTCGACCATAGGTGGATAATTATACGATCTCCTGGCGAGGAAGATAATAGAGATTTGGATACGATCGGCTTTGTAAATATTTAGTTTTCTGACGCGTTCCATTTTTCACCACTGTGTGGCATGCGTATTTGTTATTTTGCCCTCCCTTCTCCGCACCGGCTACTCCGTAATGTGATGATTTGTGCATTATTACACTGTGGAGCATGCGTATTTGTTATTTTGCCCTCCCTTCTCCGCACCGACTACTCCGGAATATGATGCATTATTACATTCGAGATTTGACACGCTTTTTCCCAATATAGCTCCATCAACTGCGAAGTGCAGCAAATGACTACATGATTTTTGGGATAAGCTAAATAAAGGAATCGCCACACTGTTCTTGTCTCTGTAAAATCAGATCGGTTGGCAAATCAAAGTTCCGAGGAAAATTCTATAGACTGAGCATTCACCAGTCACGAGTTAGTCAGGTTACCTCTCAACAAATTCAGTCCTGAGAAGATTATATATTACAGGCACATAAAATACCCGCGCAACACAAAATCAGTACACAACTCTAAAGAGGGGACAATTTACACGAAAATTGCGCATTAAATAGTCGAATCGCCTTTGGAAAGAATGCCTCTAGTAATAAAAGGGAAAACTGTCGAAACTGTCAGAGCAATATCATTCTATGATGAGCATTCCACCCGCTGTCGTTTTGCAGATAGCTCATTTTGCTCTTCGGGAATAATGTCGGTAGTAGTTCCACAGCCACTGTTATCATTCACGATGTTCTTTTCCTCTCCATTTTCATACTGGAAAGTCCAACCAGGAAAATCAGACTCCGAAAATAAAGAGGACGGAGTTGCTTTGTAGAATGCCAAGGGGACCTGCTTCACTCTTCGTCTCATCTGCAAAAGAAAGAAATTCGAATCTAACTTAGACAGTGAAGCATGTAATGAACTCCAACTCATTTAAGCTCTTAAGTCTCCATATGAGCTTAGATTGCAAAACATGTGAATGTATAGACAAAATATTCCAGAGAAATATATTGAAGCAGAGAAGACAGAACAAATTCCCAATAAATTAACAATACCTCATCTCCAAAGATTGTTGCATACGAACCAGAACTGAAGTCTTTAACATTGATTTCAGTTGTTTTTGCTCTTACTGTCAGATCATTCTCCAGTGACAAAACAAACCTGTAGCCGAAAAGGAAAGGAAAAGTAAGCGAGAAAATATCTGTGAGAAAAGGACGCTATGAACAAAAATCTCATTCTAATTCAGCTTAAACAGAAAGGTCATCTTGTAACCTCGAAACAGGAGGACAATAGTGATGTCGAAGAGAATCAATTTCCCAGAGTGAACTTCCTGTCACAATAAAATGCTACGTCAATGTTAAAGAAATTGGAATAGAAATATCTCTATGAAGATTGGCAGAAGGCTTTGGCCATAATGAATTTGCAGAGCAAGTAGCTTGTAATACTCACTCATTGCGTTGGCCTTTATGGGATTCACTTCTTCATCACGGAAGTGGTCAAAGCCGAGCTTTTTTGACACATCGCTAGAGTCATCTTTTTCACTGCCAGGAATATCCTTTTCCACTTTTGCCTGCTCATTTGCAGCTGTATCACCATCTTCCTGCTGAAGAGGGAGTCAGTATTGAATTAGTGATGATACTCTCATGCTATACGGAAATTATAAATCTTGCTGACGAAAAACTATGTCATCAATAAGCCAGCTCCAAACAACAGCAAATTTGCAACCCTTCAGAAAGTAGAAGATAAACATCCCACTTCAGTGGAACGTCTAAAAATAAATTGACCAGGAGCTCATTATCACGGCAACTAGTCGATAACAACACTAATGTGAATCTTTAAAACTTTATCTTAGTATATCTTGGTATATTAGGAGTGCCGTTACCTAAATAGATTCAGTCTAATTTTATTAAGTTCCAATAGTCAGGCATTTATCGTAAGCTTGTCCAGATATATACGTCATTTTCCCACATAAGCTATAAAAGAATCTTCTTTGTTTTGTTTTGGAACTCCATTGTTAAGCAGTTGAAGGAATATAAGAATTCTAATTACATTAATCACAGTAACTGAATTTCATGATTACTACTTGCGGCAATAGAAGATAATGTGGAGCTAAATTCATCTACTACAAGTGATGTGCACTACAATTTCCTGTAAATAGAAACCAAAATAATCTAATCATCAACATAATAGTAAAAAAAAGAATAACCAGTGAAATTTTCATAACAAAAGGGAAAGCATGAATCTTTTTAATGGAAAATACAGATTTAAGAGTTTACCTTGTGCACTAGACAGTTGATTGAAGGATGCCTTCTTAAGAGATTGTGAATCAAAGCTATAATCATGAGTGCCCCTGACGGAGGGACAGAAAGTGCCATTCTACTCAGCTTCTTGGCAAAGGCAGCAGCCAAATATGCTGGAAGAAGATGTGATTTTAAGCAAGAATCAAGGAGCTGCAGAAAAATTTGGTCCAATGTTAGAAAACTACCAAGCAGAAAATGGATAAATGTCAGGTCGACTGCTTCGTCCTTTATACCTCATTTTTTAATTTTAGCACTTGAATTTATGAACATAGCAATCTGAATTATAACATTATCTTGTTCAAGCAAACAAACAAAAGATAATAAGATGATCTAGCAAATTGACCAATGTTATGGAATATATTCTCTTCAGCAAGCACGTTGATACATAAAATGTGCTCAAAGAGAGATTTCACCAATCGTACATGATGCATGAATGAAAACCAAAAAAATTGAAGAACTACACAAGAACCCAATACTTATGCATTTTGAAATGTTGCAGAATAGATCAAAGTTTTGTACCACAGAATAGGCCAGTTTCTGCACACGTCCTAAAAATTGACACATAGAATTCGTTTGGAAATGAAAGTCAGACTAATTTCACAGATATAGTCTCCAAGTATCATCATGCCAGGGCTATCAGCAACACCCAACTAAATTTTACCTCTAAAAATTTTGCTCGGTGTTTTGCCATGAAGATGGAAGGTTGCAGTAGAGCATAGAGTTTCTCGTAGAAGTTGGGGTATTCCAAGCCATGCTGCGTCATAAGGATAAAGAGGCTGCTGAGAGCCAAGACGCTGACAACTCCACCAATGTCATATGATCTTGTCAGAAAATCGCTGCAGGTTTCACATTCAGAAGTTAACTTAACTAGCAGAGGGGGTCAAAGAAATAAAGGATACAGTAAACTCCAACTTAGTAATCACCAGGGACAAGCATTCAGAAAGTTTACCACAACATGATTGGGTTAGATAAGTAAGGAATGACAGCCTGGTGGAGATTCACAAGAACCTGCACATTGAAACGAGCGATGCCACATTTAAACTAAAATAGAGAAAAAGTAACCAGCCCCCTGTGAATACCATATTGCAGTTAGTGGAAAATTCATGGTTAAAAAACATCTTGACATAATATGTTACAGTACCATGTTATACATTATGACCAGCAAATAATAGATACTGAAACATGTTAAATGTTGGAATAACAAAAAGAGTACCAACAGAAAAGTCTGCGGAGAGACAAATTCCTTCTTTAAGAAGAGGAACTTGCAGAGGCCCTCAAATGTGAATTTTTAGTTCAAACATCAACAAAAACTAGACAGGCAGGGACTTACTTCTTTGTACACATCAAGTGGAAGTGGCAAGCGCAAAAATGAAAGCCATGCTTTAGTAAATTTCAACCTTATCTTCTTGGCTATCTTGGCAGCAGACAATACCTTAATAAAAGTAAAAGGCAAGTCAATAGAATTGATCCAGCATTACTTAAACTAATTGTACATACATGCTATAGGAAAGTGGATGCCAAAATAACCTCAAACTATATTGATGCAACATGCAATACTTTTTACTCACATTGGCATTTTTTTCACTTTTAAGCTGCTTGCCATCTGCCTTTGAAAGGCCAGAAGTCTCTTTAGCATTTAGTTCTGTAGGTACAAGTCAAACCATGAAGAAAGTCAATCTTCAAATTCATGCCTCATAACAAAAAGTTTTGCAGTTGAAAATAAAAAGGACAAAGTCCAATGCAGTTTAAAGAACTAGCAACTTAGAAATGGATTGACAACCAACAAAACTTAATATCCTCTTCTATGTAAATTGCCATTGCTATTCTGTGCAACAGTAGTGTTCATATGTAAATATAGAGAAAGCGACAGACATGAATAAAATTGGACACCCCTTTGAATCACAGATGTAATTGTGGGTAAAGTGAAGACTAAACATATCCCAGTTCTATTCTGCAAGTTCACATATCCAACGACAAAGAAGATCAGGCTCTTCCATGCACTATTGTGAAAAAATCCACAATTAAGCGGTCTGCATTTTAGTCATCCAGGCAATTCAGGAAACCGATGTACAAACATATGTAATGCAGCTTATGCTACAAGAATCTAGATTGAACATTGCAATCTGCGGTTTGGTTCTCAAATCTCGAGATTTGGCAAAGGATATTCTAGATGTATTTTTCAATTTATGATACTAACTAATAAAAGAATTTGATCAATTGATCCTTTTCACTTTTGGTCATAATAAATAAGACAGTTACCATGGAAAGTACAAAAAATTATGAGTAACCTGAAGAACTTCATGCTTGAAAGATGTGGACAGTTACCTGATCCACTCCACATCTCAGAATCAGAGATGTTATCCTTACAGCCCAGAGGAGGGATGTGTGACATGATACGATGAACTCTGTGAATTGAGTGCTCCGAACTGCTACAAAAAGAATATATTTAATATAACTGTTCCTAAATTGCAGACCAAAAAGAAAAAAATTGCTGAGTTTGTGTGAAATGTATAACTGCTTTATATAGCCAAAAGGCCAAAGTTTAACATTCCTTAGA
This sequence comes from Punica granatum, assembly GCF_007655135.1. Lineage (NCBI taxonomy): Eukaryota > Viridiplantae > Streptophyta > Magnoliopsida > Myrtales > Lythraceae > Punica > Punica granatum. The sequence goes on from NC_045130.1 coordinate 14,847,272, forward strand.
GGGGTGAATCCAAATCAGTAGCCAAAGAAACTTCTAATGACGAAATTATTTCATCTTTGGACAATGATTTTCAATTTCTTTTAAATTCAGGTATGAGTGCCATAACTTTGACTTGGAACAAGATGGGTAGAACACTTTCAATCATGTCAGACTACTGTTTCAATTAGAAAGAAAAGGATGGAATTGGAAAATATGGTGATGTAGTATACTGTAAAGCTACTGTGACAACACTCAAAGAAATAAAGCTACATAACCAATTTATCATAATTGTCATTCAACAAGAGTTCCAACCTGTTCAGTTATTTAATAAATACACTTCATAGCAGTTGCTGGGAATACAATGTAATAATAACAGGAACTCCAATAACATAAAACAAATATTTTGTATCATCTCTCAGGAAAAAAAGAAAAAAAGGTACTTTATAGCATTGACCTTGCTCTAGGATGCCTCCCATCACCATCACCTATATTCCCAGTACTGACTTCTAACCATAAGAAGAAAAAAGTGAAGTCACTGATCAAAGTAACAATAGTACACTTGCTAAGAAAATTCTGCTGGAGGAAAGTAGGTAATTTATAGGCATACCTTTGGGCTCTAACTTCTGAATAAGCTTTTCAAGACTAATGTAAGTAAAATAACTGCACCAAGCACAAATTAGATGTACTCAGATCAAAATAACCAAAAAATAAAATAATAATTTAATAACCCGTACAGGAACTTAATGAGAGACAATTCAATTCCTCCACAAACTACCATACGAGAACCAAGCACAGAATTATAATTTCTAGTTTACTCGAGAAGAATGTGAGTATCAATACGAATCGTCCCACCATACCAGATATCAATGTACTTGAAATACTTTGATGAAAGCAGTTCCAGTAAAAGATCAATATCAGCTGGCATATTGACCTGGAAACAAGGTAATGTTTTGATCAGCTATATATCTCAAGCAGCGAATTGTGCAAGCTAATTGCTCTATGTTAAGAGCGTGCACAAGAGAGAAAGAGAGAGGGTGTTAGTTCTAAAAGATCAACAAAGGGGTAGGCGGGTAGCTCACGATGCTATGGATAAGCCGGTGGTATATTGCTGATTGGAAACTGCCACCTTTACCCAGCTTGACAAACTCCATTATTGTATCAAACACAATCTCCTACAGAAAGAGAGGAAACAGCGTGTTACAGAAATTATAGTAACAAAATACAGCCACAAAAATCATCCTCCATTCTTTAAGATGCAAGTTGATCCAGCTACGCTTTTTGCAGCTAAACAACAGTTCCATGTTCTCATCAGCATGACGGCGTCTCTGACCATTGATGAGATGATTATTCAGCTTCTAATCCCTTGAGATGCTTAAGCTATCTTATGGAGTCAATGGCATTACAAAACGTTTCTTTGATTCGTTCAACTGGAAATACATTACAGAGCTAACGGATGCAGCTGCTGCATAGTACGATGAATGAAGATATCCTCAGGGCATCAACAGTACTTACTTTGAGAGTGTCCTCGGCCTCCGATGAGGCCACAATGTCGATAAGCGACCTGACGAACTCATCGAACTTTGACCTGAGCCACGTCCTGTATATGAGCTCCGGATCCTTCTGTGTCTCCCCCTTGAGGCTGGAGGAAGCAGACGGAGGCGGAGGAAGGTCGGGGATGAAAGGAGTGAAGAAGGACTGGAGAGAGAGCACCGACTCCAGCACGTGCTGCGGCGGGGAGGAAGGCGTGACGAAGGTGAGGAGTAGAGGGAGGTTGTTGATGTGAGCTCGGGAGGAGAGGAGCTGGTGGCCTAGTGCTTTGAGGTCCTTGAGCTTGTACTTCTTCCCGTCGCCGGAGCGAATTGGCGCCGGCGCCATTGCTGTTGGCCGGTGAGAGGGAAAGGTCTTTGCAGGTCGGAAGAGGGAGGGAGAGAGAAGGGTTTATGGTTGGGTTATTGGCCAACATTATACGGCTTAAGGGCCTGTTTGGACGACCCGTAAGACAGCTGTTGGTAGTCATAGGCTCGGCCCATCATGGGTCCATTGGGCTCCATTTCGGCCCAATACAGGCCCAGACCTTGGTCAGGCATCATATAACTTGTTCCGATTTCCCGTCTATCGTCTTGCAGCGTCATTTGATTCGAGATCAATAAAGGGAGTGAAGTATAATAGCGCATGCCCTTTGGAAAATCAGAACTTCTTAGTTCGATCCTCGTCAGTTTGGGAGTTTTCTCGAGATGATTTTTTGGCTCAGTTCAAAGGGGATAAACCAAAGGAAGGTCTGCTGGTTTTGCTTGCCTCTTTAGAAACAAAGCATAGTTCGGATGATGAGGATTGATGATGTTGTAGGAACGCGTGCCTCTGACAAGAAGTCTCATTTTCCTAGAAAGACCACAAACGTTTATTACCTGAAATTAATTTTAAGCCTAAGTGTCGGATTGACCTAATCACCGGATGATTCTAATGGTGTATTTGGTTTTAGAGTTAAGTAGAATTGAATTTTGATTTTAATTAGATTATAATGATTGTGTTGTTGAATTATGAGAAAAAGTGTGAAAAAGTAATGAATAATTGAGAAAAAATAATGATTGTGCTGTTAAATTGTGAAAAAAAAGGTAATGAATAATTGAAAAAAATTAATATTAAAAATTAAAATGAACAATTAAAAAAATAATAATTATTATATTATTAATTTTTGTTGTATAGTTGAAATTTAAAAAATATGATTGTAAATCTAAACGAAACGTATTCATTTCAAATTCCTATTCCTATTCCTAAGGCATAGGTAAAGTCAATCCATTAACCCACAGTTGGTCAACTATAAGAATGATTGTAGAAAAGTAGCCATTGACCACTTTACTTTTCCTTTCTTCCCCAATTTTTTTTTAACTTTTCTCTTTTATAATAAATTATTATCTTTAATATAAAAATAGGAAATGAAATAAAACGATACATTGATCCCATTAACAAAAAGAGCGTGTAACGTAGTGGTGCATGCCCGATACTCGAGTGAAAAATTAAATTTAAAACATTTGGTTCCCAGTCAATATTTTATGGTGCGTTTGGTTTTGGGGTAATATTTATACTCTACTCCACTTATTCTCAATTCAACAATATAATTATTATTATTATTTTCAAATTTTTTTATTTAAATTATCATTCAATTTAATTTTTAATATTAAATCATCTCAACTATTTATTATTTTTTTCATAATTCAACAACACAATTATTAATTTCTTTCAACTATTCATTACTTTTTTCTCATTTTTTTTTCCATAATTCAACAATACAATCATTATATCTTCAAACAAATTTAATTATTTATAATTGCAATCGAGCTCCACTCCCAAACAAAGTCTTTTTTTTTTTGAGTTAATATTTTATGCTTGGCTAAGACATCTTTCATAGTTACAATTTAGTCTCAGCTAGTACGCATGAATTGACGGAGGATCTTATATGATCCCGTGTCATGTAACACGAGGATCACAACCGTTCACTCCACACGGGCTTTGCATTCTACTCATGAGCGGACGGTTGTGATGATCACGTGTCAAATCTCCTCATGAATTGAATATAATAGAATAGGTGAATGTACGAAATCCCACAAATAATTAAAGAATAGGAAACCTGTAATGAATGGAAAAACAAGAATAATATTAAGAAAAAGGGATGCTTGTGAGACTCTGACAATATTCTGTCCGATGTCTGACTCTGCTTCCTCTCTGGGTCTCTGTGCAGGGCTTCCCTCCCCTCCACTCCACTCTCCTGTCAACCTGCTCTGTCCCTCAACCTTTTCATTTTTTCCAATAAATTTCATCATTTCCTCATTTACTGTTCATTAGCAAGTTTAATGACATGCAGTAACAGCTCACTAACACTTAAAACAGAAATCAAAAGATTCAAAACCATTAAATTGACTGGCTTCTTGGCATTCGCCATTGCCATTTTTGCTCTCCTTCTCTCCTCTCCTTCTCTTCCTCTCTCCCCCTCCCTTTTGGGTTCTCCAACGCCTCCCCCCTCACCCCATTCCCCATAAAACCCTACCTTCTCCTCCCCTTGCAGCTCACGTTTCTCTCCCAGTGTCTGTTTTTCTTTGTTGGGTAGCAGTGGGGGGTGGGTTCTTGTATCAATATGTCCCATGCCCTGTTCAACAGAGCCTGAGATTTGCTGGTGAGGAATGGAATGTATTGTTCTTTACCTTGAGGTAGATTGAGTTCTGGGTTCTCTTCAGTTCCACTGTTCAGTTGGTAAAGTTGCAGGGACGACTCTGCTCGGCACTTTGCGAGGATCACCACCTGAAAAGCTTTTAGCTTGAAGTAGAAGAAGCTTTCTGGGGCAGTAGTTCCTCAGTGGATAATGCCAGAGTTAATATGTGCTTGGTAAGCAGCAAGAACTGGACCTCCTCGCTGCCGCTCAATTCATTACCATTGTCCAGGGCGGGTGTGAACTTCAAATGTCTCGAGGTGGGAGTTCTTGAGCCAGCATTGCTTGAAAGACACCTCCTTGGTGGGCTGAACTTCAGTTTTCTGTCTTTCTATGTTGTCTTATGAAGTTCAGAAGCTGTGAAGAAGTGTTCCGCTTTGTAGATTCGAATCCCCCGGCCTGAGTTTAATTCCATAACTCTTCTGATCAACTGATCGAGAGTTCAGAACTTGCGATCTGGTGGAAAGATCTAAAGATGGATTTTTTCAAAGGGAAGAAGTTCAGAAAGGGGAACAAGCCTAATGCCGAAAAGAGTACGGACGAGAAGCCCGTCCCGCAACCGGAGGAGCCCAAGAGTGAGCATGGCAGCGGTGATGGCTTGACTAAATCGCCCAATGCCGATCCCATTAACGATGCTGAGGAGGATGACGATGATGACTTCATCACGAACGAGGTGAAGAGAAGGCTGAAAGAGCTCAGGAGGAACAGTTTCATGGTGTTGATTCCGGAGGAGGAGTCTTGTGCCGAGGAGGAAGAGGAGGACGGAGAGGAAGCAGGGGAGACGACGTCTACTGATTGGAGGGATGTTGAAGCTGAGGGTAGGCAATGGTGGGGTGGATTTGATGTCTTCTATGAGAGGTACTGCGAGCGGATGCTGTTCTTTGATCGAATGAGCGCTCAGCAGCTCACTGGAGCTGGTAAGCTTTTCTTGCACATTTCAGTATATGATACATTGTCATCTTCATTACACGCTTCTTCAATCGTGAGGCCGAGGAGTCTTTGATAAGATGGGCAGTTTTACAATTATCTGCATAGGGATCTTCTGGGAGTCTACTTTCGCCCGTTGCTCGAGCAACAAGTTTCTAATCGAAGATTATTTTGTGCAATGTGTCGCCGAAGCATAGATTTTGATAGTAATGGATGCTTTTGAGTTTTGTTGTCTCTACGCTAGATTATTTTCTGGTTCGATGTTGCATCACCGGAATCTGTTATGGTTACACTCAGCCTTTTCTGCTAGCTGCCGTTTCTGTGGTCATTGCCTGTAGCATTCCGTGGATTGTTGGTCTGAGGGATTCTGTTCTTTTATTGTATGTGGCTGCATTTTGTTGGATCGATTTTCCATCGTTTATATGTACTGCAACCGTCTCTACTAGACAACTTCATGTGTGTACTCAGTCGGTGTACACTTGACAGGATCCACGGCTCCTTTGACTCCATCACCAAGGTCTGCTTCTAAGAAGCTCACATCACCTCTTCGCTGCCTTTCCTTGAAGAAGATTGAAGAACCTGATGATGAAACCGAGAAGTTGCAACAGATGGAGAATGAAACTTATCAAGATATCGAAACAACGTATGTGGCTCACATTTGCCTGACATGGGAGGCACTCCATTGCCAGTTCACCCAGCTGAGTCAAAAGATATCGTGCCAACCAGAGAATCCTGCATGTTACAACCATTCTGCTCAACTGCTTCAGCAGTTTCAGGTTCTACTCCAGAGGTTTATCGAAAATGAACCGTTTGAGCAGGGTCTCAGGCCAGAAAGTTATGCGCGTGCCAGGAAAATCTTGCCGAAATTGCTACAGGTTCCAAATATACGAGGTAAATGCATTGCTTTGAATCCCTAAATGACTGTTTCATTCTGAGTTTCGAAGTGGGCCGTCATCATTTTTTTGTTTGTTGTTTTTAATGTTCTATGGCTCAGCTTCCGAGCCGAAAGACATGGAAGAAGGGTCGGAATTGAGGATGCTCGGCACAGATCTTATGAAGATATTGGAGAATTCAATACTCACCTTCCACCTTTTCTTGAAAATGGACAAGAAACGGCCAGGAAATGGCCTCCATTTTTTCGGGAATCACAACCATGCTGCTGCTACCCCCCTGCAGCAGGTCCAGTCTTCTCTGGTGAAGGTCGGGATCAGCTCTTTCATCCTTTCTCTTCATTAACTTGTTTCCATGGGTCATCCCTTCCTTGCCCGTTCTGCGATACTGTCTGCAGCTTTTAGTTCTATTTTCCACTGGATGAGCTCCTCTATAACAACCTAAGATGTTGCCTTTTATTTCTCTTGTCCTCGAAATGCAGAAAGCGACGAAGCTGAAGGAACTTAAGAAGAAGAGGAAAGGCTGGAAGAAGAAATCGTGGCCTCAGGCGTACGAGGATGTGCAGCTGTTTTTTGGCCTGATCGACGTGAAGATCCTCTCACGGGCGCTCAGGATGGAAAGGATCACCAAGGAACAATTGTTTTGGTGCGAGGAGAAGATGAAGAAATTGGATGTATTGTCATCAGATCATGGAAAGCTGCTGCAGAGGGATCCCTCTCCTGTTTTATTCCCTTGTTGATTCGATTTAAACGTGATCTGTGAAAATGTTAGCGAGCACCCTAAGATTCTTGTACTCTATGGTCCCAATTGATGCTTTTTACGCCTACCATGTAAAATCGACCAATGTTTTATCATTGCTCCAGGGCATGTCCGCATTGGCAGTTCAATCTATTCTGAGACGGATTTACAACTACTGTCCGACCGAAGACAAACATGAGGTGTGCATAAATCGACTTGCATAATGAATCTGCTGATCTGTAAGTTCCAACTTGCATAACAAACGCGTTGATTGTGTAAGTTCCGAGCTGGTGGGTCATATAATCAATGGTAGTGTAGAAGAAAAGAGTCTGACAGTACCAAAAGAATTGATCAATAGATGAACCTCCCAGATAATGTCTGAATAAATACAGATAAATGTCCAATTTAAAATATCAGAGCAACAGTCACCTTGTGAACGAGCAAGGCCATCTCACAGTGTGAGAATTTGAACATCGAACGTGTATAATCGTATTTAACAATGTGAAGCATAATACATGAAAAGCCATGAGTTCTCAATTTTTCCTACATGAATAACGTACTGATCTCGTATTGCCTACCCTTACTTAGCCACCCAAATAGAACACAGTGTGTGCCTCGTGAAAATGTCGGGTTTGGTCTGATCAAAATGACAGTAGAAGGGGGAAACTTGTTTTCTCAGTTCACAGGGAGTTTCAGCGGTCTGCCAAATGGATATTGATCCTTCTTGATCCCGGGAGCTCCCCGAGTTTCAGCGAGTTAACAAAGATTCTGTCCATATCACAAACAGGTAAGTTAAATTTCACAGCCCAGGCAGGAAATTTTCTGCCGACTTCTACAAGCCAGAGCTCAAATAATGTTGACCGAGAAAAGTGGTTTCTAACCTCAAACATATAAGTAGTCACAATGCGCCTTAAATACCGAGCTCCTTCAGGGAGTTGGGGCCCACTAAGAATACACTATTCGGTCCACGATACCGGAAAACTACCACTCCTTTATAAGCTGTTCTCGGAACACCGTCCTGTTAGACATTCACGAGGGTTGGATGATAATAATGGATATGTATCATAGACCTCAGATCCAGACCCGGAGTCAACGAACCAGTGGTGTAACGGTTTCATGATTACAACTAAGGGTTCAGTGGATCCGACTTATTCTAATAAAATCAACACAACCAAGAGCCACTAAACCTAAAATTTAATCAATCTGAAGCAAAGGGGACTGATTAAAAGCAAGCTGGCCGATTGGCAGTGAGAATGGCCAGCAGGTCCAGAGCAAGAACAGGCCCCACTAAATGGAACCTACAGCAGATATAGTTTTCCAGAGGAAGACTGGACCGGCAAGATTTGCAACTGTCAAGGTTATTATTTTTCCCATTCTACACAACAAACAACTTAAGAACTTCTATGAACAACACCAACCATGGCACATGACTAAAATCTGAGAAAAAATAAACCATAACCAGGAAATGAGACCCAATTTTAGGGCTAATTAGGAAAACCAGGTTTTGGGTAAAAAGTTGGACGCTAACCTTCCACTCTTCAAAGATGCCAAATTGCCGTGCAATGCGTTCAAAATCCGACTGATCTTTGTACTTAATCCGCACATCACCTCCGACATTTGATGCCTTGAGAGCAGCATCAACTCCACTAATTGGTTTGGCACTTTTAACAATTTGGGCAAAGTGGTCCTTGTATTTGTCCTGAGAAAAGAAAGTTTACCATAGTTCACAAAAACCATATGAGCCTTCGATCTGGCAATTTAAGTGGGATATGCTTTACCTCCATCAGGTAGCTCAAGTCCATCGACTTCCAGTCAACCTATAGAACAAAGAGAGAGTGAAAAACACATTATATTCACACTGCAAGAAGAAATTATGCTGATAACGATAGTGGTGACTAGAAAAGACAAAGTAGTCCGAGTATTTACCTGGACATCATTTAGTTTTATGGGTTCGAGATACTGTCTAAAGAACTGCCCCAAACTAGAACCCTACAATGACATGTCAAAATAATTAAAGGCTGATATTGATTATGATGAGAAGTTCCTGTCATGAAACTCCTTTCTCATTAACGAGGAAGTGAAACTAATAAATGATACTGAAAAATGAAAAATCAATACGTACAAGCTCGCCGAAATTATATGTTCTGCACACTTCCGGGCGGATAAATTGTCGGCCTTTGTGGTTCTCTTGTAACCTCAACCAGTCATCCCAGTAAGTGGAGCTTTTGTCAAAGAAGACATTCTAAAGATAGATTAACATGGACAATTTTCCAAAAAACCATAACTGTAAGCATAATACCAACAAGGATATGCCTTCGGCCACTTCTGTGATAGTTCATCCCATGTCGACCGAGACAACATCCACCCAAGTCCAGGGAAGAAATCAGAGCGATAAAGGACATCTGCAAAATACGAGTTCCCAATCTTTCATGTGAAATGAATGTAACAGTTACAATCATTCACTGGGTAAAATGGCAAGCTACAAGAAGAAAATGAGAGAACTCACAAGGATCATGTACGAATTGCTTTTGCCCATTGTCATTCCATGAGGAGACAGCCATAATGGACCTATTGAAATTAATACATGGTTAAAAAGAATTGTTCCTGGGGGCACTTTTTAGAAACTTCAGTATGAAAGCAAAGAATTGTTCAGAATACATACTTATCTTTTTCCATGAGAGCAGCAGTGGCCTCAAAGTAGTCAAAAAAATCTGGTGCAATTTCCATATCATCTGGGAGGAAAGAAGAGTTTAGGATTGCATACTATAATTATTAGAACATGAGCGCTCTGAACAGTTCAACTAGGAACATGCCACATAACCGCTCCGGTGCTTGGAAGGCAGAAGACCCACTCGTTTAGTGTTGAGGAAGCAAACTAATATTCACTAGACACCAAGGGAATTCTTTAAAATCTGGATAGACCAAGTGGCTTACCACAAAACCAACATTAATGGGTTGTTCGGATTACGGGTTATGGAGGGTTGGACTATGAAGGGTAACCCTCCATAACCCACCCTTCCATAACCCGCAATCTAAACAAGCAAGGCTGATTATTTTTTCGAACTAGACTTCAGCCAGCCATTTTAAAATCTTGTTTTTTATTTTTTTTATTTTTTGTCTCTATATTACGTGATTAATTTTACATAAGCAGTTAGAAACATCAACATATGCCTTAATGGGTTTGATCTCCAGCCTAGTTTTGATAACTGAGGATGGAACATAAGTTTTCACCTTCCAGTATGATGACCCTGCTAAAGTTGTGTGTGTAGAACAATTTATCCAATGCCCATTTATAGTGTCCTGAAAAAGTACAAGATATTAATTTGTCAAGCCTTGAGAAGATAGGGCACAAGAAAACCAAGTGGTTTTTTGGCTCAGAAAGGATAAAAGAGAATAGCTCTTACGTGCAATCTTGTAGTATGCAATCAACTCTCCTGGTCTTTCAGTATGCACTGGGCTAGAATCCACGTGCTGAAGCAAATAAAAGTGAGTTTTTTTCTCCATTGAGTGGGATGTACTCTGATATAAGAATTCAAACTTGAAAAAAAAGAGGGGGGGGGAAGCAACAGCCAACACCTGTGCGGTAATTCAGAATCAAACTTTATCACTGACCTGTAGAAATGTCAGCTGCTTATAACTCATTGCCTTCTTTTTTACATTAGGATCTGATCCATCCTAAGAGATACATCTACAGAGTCAAAAATCTTGCAACTGAAAGCTAAGCAACCGTTGAAAGGGAGTTATGGGTAGGATAGGAGCTTGCACCTGATATGAACAAATTTAGCCGCGTGAAACTGTTAGCATTGAAATGTTATCTTATTTTCATAAGAACTATGTCTTGTCAATTACAACCTACAATATGCTATTATTATCCAGGAATTGATCTCTGGAAAAAATCTGAGACATGTTAACATAGACAAGAAACTGAAAATGTCTTGCCAGGAAAAGAAAGAAAAAGCTTAAATGAATCACCTGAGATACGAAAAGTGGGTATTTTTTGGCAACAGGACTCTGGTATCTGAAAAAGGGAAGAAAATCCACAAAAAGTCATCAAGAACAGTAGCAAGAGACTTCGTATTAAACCACTATCTAAGAAACAATATAAACAAAATCATACTTTAAGATTGAATTAAGGGTCCGTTCAAGATAATCAGCACGATTGCACGCCATGATCACAACTGCTGCCACGTGGGCCTGACACATGGTTCGCGGACCCTGATTAGCTGAGTCTATTAGAAGCTTCAGTTTTGAACAAAGAAATGTTAGCAGCAAACCTGTGATTTATCAGTCAAACTTCGGATGCCTTTTCCTGTAACAATAACCAGAGATTAGCAGGGAACTTTTCAACCTTATATCAGGTCATCCTAACACCAAAATTGCACATGAGAAAAGGCACAGTGCTCAAATGATCAATAAAAGTAGAACTTACAAAGAGACTGTCACAAGCTATCATGAAAAGAACAGAAAGCACAAACAACTAGGTTGTCTGTCAAGACTATTGAATACTAATTAACCACTGAGCTGCCAAAAGAAAAATTAAACTCTCATATTTACCAAAATCCATTCATACCACAAAAAGAAAAAATATACATATCACAGAAACAATTCTCATAATTACTACAGTATATATCCATCCATATAAAAATGGGGAAAGGAAAATCTGATGGGTCTCTGTCTTATAATATTATCATGACTTAGGCAAGTATTGATGCAACTTAGTTGCAACTTAGGATGGTAATTTTTATCTTTATCCATGAATTTCTTTCTTCCCTTCTCTTTTTTTCTGGTTGACTATCTTTTATGCGTCAGCTCAACCCAATTTTGGCATGCTCCTATTCACTTCTTTAACAGCCTGACCCTATGTTTAGCAACTATTCAAGTCCTACACAACTTCTATCTTGAATCATCTCTTATATCAATCACTGAAACTTCACTATTAAAGATGAAAAGGTACTGAGCCAATCAAATAAAAACAAAGAAAACAATAGCAGAAGTTCATACAACCAAAGAATACATGAGATGCTAATATTATTATTATTATTTTTTTCCCCTTTTGGGAAGAGCAAGAACACAAAAATCTTGAGAATTCTCGTGCTGAATCCAATAGTCCTTGCTTTGAAGCAATAATCCTTCTTTTAAACCCAAGTGTAGTGCCACAGATTGCAGAAATAAACGTTGGAAAATGAGAATGTACCTTCAAGATCTTGAACAAGCGCTTTCATTTGCATATACTCTTGATCCCGTTGCTTTTTTTCCTCTGTTAATGTAACACAGAATCATTGATAAGCTAAAAGTATCCCCTGATAAAAAACCATTATGCAAAGCAGGATCGCCTGGTACATATGTGAAGATAATTGCACCTTCTAAGGCTACAATATGCCCCTGCTGCATGCTTATTTGGTCAATTAACCGTCGTGTTTGACTATTACACTGGTTCTCTGACTCAACCTATTAATAAACAAAAGAATTAATAGAATGAAAGGTCAACAAAGCATTAGAAATATAAAGAAGCTCCTCTACAGGTAATAAGCAAAGGAAGAATATCTGATTCGCCCTTCGAAATATGGTAGCTAGATAACATGAATTCTCTACTTCTGTAATATCAAAGCTGCCAGCGGACAAGGAGGTGATGCAGAATCTGCATCTATAGTTGATGCATATATCATTACTTCTCGATAGTACTTCGTTTTCCAACTCCCTGAACTATGAGTGATGTCTTGACACTGAAGCCAAAACATGACTCTTCATCTTCAATGAACGATTGTACATACTGCAGCATGGGACTATTCAAGCTGTTGTGCATGTGAGCCTTTACATGCACAATTATTTTGATGTATTGCTTCATTCTCACAGATATCTTCCCAATTAAAAAACATAAGCCATTCTACAGAAGCTGGATGTTTATCATGTCTTCACTCTTCAGCACAACTTCACATTCAGAGTGGTAATAATGGCAACCCAAGAATTTTCGTGGATAAATCTCCTCCCCTCCCAAGTAACATGACTTGGTTCAAAGGCTCCTTTTTGTAGCTTACACAACCTTAATGTCCGGAGAAGGACAAAATAATTTTGCCAATATTCACTGATATATTCCTAAACTCAATCGATGAAAATGTAAACTCCAAGTGTATCCCCAATGCCCCTGTACAAATTTTGCAACCACAGCTTCTTCTTCTTCTTTTTTTCCCCAACCTCTTTTTGCCTCAAACAACAAGTACAAGAAAAGGGGGCAAAAAAAAAAAGCTACAGATTACGATGTAGCGACCTAATAATCAACTATACACAGCAAAAATCTTTAGTAAGAGATGAAACATATATGTATATGGCAAAGGATCAACCACAAAAGAATAATTAAAAAAAAAACTTTTTTTGAGTAATTTTTGCTAGTAAAAGTGCTGAATAAGGATCGACTTACCACAGTTGCAAGGCGCTCGGCATACTGTGATTGCGTTGCGAAAAGCCGAATCTATGTAAAACAGAAACAGTTAACATATATGATAAAAAGAAAAATGTGATTGACAAATCAGACAAGAACAAAATGCAGGAACTAAAATAACAGTCAAAATGCCGTATTTCTGCAGGAAAAAAAAGGCACTGATGCGGTCTTGACACATTGTTTTAGACAAAGAAAAAACCCATAATTGGAAATAATATCGCAATTGAATTGCATACGCTACTTTATATCTGAAATGATATAGAGAGGCTTATCTCCACCATGTTAGCTCTTGTATTACATTGGGATCAACTCCCCTTAACATAGAGTTCAATTTCTATAAATATCCCACGAAGTCCGGGCTTGATCGCACAAATTTTGAGAAAAAGCAAGGAACTTCAGCTCACATTCCCCCATCCGCTAAACAGAACGTTAGGTGATCTTTCCCACACAAAAAAACCAGACCCTTTATTCGACTGATGAAGATTCACCGAAGCAGAGTTCAGGGGTTGTAGACTCACCTGTATGTAGATGAAGAACCCAGCCGCCACAAGGAGAAGGAACCGAAAATCCCACAAGAATTTCGTCCCCATTCTCCTTCTGGAGCAAGGAATAAGGGATCTTTGCAGCCCCGCCGATCAATTGGCGTGATTCGAGGTCGATATAAAGACGAACCTGTTGAAGAATATGGATCAAGGGTCTTGTGGAGCTGGTGGGAGTCAGAGAATTGAGCAGCAGAAGGGCAAAGCTTAATCGAGTTTATGCTCGGAAGAAGCGCGGAGACGACTTCTTGCGTCAAGAGTCAAGAGCCGCCTGACTCTTTCCCAACAAGGAGAGGGCGTCGAGTGCAAAGTTGTATTATGTCTCCAGAAATATTAAAAAAATATATATTATTTTTGTTAAGAACGAAATAATTTTGTAAACACTAAATTTTTTATTTGTATTTACATACTAAAAATATTAAAATAATAAATCCTTATTAATTTGTGAGAAATCCACATGATATCACCGTTGTATATTTTTAGAGTTAAAATAGGATTGAGTTTTAATTTTAATTGGATTGTAATGATTGTCATATTGAATTATGAGAAAAAATAATAAATAGTTGAGAAAAAGTAATGATTGTGTTGTTGAATTTTGTAAAAAAATAATGAATAGTTGAGAGAAAGTAACGATAAAAGTAATAATTGTATCGTTGAATTAAAAATATGTAAGGCAGAGTTAAAATTAAAATTAAAATTATTTTCAAAAAAACAAACATGAGCCACTCGGTTTCTCTTGTTTCTCTTTTTCTTTGGTTTTCTCGATTCTGTTGAATATCACAAAATGGTCCCTGGACACTTATTTTTATCCAATTAAATCCGTAAACTTTGATAAATATCCAAACTCATCCCCCGGCGGAGAGGGACCAACAATGACCATCCGGTTCCAGCAGGACTAGTTGGTTATGAGGCTTGATGATACTTTTGCATCCTCACGGACTTGGAATGTTAGGAAAAGTCGAGCGACGCAATATAAAATCGTAGTATCAATACTCTTCACTATCATACATACAAGAAGCTCCATTACAAAAAGCTACATTAATGGGGTCATGGTTTTCCAATCGCAATGAAAACCCCTCACAGAGAGGAGTAAGAAAAAAAAAAAAAAACTTTACACGAGAAACCCGGGAGGGAAAAAAATCAGGTTGTGAGGTTTCGTCTTTCGACTTATGATGGTTGATTTCCTTCAAGAGACATATTTATTCCTGTGCCTCGGACAATTCACAGTTCCTAGCCGATTTGCCTTGTTTCAGTTATCTCCAATCGTTCAGTGCTAAGGAGCATCGAAAGCAGAGAACGGGGTCACCCCTGCTGCTGCACAGGAGGAATTAGCTCTCAATGAGTCGGAAAACAAGACCGGGACCCATCATGAATGACTTCACACCGACTGCTTGCTGAATGGCAATCGCTTGGCCCCTCGCTCGACTGCATTCCTCCATAGCCTGTACCTTACTCCCAGCTTGTCGTACGAAACCGGCAAATTCCATATGTTCGCCCCATTGAGCATCCTCTCCTGCTGCCCAACCACTAGTCTCAAATCCTCATTTAACACCTGTAATATTGAGTGTTAGAATCACATCGATTCAACTCCAATAGTTGTTAAAAGTAAACAGCAGGAAGATTGGTAAAGTGTCTCAGTTCACCAAGCACACTAACGTAACCATCATTCTGTCGGATCCAAGCAAACTGGCACGGCAATATTTGGAAAAGCGAGACAATTTCCCAAACTTGAGGGGGCAAACAGAGCATCCCAAATTGCAGGGGCAAAATTAAAATTGACCCGATGATATATTATATATATATGTATATATATTTTGGTTAAACTTGAAAATTATATTGCTTATTACCGAGGGAAAGATCAGAGTGCAATTTCAGGGATTAAGTCTTAATACCTGCTCTGCAAAATGCCTCCATAGATATTGCATAAAAGGAATATGCTTCAGCAGGGGAGCAAAGTCCAAAGACATTCTATACAGCAACCTCGTCTTCTGCCTTGATGAAGGCAGACAAACATGGAGTTGGTGGAGATGAGTTGCACATTGCTCGGTGCTCTGTCCTTCCAGTTTCCCAGGTTTCGATATACCAATGGTGGATAAGACCATACAAGGTGGTCTAAATTCCATGTCTATCGGGTACGGGTCCCAGTAGCCCTGGAGGCCTGATGCAGGGGTCAGGAACTTCACCAAACTGATAGAAAGTTGACAATAAGGCAAAATCCGTTAACAAAAGTTCCTTTGAGAACTTGATATTTTCCATTTGATCAGCCATGCTGACAACATCAAGTAACCTCGCTGGGAAGCAAAAGCAAAAGTGATAGCTGAAGAGGCCTATACCTTGGGACTGTCCAGCCCTTAGCAAAAGTCGAAGTGTGAGTGAACGGGGCATGAGCAAGGTCCAGAAGGTTATCAAGAAGCAGTCCATGCTCCACTGGAAGCTCCATTACTATCTGCAACTCCCAAGGAGAGATAACAATCACATCTCTTCACTACAGTAGATCCTAAAGTCCAAATGCCGAAACAGAAAGCTGCAGAATTTTGGCAATTCAGCTGTTTGAGGATAAGCTTGAGAAAACCATACAAACCTCGGCATGGATTTGGAATCCAGGAGGCGGCAATAAAGAGGGAAGAGTAGCTGCTGGAGGGTCATCACCAGGCCAAATCCAGATCATTCCTTCTTGCTCAAAACAGGGCAATGATCTGATTTTCACATCGAGTAAACGGGTCGATGGCATCTTCTCGCATTTCCCATCTGTTGTGTACTCCCACCCTGACGTTCACAAATAAATGAGAATTAGTAAGAGCTCTTAAGACCACTTTCAGTAACTTATTGCTAGAGAATATTTTACTTTAATGCGATTAACTAACCATGATAAGGGCACTGAATCCGTCCCTCATTAACTGAACCGAGGTGAAGAGGGCATGCCCTGTGGGCACAGGTGTTCTGTACACATCCCGGTCTACCGTCTTTTCCTCTGAAAATAACCCATGGTTCCTCAAAGCAATCAATAGGAATCTGCAGAAATTTCCGAGTGTGAGATATTATTCTACAGCCAAAGAGGAAATGCAGTTTCCCTAAATCTAGTTTATTACCATGGTATCATCCTTAAGGTCAGTGGAGAAGGCCACTGGATACCAGAAGTTCTTCAAGTTGGGATGGTAAGGTTGAACTGGGCCAGACACTTTCAAGCTTTTCCGAGGCGGCTTCCCTTTTACGGCATTGAGAGACTGTGTGGAAGTGCTGGGAGAGGGCGGAGCTTCATTGGTCTCTGTGGTAGTTCTATCTTGCAATAGCCTATCATTTACTAGAGCCTCCATGTAGGCTAGCTTATCCAAAGCTGTGCCAACCCTCGCCTCTGATATATGAACCTACCCAGACGAAAAGATTCATGTTAAAATATTCAGGGAATGACCCGTGATTTTGGTACTGGGAAAAATACCAATTGACGTTCTTTTCACAAATCCCAAAAAAAAAATTGAAAAAAACCTGATTTGCCATTTACACAGAGCTAAAGTCAGACCAGATAGTGATACCATTCCAACCGAAAAATTATTGAGTAGAAATTCAAGGCTGTCAAATTTAGTAATTTTAAATGGTTATTATGTCAAATGAAATATGAATCGTAAGTTGCATGGTTTCAGTTAGCATCATCTGATGTTCACCTGTCTATGAGCTTGTGCTAATTCCTCTTGCAGCCCAGCCAGATCCTTCTTAAGAGTGCCAATCGACTTGTACTCACGGGCTAGAGGATTTAGGACTTCAACTACCTACATTTATATAACAACTCTTAACATGGAAGGATGACAATAAGAAGCTCAAGTCTCCAACATAAGAATCTGTTTTTCTCCATAAAAATCGATGTCACAACTGGATACAAGTGGAAATTTTGCAGACTAATTTGAGTAACTGAGAAAGTCATGTTCAAAAATTAATACGCGTCAGTACCTTCTCATGGAGCAGCATGATGGTGAGTACATCTTGGCGGGCCCTCCAGTCGAGGTATTGAATATCATATCTGGCCACTTCAAGTGCTTGATTCACATCCATGAACTTCCCCTTACACTGGGGTGCCTTCGACCTTGGATCTTCAACATCGAACAAAGGGCCCCAGATACTCTTCTTCTCCTCCACCAGCTCACCTTCCTCCCCAAATACAGCAACCACTCTCAGGCCACCCTTCACACCCTGAAAAACCCAACATTGCCCTCATCAGCAAAACCACTTCCCTTTCTTAAACCGAATCTAACACGCCATGCTATTATGAGAATTCCCAGCAATTTTAGAAACTGCCTGATAGCTCACAGTGTCGCAAATGGCCTGACAATCTTTAAAAGCGACTGGTAGTTATAGGTCTCTTCCGAGACCAACCCATTTTCCTAATGCAGTAACTTAGACACAACAATTAATGTAATCTACTCAAGATCTACTTGCAGAAGAACTGATCGCATATATTCGGGAAGAATCCCTTTCCTATCCGGTTTACCTCTAATACAAAATAAAAGCAAGCTCCCCTGAATCTCTTTGCTATCCGAGCTGAAAATGATAAATAACATTTCTGCGGAGCCGCTCAATAAGCACAAGCAACGTACAGTCAAAATCAAGCTCTTTTCCCTTCATTTTTAAAGTAAACACAAGCACGATTGAACAGCCGATATAACAGGATCAGGGATCAAAAACCAAGCAGCCGAGTCAGCCCAAGAACAGGTTGAAACCATACTATACCACAACAGCGTAAAGAACACGACAGCTGCCAGAGTCTCATAATCCCGGCCTCAAAACTCATAAAACACCCAACTGGGTCAGACATCCGAGGACCAAGTAAGAAGCTTGACGTTACCTTCCTCGTACTTATCCTGGATGACTTGCAGAGCGAGATGGGCAGAGATAGAGCTGCAGCTGTGGCAACAGCATTCATGGCGATTGATAGGTACAACCTGGGAGGAAGAGGAAGAAGAAAATACTTGGGCGAATTTTCGCGAGAAAAATCAAAAATTTCCTTCGCTGTCTCTCTTTTCTCTGCTTCTGTCGGGATAAGAGGCTGGTGTTTCGCGCGATCTCGCCTGTCCGGCCGTGGCCTTCCACGTGGACAAGGGTGGACTCGTTGGAATTCCACGTGGCGAGCTCGCAGTCCACATGCTTGAAACGCGAATAGAGTGAGATCTCGCCGTCGTGGGCCCCGCAATATCTTGCCAGCTCGGACTGCGGAGATATCTTTCTATCCCCTCCATCTATCTCTTTATTGTCGTCATTTATTGTTTAGATCATATATGCCTCCCTTTTCTATCCACGAAATCGCAATCTCGAGAACGAATCAAAGGAAAATTGTTTGGTTCGATGGCCCTTGAGTCGAGATGATAGCAATGTTCTCGGACAGGGCTACTCCGAAACCCGCTAATAAACTAGGTCAGTGTCCGACTTGTGATGAATTTAGATGTCGATTCATAATTGCGGAATCCATATAGCACATTGAAGTGTATATACGTACGTATAGTATTTCAGCTTTTGGAATTTTTCTTTTTTTTACCTGATACATTTAGCGTGCATTTAGATTTAGAGTTAGTTGAATTGAATTTTGGTTTTAACTGATTTGTAATTATTGTATTGTTGAATTATGAGAAAAAGTATAAAAAAAGTAATAAATAATTAAGAGAAAGTAATGATTGTGTTGTTGAATTGTGAAAAAAGTAATGAATAGTTAAGAGAATTTAATATTTAAAATTGAATTGAATTATTAAAAAAAATTTTAAAAAAAAAATAATGATTGTATTGTTGAATTAAAGATAAATTGAGTTGAGTTGAGTTAAAAAAATTTTAAAAGACAAACACGCTCTTAATTTTACTTAGTTATTAGTTTCGTGGAAAATGAACAATTATTAAGATACCAAGGTGTGTATATCCGTCGCCTGACTTTGTAATTTTCTTTTATTCATCTTTTTCGATGTGTTTTGATTTTGATTTCTTCAGGAGAAGCATATTTCATTAATTTAATAAACTGAACAAGATGAGTCCTTTTTCAACAATCATATGTAAACCTATCAGAGAAAAGCTTTTAACTTTCGAGATGATAATTATAAAAAATGTTTAAATACCAAAAAAACAAAGCACTAAATATCAGCTTCATATCATTTTTAGCACGAAGTTTTGCATAAATCTTTGAGTTGATATATTTGTTAGCACGTTGTTAAATTTTCCGTTACTTTTAATAGTTTTTGCTGCGCCACATGTCGCACCGGAACAAATCCGGTAGGCCCAGTCAAGTTTTTTAACAAAATTATTATTAAAAAAAAAAATCCTCCCCAATCTCCACGGCCCCCTCCTCCTCTCCATGGAGTAAGTCCAGCCTACCCCCATGGAAGGGCTGCCACTGATTGGTTCAAGAAGGGCATGGATTCGTTCTCATTGGTTCCGTGGTTTCGGTTTTGGGTTGGCTTCTCTAGCGATTGACCGGGACAGAAGTTCTCGGGGGGAAGCTCGGAGCTTTCTTAGACGATGAACTGATTGGCTTGCTTGGGAGGGTCGTGAGGGAGGATCTTGTGGGAGTTAAGAGGTTCAATGGCGGAGATTTGCCTCGATGTTGTGAGTGAGAGCAAGTCGAACTCAGCTATGAGCAGAGCTCGCGCGCGGCCAGGTGGTGCAGGATCGAGATCCACCGGTTCACGTTCGTTGTGGACCTGGCAACTCCCGAGAACGAGACTGCTGTAGGCATTGACGGGGTACCGCTGAGGCCCACGATTCCGGTCCCGCTGAGGGACTGCGAGAATGCGGTTGAGAATCGCCGGATGAATGTAGAGAGTTCGATGCGCATTAGGAAACACCATTAAGAACAACGAAAAATGTAACATCGTGCTAAACGTGGTAAAAGACGATAATTTGTACTTTTTAAATAGTTTCCTAAAATTCGTGCTATAAATGATACAGAGTAAATAGTTCTTTTTCTTTAATAATTAACTCTTATAAAAGAAATATTAGGTTTCTTCAAATAAGTTCATTGCAATACTATATTCTACGCCCTCTAATCGTAGCTTTGTTTATAATTAGGAAGTTCAAACAAAAGGGAGAGAGAGAGAGAGAGAAACAAACAGCAAACAATGTCATGTATGATAAGTCCGTCAAGTTATTGACGGAAACCAAGCGGAAGATCTATAGATGTATGCGTATTAACGGTCAATATTTTATGTGATGTAAAGAGTGATTCGATGGCACGCTTGATATAAAGTCAATTTTTTAGGATGTATTTGACAGTTTTCTTCAAAAAAATCATTTTTCATCGGGAAGCGCGGTGCGAGTTTCACTAGTTTTTGAAAAAATTGCGGGGGGGGGGGGGGGGTGTCAGTGGAAAACAAGGACTTCTTAAGACTTGCCCATCCTTTCAACTACTCTTAAGAATCGCCGACGTACAGATAGATATAATTGGTTTCCAATCGCTTTAAGTTACAACATCCTGGGGCTAAAGACAGGACATGAATCAAAACATTAGAATGAACGTAGTTACATTATCAAGGCCGCGATAATGTGCGTCGAGATATATGTACACGTACTGTCCATGGAAATGATATGATAATAATCAAGAAATACAATATGGGGTAAAGATGAAACCTCGGCATATGCCTCACAGAGATGTATATATACACGACCCATGGAAATGTTACTAATGGACTACGAGAAATAGAGTACGGGGTAAAGAGACCTCATTCATGTCTCTCCGCGAATAAGATGACGAACCCATTGCAATAACCATGCAACTTTGAGTTCTTTAGAATATTCTTAATCATCTGATATAGATTGTTGTCCGAAAAATATCATCTGCATCATAAGAGGACCGGAGATGGAGGAATCTTGAGCGTTTCCGAGCATGTCAGAAGCTCTTCGTTGCGTGCAGCAAAGAGGAAGAAGAGTCCGTCTCAATGTTTTCAGCCGTGAGCGGGGACAATGACAGTGCGTTTCATTCTCATGTCCGAGCAGGTGCCGCGCGCGGTTGTCTTGTCGTGGCAGTCTGCATATTCCTATGTCTGTGATCATGGATGTATGCAGTGGCGTGGCGTGCCATGTCATATTGTCATGTGTGTATGGTTCGGGTCCGTGACAATGCATAGATACAAAAACGGTTCGTGTCGTGTTGCCGAACGTGTGAGTACAGCAATAGGGAAACCCGGATTTAAATAGGACTCGGGGCACGGCAGGGGTAAATCAATTAAACATGTCGGTCGGGCTCGAGAGCTTTCTTGATATGCATACATGCACCGCATTTTTATTCAATTTCCCCTTCGAAAGTTTTAATAAATTATTACATCATTAGATTCTCTTTTCCTATTATATATTGTTTCTGTAATTAGTTTTCCACATTTCGGTGAGAATGGTTAAATTATATACAAGGTGGTTTTCAATTTCCCTTTGAATTACTAATATATATAGTCACTGCATTTGGATTTTATTCGTCATATCTTTTCTTTTTTTTAATTCCGTCACGATATAATTTTGGTAATATTAGCCTAAATTGAATGTTCAGGGAAATTCACAATCTCTATTTACCGTTTATTTATTGTCTTATATTATTTGAAAATAAAAAAAAATCACTTCAAAAATTCCATTTCATATGCACAATAAGGGAAAATTTTCTATGTAGCTACGTACATTAGGGGTGCGGGACTGAATACCATATTTTCTTTACAATACTTGGACACTATCCAGTAAGAGATCGGTTCCAAGATTTTTGAACCAGACACTACTCTATCGGGATATGAAATCAGAACTTACTTGGAACCTATATTATACAAGATCCGGATATTCTATTACTATTAAAACTTGCATTTTTTCCTCTTCAAAGACACAATAATTGAAATAAATTAAACCGAAAAGATCTCATCTACAATCACGCAGTGAATGGTTTATATGCAATCTTAGTGCTCTAGGCTCACATCAGTTGCATCAAACAACCAAATACTGCTACTAAGTTCATTTCTCCTTAACAGCGTAATGGAATGAGAACCAATATGACTTTACATAACATAAGTAAACAGAAGGGAAGCTTTCGAGCACTAAGAACAATGCCTGCCCTTTGATGCCTCAATCACTACAAAAATTAGCCAAATGTAAATGACAAAACCTGATTTCCTTTTTTAATTTTAGTAATTTTATTATTTATTGAATATAAAGATATGTAAATATAAAATTAAAAATAAAAAAAATAAGTAGGTTCCAATTTTCAGGTACTGATTCCAATTTTGAGTACCCTTTATACTGAAATCAAATCGGAATAAGTTTTTACTAATTCCTTAAATTATTACCCGAATCCTATCCTATTATCAATTGGAGCTACCCGAAACATACCCATAGAATAGCTTTCAACTGGTTCCGAGTATATCCGGCATTTGTGCACACTTCTAATACAGATCCGCCGAGAAAAAAGGTACATACAGACTGTAACTTACCATAAATATTAATGGCCCAGGTCCAGTAGGCTCGCGCGGACCTGGACGGACTCAGTTTACAACCCAATAGCTCGGCCCAGCCCATATACAAGTTTATTTGATTTTGAGGTGATTTGAATATTTTCAGAGTTTAGAGAATGAAATTGCTGGTCGGTAAGCTTTGATAACTTAATTTGCCTCAATAAAACTGTATCGAGCATGGGAATCTGCTCCCTAACTAATCGGGATGTGCATGGATATCGAGTATATCCGAAACCGATCGAAACCTACTCATTATGATAGGGTCTGAATAATATGTATTGAAAATGGGATAGAATCCGAGTATTAAAATAAAGAATTGGTGAAAATCAATTCCGATTCTTGCATATAAAATATCCATAATCGAAACGGGAATCGATACTCGGATTCGGAAAATAATTTCCTCCATTATATATATATATATATAATTAAAATATTCTTATGTTTAAAAAATATAATCACTAGTTAAAAATATGTAAATTTATCTCGACATTCTATTTTAGATGATTACTGATTATATATGGTACATTTTCGATTTTATTTAGCGAGATAAAAAAATTTACAGGTTTTAACATAATATTCGGAACCTGTTATAATACAAGTTCCAGATGGATCGTAGCATCTAGCTTAGCTCCATTAAATCCAAACCCGTGGCCGCCAGTGAGAATAGACGAAGTGGGCGGCTGAGATATTTTACAACGCAAAAATGATGTAATTGGACGGGGCGTCCACTATTTTTGACCTTTTGGTGAGATCATCTTGCGCCTTTATTGACAACACTCCAACCCAACATGTCTTTTCCATGACCATCCCAAAAAAAAAAAAAGAAACATGTCTTTTCTAAGATTACCTTAAAATATCATATTAGGGTCCAATAATACACGCTTAACTTTTTAAAAATATATATGGAAAACTGACGAGCACAGCTGATAAAGAAAAAACTAAAATAATCACAAAAAGGTTTGGCCGATTAAGGATCTTCTGTTAGAGATTTTTTCACGTGAATTTCTAAAATCCTTCTTGGATAGTCGCTCTTTTTTGGTATCTGTATCAAGTTGCCATTCAGATATTTAATAAAAATCAACTAATCTAAAATCGAGATGAGTTGCTCCATCAATGGGTAAAAAATACTCTTTAATTGTGATTTTTTTATTTATAAAATTGAAATATGAAATCTTTTATAAAAAAATGAGAAATTGAATCACTTGAATTAATCCATCCTTACCAGATAATTTTTCTATAAATAAACCCGCGGGAAACACCTTATAACTTGATCGGGATAGATTATACAAGCAAAGATTTTAGAAACCTAGAACGTTGGAGTTCAAGCCCAAAAAAATGCTGAGATTACGTGCAGCCCTGAGCGAAATGGGACCTTCTTGAGTTGGCTAGACTTAGCCAAATTGGACGCATGCAGCCGTACGTTCGATGCGAACATCCCGATTACGTTGAGAAGTAAGGCCGAAGAAGAACGACCATACCATATAGTCAAAATCACATGTAGGAAAACTACGTGAGTGCATGTATGAAGTTGTCAAATTCATCTATAAATAGAAGTACAGCATTTGATTTTGACGTATTCCATTTTTAAAACTTCTTTCGGTTTTTGCCTTCTCTCAAGTCAGATACTTATCACAAGATCAAATCGTGCACGAGATTCCGCTGGACAATTGGGCCTAAGAAAAATTGGAAACTTTTTTTTTTTTGTTTTGCTCGATAGAAAAAAATTGAAAACTTACGCACTTATTTATTATATCTATTAATTTATATATATTTATATTTATAAATTCATAAATAAGTAGTCAATATAACACGATTTTTTTTTGGGGTAAATTCGGTGTAATTTTTTTTTGGGGGTAAAATTCGGTATAACGATATTATTACAGGCTACCTGTCAAAAAAAGAAAATAAGAATATAAATCGGAATAGAATTTTCTTCATAGCCATTTAAGCTTATCCTCTGCATCTTCTTCTTCATCACCTCATCTCATCTTCTCTCATGAGGCGGCCTTTGATCTGATCCTCCGCGAGCTCGACACACAGATCTATCGAGGGAAGCAAAAAGATCAATCAATCAATCTATCCTCTTTGCTCACCTTCTTCCTCAATCTCCCCTTATTGCCTGCAAATCTCCATTCCTGCCCTGCCCCTTCCCGCAGAAGCTCCATCCCCCACCTCCTCCTCGCAGGCCTCAACGTCGCCGGCGCCGTCGTGGTCTTTTCTTGATCGCCCGACCATGGTCTTCGAGAAGGCGAGCTCGTCCTCCAATGCCCTGTCCCCGCCGCCGAGGGAGGACACGCCGCTCCTCGGCAAGGGCCCCCCACTCTCGTCGCAACCCAAGACCTTCGCCAACGTCTTCATCGCCATCGTCGGGGCTGGCGTCTTGGGCCTGCCCTACTGCTTCAAGCGCACCGGTTGGCTCATGGGCCTCCTCATGCTCTTCTCCGTCGCCGCCCTCACCTACTACTGCATGATGCTCCTCGTCCACACCCGCCGGAAGCTCGAGTCCCGCATGGGGTTCTCCAAGATCAACTCTTTCGGGGACCTCGGCTTCACCGTCTGCGGCCCCATCGGGCGGGCCGTCGTGGATGTCACGATCGTGCTGTCCCAGGCGGGGTTCTGCGTCGGATATCTCATCTTCATCGCTAACACGCTCGCCAATCTCTACATCGGGTCTTCGATTTTGGGGTTATCGGCGAAGGGTCTGTACATTTGGGGCTGTTTCCCCTTCCAGTTAGGGTTGAATTCGATCAAGACACTGACCCACTTGGCCCCTCTGAGCATTTTCGCTGATGTGGTCGACCTAGGGGCGATGGGAGTCGTGATGGTTGAGGATCTGGACATCATCCTGAAGAACATGCCCGAGGTTCGGGCCTTCGGCGGTCCCTCCGTTTTCTTTTATGGGATGGGTGTTGCGGTGTACGCCTTCGAAGGGGTTGGGATGGTTCTGCCCTTGGAGTCCGAGACACAAGATAAGGCCAAGTTCGGCCGTGTCCTCGCGATCTCGATGGCTTTCATCGCCGTCACGTATGCAGGATTCGGGGCATTGGGCTATTTTGCTTTCGGAGAAAACTTGAAGGACATTATCACCGCTAACTTTGGGAAAGGCCTAATTAGCACTCTTGTTCAGTTGGGGCTCTGCATCAATCTCTTCTTCACTTTCCCTTTGATGATGAACCCGGTCTATGAAATCGTTGAGAGGCGGTTCCGCAGCGGGAATTACTGCATTTGGTCAAGATGGTTGCTAGTGTTAGTGGTCAGTTTGGTTGCCCTGCTCGTCCCAAACTTTACCGATTTCTTATCGCTGGTCGGGAGCAGCATCTGCTGCTTGTTGGGGTTCATCTTGCCTTCCCTGTTCCATCTTTTGGTTTTTAAGGAAGAGATGGGCTGGAAAGGATGGAGCTTTGATATCGGGATTGTGGCATTGGGAACCATCCTAGGTATCTCCGGTACTTGGTACGCCCTCGCGGAAATTCTATCCGTCAAGGCATAAATGATGTATTAGAATTGTACATCGACTATCCGATAGGTAGCCGGTAGCCGGTTTGGTTGTATTGTTGTTCATGGCTGGACGTGTATATATGTTGTTGGCATTAGACATGGTCGTGATCATCTTCGCGGTTATGTCGCTGGCATAGGTGGATTTGAATATGGTCTCGTGCCATGGTCATGTTCATTTACATTATCAAAGTTCGGGACACAAGGATTGAATGGACAAAAATGAGTCGAGGCTCTTTGTTGCTGTGCGTGTACATAAAGGGAGTTCATAGAGTTCGGTTACAAAACAAAACAGAAAGGATCTCATGATCCCATGAAAATAGGAAGACTAGCTAGCAATATCAGAGAAGCTACCTAATGTTCAAGTAATATACATAACAGTAAATATATACTCCCCTCAAGTTGGAGGGTGATGATTCCGAATATCCAACTTGCGGAGAATAAAAGAGAACATGTCCTGAACAGGTCCACGAGCTAAAGTTCCATAGGAACATGAGCAGTAGTTATAACATTGGACTTCAGGTGTTCGCGTATGAAGTGGCAATCTATGTCAATATGTTTGGTGCATTAATGAAATACTATGTCAATATGTTTGGTGCATTAATGAAATACAGGATTAGTTGCAATGTGTAGGTGCTGCCTGACTATTGCAAAAGAGTCGGGTAATCCAGGAGTGAAGAACACCAAGTAAGGACAATAAGCTGGGGTAGCAACCATGCCCGATATTCAGCCTCTGCAGAAAGATTGAGAAATAATAGTTTGTTTCTTTGTCTCCCCAAAGACGAGATTGCCTCCAAGCGTAATGAAATAGTCAGTAACTGAGTACCGCGTCATAGAACAACTTGCCCAGTTGGAGTTGGAGCCACAGAAAGCGGACAACTCCAAGGAATATGGACGAATAAGAATACTCTGGTCTGGGGAGTGCTTGATATAATGAACTCACACAACAGCATCCCAAATGATCTTTGTCGTGGGTCCAGAATAAACTGAGACAAGATAACTGAGATAACGACGAATGATCGTGAGATAGATGACTCGACCAACAAGAAAACGATAACAGGTTGGATCAGAAAATAGAGAACCCGAGTTCAAAGAAAGACGGTGATGATATTCCGTGGGAAACGCCGATGGACGAGAACAATGATGTACTTGCGTTGACCCGGAAATAAACCAAAATCCAGGCGTGATTCTTCAATGCTGAGGAAAGACTGAAGTGGACCCAAATCCTTGATGAAGATACTTCTTGAAGGAAGCACAATGACGAGCAGAATTACCAGCAATCAGAAGATCAACCGTATAGATAAAGAGTGGCAAGGAAAATGTTACCCTTGGAGAAAGTAAACAGCGATGGATCAGTTGTAAACTGTTGGAAAACCGTATCGGCGAAGAGCTGCTGCGATCTTTGCAAACCAGTTCTGAGAAGCCTGGCGTAGACCATACAGGGACTTGCGGAGACAACATACTTGGCTAGGCTGTGTGGGAGAAAAATCAGGCAGCAGGAACATATAAACTTCCTCGTCAAAATCGCCTTGAAGAAATGCCATGTGCACATATATCCGATGAAGCTCCAGATGATTCGCAATAGCCACATCGAGAGAAAACATCGAAGAGTGATTAGTTTGGGAATGGGTGCAAAAGTCTAGTGAAAATCTACACCTTCGAAAATCCCTTGGCAACAAGTCGCGCCTTATAACGATTACATATAGGCCCATTAGCTCGGCGCTTGATACTGGAAGACCCATTTGTAAGCAATGGGTTTCTTGCCGAGAGGTAGCTGAGTGAGTGTCTAGGTAACCATTGAGCTCAAGAGCTAGAATCTCCTCAGCTACAGCGGCACACCAGTGAAGGGCACGATCGGTTGCAGACCCGGAGATGAATGAAACAGCAGGTCGGGTGGATCTTGGAGGAGAACCAGAAGAGCTTCGATCGGAAGAAAGCCCCTCAGTGTGGGTCGTAAGCTTGTTGTTAGCTGGGCCGCAATCTGGACTTAAATTCGGCCCAGTGATAAGAAAATGGCGGAGTGTCTCGTGTGCCCACTAATTAATCAGATGCTAGCAAATGGTAAAAATATCCTCGTAAAACCGAACATCCCATGATACAAACATCTTCTGGGATTCAATATCATATACTCGCCAACCTTTCTTCCCATCGGGACAACCGACAAAGATGCATTTACGAACTTGTTCCTTGAATTTCTGTATTTTGATGGAGGCTGAATCTGTGCATAGAATAAGGAGTTAAAACGCGCGCAAGGTTTATTAAATATCACTTCATAAGGACTTTTACCCGAGAGAAGTGATGTCGGTGTCACGTTAATAAGATAGGCCGCCGTTAAAACGCACTCGCCCAGAAAATGAACTGGGAGAGAAGCCTGAAATAGAAAAGCTCGAGCAACCTTCAATATTCGATGATGCATCGGTTCAACTCATTCATTTTTTTGAGGCGTGTCAATGCGGGATGTTTGATGTATGATACTTCATTGGGCTGCTTCCTCTAATTATTGAATCCATCAATGTCGCGGAACGGCTTCCTAAAGCCAGGGTCCGGGGCAGCGGATGAAGGCAGCCTGGGCCTGGGTGAGCCCAATCACTGGTGCCGATGCTGTGGTGAGCCGCGCGGGTCTGGTATTATGTGGAGACCTTGGCGTTAGGGTGGTTTTGGAGGTTCGTGGTGTAGGGGACAGGGAGACGAGGTCCGGCCAGGCTCCGGCGTCGTTTCGCTTTCAGGTATGAAGGAAGCCGATCTCCGCCACATTTATTGCGGGAATTGAAGAATTGGATGCTGAGTAAAAATGGAGCTGTTGTCACCTTCGCGTGGAGATTTTGGGGCCAAGAAAACGGGAGAGGACTCATTTACCAACTCTTTTGATCATCGGTGTTTGCTAGAGACGATGAGGATGACAAATAGCTGGTGATGGAAAAGAAGAAATAAAGATGAAGGGGGCGTGAGTCAGAAAAATGGAAAAAGGTGATGGCGGTGACAAAGGAGGAAGGGGGAAGGTGACGAAGATGGCGTTGATGATGAAGGGAGTGTGAAGACGGTGATGGTAGCATTGGTGGTGATGACAGGAGATGGTGACAGTGGTTGGAAGAAGGTGAGAGTGGCTGGGGGGCCATTGAGACGTTGAAGGTGATGGTGGGGAATGGACATGGCAGAGGAAGTGCGAAGAGGAAGGAAGGTTAAAGAGAGAGGGCGGGTGGACCCATCCTGCTTTTTTTTTTTTTTTTTAAATAGATTTATATTGTTTAAACACTTTGGTGGCTTACCTTTATAGCCACGTACAGTGTTAGTGTCACGTGAATAAAATCGATTAAAATTAACGCATGGATAACAACGTGCTAAATAAGAAGAAAAAAAACTCGAAGTTCGTGACTTTTTATGTGAATTTTGAAAGTTTGTGATAAAATTGATTAAAAGAAAAAAGTCGAAGTTTATGACTTTTTATGCTACCGTTCCAGCTGCCCCTTCTCCGTTGACATTTCACTTGTGGGTGGACGACCTCGGAGCTTGTAGCAGGTGCTCCTCGAGTGACCCGGTTGATGACAATAGTCGCATTGGAGGCGACAGTAGTGCTAAGACGTGGAATTGGCTTCCCACCCGGGCGTACCTTTTGCTAAAAAACTCTGCTGCTTTCGGTCTTGTTTCATGTGAACGGACCACGATCCTCTATAGTTCCTCATGAACAACCATGCAAAAAAAAATACAATTAAGAGACGAAAAAGGGGTGTGGCAGATTTAGAGTTCAATCCCATCAAAAATTGGTGGGCTTTCTCTTTTTTCCTTTTGTCCATTTCTATTAGAGATCCTTTTTTTACGTGAAATTTTTTGAAAATTTTCTTGCATAGTCTCTCTTTTTGGTTGTGCCTCAAGTGTTATTCCGAAATCTAATCAACCCCTTAATCCAAATTCTAGTTGAATCGATTCACTCTAGGATAAAACATTATTAATCGTGATTTTCCCATATATAAAACTTAAATTTGAGATCTTATTTAATAGGAAGAGATTTAGAACCACCGAAACTAATCTATTTTGGCTGAATAATCTCCTTTTAACTTACCTGTGATGACAAGGTGGGGGTCGAACACCTTATAACTTGAGGCAGATATTTAAACTTAGAGTTTAACCAAAAGAGGGAAAAAAAATGGGTTAGATTAGTAGAGAAAGGGTGGAACGGAGAAAATCCACGCTAGAAATCTTTTAGGCTATGTTTGGAGGTCATGTTAAGGATATTGATCGGGATGGGATTAGTATAGAGTTAAATCCTCATGGATATTTCATATCCCAATCTAGTATTTGGGGTATGTTTAGATTTGGGATTGGAATATGAGACCGAAATCAGGCAACTATCGTGGTGGAATTACCTCCAAACTCTCTCTCTCATCAAAGAGAAAGAGAGAGATAGAAGGCAAAGGGCATGGTGGTGACCCGATTCCGGCTGCCATTGACCTAAACCGAGGTTGCTTGCATCCCTAGAGGGCACTAGCGACCTCGATTGACTCGGTGGTGGCTGGAATTGGGCCACCACCATGCCCTTTGTCTCCCTCTCTCTCTCTCTCTCTTTGAAGAGAGAGAGAGAGAGGAGAATTTTGCAGCAAGGGTAGCCCAATTCCAACCACTATTGCACCCCTCAATGCTAACTCTAGTTCATAGGCATTTTCGAAAATTACAAAGAGAGTTAGGAGTAATATTGAACTTTTAAATATCAGGTGTACACTGAAAA
Source organism: Punica granatum (assembly GCF_007655135.1). NCBI lineage: Eukaryota > Viridiplantae > Streptophyta > Magnoliopsida > Myrtales > Lythraceae > Punica > Punica granatum. The sequence goes on from NC_045130.1 coordinate 14,878,644, forward strand.
AGAAATTTAAAAGTTAGAAACCTAAAATATTAGAGTTCAAGCAAAAGAAAGGAAAAAAAAAACAATATATAAAACATAAAATGTTAGATTAGTGGAGATACGCTCACTGATAAAATATACTTGGAAGTTGGATATGAAAAGTCAATAGTATCCCGCAGATATAGACACTTTTATTCGGTTATGCTTCAGAGACAGATTAGCCTCAGCCACTCTTCTCCACAGTCGAGGTGTGCAAGGTCAACCGATATGTGCAGTTCGTAATGGAGCTCCAAATACTATGGAACATATCCTTCGGGGAATGCTCGAGTGCCAAGAACCCATGGGGCGAGCAACTTCGAGGTCTCACAAGTACTTCTGGAATCCATTTCGCTACCCGTAAGTCTTTGGTTGCGGGTTAACCACACATCCGATATATTGGTTAATAAGAACATTTCATGGGGCACCATCTTTTCTTATGCTATTTGGTCTCTCTATGGAAAGATCGGGGCTCTCGAATCTTTAATTAGAAACCCCTCCATGGAAACTTTGTAACAATTTATTCTTCGACTCGCAGCTGAATTTCATGCCACTAAACATGCCCCCAACCATACTAGCTCGCTGCTCGACTCGTATTCAATGTGCCGGTCCCCTCTCCTCCGGGGCACTTCAAGTTGAATACTGATGGGTCCAACCCAGGCAAGGCTGGAGCTGGAGGAGTAATTCGAGATAAGGCGGGAAATTGGGTTCTCCGTGAACCTAGGAATTACAACTAGCATAGTTGCAGGAAGCTAGTTGCTATTCGTCGAGGTCTACTTTTGGCCAAATCCAGAAATTGATTATCGAGAGGGAGATGCTTCATTGATTTATGAATTGGATATGGGGTTTTGGATCATCTACTAATTGTGCTCCTTGAACCAACCATCCTCGATTGCAGGAAGCTATGTGACTCCTTTGAAGAGATTCGACGGAGGCACATCCACCAACCGGAGGATTTATCCATCTATGGTATGGCTCCTATGTCCCTAGGTCTTGATGTAATAAAAAGACAGAATTGAGATTTTCATGCCCCGTCTTCTAAAAGGATCTGTTCATATGATTATGATTATTAATACTATTTCCCTGGTTGGCCAAAAAGAAATGGGACTTTAGCTGAGAGACCCTTCATGATTATAAGTTGCCAAATTTGGCACCAGTAACTGTACGTCCGAATATTTCGGTTACGTATCCAGCCAAAAAAAAAAAGAAGGAAACATTTCGGTTATACGTGATTTTATTTGATCGCTCGACCATGGTCTACGAGAAGGCGTCGTCCTCCAATGCCCTGTCCCCGCCGCCGGGGGAGGACACGCCGCTCCTCGGCAAGGCCCCCCCACTCTCGTCGCAACCTAAGACCTTCGCCAACGTCTTCATCGCCGTCGTCGGGGCCGGCGTCTTGGGCCTGCCCTACTGCTTCAAGCGCACCGGTTGGCTCATGGGCCTCCTCATGATCTTCTCCGTCGCCGCCCTCACCTACCACTGCATGATGCTCCTCGTCCACACCCGCCGGAAGCTCGAGTCCCTCACGGGGTTCTCCAAGATCAACTCTTTCGGGGACCTTGGCTTCACCGTCTGCGGCCCCATCGGGAGGGTCGTCGTGGATGTCACGATCGTGCTGTCCCAGGCCGGGTTCTGCGTCGGGTACCTCATCTTCATCGCCAACACACTCGCCAATCTCTACGTTGGGTCCTCGATTTGGGGGTTATCGGCGAAGGGCCTATATATTTGGGGCTGTTTCCCCTTCCAGTTGGGGTTGAATTCGATCAAGAGGCTGACACATTTGGCCCCTCTGAGCATTTTCGCCGATGTGATCGACCTCGGGGCAATGGGAGTCGTGATGGTCGAAGATTTGGACATCATCCTGAACAACATGTCCGAGGTTCGGGCCTTCGGTGGTCTCTCAATATTCTTTTACGGGATGGGTGTCGCGGTGTATGGCTTCGAAGGGGTTGGGATGGTTCTGCCCTTGGAGTCCGAGACACAAGATAAGGCCAAGTTCGGCCAAGTCCTCGCAATCTCGATGGCTTTCATCGCCCTCATGTATGGAGGGTTCGGGACGTTGGGCTATTTTGCTTTCGGGGAAAATGTGAAGGACATCGTCACTGCTAACTTTGGGAAAGGCCTAATTAGTACTCTTGTTCAGTTGGGGCTCTGCATCAATCTCTTCTTCACTTTCCCTTTGATGATGAACCCGGTCTATGAAATTGTTGAGAGGCGGTTCCGCGGCGGGAATTACTGCATTTGGTCGAGATGGTTGCTAGTGTTAGTAGTCAGTTTGATCGCCCTGCTCGTCCCGAACTTTACTGATTTCTTATCGCTGGTCGGAAGTAGCATCTGCTGCACGCTGGCGTTCATCTTGCCTTCCCTGTTCCATCTTGTGGTTTTTAAGGAAGAGATGGGCTGGAAAGGATGGAGCTTAGATGTCGGGGTCGTGGCATTGGGAGCCATCCTAGGTATCTCTGGTACTTGGTATGCTCTCGCAGAAATTTTATCCCTCAAGCCATAAATGATGGTCTTAGAATTGAATATCCACTGCCGATATGTGGTCTGTAGCTGGTTTGAGGTTCAGTCTGTGCCACTGGGGAGAAAAGATGAAGCTTTTTTGTTCCTCCTCTCCATGGTATGGATCCCAATGTGTATAAGCCAATGAATTGTCCTTGGACGAAGCCGAATAATCCTAGTAGGGGATTGCTGATATTCAAATACGAATACCGCTGCAACCTTTGCCTTTTTGTTTCAGATTTGTTCATTGATTCGATCATTTGCTGATTGCTTGGACCTCTTTCTTATATGGTGCTTCCTCACTTGTTCCTCCTTAGTTGAACTTATGCTGAGCAGTGGAATTGTTCTGTTCATATTATATGAGTATATGTACGGAGCAAAAAGGGGGACAAGGAGATCGCTTGCCGTGTTGATATGGGAATCGGGACACTCGGTTTCTCCGTTGTGAAATGGAAACCATGTATTTGTACATCTTCGGCAGCTGGCTTCTGAGAAATAGCCGATAAATAATTACGGGTGGCAATTCACGTTGTGTCGTATTTATACGTATCGTGTCTAAACAGGTTCGTGTCATTGAAGTCATAACCCGTACACGACACGATTATTAAACGGGTCAGGTTTTGGAAACCCATACATTACAAGTTTAGATCCGTGTCAACCCGTTTAGACACGTTTAAACTCGTTTATCGAAACGTGTCATAATAGGTACACGAATACAAGACACGATTATAAATATTATCTGAACACGTTAACACAACTTGTTTATCCGATCAACTCAGTTACCCGGATACATTAACACGACATATTTATCCGATTAACTCGTTTTCTCGAACACGTTAACACGACATGTGTTGGATTGGGTGAAAGAAAGGAAAGGAAATTAGGTTAGAAACTTAGGAAGTTAGGATTACATAAGGATATTTTAGTAAATTCAAATACATAAACGGGTTATATGATTATAGTAACACGATTAAACATGTCTAAATAAACAGGTTTAATCGTGTATAATCGGGTTACACGGGTTCAACCCGATAAGACACGCTTATTAACCGTGTTTAAACGGGTTGGACCCATTTAGACCGATTATCAAAAATGTCCAACCCAAACCCGTTTAACTCCGTGTCGTGTTATCGTGTCGTGTGAAATATTGCCAGCCCTATACATAATTCTTGAGATTTGTTGTATTGATATGTTTACTCATTACGTGGTACAAGTAAATGCACCAGAACCCATGGTCTAAGATACCAATCTTATTGATCTTTACATTTTCTTGTTCAACCCTCGGCAGAGGTCATTACCTGGGGTTGATGAAAGTGATCGAAATATAGACCGAGTTTTCCCCTACTTTGTCCGAACCAAACAATTGCCGTGTGCTGTGCAATGCTTGCACTTCATTTTGAAGAGTTGAAGAGTGGGTATCTTCAGACTTCATGCCTGCTGAAGCGATTGAGTTACAGCTTCTGAAAGAGGTTACGAGGATTCCGGCTGAAGCTTCAGATGGTCGGACTGTCGAACGAAGTAGTATGTATATATGCAAGTATACATTCCTCGTGGAAGTGTACATGGGAACATTTCAGTCATCAGATTAACAAGAGATGGAAAAGAATTAAGTATATAATGCAAGAAAGTAATAACATCTGTTGCATATACATTAGTTCTATAGCCAAAACAATGCTGAAAAGATCTAACAAAGCAGATTCTGTTATTCCATACAATCAAACATCACCATGGCAATTAGGTACACAACCGTGATAATTTCATGTAACAAAGAATATCCAGAGTTCCTCATCCTGAAGAAATACAAAATGCAGGCCAAGCAAGAACCTATCGAGCTGCCAGGATTTTCACCGAATACAACCGGAAAAGAAGGGAGGAAAGAACTAGTAATAGGCGAGAGATGCACCAAAAAATGATACATTACAATACACTATAAGCATTTTGGCCGGTTGCAGGAGAAAGAGTAACATAGCACACGAGAATCTTGATGCACTAGGATGAACAAATCACACACTCGGAAACTGAAGATCCCAGAAAATGCTGAACTCAAAAGTGTGGCTCTGTAACACTAATCCGCTAAAACGCTCTCCAATTATCAGAACCTTTTTTCGGTGTCTCTCCCCAAGGGTCTGAACTTCTTGGAGTCTCTCCCCAATTGTCTGAACTTCTTGGAGTCTCGCCCCAATTATCTGAAGCTCTCGTCGATGTCTCCCCCCAAGGCTCCGAACTTTTCCTCGGGGTCTCCCCCCAATTGTAGGTACTTCTGGGGGTCTCGGCAAAATTATAAGTACTTTTGGGCGTCTCGGCAAAATTGTAAGTACCTCTGGGGGTCTCACCAAAATTGTAAGTACCTCTGGGGGTCTCGCCAAAATTATACGTACTTCGGGGGGTCTCGCCAAAATTAACTACATTTCTTGGGGTCTCGCTCCAAATATCGGAGCCCCTCCGTGGTGTTTCCCCAAAGGATGTCTTAAATGGGCCTGAGCCAAAGGGATCCGAGTCGTCAAATGAGGGGAATCCATGACCAAGGTCATAGTCTTTGGTGCTACGCATAGAGTCGAATCGACTAAAGGTCTCCCGCTGGGGAAAGAGTCCGCCGTCATGAATGTTGAAGGAATCAGACCTAAAGGAGCTATCAAAGAAAGGCCCCGGCCCTGACACACCCTCCTTGTTATAGGTTGGTGAGAAGCCTGCGTTTGTCATTGGGGTGCTAGGAACAGATTCGTCAAAGATGCTCCTCCTCTGGAAATTAGGCTCGGCAGATGTCCTGATTGGATTTAAGCCTCCAATGAAGTAATCATCTTTGAGTTTGTCATTGTCAGTTTCCTGCAGTATAGACAGATTGAAGTAGAATCAGTACAGCAGATATAGACTAATTTTCCTGTGCTCTAAAATGGACTTTGGTGGCGGATGTCTCTTATTACCTTGCTAACAGCATTAAAGCCCCACACGGAATCAACATCATCATTGGCAAATGTTCCCCATGATGGCTCGTCAAAACTCTTATCACCAGAAAAGACAGATTCTGCAGCCTCGTGATCACTGTCCAAGGAGTAGACATCATTTAAGCATGTCGGTAACATTAAGATATCTTTGCAAATTAAAAAAAAAAGAAATACAAATAGAATAAAATATTACCTTGGCTTTTCTTTGTCAAATGATACGGATGTTTCAGCACTGGTAGTCTTTCCAAAGCCAGAATCCGGGAAGTCCTCTTTAGGAGGGGCGCTCCCAATCGAACTTCTTGCTCTGGGAGAGCCAGGTGCAGATCTCGGAGACTCACCAGTTTTGCTTTTATCATGATGCACTCCGTTCTCCACCACCCCATGTTCATCCACGCTAGAAGGCTTCTCTGACTTTGCATCTTCCGCATGAGGTGAGGCAGTGGGAGATTTCGGACTCTCCTCGACTTTACCTGTCTCATCCTGGGGAGTTGGCTTAGACTTTTCTTTTGGAGGTGCCACCACATTTTGTACGTCAAGAGTGAGCTCCTTGACGAATGTGAAACCTGAGTAAAGAGGATTCGCATAAGCTGGAAGGGAACTGTAGTTGTTGAATGTTGATTGAAGATTAGAAAATAAAACAATCTGTAATTGCCAAGCCATGATTTTGTAGATTCTAATCATAAGCATGGGACCTTGAATTGATGCATCCATGAAAGTTCTCAGACACAGCAATTAAAAGATTGCATGGCTTTAATCAGAGAACGTTGATGTAGTTATATTACAAAAATTCCAGAGTGCTAAATAGAATCATCCGGAAGAAAGGGAACTGAAATACCTTCGTCTTCAAATTTATCCCAATCTTCATCCCAGTCAGCAGCTGTTGCTTGGATGCCAGGCTGCCAGCCTTCAACCAGAATGGAGGACAAGAAAAAGATTAGGTTGCTGAAGTCATAGTTAGCAGTATAAAATGTATATATGGAGAATTAAGAGAAACAAACAGCAGACAGAAATCTAGTTCAACCAAACTAACAAGAAGGGCAACTGATGTAGCAATGGTAATAAAGCAGCTAAGAGTTTGTCACATCCATGTACAGCCATTTCAAAGGCAAATCAAAGAAAGTCATTTACCAATTTTTACAGGAAACACAATCTAGACATCTAAAGTCCTCATGAATTGTTTATGTATTAATGCCTAGAGTTCTCAAGAACTGCTGAGTAGTGCTATTAATGAACTCATCCAAATTAAGACAGTGATTTGGGTACGCAGAAGAAACTTTGGCCAAATCAGACAGTTGCCAACACGAATCAATTTTCAACCCTTAAAAATCTAACACAGTGAAACAGATACATATAGAACATTAGTAAAATAACTGTCTATCACAATCTTGTTCCATTCACTCAAAAGGAAAAATAAGAGAAAATTGACCTGAAACAAGAAAGATTCAGGGGAAGCTTAATGGCTGTGAGATCCAGAACTAGAATCTTGCCCCATAAGCACTTTAGATTACTTACGATCAAGAAATGCGGTACAACAGCTGAACTGCAACACCCAATCTCACTAACTCTTAAACAAACATATTCACTATGAAAAGCAAGATATATCTTTCTCCTCTTTGTCCACATCCACCCCAATATTTAGAAGAAGAGTTGTTTCTCTTTTCATCTATACTGATTGACACAACCATAAATTCTTCCCATTTCATTGTCAAGGAGCAAAAGGTGCAAGTATTTGCAGCTAAGAGTTTTGAGAGTGTAAAGAAGCAATGGATACCAAATGGGAGCTCGACAAGTGAGGTAGGTTTTGCACGTAATCCGTAGCTTTTGCATCGCTCGTTGAGAGATTTCACTAGATCATCGAGATCAGACTGGATACGATTGGCATGATCCTGCATATTCCGGTAATAACCAACATTAGGAAGTCCTCTTCAAAGGAAAAGTTTGGGTAACTCTTAGGCATACCTTAACAGTACCATCAGCATCGCCATCTTTATCCATCCCAAGAATTGCCCGGTAAAGGTCCATCTTTTTCTCCTGCAGCCAAATTTTGAATGTTTCAACACAGATTGCATCAAAGTATGAGACCACAAAACTTCTCATGATTAGAGAAAAGGTTAAAAGAGTAGTTGATCATCCTAAGATGGTGTACCTGTATATCACGAAAAGTAGCTTCTTCGAGAGTCAACCTGGACGCCACATCCCCTGTCTGCCTGTATTTCTCTTCATACTTTTTTGCAAGGACCTCGACCTGAGTGGACATCGAGTTCCTCAACGAAACATTACAATAACCAGTATAATATGGTGTGAAGAAATGTTTTGAGCACAACAGCAATACCTCGCGTTTATCACCAGCAATGCGCTCCATGATTTCATTAAGTCGGTTATCACATCTGCTTTTGTACAGAACCTAATAAAATGCATAGAAATGGAAGGAAACCCAAAAATGTTAGATGGTTAAACCTGCACTCTCCTTCTTAATAGTATTCTGTCTGCATATAGTAAGTATCAAAAATAGAGCAAGTGATTCAAAGTTTAAGCAGAGTACCCAAACCTGGAAGGCAGTGATAGACACCATGCCTTCAATAGTGAATATATCACATATGCATATATCAAAGGCTGTTAGCTTAGAATGTGTTTGGTTTTAGAGTTGAGTTGAGTTTTGGTTTTAATTGGTTTGTAATAATTGTATTGTTGAATTATGAGAAAAAGTGTGAAAAAGTAATGAATAGTTGAGAGAAAGTAATTATTAAGTAATGATTGTATTGTTGAATTATTAAAAAAAAAAAGTAATGAATAGTTGAGAAAATTTAATATTAAAAATTGAATTGAATGATTAAAAAAATTTAAAAAAATGAAAAGATAATGATTGTGTTGTTGAATTGAAGATAAGTGGAGTTGAGTTGAGTAGAGTTGAAAACTTTTGGTTCAAAGTTTCTCAACACCACAAACTTATATTTGAGAAGAAAGTGTGATCCAGTAAAAATAAGCAGAAATCAGTTTTAAAATATGGCAAAGCTTTGGGCAGACATAGGCCTAGGAATCCTCAGATCAAGAGAACACCACTGCAGGCTTTCATGTCGCTTTCAGTTTAAAACTGCCAAATTTATTTTAATATATATAACCATGGACATACAATTTGTGCAGTCTGACATGTAAAATATGACTCAACAAAACTAGAAACTATCATGGATGAGAAAGAGAGATATGTCATCTGAATATTGATGCACTTTGAAGAAGATAATCACTTACAAGTTCCTGCATCTTAGCACGATAAAACTCAATTTTCTCTTTAGATTCCAATATATCCTTCTCCAGCTCTTCTACCTTCAAAGGCATATTAATTGGTCAGAAAAATAAATTCAAAATCAATGAACTCAGTAAGTTTGCAAATGCACAGTGAGGGAAGTTTTCATAAGAAAGCTACTCATACAAAGAAAGTAATTATTCCATTTATTTTCCTTTATTCCATGAAACAGTAAGGCAGAAACATTTTTGTAAGAAACAGGAAAAGATGAAATTATACTCGGGAAACACAACCAACAATGCTGTCATTTTCCAAGATGTAAGAAGGTGTTGCTTTCAAAGAGACATCCTAATTACTCTTGAGTAAGCAAGAAAACAAAAGCAAAAGAATACCTTATTATCAGCATCCATGGCTTCTTGGAACCTTGTATTCAGTGAATTCTGCTCCTCCTTACTGAGTTGGTCCACAAGGTGTTTCTCCAGTACCGGAACTTTTGACTTTTTCTGACTAGCTTGAGTTTCACCATCCACAGAAGGGCCACTGCCAGGGGGAAGTGGAGGCCTCCCTCTGGTTGCAGTTGGTGTATGCTGGCCATGCATCACTTGTTTTTGTTGAAAACCTTCCCATAAAGAAACGTGAACTCAGGCTCTTTAAACAACTAAAACTACAATAAGAAGTTTTCTTTTCACAGGAAACAATACCAGATGTAGGTCCCCAGCCTGCACTTGTATATCCCATTGCCGGCTGATTGCCAGCAGGAAAATCAAAGACGATATTGCTTGGGAGCACTGATGGAAGAGGGTGCCCTTCTCTCTGTCTTTCCATTAAATAAAGTGCAATGCAGAACTCCCTGAGAGAAAGCATGCTATCATTATCCTGATCTGATAAGTCCCACACTTGCTTTAAAACCTCTGACAAACATAAACAGAACATGATGATGAGAAAATAGCCGAGAGAACATAAGAGCTGCAAAATTATGCTCAAATTAGAGATGCGCTTATCATGTCAATTTACCATAAACTAATGGCAATGACTATAATTCTGGTAGTAATTATCCTTCACACAGAAAAAGGAAAAGAAAAAAAAAAGGAAAAATTCTGATTGCATCCATGAGATAAAGACATATTTTACCATTCAAATAGCATTTTTGAGAAATTTTGAACTAATGTGCATCAATCAGCCTTTCAACAAAAACTTAAGAGGTAGAAACTGAGCAACTTCTTCTTATAAGAGAAAAGAGAAGAGTACATTCATGAGGCTGCAAAGTGATGCCATATTTTGTTTGATTTGGAGAAGAATAGTCATGAATCACAAATAGTCTCAAAGCAATCATATAAACTTATGACGTGAAAGACATCAACCCAAGGTCGTTGAAATGATTATTAATGTTTCTACATGACAGATTTCGTTCTCCTTAAAGAAAAGATGACCAAGGTAATGAAATGCACGAATAGCTAAAAAGACGAAAACTAAGAAAATCAATCATGATTAGATTTGTTTGTTAACTATCGGGAGTCTTTAAACTGTTCTTTTCTATTACATATACCTCTAGGAAGCCTCCAGCTTAGAAACAGGTTCCGTGCCTGTTCGCCAGAAATTTTCCCATCCTTGTCCGTGTCTACTTCAACAAATACTTTCATATATTTCTGAACATCAGTCTGAGTCATTTTTGGCCATGGTATCTGTGACTGGCTGGAAGTATAATTCTGTGACACTTGTGAGTTACCGGAGGAAGGTAATGAGGAAGGAGTCAGATTAGGGCCCTGAGCTCCCTGTTTTACGGGAGCATGAGCTGGCTGTTGCTGACTGCCACCCGGCTGCATAGCATATTTACTCTGCAAGGAATCGAAGCCATTTGTTGAAGCAGGAGGCTGCATAGCCGAAGAGGGTGCATTCCCTGTGGCAGACCCCTGCCTAGGTTGAGATTGACTTGCAGAGAAAACATCACTGCCAAAGATTGAGTCAGAAGCAAATCCGTTCCTGGAAATATCCTGTTGTTTGGCATCTTTAACAGGTGGCTTGGGTGGGATCATCCCAGATGGTGCTTGTGGTCTAGGTGGCAAAGAAGCTTTAGGGGCTGTTAATGCAAATTCAGGTCCACTCTGTGTTGCTGAGGGGCCAAATCCTCGGTTGGGGACCTGTGGCATAGAGCCACTGGAAGGAACACTAAGGGCTCCAGTAGACCAATCACCTGCAACACCAGAAGAATTTGGACGAACAGCGCCCCCAGCACCAGAAAACCCTTGTGCTGGAATAATGTGAGTTGGCTGTGATGAAGAAGCAGATGCTGCTTGAGGAGGCCTCACTAACTGACTTCCTTGAGGAGAAAAATGCTGCTGGGTCAGGTTTGAATTTGTCGGCACTGGCGGTCCTCTGTATCCAACACTTTGGGAAGGCATTGGAGCAACAGCCCCAGGTCGCGCAGCAGGAGCTGAGCCAGCAGTACTCAACTGAGGCGCAGGTACAGCAGCGAGGTTAATCCGCGGTGCTGGGATTTGAGCAGCAGTGGGGCCATACAATGCTGCCTTTACAATTTCAGGAGTCAGTTCCCGCTTGCTTTGTGCCACAGTTACAAGTTTAAGAGCATTATAGAACTCTGGCCGACCAAGGAAACCAGTCCGGTTCTGGTCAGCGTAATCCCATATCTGCAGAAGTCGCATAAAAAGCACAGAGGATATTAAATATCTGCTACATCCATCTCTTTGGCCTGAACAGCATATCTAGCCAGATACTTCAACAGACTATTTGATTTTTTGGTTTTTTTCCCTTTTTTCGCTAATGCAAAATATGCATGCTATGTCATACTTCTCGAGTCAAAATAAACCATTATCAGCAGGGATAAGTGGCTAAAATTATGAAATGCATTAGACTGCAAAAATGTGGGAAATATACCATCTATCCCATAAATTTTCCACTTTATCTTATGATTCAACCATGGACTTAGCAATGAAATCTCTCTCCATTGACATTGTAGATGAAAGCCGAAAAAGAAAGGGAAATCACAAGGACACTTGGGACAGTTTTCTCAAGTCAAACACTCCATGCAATTAATTTTATAGTTGATCCATTTTCCATCTCCGAGATATCCATACAATCAGGAATCCAACCCATCTTTGGGATAGAGAAATTCATCCTACCTATTGCAAAGAATTTGAAGAAACTCAATAGTTGCTCAGATTGGAGTATTTACTAATTTCCATTGATTTATACTGGCCTGCGAATGGCAATTGTAGAACATGAATCCTAGATTACTACTGACATATAGCAGTCATCTTTCCTAAATTAACTACTCACTTTGAGATGAACCAAAACTATGTGATGACACCCGGTTATCTTTGGAGAATGACCACTCTAAACTAACTTGTGAAATTCTCAGTGGTACTTCGCAGTTGATTGATACAAAGAACAAACAATGCTGGCTTACGGCAGATGGCCCAAACAAACATATCAATCCCCAGCAGAGAACTTCCCATTTCAGCTTAGAGCAACGCCTACAGTTACTTAAGAATCTAACTACACCTCACAACTAGATAAAAGAGGTAATCAAGGATAAAGAAACAAAAGTTCCAATCACTTCAACGAGTTTACTGCTGTTGATGGTTCGTTTGAATAAGCAATTGCCGAGATCAACTACACTCCCAATCGGGAATGCATTTACAAAACAAAGGTAGAATCAATTCAGCCCAAATTCCGACAGAAGATCGACAATCCTGCTTTAATCTGAGCCAATTTCGTGTTAGTCCAATGAGTCTCAACATTAACCGACAGGCGACCGGGCTTATGTCGATCCATGATAAAACTGCGCCAATTCCCCATCAGCTCAGTCTCCAATGTCGGTCCAAGTAATCTTCCAGCTGTAGGACAGAGGGACTAACCTTAGCAAGCACAGGCTTGGGCAAGCCGGACCCCAGGAAGAAGGAGACGGCCTCCGCGCCACTGATACGGCCATCGCGATCCAAATCGGCTCTCCTGAAATACGAATCGAAGAGATCCGCACTCGGCGCCTGGTTCTGCGCCGATGCCATTCGTCAGAACCGAAGGAGACCTATACCACTGCCGTCTCTCGCAATCGGCCGATCAGAGGAAAGGCGAATCCCCGCGCGGGGGCATTGAGGGCGGTGAGCTCCACGAGCAACGGGCCCGGCCGAGCACTGACGGATTCGGAGAGCTCCGAGCGTGGGGAGGACTGAGCAGGATCGATCGGGTTTTCAACCTCTGCGAATCGGAACGATAGAGAGAGAGAGAGGAGAGAGAGAAGCGAACACAGTAGGCTTCGAACAGCCTGAAACTAAAAAGCAAAATTGATGATTAATTGATTAATAATTTATTAATTTCATTTTCCATTTTTTCCTCTTTTATTTGTTTTTGTATTTCATTTTTCTGCTCCGAACGACAGCGAGATGAAGATGGTGATGGAATATGGATGGGTGATCCAACTTTCCGGAACTACCTTGGGCTTTGGCCCAAGATTTGGCCCAATTTCCGGTCCAACATTTGGCCCAATGTTCGGCCCATTACTAACCTAAGGAATTAGGAAATGCTTTAAATAATCCTACTCGAATGGGGTGTTATTGAACCCTCTTAGCTCACAATTATACAAGGCCATGAGCATGCTCGAAGCCCAATATCTTTTATCGAAAGAGGGCCGAGGCGGAGTCGTGTTCCGCGGCATGGAGATTTAAACAAATTCATGCGCGGTAATACAAGGCATGTCTAGAACGATGAAACTATGAGTTATTCATCGAGTGAGATTAATAAAGATTCTCTTTTTATCTTTGCGGGGTCATATCAAATCAAAACTTTTGAAAAGGATAAGGGTCAATTAGGTGTAAGATCCCATCAACTTTTTTTTGAGGGTAAAATATGGAGCTGAGAAGACATGATTTAAAGTAGATTGGCCAATTGCCATTTGTTAACATCTCTTGTCAAAAGAGACTAGTAATTAAGCCAATAGCGTGCGAATCACATGTCTATAAGTAAATCATAATAGTAGGACATTGGGTCGGTTTAGCTAAATTGGAAATACAAACTTCAAATATATATTCATCTAGAAACTTCATAAATAAAATTTCTAATGTTTTACTTATAGTTCGAGACATCTCATCATCCATTCATGGTTCATGATAATTCATCGTTGTTTAATCCAAACGACCAAATAATCTTCTTGATCTTCACTTTATTGAGGTCTTTATGATCGAGCTGTCTAGAAGCTCGAAGACCTTTCGCCCAGCCGTTTATCATTGATCTTCTTCAGCATCCTCTATGTACCATAGCTTTTAGCTTTCAACTCGATGTAACTCTCTACTGATTGCTGCCTTCTGGCATTGGCTGCTTTTTAAATTTTATCTCTTGTTGAACTGATTGAACCTGCTCTGTAATATCGTTTCATACTTCACACAACTTTCTGATAAACTAGATCGATTTCCATATTTCACAGCCTTCTGGTAAACTAGTATGAAAAGAAAAAAAATTCTCAATAGATTCGGCGTAGTGGTTAATGTGTATTAAAATTTTCATAGACTTATATAGATCTGGCCCATATCCACTTAAAAGCTCAAGCTAATAAGTGGTGGTACTCAAGCCATATATTAACCCATAAATTTTCCTTTTTCTTTTTCGATGTGGAATTTATCCCATTTTATTCCTCAACACCTGCCCTCACGTGCAATCTGTCTACACGTTATCACGTGCCCTTAAACATATGCCCTCAATAATTGATCTCGAGCCAGGCTCTTCTTCCTTGCTCGAGCGAGGGGGGACTAACACGAGGCGCACTTTTGCTGGCACTCGACATACTGGGCCTGGTATGGTGTCGGTGCACACACGCGCGTAGGCATACGCATAACCTAGACTCTAATACCATATTAAAATTTCCATAAGCTTATATGGACATGGGCCCATATCCACTTAAAAGCTCAAACCGATGAGTGGTGATATTCAAGTCATATATTAACCATAGATTTTCCTTTTCTTTTCTGATGTGGGATTTATCCTATTTTACTCCTCCACAATGTGCATCCAAGTTTACACCGAGACCCGAGTTCGAATTCCCTTAGGGTCACCAGAGCGCTTTTGGAGTAATTATCTGCTCCGTGTGCCGCCGGAGGTTCATGGAGCCCCAGGAATTAATCGGGCGAAACCCGAACACCCCGAGTTAGCAAAAAAAAAAAAAGAAGTACGAAAAGAAAAAGACTGGTATACTTTCTTTATATAAAAGCGCCAACTTGATTGAGAGCAGAGTTTCATTGCTTCAACTTGTATACACAAATGTTGCAAGTCATATTTCCCAAGGTCCTATTCATCGACTCCATTCGTGGAAAAAAGACCTCCAAGTTGCACTCTTTATGTACAAGCATCAACTTGATTGGGAGCAGAGCTTCATTGCTTCAGCTTGTATACACAAATGTTGCAAGTCATGTTTCCCTAAGTCCTATTCATCGACATCATTTGTCCCTATGCGGTCGAAGTTGAGGCAGCTGGTTGAGAGTGAGAGCGCTTTCACAAGTATGCAGGAAATTTATGAGGTTTTCATTATTATTGTTGCTTTCATTTCAAGCCAGTGCCCCATAAATCAGGGATAGTTAGGGAATTTTCGTCAACCGTCTTCGTGAACTTGCTAGCTAGTGCAAAAGCCCTTGCAGATAGAATGGGCCCGGGGACTAACAACTTGGATCCATTATTATCTGTACCCTCCTGTTTTCTTGGACTCTAGTTTCTGAAAATTTGTGAGATTTAATATTAAGTTTTTTTTTAAATAATTTTTTTGGGTGGAGTAGGCCGAAGTTCAAATACATTAAATCAAATAAAAGTAACAATTAAGTAATACAAAGGCGAGACGCGATGAGTCTACATACATATTCCGAATAACAAAATATCAAGCCCCAGAAGGCAAGTGCTGAACTTGTGAATGCGGATAGGAAACGATAACACGTGATTAACTAGCCAATTAGCACACGTAATCCCCTTTTGATAAGCATGTTCCGTCAACACCATTAATTGCTGTCGGAGCAAAGGTCCATATGTCCCTCAGTAGTGCACCGTTGCTACCCCATGATGTGCCAGTATGAGATGGATCACCACCACGAATTCTCTGTTAAATCTTCTAACATGGCACGATTCAGCTGACCGACATACAATTACATTGGTAATGAGTTGAGATCAATCGTAATACTTTTTTTCCAGAAAATATCGTAGAGTCGCATTATAATGATACGGTGTGATATATTGATCCGATCAGTTAATTTTGTTGCAATGTGACTGAATCAAGTAATGAATTTATTGTTTCGGAAGCGAAAGGAGATCGACGGACAGCTAAGCACAAGTCCACGTCCTCTCCTTCATTTCTTTTATCCTTTAAGTGGCAAACGAGGCTTGACACATCAGCGCCACATGTCATCTTTCGAGCATCGAAAGCGAAAGGGCAAGCTGTTATATGCTCATGCTCATGCAGAGACGGACAGGTCCATACACATGAGTTGGATGGATATGTGTGTTCTTTTGGATCAAGCATCAATCGGTCACCATCCAAATAAGAGCTCATTATGTACGCAGTATTCGTTAATGGTCCGTCTTGAACCCGTGTAACTGGTGCCGGAGACTGTGAATTATAATGTAACAAGATTTCTACGTTCGTGAATTTCCCATGTAGATCGTTGGATTCATCGGACTATTTCCTCAACTATGCAAGTTTGCTTTAATAAACAATTTCTCCCCAACTAATCAACATGCTGCCGGGTGGTTATATGGAATCTTTCAATTTGTCACTATCAACCTAAAAAAAAGAGATCGATATGTTGACATAATGCAGCTATACTATTACAATTAGGAAAGGATTGGAAAAAAAAAAACTTTTTTAAGTCTTACAAATTTTGTAACGTACATCGGAAAATTCTTCAATTATTAACCTTCATTATGATATATATTTTTTTATTATTTATTTTTTTATATGTATCATAGTATTCAGAAACTCAACGAATCTCGACTAATCTAGTTCAAGCATGATCGATCTATTAAAAAATACAACTCTAAATAGTATGATTTTTTTTTTCATTAATAAGACTTAAATTTAAATTTTTATTTAAAATAAATAAGTGTCAAATGGCTTCAATTCAGAAAACAAACAACAAAAGTGGGGAGTTGTGGGGATGTTGGCCGGTGATCGTCAGGATGGGAAAGTGATGGGGCTTGGGGCCGCTCATTGAAGATTTTGAGATATGGCAACTCACTGTGCGTGTTGACTTTTGTCTCGTTGTAGTCAAAAGTCAATCGAGAAATTATTCAAATTTTTTATCCATTATAGAGGAAATAGGGGAAAAAAAAAAAGGACGTTGAGTCCTAATAGCTTGGTTACGATAAATACTTGACGTTCATGTATCTCCTTTCCCTTTGAATGTGTGCATTTGATGGAGGAGATGTGAAAGTCTTATAAAAATTTGTGAATGAAAAAAAAAACATTGGAAGAGTTTTACTGTTTTAATTGGCCGACATACCTCGATTGAATTAGTAATATTTCAGATACCATAATGCATACTGAAAAAAAAAAAAGTCTTTTATATAACTGTTATATCACGCGGTGATGTCAAAAGTCAGTAGGGTTCTTCAATTCCTCTTGATTTTTAGTAATATCATGAAAACAATTATTATTGACAAAAATAGAATTTTTTTTTTGTGTCTGGTGATAATAATATCACGTGGTATATCCATTACACATAATACATTTTTGAGATAAATTCATGAATTTAATAGAAAAAAATAAAGTAACACCCATAATTCTACTGATGGTAATAAAAAAGGATAAATTGCGCTGTGGTCCAAAATGTTTTACAAATGTTTCATTATGGTCCAAAAAGTTTTTTTCGCTACATGATGGTACAAAATGTTTCAAAGTTGTTTCATGATAGTACAAACCGTCAATTGGCCCTAACGTCGTTAACATTTTGCTGACGTAGCGCGTCCTTTGTGTCACTTTTGTTACGTGGAACCAATCATAGTGCGCTACGTCATTTAAGAGAAAATAAAATTTAAAAAAACAAAAAAAGAGTACAATTTTTGAAAAAAATAAAAATATATTTTAAAATTTTGAAAATTTTGAAAATTTTTTAATTTTTTTAATTTTTTTAAATTTTTTTTTTAATTTTTACTTTTTTTAAAATACAAAAAATAATTAAAAAATACAAAAAAGAGTAAAATTTTAGAAAAAAAAAATTATTTTAAAAGTTTGAAAAGTTTGAAAATTATTTTTTAAAAATTAAAATTTTTAAAAAAATTTAAAAAAAATTATTTTAAAAAAAAATTTAAAAAAAATTTAAATTTAATCTTAAAATTATTTTAAATTTTAAATTTTAATTTTAAATTAAAAGTTTAAAATTATTTTTAAAATTTTTTAAAATTTTTAGAATTATTTAAAAATTTTCGGCCACGTCAGCAAGGAGGTGACACGTAGTAGCCATGTCAGCGCCGGCTTGACGGCGTCAAGCTCGAATTGACGGTTTGTACCATCATGAAACAATTTTAAAACATTTTGTACCATCATGTAGTGAAAAAAACTTTTTGAAACATAATGAAACATTTGTAAAACATTTTGTACCAGCAGTGCAATTTATCCAAATAAAAAATCACAGTCTTTTTTCACAAATCTTTTTTTCTTAATGTTTAGGATTCATGGTGCTCAGTGCTCCAATAGGACAAAGTATCTTGTTATTAATCTTCCTTTGGGAGCGTGGGATTGTACGAGGGAAAGCATTTAGTGCGTCCTCATCGACCATTTCTAGCACACGCCCCACGGAAAATCGACCCATACGTGCCCATACTTTTCAGCAAGAGGGGACGCTAGTTTTGTATGCCAGGCACGTATATAACCAATCTTTGAAGAACGCAACGCAGAGACGATGCATCCGTCATATCACATAAGAATGAAAGAAGCTAGCCTTTATTATTGTACGACCTGAGATTATCATACAAGTTTATTAGGAAGGAATCACGATACCAACTAGCACCATTACGGATATGACTATTACCAACTTTTACCAAATCGATAGAGCAGAATTCTAGATGGCGAAGCTTAATGAGTCGGCTTGGATAAAGACAATGTGGGGGCTCCCGTTACATTAATATCTGCAACAATGTATTAAAAATATTAATGGAGGAGTAGAGCTGCAGAGACGATTTATGAAGAAGATAGGAGCAGAACTCACAAGGCAAGGCAGGCAAGCAATCGAGGAAAAGCCATGCACAATCAATCTTCACTGTGCATACACGCGGTCATGACTCACTCTGATTTAATTCAACTCAATTCAATTTCCAGAAAAGTCAACTTCGTCCTTTATTTTTTTTTTATTATTATTTTCTGAAACTCACGCCAAAGAATTTCAATATGATTTGACTGATCGTTCCATATATATATATATATATATATATATATATTCTTGGTAGTAATAGATCCATATAAACAGCCACCAACAATGCGATATGCCACGAAAGGAAACTGTGTTAAAACAGTTCAGTTTTATCGAAAATTTTTACGTCAATTTGAATGCTCAGAAAGAAATGCCAATAAATCTTTATATTATGGTCTATCTGATAGACCATTCAGGGCCCCCTCGTTTCATCCATATGTGCTATAAACCATTCAGGGCCCCCTCGTTCCATCCATTCGTAGCATGGATGTGTAACGTACATAGTAATAAATGGTCGAGTATTTTAGGCCGGAGGACATGCATTCCATAAAAAAAAACAATTCGACATACATTATGTACAAAAATAAAGAAATGAGAATCCCGCTAATTTTAAGTGGTTTTCGAAAACAATTAAAGCATCTTGACCACGACCAATTCAAGTGATGATTGTCAATAGGTTGGAGTAACATTGCATTTCACAAAAAAAAATCGAAGTCACGATAAAAACTACTTAAATTGGTGACAACGTGAAATAAGTTTTTATATTTAGGTAAATAAAATTAATAAAAATATAAAAATTATAATATATATGGATTAATAAAAAACTTATAAACTATTACTAATAGAATATATATGGATTGATAAAAAAATAAATCTATAAAATATATATAATTAATATATATATATATCTTAATGAGATTATAAACTAATATAAAAAAATCAAGATTAAAAAAAAGCAAAAATTGATAGCTTGACATGTGTCGATGTGAAATAACTGTTTTAGTTTGATTTATGGATCCTCTCATTCTTTCATTTATTTAGGTAGCATTTGGTTTCGGATTGAAATGCTACTCCATTTTACTCAATTACATTATTCTCTTAATTTAAAAGCATAATCATTACTTTTTTTTAATTATCTTTTTTTCAATTTAATAATAAATCCACGCACATACTTTTTTTAGACTATTATTACAATCAATTTTTTAATTATAAATACCCTGATCTATTTATACATCCATATATATACATACCTTTTTTTGTATTTTCCTCCCATTTAATAATAAATTCTCAAATCTATTTTTTTCTAATTATTATTACAACTAATATTTTAATAATAAATTCATCCATCCACTATTATCTATTTTGTCTAATATGAGTGGAGTAAAATCCTACTCCATAACCAGAATAAACATGTTCCCCAAAATAATTACTTATTTGTGGTTAAATGATCAATTTTGAGGGAAAAATGAGTATAGTATAGTGATATGTGATTTTAGGGTTTTAGTTAGATTTTAGATTCAATTTTCATAGTGGGACTATTCATATATATTTTTTAGCTAAGTTTTCAATTTGCTCGTATTAGACCATCAGTTCCTTAAAATCTAAAAAGAAAAGATCAATCTATCTATATAAATATTAAAAGCTGAGGCGAAATACCAAATCTTGCCACATAGGACAAATGAGGCATTGCATTGAGTGACTATTCATATGCCGACCAATCGATGAAGAGCACTTGGTATAATATTGTAACAACATGCCATAGTTCATCAATATAGTAAAGTATCTATAACATGAAAAAGGTGTAAGGTCTAAGGATATATTTGATACGATCTTCTATGCTATAATTCTATAATTGAAATTATAAAGAAAATCTTTTTGATAAGCGATTCTAAAGGAAATTTGGAAAAACAATATGTAAGAAGTATCAAACCATCATCTTCTTTTACGTCGATTTTTCTTCTTGTATTGCTCTCTCTATGAATAAAAGTTAATCAACCAAGATGAAAAAAAAGAGAAAATAAAAAATTATTAGCCATCTTTTATTTACAATAACAAATTTTTTACACTAGTATGGGCATAGTGCGGATTGTTGACTAGTTGTAATGAAAGTTCGTGCAAACCTACCACACGATCTTTGGATCAGAAGCATTTTTCAATGGGGGTTTTTTATTGATCTTTGCACCTAGGGGGCAACACCACATGATAACTTTTTCAACAAATTTCAGGAAAATAATGTTAGTTAAAAACATACCTTATATATATATATATATATATAGAATTCATTATTGATTACGTGTATCTGTTTTAAGATCAGCAATATATTGTAACTAGGGTATACACGCGCTCGATGCGGCGGATTGAAAAAAAATTTCTTCAATGTTTTAGTTTAACATAGTAATTGTACATTATCAAATATAGACTTTAACTAAAAGTAACGAAAACTACTTATTTGTAAGAATTATGAATCATTGATTGATGATAAATAATTTATATTTTTTAAAAGATTGTACTAATTAATTTTCATACAATATAAGGCAATATTTTTCCAAGATAATCTTAATTCAAATTTTTAACATTTCTTATTAGAAAATCATGATCACCATTTAATAAGTCTCAAGTCACCCGCTAATTTTGAGTGGACGAACTTTACTCGCAGTAGGATGTTGAAATTCATTAAAATTATCTTGTGATCACATTATAACTCAGTATATCCAAGCGAGAATTAGTTGATTGAGGGTGTCGTAACATTAAAATAAGAATATTTTTAACGTCACAATAAGAGAAAATAATTTAAATTGGTAATTAATCAACTAAGATGCGTTAGTTTTAAGTAATTCGATACTTGTTTTGATTAATTAATGTCTCAAATGCGAGTCTTGTAATTAGGAAAAAATAACGATCGAGAAAGCTTTATTCTTTGATAGACTGATCTCCCTCATAAATTAGACCCATTGATTGTTCGGATATGTAGTGGTTCATACCATAAAAATGTCCGTATAATTAAAATAAATATAGATATAAATACATAAATGTATAAATTCAAACTTCAACAAATAAAAATAAAAGAGAAGAGGAAGGGTAGGTGAGGGTGGGAAAAACCACCAGACTTCCTGTTCCTTCATTCAACTCCATTTGGTTTTACAATAATATTTTTAAAATTTTAACTTTAACTTTAACTATACTTACTGTACAATAAAAATCAACGATACAATTATTACTTTTTTATTTTTTTTTAATTTTTTTAACCATTCAATTCAATTTTTAATAATAAATTCTATCAATTATCCATTACTTTTTCCACAATTTAACAATACAACCATTACTTTTTCTCAATTATTCATTACTTTTTCACATTTTTTCTTATAATTCAACAACACAATCATTACAACTCAATTAAAAGGGTAAATTGTACTGGTGGTCCAAAAAGTTTTACAAATATTTCAATATGGTACAAAAAGTTCTTTTTGCTACTTGATGGTACAAAATGTTTCAAAGTTGTTTCAGTATGGTACAAACCGTTATCTCGCCATTGACGCCGTCAAGTCGACGCTGACTGTGCAAAACCGATTTTTGTGGAACGTTACATGATGTTGCAAAATGTTTTGAAACTGTAACTTAATAGTACAAAATGTTTTACGTAAATTACATGATGGTGCAAAATTTACAGTCTTGTAAATGACGGCTTGACGGCGTTAATGGCGAGATGACGGTTTGTACCATACTGAAACAACTTTGAAACATTTTGTACCATCAAGTAGCAAAAAAAACATTTTATACCATATTGAAACATTTATAAAACTTTTTGAACCACCAGTGCAATTTACTCCAATTAAAATCAAAACTCAATTCTAAAATCAAACACACTAAACTAGGGCCCGTTTGGTTTCATAATCAAATTTTAGAATCATGATTTTGATTTTAACTCTACCCACTACACAATAAAAACACACGTTTCCCAAGTCAAATTTATAATACAATCTCATTTGTCATTCCACAATCAAAATCAAAATCAAAATCAAAATTACTTTAACTCTGAAACCAAACGCACTCTTAATGATTTTTTCAAGCTAGTTTAAACAAGAATTTCTTCCAACTAAAATCTTTAATAAAAGTGTTGTTTTTATAGAGTTAACCCACAAAAGGACACGTGTCCTTGAATTTTTTTATTCTAACCATCTCTTTTCTTCTTTCCTAAGTTTACCCACAACTTTTGATTATTTTCATTTTAGCCTCTTCTTTTGATTTCTTCTTATGTCCTCCAAAAAATTCAAATATTAACATGTCTAAACTATCTACCTATATATCTTTAAATAAAGTAAATATATTGGGACAAGGGAGAGAGTTTTCCTTTTCTTTTGCATATTTTAAAATTTCCTTTTTATTTTTTTTAAATTTCTCATTTTCTTCAATATTTGAACTCCGACCCGAATAAAATAACCAACTAATCCAATCAACCCATTAGGCCAAATAACAGTCATTATGATCAACTAATCTAGTCGTTATTGTTGGACCGGTGTTTTTGGAAAAATATTTTTTTCGAATTTTCATCTAGAAATATTAGAAGAGATTACGTATAAAAATATGCTAGACAAACAAATTAGGATATTGGCAATATTTTTTCCCCAAATATTTAATGGTTTCAGATATATGATTTTATATAATAAGATAACCTATGATATTAAATGATAATTATTTTATAAAGAGTTTATTCTTCAAGGACTCATGAATACTCCAAATTCATTTTCTTAATATATTATAATTATTTAAAAATAAGCGGATATAATAATTTCTCGACGCTACGTATATTTAAGAAATCATTTAAGACACTTTTGACCCGTGGCGAAGCACTGGCATGTTGCCTAGTTTTATTTATTTATGCATTTGTGCCCTTTTTATATTCATTACACGTACTATTAAGATGCATTTTGAGCATTCATGTATGCTTTTCGAGATAAATTAATATGATAATTTTCAATTAAATTTGTACTTAATAAAAATTTACAATAATTTTAATATTTTGCATTTATAGGTTTGTTATATTATTATAATATGGTGCATCTTTTCAACATTATAATGCACCTGCTAAATTTTTTTGCATTTTATTTCTAGAAAAAAAGAAATCATCATAATATTCAAATACATAATAGCCTAATATTATGTGTCAAAAAGATATGAGGATCAAACGAAATATATTACAGTAAGGACAAGTTACAATAATGACATATGAAAAATATGAGATACATAATGTAAAAGAATTAGCTAGAATTATATAGTGAAAATTCTATGTGTAATACAAATAGATATGGTATAATGCCATATCTATGGAGGATGGATTAATATTTTAAACTTTACAAAATTGATTATATCTTTTACATATAATTTTCTCCTTTCTATGTAGATACATTTAATAACTACATTTAATACTTCGTATAAACTTTTGTCTTTTTAGACTTTTCTCATCATATAACTTAATTAAGTTTCTCATTTTTTCTTCCCCGTCTATATGTTTATTCAACTAAAACAATTTCGAATTTAAAGTGTTATATCAATTTCTAAAATAAATCACGGGATAGTAATTTGTTTATATATTATACTTTTCAAATATTACTGATATATGAAGATATCATTGTCACATAATTTTTATAGGAACTTGCAACATCGTTCGGGCCCCTTTCATAGTATCGAAGTAAAATTAATGAATTATTAATTAATGAATTTTTTGCGGGTGGAAAAGGCTACAGACGTCGGGAACAAACGGGCCAAACGGTCATTTGGTTCCAATTCAAAGAAGAAGAGACGACATGTGCTATCGCCATTGATGGAGAGATATTATACAATATCTTTTCGAGTGTCACAAATATTGGATACAGAATTTACGGGCATTTTGAAATAAAGGGTCGATGCTTACCGAAAAGGAAAATATAAATAAATAAAGGGTCGATGCCACGTCCCACCCTTGAAGTTTGTTTCTTATGCCACGTCGCAACAAGGAAATGGCATTTATTTTCTTAAAAAGTAAAATGGGCGGTAATATTTCTTCATCATTTTTTTTTCCTAGAGGAATCTTCATCATTTTTAGTTAACAATTATTCTCAGTCCCATGCATAATTTTTCATTTACAAATAACATTCTACAATATTTAGATACCTCTGTTTTTTATTCTATATTTGCTCTTACATGATCTATACTAATTATCTATTTTCAGGTACATACAAAAATTTATCAAAGACGTCGCGCAATGAACCGATATTAACTGATGAAACAAAAGAGTAATACTTGTTATCACTGAATTGCTTGAAAGTACTCATAGTCTTCATTTTATTCACCTCCCACCAGAGGAATTTCGCCTTGTCTTTTTTATGATATTTGTTGGGACTTTCGTACTCTGTTTTTTTATAATTTAATTTTTCTTTGAGCTTTGGCCATTTTCTTCCTTAAGATAAAAAAAAAAGAGCCGAAGTAAAGAAATAGTGGGGAACGGTCATTTTTTCAAAAAGAGGTAAAAAGAGAGAGGTGGTGTTCCCATCATTCAATATATTCGACTCCAACTGGTCCTGTCCCCAAGCCCAAAGTATCCGATTGATTCCCATTTACTCCAGAACGAGGCAGGGGGAAAAGAAGGCAAAGAATTAGTAGCATGGCCTTATTTCCTCTCCTATTTTGGAGAATATAATTTCAATCTCTACTTTTGCACATGACAGAAAATGTGTTCCGACTGTACATTATTCTGTTCGATCCTGTGGAAAAATTCAAGCCTGATAGGGTAGCCCATAACCGAGTCAGACCATGTCATATCAAACCAAACTGGTACTCGAGAAGGCATCCTGCCCAACACCCATGAAAACTAGCCCGATGATGCATGGGCCATGAGCACGTGGGTCAGCCAGGGACTCGACGAGCCCCTCCACCCGACCAAGGGTGCTACTTTTTCGAAGTAGCCGGATTTTTTGGGGCATCAAAGCCTAATGACTTACTTATGACCAATCACTTATGGAAGTCGGTAACCGTCCTACTAAATTTGATAGAAAATGGCCGATGGACCTCCATTGTGACCAAAAAATGATAGGAAGTTGCTAATTCAGCCAAACTTCATGATTAATTGTTGTTGTTTTGAGGATCCAAAAACATGAAATTTAGATTAAAGTGCAATGACCTCCTTTAAGATTTAGAGATGTGTCACCAAATCTCATTTGTTGAAAAATATGCACTTAATTCAATTTGACTCATTTGATCAAATTATTATTTAAAAAAAATACCAATTGGGATCATAATTTTTTTTTTCTTATCATACTTTTTATTTTTATTTTTACATAATAAGGCCCCATTACTTAAAATGTTCATATAAGGCCTTTCTTAGTTTAAAATATATTTTTTTAATTTCAAAAAAATAAAATAATAAATAAATAAATAATCTAAAAGCTTCTAACAGTATCGCTAGCCACCGGCCGACATTGTCCCGATCGATGTCAGTGGAGGACACAATGCAAGAGACTTCGTCTAGGAAGATTGTGGCCAGAGGCGAGCCACCAAGGAATGCAAGGATATAATGGAAAAATCATGTTTGGGGATAACTAAATCACATTTTGAACCGCATAACCTTATCAAATGGTTGTGGCGCAATGGTGGCTTTTTGTCGGTGATCATTGCCCTAAGCAACTTTGTTGGAGACCTTTTTCCTCTCGCCTAGAGCAGCTTCTTTTTTATAGGGAAAAAAAAAGAACTTTCGTTTGATTTTTAGGTTGTTCAATTCAAAAATTAAAGAAAATATTTTAAAAATAAGAAAGGATTATAGAGACATTTTTTTTAATGTAATGTGGTGCCTATATTCAGTGAAAATGAATATATGGAATTAAAAAGGAAAAGAAATCTAGAAGTAGCATGAATTGGTATTTTATAAAAAAAACAATGGTTTAGTTAGAATAAGTTCAAATCGATTCAAATGCATATTTTTACAAGATATGAGGTTATGTATTATTTCTTTAAATCTCAAGGGAGGTTGCATTTTACCCTGAGATTCATATCTTATTCAAGATTCTACCTCATGAAGTCGTACTATTATTGGTTTATTTTAGGTTAATAATTGTCACAAGCTCTTTTTTTTTTCTCTGCTTGCAAGGTAAAAGAGGGGCGGCCTCCTTTCAAGTACATAAGATCATATTCCTAGTTTCAAAAAAATATGATTCCGTAAATCACTTTATGAGTAAGGCCTATGGAAAAAATCGCCTCGACTGATGTATAGTATCATGTCGCATATAAATCACTTTATCCATATTTTGAGTGAACGAGAGAGTTAATTACTTTGAGCAAAATCATAGAAAATAAGTTATAGTGCAGTGACATTTATCATTATCTGTCGTATTAAGAAAACAACTCAATTTATCTGGAGATGAATTATCCCTTTAGAGTACTCTAATGACTTCGGTAAATCGAAAGCACCCGGCTCCCGATTAAATTGATTGCACAGTAGAATATCCCGACAATTTAAAGAGCAGAGCAGGTAAGTTTTGAACTTTTTCGAAAGCAGAGAAGAAGAAACAGAGTGCGACTGAGACTGGGGAAAAGAGTGCCCACACGTTGCAGCTGTCTCCAGCCCATTTCCCTCCCAAACACCTCCCTTCCTTCCTTCCTTCCCCCTTTATATACCCCTCCTCACTCCCCCCACCGCTCTCTCACTCACCACCACCACCTCCATCTTCCTCCGCCGTCCCCCGCCACCTTGAAAATGTCTCCGGCCCGCCTCTTCTTCCTCCCCCTCCTAATTCCGGCCCTGCTCTGCGCTTTTTACTCGGCCGATGCTTCCGATCAGCAGCTCCAGACCCTGAGCACGAAACCCCAGTACTTCAACCCGAAGCTGCCCCTCCGGCCGCTCTCCTCCTCGAAGCGGTTCGAGGGCTCCTCGGACCTGGTCCAGCTCCGGTACCACATGGGCCCCGTCCTCTCCTCGGCCCCCATCAACGTCTACCTCATCTGGTACGGCCGCTGGTCCGCCCCCCACCAGCTCCTCATCAAGGACTTCCTCCTCTCCATCTCACCTGCCGCCAGCCGCCGTGCCTCCCCTCTCTCCCCCTCCGTCTCCGAGTGGTGGCGCACCGTCTCCCTCTACACTGACCAGACCGGCGCCAACGTCTCCCGCTCCGTCGTAATCGCCGGCGAGCACCACGACACCGCCTACTCCCAGGGCACCCACCTCACCCGCCTCACCGTCCAGGACGTCATCGCCTCCGCCGTCCGATCCGCTCCCTTTCAGGTAAGAAACAAGTTCGATCTCACTAATATTTTATTTTCTTTCCCGTTTTCCCCTTTTTGGTCGGCATTTTTAAATATCTCTTTTTTTGTCATTCTAACCGAAATTTGTATTTAAAAATGAATGTCTGTTGGATATTTCTTCAGATATAATATATATAAATATATGGATTTTTTTTTATAATACAAGGGAAATTTCTAATAATAATTGCATGGTGTATTCAAATCATATGACCTTTTTTGGATATAATTTAGTTTTTTTGTTTTGTTTTGATTTTCTAATAATAATGATTTTAATTTTAATTCTCAGGTCGACCACAAGAACGGGATCTACTTGATCCTGACATCGGAGGACGTGACCGTACAAGATTTCTGCCGGGCGGTTTGTGGGTTCCATTACTTCACTTTCCCCTCCAAGGTGGGCTACACCCTCCCCTACGCCTGGGTCGGCAACTCCGGCAAGCAGTGCCCGGAGGTCTGCGCCTATCCCTTCGCCATCCCCTCCTACATGGGCGGCGGGGGCGGGTCGGGCCCTAAGCCGCTTACACCTCCCAACGGGGAGGTCGGGGTGGACGGGATGATCAGCGTGATCGGGCACGAGCTCGCGGAGCTCGCCACTAACCCGCTCGTGAACGCGTGGTATGCCGGGGAGGACCCCACTGCCCCCACCGAGATAGGCGATCTCTGTGAGGGACTGTACGGGACCGGTGGCGGCGGGGGATTCATTGGCCAGGTGATGAGGGACAGATCTGGGAGGAGCTTCAACGTGAACGGTCGGCGAGGCCGGCGGTTCCTGGTCCAGTGGGTTTGGAGCCCCGTGTTGAAGGCCTGCGCTGGGCCCAATGCTCTCGATTGAAAGACGATATTTACTGAAATATCTTGCCTATGCCCGATGCTACGGCAGGTCACCACTATGGTCCCTGGGGGACTAATACAGTAGCTTATCGATGGTAGCGCACGTGATCTAGGCAAGTATTGCTCGGTTCGATAAACACCGACGCTATTTGGAGTGTATAGTCGCTTTGTTGAACCATTGGAGAGAGAATCGTCATGTGCCTGTTGACGGTTCGTGCATCTGCAAATATCATGGGTGGGTTCGATATCCTTATTGATTAATTTGGTCTTATAGATTCGGTTTAGTATGGTATCATAATCATAATACCTTATGCTCATTATTTAATTTTTCCCTTTTTATCAATTTTAATGGTTATAAGTTTTGGGAAAATACAAAGAAAAGTTGAGATGGCATGGGGCATTTACTATGGGATGGCGAAAGAGGGGGACAAGAAATTTGGATGTAGGACATGGAGGTTTTTCTTCCCATTATGTGGGTTTTTTTTTTTAATCCATTTCTTCCCCTTCCCTTTTACTTTCATGTAAAAAAGCTATAATTTGTTGTATGCTTATTTACTTTTTTCTTTTATGATAGACTTATTTATATTTTTCTTATAATAGACTTATGTTTCAGTTTATCCAGTTATTATGGTTCTTGCAATGAGGAAATTTTTTCAAAATTATGGAATCAAAACCATATATGGTATGAGGAAAATAATTATGATGAGAAATACTCAAACAAATGATGATTCAAGTACTATATTGGTAAAACCAACTACTAGCAATCTCGGGTCATTTAGTCGGGATCATGCAAGCCGACCAAGCAGGTCGAGCATCAGCATTCTTAGACTCGGAAAACCTTGGCGCTCCGAGGTTGCTACGAGATGCTAATTGAGCTTCATGCATGCGAATGGCCAGAAATATCTTTAAGCATAACTTCTAATGATGGACAGGAAAGCCATAGCTGGATTCACTTTGAGACTTCACCTTCGAGAGAAAAAAAGAAAAAGAACAGAAAATAATGCGTAATATGACAATGCATATTTTCAAGTGGAGCTGAAATGTTTCGGATTCAATTAATGTGATTTAGATTTTTTATTATTTTATTAATAAGTAATGGATCTCTTTTGTAAAAATAAATAAGAAATATGAACATATTAATGGAAAAAAATTATAACTACCAGATAAAATTGACAGTCTCATTTGGTTAGTAGCATGGGATGGGAAGAATTTGAGTACTCTATGTGTTTACAAGCAACTTGGCTTTATGGAACCACCAGCACGTGGGTATCAAGTATTTCACTTGAATATCACGAGTTCGAACTTCATTGAGGACGTAGAACTCGTCACTATGTGAGTGTATTATAGATGGCGGTGATCGGCTCATAATATTTGATCCAGTGGATTTTTGACTTAATTTACTAGTGTGTTGATGGGGTTACAGTGATCAAGTTAGATTAAAATCTCAGCGAGTTATGGCGAAATAAATATTCCGTGACGGTTAGGTTTCGTGAGACAGTCACAGCAGATTAATAAATCGATTTAGCCTTTTCATTCAGGAAAAAAAAAAAAACTTGGCTGTATGGAGACAGTAAATAGACACCAATGTTCCGTCAGTCCAAAATCCCCTCTCAATTTAGTCAATTCCCTAAAATCACGTGATTTAATTCCCCACCAAAAAGTTGAAAACATTGTCGATCATTTTGTCCTTTCTTTGTCCAACAGAAAAAACTTCCAGCTCATTTAAAAAATGATATATAAATAAATAAGACAATAATTAAGAGCTTCTTTGGTTTCATAATAATATTTTAAAATTACAATTCTAATTTAACTCTACCCACTACAAAACAAAATAACTCTTACAAAGTCAAAGAGTGGGGCCCGTTTATATCACTTTTTTCCACAACAAAACAACATAACTCATACAAAGTCAAATGGTGAGTCTCATTTATTCCACTCAAAATCAAAATCAAAATCTGATTTTAAAATCCTACTATGAAACCAAACGCAACCTAAATTAGCTAGATGAGTGTGATACAGTAACTCACGTTCTTGAATGGAATCAAAAAGTTTTGGATTCGATTTTTACTGGAAAAACTTATGTATCATTGTTATTTTCCTTTTCTATTGTATTATCCGTTCGTGAGCCTTTTTTGTAATCGGAAACTATCTATGTATCCTTTATAACAGTAAAAGCGCTTGTCAAATTGAAAAAAATAGAGTTTTACTCTTCAATGAATTGACTCGTCTCGAATTAAATTAGTTTGGATTTATTAGGTGTTCGAATATATATATCACAGTGTACCCAATGAAAAGAAAGTGCTTACAAAATGATGAAAGAGCCCCTTTTGGAAATAGGTTGCGTTTGATTTTAGAGTTAAAGTAATTTTGATTTTGATTTTGATTTTGATTGTGGAAAATGACAAATGAGATGGTATTATAAATTTGACTTGGGAAACGTGTATTTTTGTTATGTAGTGGGTAGAGTTAAAATTAAAATCATGATTCTAAAATGAAACTCCGAAACCAAACATGGATCATGAATGGCCAAAAGTCGGGGGGAAGAAAAAAAGAGAGAGCACTTAATCTTGCAACTTCATAGCCCAATATATAATCAGAAGAGTCAAATATAACATGAATTTAATAGTGGAAAATACGTCCTTCTGATGATAATCAAGCTTATATTCTTAATAATCCTTGCCTTGTCTTTTGTTTTCCTTTTCTCTCCTTATCCCTACCTTTTGGGTATAACATACATAAAGGCCGTGAAGAAAAACATAGATATTACATGTATGATTGAGACGGGACATGAGAAATTAATGTCAACTCGCAAACACAAGGTCGTCTCATAGACAGAGTTAATTAGGCTAAAATTTTAGCCGTGCCCCACATTCTAGACTCCTTACTAGACCTCGTCGTGAGATCAACATGTGTCTGTTCGAGGTCTCGCTTGAAATTGTTATTCGAGTTATTAGACAGTCTCCCCCCATCTGATTAGAATGTACAGAACTAAAGATATATGTACAATGCATTTGATTCAAAAAGAAATCACACGCACCTGATCGCATGCAATAGAATCCTGACCACCGATTGAACCATATGTTGTTAATCAGAATGTACAAATTCCATTGCACAATGCATTCACATGTGCGAATTTGTCTTGCTCGTGAGAAATTCTACTATAAATAGAAGGTACGGATCTTTATTTCACCAATTTTTTTTTCCCTCTCGACTGGTTAGTTGCTACTGCCGTTCTAACTTAAGCATTAGAGGATCAAATTGGGCCTTTACTCCCAATTCGATTTTTCTTATGTGTTTCAGATTAGACTCGCGTCACATCCAAGGCCGGCCGGAACGACCAGCAGTCAGCTCTCCCTAATCTACCCAAGTCAGTGTAACAGAGTCATACCACATATGAATTTTCACTACGAGGTCACAAGATTTCCTTTATGTTCATCGGTTGTTTGATTTTGGTGAGTGGTGGCCGAAGACCTTTTCATAAATTGGGGGCATTTAATAGTGAGCCACAGCTCATGTAAGGGCCCCACGAAAGGGTACCCCTTTATATGATTGCTGACCCACGTTCAAGGGCAAAAAATGCTTGCAATCGCATTCGAGTGGGTACCCCCTCCCACACTGATTGGGGCGGTTTGACAAAAGGCACTTTTGGCCTTTTTACTTGAACGTAGGGTAGATGGGTGTCCTTGAAATTTAAGGTACAATCTATTGAAGTGTGATGCTACCTAGCTAGCACTTCTTGTCCCTCCAAGGGAAAATCTGTACCCCAACTCATCGCCAATGCGAAATGTATCACGCACCTTCGATGTTTAACCGGACAGTGATAGGCCCGCTACTGTTATTTCAACCATCGATCGACGCTTCAGCTTGAGTCGTGCAGATGTGCAGTACTTGATTCCGAGATTCGGAAACCAATCTCCCCAAGCTCGGCCTTCCATGAAAGGAAAACATCCAATCCATTCCTTGTAGTTCGGTATCGCCATTTGCAGCTGAGAAAAATGTACCGCAACGCGGTCACGTCGAAGGACTACCTAGAACCTCATGTATGAGAACGAGGTAAGTGATACCGTGTAGAATGGCCTTACTGATATCCCATGTCAGTGTATCGTGCTATCGCGTAGACTTAACAGCATGAGAACTATGGTCTTTCAGTGTTAATTGGTTTTATCGATTTTCTAGTAACTACGATTATGATTCGATATGCGCCACATTGATGCGGATAAACTTCCATGTTAGACGTCGGTTTCACTTTTTCTATATCGAACCCGACCGGCCCGGCCAGTCCCACCACTCGGACGGTCGCATTGAATCGGATCCATCAAGCTGCCTCTCGACTGGATGTTTCCTCCATCCTAAGCCAGTACGTACGAAAACATAGGCCAGCAAACGGTAGCTCATTCCATATTATTTTCAAATACATAAGAGTGATTGCTCGTGTGAACTTCTTTGAACTTTAGCTAGATCCACTGACAGTACTGAATCCGTGACCAGCTACAAAGTCCGAGGTCAGTTTGACATAAATGTGATCGGTAAGCTTGTTTTGAGCTTCCTAGCTAGAGATCTACAAAATCCTACTTTGTGGTAACGTATATTTACTATGTAGGGACGTTTGTACATATATTTATTTATTTATGGTTCTGGCCTTGCATGCACCTATGGATATATTGGGCCAACATGTTTCACGACAATAGCCCAAATAGCGTGACATACAGTGACTCCAATTCATCTATCATTGACTCGACGGCCTCGCAGGCTAGAATTTCTGTCAGCCCAAATGGATTGAGATATAGTCCAGTCGAATTCATCAATTGATATTACGTAGAAGAGATTGGAACCGTAGAGCGATGGTTATCTGAGCCCAACAGCTCGGCTCCGATGTCACCGCGATCACAGCAGATGGCCAAGTTTTGCACAATTATAGCGATCGAGAGCGAATGATTGTTCCGAATCTTCGAAACTCAGAGAAGAGCCTTTGCGGCAATTTTTGAATATAGTTATTGACAACACTTGTGAAAGAATTTCGATTATTAATTTAGGGAAATTCTAACCTCGAGTCACTTAATTCTTGAGACAGAATTTTCCACACTCTAAAAATAATGTTTCGTATAAGAGAAATATTTCAATACGTTCTTATATTTCAATATGAAACGTTATTTTTGAAGTAGGAAATATTGTTCTTGGAGGGCACGTTTTATTATCTAATAATAGGTGTCATATGTTGACTGTTCCACGATGGAGAAGGAGACCGCGTTCATTTTCACTCCCGACGGAATTGTTGCCATATATTAATGGGCTTTAAACTCTACAGGTGCATCAGTGTAGATATATAATTAATGGGATCTATAGTAAATTAATTATCCGGTTAAAAAATAATTACTGGTCGAAAACATGAATTGCACTTGCCCTCATCCATGATCTTAAAATTTAAAAAAAACAAAAATTCTAAATTCGAGTCCTCAGATAGCATAATTATTGTGTGTGTTTTTTTTTTTTAATTTGATGAGAGCAGACAATACTGGTATTGTTCAAATTTAGTTTTGGAGTTGAAATTTTACTCGATTCTATTTCAACATAATAGAGACAAAAGTATATATTATATACAACTGTAATAATGGTTATGAAAAATATATGTGAAAATTTATTATTAAATAAGACATTAAATTGATTGTTGAATTTACGGAGAAATGGAGTGAAGTGAAGCGAAATAGAATATTTGTTTCAAAACCAAACGAAACGCCAACTAACTAACCTGGCTGAGAATTCCATCGAAAAGAAAGAAAAACCGGCTGAAAATTAATTAATTAATTAAGCTTGTGGAAAAGCCCCAAGTACATTGTTTCCCATTGGACTCCCAATCATCAAATAGAAAGAAATTTTATTGCTGAGGATGCATAGTTTTCTGCATGCTTTTCCAATATTGTGGATCTTCAAATTTTCGTCAATCTGGTTTATCCAGCTCCCTATGGCCTCTCTCTTTTTAATCGCCTAATCCAAATGGAAAAACAAAATCGCCCGCATGTTCGTGAAGTTTTTATTTATTTAGTTAAAGTACATTGTTCATTCGAAATTGTAACCATTTATCTTTTCCTTATGGTCCGAACTCACTGCATTAAATATATATTTGTCGAACGAGAACGTGTATATATGTTCTTAGTTTATCACTAGGGTCATTGTTTCGATCCTCGTCCGCATGAACTCGAGCAAGGCACACGCAATGAGAGATTAAATTGCATAGGTATTAGTTTACTTTAATGTCATAATCGATTTCACACACACACACATATTTATTATATGTATATATAACCCTAAAAAATATCATCCATACATCTGATTCAAAATAATCGGTATCCACGAGTTCCAAAATTTCAACCTAAAATCAACTTCATTTGCGGCAGCAAATCAGTTATTGCCGATTTGAACGTGGAATTTGGTGTCAATGGTCTTCTTCTTCTGCGCAACTTCTTTTTGACTTTCTTACAATGTTGTTATATTTTGCAACCTTATCTTACTTGTAAGAACAAGAAAAATAGTTCGATGAAAAGTCTAACTATAAATAAGGTTTTGTATATCATAAAGGACTCGTAACACGTCTTTATTTAGGACTAAGAGGTTTCGGACTCAATTATGAACTTCTCGTGACATTTTGTGGATTTTTCATTTTCTGTTTATTAGATTTTTTGAGTTTCTCTTATAAAAAAATGTCGTTTAATGTCCAATTTTTAGGAAATTCATTGTTTTTTTTTCAGTAGTTATTGTGGCGAAGGCTAATAGCTTTGTCATTGCTTCATGTTGTAGACATGACTATTTCAACCGATTTTCATATTTCTTGATAATTTCGACCATTGAATATATAACTTCATCTCGGTTTGGTACGTTCCATATTAATTCTGAAGTTGACCTTATGATGTGTTAGATATGACATCGACATTGCCATTCCCAACTTTATTATTCAGGAAAAAAAATATTCCCAACTTTATTCGAAGGCAACCAAACATAAATAAATTATCCAGAAGTTATATATCGAGAGGCAAATAAGCGTGCTGATGCATTGGCGTGTTTATGAGAAACTCTGCCAGATGACATAGCTATTTTATTTACTGTTCCTTCTAGTTGTTCTTCTGTTTTTAATGGAGATGTAATGGGGCTTGAGTCTCCAGGAATTGTGAACTCGTGTAGTGTGGTAACTTAAGTCGTAATAATATTTCAAGTTTACCAAAAAAAAAAACATAAATAAATTACTTGTAACTTAGCGTGGTTCGCAAAGAAACATTTATTTTGGCAATGGTCCTCCGACCTTTATACTTTGGTTTAATTGAATTATTCATTCACAAAGAAAGTGGTAGATGCGGTCAGTACCCACCAAGCCAAAATTCCACAACATTATGATATGGGCCCAAAAGAGAAGTGCAAAAAATCAATATCCACTCGTTAATTATTTTTTCAGTTTAAAAAAAGATTATGGACTTAATATAAAAAAGGTATACTCTTTAACATCTTTGTTTATGCAAAATCCGGGAATCCATTACTTTGCCCTCGCGATGTTGAAGCAAGATGCATCACTCACCACATATGATCAAGCACAAGAAAACAGCCGCATCCGTTAAATCAACGAAAGTGTTTGGACAACGTGAACATAAAGATGTTCCGAAAAGAGACATCAACAACATGAGCTCCAAACTTATGTTGAATCTCATAGCTATTGATTGTATCAAAGCATTAATCTTGACTTGTTCGACTGGTTATAAGGAAAAGTTTGTAGTTAATAGAGAACGAGAATCACTGCCTGAGAAAGCTAGCATCTGCACCCTCTATTCAAGCTAGAATCAAGCTTCGATATGGTAATATTAGAGTTACAAAATGAAATTTATTCAACCACGAAAGTCATGAGATGTGTCTCTGAACTAAGGTTCGTCAAATGTTGCTAATGAAACGATAATTCCAACAGGTTTTACGCATCGATTATGTATTTTCAAGATGTACATACAATTTTTAGATCGAACACATCATGTATACAATGAATAAAAAGTTGAGACAAATGCAGAAAATTAAATTATTCACAAAGTGGAAGGCATGGCCAGTACCCGCCAAACCAAAATTGCACAATTATTATTTTATTTTGTACGAATTTCGATATCTAAAAGTCTAATTGGGTCATGTCTAATTCAGTCGAGTTTGGTCGGCTCACTAAGAGGTAAAAATCTAGCAACCCAAATTTTCTGCATTCGCAAGGCCTCGAACCTGAAACTTTATTTAAACGGAACAAACGCAGAACTGCTTGAACTAATTCACGTGGGCAAAATTGCACAAAATTTTGATATGTGCCCAAAAGAAAATTGCAAAAAGTCAATATCCACTCTTTAATTCTTTTTCCAGTTATAATTTTTTTTATAGACCTAATATAATAAAACAAATACTCTTTAACGTCTTTGTTTATGCAAAATTAGGGCATCCATTACTTTGCACTTGCGATGTTGAGGCAAGACGTATCACTTATCATATGATCAAACGCGGGAAAAGAGTCACATCCGTTAATCATCATAGATGTTTCAACAACGTGGACATAAAGATGTTCCAAAAATAGATGTCAACAATGTATGCTCCAAAATCAAGCTGAATCTCAGGGCTATTGATTGTATCACGGCATTAATCTCCATTCGTTCGACTGACTATAAGGAAAAGTTCATAGTTAGTAGAGAACTAGAATTACTGCGGGAGAAAGCTAGTGCCCTCCATTCGAGTTGGAACCAAGTTTCGATATGGTAATATTAGAGTTGCAAAAAGAAATTTATTCAACCGCAGAAGTCATCAGATGCGTCTCTGAATCAAGGTTCGTCAACTGCTGCTAATGGAACGATCGTTCCAACAGATTTTACCCATCAATTATGTATTTTCAAGATGCACATTCAAATTTTAAATGGAGCACGTATGATATATAAAATAAATAAAAAATTTGGGACAAATGCAGAAAACAAAAAGTAACTTCAAGCTTCATCGAACAAAAACATCGGACATGTCGATCCCATAACCTTTCATCTTCTTGCCAGAAAAAAATGTCACTTTTGATTGAACTGTATGTCTAATCCCGCTTGACCGTATGATTTCTACAACGCGGCAATTGACTTTGGAATCCGTCCCTCCTCCTCCCTCCATTCCTTGTCACTGTCAATGTCTCATTACCCCCCTACGCATCGCTTTCAGTGGACTGGTCTTCTCCATTCTCTCTCTCTCTCTCTCTCTCTCCCCTCCCCCTCCCCTCCCCTCCATGTGATCTTTCGTGGGTTTTACTGCGAAAGGTTAACATCTGAATTATGAAAAAGATCTTTTTTTTTTCACATTCAAATCCCGTTCCAGAAAGACGAGTGAGAAGTCTCCCCTCCACGACGAAAAAAAAAGGGGGGGGGGAGGAGTCAACAAGAGAAAATTCATAGCCATTGGCCAACAAGAGAGAGAAGAGAACCCCCATCCAGCGGCTGCGAGAGAGAGAGAGAGGGAGAGAGAGAGAGAGAGAGAGTTGAAGAAGGAAAAAGGGGCCATCGTCTCAGCACCGGGAAACATTTTCTACCTCTCAGCTTATCAATTGCCTTCTCTCTTCCCCGAGAAATCTGGATTATTCAATAAGGTTGGTCTCTTCAGAGTACAACAGACAGCGTCAGGAGAAGAAGAAGGGGAAGGCTTTGATCGAGGGAAGATGGGGTTTCACTGCTG
The DNA here is from genome assembly GCF_007655135.1 of Punica granatum. Taxonomy (NCBI): domain Eukaryota; kingdom Viridiplantae; phylum Streptophyta; class Magnoliopsida; order Myrtales; family Lythraceae; genus Punica; species Punica granatum. The sequence goes on from NC_045130.1 coordinate 14,917,319, forward strand.
CTGGGGCTCTCCAGCTGAATCTTCAACCCCTGTAACCACTGGTCATCTCAGCACAGGTATTGGACAAGACCCCCATCAGAATCCAATCCCTGCTCCTCTTGTCTTTTGGTCTGAGCTTCTGTGTTCTTGGTTGTAGAACTGCACAGTAGTAATCCTTGTGGGTATTCGTTTCTGTTTCCGGTTCTCGATTTTCTCTCGAGAGCAATTCTTCATGTGGGTTTTTGTTATTCCCCCTTTGAATCGTACAAAACTGGTATTTTTTTTTTAAAACTGTTGAGAGATGCAACAGAACAACAATCTTCCTTTCTGGGTAGTTCTTGATTGGTTTTGTAACTCAGCTTTCCATATCTGTCTTCTTCTTCTTACCTCAAATGCTGCATCCATTTCTTTTTCATAAATCATAATTGAAAGTGTACGTTTCTACAAAAATCAAGAATATTTTTTTCTTTTGGGTTCTTTTTTTTTTCTCTGAATTTCTGAAACTGATGATCACCGTGATCCCATCCCACGGTTAATTTTATTTCACCGATCTGATGCTTTATTATCAGCAGATATACTAGACTTCATTGTCGTTTTGGTCTCATGCCATCTGTCCTCGACCTCGAGTATTGCTGTTTCTTTGACTACTGGATTGTATCATTTCTGCAAAACCGACATTAAATCTTCTCTTTACCTAGTGAATTGAAATGTCTTTTTAAGTAAACTTGTCGTACTTTACCCTTTATCATGTAAACTTTTTTGTTGGTTTTGCCTGTCGATGTGAAATGGCCTGCTGTGTTTTCATTGACATGTGAAATAACCCATATATCTTGTAACTAGGCCGAATCTAGTCAATTTAGAATTAAAGATGTGTTTTATGTTGGCCAGATTTGGTTACCATCACTTATTCTCATTGCTCAAGTGATCTTAGTTCTCATTTTTTTGTTCCCAGAGAGGATATCTCAGACGACAAGCAACACGACATCTTCAGGAGGAAGCAACTTCTCCAAGAACAGCCACTTCTCAGCAGCAAGTGGCGACGAGGCATATCCAAATGGGCAGATCCTCCCTGACCCGAACTTGAGGATTTTTACTCTGGCCGAGTTGAGGGCTGCCACTAGAAACTTCAGGCCTGACACCGTCCTCGGAGAAGGAGGGTTTGGGAAGGTCTTCAAAGGGTGGTTGGAAGAGAAGTCCTCTTCGAGGAATGGAAGTGGGTCTGTGATTGCTGTGAAGAAGCTCAACTCTGAGAGCTTGCAGGGCTATGAGGAGTGGCAGGTGATTCACTATTCTCAGAATCGAGTAGTATTGGTATTAGTTATTATAATATGAATATTTCTTTTGAGATGCCGAGAAGATAATCTTTTGATAATATTGTGTTGTCCTCATGCTTAGCCAGGTGTCAATAATTATGATTGTTTAATCTAAGCATCTGCTTATGGTTCACATTTTTACATTTCTATATAATGTGGCCATGCCTGTGGTAGGTGGACCGTACTTTTTCTGTTCTGGTAAGCTAGAATTAGGTATAAATTAATGCCTTTCGGAGGCCTTCTTAGCGTTTTGCTAAGTATTTTAAGGAAGAATGGCTACATTAATTTTGAAAAAGCTAAGGACGCTTTCTTGTTGGCTTGTTAAGGCAAAGACTGACTAACTATAGAAGTAGAATTCAATTATCCATCTTTTGCGGCGTGACCTGATAAGTTTGTGCAATTTCAAATGTTGAAATTTTTGGTTTTCAGTGTGAAAAGGCTGATAGCCATGCACTGACCATAGAATAGGCAAAGTCTTGGGAGAATAACAACAGTACTTCTTTTTTCTTATAAGTGAAGAATAACAAGAGTAGCTTAATGAGATCCGGACGTCTGGTGAAATGCTGTGAACACATGCTATACAATATGGATAACACATGCTAATTCAGTAATTCAGTGCATGCTGGACCAAACTTTAACAATAGTATCATTATTTGTTCATTCTATTCTTAGCTTTGATGGCTGAGGATTCTTATGTTTATAATTGCAGTCAGAGGTCAATTTCTTGGGGCGACTTTCTCATCCCAACCTCGTGAAGCTCCTGGGATATTGTTTAGAAGAAAAAGAGTTGCTCCTCGTGTATGAGTTTATGCAGAGGGGCAGCTTGGAGAATCATCTATTTGGAAGTAAGGGCTCCATTGATAGTCTTGCCTGGGTTTTGATATTTTTCCCCGTAACACATTAATTGTTGAAATGGTGAAAAGAAACATAGTTTGATGGAGAGGTTGCATCTTGTCTTTTATGAAGGAGGTTCTGCAGTTCAGCCTCTTCTATGGGACTTACGGCTTAAAATTGCTATTGGAGCAGCCCGAGGCCTTGCCTTTCTTCATCGGTCAGAGAGGCAAGTGATATACAGAGATTTCAAGGCCTCAAACATCCTGCTTGATGGGGTAAGGCTCAATCTGATTCCTCATGTTCTGGTTTTTTATGTAACAAAGGACCAATGAATATTTAGTGTTATGACTTCCCATGTTTCAGAATTATAATGCCAAGTTATCGGACTTTGGTTTGGCAAAATTGGGCCCTTCAGCAAGTCAATCACATGTAACAACCCGTGTAATGGGGACATATGGTTATGCCGCTCCCGAGTATGTTGCTACAGGTGAACCATGGTTAACTTCTCTCTATATTTTAAGGCATAACAGTGCAATTGCACTGCCTATATGTTCCTATATACGATACACGACATTGGTTTTAGCCTACACGACCCAAACCGATCGAAACAGTTTTGTAATGTTACATTATGCTGATTTGAACAGGGCATTTGTATGTAAAGAGCGACGTCTACGCATTTGGAGTCGTCCTAGTGGAGATGCTGACGGGTCTGCGGGCCCTCGACCCGACCCGCCCGAGCGGGAGACACAATCTCATTGATTGGATCAAGCCCTTCTTATCTGACCGGAGAAAGCTCAAGGGCGTCATGGACTCTCACCTTGAGGGGAGGTATCCCTCAAGGACAGTCTTCCAGATTGCCCAGTTAGCCTTCAAGTGTCTCGAGGCCGAGCCCAAGTTCCGCCCCTCGATGAAGGTAGTTGTGGAGACTCTTGAGCGGCTTGAGGCTGCCGGTGAGAAGCCAACTGAGCCGAGGAGTCGCCCTAATAATCACCCAATGGCTCGACGGAATCATGAGCCCTTGCACCACAGGTCTCCTCTGCACCTAAGGCCAGACAGTAATGGACGAGCATATCAAAATTCACCACGGAGGTAACTTGTTTAAGTGTGTCCTGGAGAGGCAAATCTGGGCAGCTGTGACATCTCTAAGGTGCTGGAATCAGAGTGCTGTTCCTATTCTTTTATGGGCTATCAGCTGTATTGGGTTCTTTGATTAATGTGATATCTTCGGTCGGGTCCAGAAGAGGATCCCGATAGTCGTGTCTCTGTAATTACTGTGCTAGGTAAAGTCATCCGTGTAAAATATTTTACCCTGGTCGTGCTGTTACTGGAAGTGAGTCGATGGAAGCTCGAAATATTTTCTTGAACTCTGATCTCTCTTGAGGATAAAGAGTTTTTCATGATTAATGGTTTTCAGATGTGTTTTGCCGTTGATTTTGACAAAATTTCCCGGGAGAAACATTGCAGGAAATGAAACCTAATACAAATCACAGGTGAAAATTTTTGCCACACTGTCAAGACGCAGCTATACACTTTAAGTTCCTACATAGAGTTGACCGTTAATCTGGTCTGAAGGATTTATTTGTCAACAATTGTCAAATAGTTACTGAATTTCACTTCCATCTATCAAATTATCATTTAGGCTTTTACTGAAGGAGGTTCAGATTGGAAATCGAAGCTCCAATTATTAGGTCGTGATATCCAATTTTTTATAAATTCACTAAATTCATCTTAACTTTTCAATGTGGGATATAAACTCTCAGGACTGCTGGAGGCTCATTTCCCTTTTTTCTTTTTTCTTTTTTCTTTTTTAAATTGTCCAAAACAACGTCATTTTGATTTTTTTAAATAATTCAGTTCAGTGTTGGTTCATGTGTTAGTCCATGTCATATTTCCATTGTGCCCGCTAATAGTTGGTCTAATTTGATAAACATAAGCGAAATCGAGAGATTTTTTGGTGGCAAAAATCTTTTAGGGACTAGATATTGACAAATGAACTTTTCAGTGACCAAATTGTTGTGAATTCTTCATTCATACCTTCTCTCGTTAATAAGGACAACCTTTTAAATTAAGACGATTGTGACCATTTCAAAATTTCACATTGTATTAAAGCGAGAAAATCTGGACAAGTTCGTTGGTTGGGGGTTCCCTCGCCGACCATTGCCCCCTTAGATGAGGTCGCCTAGGGCTTGAGGCGCCTCGGGCGACATAGCCTCTAAAAACAGATCTTGCTCAACTGAGGTCAGTCCATATTGGACTAGCGGTATATTTTATATACTCCTGTTTTTTTGGTCTGAGTTTTCGATGTGGGATTATTTTCGCTTGTTGATACGCTTAAACACATCGGGTAGCCCCACTTGTCTCTATTGGACAATGGATTTAATATAAAGTCCAAAAAAAGTACAATTTAGTGGCCTAACACATTAAAACATGCTCAATGGATCAGTTTACCCCGCTAGCAGTCCCAATGAACTTTAAACTATCAAGCGGGCTTTTCCATGGCCCAACTTCTATTTTATGTAATTATTAAAAGATTACACAAATCCATATGTTATTGAGTTAATCTTCAACCTAAAAGTTCAGTTGTTAAGTTTGTGGTACTCAATTTCTCAAAAATTCATGAATTACTTTTATATATTTTCCGTTGAGAATATTAATGTCACATAAAAAAATAAATTAATATCTATTGATTTATACGAAATTTGAGTACCAATACTTATCGGTATAAGTTTTTGGATTGCAGATGGACTCAAGTCAGTATAGGTTTAAGCGTGAATTTTACATAGTATCAAAGCGAGGTATATTTTTGCTCGCAAGTGTGAGCTCACACCATGCCAGTATTGGTTTCGAGACAGTCAATAGTGCTTCTTATGTTAGTCAAACTCGGGAGTGGCTCGGACTACACGTTACTATGTGAGAGTCGGTATTGAGATATGTTGTCCTACACAGAAAAATTGAGAAAAAAACCGCAAGCTTATATGATGTTTAATTATAAAAAGTAAAATGATGATAAAATAAAAAGGATAATATTATAAAGTATAAAATATAAAAATACAATAAATATTATTATAATAGAAAAAAAATAAAAAAATAAAATTAATATACGGAAAATATTAATATATAAAGAAATAATTAAAAATAATAATAAAAAAAGAAATGAGCAGTGCTCGAACTGATGGATGTTTGCAAGCAAGTACATTCACTTCCTCAGAAATTATTGGAATATTGGTGTGTTCATTTCACAAATTATTACTTGCGTATTATTATTTTTTTTGAATGAGTAAGAACTAATCAAAATATTTATAAGTGAGAATCCATTGGCTAATTGTGAGATCAATTTCTCACTTTCAAGCATCAAATATTACACATCCAAATGAATGAGTAATACTCGATCAAATGTGTCCCCTCAGTGGCCCAAAATAAATCCCACTACATAGTCTTGAAAGCTAGCTGCCACTTATGACGTGAAATCTGCTTCCACCGTACTCATATTATAAATTATAAATTATAAAAATACAATAAATATAAAATATAATAGAAAAAATTATATAAATATACTGAAAATATTAATATATAAAGAAATGATTAAAAATATTATAATAAAAAATAAAATAAAGAAATGAGCAGTGCCCGAACTCATGGATGTTTGCAAGCAAGTACATTCACTTCCTCAGAAATTATTGGAATCTTGGTGTGCTCATCTCACAAAATATTCCCTGCCTATCATTTATTTCCTTTAAATGAGTAAAAACTAATCAAAATATTTATAAGTGAAAATTTGTGCGCTCATCGTGAGATTAATTTTTCACTTTTAAGGCATCTTATTTAAATATTACACGTTCAAGTGAATGAATAATACTTACTCAATATTTACTTGTTGAAAGGTGTCTCTCAGTGGCCCAAAATAAATCTCACTACATAGTCTTGAAAGCTAGCTGCAACTTATGACATGACATCTGCTTCCACCGTACCCATATTACACCACATTACCACATTCTCTCTTCCCCTCCTCCCCTTCTGCATTTTTTGTTCTTCTGTCAACGAAGATGAAAAATAGTCTTCTTTGAACGAAGATAAATGGATTCCTCTCTCTACCCCTCCTTTTCTTTCTCAATCCCCTTTCTCTCACACGTACACAAGATAAACCCTTGTTGTTGTTGTTTTTTTTTTTTTAAGTCAAGCAAACAAAATAAAGCATCTCTCTCCTCACTCTTATTGGCTCCCACCTTAGATGACAAACGGACATTAGCTGCTGGTGGAGAGGAAGTCCAAAGATATTTGGAGTTGCTCTGCCTAAGATTTCGTATAATTCGATTTCGTTAAGTTTGAAAGCTGCGACATTTTAATAACTTTTGTGTGCTTTGGCGCATAGTGTTTTATTTTTTTAATCTCAACTTTTGAATTGATTTCCCAGTCTCTTTTGAATTGATATGCTGCTAATGTGTAGCTCGTCGTAGCGCTCGTGAGATTTCCATAAACACCAAGAACGGAACCCTCGAAGTTAGCCTTGAGAGCAGCTAGTCAGGGATGAATATGAAGAAGCAAAGTTGGTTCTCTTAACAAAGTTAGGATGGAAAACCAATTGAAAGTTGGCTATTAAGTTAGGGATGAATTTGATATCAAGTTGGACGAATTTGGGAGAAAGAAAAAAGAAAGGATGCAATTGATGTAAGAATGATTTCTTGGAGACCATCTGATCCCCCCCCCCCCCCCCAAAAAAAAGGATCAAGTTAATGCAAAGTGCATCTACCATAAACGTAACAGTCTATTTACTGAACTTAACTGACATGGATACGCTTGCTACAATGGAACAAAAAGCTAGCCACGCCAATCTAATATTACACTTGGCTTGATTTTCTTTCTTTCTGCTTAGTAGAGTGAACCATCTCATTCTATCGAAATCTAATGGTGCACTCCCTCGTCTCATGACCAAGATGTCCCGGATTCAATATTAGATCTTTAGGCCTCCCTTATGACCGAAAAAAAAAAATCAAAAGTCCAATACACATATATATATATACAAGAAAGGTAAATTATCATTGAGATCTGACCACTTAAATATCAAAATTGCATTATATATATTTTTGTAAAACGACGGATATCTCCAATCCATTGATTAAGCTTTAATCCTGTTTGGACGTCAGGCTTGACCCCTGCAACTCGATGCTGTGATGCAGGTACAGTTCGATAACTAAAAGCTCAACTTGATGTTTGGCCTCGAAAAAGAAAAACAACATTTCACACCAGGCATGGATATTCATCCACTCAGCTGCGTTAGTTTATGTTTTCCATAGCTCATCATTTCATCCAGGCGATGTGAGCACATCGCTCTATAAATTAAAAAACGAAAGACCACCTTAATTTATTCAGAAACTCATACAACCATACAGACCGATCGACCAAGAAAAAAAGACGGGCGAGAAAACGACGGATCAGGTGCTCGGAAATAACCTTGGACGTTAATGGAGACTAGATGACTCCCGTCCCGGTCGCCTTGTCATTGTTAACTTACTACGTATGTACATCGTTAATTTATTACTGCGTACGTACGTACGCTCAGTCAGGGCTGATTGGCCATGCTGGGGTTCTTATTCTTGGGAATAGTCATCCCTCTTCCTCCGTCATCAGCCCCAGCTGCCGCGTTGTTAGAGTCGTCAGGTGGAGGGCGGTGCAACTGTTGCTGAGGCGAAGACGACGAGTCATCCGTGTTGTGGGCTGACCTGGGGATGTTGTGGGCGCTGGAGAAGATATCGACGGGCTCCGACTCGGCGATCTTCCCCCCTTCCAGCGGGGTGCCGTGCTTGTACGCGACCCTCAGCATCTCATTGTCGGACAGCTTCGCCTGTGCCTCCCCGTACTTAATGTCGTCCTTGTTCTTTGCCATATCTCTCCGCCTATCCAGAAGAAGCAGGAGACCCCTCTTCTTTCTTTCTTTTTTTCTCGATAGCGAAACGGGGGCCTAAACCCAGTACAAAAGAAAAAGAAAAATTACGAGTTTTCAACAGTATATACATATATATGTAAAATCTCCCGTTGAGCCTCGTAGGAACTAGAAAAGCCTGGTCTGACACGTGGCGGGCTTCTTCGCAGAAAACCCGACACGTATCCAAAAAGGTGTCAAGTCAAACTAGAAAAGTTTAGGCCCCGTTTGAAATTTGAAACTGATTTTAGAATCGTGATTTTAATTTTAACTCTACCCACTAAACAACAAAAACACACGTTTTCCAAGTCAAATTTATAATACCATCTCATTTGTCTTTTTTCACAATCAAAATCAAAGTTACTTTAACTCTGAAATCAAATGCCCCCTTAAATCAACTAATATTGATTCAAGTGTTCGGCTCTTCTTTCACTTGAGTAAGGTCTCGAATTCGAGTAATTCTGAATGTAGAAAATTCACGTTGGGAGAGCTTTATCTCTTAATGAGCCAACCCGGCTCGATTGGATTAGTCGATATCTAATTGGACTTTCAAATACTAGAGTTCATGCCGAAAAGTTCAAATCATTCATTGGGCGGCCCCAGCCCAAAAAGACAGCATACCATGAAGTATCGAGTTGGGCCTATGCTGGCTCGAGGTGTTAATTCTTTACGTACCAATTCCTGATCATTTCATCTCCTGATGATGGTGAAATCACCGGTCATGCCGGCTTCTTCGGTGATTCCTGCTTCGACTTTGTCATTGTGCTTGAGATTATGTGAAGACAGATGATGATTACTGCTCAAGTCTTGAGAAGAAAGCATCGGCATTCTGTTTAGACGGTCCAAAATCCACCTCGGCTGAACGTTGCCATGTATATCTTATCAAATGTTTGACGTACGTGATGAATCACAATATGCTGAGAGTTGTAGAAGGACATCGCGTGCTCATATCTGCTCCCAGGATGTCCATATAACTCAAGCTGTCCACACCTATAGTCGATAACTTTATCAGCATGTATGATATATAGACAGAGAAGCCATATTAATCCGACAAGTTGAAGTAGGTTACTTCGATATGGCCATTGAGTCACGATTGATTTCGATCCCGCGAGTACCAGTATAAGTACTGGATCCTAGCAGAGATTTTCATCAGTCAAGAAACTTTGGTGAGTATATACCGTTAGATCTTTAGGCATTTGTTTAATCATCTCTCTCTCTCTCTCTCTCTTCCCTGATCACATGCAGTGCTATGCCATACTCGACGTTCATGTGCATGCGTTGCGTTGAGTGAGAGAGGACGAACTGACAATTCAAGATCGATAGAATGATCCCGTCGAGCTCATGCAGCAGGACTAAAGAAGTGTATCGGGACAGACATCATCAATAGCATGAAGTTTATAAAGAGATCCAAACTTGATTCTTCCCATCATTAATATAATGTTTCTCTAACCCATTCCTCATCATTGACATTCAACCATATTTTCAGTAATGTACGGACTTCAAGGATCAGTGTCTTCTCCCTTGCGAATTCGATATCATTGTCCAACAGAAGACCATTAGGAGGGGGAAAAAAAAAGAAAAGAAAAACGAGATCACACGAAAGATCGTAAAATGAAAGCTCGGCAACTCGATATCGCCAATACTGCAACAGTTGCCAACACCTACGATGTTTTATTTTTCTTCCACAACAGTTTCATACTAACGTATCCTTAAACATCTAGAAGACCCAATTCATCTACAGAGTTTCAATTAATTAATTCTTCGAGCAACTGAGAGCTTCATATGTTTTGCAGCTGCGAAGTACTAAAAAGGGTTGATCACAGGAAACGGTCGTGGGGCTGGGACTGCCCACTGCTCCCCAAAGAATGGTTGAGGTCCAGCTTCGAGGCCTGGTGGAGGGAGATCCTGATCATGCGGCTCTGTGACGATGCCCTATACACATCAATGCACTCCTCAAGGTCTGCATCGCACGTCAACAGGACCCACTCGCGATCATCGTCCAAGTATTTCACGTGGATCATGCTGAAGTCATCTATGCCAAACCGCCTCCCGATCTCCCTTTGAAGATCCAGGAAACCCCAGCTGGGTTGCAAGGTGAACCGGATCTTCTCTTCGCCATATGTGGCCTTCACTCTGAAAAGGCTGCTCTCTGGTGGGTTTAAAATGTTATTGGTTCCACCTCTTGGTAGATTAGGAGGCAGAGGGGTCTCATCGATGGGGATGTTCTCGCCGAACAACTTGTGGCTCTGGGACCTCGCAATGAGCTTCTTTGGTTTTGATTCCTCTCGGCTTGAGACATGAAGCTCCGCATCACTGTGGGCCCGCTTTAGGACTTCTTCGATTTCCTCGGTCAGCACATCAACACTAGACGGGTTCATCATCGCAGGGTCGTGCTTGGCTCCAGTGGAACAGGATGCGGTGGAAGTGGAGGTCTGACTGCATGAGGATGGAGACCGGGAAGTGGTGGTGGCCCCGGAACTGAGGACCCTGGTCTCCTCTTGTGAGAGGGGAGCCTGAGGATTAGAGGTCAGGGTTGGAATAGGATTTTTCAACAAAGGGTTGATGGGCACAGACGGCTTGTTTGGTGAGATGGCGGGGCCAGTACCCCCGGACAAGTTAGGACTGAGTTCGGGGAAGCTCGCGTAGAAGGAATCAAGCTGGATCGCACCCTCAGCTCCCTGAACTGAGTCGATCACGTGTTGAAGCTTCTTCAGGGAGTGGCCTACCTTCTTGATCTTACGTGAGGGCCAGCGGTTGATCCCGTGTTGCCTACATATCCTCTTCAGAGTCGTGGGGCACACTGCATCAGAAAAGTAATCAGATCAGTTAGGTATCAATCGCAAGAAAGCAGAAACAAGAACGTTTATTTATAACTTATTCCCCTGTGGCAGCGACGCATGCACAAAGTACTCATCAACCATAGGATCATATTTCCACTTTTATGATATTAGACCATTAGGTGGTATATAAGCTAAAGTTACTGGGAGAACTTGATAGCTGACGTAATATATCATTAAGACAATAAAGTATTTAACTCAGCTGGAGACTGATAGACAGTAAGAACATCATAGCTATATACAGTTGGAAGAGGCCACCAAAGGAAACAAACATTCCGACGTTCTTAGATGAGTATGAATGCATACAAGCAGTGAAAGACTAAGTCATATTCGTCGTGAAGGGAGAAGAAGCTCAAGGACTCCTACATCACGTAGACAACTTATGACACTCAGTGATGAAAAAAGGTTTTCAATCTGAAAGAAGCTTGGCAAAGAAAATCTCTACCGCCGAGACTTTTAGCCGCATCTTTGAGGCTCCCGGCGAAGTACTGCCTTAGAACTTCCAAGCTTATCGATCTCTCGGTCTTTGTCCGTCTCTTCTTGCCTGCTCTTCTGCTGCTTCCCGAGTTACTTCCACCTAGAGAAGGGGAATCACTGCCGCCTCGAACGCTATTAATGAGGTCAGGGTTCTGCCAAAACCCATGATAGACTGGCCCGTGGTTCAATTCGATTTCGGCATGAGCATCATTTTCCCATTGGGTCATCAGCTGGAACTCTTCTTGAGGTTCTCTCTGAAGGTTTAGCGATAACGACACTCCCTTGCCCTTCCTCTGGGTCTCAATCATATTGGAAATCCATGAAGAATCTTCATTAGCTCTTTCCCTCAGAGGAGACATTGGCGATCTATTATTTTCCTCCTTCTGACTTGTTTTATCAGAAGGTAAACCAGCAACAACTTCCTCCAGTTCTTTACCAGTCAAAAATTGGGAATTTCGGAAAGCCTGATGAATCACACCGAGCAGAGAATTCAGAACCTGACTTCTCTCTTCTGACTCCTTGCAGTCCTTTGGCAGGAAAAATTCAAGCACAAAGTCAGGTGAGTTACTATATATGCTTGTTAAAGGGATTGCTACCACACAGTGCAAATCGAAGATCCTAGCATGGTGAGAGAGTGGATATTCCGTCTTCCCAAATGCAGTTATATCGGCTGTATAGGTAGGTCGATTTGATGAAAACGCCTCCCCGACGATTCCTTCGCCCTTTAAAAGATGGTGCTCGGAGCAGGCCTCAAGGAACTCGACCATCCCGGAATCTGCCACGAAGCAGGCAGGATCCAGCGTGGAGACGCAAAAGGTATAATTCTCGTCCGAGTGTCGACATCCTTCCTTCCCTTGCTTGACACATGGGGCCCACGTCAGAGCTAGAGGGAGTCCATATAGCTTGCAAATGGATTTCAGGACCTCAAAAAATTGCAGGAATATATCACTGGAGCACAGCTCATTGCTGCCCACCTAAGAAAAGGGGATCGGGACGGATGTTTCAAGGATGAGCTACAAGTTTCGGTACCAAATGATTTTCTCTATGGAAGGAGATTACTCGGTTGGTTACCTCTACAATGGGAGTGCTGAAGCTTTGAGAACTCCTAAGATCGACAGCCTGCAAATATAAGACTTTTAGTTTACGGGCATTATATGAGACATATAATAACTTATGCAATATAATTAGAAGCCTTAACCATTGGTGCTTTTGAAAGGTTTCTTTCAGTTTAAAATCCACAGGAAAAGTCAAGGCAGGAAAAAAAAAGAAAAGAAAAAAGAAGAAAGAAATACAGTAATATATTAAATTACAATTGGGAAATTATATGCATTCAACAAGAAAGACAACTATATAATATTACAAAGACAAAAACTGGAGCTATAACTTGTGGACAATGTAGAGTTATCACAATGGACGACAAATTTTTTATATTGAAAATCGAAGTACTTAACATCTAATCCTAAAGCCGATAGATAATCTCCTAGCTCCGGTCAAGTTTTTTTTGAAATTTAATTTGATGCACGCAGAGTGTGAATTGAAGGGAAGAGAGACCTCCAGAGCTTTGCAAACGATATCGAGATCAAGACGGTAGTTGATCTTGCTAGAAGTAGTCACCATCTCAACGACCCCCATGCAGGTCCCACTTCCCTGCTCAAAGACGGGGACTGCCATTGACCCTCGGACATCGCACAGCTTGGCATGATCGATCCTGGGGTACTCCTCGCTCCGAAAGAACCGAACATCCGGGGTCCACTCGGGCAACTTTCCGAGGAAGACCCGACCAGGCAGCCCGACAAACTCCTTGGACCCGTCGGCAGGGAAATGGTAAGCCCTTGAGACCCTCCTGTAGCTCTCGAGGCCTCTTGAGCTCAGGCCCACCGTGAAGGGCTGCTCATCCGTTGTCAAGACCTGTCTGCCCTCTTTCTTAACAGGAACCCATATCTGGATTAGGACATCTTTATCTTTCGTACACACTCTCAAGTATTCAATTGCCGTCATTAATCTTTGATGCACTGAGAGGAAAGAACTCGAACTTGTTTCTGCATTTTTTGGTGCGATCCACAGCCTTTTACCCCCTTCGCTGCCCTCAACTGGGAAATCAGATTTCTCTTCTTGAGTTTGAGTATGAACAAGTGCTTCTATCTTCGGACCTTCTTCAGTTTCTCGAAAGATTGGTTGATATGAGGGCAAATGGTTCGAGGGGTTATTGAGCTCATTAGAGGTTGAAGGAGGACCAGACTGAGGAAGATTGACATCGAAGTCGAAAGCATCAGTTGTTTCTACCCAACACCCATCAAGGAAGAGCTCTTCCATGAAATCAAAATCCACTGGAACATCAAATGTGGAGGTGGGAGAGAAGGGTCCATCTCCATCATTCTCCATAATAAGGGGGAATCCTCTCAAATCAAATCAAGTATTCAGACATTCATAACAAGATAGTCACGAAATAGGGGGCTTTGGGTTGGCTGGCAGCCCAAAAACAAAATAAAGACGGGGAGAAAAACCGAAAGAGGGAAGGCCGGGAAAAGGGTCTCTGAAGCCGGCGACTGAGATTCCAATCTGTCGTGCGCGAAATCATGCGTCAGCAAAAGCCTAACAAAAACTGCAGATCACAAATGGATTGCAGGGAAAAAGAGAAAATCCAAGAGACAAAGAGCCTCTTGTTCCTATCAAAATTCCCAAAACTAATGAACTTCAAAGGCCTTTTTAATCGCATTGCCAAGCGAAGCTGAGCTAACTCAGCCTCCATCTCTTCATATTCCACAACTGACGGCAACAGTAGAAAGATATCAAAACCCATATCCGATTCTAACTCCTTTCTTGAAAAAGTGTAGTATTATGGATAGAAACAGCAGATGCAGACACCCACCCCAACAGAGAAAGTCGCAGAAAGGGAAAGAAAGAGGAAAAGGAGAAAGTTACTCACTTTCTCAGTGATTCTAAGGAATTTCTCAGCTGGGCAGGCCTCAATATCATCAGGCAACAAGATTCTCGGCCACTAAGAACCAACTAGGAATCCAATATGAGAAGGCCCTCTCACTCTCTCTCTCTCTCTCTCTCTTTCTCCGTGTTTGAATCTGAAGCTCAGGCGGAGCGTGGCGTGGGAGGAGGAATCTCCAAGGGGGGGTAGTAGGGTCCACAACACACGGCCGAAAACGAGATTCTTGTACTCTCACAACCACCCCAGACGAAATATTCAGAGGTCAAACTATAATATGCCCAAAATAGATTCAGCTTTGCTAACTTTTGGAAAATTGAGCTGAGAGTGCGAGGCGGAGGGGGAGGGGGAGGGAGAGGGAGAGAGAGAGTGAGAGAGCTCAATGGAAATTCTCAGTGATGACGAAGGAGACTGGTTGGATATTTTTGTTCTTTTGGGACATCGGACATTAGTGTTGTTTGGATGTAATGTTTGGACTTTTGGGGTGTCTCCTATTACCTGCCGTGATTAAATTTTCCTCTTTTTTTCTTCTTTTCCTGTCAAACCTTTTTCCTTGAGAAATTCTAATTTACCTCCTTAAATTTGTCAATTGAATCACATCACGCCGCATATATTTTGCTTGGGTCTAACCTTTAAGCAGAACTGTCTCTTCTATTACATGAAGATATAATAGCTAGGTTGATGGATATTCTATAATCACAGCGATCCAGTATGTGATTTCCGACCATATGATCTACTTTAGCTTTCTTTTCCTTGCTCACTTCATCAAGACTAAGGGGCCCGATTGTATAGGTCACATATGTTATGTCACCAAATGACATAACTATAAGATTCTCAAACTTTCAAAATTTATGCTACCATGTGGATTCATAAACAACTATATTCTTAAGAAATTAAAAACACATATAGCATAAACAAATTAAATTTTGCTAAACCTTGAGTCGTTGGAAGTACTTTATTTCGTAGTTTGGCGTTAATTTTTTGCTTTAAGTTTTTATTCCTATTTAATTCATTATAATTTCAAAGTCTTTTTAATACTTAGAAATGATTCATTAATCCAATTGATTTATTATTTTATAAATATTTTATAATCATTTTTGTGGTTATTTTTTTTATATTTTTAAATTTTAATTGTAATTCATTGTCATTTTTTAATGTTGTGATTACAAATGCCATTATCTCTATGAAACGATTATTGCTTATTTGTTTTTTTCTTTGTAAGTGTTTTCGTTATCATATACAGTGATTGACTTCCTTTTGATTTTTCCTTCGATTTATACTTTAGTTCATTTAATAAAAATTTAATTACCACATATAATTATTAAATATATTTAATTATCATTCTTTGTTTTTCGATTTTCTTTTAGTTATTGAGAAATTTAGTTACTCGTAATACTCCATTTAATTGCGTTTATAATATTGCCCTCAAATCAATTTCATATACATATATATATATATATTCAGTAATTTTTAATTGCAAAAATAATTTTTTTTTAGTAGTTGATGCTCCCTTATTTTTTCTTGCTAAATATCGTTAATTATCAGTATTTTTTAAATTTTTAATTATTGAGGAACTTAATTAGTTATCGTAATGCTACATTTGATTGTATTCATTACACTCAAATTAGTTTTCGTATACATATATATTTAGTAATCTTTTAATTCAGAAAATTTAAATAATTTTTTTGGGTGAACTAAAATGATTTTTTTTCCAAGTGGATGAATTAGCGCGCACATATACATATACATATATATATATATATAAATGAAATGAATGACATACACATATGTATATTCTCTCTCAAAAAATAAAGTAAATTAATTCAAGTAAAATTTCTTTTCTATTTTGATTTTTATAAATTAAATTTAATCTTAATTAGATAAGAGGTAAATTTTATTTAGATATTGACTTTTCTAACCCTACATCAGTAAATATTTACTTTTAGGTTGGAGTGAATATATATTGTTGGGTAGGTTGGTGTGAATATATATTCAATTATCTTCCCTATTTGTGGCAAATATGCTAAATTTAGTTATAATACTTTTTTAGCTCTAAATATTATTTAGCCATAAAAAAGCACGTGATATTTTGATAGAATAAAAAGTTGAATTGATAAAAAATTATAGAAATTTTTATAATTGATTATTATAAATAAAGATATGATACTTCTTTTCTAACAATGACTAAAATTAACTAATAAATAGTTTTTAATTGTTTTACTATTTGATGCAAGAATTTTACTCTTTTTTTTCCTATAAATGATATTTTAACCTCATATCTTATTTAGACATTTATATTTGTGACCTCATACAATCTTGATATTTACTTTTCTAACTCTATTTATTGCATGGGATACAACTTTATATATACATACATATATATATATATATATATATATATTAGGTTATCGAACCCTTGTGTTGCACGGATTTTGTGACTAAAAATTTACAGTAAGAAGTAAAATATGAAAATAATAATTGATATGAATTTATAGCTTATATTAATTTGCAAAAGTTTTAATTTTATACTATAAATTTTAATATGGTAAATTTATGATGCACTATGTTGAATATATATTCAACTCATAAGCAAAAAACTTATGTAATAAATTCATATACATCATTTTTATTATCAGTCTAATTTCTATAAAAGTAATTTTTAAAAATCCAAAGAGTTTCAAAGTTTTTAGCTTTATTTGATAAAGAAAATAATAACAGAATCTTCAATATTTTATAATTTTGGTATTTGCTTGTACTTTATTCTTTTTCATTACATAAATGAGTTTCATGAATTTGAATAATTTGATGAAAGAAATATTTTACCTGTACAATACTGTCTAAAAATTTATGAATATTTATTTACTAATGAAATAATTTTTTTTGAGTAAAATAGGGGCCTAAGCCCAGAATAGGAATTCTTTTTTTAATTCTTCTTTAAATATTTCATTAATTACAATAATAATATTTATTATAATTTATTAATTTCTGTATAGCAATTAACTTATGGATTAATATATAATTACTCTTCTACCCATATTTTTTACAAGTTTATATTATATATAGATGTGACTTATGACCTTTCATGAGTACAAGTCTTTTCGATATTCAAAAGTGAGATGGTAACACGGCATTGCACCTATTGTCATATATTTATTGGTGGTGACTAGAAAGGTTGCACAACCAAAGACCTTTTTAATCCTACATGGCATATGCCAACGTATTATCTTAACTTTTATAATTGTATATGTGTATGTTGGATGTAGAAATGTAACCTTGTGTTAAATTGCAATAAATGGTCAAGTAGCTTTTAGGAGAGAATGATTAAAAAATAGTGGCATGTGCACTCGAGTATTCTACTAAAAGTTTAAATGACGTTTCATCCTTCAAATTCATATAATTTACTAACAATAAGTAATTTTTTTGAAATCTATGTAATTTACTTCAAATATAAAAGTAACTTGCTAGAAATCTAAATAATTTACCACAATTAATTCCTTAAAGTACATATGACTTACTTAAAATACGTATGATTTACCAAAAATTAAGTCAATTTATTATAGTTTTTAAAGTAATTTGCTTAAACATATGATTGCAACCACTTTTAAAGTGATTATACCTGAAACCTTCCTAATTTTTAGACTTCCAAGGTAGATAGGATATAAATGTGACAGTTGATGTTACGGGGAGCAAATTGAAAAGAAAGTGCAATTCTACTAAGCCACTCTTTTTACCTTCATTAGAGAATGGATTAACCCGGAACGTTCACTGGAAAAAAAAAAGGAAAAAAGAAAGGAAAAAAACTCGGAATCTTTTCAGGGGGGAATTTTTTAAATTATAATAATTGTTTAAGTAGCGCATGTACAGATTCTTTGTATACTGACACCAGCAAGAGGAGGATTGGGAACCGTCCAATGTCCTTAAAATATCATAATTAATAATTCATAATGATGATTAAAGAATGAATTTTATTTTGTTTATGAGACAATGGGGGACCATAGGCTAATCCCCTACGTCATCAGAAAAAATAATATAGTTATTATTATTCAGAGAGATTATTAGACACTTTCATTTTTTATTTTTTTTCCCGCTGAATAGACAATAATATTATACGCCTTCCTTTTACTATTGTTTTTACAAAACAGAATCCGAAAGGAGAAGCTACTTATATATATAGGCTCATAAGTGCATAAAAATGGATACATACAGAGATATATATATGTACATGTATATGTATATGATGGAAACTAGAACTTCAGGCAAAAAAAAACTACAAGAAGCATGCATTAAAATATGGACTTTTCTTTTTTGCCAGAAATATATATATATATATATATATAAAATATAAACATTTTGCTAATGACATCTCTTGAGATATTGTAGGTTTCCCACGGCCTTGGGTAATTTCGCAATGAGACTACGCATAGTAACTAAGAAATTTTTTTTTTCGATAAAATTAACTGAACAATCTTAGCGAGCTGAATTTGGACCGTGTGTCGACAAAATTTTGGTTGCTTTTCAGTCCTTCTGATTGTGTAATTTTGGAAGGTATTGCAACGTGAAAACCCAATATTCCCCGAGCTAGCTGAGTGAAAGTAGTCCTTCTAAGTTCTAACCAAAGGTGCCCATGCATTGCAATGATTAGGTCAAATATTCACGGCTCAAGTTCGTGAAAGTGAAGTGTGCTTAATAATCTTATAATAATTAAGCTTACGTTCAATATATGTATTCGTCAGCAACCGGTTTGTGACATGTTCCCAATTACTTGCCACTATATATATAATATAATAAAATAATAAAAGTAGTAGTAATAATAATAATAATATTATATTATATTATATTATATTTTTTAAAGAATATACATTCACCAAGAAATCTTATGATGCACTTTAGGGGTCAAATTGAGTGAATTTTGGCCACATTGCCAACGTAATATGCCTCTCAAGATTTTGGGTGGCCGTGGCCTCTTCTCCCCCACTTTGGTTCATCTGTTCGCCGCATCCAACCTTAGGGTTCCGGCCTCCCCCATTATTCTAATATTCTCACCGCTATACCTCTTGTGAGAGATCGAGACGGAAATTATGAGAGAGAGATTCAGCAGCATGCGCGTTCAGAAGTATTTGAAAAATATCTAAAAAATTCAGAAATTTATACGCCCGACACATTGGATTGTGACAACTGTTATCGCCTACAGTTCAAATGAGCAGGATCCAGTAAATGGGGGTATTATCACCTCTTCTAGAGCTCCAAACGACGTCTCTCACAAAAATCGGTCATACCTGATGACGTTGGGATCGATGTACGTGCTTCAAAGAGGCTCAAAGAAATTGGATAATAGCAAGCCGATTGACTAGGGTATTTAGTTTTTCATTTCTTCATGTCGAGCCCCAGCCAAGCCTGCTGTCAGGCCCCGTTGTGGTTGATCTACGGGGTTCAAGAGTGACAGCATCAATCAAATGTTGCTAACGAGGAAGCAGGAAAAAAATTAATAGTAACCAATAAAAATAATTAATAATCTATATAGCTACGGGATCATGCAAGTTGATTAGGCTCGTTAATCAATATTAATTACTCCCATTTAAACATCAGCTCATCAATAAATTAATAGATTTATTATTCCTAGATTAGGGCCAATTATTAGTAAAGACTAGTTGATGATCATATCATTACAGTTAAAATAAATCAAAATTTGGGCAGTCCCCATAATATATCATATCAATTAA
Source organism: Punica granatum (assembly GCF_007655135.1). Classification (NCBI taxonomy): domain Eukaryota; kingdom Viridiplantae; phylum Streptophyta; class Magnoliopsida; order Myrtales; family Lythraceae; genus Punica; species Punica granatum. The sequence goes on from NC_045130.1 coordinate 14,937,334, forward strand.
TTACTAATTAACATGTCTGCTTATATCAGAAGAATATTCAAATTTACATGAAACTAATTTTTTTGTCGATAAGTAATTCGAATGAAACATAGCAAAATACAAATGAATATGAAAAAATCAATCTATTAATTATTTTTGTAAATTAATTGCATCACATTTATAATTTAGGTGCTCTCTGCAGTTTGGACCAGTGCAAATTCCAGGTTTGGCAGATTCCAAAACCACAGGCTGCATTTCCATCAACTGTTTTTTTTTCCCCAATTTGTTGAGAGTACTTTGACAAATTCTCTTTAGCTGAATTTTTTTGGAAAATTTTTATGATACATACACTTGTAATATATGGATGGTAAAAACATGTATTTACTTGAATAACTTTAAGTAATTTACTTTTAACTCAAGTAAATTATGTAAAAAGTAAGTAAATTATTTGAAATCAAGTAGTTTACTCGAAAAAATACAAGTAATTTACTTGCATATTTTCAACCTTATGTATTGTAGACCAACCCATCCATTATTAGTTGATCTCATTCTTGATGAAAAGTTTCATTAATGGACTAATTAAGAATGAGATCAGCTGATAATGGATACATGTTGAGATAGAGCTGACTCATCCATTTTGTGTTCGTCCATTACACCGACTTTTCAAATCAGAATTGGTGAATTATCCTTGAAGATATATTGGTTTTCTTTTTCTTTGGAAAACATATGGTTGCTTATATTGAATTCGGAAAAAAGTAAAAAAAGAAATGAAATAAAGGAATAAAAATAAAATATGATACATAATTAATTGTAGAGTAAATGATCTAGAGTAAATTAATTGTATGACATACACAAACACTTGAACCGATTCTTTGCAAAGATTCTACCTGTTGTATTGCAGCATCAATCGATTATTAGAGTTTCATCAGTATTGCAGCAATAGCTAAGTGCTATTTAGTTTCAAATATACGTTTTTTCTTTAAAAACTATTTCATATTTGATATTTATTAACAATCAAAGAGAAAAAAAATATACAAGATTTTTTTCTACACCCAACTGGCACGCGAGACAAAGAGTTCAATTTGGAATTAATTAAATATACATGTCTTGGTTCCATAAACCCAACTGGCACGCGAGACAAAGAGGGAGTGGGTAAATTAATTAAATACTAATAATCCTAATTCGGAATTAAGATATAAAGTCAGAGTTCAATTATTGAGTGAACTATTATTTTTTGTTCTCATGATCTCATTATAAATGTATTGGCCGTGGAATGCACAAGCCAATAGAATCAAGGAAAGATACCAAAGGAATCCATCCATATCAATAAATTATCAATTATAACATATAAAAGCAAAAATAGATGTATTTTGCTCAAATTATAAACCCCTCAACTATACTTTTAATTAATCATTCAACTCCAATTAATGAACTTTCACTATTTTTATTCATACTATATTTAACAAATCTCAGACATTAAGAAGAGTTGCAGGAAAGACGCCATGCATAGAGGATCGCAGAGATCATACAAAAGGGATTACGGAGATCTCCGCAGAGATAAAGGATGATTCATTTGGCTTGGTATCCTCCTCACTAAAACCAACATGATTATGAATTCAATTGATAGTGGAGAGGGAATTGGTGACCTCTGACATGGTTCGTGCTGGAGATTAATTGATGTGTACTTAGCCGTTATAAGTTCAAAAAAAGAAAGAAGAAATAGTTTACTTTAAAGAACATTAGTACGAATGTTCATTACCTTAATTTTACCTCTATAAGGATTATTATGTATATATATATGTATGAAGATATTTGTGAAGTGCTATATTCATTTTTTATGAAGATCTACCATTTTACAATTAGATTATACATATCAATTTCCGCGGTTTTTACCTAAAAACTTGGCTTTGATAACTTTATATGTACGATATGAATTCTCAAGTACAAACTCCACCAGATCTATTGCAGCGAGTTTTGGTGCAATAAAATCTTCAATCTCTATCTCCCATTCTTAGTGGAACACACATGTCGTTTGGGGGGAGAGTGTCATGTAGCCAAAAATTCCTCACTAAAAACGGATAGAGGTCGTCAGAGAACCTCTACATATACATACACGTATATAATAGTCTGTAGAGATATCAATTAAATAGTTGAACTCTATTATCATGCCTTTTCCATATGACATCTTTTTATATTTTTATTGTTTTTGGCCGCCCATGACATCTTCAACAGCCAATATTGTTTTTGGTATGGTTTACTAATTCAGGGAATATCTATATATATTATGCTCCAAAAAGCGTAGGATACACTTACATATATATATATATCCGGAAATAGAAAGAGCATTGGATAAATCGATAACAAACATCATCCTTGAATCCAAATAAAGAGGGGAGTTTCCTAAATTCTAGGAAATGATGTTTGGTCATGTCCTCCACATATATCAGAAGAGTGTTGCACAAATAGAAATCTGTTTGTGATCGAGCAAGCGAATTACGGATATTGGATGCTGTTGAGTTGTGTTTCATCCCAATAGTAGGCCAGAAAAGCACTTCTTGTGATCCCTCCCTGTCAAACCGGTTCCGCATATGATCGTACGATTTCCAGAATTAGTTCATGAGGGGAACCTATAGGCCTGCTACCTGATGTCATAACTCATAAGAAATGGAGCAGAATCTTCTTTTTTTTTTTTTTCTTTTTGCTCGAAAGAAATGGAGCAGAAGTTGCTGTTTTTAATGAAATTATGAATAATGTCCTTTCCTTAAGAAAAGGAAAACTTTTCAGAAGGTGGGAGCATCAAATGTCAATGTCTTGGAGAACTTTTCATATCATCATCAGCTCATGAAATTTCCAATTATCATTGGATTGATTCATCTCATCTCAGCTGTCAAAACTTTTGGAAAGTCAAGGGCTGCTCATCTGAATCAATTATTTCCAAATATATGTAGCATTATTGGACCTATTTGTATTAAAAAATGAGAAAAACAAAAAGAAAAAAGAAGAGAATTGCAGATCAGGATAAACCCGACATACAGAAACCATTCCAATATGTGCGGTAGTTATATGCCGATGGAATCGATGTGAGATATGTTTATAATGCGAGATGTCAGTCGAAGGATCGGGTGTCATTGACTTCATTCAGGTCTAGAATAACGACTCTATTTCGATGCTCCGGGAAGTGAAAATTTTCTTTGATCAAATTGTACTTGAACTAATCATTATGATTGCCTAGCATTTATTCTTTCATTCGACCTCAGTCTGTCGGAGATTAAGACCGTAACTTGATCTAGTACAATTAGAGGAAAATCGGCTGGGACTTACGGACTTTGCTTGCCCGAATGCCAGATGTATCGATGAGGTGATTAACAGCGTCTTTGTTCGATAATTTTATAATCACGCATTGAGAAAGTACGAGTTGGGCATGTTTGTACATAAGGTGGTGTACTGATTAGTCTTTCCATTTTGGTTGAAACTCAAGGCAGGAAAATCCGGAGGACAAGCAGTTTCTCTGTTTCATAATGAAGGGCCTAGATAGTCACGATCCCGCTGAAATCGCAAGGTTTATGGATGGATAATAAACGATTGCTAGCTCTGCTCCGTAGTTGCTCCGGATGCCCGGTTCTTCTGCCTCTCCAGGACCCCAGTGCACATCAGAAGAAAGGTTTGATCCCAGCTCTGCCAGTTCTCATCTCCACTTGAAGTTAACCAATTATGGGATGGTTTAGGAATTTTTAATCTATCTCCGGGGTGAGGGGTTGAGAGATCTAAGACTGGAATAGCCGATATTGCAAGAGCGAACTCCAGTAGACTTGTGCTACGATCCACCGGCAATCACATTATAGAACCCAGCCATGACATCTGGTTTCCCTAAGCTATTTGTAATTGTACCAATTGGAAAAAACGAAAAATATTTCGAGCCTATTGCATTCTTTTATCAGGCTGGCTGGAAAAGCTGTGGCTCTGCTTGTTTCAATTTTGCTGGGAAAACTGGATTAACACCATCAACTGAACTAAAATACTCACATCTCATGCTCTGCAAAGATAAAATCTGTAGGACAGAATCACCTATAACGCTTCGAAGTATAGGTACGGCTGAGCATCAGCATTGGATATTTGCGGTGTTTATCATATATAAGATCAACCGAATCTTGGATGTTCGAGAGAAGGAGCATGCATATGAACACCAGATGACAGAATAATTTGGCCTACCTTATAAACTTTTCATTTGGTGCAGTCACAGTACAATTTCCTATAGTTAATTATTAAACCATCAGTGGGCTATCATAGCGTCAATGGTACACACAACACAACACATCTATATTTATATTATATCTATATATGTATATCTTTTCCTAAATTAGCATAAGAATTAATACTAATTAAAGCCCTAACCTTAGGCTTAAGTCAACATCACATGTCTCCTTGGCTGCGAAGGAGTTCATGACCAGTTGGGTAGGCAGTGAAGCTCCTGAGTCCTCACACTCCCTGAACTCGCTCTTCCTATTATTGTCGGAAGCTGTAGCATTCTCAGAGTAGTCGACGCTACTACTCCTCATCATAGCATTGGCGAAGCAGCCCTTGACGTTCTTGTGGCTCGCCCGGTGGCCCCCCAGAGCCTGGTGGGACCCAAACACCTTCTTGCAGCTCGAGCACTCGAACCTCCCCAGGAGATGATGGTGCTGATGATGATGGCCGCCTGGGTCATCCATTCCCGGGCCAGAACCCGTCTCTGACGGGACCCCAGAGCTGTCGACTTCACGGTTGGAGTAGGCATTGTGATCACTCACCTCGCCTGGCCTACCATTCGCTAGCATCAGCAGGCAGGCAGCGACCTCGTGGTCCTCCTCAGTCGTTGCAGGCACTGCTCCGAGGCCTGTACCAGAGAAAGAGTCTGTTCCCTCGGGAGGCTGGGACTGGAAGTTAACTGGCGGGTTCATGCCCCGCCACTGGCGCTCAGGGTGGCACCTCATGTGCCCAAACAGGGCCTTCCACGACCAGAACTTCTTCCCGCACTCGCTGCACGGGCGGGTGATCTTCGGGGCATGAGGGTCGGGCTTCCTGCCGACCTTCTTAGGCCTGGGGATGCCGTCGGGGTTGGAAGGATCAAGGCTAAGTGGAAGGCCAATCGAGATCAGCTTCGAACGCCTCTTACAAGAATTCTCGCGGGATCGAAATGCAGGGTCAGGACTCGAAGGGGAAGGGATCGGAGAGTAGATTCCTGGGGCCGAGGAAGAGAGGAACAGGAATTGCTCCGAAGGGTTGGTCATTTCAGTAAGATTGGGGAAAAAAGTGTAAGAAGGGCAGTTGTGTTGTATTTGTAGACAGGGAAGAGGTGAGCGGTTACTGCTCTCACTGCGACAGGGGGTTGTGTTGGAAAGTATGCAGTTATTTTCAGTTAGTACGGAATGTTTATTCGCTTCCATTTTCTTTCTTCTTTTTTTTTTTATTTTTTTTATTTTTATCTGTTCATTTATTTATTATTATTTTTTGAAATTGTAGGATTCTCCGAAAAGGGATGAATAAAATTCGTCAATCATACCACCAATTTTTTGTGCTCGAGTCACCAGAAAGTGTTGCTGATTTCGCCACACACCATATCTATTTGAATACTCGCTATATGTTCTAGAGATTGAAGCATAAATTTAGTAGACTTGGTCAATGTATTAGAAGTATAAAATTAAATTAAAAAAACCTCGATCGATGATGTATTATCGGTTTAATACGAGATGACGATAATATATGAGTTCCAAGCTTCCTCAAACACTGCACAACAGTGACATGAAAAATCCGAATAGAGCTTAATTTTAATCAGCTGATCCACCAATCCTTTCATTTTATCATCGTCATTATGGTAGGAGATAGGGAATCGACAAAAAAAAAAAAAAGGGATGAAAATGAGCGAGATTCTACGAGAAGGCTGGGACAATTCGAACGGGTTCAAGGTAAGCTCCCGCATGAGCAAACTTAGAGAGCATCGAAAAGCAGCACAATGGACCGATCTGACATTAAATCTATCACTCCAACATTCTGAGTGAACAACATTCATGAATGTGTGTGTATGTACAGCTATTTCAAAGACACAGATAGATATAGATTAAAAAGGCGTTGAGGAAGCCTATTTGCACAGAAAAAGTTCACGGCTCTACCGCGTATGGGCAGGTGTGTACTTATTAACATGAGCAAAATAGGGTAGAGAGTAAAATCCGGGAGCGGAGCAGCGCCTTCCAAGAGAGACCCGATTCTAAATATTTCGATGATGGGTGCATTCTCAGTGACTGGAGAAGAGCGCAATTCAGTAGTTTTCTACTTATTGACCGGGATTTCCTAGAAGTCGTTCCACAGCAGCGTGGACATTCCCTGCGGTGGCACGAAGGGCCCTGATATTCTCCTGGGTGTCGAAGAAGCCCATTTCTTGAAGCTGAGAGAGCTGAGTGACATAGAGTTCTTCTGGTGGAACTGCAAATATATATATGATTTTCTATGTGAGAAATCAATAAACACGGGAGCAAATGCATGACTAATGTGATGGTGGATATAAGAACAGACAGACCATCGGGTGTGTTTGGGGCATTAAAAGCACCGGCTCCAAGGCCACCGAACATGTTCATCAGAAGGTCAAGTCCAGTCCCAGTAGGCGCTCCTGTTCAATCTCAAATTATTAGTGAAAGAAAAATATCACAGTAAAGAAATGGAATAAGACATTTAATGAAAACAAATTAGGGGGCAGACAAGCGAAAAGAACTAAGATAAGTCACCTGCCGCTCCACCGGTCTGGCCCGCTACCCTGCAAGGCGATGAATATATCAGCAACATAGAAGACATTCCTATTATCTAATTATCGTCAGTAGCTTCTTTTAAATTATGAAATGGTCAGTGGTTCATCTTAGAAGGCCAGTTACTGGTTTGGCTGTTGCCGAGTGAGCTGAGAGAGAAGTTGCTGCATAGATAGCATTTGCTGCAAAAAGGAAAGCAACAGCATGAAACCCCAATTCATAACAACAACTAAGGCAATTTTAAGGCGCTCACCGATATTCAATTAAAGTAATTTAATATGAATTGTCATTCTAGACATGGTTGTAAGCAAAATAAAGTTATAGTTTCTCCACATAATTGGTTACAGACATTATCAATCAACACTTGACACTAGCAATTGCACATCTTCTGTTGCCCATGCATATCTATTCAATCCTCAGTTAGGTCAAGCATCCATGTCCGACTGAATCAATGGATGTATCATCCATACAAAAGAAGTATTACTCCATTTAATTCCTCCAAGACGTAATTACCTCTCATTAAGTTAGAGAAACTCCACTTTACATTAGGCAAACTGCAATTTGACACCCAGGCAGTCTCAAATTCTAAGAATATCCTTTACACAGCCAGAGAAAATTGATGAATCAAACTTTGATAATGTTCTAGGAACATTACTCATTTGACAACACAAATAACCCAGGCTCCAAATTTTGAGAACTTGAATGAATGCATATGCAGACATACAACCAAAAATGTTCAGTGAGAAAAAATGAAAGATCAGATAGGCCATAACTTACCCCACATGATAGGTAAGAATTTAGTCACAGAAGAAATTGCATGCGATCCCAAAATATTTTAAATATGCATCTAAATTTATGGTTATATATACATATACATATACATATATATATATATATAGAGAGAGAGAGAGAGAGACACACACACACACACACACATAGCAGCCAATAAACTTTATCCTGTACGGTGCAGGAAGAATAACCTAGCTTTTGAACTTCTCAGGGTTCTAATGGAACAGAATGAAGGATCTAAAGCCAAGCGCACCTTCATTTCTACAGAACAGAAAATGGGGACCATAGCTTCAGAAGCTACTACTAACCCAGCTCTGAAATCGATGATAAATTTTTTAAAAGTTTATATGCATTTGGGATTACAGAAATTTACATGAGAATGAAAACATTTTTCTCTCAGACTGCCAGTAACACAAAGCGGCTACACGTTCTTTAGCCAATCTTTTGTACAACGTTTGGAATATAGATACGTATCAAACATGTGTACAGAAGCCTTGTGCCCAACAGTAGATTTATGGATTCAAATAGGCAACAACACTTGCAAACTCAGACAAGCAATCTACCTGCATCATTTCCGGAGAAGTAAGCTGGCGAAGCAGTTCAGGGTTCTGCAACATTTCTCTCAATTGAGGATTCAATTCCACCATGCTACGGAGCTGGGGGTTGAGGCTGAGAATCTGATCATACAATATTCTCAGATGTCTTATAAAAAATGAGGATCACAATATACTGATACAGTACTTTACATTTTACTCTATCGAATAAACAGACCTGATTCATATACTGTGGATTTGAGAGTAATGACTGCATCATCTGTGATATAGCTGGATTTTGCATGAACTGGTTAAGCACAGATGCATCGGGAATACCCGTAAACATCTGATCCATCTCTGGAAGGCCAGCCCCTCTTAAACCACCAAGAGGTGACGCTGCATTCCCTGCTGGATTTGACCTTGCAGTAGTAGGCCCACCTGTTGATTTTGTCATGCGACCATATTTTTTAGTTTGTACGACTCCAATTAAATAACCTCCCAATATCTAGTTAACATATAAAATGCTAAAAGGAATATTGCCATAAGAAAAAAAAACCTCTTTAAAAAAACTCTAAGATCATTAAAAATAATGTGTAGGAGCCGTCATTATACTCTTTAAGAAAAGTAACAACTAGAAAGGCTCCGAACAAGGCGTTATGCACTTATAATAGTTTCAATAAAGGATGCTGTTAAGAAATCTATCTTTTCAATAATAATATTGCTTTTCACAAATTCACCTTAGGTAAATTCATGCATAAACGTCATTTTCTTTCAGCAGAAACAACATGAAAGATGCTAAGAGTTGTCGCAGAATATACGAGATAAAAGAGACGCAAGAAGTCAACATACCGCCCAAATTGCTCCATGGGTTAGGCAGTGGATTTGTATTTGGAACAGCGCCTGTAGTTGTTTCGGTGCTACCAGTTGAAGAATTGTTACTACTATCCCTCACCTGCGCACCACCTTGAGTTCCTAAAAGAGCGGCAAATGGATTTGAGCTCAAATCACTTCTATTGTTCCCACCCATGGTCGTAGCATTCAAGAAAGGTTCCTGTACATTTTCATACATGCGCCTCAGCATGTTGAATCCTTCGGGAGTAGCTTCAATGTTGCTCATTGCCCTGTCTGTGTTTCGCATCATCTCGCGCATGAGTTCAGGGTTCCTTGCCACTTCTAATGTTTGCCTTAATATGCCAGGATCATTCAGTACATGTGCCAGCTCAGGATTCCGATCCATGATCTCGCGCATTTGAGGATTGTTCATAATCAATCCACGCATTAATTCGGGATTATTCATCAGGTTCTGAACGGCAGGCATGTTCATAATCTCCCTCATCATGTTCGGGTTTTGAGTAAGCTGTTGGTGCACCTGTTCGAATTCAGGAAGTCCCGCTCCGAACAAACCAGGAACTGCACCCCCACCCGACGCATTAGCACCAAGCCCGGGAAACAAAGATGCTCCAAGTCCAGAAACCCCACCATCATTAGAACCAACACCACGAGAAACAGCGGGAGTAGGGTTGTTATTTGCAACAGTGGCAGTAGTAGGAGGAGGTGCTGTGTTTGCCGGGGAAGAACCTCGTACCATATGTACGGTGTGCTCAGCTTGCAATCCTGGAGAGTAGAACAGCAAATAATGAACATTTACCATGAGCTGCATGTAGGACTACTAAACTAAAAGATTCATAAATCAGGACAAAGCAGTAAATTGTTCATCCACATGAGAATTTCAGGCTATCTATGATGGTCATAGTAAAAAATCTAAAACTTTCAGGGATAAAATAAGTGTTGCTCCGTGGTTAACTGACTGCGAAAGTTATCTGCTGTCCCATACAGCTTGGAAGAATACCAATTGCTCATTGTTTCCCTACCCACAAAGATGACTGAATGCAACAATCACATTCCAATTACACCTTAATCGTTCAAGATTACGCACCCATTACCATCAGGTTCCCCAGTGAGTAAGGGGAATATCACTAGGAACAAAAACGAAAGTACTAGCTAAAAGATCACTCATCTTCAGAAAAAGACTAAAATCCAGCAATTGCTGCATATATTAATCAAAGGTGAGCACCTCAGCGAAACACCAATTCAACCGGTTCTACTGCAAATTACCAGTGCTATAATCGACTAGCTATTGCTCCATTACCGGGAATTAATCATACTATCTCACACCCATTCAACTCTAGAATACTCATTACTGCAGAAGAGCACCAGAAAACTCTTCTCCAACATCGCACCCAACCTTCACAAACTTACCCCTCGAGCAAGCAAGAGTAAGCACAATACCCAACTCACTCCGTAAATCACAAATCGAATTAAACCACCAATAGCCAAAACATACCATAACTCTCCAAGGTCTGATCATCCTTCAGAATCCGGCCCTTGTATATCAGCCGCTGCTGATCAGCAGGCACGTCGCAGTTCTGCGCCACAACCTCCTTGAAGGCTCCGACCGTCGACACCAGGCTCGACCGCACCGCGAATTTCGCCCCATTGGAGCACCGGACGTTGATGACAGCTCCATCCCCACCGCCGCCGCCGCCGCCGCCGCCGCCGACCCCCGGGTAGTTGGAATTCTCCCCTCCGCCCATTTCTTCCCCGTCAGCAAATTGGATCCGCCACAAAAACCTACCCCAATCGATGTTTTGAAGGCGAAATCACGACTGCGGTGATTACAGATTAGATGAGCGAAATACAAATCATGGAAATCGGATTTGTAGAGAGAGATTCTAGGGAGAGACAGCACTTTGTGTTGTGTCCGATGTCGGGGAGGAATTTTTTTGCAGGATGGGAAGGAGGTTGGAGTCCCTGCGGCTCGCTTTGTCCTCTATGCTGTCATCGTCCAGTAGGATTCTGCCACATCACGATGATTTTTCTCTGGATGTGTGTTGGCAAATTCTTAGTGGTCGGAGGTAATTCGCAGGGTCGGAGCACAAGCACACCCCCGTAAGAGCTATTTCCCTCCCACTGGGTGCTTTCGCAATCCTACGATTAATATAATTTTTTCCTTGTGAATTTTTTATTTTCCGATTACAAGCCCATTGATATAATAAAAACATAAATAAATTAGACGAAAAATAAAGTATCGGTCGAGTGGAAATTCGGAGAAGTGCATTCATTGGGAGGGCCAATAATTTTATGTTCTATTTTTTAAGGAATTGTGATTTATAAAAACAAAAATCGTATTTCTTGTCAAAAATCTAATTTCACATCTCTTGATTTCAGATGATGATAGATGTTTTCGCACTAACATTGTAACATTTTTCTTCATCAACTTTTAAAGAATTTATCCTTTTTTTTTAGCTGATAAAATTCCTTTCTTCTCCCGGCGAAAAGGAGGAAAAAAAATACTTTTCTTGTCCTTGAAATAAAAGTAGAGAAACCAAACTTCAAGGAAAAACTACAATGTAAAATAAATTAATTAATAAACAGATGAGATAAATAAATAAATAAGTACATAAAGATTGGGCTTTTTTGGTCCAAATGTACTACAATCTGGACTCTTCCGCGAGTGTCTGATTTATTGGGCTTCACTTCTGACCAAATTCAACAAAATAGGCCCGCTTGGGCTTCGAGCTCCAGATTATTTAAATTCAATCTACAAGACTACAATGCATCAAAACCTATCGGGTAAATTACGTGTAAAATCATAAGTTTCCTCCGATCTATCACGAATTATTTATTAAACAGTATAAAAAAATGAACTTATATTTTAATTTTTTTTTCAAATCTATCGTACCATTATACCATCATTTTTCAAAAGGCCTTCCATCAGTTTTGGTTGAAGTAAACTTGTCTCGGTTGAAATTCAGCTGAAAAACAGATCACTCTGTTGAATTAACTGAATGAACTCGATTTTTAGCTTAAACCTTGGCAAAGGCCGCCGAAGCAAGATATGTTGCCTTGGGTGACCAAGGCTGATGAGTCAAGGCTAGCTAGGTCGTGCAAGGAGTGGTTCTTAGCCTTAAATGGCCGAAAAGAGGGAATTTAGATCGAAACCTAGACTCTGGAAGAAACTACTTCGGTTTCGAAGCCAAGATGGGTAGAAGCCGAGAAATCAGCACCGAACCAGGGATGGAGCCAGAAACTTTCTATAAGGGGGGGAAGATCTAAAACTATACCAAGGTTTGTATGAAATTATACTGTGTATGAATAAATGATACCAAAAAAAGGGAATTTTTTATTTAGTCAAAATTGATTTTTTTAACCGATTATTGCATAAAGTACATAAATTCGATGCTTTGTTATTAGTCTTTGAAATTTCTAAAGTGTAAAATTAAAACACAAAATCTTTCCTTCCTTTAGTAGAGATATATAATTTTTTACTTATTATGGGGTCCTTTAAAAAAATCAAGGGGCAAAATCAAAATGACAAAATATCCATTTGGGGGAAGGGGGCAAAGGCAATTTTTATGGGGCAAAAATCTTAAACTTCATAACTGTCACAATATATTCTTAAAATTTGAGAATATCAGGGGGGCCCAATTGCTCCCTTGGCTTCAATGAGCCACCGTCCCTGCACCGAACAAACCCGATGAGTTAATCGGATTTCACTCCAGAAAGTGGGATAGGTGCACAAAAAAAAAAAGGAAAGGTAAAGGTAAAGATTCGGGAATGTAAATGTGCAAGGTAAGAGAATAGGTAAAGATAAAATGCGATAAAGTAAAGATAGATAAGTAAGGTGCGATTAATGTGTTGATCGGAAATTCATACAACAAACTTCGAAAGATATATTTATAGGTGTGTACATGAAATCCTAAAAAATCTCCCTAAATCGAATACGTCTACGATTACGATATCGATTCGAGATAATATTCAAAAGGAAATAGACTCCTAGACCACCAATAATCTCTACAACAAAATATTCTAGAAACATCGGAGAAGATATTTGCTCATTCCCCTGCCTAAAATCAAAAGATATCGAGAATAATGCATCCTTGCTCACTAAGGATTATATTTCGGCCGCTCTATCTGCATTCTTCCACCACCTTTGCCTTAGAAACCACACGTCCCAAGCATGAGATGAAGCTTCCAATATGAGCCTTGAAATGAACTTCTCCAAATGGGCCCCCTTGACAAGTGTCTTCATGGCTATCATAAAAAATGCATGGTCTAATAGTCGGTATCTTAAACCTCAACTCGATCTTGATTCAAATCATCACGCCAAGCCCGCATTCCCACAAAGTGCGAAAAATGAGAGTAAACAGATTAACACCACTTATATTTTGTACAAACTTTGCACCCAATGAAAAGATTGCATGTAAAATTACTCCAAGTTGGCTCACGTCCTCTAGGTGAATGTTATTCATGTGTGAGAGTTTACCATAAGGCCCGTTTGGTATGCAAAAAATGAAATGGAAAGGAATGGAATGAAAAGGAAAATGAAATGACGTACTTATATTGAGATAAAATGTTGACATCTAAATTGAACTAGAGAATATGAAGGGGTGTATTTCATTGGATCAACTTATCTTTTTAATATATCATTTTATACATTATATTAATAGAAAATCTACGTTGCATATATAGTTTAGTAGAAGTGATGGAATGAGTATTATTTCAATTGACTTGATCGTTCTTGATGTTGTTCGGAAAATGAGGGTGCCTGATATCGTCTTGAAGGAATGGCGCCTAATAAGCTTGATAAAGATACCTCTTCGAACTCCATCGGATTACCTGCAAAAAGGGAAATATCAAGAGGGAATCCCGATTTACCTTGCCGATGTTTAAATGAGTATTTTTCGTAAGAATGAATGAATCCCCCCTAAAAAGTTACGTATCTTGGGTATTCATTAGCTTTTAGTGACTATTGGTGGTTAATTGGGAAGGGGGTTCAAATTCAAATTCAAATGGACACTTTACAACCATTCCCGCTACTAGATTGTGTGCTTTTTCTATCAGTTTCGGATCATATCTTTTATGGACTATCTTTTATGGACTTGACTTAGGGGCCCTTGTTTCCAAGCTCATCGCTAATTCCCTTTTCGATACTTAAATGAATATTTTTGGTAAGAATGAATGAATGAATTTCCCTCGAAAAGTTACATATTTATTACCTTTTAGTGACCATTCACGGTTACCTGTGAAGGGGGTTCAAATTCGAATTCGTATGGACACTTAATAACCATTCTCGTTACTAGATTATGGGCTCATTTGTATCAGTTTTAGGCCTTATATTTTATAAGCTATCTTTTATGGACTTGATTTAGGGGCCTTTGTTTCCAAACCCATCATTTGCCCCCCAATCCCGTGCTTTTAGTGAAAGCACGGAATTCAATGACCATGTTTCGAATTTTGATTCATTGTCTTCCATGTTTTGCTTCGACCCTACGAACATAGGGTGAAATCTTTGGATTTCTCGCGAGGTGACCCTCACTCTTAGATGCCCCCAGGGGTTTTAAGTTGTTTCGATTCGAAGGTCTTAGCACAATGACGGTTGTTCACGGATGTCCTATGAGAGGTCTTAAATTGTTTCAATTTGGAGGTCTTAGGGCAATGGCGCTCGATTGCGGTTGCTCCCTTGAGGGTTTTAAATTGTTTCGATCCGGAGATCTTAGTGCAATGACGCTTGTTTACGAATGCCCCCTGGAGGTCTTAAGTTGTTCCGATCCGAAGGTTCTAGCGCAATGACGCTCGCTTGCGGATACCTCTCTAGGAGGTCTTTCTCATACCTCCAATAGGATGTATTTTAATAGGACAAGACTGTTGTGCCATTGAATTGTCTTCTAAGCATCGTTGTCTTCACTATGGTGGTGTAGCATCAAAGTTGTTCCACACGCCTCTTCCTTGTTCTACGTTCAAGTATCTGTAACTTCATTTTCTCCCTCTATCAACTATTCACAAGTCAAGCCTTCTCCATCAAAGGCACTTCTTACCAAGATATAAGGATGAGATATAGAGAGTTACTAACAAGTTATCTTTGTCAATCCATCGAAAAACTGAAATTGCATATCATTATATATGAGATTTGCTGATCAAACAAAGTATTCTCAAGATGAGATCCCCTTGCAAGTCCATGTATATCACCATCATTTTTACTCAATTTGATTACAGATTCATTTACAAGGGAGTTAGCCAAATATTTGATCACTCAAACTAAGAAGCCTAAGTGCAGAATTGAAAATTTACTGCATGAGGAAAATTTCATAATTCAAAACTTTCTGCTCCAATATTATGCATGCAGACAACGTCTAAGCATGTCAAAATTAGTCTTTATTCTGTTGGTGTGAAGTTCTGCCCATACTACTTCGTAAATCCAACCATCATCATCATCATTCATTCAAGGTTTTTCTTTTTCTTTTCAGATCATTTGTTCATTTATGAACCAAATTTATAATTCATAAACTGAGCATATCAATCAAAATACAGCACACTCACTTAAATGATGAACATCATCATATCATGCGTAATTATTTGATCATTATTACCGCACAATCAAGCAAGTAGCAACATACAATTGCGGAAACAAACACCGATGCCATGTAGTAGTATCTGCAGGTGCTCCATTGGAGCTTCCCCAAAAGCAGCCTAGAGCTACTGCTCAAGGTGTGGCAAACCTTTTCCATAATATCACACAAAATAAAGGAAGAAAGGGTTATAAGAAGTCAAAAGTAACTGTAATCCAGTTAAGGTATCTGATCTCTTAGGTACTTCTCATGCCTAATATCTTAAGATGGAATGTCAGGGGGTTTAATTGACCCTTCAAGCATCATGAAGTAAAAAACTTGATGTCAACATACAATTGCACATGTGAAGGTGTTGTCTTTGGCCATTAATGTCAACACAATCGCAGAAACAAACACCAATGCATGAGCTTGTCATCCACGAATTGATGCCATGGGCCGCCTATCTCCTTTCCCGGCCATCAGCGCAATGAGATTTCCATTTCCATTTAAGAAGAGAGAGTGAGTGTGTGTCTGTGTCTATGTCTCTATTTACATACGATGAAAAGGTGGGGCGGTGACAAGTTTGCCGTAGAACACTCCAACGGACAACATTCCTCAAATTTTTCTTCTCCTGCTTTTTTCTAGTGACAGGAGCCCTCCACTATTGTTTGTCATCTTCCCGATTTTTGGTTCTGAGCTATCCCATGCCACTTCATTGAATAGCGAGACAGCAATTTCCGACTGCGACAACCCGGTCACCTTCGGATGCAACTTCAATCGGATGGAGGAGAAAACATCAACGATGGCCAAGTCAGAGTCATGGCCTTTCGCTTCGTTTCCACCGACACCGCCAATGATGTTTGGAAAATGGAGGTGCCCCATATCCTCTTGAAGGAATGGGCGGGAGGAATATCGGGAGGAAATCCCGATTTCTCTTTTCGATACTTAAATGAGTAATTTTTGTAAAAATGAATGAATGAATTCCCCTTTTAGTGACGGTTGACCATTGCCCGAGAAGGGGACTCAAATTCGAATTGGACGGAACACTTTATAACAGTGTTATCAGAACCGGACCGGACCGACCGGTGGAACCGAAAACCGAATCTATGACCGGTCCGGTTCTCTTAAAAACTGGAAATGCATAAAAAACCGGTGGATTTTAAAAACCGGCCAGTTTTTCTATAAACCCATAGAACCCATTCGAATCGGCCGGTTGAATGGGTTCTGGATTTTAAAAGGAAACCCGACCCGAATCTCTTGACCCGAATTGAAAATCAGCCTAATTTTGGATCTGCAAAGTGGAAACCCTAGTTCAATCTTCACCTTCGACTTCGAGGCTTCGACTTCCATTCCAGCTCGGTGACTTAGTCAATCTTCATCTTCGAGCTCCTTCCCACCCCTTCGAGGCTTCGATTTCCAGCTTGGTGACTCGCAATCGGACGACCGGTGCTCCACCCACGAGGTCGTGAAGTCGCAGTGCAAGACCGAGGAGGTCGAGCCCGGGAAATTCATCAGGAAGTGCGAGAGGACGGATGAGATCTTTCGGAGCTACATCGGAAAGTAATTCCTCCCTCCTTCTCACTCTGACAGTTCTAATTCCATTGCTATTATTTCAAAATTAGCTTTTTTTTTCCCAGCTCTTGCATAATGATGGGCATATCAGAAAGATGTTGATTCCATTCGTTTGGATGAAAAGTTTAGTTCTTTAGGTGCTGCAAGGCTATCTGCGTATCAGTTCTATGAGCTCCAGCTTTCATATGGATTATAGGTAGCCTATGGAGCTGGTGTATTGCTAGCCCCAAAATTTTGCTTGAGTTACACAGGATGCTGTTATTGTTGGTGTGCGGATTCTTCTTATTCGCAATCGTTTATTTTATGATTAGTTGGTGATGTTACATTGACCTACTCGTTTTAAGGAATATTCATTCAGTTGCAGAATGGGACTTCTTGTTTGAATTTTCAGTTCATAAATGCAGTCTAGAGTTGCCTTAGACCTAAATTCGAGGATCCAATCATATTTGGGTTTTCAAGAGACTGCTTTTGTTCTGTAGTTCAATTGTCAGCCCCATTAGTACATGCCCATGCTTTAGTATGCTTGATATATGGGAAGACCCTGCCTTTACTTATCCCAAAAAGGAAAAAAGAGGACCCTGCCATTACAGAATTAGTTCTGTGTATGTCACCCAGTTCGGTGACTCAGTCAGTCCATTGACCCACCAGCGAGAGAGATTCAGTGGTATGTCTGGTCTTGTCTAGAAAGAAATTGAACGAATTCAACGGATTCAGCCTGAAACTCCACCTGGTTTTCTGCAATTTCTGTATTGGTTTTCTGCTCTTAAACTGAAGACATAGAACTTTTGATTACTGATCTTGTGAGATTTGGTTTGTTTGCGCCCCTTTTGTGTGGTTGGGTTATTACTGCCTTGTTTTTATTTGCTTAGTAGCCTGAGCTGGTCTAGATCTGTTCCATATGTTCATAACTTCATATGTTCTTGATCGATAACAGTTGTGAATTTTTTTTCATCATTATAGGCTGCTAGCTATACAATGAATTCTACTAGTGCTAGCAACAGCAACACACCCACTCCTACGCCACCTACTAGAGAATCCACTCCAAGTTCTTCGATACCAAAAGGCATTAATAGAGGAAAATCTGATCCGGCATGGGCACATTGCAAGGAAGTGCCGTCAGCAAGTGGAAGGAAGGGGCTGCTATGCTTGTATTGCTCAAAAGTTCTCTCCGGTGATGGTATAATTCGGTTTAAACAACATTTGGCGGGATTAAAAGGGAATGCAGAGGCATGTCGGAAGGTACCAAATGCTGTTCGATTTAGAATGCAGGAATGTTTGGTAGGGCACATGATGGAAAAGAAAAGGAAGCGCGATATGTTAGATGAGCAAAATCCATATGCTCCACTCTCCGAGCATGATGAGGAGATAGTAGAAATGACACCTCTCCATTCAAAAGCAAAAGGGAAGGCAACTCAAGATACCCAATCAAAGGCAGCGCCGTCAAACAAGATGAAAATTAATTCATACTTCGAACCGAGAACAACACCGGGAGCTCAAAGGACACTCAAGAGTGTTTTGCAAAGCAAAGAAGTCACCGAGAAGTGTGATCTTGCCATTTCTAAGTGGATGTTGGCTACAAGTATACCGTTTAATACGGTTAATTCTCCTTATTACCAACAAGCAATCGATGCCATTGCTAGCATGGGGGCAGGTTATAAAGGTCCGGGCTTTCATGATCTTCGAGGATACTTATTGACAAAAAATGTTGAGGAGATGAGAAAGTATGTTGATAGTTACCGAACTACTTGGAAAGAGACGGGTTGCACGATAATGGCGGACGGATGGACAGACCAATGCAGGAGAACTTTGATTCATTTTTTGGTTTATTGTCCTAAGGGAACTGTTTTCTTGAAGTCTGTCGATACTTCAGATGCTTCGAAGACTGGAGAGATGCTTTACAAATTATTCAGAGAGGTGGTCTTATTTGTTGGTCAAGAGAACGTCATTCACTTTGTGACTGACAATGCCGCTAACTACGTGGCTGTTGGTCGCTTGTTGGAGCAGGAGTTCAGGACAATATTTTGGTCTCCTTGTGCGGCTCATTGCATTAACTTAATTCTCAGTGATATTGGTAAATTGGACGAGGTGAATGATATTGTGACTCATGCTTCGAAGATTACTAAGTATATCTATAATCATTGCTTTGCATTGAATTTGATGAGAAAATTCACTGGTGGACGAGAAATTCTACGCCCTGCTCCAACTCGTTTTGCTACTAATTTCATTGCATTGCAGAGTATTTTGACACAACAGAATGCTCTGAGGGCTATGGTAACATCTAGTGAATAGACTAGTTCAAGCACTGCAAAGGAAAGTAAAGCAAAAGAATTTGTGAAGCTGTTATTTGTGGATTCTTTCTGGTCTGAATGTGCAACCATAGTGCAGATTAGTGAGCCTCTTATTCGTGTGTTACGTATTGTTGATAGCGATGAAAGGCCTGCTCTGGGATTTTTGCTTGAAACAATGTACAAAGCTAGGGAAGAGATGTTGAAAAGATTCAATAAGAGAAAGAAGAAGATTGAGTCATATATCAACATTCTTGATGCTCGATGGGATAGGCAACTGCACAAGAACTTGCATGCAGCTGGGTATTGGTTGAATCCCAAATATCAATATGACTTGACCGAGATGGAGAAGAATAGAGGAACGGTTTCCGGTTTGCTAGATGTCATAGAGAGATACTCTTATGGGAAGCCCTCATTGCAGACAAAACTAACAAATGAAATGAAAATTTTTAAAAATGCTGAAGGTGATTTTGGACGAGTATCCGCAGTATCCGATCGCATCGTGATGGCCCCGGGTATGTTCTAAACACTGGTATTTTCAGTCATTGTGATTCTGTTCATTTTCTTATTCTAATTTTCTTTATATATGTCTAGATGAGTGGTGGATGTGGTATGGCTCGAGTGCACCAAATTTACAAAAGTTGGCTATTCGTGTTTTAAGCCAAACTTGTAGTGCCTCGGTTTGTGAGCGGAATTGGAGTTTGTTCGATCATGTTCATTCTAAGAAAATGAACCGACTTGAGCATCAACGGTTGAATGACCTTGTTTATGTCCATTATAATTTGAAGTTGCAACAAAGGTACATACAATTACTTCTCTCCATTTTTTCTTGCTTACTTTACTAGAAATTTTGTCTCATATTTAGATATTTGCTTTGTTTTGATGATCTATTGCAACTTGCAACATATAAATATACAAGAGATGTTTGTTTTGCAGGAACTACTTCAAGGGTAGAAATTATGACCCAATTGACTTCGAGAAGTTTGCTTCTTATTCTACATGGGTATTAGAGGATGAGCCATCGGCCCTATCAAATGAAGAATTGCGAACATTTAGACGGGATTTGCAAATGTGCATTCAAGAAAATGGAAATGATGGTACTAAATATTCTTATTTCATTCTGACTATTTTCATGATAGGTTGTATATTGTCATTTCATTTTTAGTAGTTATATTCCTCGTACAGATTCGTTGGATTTGAATTTGGAAGATCTTGATATGGATGATGGGGCCGAAGATAATATTGATGGAGGGAATGTCAATGACCAAGTCCAAGATAATACATTGTTTGAAGCTCCTGAAGCACCACATGATGTTGCAGTTGAAGACAATATCTGTGGAAATTATGGTGGAGATTGGACTGATTAGTTAGTCCTTGTTTGGTTTGATTTATCAACTTGTGATGGTGAACTGTGGCTTATCTTTATATTTTTTTCGTTGTTAATTTACGTGTGAGTTGTGCGAAGGTTAGACTGACACTTGTATGCTGAGGTTGTTGTGGTCTTATGAGTTGTAACTCATGTGTTGTATGTTGTTTCCAATCCATTCTCTCTTTAGGCGATTTCTTTTGACATTGGAAAAGTTTCAACTCTTGATTAATTGAGCACTGTCAAATGACTATCAGTTCTTTTCTATAAGTCATTTACAATCAGATGTAAATAATTTTTTCTTATATTTTTTTGGACACTTATTAATTATTATCTAATATATATTACCATTTTTTGTATTTTATATTATTTTCTTAAAATAATATTTATTTATTTATTTTAAAAATAAATAAGCGGTCCGACCCATCGAATCCCCGGTTGAACCCATGAACCCATGCCTTGGCCGGTTCGATATCCGATCCGGTTCTGATAACACTGCTTTATAACCATTCTTGCTGCTATATTATGGGTTCTTTTGTATCAGTTTTGGGCCATAGTTTTTTATAGATTATCTTTTATGGGCTTGATTTAAGGGACTCATTTCCAAGCCCATCAATTCTATTTAATGATTCCATCAACTTGAAGTCAAAATGCAATCCAAATGGATGGAATGATCATTATAACTCATGAAAATTATCACAATATAAATAGACGTAAAGAAAGCAGATGAGATATAGATTCTATTCTCGTATACCAAACAAAATATGAGAATTTACTTTTAGTAGTTTTTGTTAGTTAACTGTTTTTGCATTGTTTCTACAGAATTTACTACTCAACAGAGAACGGATGTCCTCAATCATTCTCCCCGTGAAAGGAGACACTTGAGCCAAGCTAATAATCAAGTTACGAACTACCTCAGAGTCAACCTCCACCACTAGTCTTCTTACGCCCAAAGACTACGTGTGCTCCAAACCAACGATGACAACCTACAATTCGGCCATAACTGAAGTGACCCATCCTACATTATGGATAAATCCCGACACCCATTGGCCATTGGCATCCCGAATCTCTCCCCTAGAGCCCGCTAGCCCAGAGATGAAGTAATTTCGGGTGGAGCAAGTGAAGAAAGGAAGACAGTAGACCTAAGGGCAACAAACTGAAGGAAATAGGGAGGGGACCGAGAGGAGAGGTCAACCAATTACGCCCGAGAGAGAAGGGATAATTTTTTTAGAAGATTGCTATATGTGAGAGGAGATGATAATCGGTCAATTAGCGTCATGGAAAAACGGGTATAAAAGAAAAGGCAAAACTGTTTGAATTGGATTACCAGACAAGGATTTCGAGAACTAGAGTGGAATTGGGTTGCTAGGTGCACCCGATCAAGGCCGGATGCTTTGGCACTATACGTAACAAAAGGTCTCAACCATGTCGAGATCTTTTGCGCTGATACCATCAATAATTTTTAAAATAGATAGAATTGGTTCACGCACAAAATAGTGTGGATGACGCTCTTATTTATAGATCATACATAATCTCAAGAAAGTTACTTCTACTAAATATATAAAGATTCCTCACAAATACAATCTCCTAAATATTATCTGATTTGATTCTCCATAATAATATCAGATATTATAATATCTTATTTGATTCTCCTTAATAAACTAATCAAATATCGATTCCGAGAAGATTTAGATCAGTCCACATACGGGCGGCCAGGTTAATGATCGAGCCATTTGAGAAGGTAGAGATCAGTCGTTGCACACCCGAGTGAAGCTCCTTTCTCTTTAGAGCCCATTCTTCTTTATCTCCCTTCGTGTCAAAAGCTAAGTAGAAATTCTCTGGTGGGACCACTTGAGTATGACTTTTCCCATTGAAAATTGAGTTTTTTTGCAATTGAATGGCCGACTCTAAATTCTCCAAGATTAGCAACTTTCCAATTGTAGTAATTATTCTCGTAATTGACCTGATTCTAGTGGTTTCACCTAAGTGCATCATGTTTGATATTATCAAATTTTCATCGGAATTATACATATTTGAATTCATTTCTAATATAAAAACACAAACTATTCAGTGATCGAACTCATGTCAAATATAAATCCAACTATTTTCCTTGTTAGCACCTTTTTTTTTGTTGGGGGAAGGGGGGTTGGGGTGTTGGAGGTTGGTGGTGGTTCTTTTCTGATTCTCAATGGATATCGACTCATTGTGTGGTCGATTTCAAATATGATTCCCCAATATTATTATCGCCAATCTTTCCTTTGTACCGAGATTTTTTAAATTTTTTATTTTTGGGACCAATACATATACATGGAAATTAAGGACCGATTTCATTTGGCCGGTAGTCAGAATTTGTTCAATTGGACTCGACGGAGACATAAAGTTATAACGTACGTATTAAATTAGGGAAAATTATTTAGGTGATACATAACCTTTTAAGTTATAATGCGGTAAAAAATCTTTTTTTTTGTAACAATTTGGTACAAAACATATCAAATTTATGAATATAAGAAGCCTTGACCCAATTTGGGTCAGTATCTTGTATATGTATTCGCACATTGATTCATGGAGGTGTCTCGATACATAGTGTATACACATGGTGAGAATATTATCTATGAAAAACAATGAATGCCAAAATATATTCTAATATACCCCTTCAATTTATTGAGGGCGCATACACTGACAGATTGCGACAATAAGACTGAAAAAAAAGGACATCGACAAATTCTTGGTCAGTCTATCGGCTAGTTGGTTAGAAATCGGGACATATCGCACCAACGGATCACCACACTAAAGATGCTCTCGCACAAAGTGATATTGACAACTATATTCTTGGACCTTTGATGTTCCACCGGGTTTGCAGCAAGATATGTAGCGTTGATATTGTCACAACACACTATAATCGGGCTCGGTGTAGAGCGGCCAATGTCAATGATGAGTTGTCGGATCCCTAATGTTTCCGCCACAACATACGCAAGTGCCCGATAATCAGCCTCCGTAGAACTCTTGGACACCGTGGGTTGTTTCTTGGACCGCCAGGATATGAGATTAGGGCCAACAAAGACAGCGTAGCCTGTGGTGGAACGCTTGGTGTCGGGACATCCAGCCTAGTCAGAATCAGTGTATGCAGTTACTTGAAGGTCAGTACACTGCTAGAGAATCAACCCATGATAGGAAGCCTTGCGAAGATACCGCATAATCCGCATTGCTGCTTGGAGATGGACCGTCTGAGGTACATGCATGAACTGGTTGACCAAGTTGACTATGAAACAAATGTCGGGCCGAGTAATGGTAATGTATTGAAGAACACCAACCATACTCCGATACTCAAGGGTCATCTAATAATTCCCCATCACTCAACGAAAGATTCGTATGAGATGGTAAATGTGTCTTAACCGCAGCCGATTTCTCTAGGCCAAAACGAGCTAGAATATCATAAATGTATTTTTACTAAGAAAGAAAGAGCGTATTATGTGATCGTTTCACCTGGACTTCGAGAAAGTAGTGCAGAGGACCAAGATCTTTCATGGCAAATTCAACATAAAGCATGCTAGTGAACAGATCAAGAAGAGATGAGTAACTCCCAGTTAATATGATGTCATCAACATACAATAATAAGAGAATGGAGTGATGGCCATTACGATAAATGAATAAAGATAAATCGATTGGAGTAGAGACAAACAGAAGAGAAAGCAAAAAAGTACTGAATCGTGTGAACCAAGCCGTGGGAGCCTGTTTCAGAGTATAAAGAGATTTATGCAAACAACACATATAATTAGGAAACAGTGGATGAACAAAGCCAAGATTTTGTTTCATGTATACTTTCTCCTGAAGATTGCCATGAAGAAAAGCATTTTTGACGTCAAGCTGGCGAATATCCTAGGATGAGGAGTGAGCTAATGATAATATAAGACGAATGGTAAAGGGTTTTACCACTGGGCTGAACGTGTCATGTTAGTCAATACATGTTTGCTGGCGAAAGCCTTGAGCTATTAATCGAGCCTTGTAACGGTCGATAGACCCATCTGCCCGATGTTTTACCTTGAACTTCCATGTGCTCCCAACTACATTAACCTTAGAGTTTTGTGGCATTAGGCTTCATGTTCCATTCAAAATTAGAGCATTGAATTCTTCCGCCATTGCATTTCACCAGTTGGGGTCCTTTGCAACCTGTGAGTAGCAAGTCGATTCTATGATTCGTGAAAAAGAAGTATGAGCAACGAAAATTTGGGGTTTGATCTTATAATCCGGGATTTGGACCTAGTGACCGTAAGGTGTTGATTATGTGGCATAGAGGGGCGCTGCTCAGAGGACTCGGCAGAATGAGAATGTTGTGAAGGATTCAATTTAGGAGAATTAGAGGATGATGGTGATGTGTTGGACTTCGTCGTAATGGGTTGAATAGAAGGAGATAGACTGGATAAAATGGGCTGCTCTGGACTGGGTTGGGATGCGAAAGTTAGACTGGCAAGAGCTGGCGTACTGCTCAGAACAGAGTTGGATGAGGCGGAGGGAGATGTGGGCTGAGCTAGGCGAGGCTCCAACAGATATCTGGACAGGAATTGATGGGTGCCCTTGTGGAGAGGTGGACTGAACTGGACAGATAGTTGGATTGAGCTAAAGTGAACCCTATTAATCCGGGCCGGAAGTAGCACAAGTGTGAGGCTAGGCTGCATGGACAAAGAGGCTGGAGGGAGAACTGATCGAACTACGGGGCATGTGCCTGTGGTGTGTTTGCTTGCTTTGACATGCAGTTGCAGGCATTGACAACTCTCAGGTATCCCTTATCACCATGCAATTGTATACAACTAGAAAGGAGGAAGCCATAAAATTTTATCCACACTATCTAGTGTTGCAAACTTTAAAGCTTGATATAAACCAATTATCTATCCATTAAGAGATCTAGCTAATTATGACCCGACTGTTTTTGAGCTAGTAAAAGCTCCTCCCTTGAAGCAAAAAAAGGGATAGATCCTAAACTGTTAGAAGAAAGGGTCTTGATGAGCAAACTATACGAGTTGCTAAAGATGTCACCGAGATTATTGGAAACAATGGCTGCATGAAAATAAGATGCTCCATATGCAAAGAAACTGGATATAATAAAAAGACTTGTAAAAAGAGAGGAGGTAGTGCTTCAATAGTTCTTTCAAACACATAGCAAGATCTGTCAAGTGGAAGCTCCAATCAACAAAATATTGTGAGTTATTGATAGACAAATATATTTCCTTAAATTCATTCATGTCAACAATCTAATTCTTTGGTTTGCATGCTACTTACAGAAAAAGAAGAGGAGAACATATGAAAGTGTTCTCGAGCCCCTATCTACCAATTCACATCCTCATAGATCAAAGTTCATCCAAAGCAATGTTGTCCATGTATACATATCCAAATCCCAACAAAAGGAACATTTCCAAAACAATGTGCCCTTTTACTTGGTAACTCTTGGCCATTTACTTATGTTTTAAAGCATGTTAATTTACTTTAACATTGTCTCATTTGTTCCACTTTCATAAGCTATTTATATCAATTTGTTATATCATGCTAAAAATTTTATATCATTTTGTTACATCTTAATAAAAGTTTTGTACCAATTCGTTACATCATATGCTAAAAAATTTAAATTTACGTAAGATACTACTTGTCACATCACGTGCTAAGTCAGAAAATGTTTATGGCGTCTGCGAAAATTGACAAAATGCACTAAATTAAAACAATTTGATACATTATGTACTAAATTATTATAAAATAAAAATTTTATACCATTACGGTTACAAATTAAAAGGTTTCGTGCCATCCCGGAGGAGGTTGCAATTGCATGCAAATATCTCGGCAGCAAACACGGAAAAAAAGACGAATTAATAATTACAATGATATACGTGGCAGACCTATGGCTTCCCGAATATTTAAATATTTTTTTCAGCATTGTGTTAAATCACGTGACCGATTTGAGAACATAACTTATTTCAAGATGATGTGCGGACCGTGTGCCTCGTATCATGTGATGAAAAAGGACAAAAAAACAACAATTACCGATATCGGATCATTATGTCTTACGTCACGGCACGTTTCGACAAGTCCAATTTTTAATTTGCCCAGCAGCTTGTCTTTTGCAGGCTTTCTCATTAACTAATCCATTAATCACAATTTCTTTTATTTTGACGAAATGAAAGAAATATATCCTCCCCTCGACTAAGAAGATCCAATAAAACTGATCCCAGATCAGTCCAACTAATAAATTACTTCTATGGCACAAAATATAGTAATTGTGACTTTAAATATTGCCATTCATTAGTCTCCTTTAAAATTTCTATATATTAAACTGATTAATTTTTCCTATTATTAAAAAAAGGGAAAATCACACTGTTGATCTTAATTGTTTGGCATTTTTTGACATTAAATTCTACAAGTTTCATTTCGAAAAATCAAGTTCTAAAAGTTTGAGAAAAATATTAGCAGTGGTCTTAAAAGTTTTAGAAAAGTGACACCAGTGACCCTATCCGTCAAGTGACCGTTAAGTGGAGTTAACGTCGTGCGTTTCGGCGACGTGGCCGTTAATGCGATAACGTGGCACGTTCCTATTGGATCAATTTTAAATCCACCAGTCTTGCTCATGCCGACCCGACTTGTTCCCGGTAATCCCATTTCAACTCGCCTTGACTTCCATCCCGTTTCAGATCTGTCTTCTTTCTTTCTTCTTCTTCTTCTGCTGCTGCTGCTGCTATGTCTTTCGGGTCCCAGTTCTTCATCTGCACTGCCAAGGCCGAGTGGCTGGACGGGAAGCACGTGGTGTTTGGGCAGATCGTAGAGGGGATGGACGTGGTGAAGGCGGTGGAGAAGGTGGGGTCGAGCTTCGGCAGGACCTCGAAGCCGGTGGTTGTCGCGGACTGCGGCCAGCTGTCTTAAATGGTGCCGCCTGAGATCTAGGTTAACCATGGCGGTGTCTTATGTCCGTACTCGTTTTTAATCCGTTTGCTTATGGTGTCTGGGTCTTTTTTTTTTTTCTTTTCTGGGGTTGGTTTATCGCATGTGTGATGAGGGGATGGATCGGGACTGGCTGTCTCTGTTATGAACGATGATGGGCTTGAGCTATTATTAACTTTGAAATAAGATAGAACTATGTCAGACATTTGGCCGCCATTGCTTCCTTCCAATTAGATGATTGATGATCTTCTGCAGTTGTAAGACGTAAATTTAATTAGCCTTAATAAGTCACAAAATTGAACGATAATTCAAATAGCTATTCGGACAAATAGAATACTATCAAATTAACTTAATTTCATTAGTATAGGAACTTGGAAATTCAAACCGAAACAAAGGCGAAACCGAAAGATACGAGAGAGAGCCGAGTCCTGTGTTAGACACAAACCCCTTGAAACAGAATTGTCCCCTCCTGGGTGCTTGAGGTTACGTGGACAATCGTTTCCCAGGATAAAACGGCAACAAGCGAAGCAGCAGCACAAACAGCAACGCTTCAGCGAACTCGAAGAGAAGCGTGAACACTTTTGAGGTCGAATTTTCTTCTTGTTTTTCAATCGGCTATAGGAAGCAATGGAAGGCAGGAGACTTTTTCTCTTGTTCTCCTTCCTTTTTGCCGTGTGCCCCTTTTATAGACTATGGGTTCCATCCGTTATATGACTCTTCCTATTCTCCATTTATGGGGAATAATTCACATATATTCAATATACATGTTAATGACATTTGATTATTCATGAATGCAATCCATTCATTTCTTGTAACCGCCAAGAAAATCAAGAGTCATTAGCTCGTGAGCAATTTCCTCATTCACCCATTAGCCATAATTTCCAACAATCCCCCACATGAATGGAAATTGTTTTGTTTCGACTCGTAAATAGTGTTCACCAGTTGAACCTGTATAGGATAGGTAGGTGTCACCACCCTTGAACCTTCCCTTGTGAAAATGCATGTACTTTACTAGCAGTCCAATAGACACGATGTCCTTGAATTGTTCTGCTGTTTTGTGTAAAGATATTACACACCTCACACAAGATTCAACTGACTTCCTTCGGTTCTCATAGTTGTGTCCTTTTTTTTTTTTGCCATGGAACACCGTTCTGGTTCTGCGAGAGTTTCTGAAGAATTAAGTCCATAAAAATTCTCCTCTAAAGCGGCCTCACTTTTCTCTCACATAGGTGATTTCACATATCATTAAAGCAATTTAGATTGCTAGCCTTATCCGTTTATCACTGTTTCATCAAGGAATGGTCCAGGGATTTTCTCCCCTACAGTGATTTGATTCGATTCTATAACTTGGTTGTCCCATTGAACCTAGATCTTGGGATCTCCAGTCAGCTAGGTTGGGTGTCCGCTATAAAACCTTTCCTCTAATGGACTTTAGACCCATTCCCTTTGACAACTTCTCAAACTGCTCTTTACTTAACCCTTTGGTTAGCGGATCCGATATATTATCCTTTGACCGCACGTAGTCAATAGATATAATTCCAGTTGAGATCAGTTGTCTAATGGTGTTGTGTCTACGACGTATATGTCTAGACTTACCATTATACATATTACTTTGTGCCCTTCCAATTGCTGTTTGACTGTCACAGTGGATACAAATTGGTGGCACAGGTTTTTCCCATTGAGGAATGCCCTCTAGAAAATGGCGTAGCCATTCAGCTTCTTCTCCACATTTATCCAGAGCAATAAACTCAGATTCCATTGTGGACCTAGCGATAATAGTTTGTTTCGAGGACTTCCATGAAACTGCTGCACCTGCTAGTGTGAACACATATCCACTAGTGGATTTTGAATCCGTTATATCAGATATCCAATTCGCATCACTGTATCCCTCTAGGACAGCTGGATATCTAGTATAGTGCAGCCCGTAATCTCGAGTGTATCTAAGGTATTTGAGTACCCTGACAATTGCCTTCCAATGGTCTCCACTCGGATTACTCGTATATCTACTGAGTCTACTAACCGAGTATGCAATATCAGGCCTAGTACAACTCATCAGATACATCAGACTTCCAATGACCCGCGAGTATTCTAACTGAGAAATACTCTCTTTTCTATTCTTTGATAGATGAAGATTATTGTCTATTGGAGTCTTTGAAATTCCAGAATCATTTTTGGTAAATTTTTCCAGAATTTTATCTATGTAGTGTGACTGACTCAAAATTAGTCCATCTGATGTTCTCATGATTTTAATTCCTAAAATCACATCAGCGAGTCCCATATCTTTCATATCAAATCTTGAATTCAACATATTCTTCGTAGATTTGATCATTCTGTCATCACTACCAACAATGAGTATGTCATCCACGTAGAGACATAAAATGACGTAACCATTTTCTGTTTCTTTAATGTATACACATTTATCACACTCATTGATTTTAAATCCTTTGGAAATCATTGCATTATCGAATTTTTCGTGCCACTGTTTTGGCGCTTGTTTTAACTCATACAATGATTTGACCAATTTACAGACTTTCCTTTCTTTTCCTGGAGCCACGAACCCCTCGGGTTGTTCCATATAGATTTCTTCATCTAAATCTCCATTTAGGAAAGCTGTTTTCACATCCATTTGATGAACTTCCAAATTACGCAATGCCGCAACTGCAAGTATCATCCTAATGGAATTTATTCTTGTCACAGGAGAATAAGTATCAAAATAGTCCAAGCCTTCCTTTTGCTTGTATCCCTTAATTACAAGCCTGGCCTTGTACTTATCAATGGATCCATCTGCTTTCATTTTCCTTTTAAAGATCCATTTGGATCCTAAGGGTTTACAACTAGTGGGGAGATCCACTAATTCCCAAGTGTGATTTCGCAGAATCGAATCAATTTCACTTTTGATTGCCTCCTTCCAAAGAGGTCCCTCAGAGGAATTTACTGCTTCAGCATAGCTTTGTGGTCCATTTTCTAACAAATATGTCAGAAAATCATTCCCGAATGATTTTTTCAATTCTAGCTCTTTTGCTGCGTCTAGGTTCAATCTCTTCATCCGAACCCTGCCTTTCATGATCTACGTCATGAAGTCCATCATTCATAGTGCACGAGGTTCGTTTTGATGAACTCGATACCTCATTCAATTTACATGGAAATACATCTTCAAAGAACGATGCATTCCTTGATTCCATTATCGTGTTCTTGTGTATATCGGGAATCTTAGATTCATGCACAAGAAATCGATAAGCACTACTGTTATGTGCATAGCCAATAAAGATGCAGTCCACCGTCTTAGGACCGATCTTTACTTTCTTTGGTGCCGGAACGACTACTTTTGCCAAACACCCCCACACTCGCAAGTGGTCGTAGGATGATCTCCTACCTCTGAATAATTCATAAGGTGTCTTTTCCCTTTTCTTTCGAGGCACCTTATTTAATAGGTAATTGCTTGACAATATTGCTTCACCCCACATATTTTGAGGTAATCCTGAACTTAATATCATCGCATTCATCATGTCTTTCAATGTGCGATTTTTGCGTTCAGCAACACCATTCGATTGAGGTGAATAGGGTGCAGTCACTTCGTGTATAATTCCGTATTGTGCACAGAATTCCCCGAAAGGCGTTACATATTCGCCTCCTCTGTCACTCCTCAATCTCTTGATTTTCTTGTTGAGTTGATTCTCAACTTCATTTTTATAGAGAACAAATTTCTCTATGGCCTCATCTTTGCTTTTCAACAAATATACGTAACAGTATTTTGTACTATCATCGATAAAGGTAATAAAATAATTATTACCACCTCTTGTTGTTGCGAACTTTAAATCGCATACATCACTATGAATTAGATCTAGTGGCTCGGTGTTCCTTTCAATCGTTTGAAAGGGTGATCTTGTCAATTTTGCCTCAACACAAATTTCACATTTGTGCCGTGAATCAATTTGGAATGTAGGTATGTGATTCAAGTTAATTAATCTACGCAAAGTATTATAATTAACATGACCCAGTCTTCCATGCCACAAATCAGGAGACTCAATCAAATACGCAGAAGAACCAGAATTCTTATTGATTATGGTCATTACATTGAGCTTAAAAAGCCCGTCACATACATATCCCTTTCCTACGTACATTCCAGACTTGGACAGAATAACTTTGTCCGACTCAAAAACCATCCTGAACCCATGTTTGTTCAGCAATGACCCGGAGACTAAATTCTTCCGAATCTCAGGTACGTACAATACATTGTTCAGAGTCAACTCCTTTCCTGAAGTCATCTTTAAGACTACCTTTCCTTGACCTTCAACAGCAGAATGGGCAGAGTTTCCCATATAGATCCTTTCCCCAGTGACCGGTTCGAGCATAGAGAACAGGTCTCTATTTGAGCACACATGTCTGGTGGCACCGGTATCAAGCCACCATTCCTTTGGGTTGGACCCAATGAGGTTCACCTCTGAAACCACAGCAGATAGGTTGATGTCTGCCACATCTCGAGCCATTTCATTGACCACGTTTGCTTCATGATCCTTTTTCCTTTTTGGGAGCCTGCAGTCAGCAGATCTGTGACCTTTCTTGTCACAGTTGAAGCATTTCCCCTGAAACTTGGGCTTGAAGACTCCTCCATTCGTACCCAGCTTCTTCTTGCCTTTTTTGTTCTTAGAGCTTTGCCCTTGCTCCATGACATTTACCTTAGCAGCAGGGAGGATGAGATCCTTTCCGGAGTTTTTATTGTCTTCTTCAATTCGAAGCTTGACAACAAGATCTTCCATGTCATCTCCTTTCGCTTATGCTTCAGATAATTCTTGAAATCCTTCCAACCAGAAGGCAGTTTCTCAATGACAACAGCCACTTGGAAGGATTCACTTAGAGCCATTCCCTCAGCCTGAATCTCATGTAAGAGCACTTGCAATTCCTGCACTTGACTCATTACGGTCCTTGAATCCACCATTTTAAAATCGAGGAATCGTCCGACGAGAAATTTCTTCGCACCGGCATCCTCTGATTTATATTTACGGTCCAAGGATTCCCATAGTTCCTTTGCCGTCTTAAACCCCTGATAGACACTATACAGGGAATCATGAAGACTATTCATGATATAATTCCGGCAGAGATAGTCGGAGTGCTTCCAAGCGTCAACCGCACTGAGAGCCTGCACATCTGACTCCCCCACAGATAGGGTTGGAGCATTTTCAGTCAAAAATCTTGCAAGGTTCAGAGTTGTGAGGTAGAATAGCATCTTTTGCTGCCACCTCTTGAAGTTCAACCCATTGAACTTCTCGGGCTTCTCGACATGGTTCACAGGGACCATCGAGGGAGCAGCCACGTTTTGGCTAACCAAATGGTTAGGCAAGATAGGAGCAGGGCCGGAGCCAGTAGTCTGGCTTCCGTTGGTCGTATCTCCATCGTTCCCCGACGCCATTCGAATCGTTCAAATAACAAGATTCTGTTTCAAGATTGTAAGACGTAAATTTAATTAGCCTTAATAAGTCACAAAATTGAACGATAATTCAAATAGCTATTCGGACAAATAGAATACTATCAAATTAACTTAATTTCATTAGTATAGGAACTTGGAAATTCAAACCGAAACAAAGGCGAAACCGAAAGATACGAGAGAGAGCCGAGTCCTGTGTTAGACACAAACCCCTTGAAACAGAATTGTCCCCTCCTGGGTGCTTGAGGTTACGTGGACAATCGTTTCCCAGGATAAAACGGCAACAAGCGAAGCAGCAGCACAAACAGCAACGCTTCAGCGAACTCGAAGAGAAGCGTGAACACTTTTGAGGTCGAATTTTCTTCTTGTTTTTCAATCGGCTATAGGAAGCAATGGAAGGCAGGAGACTTTTTCTCTTGTTCTCCTTCCTTTTTGCCGTGTGCCCCTTTTATAGACTATGGGTTCCATCCGTTATATGACTCTTCCTATTCTCCATTTATGGGGAATAATTCACATATATTCAATATACATGTTAATGACATTTGATTATTCATGAATGCAATCCATTCATTTCTTGTAACCGCCAAGAAAATCAAGAGTCATTAGCTCGTGAGCAATTTCCTCATTCACCCATTAGCCATAATTTCCAACAGGTTCATGATCTGATCCGATTGACGATCTCCTCGTTTGTCCCATTCTTGTGATCTTCGTCGCTATTTCATTCTTAGTCAATGTCAAGATGTATTTTATATCCGGCCAAAGTTAAAAACATTCAGAGACAAAATTAGTACTTTTTTTTATCCATAGACAAATTGCCCTTGACAATATTTGCCATTTCCGAAGCATTAAGAAAATGCAGGAGCATCCCAATTTCAGTGACAACTGAGAGAGAGAGGATGCTGAAATGGGTGTGCCTAAGGAAGTGAGGAGTGTAACTTACTTCATGATGGTGTACAGATCACGAGACTGTTCCGTCGATGACGATGATTGAACCGGTTTCGGTGATATTCTGATAAGCAAGTGATGGAAGAAGAAGAAGAAGTCAAGTCGGGTTGAAATGGGATTACCGGGTGCAAGTCGGGTCAGCTTGAGCAAGACGGGTAGATTTAAAATCTATCCAATAGAAACGTGTCACGTCATCGCATTAATGGCTACGTCGTCGAAACGGACGGCGTTAACTCCACTTAACGGCCACTTGACGGATAGGACCACTGGTGTCACATTTTCAAAACTTTTAGGACCACTGCTGACACTTTTCCTAAACTTTAAGAACTTGATTTTTCGAAGTGAAACTTATAGGATTTAATGTCAAAAAATGCCAAACAATTAGGATCAAAAGTGTCATTTTCCCTTAAAAAAATGCTATGATAACAATTTAGGACTTTACTTCAAATATTTAATACATTTTTTAAGTATTTAATATTTTTATTGTTGGTGATTAATTGTGCAAAATCTAAATACTTTAATTGAACTAAATACTTTAATTGAAAATATCAAACATGTCACTATGTTGTGCTTGATGTAACCGTGATGAATTACATGATGAGGTGAACTATGGAAAATTTTCAAGTGGCTTACAATTAGATATTTTCCAACAATTCGCTCATCCCATTCTTCAAACTTTACATAATTACACCGACATTTTTGTCGCACTCCTAACCCATCGTCATAGAGGTACATATAATGCATCTTTAACAATATGCATGTGCAGGGCAAAATTGTTTCAACATATACATATAGCAGAAAACCATCAGGGAGATCATATGGAGGGCATCAATAAGAAGAACAAGAAGATCGGAATCATTGGGGCGGGCATAAGCGGCCTACTGGCCTGCAAGTACGCCCTCTCGAAGGGCTACACCCCCCTCGTGTTCGAGTCCCAGAGCACTATCGGGGGCGTGTGGACCACGCCGCTGGAGACCACACTTCTCCAGACGCCCCGAGAGCTGTTCCAGTTTTCGGATTTCCCGTGGCCTGCAGAGGTCACTGAGGATTTCCCGATCCACTACCAGGTCATGGGCTACATCCGATCCTACGCGGACCGGTTCAGGCTCATCGAGCACGTGCGGTTCAACTCCAAGGTTGTGCAAATCGAATATAGAGCTGCTGCCGGAGGAGAAGAGGAGATGGAAGGATGGCACTATTGGGGTGGGAGTGGCGAGGCTTTTGGCCCTTCAGGCAATTGGGAGCTCACTGTGGAGGACACTGTTAGTCACACGACCGAGGTATTTTGCAATCACTGTGGAGGAACATATTAGTTAACGACGTTGCGGATATCTTTGGAATGCAAACCACATAATGAAATACGAACAACTTACGATCCTTGCAGGTGCACGAAGTGGACTTTGTGATCCTTGCAATTGGGAGATTTAGCGACGTGCCGAACTTCCCGGAATTCCCACCGGGAAAGGGGCCAGAGGCTTTCCGTGGAGAGGTTGTTCATTCTATGGACTATGCCGCCATGGATTTCGGAAGCGCTGCTGCTTTTGTCAAGGGCCGCCGGGTCGCCATCGTCGGATTCCAGAAGTCAGCACTTGATATAGCTGCGGAGTGCTCAGCTGCCAACGGTTGTCTATTTTAGCTGGTCCCTTTCGACTTTTCATTGTTGAACCCTCCATACTCTGACAATTTTCGAATAATCACGTAATTGCCCCGCAGTCTGACGGTCGGAGTTACAGTTAACCTCCTCGACTTTAGTCAATTCTACGAAGTTTTACTCCGGATAAGTTAATGTAATCAGAAACAGCAATATATCCGAACAACATGCTAAAGGTCTTGTGTAAACTATTAGGAGAGTGATGACTAATATTTTTCGGAAGGATGCTGCCTGTTGAAAGTTCTTTCTTGAAAAGATATTGAGGTGTAATGTAATATCTTGTATGATCAACAAATTCCAAGGAGTTATAAGAGTGATTTGATGTGCAGGTGCGGCGCTCCCATGCACGGTTGTGTACAGAACAGAGCATTGGAACGTACCGGCCTACATGCCGTGGGGAGTGCCCTTAGCTCTCCTTTATCTCAATCGCTTCTCCGAGTTTCTTCTCCACAAACCGGGGGAAGGGCCCCTCCAAAGTCTGTTGTCGACAGCTCTGTACCCTGTGGTATGATCATCCTCGAACTAAGATCTTGAGATATTGTAAGTTCGTTTCATTTTTTTTCATTTAACAAAATAAAAGTTTGGCTCATCTCGGTGAATATCATATGTATAGATCATGTGTGTTTCTGAATATGTATGCATAGTAATTCTATGTGAAACATATTGTTGTTCATCCGGCTATGGCAGAGATTGGGTATCTCCAAGTTCGTGGAGAGTTACATCAGATGGAAGCATCCCCTGGCGAAGTTTGGGATGGTGCCGAAGCACAACTTCCTCCAGCAGATAAGCTCGTGTCTAATCTCGACTGTGCCCAAGAAGTTTTACGACAGGGTGGAGGAAGGGAGCATCAAGCTACAGAAGTCTCAGAACATAGCATTCTGCAGCGAAGGCATTCTTCTCGATGGCGAGAGCTCACCCCTTGAGATGGATCTCGTGATATTTGCTACCGGATTCAGAGGCGACGTGAAGCTCCGGAAGATTTTTAAGTCACCGAGGTTTGCCAAGTGCATCGCTGGGCAGGATGATGCTTCAGTTCCTCTCTACAGGTGAGCCAACCCAGGAACTAGAACAATGACTTTGATACCATGCTGATGCAGATTAAAATTTTCGCATATTCGAGCATTCTGTTTACTATCTTTTGAAGTTTTCTGTTTTACCTCCAGGCAGTGCATTCACCCAAGGATCCCCCAACTGGCAGTACTCGGGTTCTCCGAGAGCGTCTCGAACCTGTACACCTCCGAAATACGGTGCCGGTGGCTGTTCGAGCTGCTTGATGGCACATTCAAGCTCCCGAGCATCAAGGAGATGGAGAAGGACATCGAGGATTGGGACAGTTTCATGAAGAGGTACTCTGGCAAGTACTACCGCAGGTCATGCATCGGTGCCCTTCACATATGGTACAATGACCAGCTCTGCAAGGACATGGGATGGAACCCCAGAAGGAAGAAGGGGTTCTTCGCCGAGCTGTTTGAGCCCTATGGTCCCTTGGACTACGCGTCCCCCTAACTTCGTTGAGAAAATGAATTCCCGGATTAATGATCGGCAAGCGGAGGAACCATTGGACCAGATGCAACGGAAGTTAATTCCCATAGTCACATTTTTAACTTCTCTTGGTCGCATCTTTCCTTTGTTCTGAATCAAGATAGAAGTTGGACATTTGGACCGCAAACAATATCATAACCATGATCTGTACAAATGCATGTAGTTGAGATCTCTTAGTATGTTGATCCAGAAAAATTATGAATTCGAGCAAAATGCCATCAATGTCACTAGCCTTCTTACAGTTATTTGTTTCTACTCAGACATCAGATGAATCAGATAAAACACACGTCAGCCTAGTTGGGTAACTATACACACAAGCGACTGGGGAGACTTCCAAATATGAAATAAAAAGCATCTCAGTGCATATTGAAGAGCGTTTGCAGGATCAAAATCAAGACCAGCGCAGACTTCCAATTGAACACTTGCAATCCATTTATCGCAGCATCATCGCTCTGAGCTGTTCATCGACAATGACAGAGAAAAGACAATGATGCCATATGTAACTAATTTTACAAGATTCAGGTAACTTGGTTGAGAGTCAAAGGTTCTGTCTTGGAGATAACTGGACAGGTGGAATCAGTGGAAGTCGTGATCAGGGGACTAAGGATAGCTTGGCTTGTGTAACCAGCATAAGCGCCAGTTGTGCTATTACAATCAGTCAGTCTCGTGTACCTGATGTACAACTCCGTGCCCCCGCATTACATGGATGGCAAGAGGCAACCAGTTCGATGTTATGATGCCAGAGAGCTGATACTGTAACCTGCAGCCAGTGTAAACATGAGGAACCAGACTCAGATTGCCAGAAATAGGAAGAGACTTGGACCAACCTATATCCAATTACAGAAAGAAAGTTTCCCTAGTAAGTCGCAGACATCTAGTTATTGAGGAACCCTATAGGCTTGTCACATTGCCACATGATATACCCTTTACATATAAGATTTTCTACACCGAGTGGCAGCTTCACTCGATAGAGTTGTGGGCAGTGAATGTAACTGCAGTACTTGGGGAAACATTGGACGAACTTATGTATGTACGACTGACCACAAAAGCAAAAAAGCTTTTCTTCTTTTTCTCTAAGTGATGATGCTATATAGAACAAAATTACATTACTGTAAACATTACATTACATTACAGTATACAATAAAAATGGGTCCCTATGACTGAAAGAGCGAGTTTTTGTCTTTTCTACATACAGGTACGTAGGCCTTTTTTTTTTTTCGATTACAAGGGAGGTTCACGAGGCAAAGAGATGCGCCACTACGCTATACCCTTTCTTGATATCCGTAGGCCCTTTACATACTTTAAGCACGTTTCTGTCTTTTTGACCCTCCTCCGTCCAATTTTACAAATAAAGTAAAATTGCACAATGAAGACCAAGAGGAGGCTGCTTCCTCTCCCAACTCCCCAGGTCGGTTCCCCTTAGCATCACCTTCCATTTCATCCCTAAAACATACATTGCAAGGCAAATTAGTCCCTGAAATAAATTATGTGTACTAATTAGTCCGAACGTTTCAAATGTTAGAACTAATTGGTCCTTCCGTTCGAATAAATGCAGGTCCCTGACGGAGTTTGCCTCTCACGACCGTTAACTGGCACAGTGAGTCTGTACCTTCCTGTCAAGCCTTCATCCCTTTCCCTTTCCCTGTTAAAACAATAGAAAACCCTAAAACCCAACAAAAGAAGAACGCAAAACAGCAAAAATACTTTCTTCCTTCTCGAGAAGCTAGAACAGTAGCAGCAGGAGAATCGGGAGGTGACACAAAACAGCAAAAATCACGATTGCAACATCGGAAAACGACCAACAATTACAATTGATGTCTGTTTTGTGGGGAGAGACAGTTTTATAGGCATTTTGTTGTTTGCACCAAGACTGGTATATCAAAAGCTTGTTTAATGCCATGATGCTACCTCCAGTCAATTCGAATTTTGATCTCACAACACAGCTTGCTCTTTGATAACTGCAGATTATATTGTTTCATCGATGCTTGTTTTCTTACAAATTGAGTATAGTATTCTTCTCTTTTCCTTTCTATTGGAAGCTTATGAAGAACTAGGAATGTAAAAATTTCATACAAATCGGAAGCCGAATTTTGGCCAAAGCAAGAACAGAAGCAGGGAGGATCCACAGACCCTCTCCGCAGATCAACCCGGATGCAATCGCCGGAACCATCAGCTCTGCCTTTTTTGGGTTAATCTTGTTCCAGACGAACACAATCAAGCTCCCCGAACACATGTCAACGGTGAAGTACGCCCCCACAAGGAAAGGTGGGGCCATGGCCATGGGAAGGGGCATTCACTTCTCGATCTTTTCGGGTGAGAGATCCCTGATGAGGTTCACCAGAACTGCAAACCCGAAGAACAGGTAGCAAAGCTGGAGGCAGTGGTTTGGCAGGGCAGACAAGCCCTCGACTCCTAGAATGGCCATGTTTCGGTAGATCAGAGCATAAGGTGCCTTGAACTCCCCATCGGGATTTCCCACATCGAAAGCCTTGTAGAAGAGGAAGAAGCTGAGGGGCGCTGTGAGGCACCCAATGGCGCTCCCAATGACCTAGCTGAGGAACACGGCTCGCGGGGATGAGAGTGTGCAGTGGGCCGTCTTGAAGTCCTGCATAAATTGCACGATTGCAACTTCGGAAGATCACAGGCGACACTCTAAATTGCAGAAATCTTGAGGCATTTGGTCGAATTTGATGATTGGAGTAAAAGCGGGTGGTTCAATTAGGGTTTGATCGGATTTTCGAAAAGCTCCAATTTGGGGCGGGAAGGAAATTTTTTTGTTGGGGGGGGGGGGAGGGGGGGTGTGGTTTGACTTTCTGGGACGGCCTCACTGTGTGAATTAACGGCTGAGAGGCAAACTCCGTCAGGGACTTGCATTTATTCGAACGGAAGGACCAATTAGTTCTAATGTTTGAAGCGTTCGGACTAATTAGTACACATAATTTATTTCAGGGACCAATTTGCCTTGAGGTGTATATTTCAGGGACGAAATTGTCAATTCTGTCCTTCAATTTTTCTCCTTTGGTCGAATCCCGCTGGTGGCATTTTCTCCCCCTTTTCTTTTCCTCTTTTTGTTTTTTTCCCCTTCTTTCCCATTCGTTGGCTGGTTTTTCTTTCTTTTTTTCCTTTTTCCCCCTCTCCTTCCTTTTGCTATCAAAATGATCCCATTTTTCCTTCCTTACCATTTTTTTTCTTAATAGCCTTTACAATTATTCATAACCATTTGCAAAGGTTACTAACCTAATGGATTTCCCAAATCTAGAAATATTCAAAAATTTGATATTATTCACTTAATGCTGTCACCTAATAAATTTAAATACCTCCTAGATGTAGTGTATTTAATTTTAGGATTTTATATTTGATAATATAATTGAATGTGATTATGTTTAATTAATATTCAACATTTTGACATTATTCACTTAATGATATCATCTAATAAATTTTAAAATACCTCCTAGATGTGGTGTATTCAACTTTAGGGTTACATATTTGATAATATATATGATCCTAAATCGAATGAAATTAAGTTCAATTAATATTCAAAATTCTGATGTTATTCACTTAGTGATATCATCTAATAAATTCAAAAATACCTCCTAGATGTGGTGTATTCCACTTTAGGGTCCCATATTTAATTATATATATATATATATATGATATGATCCTAAATCAAATGAAATTATATTTAATAAACTATAAAAATTAATACATAATTAATAAATATATATATCTCCGCGGCGAAGCATGGGTTTTTGACCTAGTATATTAATAACTGTTCATCAAACTTCAAAAGACAAACCTAAAGCACACATCGCACTACTTCATTAAGCCTGAATTGAGTTGCAAATTCGTAAGCAATTATCTTGTAATTAATATTTGAAACTCAAAGGGTTTTTTAAACACACTTTTGGAATTTGGGGACGAATATATATATATATGTGTGTGTAAGCTGCATCCCATAATAAATGGGATTATAAAAGTAATTTTATGTATAGTATAAGGTCAAAAATGCACATATCTAAATAAACAATGATAAATGTATACAAAATTAGGACTAAATTAGTAAATGCATATAAATCAATAAATATTTAATAGTTTTATTACACAAGCACATTCTTGATTTAAAATATATAATCTCAAAATTTATTTATAAAAAATACAATTTCTTAAAATAAATGTTTGTAAAAAACTTTTTGATATAATTAGTAACTAAAA
Source organism: Punica granatum (assembly GCF_007655135.1). Taxonomy (NCBI): domain Eukaryota; kingdom Viridiplantae; phylum Streptophyta; class Magnoliopsida; order Myrtales; family Lythraceae; genus Punica; species Punica granatum. The sequence continues at coordinate 14,978,709 of NC_045130.1, forward strand.
GAAAAATCTATTATATACAATAGGTATGTTTAAATATTGAACACTTTTGAAATAGTAATATATAAATCTATCTAAAAATTATTAAAAATAGATTATTTTCATTTCTTTTTTTAAAAAATATCTATTACAATTTTTTAGAATTTGATATGGAAGAAAATGTAATATGTTTTCTAAGTAATATCATTTTCCATCCATATTTGGTATTATAATACATTTTTCAATTATTTTGAATTTGTTATTGTATGGACTAATATTTGAATGCTTTCAATTTTAAAATATATATAACTTAATGAAAATTTCAATTAAGATGTCAAAATTTTTAAAAAACCATCTAAAATAATCACTCTAACAATAACATATGCATCACAATCGGCAAAAAAAAAAAAGCTAGTGCAATATATTTTAATTCCATACAGTGGTTGCATGTGCATACAATAAATTAATATGATAAGGGTAGATTCCACGCTACCCTTTAAGTTTTGCAAAATGCCCTACACAAAAAAAAAAAGCTCTACCCAAAAAAAAAAAAAGAAGTAGCAAAATGCGGCGCCATCCCATATCTTGTAATAGGTGCTTTTGAAGATATGGCAGTTGATTTTTTTTTTCTGTGAACTATGGCAATTGACTTAGAATAACTAGACTCGTACCTGTGCTACGCGCGGTATTACAAAAGCATTTTATGTGATCACTTGAAATATATCTAATAAAATTTAATTTATTTTTTAACTGTTCTTCTAAAATATAATTATTTTATGACTTTTTCAAAATATATAGACATTATTTTATAGGAGCTTAAAGAAGAAATTTATTTATTAGTTTTAATATTAACTCACAATGAAAATTTGAAAATAAAATAAATCAACTGAAGAAGTAGAGAAAAAAGGGGGAGGGAACCGTTGAGAGACAAAGGCTTGGTTTGGAGTGTTGTTGCTGATGAGAAGTACCGAAACAAATTGCTGAAAAGTAAGTACTGATTTCATAATAAATTAAATTGTTTGGAATAAACTAATTGAAAACTGTTAAAAGTAAGAAAAAAATTATTAATATTTGAAATAGAATAAGTATAAACATATTTTATAAGTAGCTATAATTTGTTTGAGAAAATCGCATTTGCAGCCGCAATTTTGGCCCAAATCGCAGTTTCAAAAACTCACACTAAACACCAACTCTTCCTAAAATTATAAGAAAAATTAATTATGAAACCTCTCACCGCACTCTAAACGAACTAAAAGAGAGTTAGATTGGAGAAAAAGATTATTGAGAAAGTGGAAAGTTATTTAGGTGGTTGATAAAAATACGAATTTACCATTTTATCCTTTTAACTTTTAATAATTTAATTTTTATTAAGTTACATTAACTATTTTGTGATGGGTATTTTTGAAAAATAGGAATCTTATCCCAACTAACCTACTTCTCCTATCTGTAATATAAATTAATAATAACGAAAACGGTATTCATGCATTAGTGAATAAATAAGAGAGGGAGTGGGAGAAAATTAAAGGGAAGTTGAGAATGGGTAGTTGAAGAAAAAAAAAATTTCGGTGGAAAGTAGTTGAAGAAAATTTGAAATTATTTGTTTACCCACAATTTCCTTTTAATTTAACGACTATCAATTTTTAAAATTTTATTTTTGATGGGCAATTGTGGGAGAATGTAAGTTAGACAAACTAACTTTCTTCTTACATATAATCTAGAATCATGCCCGTGCTATGCACAATTTTACATAATTTTTTTGTCGCATTATTAGTCATGATTACAACATATGAAATTTTTACATGTATTATTTGAATAATTTTAGAAAATTATAAATATAATTTTTTCTATTAGATTTATTTTATTAATGAGATTAATATTTGTGAGGTTAGAAAGAGAAGCGGGAGAGAGGGAGGGATAGGTGTGAGAGAGAAATGGGGAGGGGTGGTTATTGTCTTGAATTTATTATTTAACCCTTTTTTTCTCATTTAATGGTTCCTAGTTTAAGATGTTATTTTATTATAGGTATATTTGGAAAGTGAAAGTTAGATGAAAGTTTTCTCTTACTTTTTGAGTATTATAGATAACTAGACGAACGCACCCACACGCTATGCATGGAAAAAATAAAAAAGAGAAATGATTAAAAAATTAAAAAGTATCGATAATGACTCGAGTTACGCATAGATTTTATTTTTCTCTCGCCACACATGTTAAAGTAAGCGAAGAGATAAATGTATTGTGAAATTCTAAAATTGTAACCTACGAAACGTAGCTTTTCTAAATTACTATTGTAAAATTTTGAAAGTACACGCTGCATCTACGTATCCAATTAAATATTTTACTTGATTATCTCACTAAAATAGATCACTTAAAAGATTTTATTACTTGATTATCCGATGGCCACCACGTACCGTAGGATAGATCCCGACTGATACACTAGATGAGATTTTAAATTCACTAACAACCCCAAAATGGCCAAGGCTTTCAAACCCAAACCCGCACGACCTCTGCTTTGTCCTATTTCAGTTGGCTATATCAGTTTTATCAGAATCGGACCGAATCGGCCGATTCGACTGGTCGGATCAGAAATCGGACCTATGTCCGATCCGATTTGCTTAAAAACCAGAAATACATAAAAAAATCGGTGAACCCAAAAAATCGGTCGGTTTTTAAGTAAACCCATCGAACCCATTTGAACCGGTCGGTTGCATGGGTTTGGAAATTTTAAATGAAATCCGAATCGAAACCTCCCGACCCGAAATGGAAAACGAGCAAATTGCAGAATTGAATAAAAAAACCCTAGGCTTCTTCCTTCTGTTCTTCATTTTCGTTGTTCATCTTCACTCTTCTCACCTCAGTTCATCAGTGAGGCAGCTTCTGTGATTGCAGAGCTCGAGCGTCGCTCTCGTTCTTCATCTTCGCTCTTCGCTCTTCGCTCTTCGTTCTTCAGCTTCGCTCTTCTGCTTCGAGCTCAAGCATCGCAAGATTCCTCTTCTCCTTCGAGCGGCAGAGTCCAGACCCGAGTCCTTCCTATTCTCCTTCGAGCGGCGGCTTCTGTGATTGCAGAGTCCAAAGTCTCCAGACTCCAGACGACGGTGCGGCAACTCCTGAAACGGCAGTAGGCACATCGTGACCTCTACAGGCAAGGCACGGTTCGAGCTTCCCCTTCCTGTTCTCCTTGACAATATTTGTGGAAATTATGGTGGAGATTGGAGTGCATGGAGGTGCTGATGATATTCTATTAGCAGATCTAATCTGATTTCTCTGCCGTAATTGGATTATACCGGTTTGAATTTGGGCGAATCTGAAAACTTTTTGGTTTCGCCGGTGGTGTAATTGAGGATATGGGGCTGTTCCATTTGAGGATTTGAGTTATGATTCAAATGGTTTGTGTAATTCATCCCAATTCATTGATGTATTGGATTCAGATTCTTGACACAGCGTGCCATGCATCGTTGTTCGTTATTTTAGATCGTTCACGACTCAGTCTGATGGAAGAAGGATTTTACTTATATTGAGTTGAAGCGTGGGAATTTGTTAATCTCTGAATTAGGTATGAACAGAGTTCTGCTGTGAATTTAGTGATTTGGTTGTTGATTTCGTGATGTTTGATTGTATGCCTATGTGACTGATGAAGAAAATGAATTCGATTGGATTGGGTTTATGAGGTGTTGAATTCATTGAAACGTCTTTCTTGGAAAGGATCATTGTCTCTCAAAACTGAAGAATATACAGCGATATGTTGGAGTCATAAATGACTATCAGATGCAAATATGTTTTTTTCTTGTATTTTTTTGGGACACATATTAATTATTATCTAATATTAATTATTATTTTATTATATTTTATAAAAATAATAATAATTTATTTATTTTATAATTAAATATGCGGTCCGACCCATCAAACCCCCGATTGAACTCATAAATCCATGAACCCATGCCTCGGCTGGTTCGATGTCCGATCCGGTTCTGATAACACTAGGCTACATGCACCTCCATGTTCCTAATTTCCGTAAGTTTTGGAAGTCCGTGACATACAGAGGTTGGGAAGGGTATAAGTTAAAGGGCACTTGTAAGCACCTTCATTAAATTAATGAGAGGTAGTAAAAATAAATGAACGAAGCTCAAATTGATCGTCCAATTCCTATATACATAGACAAAATATTAGGTGGGACTAAGCACTTACACTGTGATATATAATTCCTCATTTAGTGTCATACACATTGTTCACTCGAGAAAAATATTATATTTTTATGTTGGCGTTTGATTTGATTGAAACTAACATATGTTACCTTCATGTTAGTTCTGCTTAATATTTTCTCATAAAGATGTTAATTTTTTTTAAATTAATTAATAAAAAATAAAATTTTGAGGGTAAAAAGAGAGACGAGAGGGAGACCAAGGGGGGCAGAGTGGAGCCGGGGGGGTGGGAGGGAAAAGATTTGGAGTGGGATGGACAATCATTTGTTGTACGTACAACTTAATATTTTGAGCTTAATAATAATTTGTTGATGGACAATCATTTTTGTACGTACAACTTAATAATTTGTGCCTTATATATTGGTTTGAGCTTTTTCGGCAATGACTTTTCGAAAAATAAAAGTAGAAGGAATGCTTTCCCTTTGGGAAAAAAAATAGATATAGGCTCGCTCTTTGCATGCTTGTATAAGAAAATTAATACATCAAAAAAATTATCTAACTAATTGGAAAGCTAAATTTGTTAAAAAAATTACTCTATTCGTGAATGGAGATTTTCTTTTATTTTTCATGAACAATTTTAATATTTAATTGAAATTTTGATATTATATTTAATTATCATAATTAGATGTAGACCTAAATGTTAAGCAAATTAAACACATTGTTCAACTTATCAAACAAATTTTTATTATCCAAATATTTGTTAATGAATCAATAACAAATAAATTACCCGAACAATTAAAAAGATGATCAATAACAAATTGAGGCTTTCAAAAAAGTATATTGTGGCGCATTTTTATACTGCCTTTCAGCTTTTATATATTAATTGAAGTAACTAGAAAAAATGCCCAATATGTAATCCCCAATTATTTTAATGATATAATATATCTAAAATTTATTTATATTATTTTAAATTATTTTAACTTTCTTAAATATATATATTACTGTAATGATATAAAATTCCTAAAATGTACTGACCAACATTCCCCACTTAATTCATAGTATCAAATATGTCAACTATATTATAGCATCTGAGAATCATGTGGAATGAATTAAAAATAATTTTGAAAATTATATAGATATATAAAGATATGAAGGATAAGGCATATGAATTAATATGGATCATCCTTGCAAAAACTGTAGTAATTTGTTGAGAAAAATATTATATAGATGACAGAATTATCGAAAACTTTTAAAAAATATATATATGAAAAAGACAAAATATTAAACTAATCAATCATTTATTGCCGTATGTCAAGCAAATAAGAATAATATTAATGTTTCATCTAAAAAAAAGGGGTGTACATATCTTCCATTAATTTATAAATATATAGATAGATAATAAATATTATACAAAGAAATACACAAATACGGGACACTGTAAGTGCAACAAAAAATCTTAGTAATAACTAGGAAAAAAACTCGCTCGATGGTGTGGGTCTTCAAAAAGGTTTTCAATCAACAATAATTTTTTTCTCATGATCAAAATGTGAGAAAGGATATTAGTAATATTGAAAAAAAATTATTAAATTGATATAGTGTGGCTTAATTTCAAATAAATAGAGTAGTTTAATTTCACAACTGTCTTAACTTAATGAACATATAGATGTGGAAGAAAAGGAAATGAGAAATTTAATCAAACGATACGATAAGTATAACAAGGCAAGAGTGTATACTAATTTTTTATATACAAATATACCATATATTTTTATATTACACATGAAATTGCCATTATTTATCTATGAATAAGATTTTTGTTCAACGAATTCCTCTTGAAAAGCATACATGAATATAGGGAAAAAAGACCAAAATCTACTTTAAAAGTATATGGAGCGAAGAAGAATGACGTAAATGTAGAAATAAATTAATAAAATTTTGACGGGAAAAAAATTCAATAGGATAGTTATGGTGATTTTTTTTTGATGAATAGGATAGTTATGGTGGTACTTGAGTTATAAATAAATTTTATGAAATTAACTCATTTATACGTACCAAAAAATAATTTACTCATATTATTATATCATATATATTAATTTTTTAAGATTGATTAGTTGAGATCTTATAATTTTAAAAAATTATGAGTTATGACTTTATATATATAGAGAGAGAGAATGATTTAATAATAATAATAATAATAATAATAATTTTTTGCTTATAAAAGTAAAAGAAAAGATAGACCAAATAATTAGAGATTGATTAGACCCAAAGGCATTCCAACATAAAAATATCCTAACACTTCAATAGCATTCACTTCGTTGTTCTTTCTATATAAATTTATAAAGACGAAAATTACATGCAGTGTCATTTAGAGAAAAAAATTGCTCGTGATTATTAAAATGATACTATACTTGACAATTTGTAGGATGTGGACTATTTTAGTTAAATGATGTATGGGGTAATTCAGACATGTTAATTTTGAAATAATTTTTGAGAATGTAAAAAGAAATCAAGAGAATGGATTAAAAAGAAAAAGAATGAAAATTTGTGGGTAAATTTGAAAAGAAACGAAAAATGGGTAGAACGAAAAAGAGAAAAATTAGAGGACTCCTGTCATATTTATAGCTCAAGACGACTCAAACAACAGTTTTACTTTTATAAGATAAAAGGATATCGAGATGAATTAATTATATTCACCGAGTCGCTGGGCAGTATTATCATCTTTAAAAATAAATAAATCTATACATATAAATATAAATATAAATATAAATAAAAACTATAAATAAACGATGGGAAGAGAAATCATCATTGTTTAATATTTGATCGAATGTAGAGAAGTTTTCTATACTTTCGTGCTCCATGATTCTGATCAAATCCACGATATCATATTAACAGTTCGCTAACAGTTTTCTACTCTAATTACTCAGTAGCCAACAATTGACTACTTCAATTAATGTTTTTCAACAATTTACTCTTCAAATTCAAATTACGGCTAACAGATGGGCCCCAACGTCACTTGCCCAAACGGAAATCACACGTGGACGATGACCTGGACATGACAACGTTAATTTTCTACCACACAAGCCTGTAAAAGTAAAACAATGCCGTTTTTGCTCTCTTCTCCTAAGCCGAAGCCAAGGACATCGCTTATTTCTTCACTCGGCCCCTCCTTACGTCTTAAGAACCAAAACCCTAATTCCTTCCATTACAAACCCTAATCTCCAAATTCCAACCACACAGAAGAGGATAAGAGGATAGGTTATCAAAATCGTGATTCGAATCGTAGAATCATACGATTCTAAGATTCGGAGGGGGGAACCAATTCCAATTCCATGGGTTGAGTCGGGAACCTAGAATTGGCGATTAATCGGGCCAAGAATCGTGGAATCGTAGAATCATGTCGATTCTGCGATTTCGGGTTCAGCCCAGACTCAGGCCTAGCCTAGAGACGAGCCGAAGCCTAACTACATTTTTTTTTTTGCCCTTTCCCTTTCTTCTTCACCGACTTTTCACCCTCTCTTTCATACTCCAATCCCCCTGTCACCCTTTCTTCTTCATCCTTTTCTCTTGATCGACGACTTTGCCCTAAATCCTCCGACCAAGTACCTTCTTCAACCAGGTTCCGTCTTCGACCAGGTTCCGTCTTCGACCAGGTACCTTCTTCGACCAGGTACCTTCTTCGTCTGAGCTTCGACCAGACCAGGTACATTCTTGCTCTCTCTCTCTCCCTGCGGCTCTCTCTCAATTCGTTACATCATTTACTAAAAGATTTAAATTTACTTAAGATACTACTTATCACATCACGTGCTACGTCAGAAAATGTTTATGACGTCTGCGAAAATTGACGAAATACATTAAATTAAAACAATTTACTAATTTATTACAAAATAAAACTTTTATGCCATTAACGTTACAAATTAAAAGATTTTGTGCCATCCGGAGGAGATTGCAATTGCATGCAAATATCTAGGCAGCGAATACGGAAAAATAAGACAAATTAATAATTACAATGATATGGCTTCCCGAATATTTAAATATTTTTTTCAACATTGCACTATGCGTTAAATCACGTGACCGATTTGACAACATAACTTATTTCAAGATGATGTGTGGACTGTGTGCCTCGTATCATGTGATGAAAAAGGACAAAAAAACAATTACAGATATCGGATATTATGTTTTATGTCGTGGCACGTTTCGACAACTCCAATTTTAATTTGCCCAGCAGCTTGTCTTTTGCTGGCTTTCTCATTAACTAATCCATTAATCACAATTTCTTTTATTTTGACGAAATGAAAGAAATATATCCTCCCCTCGACTAAGAAGATCCAATAAAACTGATCCCAGATCAGTCCAACTAATAAATTACTTCTATGGCACAAAATATAGTAATTGTGACTTTAAATATTGCTCTTCATGAGACTCCTTTAGAATTTCTATATATTAAACTGATTAATTTTTCCTATTATTAAAAAAAATGCTACGATAATAGTTTTAGTACTTTACTTCAAATATTTAATATATTTTTTAAGTATTTAATATTTTTATTGTTGGTGATTAATTGTGCAAAATCTAAATACTTTAATCGAACTAAATATTTTAATTGAAAAATGTCACTATGTTGTGCTTGATGTAACCGTGATGAATTACATGATGAGGTGAACTTTACATAATTACACCGACATTTTTGTCGCACTCCTAACCCATCGTCATAGAGGTACATATAATGCATCTGTAATAATATGCATGTACAGGGCAAAATTGCTTGAACATATACATTATAGCAGAAAACCATCAGGGGATCATATGGAGGGCATCAATAAGAAGAACGGGAAGATCGGAATCATTGGGGCGGGCATAAGCGGTTTGCTGGCCTGCAAGTATGCCCTCTCGGAGGGCTACACTCCCCTCGTGTTCGAGTCCCAGAGCACTATCGGGGGCGTGTGGACCACGCCGCTGGAGACCACACTTCTCCAGACGCCCCGAGAGCTGTTCCAGTTTTCGGATTTCCCGTGGCCTGCAGAGGTCACTGAGGATTTCCCGCCCCACTACCAGGTCATGGGCTACATCCGATCCTACGCGGACCAGTTCAGGCTCATCGAGCACGTGCGGTTCAACTCCAAGGTTGTGCAAATTGAGTATAGTGGTGCTGCCGGAGGAGAAGAGGAGATGGAAGGACGGCACTATTGGGGTGGGAGTGGCGAGGCTTTTAGCCCTTCAGCCAAGTGGGAGCTCACTGTGGAGGACACTGTTAGTCACGCCACCGAGGTATTTTGCAATCATAAATTGTCAGTTTTTCAACGAAAAGTGATACAATCGATAATTAGGAACATGTTATTTAACGATGTTGCGGATATCTTTGGAATGCAAACCACATAATGAAATACGAACAACTTATGATCCATGCAGGTGCATGAAGTGGACTTTGTGATCCTTTCAATCGGGAGATTTAGCGACGTGCCGAACTTCCCGGAATTCCAACCGGGAAAGGGGCCAGAGGCTTTCCGTGGAGAGGTTGTTCATTCTATGGACTATGCCGCCATGGATTTCGGAAGCGCTGCTGCTTTTGTCAAGGGCCGCCGGGTCACCATCGTCGGATTCCAGAAGTCAGCACTTGATATCGCCGCGGAATGCTCAGCTGCCAACGGTATATATTTTAGCTGGTCCCTTTCAACTTTTCATCGTTGTCCATGCTCTGACCATTTTTCGAATAATCACGTAACAGCCCCACAGTCTGACGGTCGGAGTTACAGTTAACCTCCCCGACTTTAGTCGATTATTTTTACTCCGGATAAGTTAATGTAATCAGAGACAGGAATATGTCCGAACAACGTGCTAAAGGTCTTGTTTAAACTGTTGGTTAGAATTGGCTTGCATCGCTCTATGGTCTGCTGGATTTCGGAATTCAATTGGATAACCTCCCTTCAAGACAGGAAACTTGATGTGATTTGTCTTAAACTTCTCTGGACGCATTATATTTACAATAAATGGCAAGAGAGGAACGCTAGAATCTATCAAGGTCAGATCTCATGTACAGCAGCTATGGTTCGGAAGATATTTGCAGAAGTGAAAGCAAAGTTAATTGTACTTTCCCGGTTCTCTCACAAAGTTGTAAATTCTGTCCTAGTCGTTTATATGTTTAACCCCCCTCATTCTGCTCATAACTAACACATTCTACGGTGTAATTAGGGGTCTTTTAGTTTTGTTGATTTTTTGGGTAAATGGTCCATGATGTAAATCCCTTTTGATTAATGAAAGTCTCTACCATTTATCAAAAAAAAAAAACTATTAGGAGAGTGATGACTAACATTTTTCGGAAGGATGCTGCCTGTTGAAAGTTCTTTCTTGAAAAGATATTGAGGTGTAATGTAATAAATATCTCGTATGATCAACAAATTCCAAGGAGTTATAAGAGTGATTTGATGTGCAGGTGCGGCGCTCCCATGCACGGTTGTGTACAGAACAGAGCATTGGAACGTACCGGACTACATGCCGTGGGGAGTGCCCATAGCTCTCCTTTATCTCAATCGCTTCTCCGAGCTTCTTCTCCATAAGCCAGGGGAAGGCCCCCTCCAAAGTCTATTGGCGACGGCTCTTTATCCTGTGGTATGATCATCCTCGAACTAAGATCTTGAGATATTGTAAGTTCGTTATATTTTTTTATTTAACAAAATAAAAGTTTGGCTCATCTTGGTGAATATCATATGTATAGATCATGTATGTTTCTGAATATGTATGCATAGTAATTCTATGTGAAACATATCGTTGTTCATCCGGCTATGGCAGAGATTGGGTATCTCCAAGTTCGTGGAGAGTTACATCAGATGGAAGCATCCCCTGGCGAAGTTCGGGATGGTGCCAAAGCACAACTTCCTCCAGCAGATAAGCTCGTGTCTAATCCCGACTGTGCCCAAGAAGTTTTATGACCGTGTGGAGGAAAGGAGCATCAAGCTAAGGAAGTCTCAGAACATAGCATTCTGCAGCGAAGGCATTCTTCTGGATGGCGAGAGCTCACCCCTTGAGACGGATCTCGTGATATTTGCTACAGGATTCAGAGGCGACGTGAAGCTCCGGGAGATTTTCAAGTCACCGAGATTTGCCAAGTGCATCGCCGGGCAGGATGATGCTTCAGTTACTCTCTACAGGTGAGCCAACCCGGGAACTGAAACAATGACTTTGATACCATGCTGATGCAGATTAAAATTTTCACATATTCGAGCTTTCTGTTTACTATCTTTTCAAGTTTTCTGTTTTTCCTCCAGGCAGTGCATTCACCCAAGGATCCCCCAACTGGCAATACTCGGGTTCTCTGAGAGCTTCTCAAACCTGTACACCTCTGAAATACGGTGCCGGTGGCTGTTCGAGCTGCTTGATGGCACATTCAAACTCCCGAGCATCAAGGAGATGGAGAAGGACATCGAGGATTGGGACAGTTTCATGAAGAGGTACTCTGGCAACTCCTACCGCAGGTCATGCATAGGTGCCCTTCACATATGGTACAATGACCAGCTCTGCATGGACATGGGACGGAACCCCAGAAGAAAGAAGGGGTTCTTCGCCGAGCTGTTTGAGCCCTATGGTCCCTTGGACTACGCGTCCCCCTAAATTCGTCGAGAAAATGAATTCCCAGATTAATGATCGGCAAGTGGAGGAACCATTGGACCATATGCATGGAAGTTGCTTCCCATAGGCACATTTTAACTTCTCTTGGTCGCATCTTTCCTTTGTTCTGAATCAAGATAGAAGTTGGACATTTGGACTGCGAACAATATCACAACCATGATAGGTACAAATGCGTATAGTTGAGATCTCTTAGCATGTTGATCCAAAAAAATTATGAATTGGAGCAAAATGCCATCAATGTCCCTAGTCTTATCTTACAGAGCTGAATCAGATAAAACATATGTCAGCCTAGTTGGGTAACTATGCACACGAGCGACAGGGGAGACTTCCAAACATAAATAAAAAGCATCTCAGGGCAAATTGAACACTTGCAATCCATTTTTCGCAGCATCATCACTGTGAGCTGTTCATAGACGATGACAGAGAAAAGACAATGATGCCATAAGTAACTAACTTTACGAGATTCAGGTAACTCGGTTGAGAGTCAAAGTCAAAGGTTCTGTCTTGGAGATAACTGGACAGGTGGAATCTGTGGAAGTCGTGATCAGGACTCAGGATAGCTAGGCTTGTGTAACCAGCATAAGCGCCGGTTGTGCTATTATAATCAGTCAGTCTCGTGTTCCTAATATACAGCTCCGGGCCCCCGCATTACATGGATGGCAAGAGCGATCAGTTCGATGGTATGATGCCAGAGAGCTGATACTGTAACCTGCAGCCGTGTAAACACGAGGAACTAGACTCAGATTGCCAGAAATACCGAAGAGACTTGGACCAACCAATATCCAATTACAGAAAGAAAGTTTCCCTAGTAAGTCTCAGACATCCAGTTATTGAGGAGCCATATTGGCTTGTCACATTGCCACTTGGTATACCCTTTATATATAAGATTTTCTGCACCGAGTGGCAGCTTCACTCTGATAGAGTTGCGGGCAGTGAATGTAACTGCCGTAGTTGGGGAAACAATGGACGAATTTATGTATGTACGACTGACCACAAAAGCGAAAAGGATTTTGATTTAAAATATGTAACCTCAAAATTTATCTATAAAAATACAATTTCTCAAAATAAATGTCTGTAAAAAACTTTTCGATATAAATAGTAACAAAAAGAAAAATCTATTATATGTAATAAGTATGTTTAAATATTGAACAATTTTGAAATATTAATATATAAATCTATTTAAAAATTATTAAAAATACATGATTTGCGTGTTTTTCCAAAATATCTATTACAATTTTTTAGAATTTGATATTGAAGAACATGTAATATATTTTCTAAGTAATATCATTTTTCATTCATATTTAGTATTATGATACATTTTTCAATTATTTTGAATTTGTTATTGTATGGACTAATATTTGAATGCTTTCAATTTAAAAATATATATAGCTTAATAAAAATTTCAATTATAATATCAAAATTTTTAAAAATTCATCTAAAAATAATCACTCTAACAATAACATATACATCACAATGGGCAAAAAAAAAAAAGCTAGTGCAATATATTTTAATTCCATACAGAGGTTGCATGTGCATGCAATAAATTAATATGATAAGGGTAGATGCCACGCTACCCCTTAAGTTTTGCAAAATGCCCTAAAAAAAGAAAAGCTCTACCATAAAAAAAAAAAAAGTAGCAAAATGCGGCGCCATCCCATATCTTGTAATAGGTGCTTTTGAAGATATGGCAGTTGATTTTTTTTTTCTGTGAATTATGGCAATTGACTTAGTATGACTAGACTCGTACCTGTGCTACGCGCGGTATTACAAAAGCATTTTATGTGATCGCTTGAAATATGTCTAATAAAATGAAATTTATTTTTTAACTGTTCTTTTAAAATATAATTATTTTTACAACTTTTTCAAAATATATAGACATTTTATAGGGGCTTAAAGAAGAAACTTATTTATTTTTTATTAGTTTTAATATTAACTCACGATGAAAATTTAAAAATAAAATAAAATAGTTGAAAAAGTAAAGAAAGAAAAGGGGAGGAAGCGTTGAGAGACAAAGGCTTGATTTGGAGTGCCATCGCTAATGGAGAAGTATTGAAACAAATTGTTGAAAAATAACTACTGATTTTGAAACAAGTTAAAGGGTTTGCAATAAACTAATTTAAAACTGTTGAAAGTAAGAAAAATAATTATTAATATTTGAAATAGAATAAGAATAAGTATATTTCATAAGTATTTACTAACCTGTTTGAGAAAATCATATTTACAACCGCAATTTTGGTCCAAAAGACAGTTTTAAAAACTCTTACCAAACATCAAATCTACATAAAATTATAAGGAAAATTGATTATAAAATCTCTCGCCGCACTCCAAATGACTAAAAGAGATTTAAAGAGGAGAAAAAGATTATGGAGAAAGTGGAAAGTTACTTAGGGGGTTGACAAAAATATGAATTTACCATTTCATCCTTTTAACTTTGAATAATTTAATTTTTATTAAGTTACATTAACTATTTTATTTTGAAAAATAGGAATGTTATCACAACTACCCTACTTCTCCTATCCGTAATATAAATTAATAATAACGAAAACGATATTAATGCATTGGTGAAGAAAAAAGAGGGAGCGGGAGAAATTAAGGGAAGGTTGAGAATGGGTAGTTGAAGAAAATTTGAAATTACTTATTTACCCATAATTTCCTTCTAATCTAACGATTATCAATTTTTAAAAATTTTATTTTTGATGGACAATTATGGGAGAAGCTAAGCTAGACAAACTAATTTCCTTCTCACATATAATCTAGAATCATGCCCACGCTATGCACAATTTTTCGTAATTTTTTGGGTTAATTGTACCATATAGTTTAATATTGATACTTATTTGCAGATCTATCCAAACCTTGATTTTTTTTTCTCTGAAGTATCTTAACGTTTACAGTTTGGTTTTAAATCTATCCCATCGTAAAACTTCCCGTCTATTTTTTTACGGAATGCTGACGTGGCCCGTTATGTGGAGAGTGTGTGGGTTTCAAATCTATCCCAACCTTTTGATGCGGCAAAAAAGGGCAATTTTATGTTATTTAGGCATTTTTGCAATTTTATGTTATTGGGCGTTTTTGTAATTTTTAGGAAATAGTTTATTTTACGGAATAGTTTATTTCCTTCGTTATAATTTCGTTTAAGCCTATTTACGCGTTGTAAACCCTATGGCTAAATATGGTAGTTTTTGGATAAATAAAATTTCGAGAGAATATTTTCTATATTTTTTCAAATTCGGCATTGATTGAATCACGAATTTGATGTATATTCCCTAGTATTCGTAAAATTAACAGGTTATAGAAGTTTGTTTTCTGGCATTCGATCTCGAATTAACAGATTACAATTGTTCTTTAGTTCCGCTGTGTCAACATGTCATCTGCAAGACGAGTTGAGACCCCGCCATGATAAGAAAAAATTCCAGACTTTCCAAGAGAAGGATCAATGTAAAAATAAATGCTTTGCAGTCTCAATATCATAATCGCATAGTGGGCAGTTAAGTTGGCTCGAGCTGAGCAGACCTCTTCTTGAAAGAACATCCCTTGTATTGACCTTTTTGTGGGAAGCCAACCACGTAAAAAATGACTTTCGGTGGAGCTAAATCGGACCAAGCCATAGAGAAAGAAGTGCCCGACCTTTCCAAAGAAGAAGGATTAGAGAGGAGTCGACAAAATGACTTCACCAAGAACTCTCCTGCAACCGATGGCCTCCAAACAATCTTGTCGGGAGAGTCCTGGTATAATTTGTAGGAATCAAGTAGAAGGATTAGGCTATCCAGCATATCCGACTCCCAGTCATAAAGGTTCCCCCTCCAAGTGAAGATCCAACGCCAACTTGATTGCTCCCAAAAACCCATATCATGAACATAGGCGTTTTTATTGAGAGAAATAGTGAAAAGTCTAGGAAAACAATCTCTGAAAGGAGATTCACCAAACCTAGGATCTAGCCAAAATTTGATGTTCTGAGTCACCGTTCCCTATTAAGATCAATAGGTTCGAGGAAAGAGCATGGCGGACGTGAGGAACAGAAAAGCAAGAATGGAAAATGGAGGACCAAGGAATTTTAGAAGTGGAGATACATTGAGAGGGATACCAGGATGAAGAATATGAATTGTGAATATCACATGTGACTTTTTTCCACAGGGAGTCACTTTCAGAGCCAAACCTCCAAAACCATTTAACCAATAATGCTCGATTTTTGTTGATAACAGTCCCCAAACCAGCACCCCCACTCTCTTTGGGCAAAGAGATCAAATCCCAACTTGCTAGACACATTTTTCTTGAATCAGCACGCCCACCCCCGGGAAAAGATCTGAAAACCTTCTCGAGATTTTGAGCAATTGTTTTGGGAAGGCTATAGAGAACAGACTTCAGGAGAGTAAGACGAGCGCCTAAAGAGAGAACTTTACCTTTGGATAAGGCGAGCCTAGTCTTCACTTTATCTAAAATAGGTTTCTCTCCGCACATAAATTTCAAAGAGACCACGAACTCCACACTCGTCTCAAATATGAGCGCACTTCAGCTATCCATCGACAATGAGATATTTCAAATGGCGTGATGTGAATCCACACATATACGTGCGGAAGCATTACCCGCTCTGATACTATCTAAATTCTATCGGTCTTATATGGGCTTGAACTCAATTTTCAACTTAAAAGCTCTAACTGATAAATTGTGATACAAAATCTCTTATAAATCCATTAATTTCTTCTTAACTTTTCTGTGTGAAATTTTTTATTCTCAACCACGCTGGCCTAGTCTTCACTTTATCTAAAACAGGCTTTCACATGGAAAGATTTTTTATAGAGAAGCCAAGAGGCAGACCGAGATAAGCAATGGGAAAAGCTCCAGATCTGCACTTCAAGTCATTTGCAAATCAAACAACCTGATATTGGTGAACCCCAATGCCCACAAGGGAGCTTTTGAAAAAATTCATCTTCAGCCCTGAGATTAAGTCAAAACATCCCAAAATCCTTTTCTATATTTTCGAGAAACGGAAATCATTAGGGCAAAAGATAAGGGTGAGCCAAACCACCCAATCATTTTTAATTTTTTTGCTGATATTATGTGCTAACATAACAATTTCATAATATTCTTAATTGAAAAAAAAAATTATAAGTCCCGGTGAGCTTCCTCTCGTTATGTGGGAGGGAAACTTGCTCACCGTCCACAAACCCCTCTAGCGAGATCACCGGCTACCTCATGAGTCATAAACCACCGACTGAGAGGCCTCTCCAACGGCCACCACGTACTGTAGGATAGATCCCTGACTAACACACTAGATGAGATTTTAAATTCACTAACAACCCCAAAATGGCCAAGGCTTTCAAACCCAAACCCGCACGACCTCTGCTTTGTCCTATTTCAGTTGGCTGTATGCACCGCCATGTTCCGAATTTTCGCAAGTTTCGGTAGTCCCTGACATACAAAGGTTAGAAAGGGTATAAGTTAAAGGGCAATTGTAAGCACCTTCATTAAATTAATGAGAGGTACTAAAAATAAATGAACGAATCTCAAATTGATCCTCCAATTCCTATATACATAGAGAAAATATTAGGTGGGACTTAGCACTTACACGGTGATATATAATTCCTCGTTTAGTATCTTACACATTGTTCACTTGAGAATAATATTATATTTTTATTTTGGCGTTTGATTTGATTGGAACTAACATGTGTTACCTTGATGTTAATTCCGCTTAATATTTTCTCATAAAGATGTTTTTTTAAAAAATTAATTAATAAAAAATAAAATTTTGAGGGTAAAAATAGAAACGAGAGGGCGGCCAAGGGGGGCTGAGTGGAGACAGAGAGTGGGAGACCTACTTGTTTGGTTTCAAAATGTGATTTTAAAATCACATTTTAACTTAATTCTACTAACAACAAAATAAAATAACTCATACAAAGTCAAAAAGTGAGCCCATTTATACCACTATTTTTTCACAACAAAACAAAATAACTCGTACAAAGTCAAATGATGGGCCCTATACATAACCATTTATGCCACTATTTTTCAAAATCAAAATCTAATTTTAAAATCCTATTTTGAAACCAAACGCAACATAATGATTTGGAATGGGATGGACAATCATTTGTTGTATGTACAACTTAATATTTTGAGCTTAATAATAATTTGTTGATGGACAATCATTTTTGTACGTACAACTTAATAATTTGTGACTTATATATCGGTTCGAGCTTTTTCTGCAATGACTTTTCGAAAAATAAAAGTAGAAGGAATGCTTTCCCTTTGGGAAAAAAAAACTAGATATAGGCTCGCTCTTTGCACGCTTGTATAAGAAAATTAATACATCAAAAAAATTATCTAACAAATCGGAAAGCTAGCTTGTTTGGTTTGTGGAAATAATTTTAAAATCATGATTTTGATTTTAACTATACCCACTACACAACAAAAGCACACGATTCCCAAGTCAAATTTATAATACAATCTCATTTGTCTTTTTCCACAATCAAAATCAAAATCAAAATCAAAATCAAAATCAAAGTTACTTTAACTCTGAAACCAAACGCTCCCTTAAATTTTTTGAAAAAAATTACTGTATTCGTGAATGGAGATTTTCTTTTATTTTTCATGAACAATTTTAATATATAATTGAAATTTTGATATTATATTTAATTATGATAATTAGATGTAGACCTAAATGTTAAGCAAATTAAACACATCGTTCAACTTATCAAACAAATTTTTATTATCCAAATATTTGTTAATGAATCAATAATTTTTTTTATTTATCAAGAAAATATTGATACGTATCCATGAATCGATAATAAATAAATTACCCGAATAATTAAAAAGATGATCAATAACAAATTGAGGCTTTCAAAACAGTATATTGTGGCGCATTTTCGTACTGCCTCTCCGCTTCTATATATTAATTGAAGTAAATAGAAAAAATGCCCAATATGTAATCCCCAATTATTTTAATGATATAATATATCTAAAATTTATTTATATTATTTTAAATTATTTTAACTTTCTTAAATATATATATTACTGTAATGATATAAAATTCCTAAAATGTACTGACCAACATTGCCCACTTAATTCGTAGTATCAAATATGTCAACTATATTATAGCATCTGAGAATAATGTGGAATGAATTAAAAATAATTTTGAAAATTATATAGATATATAAAGATATGAAGGATAAGGCATATGAATTAATATGGATCATCCTTGCAAAAACTGTAGTAATTTGTTCAGAAAAATATTATATAGATGACAGAATTATCGAGAACTCTAAAAAATATATATATGAAAAAGTTACGGCTCATATGAAGAAGGAAAATAAAATAGGGAAACTTTTGAAAAGACAAAATATTAAACTAATCAATCATTTATTGCCGTATGTCAAGCAAATAAGAATAATATTAATGTTTCTTCTATAAAAAAAGGGGTGTACATATCTTCCATAATTTATAAATATATAGATAGATAATAAATATTATACAAAGAAATAAACAAATACGTGACACCTGTAAGTGCGACAAAAAATCTTAGTAATAACTAGGAAAAAAACTCGCTCGATGGCGCGGGTCTTCAAAAAAGCTTTCAGTCAACAATAATTTTTTTCTCATGATCAAAATGTGAGAAAGGATATTAGTAATATTGAAAAAAAATATATTAAATTGATATAGTGTGGCTTATTTTCAAATAAATAGAGTAGTTTAATTTCACAACTGTCTTAACTTAATTAACATATAGATGTGGAAGAAAAGAAAATGAGAAATTTAATCAAACAATACGATAAGTATATAAAGGCAAGAGCGTATACTAATTTTTTATATACAAATATACCATATATTTTTATATTACACATGAAATTTCCATTATTTATCTATAAATAAGATTTTTGTTCAGCGAATTCCTCTTGAAAAGCATACATGAATATAGGGAAAAAAGACCAAAATCTACTTTAAAAGTATATGGAGTGAAGAAGAATGACATAAATAAATTTTATGAAATTAACTCATTTTTACGTGCCAAAAAATAATTAACTCATACTATTATATCATATATATTAATTTTTTAAGATTGATTAGTTGAGATCTTATAATTTTAAAAAATTATGAGTTATGATTTTATATATAGAGAGAGAGTGATTTAATAATAATAATAATTTTTTGCTTATAAAAAAAAAGAAAAGATAGACCAAATAATTAGAGATTGATTAGACCCAAAGGCATTCCAACATAAAAATATCCTAACACTTCAATAGCACTCACTTCGTTGTTATTTCTCTATAAATTTATAAAGACGAAAATTACGTGCAGTGCCATTTTGAGGAAAAAATGCTCATGATTATTAAAATGATACTGTACTTTTTTTTTTGTTGGTATATTAGTTGATTAGGATGCTGGTCTGTTAGTTGATGAGGATGTAAGTTATATGAGGATGGAAGGTGGATGGTTGTGCCGGGAGGGTTAGAACTAGATGATGGCAAGGAGTTGCAGATTTGTTTTTATTTTCTTTGTGTTGATCCAAATTCCTCCTTTTATGTGTAAACATGCCATTATGCAATAAAGTATGGATGATGATTGCCATCATTTGTTCAGGAGTCCTTGTTGAAATTCAGTTGGTATCCTTCTGAATGGTTTAATGCATGTGTTATATAAGACCAAATAATGTTGCCATAAAGTGTGAGCAAATGACCAAACTGTGCAAAACCATAAATATAATTATAAATAGATTGATGCTAACATAAGTGTTCAAATGGTCAGATAAACATTTGAAGACCACAAAATAAAGTAACAATTGGTCTCAAAATGACCACCTGACCATCATTGACCATCACCTATAAGCATTTCACCTGTGCAACTAAACAGGTGGTGATCTATACAAAAACAGACCCTTTTGTCACCATATTCCTATTCCTATACCATGTTCAATGTCATTCACATCATAATCTTAAACTGTACCAAAAAGAACTAAAATAAGTTACTAACTACTACTACTGCTTGGTCTCAGAATTCTACCTTCTACTTCTTCTTCTGAGCTTCTTTGCTGCATGATTGCTGAGTTGGGAAGGTCTGCTTGGAGCTGGATGAGGAGTGTTGAGCTAGTTTGGCTGCCTTAATCCTTGTGATCCTTGATGCTGCTATGAGTGTCTCACTTGTAACAAGCATTGGTCTATGAGTCCTTGGCATTGCTGGTGGAACAGACCTTGGCACTGGGGCATTATGAGTCCTTGGCATTGGTGGCGGAACAAATCTTGGCACTAGACTCATTTGCACTGGGGGTGGAGCAGACCTTGGCATTGAGGCATGTCCATACATTGGGGCCGGTGCAGGAGCAGTCATTGGCATTGTTGGAGCTCTGCGTGGGGGTGGTCTAACTGCTGTTGTCATTGGCATTGTTGGGGCCCTGCATGGGAGAGGTCTCACTGCTGTTGAACTGCTGGCAACATTTGGATGACTCATCTGATGCAAAGGCATATGAGCCATGTTGGGAGCCACTACAAAAGCAGTAGTGCCACTGGGTCTGTTTTCATGCATTTGTCAAGGACCACCATGTATTGGAAAATGCAAAACAAATGCAATAACAGTACCCTATGTTGAATGCTAACAAATTTAACAGTAATACCATATGCTGATTGTTAATGCCATGAATTGGGATGAAAACTGGTGGGGGCTTTACTGCTGGGCCTGAACTCCAAGTGTAAATGCTGCTTGATGAGATTTGATTGTTCTATAATCATCAAAATTCTCATGGTCTCAAAATAAGCTCATAATAAGCATGATAATGGAAAAAAAATGGATAAAAACCAAACCTGTTGTGACTGCATTATCGACTTTGCAGCATCTGCATTATCGCCAGTTACCTGGTTTGTTCCGGCCACAGATTTGCCCTGTTCAAAACCATGAAAAAAGGAAAAAGTTATGTCATATATTATTCTTTTGTATCTAAGTAGTAAGTCAGTATATACCTTATTCTGTGCATTTGGTTTTGCTTTTCTCTGCTTCTTGTTTACTATGCCAGTACATGTACCCTTGTTGTGCCCAGAGTTGCCACACTTGGAGCATGTGATCGCCTTGTATTTCCTCTTAGCCTTATATGGATTAGGTGGCACATCTCTCTTCTTATTTCTCTTCTTTTTGGGTTTACCACCGCCTTTGCCATAATTTGGTGGTAGTATTGGATCTAGGCCAGTCTTATCCCACTGGTTTTGTCCTCTCACTGGATGAATGAAAGGTCTATATATTCTTTCCCGTGTCTCTTTAGAGTAGTATTCATGAACAAATTTTTCAGTATCTATTCCATCGTGTTTTTTAAACTGATCGGGAATGGGAAAACCACCTCCATGATCCTCTTCATCACGTTCTTCATCCCTTGATATAGGATCCTCAACTCTTGCCCGGGCCCTGCCAACTGTTTGCGACTCCACATTCTCTAGATTAATTTCAATACCATGATGAGCCCTCCATTTTGGCTTTCTCTGTCTCGAGGATTGAGTATATTCCCACTTTCAATCCTATCTAGAAGTTGTGCCATCAATTCCTCTTCATCATCTTCTTCTCCGCACTCATCTGGTCCAGGTTCACATGCAGCATCCTCAGAATCATCAGAAACAGTCTCATTTCTTGCATCACTGCCAAACTCACTCTCACTGTCTTCGCCAGACCAATCACTTCCTTCCACCATTATCTGAATATAAACAATGAATAAAAGAAGCATTGTCAATATAAACAAATAAGAGACAGGACAGCGAAAAACAATGTACTTCCAAAAGAATAAACAAACAATGTCATCAACCCCAAGACCCATAAAAGACGCGCATGGACCACACCCACAACACGCGGAGGAAAACAAACTTACTTTAGTGTAAAGGAGCATTCATTGACCTCGATCCCTCAAATGCGTGGTCGACTTCTGCTTCACTGACCACAATCGCAAGCCTCTCCTCTGCTCCCTCTTGCGCAGCTCTGAAATCAGGCACTGATGTCAAGATATGGAATTCGCGCCATAGAGAAAGGCTTTAATCAGGGAAAAGCAACGTCGTTTGCCTCGGCCTAGGAGAAGAGAGCAGAACTACGTCGTTTTACAGGCTTATGTGGCAGAAAATTAACGTCGTCGTGTCCAGGTCATCGTGCACCTGTTATTTCCGTTTTGGGCAAGTGACGTCGGGACCCATCTATTAGATGGAATTTGAATTGGAGGAGTAAATTGTTGAAAAAATTAATTGAGGTAGTCAACTGTTGGCTACTGAATAATTTGCGGAGTAAACTCTTAGCGGACTCTTATATTAATTAAGTCAACAGCTTTCCCAATATTTAAACAATATTTTCCACGTAATGATCCCACAAGGTATTGAATTATATACAAGTTTTGCGATAAAAAGAGATCTTCAATCATACGATTATGATCTGATAATATATATATTAAATATAAAATATATCAAGATAACGTGGATCTATCTATCCAGGTTTTTTTTTTTTAGTATACTATCATTTTGATACATGAAATTTACAGCATATATTATATATGCTACCAAT
The DNA here is from genome assembly GCF_007655135.1 of Punica granatum. Classification (NCBI taxonomy): domain Eukaryota; kingdom Viridiplantae; phylum Streptophyta; class Magnoliopsida; order Myrtales; family Lythraceae; genus Punica; species Punica granatum. The sequence continues at coordinate 15,001,940 of NC_045130.1, forward strand.
ATGGTCGTTGAACTTCAATTCTGGTTATTAAAATGGTCCGAAGTTAAATGTGACTGACGAAAAATTTACGTAGTGTCATATGTGGCTTAAATAATGGCGTCATAAAAATTAATAAAAAATCCCATTGAATCAAAACAGCGTTGCGTTGTACTATTCTTAGGGTTTTATATTTTTAATTATTAAAACAGAAAGGGAAAAAAAAAAAAAAGGAAAGAAGATGGAAAGCAGGGACCTCGGGTGGGGCTCAAGCTCCCCCCGTCGGCAACCTCCCTCGAAGGCAAGGTTGCCGAAGTTTCCCTGTTCCCTCTCTTAGGGTTTCTAAGAGATAGAACAGTGGGGGAGCTTGGGTGGGAGGTTTTAAGAAAAATCTAAAAACGACATCGTTTTAAGCAATGCGACTCACAATGATGTCGTTTAAAAATGTTTCAAAAAATTAACTTGATAGAATGTCATTTTGGAAAATGCGACCCAAAACGAAAAGAGAGAGAGAGTAGACAGTGAAGCTCCACTCTGGGCTCCCCCCGATGACCTCCCCCTAAAGCGAGGTCGCCGGTGACCTCGCCTTAGGGGGAGATCGCCGACCGGAGAGCCCATCCAAGCTCCCCCATTCAGAAAGAGATAGGGACAAATGAGGGGAGCCCAAGTGGGGTTCCCACGCCTGGACCTCTCTCTTTTTTTAATAATTAAAAAATATTTTTAGAATAAATCAATACTACGTCGTTTTGATCTGATGAGTTCTTTTATTAATTTTTTTTTGACGTTGTTAAGCCACGTAGAACGTTACATAAGATTTCTATCAGTCTTTAACATTGAACCATTTTGACAGGTGGAATTGAAACTTAGGGGCCATATTAGTGGCAAAATTTCTTGGATGACCAAATTGACGACAACGGTAAACCTCATGTATCAAAATGTTAGTTTACTCTTTCTTTTTCGTTCTCTCCGGCTCAGCCCAGCTCTGGAGCCACTTTTTCAACTTAATTAAATGATCGTAACTCACATTATGACAATTATTCAAGTAATTAATAATCTTTTGTGTAATTTGATTGATGTTTTCTCGTGTCACCTAACGAGTTAAGATTACCAAATAGTTTCTCCGAGTTGAGATAATTATGATGGTTCTTGTGTGAAGCATCTTATGCTCTTGAGTACTTCTCAAGATCCCTCCTACTTCCTATTGTCCTATATGTTGAGAGTAGTAATTCCACATTGAAAAAATGAAAGAATATTTATGAATTTATATATATCTTAGGTATCATCATTTATTAGTTTGAGCTTTTAAGTGAAACTAGGTCTAAACCCATATGAGTTCACTAGAAATATTACACTGTAATCTTTTCTTTTGAACATTTTACTCTTAATAAATCTCATATTCGAAGTATTGTAAGTGGAGAAAATTCACGGTTGTGAATTGTGATAGCTTTATTCTTTAATGGATCAATTTGTTTCGAATTCAGATTAATCAGGACCCAAGGAATTTTGCATATTAGGTGGAAAAAAATATCACCTTAAGAATTGCTAGTTAATTGCACAAGATATAAACGATCGCTTTTTTCTTTTAATAATCAGAGTTTAATTCTGGCCCTCATCAACCTCCCAACCTCCCATGGACGAGGTGCGTATTAGGGGTGATCGGTTCCGGGTACCCTGTTTTTTTCACGATACCCGGACCCTACCCCGTAAGGGACCGGTTCCAAGATTTTGGAACCGGACCCTACCCTGTTGAATCCTGGAACCGGAACCTACCCGAAATCTGTATTATACCACAGGTTCCGGGTACCCTGTTGGAACCTGTAAACAGCTTTCACAGAGTAGCAGGTATAGCTCTTAAACCAAAAATACCATTGATGCAAAATGTAATCTCATTACAATCCATTAGAAGTCCAGGTACTTATACAGAAACAAAAACGCAAGAGAAGCAGCAAAAAATAGCATATCACAGGGTTCCCAAATCTATCAGTAGGAAACACTTTCGCGGTGAAGTAAAGTCATCTACATGGGCAAAGAACAGGAGATAAACACGACAAACCAATGTAAAAGCAGGACTCACCTGGGCAATCTGACAACCGAACCGCACAGGAGAGAACGGAAAGCAGAGAACGGCGAAACTCAGGGGAGAGATAATTAATGATCGTATTTATACTTAAGTAAGCAACCCACCAATGGCTGGCTTCCCTGACTCTAGAGTGAAATCGAAGCCACTTATCCTGCGAAACGACGGATTGGAGCGAGAAACTAGCACGGCATTGCCAAAAAACCACCTCCTTCAGCTTCACAGAAGTAGGGGAGACGGAGGAACGAACAGCGAAATCTATGCAAACAGAAAACGAAATGTAATTTAGGAAGCTATAAAAACGGAACTGAACCAATAGTAAATAACATATAATACGGACTTTGCAGAAAATATTTAGTAATATCAGTACTTCCTACAAACGATCTTTGACCAACTTAAAAAAACGTGGACCCAGAAAATCCGATCTTACACCACCAGCAAACCATGCATCACAAGCTGAGCAATAACTGCACCTCCGACTTATTACCCCATAGCAGCTAAAACTCATGAAGAAAACTTAAGGCCAATTCGAGTGGTTAGACAAACATCTTATACAAGACATACATTCACAGTAAGTCCCGGTGAAAGATGCGGGCAAGAAATACTCCATCAATATCGACTTTCATTCATAGTTATCTCAATAACAACAAATCAAGAACACGATGTTCTTAACCTCCAACTATTAGCATACGTGGTCTAATGATCCTCCCTCAACTGTATAACTTAGAGAGGTCGTAGGTTTCAGAAACCACTTCATGTGGAGGAGTCGCAATTAATGAAATACCTTCCATTATACATATATATATATATATATGTATGTATGGATATATACAGTCTCAGTTAATGGTTCACTTTCGCACATCAGCTGAGATCTCTGCTTCCTCAAAGCGTCTTCTTTGCGGAAGTGAGAACCAGAATATATCAGGAACGTCCTCGGAGACGCAGATCTACGCTTTTATCAGAGCTCCTTTGTTCATCTCTTGTGAATTCATACTCACCCTGAAAGCCACTACTTTCCCAAAGAATTTGTAATGATCCATAACGTTGCATTTTATACCAAAAAAAGGGGAGGGAGTAAAAAAATGAAAGAAAAAAAGAAAAACAAAGTCAGAATCTTAGCCTCCATAGATGCGGAAAATTAATCCTAAAGATCAAGGTTTCCCTCAATCTCCATAGCACAAGCAAAATATACCGTAGGCTTCAATTCGTAGAACCCTCAAGCTTAAATTAGCAACAGCTGAAGAAAAAAAAATTACTGCACATAACCACCGTACGGCCATGACCATAAAGCTAAAGCAAGAATTCAAGGAAGCTGCTGCGGAAAAAAATAACAGAGATTTCGTATCAGCTCAGCTGAAAGACGTGACTGAGGAGCGAAGCGAAACGATCGGAGAAGCCCAAACGTGATTCCACGAAACTTCGTGAAAATCACAGCCTCACCTGGGAACTGTGGAGGGAATCTGAAGCTGATTCTTCTTCATTGCGAGCTCGGAGACTCTCAGCAGCCGAATTCTCCATTGGCTAGCCGGTTCGAAGAGGCAAAAGCTCCGACCGGAGAAGGAATCTTGGAAGGTTTCTGCAGCTCTGAGCTTCAGAGCTTCACTGTGACTGAGCAGTGAAAATGGTGGGCTCACTTCCCGTTTGAACTTCACGTTGCAGAGAGAGAGAAGTTTAGAGATGAGTCTAGAGAGATTCGGATACAAGAGATGAGGCAAAATCTCACAGGTAAAGAGAGATTCAAGGAGAGTCGGAGCCGGAGAGTCGGAGACGAAAGGCGAGCGACGGACGGACGGAGAGGAACTGCAGGGAGAGGGAGTACAGAGTCGATTTAGGGTTGAAGAGGCTGAGACGAAAAGCTGAGCTAAGACCTTGTTCCTTCATGTCTTCCCGATCCAACTGATACTGAGGTAACTTTACCTTCTTCTTTTTTTTTTTTTAAGTAATTACCATCCGGTTCCGGATTCCGGATCTGGTTCCGGTTTTGGATACCCATAGGCTGGAACCGGAACCGGAACCGAATTTCACCGATTCTTTATTTTTGATATCCGGATCCTATCCTATTTTCAATACGAACTACCCGGACCCTATCCTATCGGGTAGGTTCTGACCGGTTCCGAGTATACTCGGTATCCATGCACACCCTAGTGCGTACCATAGAGGATAGTACACTAAGGGGTAGCCTCCAATGGATTTGTGCAGCAACGTGAGATTGACTCTGCAACAATTTTACTATGCAACGAACGGCAAACATACTCACCCACCCGCACTATCTTTGAAGGTTACGATTGGCTTCACTTACATTTATTTGAAATGTGTCAATTTGTTGATAACATCACTATAATTTAGAATCACCTGATAATTTTCATAACAAGTCAATTTACATTTATGGCATTATGAACTTCAATTGGGGGAAATTAAAAAAAAAAAGTTAATTAGTCAGCCAGCCAACCCTATCATTTTGAGGGAAAAAAAAAACAATCGGAAATAAGATTCTGACAATCTTCATTTTTCTTTGTTTTTTTTTTTGGTCGATATTAATAGAACTTCATATACATCTACAATAAAATAATTCATATGTCCTCACCCTTCAGAGAGTTGCCAAAAGAAGTTTGTTTTTTTCCCCCCTTAAAGGACAACCCTGTTTATGCTACGGACAGCTGTTTTTCTAAAGAATATTTCTCCCACTCTCCAGTGGCATTTGATAATTATATAATATAATATTTGTTATGTCTATGCATGGACCAATATTTGAACCTAAAGCATCAAATCAAAGGAGCTTTTCCTCACACATGCATCACCAAAAGCACCATTACATAGCACAACTTCCTCGGATAATAATATGGAGGACATCAGTGAGAAGAACAAGAAGGTTGGAGTCATCAGGCTGGACATAAGTGGCCTGCTAGCGTGCGAGTATGCTCTCTCGAAGGGCTATACTCCTCTCGTGTTCAAGTCCCAGAGCACAATCGGTGGCGTTTGGACCCCGCCCCTGGAGACCACACCGCTTCAGACGCCCAGTGAGCTGTTCTGGTTCTCGGATTTCCCCTGGCCCACTGAGGTCACTGAGGTCTTCCCGAACAAAGACCAGGTCATGAGCTACATCCAGTCCTACGCGGACATTTCGGGCTCATAAAGCACGTGCAGTTCAACTCCAAGGTTGTGGCGATTGAGTATAGAACTGCTGCTGCAGGAGGAGAGGAGGAGAGGGAAGGATGGCAATATTGGGGTGGCAGGGGGTGAGGCTTTTAGCCCTTCAGGCAAGTGGGAACTCATTGCGGAGGACACCGTCAATCACTCGACTAAGGTACTCCGCGACAACCCAAAGTGATACAACATTTAACGTGTTGATTAATGACTCGGTATTAAGGAAGTATGGACACATTTTGTCGCACCTAACTGATTGTTGCAGTTACATCTCGAGCAAACACATGATTGCATGGAAATAAGGACTGATTTAATGAAGAAAAACTAGAAAAATCCGTGGAAAATAATTTATTTTATTCTATAATACAAATTACTGCAAGAGGGTTGATGGTATGTTCATATATGAAAAAAATATGGTATGAAATAAATTAATTTTATTATATTCTTACTTTTGGTATTTTTAGAAATAAATTGACAAAATAGAGAAATTACAAGTAGTTGAAGTGGACTTCGTGATCCTTGCAATCGGGAGGTTCAGTGATGTACCAAATTTCCCAGAATTCCCCCTCGAGAAGGGCCCGGAGGCTTTCGATGGAGAGGTGGTCCATGCGATGGACTACAGAACCACCGCTGCATTCGTCAAGGACCGTCTGATCACGTCGTGGGACTCCAGGAGTCAGTAATTGACATTGCCATGGAGTGTGCAGCCACCGATGGTTATATTTCCTCCACGATTTTCTTTATATTCTTTTTCGATTACGAAATAAGATCCATGAACTCATAGGGAAAGAAAACTAACTAGGTACAAGAAGTTCCATTAGTAAAAATCGAATATCAACCTAATGATCAAATCCAGGGAGATAATTTTAATTGTTGAATCTCCTATATGTAAGTATACTCTGACCTTTTTTCAGATAATTCCGTAATTGCCCCCAAGTTAAGGTTAACTTCGTGCACGTAGCTGAAACAATGACGTTTTACTTTCAGGAATACGTCCAAACAATTAAAGGTCGCGTTTATACTATCATATGTTCAATTGATTATGAGAAGTGATAAGCGAGGTGGTTTGATGTGCAGGTGCAGCACGCCCATGCACGGTGGTATACAGAAGAGAGCATTGGACCGTGCCGGATTACCATGGGGAGTGCCCTTTGTTGAAGAAGAGGGTCGGAGAGTTGATCAGAAAGTGTAGTCAGAGGCGTGAAGATCACTTTTCTTGATGTGATTATCGCCCCCACTACGAAGAGTTTGTCACGGGAACCTTGATTGCAATATCATCTCTAGGATACAACATGACTACTAAGATCTCCGTATGGCAAGAACGAAGATCTCTCCTTGCGACTTCTCTAAAGAGTACCGGGGAAAGAAGAATAGAGAGGATGAAGGGAGAAAATGTGTTTAATGTTGTGCTGTTATGTCTATTCATTTCTCAAAAGTTTATTTATAATAGGGGTGATCATGTTCTTTCGAACAACCATGTTCTTGCAACCAACGTTCACAACTTTTAAATGGTAACTACCGCCGTGCTACAACATCGGTTTCAATGCTACAACACCCACTGAACTGAAATATGGTAACCGCCGCCATGCTATAACATCGATTTCGGTGCTGCCGCGCCGACTAAATTGAAAATCAATAGCAACTTTGATGTTGTAGCACTGGAACTATAGTGCTACGACACCAAGTCATCAATCAATTGCGCATTAAATTTTGATCGATTATTATTATTTTCATACAAACTCCAATTCGTAGCCCGTTCGAAGCATTGGACTCCTGACTCGAAGTACTTTTCATTGAGAATTAATTTCACATATTTCCTCTAATCACTCCATACATGTTTCCTCTCACAAGTCACAATCTACCTTTATAAATTTACAACACCCTTAACTCTACTATATCTCAATCGTTTCTCCGAGCTTCTACTTCACAAGCTGGGTTAAGGGCTCCTCAGCAGTCTTTTAGCAACCTTAATTTCTCCCGTGGTATGATCTTTCTAGCTCGAACTAATAAGATCTAGACCTTGAGACATTATTAGCAAAGTTCAAGTCTAATTGAAGGAAAAATGAGCAAAAGTGGAAATTTGTCCTCTTTTTTATCCTTTTTTGCATTTCCCTATCACAAGCAATATATGTCGTTTGATAGTTATTTCTGATGCATGCTGTTGTTTTTCTTCCGACTACGACAGAGATGGGCCATCTCCAAGTTTGTGGAGAGCTCCATAAGATGGAAGCCTCCCCTGGCGAAATTCAGGATGGTGCTGGAGCACAGCTTCCACCAGCAGATGAGCTCTGCAAGGACATGGGATGGAACCCCAGAAGGAAGAAGGGGTTCTTTGCCCAGCTGTTTGAGCCCTATGGTCACATGGACTATACCTCCCCCTGAATTTGTCAAAAATATAAATATACCGGTCTAATGATCCAGAAGTGGAGGAACCATCGCACCAGATCCTTGCAGATGTTGCTTCCGAGAAGAGCATTCTTACCTTCTTTCCGTCACATCTTTCCTTTGTTCTGAATCAAGATAGAAATTGGACAGCAAATAAATCATAACCATGATCGGTTCATGTGCGTGCAATGCAATCTGATGTCTCTCAGCATGTTGATCCAACTCAATGTCGCTAATCATATCTTATAGTTATTGTTTCTACTCAAGCATTCAAATGAATCAGATAAAACATGTGAGCGTGTCCGAGTAAATGAACATACAGCTACAAGGGGAGACTTCCAAAAAGAAAGCAAAAACATCTTCAGTGAAAGTGGAAGAGAATTTGCAGGATCAAAATCGAGACCAGCACGGAGTTCCAACTGAATACTTGCAATCCAATCTTTGCAGCGTCGTCACTGAGAGCTGTTTATCAACAAAGAAACGACAATGATGCCATTAAAATTAACTAATTTTAAGAGATGCAGGTAACTTGGTTGAGAGTCGAAGTTGAAGGTTCTGTCTGGGAAATACCTGCACAGGTGGAATCTGTGGAAGTAGTGGTCAGTATTGTTTGGTTCGTGTACCCAGCATAAGTGCAGATTGTATTACAACCAGTTGATGTCGTGTTTCCAATGTACAACTGCGTGCCCCCGCATTGCATTGAGGGGCAGACCGACCAGCTCAATGGTCTGATGCCAGAGGGCTGACATTGTAACCTGCAGGCAGTGAAAACATGAGGAACCAGACTCAGATTCCCGGGATTAGGAAGAGACTAACCAATATCCGATTAAATAAAGTAAGTTTCCCAAAATAAGTCACTGACATCCAGTTATTGACCGAATTGCAGCTGCACTTGACACAGTTGTTGGCAGTGAAGGTGTAACTGCCGTTGGGGACAAGCAGGGAAGAATCGAGAGAGTCGTTCCTTATTGTGGATGAACAAGCTGCAGTTGGACATCAAAGCAGTATCAGTTACATCATGGCAGGAACACTCACCTAAAATTATCGAAATATCAGCTAATGGAAAACAATTGAAGAGGAATGTATGTAACATATCAACTTCATTCAAACATGGACAGAACCAGTACAATCTTCCTCATATGGAAGAAAAAGCTGCTATTAAAGGTGCAGTTTCCGGGATGTATTGAACCTAATAAGCTTCTACAGGTGTTCAAGTGTGTAATGTACCTACTCGGGTATGTACCTAATAAGTGCTACAGTTATAAGGTTACTGCACTGGAAAACGCAGTTTACGAATTCGAACTGTCCGAACTAACCATATGTGATGAGAAAATGCATATGACAACGATCTTGACAAGACATGTCAAGGGTGTCCATGGAAAAGTGTGCCAACCAATCTCAGTAACCTCAATAAAATGAAGGGCGCCACAGCAAATTCTCACTTATCTATCCTAACATGGAGTGATTCCCGCAAAGTGACTAATATATGAAAATGCCACTTTGGGTGGGACAATGCCTAAAGAAAAGCAACAAAGACAAAAGGCCAAATTGCAAGAAAGTTTAATTAAAGCCATCGAAACGAACATAAAGAGAGTCCAAAAGTGCATCAGACGAAAGAAAAGCACCTTTCAGTGGAATATCGAGAACTTGGCCCGCCTTCAGGTCCTTGGCATTGGCAATCCCATTGATCGCCATGACCGTGTCCTGCGATACGTTGAACTGCTCAGAGATGGTGGAGATCGAGCTCCCTGAAGCCACCACGTGACCATAGTGAACCACCCGACTGCCAGCTACGTCATCACAGCTACAGGGAAGCGGGATCCACAGCCTCTGCCCCGCCTTGATTAGGTCCGGGTTGCTTATGTTGTTTGCTAGTTGTATGTCCGTGGATGTAACCTATCATCACAATACATCAGAACGTTGAGAGAACTCGCGTTATTCAAAGTTACACAATGGTGCCAAGCTGAGACTAATTTAATGTATTCTTCATGATACCCGAATTTGACCGTGTAGAACTTCCTAGACCGTAACCGATCGGACTATTTCACAATACCCATGTATACTGATATGCGAGACTAGCTCAACCGGACCATCTGCTGGGTCCAAGACCATTGGATGGGGGACAGCCCACCCCCAGGCTGAACGGCCCCCATTGACGACCGAGGCCCCGGGACGGTCCAGCCCCAGGACTGAACCAAATTCATTTAACTAAAATTCAATAAATAAAGTGTAACATATTTGATGGACAATAATTATAACAGTGAATAAACTACCGAAATCTAACTCAAATAAAAGGAAATAATGAATGGAAAATTGAAAAATTCAAATAAATCATTTGAGAATCTTTAGCAAATTCGGAGGGAATAACGTGAGAAAGTACGAGGTTGGAGAAGACGGCCGTGGCGATTTGGGACAGAGAGTTGCCGCTGCGGACTTTGTACTGGGGCAGCTTGTACGAGACGCCCGTGCCATTGGAGCCGCAGGAGCAGTTGAAGGGGATCCTTACGGTCTGGCCGGCGGCTACGGTGGTGTTGGCAGGGCTGGACGGGGGGAGGCCGTTGGCGCCGAGGAGGGAGCGGAGGTGCTTGATGGCGAAGCGCTTCTGGAGGACGGAGAAGGTGGTGGCGTTGGCGGGGGCGTACCCGACCAGGGCCTGGCACTTGGCCCCCTTGGAGGTGCAGGTGAAGCCCAGCGGCACTGACGTGGGCACGAGAGCACCGAGGATGAGTAGGAACAGCAGCAGCTGATAGAAACCACCCATTCCCTCTGCCTCTGTCTGTGTTGGAAGTTGGAACTGGAGTTCTCGGTGAAGCTCAGTGAGGCTGCGCTTAAGAAAAGCAGGGCCTTTGGAATGTGAATGAGAAAGCCTATGAAAATGAGAATATGGATATATATATATATATATAGAGAGAGAGAGAGATTCTCTGCTTTTTCTTGGAGAGGGTGCAGTGGGAAATGGAGAACAGCTGAGCAAAGCAGCAGAGAGTGAGAGAGAGGGTTCTAGGAACAGTTCTTTGTTTGGATTTTCTTTTTCTGGGTGAGATGGCAGCGAGCCCCCGATTTATTGGTCCAAACGAATTCATGGTTGGATTTTCTTTGGAAATGAGCATTCATAGAAAATCAGTTTCTGTCAGTATTACTCTTTTAACAGGCAATACTGGAAAGTCCTAAGCCCCTGTAAGAAAAAACATCGTATGCGACATTTACAGGACCCATCAAGAGCCATTCTCTGTTTCACGTTGTATAAGAAACATTGCATGTGGCATTTACATTGGGACGTTCATCCCTATTTCGCATCCACCTCCAGAGTCTGCAGCATCGCAGCCGCATAGCTTTGCTGCCTGTGACGTGAAAAAGGAAACGATCACTTTGATGCTGAACACGATATAAGAATTCAACGCTCCGTTTGTTTTCAAAGTCGTGATTTAAGATTTTAAAATTAACTTTAACTCAAAAGACTACACAATAAAACACACATTTCAAAAGTCAAATTGGCGGGCCCCATATATTATTAAAATACAATCCCATTATAATTAATTATCTATACCTTCCATTCATTTCATATTTCAAAAGTCAAACTGGTGGGCCCCATATATTTTTGTCTTCTTCTACAATCACAATCACAATCACAAATTCGTGACTTTAACTCCGAAAACAAACGCATTGCAAATGTCTTTCGCATACAATATACAAAAAGGAACCGGGGAACCGGAAGCATGAGAAATGGGTGCGAGATAGATCAAACTCTGTATGGGTTTGAGACAGTCCAAGCTCAAGTGGCATTATTGATAAATCGATGGTATCTGGTAGAGATGGGAATGATCATGACTTACTTTTCCTCCATCTGCTTCGGGCTTGGGCGGGAGTACTTCAAGTATCCATCCCACGGGACCTTCTTAAGGCCTGCTCGTTTGGATATGGCATCCCTGACCCTACAGGAAAAAAATACAACTCTTTTCCAGTACTGATAGATTGAGTAATTTAAGCATATGATTTCTCAAAGGCATCTTTCGGTTAAATACTGTGATTTAGGAGCTGATCGGTTACCTCTCTGCAAACTCGATGGGGGTCTCCCCGGGCCTAATAGTTTGAGGTTCCAAGTACCAGACATTACAGACAACAGCCCACGAAGTCATGAGCTGCAACAGATGCTTTGTGAAGGATTGCCTGCAACCAGAGCCAACATCAGATTAGCCCCGAAATGGGAACTCATGCCTTCTGGTTCTGGAAGCCCAGAAAATGCAAAGTTGATCATCGACGAACTTGAGTTCTCTCCCCACTATGCGTCATAGATGGAGAAGTTCAAAAGAGCAATTGACAGAGTTCTCAATTTCCAGGACATAGTAATGACCTTCTAAACTACTGCATTCATTCAACTCACAGCTCTAATAGTCATAAAATTCATGCACGCAGAAATTCGATCAACTTGGATTGAGTATATAAGCATTTATTTAAGTTCTTGCAATTCATAAGCTACTTACTTCCTGCTGTTCCAGAATGCGTCCACGAAAATCTTGTTGTACTTGATTGCAACAGGGCAAACAGTGCATCCGAGTTCAAAAGCACCCTTCATATCATCAAGGAAGTTGTAGATCAAGTGAATTTTGATGCCATTAACTAATTCATGAACCACTAAGTATAATGCAGTTGCAAAGCGGATTATATTATGGATAGAAGAAGAAGAAGAAGAAAAACAGAAATGATTGTACTTAGAAGAGAATAGATACCTTTTTGAACATTACAGTGTAATTGTTGTTTACGCAAGTTCCTTCAGGAAATATGAGGAGAGAGTTGTTCCCGGTTCCCTCGATGTGATCCTTCAACCTGATAAGTGATTTCTCATCGGACGTCAAAAATTCTCTAACAAAGGGGAGAAAAAGTTGAAGCTCTAAAGGCTTTTCAGACTTACTTCTTCGCCACGGCCTCCCGATCCTTTGCCTCTGACCGATTAAACCAAATGCCTCCCACGCTTTCCAGGATTATTCTTTGCACCAGTCCTACAGGTAATCCAAACATCATTACTCCTTAGTCCATATTCAGCAATCAGCAAAAGTGGCCACTAACAGATAACCAAGTTTTCAGTCCGAGCTGATGGAAATAAAATTGCAATGAAATCGTCATGCAAATTGGTCAGCCTTTACGACTCTATTTCATTCTTTATCCATTCTCTTTGATACAAAAATATCAATGAAATCTTATAGTGTTTCTAAGACGCTTACCAACCCAACCAGGATGCTTCTGCATAATTAAAGCAAAGGCAGTCATCTGTTCTAAGACAATGAAATCTATCATCGACGTGTGATTAGCAACAAAAACCTGTCCAAACGGCAGCAAGAATTCTTAGAAGTACTCCTCTAGGAAAATGGAGTAAGCCTGTAATATTTCACCTCTATGAAAAACAAAAAAATACTCATAATAGAGGAATACTTGTTTAGGCCGCATACTGGGACGGGGCCCATGGTATTTGATGACACCAGTCCATGATGCCACAAAGAAGCTGCACATCAGCTCCACCAGGCCTCTCTAGAGGAAAACAAGGGAGAAAAGAAAAGGCTTCAACTCGTTAGAAGAAGAACACATAATATATGCTTGTTTTCCACGGTTTTAAAAGATAATGATTGTGCTCATGTTCGAGAAAAGGGAAACGCGTAGAGAGCCGCACATCGATTGAATGCAAATGCACAGAACAATACTCTTTAAAACATTATACTGTTTACATTTTACATTGGCAGGTGCAGGCCTTTTAAGTGTAGACTGCAGATTGAAACAAATGATCAGGAAATTGTCAACCAATGGAACAACTATAGAACGGCCCTGCACCTCTATCTTTTTTCTCAGTGTACCATGCCCCTTGAGCAGAAAGTGCACAGGGATGAAGGATGAGAGAAATACTATCCACCCTATTGCAAGCACTGTAGCCCTGCAAATCAAAGGAACGAATGAATTATGAAACAGATGAATGGTTTCTAGGACAGCGTAAAAGTATCCCCACAATCGTTAGCCTCGTAATAAGATTTCCAGATGCTGGAATAATAACCATTCGCTACATTATGAACAAAAGATGTCAACAAAACCTCCTCCTGGTCACGAGAGTTCGACAAGCTTGATACTGTTTTATTAACTGTAAACATATTCAGATGTGAAACACAAACCAAACATACGATGAAAGGAAATAACATTCGGAGACTAGCTGATGGAAAATAGCGAATTTTCACCAGACTGCGGCTGTGCAAAGCCTTTAAGCAATGAAATTCAGGCACACATGAATGCTGTGATGAGTTCCTAACCTCAGAGGGAACAAGATAAGATATCGAACTACCACCCCAAAGCACCACAGAGGGAACAAGTAGGCGTTCCAATTCCACGGCTCCGGCGGGTTCGACTTGAAACATCGTGTAAAGGAATCCTGCGTAATTTGACGTGAAATAAAAGAGGAGCGGACCGAAGTGGTCGATCAGACAAAAGCAGATCAAGAGAAGTGATCAAGAAGAAGTAAGAAATGCAATGTAGAGATCAGTTAGATAGATAGCTTACATCAACAATTGCCCCAGCAGCCTCTGTCAGGGAAGGCGTGATGTCAAGCAAATCACGCCTGAAAAATCCCCAAAAAAAAAAAAAAGGACTTGATCAGAGAGAGAAAGATCAGAGTCGGAAAGAAAGACAGAGACCGGAGACATGCAGCTGGAGCTTGGGGGGAGGCTCGGAAACAGAGCATCCAAGGGAGAGGTGATCTTCGACTTCAGGTCGATCGGAAAAGAGCCCGGAGCTCGACGACCTGAGCTTCCCCGAGGTTCTGGCCATGCCCTCTGGCGGAGAGAGGGGTTGATGTTGGGTGTAGGTGAGGGATCAGTTGCACTCTTCTTGACCAAGTCAACGCTCTGCAACAGCTCCTTCCTCTGCCATTTGAAAGAAAGAAGAGGTTTGGACGCCGGCCGATCTCCGCTGTTCTGTCTGCTCATATACTCAATTCTACTGCAGGTGACGACGCCGCCGTCGCCGTCAGAAAGACAGAACATCTTTGCCGCGTGTCTCCGTACATCAGAACATTCCGCAGACATTTCCCCATTTTTTCGAGCTTTTAAGATTTATTTTTGAAATTATTTCCACAATAATCTGCCCAAAAAATATTTCCCTAAATAAACTAATACACCATCTTTAATTTGCTTCTAAAGTCCCTTAATATTTAAATAAAAAAAAGAAAAAGGTTTCCAGTAGGTTAGATGCAATCCATACAAGTCAAATCATTGATTAAAGATTTGAGTTTCAGTATTTTGTTTATTATTTTGTTTATTCTTTTAAAAGTTAATGTAAGATCTTAGTGAATTTTATTTAAGTTATTTTAGTATTTTTCTATTTTTAGAAAAAAAAATAACTAAAGTGGTTCCTTTTGGCTTTACCGAACTTATTCCAATTTGCAAGTGCTCATATCGAATCAATATTGAATACAATAAATCTAATTGATGATATTGAACTGTGGTTAACCAATTGAATAAAATCTATGCCATACTAGTTGATGTACATGCATTATGTGATAATTTTTCAATCTTTTTTTATAAAATAGATAATCAATATATGTGACTTACAAATGAATATAGACAATATAATATATAAAAAAGCAGTCACATAAGTAAAACCATAATGATAATAAACAAGCAAGTACTATAGATGTATAAAATGAGCAATATGCTTATAGAGAGATCATAATATTATAATAAGCGCTTAAAACAATATAGCATAGAAAGATGATAGATAAAATGAATTTTGTTGGATATTTATAGGGAATTTAGCACATGTGAAGCATATCACGTATTTCATTAAGTTCTTTCCAATTATCGATGAAACTTTTAATTTTTCAGAAACAATTTATTATATATTATTACATGCAAATAATCTAAATAAATTTTTAACATCCGTTGAATATAATAACAATAAAATATATCATAAGTTCATTTAACTAAAAATGAAATATAAATTCACGTAGACCCGATGGTTATCAAATGGAGTGATTCGAGCAATCAAGGATATCTTATGAGAAGTTTAAGGTTCTCAAATGGAGATCTCATAATTCTGCTCTTCTGCTTTTATATTATATATATATATATATATATGAATATATGTAGATAGGTAGACAGTAAAATTAACTACATACTGCATGAAATAAGGGCATATTTTTCTATTACAAGAGATGTCCACGGTGCACATAAATAAGAAAATATAAAGAAAGTATTGCAATTAAAGAAATGGTTATAACCATTTAGTAGATAACGAAATTAAAGAAAAGAATTAGTTAAAAGAATAGAAATATACACTCATTTAATTCCCCTAATATATAATATTCTAATTTTCAAACTAATACATATATTTAAATATATATTATTTATTAATATATTATTATACTAATCAAACAAATATTTAAGTTTATCTTAATATAATTTCTGTCAAATATAAATTGTTTATATTAATTATACAAAGTTATGGTCATATAAACTTGAAATATTTGAAATAAGAATGTAATAAAACATTAATTTTAAAAAATATATAATTAGATTTGTCATGATATTTATAAAAAAAAAACATACCTAATATGTAAATGATCAAATAAATATGCCACGCATACTAATTAACAGAGGTAGTTATAAAGTCATTATTGAATCATTTAAAAATTAGTCTAATTTTGTTAATATATCATTGATTGTAATATAAAATTAATTATTTAAAAATTTTATTATATGAAGAAACAAATATGTTATTCAAAAATAGGAATATAATTATTATAAGAAATGAAATATAAATGCGTTAAAAATAAACACCAAGTATAGCAACACTAAAGAAATACTAATCATATATAGAATTTCCATGAAAAATACCATAAACTACATATAATGAACTTGTGGTCATATAGGAGAAAAAACTTTGAGCACTATATATGAACTAATGCCCATAAATAATAACAAACGTATAAAAAAAACTTAAAATATGGGTGTCGTAAAAGTTGTTTTCAAAACAAATTTAGTAAATATAAATTCGTACTATTTTTAAATTAAAGTATATATATGATAGATCTGAGTTAATAATTAATTTAAATAGTTCGGTCAAAAAATAACTTAAATAGATTATACATATTAAATGAGATGATTAGTTGCAAAATAATTATTGAACTATTTAACTTGCTCTAATTTTTAATAAAAAATGATAAAAAAATTATGAAAAATTATTATTTGAAAATTGAAAGTAATAATAATTGAAAAATATGATTGATTTTAATGAAAAAAATTGGTGTTTTCAAATAAAAATAATTACAAGTGAAAAGAGATGGGAGGAAGAAATGGGCTTTCATTTAGACTGGCCTAGCAAACACCTTCTGATTACTGTGGAATGGAATCGATAGGATTTTGTTTGGAGTTTGACTGCAAAACCTTGGATGTAAGAATATGGGCTGGCCCATGAGCCATTTCAGTCTTTTTTGAATCTGTAGCCTGTCACCCAAGAGTCAAAAGATTTAAATCCGACACGAAAATATAACACTGCATTAAGCATTCAGAATAGGCCTGACAATTCGTGTCGTGTCGTGTTTTATACGTGTCGTGTCTAATCGGGTTCGTGTCATCAAAGTCATAACCCGTACACGACACGATTATTAAACGGGTCAGGTTTTGGAAACACGAACACGACCTGTTTATATCCGTGTCAACCTGGACACGACATGTTTAAACCTGTTTATCGAAACGTGTCATAATAGATACGTGTTCCTACACGACACGATTATAACTGGTTACCCGACACGTTAACACGACCCGTTTATTCGATTAGTCAGGTTACACGGACACGTTAACACGACCCGTTTATCCGATCAACTCGATTACACGGACACGTTAACACGACCCGTTTATTCGAAACGTTAACACGACCTGTTTATTCGACACATTAACACGATTACGACCTGTTTATTCCGAACAGAAATTTCTAAAAAGTTAACCATGCTCATTTCATTCAAAGAAATGGATCATAATCTAGGAAGTACAAATATCATGAAATGTAAGTTTAGTCTTAAAATAAATCACAATAACTTATAATAGCATCATATCATTAATTCTTCCAAAGTAGGTAGCATTGTTCAGCTGCTCACGGTGAATGAAGTTACCCAAGAAGTGCTAAATACAGAGCTGAATCTTAATATGCTGGTCAACTCCTTCCACAAGCTGGTGCCAGAACCCCATATACGAGCCAACACGAATCGAGATGAAGGAAATTATGCCACAATGTCAAAAGAAACTGATTGAAAAGACTGCCCCCTCTCCTGATTGGTGGATGTTATATCTGGAGATCATGTAGTGAAAGTCCATTCGATGTCACAGAGTCAAGTTTACAGAACTTACCACCAGCTAATCCACCTAATAAGAGTCCCTCGAACGAACTACTGATGCTGTAATTAGAATTGGGTGCCCACTTCTGTTTTCCATAACTGGTTATGTCCTTAAGAGCTTCATAAAACATGACCTGCAAAGGCCACCAAAGGCAACAATTTAAGTAAATGCATGAGGGCTCATGAGCCAATGGAGGACCAGCTAGGTGTATAATCTTATCGATACCTTAATGGAAGAAGATTATTCTTCGCTCAAGATTATAAAATAAATCAACCTCTCAGTCACTAAAACTGAATGTATCCTTACTCTTTGAGTTAGAAGGCAATAATCACACTTATACTATGGAAAAAGCAACTGCACAAAGTCAAGTATGAGAAATGGAAGGCGTGTTGTAGTACCATCAAACCAGCAAAAGGCACATCCCTAGCAAGTGTGGACATGTATCTACCAAAGCAATCAAAGGGAAATTATCAGTCATTTTGAAGATCAAGGAGAAATGATAACACAATAATCAGTTCAACTTAGGACAACGAGAGAGCAACATAAGCAGATTTATCAAGATAAGAGTGACCGTTCCTTCTAACATCAAGGATGACTTTTTGTTATGGTCATATTTCCAGAACAGTAAAATAGTCACACGAAACATGAATCGTGAGAATGGGAAAATATGAGTCTGTTAACATTCCCTCTACATATAACTTCTCTCTAATTTTTTTTTCTCTTGAGATAACTCCAACAATGGTTGCAACCTAACCCCCAAAAAACTGAACATAGCGAATTGCAGCACATACCCAGCAAATAATCCTCGTAATCCCTGTTCCATCCAGATTGAACGCCCAGCATGAAACATTCCAGTATAATACCCATACATTTGCCCACCGGGTTTTACTGGTGCATTATCTTTTAAGGCAAGAGGACTCCAAGAAGCTGTCGTACCTTGAACCTGCATTCGCTGCTTCATCACTTCACATGGAACATATTTCTGCATTTCAAGTAATCATTAATCAATTACCAGAGCAACTAAATGGTCCAGGCATGAGAAATTTCTACATTTCAAGTAATGATTAATCAATTACCAGAACAACTAAAGGGTCCAAGCAGGAGAGATTTCTACATTTCAGCAAGATTCAATATAATCTGGTATTTACAAATACACAGTTGCGTAATCAATTACCAGAACCACTCATCGTAATTGTGTCACTGTGTGTCGCCTCAATTATCCTCTCTCTAGCAATTACCTCACGAATAAAATCAACATACCAACACAGTGTTATCACCTATCTGCGATTGAGCCGGGGTCGAGGTCGAGGTCGACTTCAACTTCGTCTGAAGTCTCGGTGCTGTCGCAACTTCTGAACAGTTAGAGAAGGCTCGAGGTCGACGGCTCGAGGGTCGCGGGGTGGCAGTCGCGGTCGCGGGGTCGAGGTCGCTGCGCCGAGGTCGCGGGGTGGAGCCGGGTTCGAGGTCGAGGACCGAGCCAACGTTGCTTCGTCTGAGGCTCTGAGGTCGGAGAGAGGGCTCGAGTCGACGTTCACGGGGTAGCGGTCGCGGGGGTTCGAGGTCGCAGGGTCGATCAGAACGGCGAAGCGGATCATGGACGCTTGGACGGTGGAGCGGTGGAGGATTCTTCTGCTGACAGAGGTGGAGCCGTGGAGGGCTTGGACTCTGGAGGCGGAACCAAAGGAGGAAGGGTTACGGGGTAGGAATTTAGGGTTACAACTACAGTACAGAAACAGGAAGTCAGGAACGGGAAGGCAAGAATGAAGAACCGCAGGAGGAATTTCAAAATTAGACCGCAGGAGGAATTTCAAAATTAGGGTTAATGGAAGGGTATATTGGTAAATTCAGTTAGATAAACGGTTTAACGGGTTACACGATTAAGTAACACGATTAAACACGTCTAAACGTCTAAATAAACAGGTATAATCGTGTCTAATCGAGTTATGCGGGTTCAACCCGTTTAGACAAGTTTATTAACCGTGTCTAAACGGGTTGAACCCGTTTAGACCGAATATCAAAAAATCTCAACCCGAACCCGTTTAACTTCGTGTCATATCCATGTCGTGTTATCGTGTCGTGTCAAATATTGCCGGCCCTAATTCAGAAACAAATGTTAGTCGATGTCGCAGGTGCAGAATGAACGCGAGTTGGTAAGTCGATCCAGACTATTGGATGACCGAGACGTTCCTAGACAAGTCCCTGCATCAATCAGCGGTTAAGTATATCGGCTAAAGTTAACTCCATTATCATTTACGTTCGACGGATACATCAGCTAATTATTCGAGGAGAATCTACAAGAACCAATGCGGTGGTCGCGTACCTTACCCCAGCATTGGAAATGCAGGCAATCCGAACTTTATCGAAGTAAAGACAAGCTTTGAGGAACACAGCACTGCCTTGTTAAGTTCAAACAATTGTCTAATTGCTGTTTTGTTTTTTACCCTCTAAACAAAGATGACATTATTGTGTTTGCAATCCGAACTGTCAATGGCATTTCAGAACCCAAAGAATCCAAGCATTGCATAAAACCAAAAACAGTGTCTTGTGTACGGTCCAATAAATTAACAAAGAGCACTGCCTGCCAATCGCACTGTCCTCACAAGCAAAAGGATAAAGGTACACGAGTCGGCAGTAAATAATTTGGAAATTAATTTGGATCCAACATGTAACCATCAGAGATTATATGAAATTTATCCAGCGCTCTAGATTATGGTTTAGAACCACCAAAGAGTCAGCAGACTCTCGCGATTTCCCGCTTCCCGAAGCTCGTAATAGGTTCTGCATATTCAGTGCAATACATAGCTTTTTTCGTATATTATTATAGGCAGTGTCGTGGTGTCATGAGAAATCAAGGGATCTGTAAATCATAAAGCTTCAATATGTTCAGTGGCCAAGCTGGAATCATCTTTACTTGACATACAATATATATATATATACCCACATGAATTTGCCTGTAATTTTGGTCGGAACAATAGCAATAACAACATCCACTTGCCCTCTCTTCTTGCGAAATTAGTAAGTTTTTATTTATAGCTCTATGTAGTGGTTTCGATTATGGGTATGCACAGTACCGAATATATCTGAAACCGGTAAGAGGGAAACTTTTGAATAGATTCAAATGAATTTTGGGTAGGGTCATGGTAACAAATTTAAGTGCCTATAAAAATGGGTTTCATTTCTAGTTTCTCTATATAAGTAAATACTTTGAACCGAAATTACTAGCACTAAAAAAAGAACTAGTATCCTTTAATTATGTAATAGATCAAGCATACATGTTATAACGTCATATGTGTTAAATAATCTAGTGTACCTCGATAATTCCTAAAATCATAATTTTGGTTGATCAAGCCTTGGAATTTCCACCAAATCTTTGTCCAATTATGGCCAAAACACCTCAAATCAAATATACCATGCCGCCTTCCTAGGTTATGCCTTGCTTAGTTGCCCTCTACCACGATAAGCCTTTTCAAAAAGGACACCTCTATGCTGTCCATGTCTTTCCTTCTGAATCATACAATACATTCTATACATGCATATATATATATATATATAAATTAAATACAATAATATAACTAATTGTCAACGGATCGGATACAATGCCCTCGAAAAACTGTATATATAAACTCAGATTTCAAATCACATGTACAGAAGCATGTTTTGGCATACATCTCTTTCCCACTTGCAGATTTGGCATTTCCTTGCTTTAAAGAAATCCAATGATGTCAGAACAAGCTCCCCAGTCTGTTGTTCTTTCATGTTTTCAATTCCTAATTCTTCATCATAATAAACAGACAAAAATGAATTTGTTTATTTATTTGGTAATTGAATAAAATGGTCAAGTATGAGGGACTTTAAAAATCCAACCCTTAAAATCAATGGTTAATAACAAAAAAAAAACACAAACTTTTTCACCGTTTAACAATTCTAACATGAATTTTTTCGTTATCCATGCACAAACTTTCGATTTGATAACAATTATAGCACGACGTCAAATTTTTCGTTAATTTAAATGGAATCGAGGTCACAGATGGCGCTACGACCCCAATCGAGGAGAGGACGCCACCGACCCCAATTGGGAGGATGATGGAAGGGATCGTGGCTCCACCCGCCGGAATCGGGAGAATTCCCAATTTGAGGGTTCTCCCGATTCCGAGGAGTGGGGCTCTCGACTCCGACCACCACCTCCGACTGGGGTCATCGGTGCTCTCCCCCTGATTGTGGTTATCGGCGCCCTCTGTAGCCTTAATTCCATCCAAATTAATGAAAAAATTTGACATTGTACAAGAATTATTATCAAATCTAGAGTTTATGCATTTTGAGGTTAAGAAAAAAAGTTCGTGCTAGAATTGTTAAAATGTAAAAAGTTTTTTTTTTTTTTGGTTATTCATCAAAGGATTATAAAAATTTATGCTGGAATTTATTGATAACTATAAAAATCTGGAATTCAACAAATTATCACAATTTTAAGAATCGTTTTGCTTGTGATCATCTGCTTACGACTTATAAACCGTTCAGTTTCCCGTACCTTCCACAGGAAGGACCTCTCGGAATTTTGATGAGGCCCGTACGTACTTTATTGTCATGAGAAAAATAGGATAATTTTTTATCCCAAAAAATCACAAACAACTTGCTGTGTTTTACTTATGAGCAGTATTTGGTGTTCTTTCATTTTCAAATGATATAAACCAATCGAAATTCTTTTTGACATTTCCTACACTTTTGTTATGCCTGTCCAACTGCTCCCACATCATCATGTCAATTGGAAGTTAGGTGAATACTAGGACAAAGATTTTTGCGGTATTAGACTGTGTGCCCATTTTTTGCATGGTGCATTTAATGTCATCTTTTCCCCCAAAAGAAAAAAAATTTGAATCAATCAATGTGGATTGATTCAAACATGTCGACATTTATTTTGCTTAAGTAAGATCTTGAATTCGAGTTCTTGTGAATGTAGAAAATTTACGTTGTGAGAGTTTTACACTTTAGTGGGTCGATTCAGTTCATGACCTGAATTAGTCGAGGTCCAATTAGGCTTCCAGATTTAAAGTTCACATCGAAAAAAAAAAGAATCCAAAAATGATATTGATGGATGAAAACTCATTAATTAAAAAAAATTAATTAGATGTCTGACCAATATATTTTGAACATGTTTAAGGAGAATATTGTAATACGAGAAAATTTTAAATGATCTCATTTCACAATATAATATAG
Organism: Punica granatum; assembly: GCF_007655135.1. Lineage (NCBI taxonomy): Eukaryota > Viridiplantae > Streptophyta > Magnoliopsida > Myrtales > Lythraceae > Punica > Punica granatum. Next base: position 15,025,097 of record NC_045130.1, read on the forward strand.
CGATTGAAAATCAAATAAATTGTTATAGTTAATAGTTAATAATATTTATGGCACATATATGAATTGTCAAGCGGTTTAGTACTTATTTATTTTAAGTAAGATTTTGTGTTCGAATCTAGTAAATGAAGAAAAATTCTTGATGGAATAGTTTTATCTTCTTAGTGGCTGACCCGACTCGAATTGGATTAATTGGGATTTGTTAGAGGGATATCAGGGCATACACCAAAGAATGTATTTATGATGACTGATGACATGATTGGTACCCATATTTACCCATTCATTACAATGTAATTGGTAACTTTTAATTCACGCTGCATAACTAAATAAGACCACCGAAAAATCTATATTGTAATGCACATCAAGAGATGTTGATAAGCTTATATAATCGAAGCATGTGGTCATTTCACTCGAAATTTCATTATTTATTATCTACTATGCATCTTGCTAATAATTAATTTTCCTTTATAACATATATATATACGCAACGCAAAAAGAATAGCATATTAGAAAATCTACCAACATTAGTTGGTTCAGGCGGTTCGACGCTTGTTCCGTTTAAGTAAGGTCTTGAATTTATGAATACAAAAATTTCATGCTTTGAGAGTTTTATCCCCTAGTGGACCGACCCGACTCGACTGAATTAATCGGTAATGGACTTCCGAATACCGTGGTTCATACCGAAAAAAAAAAGAAGAACTATATATACTTTACGATCTTAAGTTTTGATTAGTCATTCCAGTTAGCTTTACTACCTCGGAGAAAAGGAAGAGGAACTCCGTTATTATATTACTTACCCTTTAACATATTGATCATAAGCTTTCAGCAACGATCAATAAATGTTTTATCGTGAATGCATGAAAAAGGAAAAAGAGATTTCCTAATAAACATGATCTGCACGTTTTTTTTCTAAAGGTAATGATCTCCATGTTGTAAGGGACAAAAGTATGCGATGTCGATCTGAACAAGAATGTTCTTCAAAGATTTGGTTATTTAATTTGTTACGACAAAAATTAATTATCAAAATATGACCTGTCATCTTTCTTGTTGCATGTATAAATTCTCACCTGGCAATTTTGCTGAGGGTAAGATTTTGAGTTGGCTATGAGTGTGGAAATTGATATATAGGCCAACTGGTTTTTCTTGATTAATTAAGGACTAATTATGAACTTAGTTATTAACTAGTAATTATCTCACTTATTTGATTCATTGTCAATAATCAAGCATAAGCATTAGTTAGATATTAGTAAATTATTTAGGGGTAGTTGGATTACTATCCCTAGCTCTATCTCTCTCTCTCTCTCTCTCTATATATATATATATATATTTATTTATTTATTTTATTATGGGAATTTATAAAAGAAGAATTGGTAGAGCTAATTTTGCACTTGAAAATGGGACATTGCATATTCAGAAATAAAGGGGAAAGAAAATCATCAAGAGGAGACCATCGTCATCGAATGTATTGCTTTATCCTGAGTCTTCAAGTTTGGACGGATAAATGCGAAACATAAGTTATTGGAATATGAATTTGAAAACAAGAATACAACCATTATGGGGAGCTTCTTATCAGTTATTTTTTTCCCTTATCCAATAAAGGGTAAAAAAAAAAAAGAAAAAGAATTACTCATTTAGGACAATCGCATGGTAAGAAAATGTACAACTCCATTCCATTTATATTGATTCTCTCACCATAAAATATTGGGTAAATTGCACTGCTGGTCCAAAATGTTTTACAAATGTTACATGATGGTTCAAAAAGTTTTTTTCGCTACATAATGGTACAAAATATTTCAAAGTTGTTTTATGATGGTACAAATCGTCAACTCGAGTTGACGCCGTTAACATTTTGCTGACGTGGCGCGTCCTATGTGTCACTTTTGTTACGTTGAACCAATCATAGTGCGCCACGTCATTTAAGACAAAATAAAATTTTGAAAATTATTTTTAAAAAATTTAAAATTTTTAAAAAATACAAAAAAATACAAAAAAGAGTAAAAATTTAGAAAAAAAAAAAAATTATTTTAAAATTTTGAAAATTTTAAAATTATTTTTTAAAAAATTAATTTTTTAATTTTTTTTAATTTTTTTAAATAATTTTTATTTTATTTTTAAAATAATTTTAAATAATTTTAAACCCTTGAAATTTCCTCTTCCCTTCTTTTCCCTTTTAAATTAAAAGTTTAAAATTATTTTTAAAAGTTTAAAAATTTTAAAATTTTTAGAATTATTTAAAATTTTTCGGCCACGTCAGCAAGGAGGTGACATATAGTAGCCACGTCAGCGTCGGCTTGACGGCGTCAAGCTTGAGTTGACGGTTTGTACCATCATGAAACAACTTTGAAACATTTTGTACCATCATGTAACGAAAAAAACTTTTTGGACCATCATGAAACATTTGTAAAACATTTTGGACCACCGATGCAATTTACCCTAAAATATTAAACAATCCTTTCTCACATTAACGTTAGTAAAAAGTAACTTTTAAAGTATTCTGTTATATAATTCATTGCTTATAACCCATGCTATTTTCAGTAATTTTATTGGTACATTCTCAAATCATATGATCAGAGATAGGAACACTAAAAGCTTTCTCCATATAAAGAGTTACCTTTTTGAACAAATTCATTCTTTTTTTTTTTCGGTGTGTACCATGATATTCGAAAGTCCAATGAGTCTCGATTAATTTAGTTCGAGTCGAGTTAGCCCAATACTAAGATAAAAGCTCTTTCAGCATAAATTTTTTTTATTTACAATACTCAAACCCGAGATTTTGCTCAAAGAGAACAAAAGTCAAACCATTTGAACCAATTTGTGTTAATAACCAATTTCTTTATTAAATGAGCTTATTATTATAAGGTTAATTACCTAGAAAAACACGATATTTGTATTTTTTCTCAAATATAGAACGACCTTTATAAAATAGTACAGAAATATGACATTTTTATTTTTTCCTAAATATAACACGACCTTTTGAGAGTAGTATATAAATGCACGACATTTACCTTTTTTCCTAAATATAACACGATATTTAAAAAAAGCACAGAAATGCATAACCTTCAAGTTTAGCTACTATTCTAATATTTCGTCAATTATTCGTCAAATATAAGGGTAACAGCTAACGGCGCTCCGTGACATAACATGATTGGATGAGTGGGTCTCACATATTTTAATTTAATTAAAAAATAATCCTAAAAATTTTAAAATTTTAAAAGAAGATTTTTTCTTAAAAATAAAGAGAAATGAGCGTACTGTAGATTGCAGGGGACGCAATCAGGCCCTCCACAGCAGAAATGAAAAAACCCCCAATTTCAAAGCTTTTTCGATTCCAACAATGAGTGCCCCGATTACGGTCACCACCCACATAATTGAGATCTTGTTGCGGCAGGCGACTTCACTTGGGAGATGGTAGCCACCACCATCGGCCACCTCCCTCTTTCCTTTTATTAAAAGTTGAATCCCCTTTCTTTTATTTTAATTTTTTAAAATTTTATATTTTTTAAATTAAATAAATACTTGTGGAGTCTACTTGTCCAATCATGTTATACCACGTAGCATCGTTAACTCCACATTAGCCGTTATCGTTGCAACCTGACATAATAATTGACGTCGTGCTAGATGCACAACAAAACCTGAAGGCTACGCCTTTTTGTACTATTTTTTAAAGGTCGTGTTATATTTAGGAAAAAGTGCAAATGTCGTACATTTTCGTGTTACTCTCCAAAGATCGTGGTATATTTAAGAAAAAAAATAAATGTTATGTCTTTCTATACTATTTTTCAAAGGTCGCGCTATATTTAAAAAAAATTGCAGAGGTCGTGATTTTTTAAGTACTTAACCATATTACTCTATGGTAACTGGTAAGTGAGCCATAAATTTATATAACCAGACAATTTATTAGTTTTTTATAGCCAACATTACAGATTGTATAACATAATTATTCTCTCTTTTTGAAGATATTGTTAAAAGTTTACCAAAACAAATTCTATACAAATAGAGTATGCTTAGGCTGTATTTTGAACGTTGTATTGTATTTGCATTTTCAGAAAATTCTTTATATTTTTAATTAGGTTTATTATCTTGATTTAGGTAAGAAAATCCATATTATATATCTACCATTTATAAAAGGCCAAAAAGAAAAAACATATACTGTTAACACCAAATTGCTTCTCATATACGCGCCAAAAGGCGCGTGCACTAGCATCCTACAATATCAGGTCCCCGGTTTGTAGCGACCTCTCACGACGGGGACGTGTGCAGCACGCGCTATCTTTGGCAATTGGGATGTCAATTCTAGGAGGGTTAACAGAAATTGATAGTATTGAGCAAAAAACAGAAAAAAGAAGAAGAAGGGATAGTCCCACGGCAACGTGCCTCGCACGTGAGGAGAGAGAGAGAGAGAGAGAGAGAGAGGCAACAAAGATACTGCCGGCGTTTGGGATAAGTCTTGGGTGTGGTCGATCGCACCGTTAATGCGGTGTGCTGCAACGATATTAGAAGTTCGGTCAATTTGTTGATGGAGATGATTGGCGTGTTAATTTGGATTATAAAATGATTTTGCACCGATTGATCACATCACATGAATTGGAAACTTGCTCATAGAGAAAGCTCCACCTCAACTTATCAACAACTCAAGGTGATAGTTGACCAACCTTAGGTGGGATAATATATTAATTCGGCTCGGGAAAATGGTCAGCTATCATGGCAATCAACTCGAGTATTAAGGTACCGTATGCGACACTGTATAAATAATGTATTCGTCCTAAATTATGTTTGTACCGGAAACCCGACTTATATGTGGAAATGACTAAGGAATAAGAAGCATAATACTCTTAATAATGGCAAAAAAAAAAAGGTTCTCCGTTACTACATTGTGCCATAAAATAACAAAATGTGAATTACGGTTATATATAATGTTCATAACATGTACAGCAATGATTGATTCGAAAATATGTGGATGTCGAAATATCCTTTTATTTGTAACCAACATGACATGATTTATATAAGTTCAAAAAATACTTTTAATTTGATGATGCCCTTTCAAGTATGACCATAACATTATAGCAACATTTTGCACATCAAGTTTCCTTCTTGTGCCAAAATAAATATTTCATTTTCTTTGTTGTGTGTCATAACATTTCGTAAAAAGAAAAACATATAATAGACCTTGCCTATATCGTGCATAGCACATTCAAATTGATTCAATCATATATTCTTCATATCGCAATACCTATTGTATTGGCTTGTCCTTTCACTGATAGAGACAAAATATTTATAGAAAATAAGTAAATAGATATATTTCACGGTGCAACATATAGCGGCAGGGGAGGGGACCCTCTGGCATGAAAACAGCTTGAACTTAGGAAATTCCCTTTTCCTCGGTGCGGATGATCATAGCAAAGGATTGATCCCATTAACCCCATCGCCAATGAGGATCAGGAAGATGGCGGATTTCGATAGGACACGTGGCGAAATCCTAAGCCTCGGCAATGATTAAACTTAGCTTTTGAGCGAGCACACCGAAGCAAAACCCCTCACCCTCTCCCCACTCCCCTCTCCCCTGCGTATAAAAGGATTTTTGAAGCGCGATTGGTTCGAGGAAGAAGGCCTCCTCCTCCTCTTTTCTGTTGTGTCGCGGTTTTGTTGTCTTCCGATACACCCCCCCCCCCAAAAAAAAAAAAAATCCCTTTCTCTCTCTAGTCTCCATCTTTCTCTCTCTAGTCTTCTGCAGGCATTGCCGTCGTCTCCCTCTTTCTCTCTCTCTATATCTCTGAGCCGCAGGGGGGACTCGGACTACATATTACCTGCTCCGAATGCGCAGTTCGTAGCTCGGGGGCTGAGAGGGAGTGGAGTGGACAGGCCAAGATCAGAGCTTGGAGGGAAGAGGAGGCAATGAAGAAGAAGAAGAGAGAGGTGAGCGGTTCCGTCCACCACCTCCTCCTCCGCGCCAAGCTCTTCCACCGCTGCCGCCTCCACGGCCCCATCACCGGCCTCCTCCCGCTCATCTCTGCCGTCTCCGGCTGCCTACTCCTCCTCTTCGCTCTCCTCTCTCTCCTCTCCCCCTCTCCATCCAGTGGACACGGCCGCCGCCACGTCAGCCTCCTCCGCCACCACAGCTCGGTATATATTTAACGTCATTTCCACGACGTTCCAGTTGACTCTGTATCACTCGTACAACCAGTACCGCGTCAGTCAGTCATTGACCGGTTTTGTATTTTTTTTGTTATTGCTTCGCGCTCCTCAGCTTTCTTCCGGTCGGCTCAGGGATGAACTGGAGGCAGAGTCGATTTCGTCGCCGCGGGCAGTGTTCCATATTCCGGTAGGGAAAGTTCTGGATCACCCGTCGTGTTTTAAGCTCATCATCGATACGTTTCCAATTGTTAATTTTCGTATTGATTTTCTGATTTCGATATCGCCAGTCGAGTGGAGGAAGCTTGAGCCGTGATCTGTGGAGTTCAAGATTGTCGAGTTTCTTCCATGGCTGCAGCAATGCCAGCTCACGGTTTCTGAGTAAGCTTTCATATCTGCTTTTTCCGCTGCTTAGTCTATAACGATAAGGATAAATCTTTGAGCTGAAAATGAATAATTTGAGGTCCACGCAGATCTGTTTCTTGTTAGGAAAGTTACTTATGGCCAGATTTTGGAATATATTTGGGTATAGTGATCCCGTCTTGGTCTTATATCTTTCTAGAAAGTAGCAGAGCAGATGTCAAGCTGTTGGCTTGACCCGGTCATCTGCCAGATTCATGCTGATTCTTTACTAATTCGAGGAAGCTTTGAATTATTACCCAATCGGATTGGTTATAGATAGTAAACAAACTTGAACTGTGAATTTAACAGCTGCTGACCAGAAAACGCAACCGAATCGCTACTTGTTGATCGCTACGAGTGGAGGACTGAATCAACAGAGAACAGGGGTAGGTTGCTGAAGCCTCTGATAATTGTGGAATATGGTCTAATTCTATCACCGCTTTCATCTCTGCCAACTGGATCTGCTTTTCGGTTTTCGTCTCTTAAATAACAGGCAGATATCGTGTCTCTGTCTAAAATCTCAGATTCCCAGTTACCTTTTGAGTGCAATTGCAGTTATGATGCAAATGTAAAATTTTTAGGATTATAGAATGAATTTGCTCCATTCAAGTGGACCTGTATGATCATTCCTGGGTATTTAACAAAGGCAAAAATATTAATTTTTTGCATGCAAGTAGCAGTTGTTACGGCACAAACTGTATTTTGGGTTTTACATGTTTACCCAGGAAGGTTTTATCTCACTCAAATGATTAGTGATATTTCAGCGATACCAGTGTATCATTTATGAACATTGCAAGTGATCGCCTGAATTTCACCTAATTTTTTTGGGCAGCTTTCCCATTAGCTTTTGCTGTTTGATTATATCATAGATATAGGGGGGGAAGAACGTCCTCTCACTAAATGCATTATGCTACTAATCAAGCTAAATCGCCTATTTTCTTTTGAATTGTTCTACTAGTGTCATATCAAAGAACCTGGTATGTGTTCCATGAAAGTATCTTGAAATGTTTTCATACATGAAATCCATTTTGCCAAGCTTCAGAATATAAACTAACATTTGTACATTCAACAGGTTAGTTCAGATTTTCACGTCAATTTGTCATTGCCAACATCTCTTATTAGAATGTCCGGCCAGTTTGTTGATAGGTCACCTTTATGCATATTAATGACTAGTGAGCTGTGTTGACTATATGAATGCAGATAACAGATGCTGTTGCTGCTGCTTATATTTTGAATGCGACTCTTGTTGTACCCAAGCTTGATCGGAAATCCTTTTGGAAAGATGCGAGGTAATCCTGCTGCCCTTTGTAATTTTGTAGATTTGAATGACATCTGATTATATGTTAAGAGTTCCATAACTTGCTAGAAACTTATATGGCTATTGTTTCTCCTGCAGCAACTTCAATGATATCTTTGATGTCGACTGGTTCATCTCGTTTCTTTCGAAAGATGTGGAAATCATAAAGCAGCTCCCAGAGAAAGGAGGAAAAGCTTGGACTCCACATACCATGCGTGTTCCTAGGAAATGCACCCCCAAATGCTACCAGACTCGTGTTCTGCCTGTACTTAACAAAAAGCATGTAAGCCACATTGCCACGATATTTCGAATAAATCTATCTTCAATAATTTTCACTTTACCAACGATGCAAAAGAGCTCTGTAGGTAGGTCCTCAGTCATACACAGCAATTGTCATCACCAGTAAACGTTCTTTATGACGTCTTTGACCTCCCAATGAGTGTACTGCTATAGAGATATTCTGGCTGGGGGGTAGGTCTGGTTTATTTTTCACATAATTTCAGAAGCATTTATGTGCTTTCGGTGGCTTGTCAAGCTCAATTATGACAGCCAATAGAGATGGATGGCTAGGGAAGGTTTAGTTTTCTTGCGTTCTTCTTCTATTGCATGTGGCGGGGGTATGATAGTCCTCTATGCACAAATGAAAATGCTGTCAATGAATACTTTTGGGGTTGAGAAGATTTAGAATTTATGGAACTCAAAGTTCATGAAAAAAGTATCTGCTGGAGAAAGAGGGTCACTTGCAGAAATCTGGGGCTCAAAATTTTTTAGTAAGATAATATTGGAAAGATGCATTGCTAACCTAGACCAGCCTTTTCAGGCACGTAATATTCTAACATTTATATTATTCTGTTAAATTATCGGAAAAGCCTTAGGGATTGACACATCTCGGTTATTCTTTCCTTATGCAGGCTGTTCAGCTCGGCAAGTTTGATTACAGGCTTTCAAATAGGCTGGAAAAGGACCTCCAAAAGCTGAGATGTAGAGTTAATTACCATGCTTTGAAATTCACTGATTCAATCCGTGACATGGGGAAAACATTGGTAGAGAGGATGAGGTCGAAAAGCAATCACTTCATAGCCCTACACTTGAGGTAGATTTAATCCTAAATTGTCCTCGAAATTTTTATTTGTTCCTCAGTTGACAGTTGCTTTTCTTTACCGAGGCAAATCATTCCTTTCCTTTTTCATCATACATTTTGATGTATACTTAAGTATGTATGAATTATTGAAATAAAAGGGTTTGCTCTCATCGTTTTTCTTGTGGACAAGTATCCAAGGTGTAAAGCCGTTGTGCACTGTAATTACAGAGTTAGAACAATTTCCTAATGGAAGTAATGCATCTTCTTCTGTAGGTTTGAACCAGATATGCTTGCATTCTCTGGATGCTACTACGGTGGAGGAGAGAGAGAAAGGGAAGAACTCGGTGCTATTAGGAAAAGGTGGAAAACTTTACATAAGAGCAACCCGGAAAAGGAGCGAAGGCATGGAAGGTGCCCACTGACTCCTGAAGAAGTTGGTCTTATGCTGAGGGCATTGGGATTTGGCAGCGATGTTCACCTGTATGTAGCATCCGGTGAGGTATATGGCGGTGAAGAGACGTTAGCCCCACTAAAGGCGCTGTTTCCAAATTTCCATACAAAGGAGACAATAGCTACTAAGGCCGAGTTGGTGCCATTTTCATTGTACTCATCTCGGATGGCTGCACTGGACTTCATAGTCTGCGATGAAAGCAGTGTTTTTGTCACAAACAACAATGGAAACATGGCCAGGATATTAGCTGGAAGAAGGTACAACTCTTTTGGTGATCCATCATGTTTGCGGTTCATTCACTACGTCTCCCATTCCAGACCTCGTGAAGTGATATTTCCTATTGGTTATAGAAAATTGTCTCCGTGTTCGATTGCTACTTGCAGTTCCTTCCCCCCCCCCCCCCCCCCCCCCCCCCCCCCCCCCCCCCCCCCCCCCCCCCCCCCCCCCCCCCCCCTCCTCCCCCCCTTTTTGGGGATATTTCCAACATTTTTCTGCTACTGCAGGAGATACTTCGGACACAAACCAACCATCCGCCCCAATGCTAAGAAGCTGTACAAGCTATTCATGAACCGCACGAGTATGACATGGGAAGAGTTCACATCTAGAGTTCGCACTCACCAGATTGGCTTCATGGGTGACCCGAATGAGGTAAGGCCTGGGAGGGGCGAATTCCATGAAAATCCATCGGCTTGCATATGCGAGAGTCCTGAAGCAAAAGACATGGTCCCTCACAGGGAAATCCCTGGGGTTGAGCAGGAGGACAATAACTCCCAGAATAGCACTGCTGAGCTAACAACAGAAGATGACCAAGGGTTATCTGATACAGAGGACATAGAAAACGGAAACAACGATGCTGCAGTGAGACGACAGTCCAACAGTTTGCAGTCGGAGACCCTCAAATCCGAACAACCGGAGCTGGAGGAGATCTTCTCTGATTAATAACAAGGGAACTCTTTGCGCTTGAAAGTACCCAACAATTTTGTTCAACGCCAATTCTTTGGGCCATCCTTTGGTGGCCGCCGTGATCCCTCCCCCCCCCCCCCCCCCCCCCCACAACAATTTTGTACATAAGTTCCTAGGACTAGTACAGGATTTTTCTCGATCTGGGAACAGTTCTCCCCACAGGCAATTCGGTCCATTCTTGTACATTTAGATCCATTTAGAACTGGTTTCACACTTCTACAGGTCTTTTCTTTGTTGCAGCTCTTTGCCGTAAGACAGAGAGACTACTGAGATTTGCAACACGGGGATGGTTCTTTGATTGCTCCTTAGCTTCATAATGATCATTCTCTATGCTGCGGTTCATCATTCTCCATTCCGGGGTTCTCTTTTAACATTCAAATTCAAATTTTCGCAGAAAGGTTGAGCACGAGAATGCGAAAAGAAGCATCCTCGGCAAAATGTCGTATAGCTTCAACTTCAACACATGACGTTATGGGATGGATATCCAGTTAGTTAAAATGGATTTGGTTAAACTTACGTACAGACTCTAAAACAATGTCGTGGTGTGTAGTTTTGGGAAGGGTGTATTTGAACAAACAATAACGTAGCGATTAGTCTTCCCTACTAGTGTAATTAAGATAGGACCCAAGCAAATGAACCAACAAGCACTAAAGAAAGGGACATCGAGAATTTTTACATGAAAAACCCTCACTTGGGAAAAGTCACGGGACCGACTCCGAATCAACGATCTACTATCAATGAAGATTACACATTGTTTTTCATTAAGGGCATGCCCTTGGATCCACCAAACTCAAGAGACAACTCTCTCGGATCACCCAAAACACCAAATTCGTCACCCATAAGGGTGGTTTACAAAATCAGCTAAAATAGCATCTAGAAAGTTCGAATAAGAATTATGACCGTTCAGAGACTAGCGCCACAAGAGGTGAAGCTGCTGCCAAAGTTTTGTCCCAATCGGAGTTCGTTTGACTTCCCGATCGAGGCTTGATCTAGCTCTAGTCGCGCAGAAAAATCCGTTTTGCTACTTCTCTGTTCTGCCGCCGCTTCTCTGCTAATTCTCTGTCACTCACAGCTCCACTCATTGCTCAGCCCTTTTAGTTGAAATTAACTCTCACAAAGGTGGATCATTGTGCCTATTAAAGCACGATAAAAATCCAACATGATTGAGCCAAACTTCTTCCAAATTGGAGGGATACCCAACAAACTCTCCCCCCAACCCTCGGTCATCGCAATGTATTTGACTTCCGTGGTAGACAAAGCAATGCACTTTTGAAGTCTTGATTGCCATGGGATAGCTCCCCCTACAAAAGTCATCAAGTATCCCCCAATGGATTTCCGAGAATCGATATCTCCTGCGATATTTGCATCCGTGTAGTCCACTAACTCTAGCTTATCCGTGCCAAAGCATGGACACCTTGGATATTCCTCTGAAATACCTTAAGATCTACTTAACTGCATTCCAATGCTCTTTCCCCGGATTAAAGAGAAAATGACTAATCACACCAACAAAATTAGCGATATTTGGTCTTGTATAGACTATGACATACATCAAACTCCTAAGTAAGGGAATTTCTTCATCTCTTCTTTCTCCTTCTTACTTATAGGGCATTGCTTCGAGTTAAGTTTGAAGTGAAAAGTAAGTGGTGATGAAACTAGTTTAGCATTACCCATGTTGAACCGGTCCAAAATCTTCTCCATATACTTCTCTTGAGAAAGCCAAAGTTTTTCGCTTGATCTGTCACGAGAAATATGCATCCAAAGGATCCACTTCGCCGGTCCTAAATCCTTCATGGAAAAGGACACGCCGAGTTCTTTCTTCAACTCTACAATCTTACTCATATCATGACCAATAAGCAGCATATCATCCACATATAATAGTAAAATGATAAAATCACCATCAGATAATTGTTTCACGAACACACAATGATTTGAAGTGGTCCGTGTGTACCCATGGTCTAACATGAAAGAGTCAAACTTTTTGTACCACTACTAAGGTGCTTGCTTAAACCCATACAAGCTCTTCCTCAACCTATTCCTTACCTTTAACTCTGAATCGTTCGGGCTGTTCCATATATATCTCTTCCTCCAAGTCACCATGTTTTTTAACATCGAGCTGATCGATCTCCAAATTCAGAGTAGCTACCAATGCAAGAACAACTCAATTAGATGTCATCTTCACAACTGGTGAGAAGATCTCTTCGAAGTCAACTCCTTTCTTCTAGTTGAAGCCTAGTCGAGCTTTGTATCGAGGTCGTGAGTTCTCTGCCTTCAACATATAGACCCATTTGTTCTTCAATGCTCTCTTAACTTGCAGTAGCTTCACAAGTTCATCAATTGATTAACGATGTCCTGGAAGTCACTTATGTGCTCGGTCATATTACCTTCATCATTGTAACGGAGATGAACAAGTCTCTTCACGATAAAAACCTTATTATGCGGTGTCTTCCTCGCGTAAAGATATGCCAATTGATCCCACAAAGCTTTTGCATTTGTCTTCTAAGCAACATGATGATATACACTATTATCTATCCACTGCCGGATCAAACCAATAGTCTTTTGGCACGTTCCCAATACTTGTTATCCTTGTCTTTCGGTTTTTTCCAAATTCCCTTCAATGGGATCATACAAGTCCTTGCAAAATAGAAGATCCTCCATCCAAGACTTCCATATAGTGTAGTTGGTTGCATTCAATTTGCACATAGATCCCGTAGATTCCTCCATCTTGAAAACATAAAAAAACCTTAACTTCGCTAACTCGAGACCTTGTTGGGAAAGGTGCGCTCGAATAAATAACAATGCAGCGATTAATCTTCCTCCCCTACTAGTGTAATCAAAATAGGAACCGAGCAAATGAACTAGCAAGCAATAAAGAAATGGACACCTTGAATTTTTACGTGAAAAACTCTGATGTGCGAAAAATCACGGGGCCGACTCCGAATCAACGATCCACTATCAATGAAGATTACACATTGTTTTTCTTCAAGGGCATTGCCTTTGGATCTACCAAACTCAAGAGACAACTTTCTTGGATCACCAAAAACACCAAATTTATCACCCACAAGGGTGATTTACAAAATCAGCCACAATAACACCTAGATAGCTTGAATAAGAATTCTGACCGTTTAGAGCCTAGCCCCACAAGTGGTGAAGCCGTTGTCAAAGTTTCGTCACAATTGGAGTTCGTTTAACTTCCCGATCAAGGTTTGGTCTTGCTCTGGTCGCACAAAAAAATCTATTCTGCCGCTTCTCTGCTGATTCTCTATCACTCACGACTCCACACATTGCCCAACCCTTTTTGTTGAAATTAACCCTCACAAAGGTGAATCTTAGCCCTATTAAAACTCAATAAAAGTCCAACACAATGTGAGTCAAACTCCCTCTAAATTGAGTGGTACCGTTGTCCAGTTGACAGTGCAGCAGTGCACGTGAGCAGAGGTAGGGGAGTATCACCCGCCGGGGAGCATGCATCGCTGGGTCCTATGGTGGAAGTGCTAACTGGAATGTGGGACCCACCAACCCGAGTGCTCTGTGGGGTGCATGCGCCTGGGCACATGCAAGATGTCCAAGCTGGAGCAAATCGTAATCCGGAGAGGAGGGAGGAGGAGAGAGGGACGTGGCAATATTCTGATCCACTTCTTATTTTCTCTCTCCTCGGCGCTACTTCTTCTTCTTCTTCGACGTAGAGAGAGGGAGAGAGCAATGGCCCTGAGGTTCCCGACGCAGCTCAGCACCCCTCGCCACCTGCGCCACCGCGGGGGTCTCTCCTGGACGCGAGCTTTAGCTCCGGATGCTCTCGGTTCTTCACACTCTTCCCCTCCCCCCGCGTCTTTCCGCACTGGTACCTCATTCCTCCTCTTCAGTCCCTTCTTCCTTCTTGTGAGTGAACAGTCTGTGAGTCGCGCCGATCGTAACGCATTGCAGGAAGCTTTGGTTTTTATTGGTGCCATTTTGCTCCGTTCAATTCCCTCTCGAGCAGAGAGAGCTTTAGTTGACTCGCGTGCCTTTGGCTCTGACGAATGTTGACAATTTTCAACAATAAACATTGGGCGTAGCTTGTTAAGTTTGTGCTTTGGAGATTGCTCCTCGTTGTCATAGCTTTAAAACCGACATTTTCTACAGAGGAGAACAAATGGCAGCTCCAGATGAGACAATTGTAACTGTATTCTGCTGCAATTCTTCTTTATGATAAGAACGAGCATATTATAATTTTGGGTTGTGAAAGTTCAAATCGAATTGCAGATGCCTGTTAATTAGACGCTCAATAATTTAATAACTGTAACTGCTCGTGAGTTAGTTATTGTTGTTTGAATCTGAGGCCGAGAGACTGATGCATTATGTCATTTCCACTGTTTGATTATGTCCTGATTCCTTGCTGTTTTAGGAAAGTCCCGCGTGCAACAGTTGGTGACCTGCACTGCACAGGCACCCGGAGCTGTTAATCTGGCCCCCGGGACACCAGTTAGGCCCACGAGTATCCTTGTGGTGGGGGCCACTGGGACTCTGGGCAGGCAAATCGTGCGGAGGGCCCTCGATGAAGGTTACGATGTGAGGTGCCTTGTCAGGCCTAGACCCGCTCCTGCCGACTTCCTTCGTGACTGGGGAGCCACTGTCGTTAATGTAGGCCACACTGATTGCTCACTGGCTAGTATTTGTTGGACTTAGTAGATTGATCACGATCCTCCTATTGTCTTATGCATGCAAATTGTTAGCTGTGTTCCTGTTGCTCGACATCAGGGGAGATTGCAAGGATTTCTTTTTATTATTTATTGTTGTATGCATAATGGAAAGTGCACTCGATTTTGTGCAGGCTGACTTGAGTAAACCGGAGACCATACCTGCAACATTGGTTGGGATTCACACAGTCATTGATTGCGCAACAGGACGCCCTGAAGAGCCCATCAAGACGGTGATTTCTTAATTCAGTTTTGTGCTCATTACTGTCGAATGACATTAGAATCTTCTAATATGATTTATGTTCAGATTTAGTACAGCACAAGTGTTATGGCAGTTTGAGCTTCAAGGTGTATTTGCTGGACAAGTGTACCGAATGTGGAAAAGAAAATGAAAATATTTTATGACTCCTGTATCTAGCATCGAGCTTCCATCTTTTTCTACTTTGTTGCTTTTTTACTTTGTTGCTTTTTTACTTTGTAATATGTCTACATAGAGCATTGTGAGAAGTTTAGCCTAACAGAGATCTCGTTGAAAACTATGACATGACTTTATTGGCATTTTCTAATTTATGGTGTTGTTTAGGTAGACTGGGAAGGGAAAGTTGCTCTAATACAATGTGCAAAAGCAATGGGAATCCAGAAGTATGTTTTCTTTTCTATCCACAACTGTGAGAAGCATCCTGAAGTTCCACTGATGGAGATTAAATACTGCACAGAGAAGTTTCTGAAAGAGACTGGCCTAAACCATATCACGATTCGGTTGTGCGGATTCATGCAAGTAAATATAAAACTCTTTGACTGTTTCTCTAAGTTGATTTATCTCTATCAGAACTATATGTTTCGACAACTTTAATATAAACTAGTTGGTAGCTGTACATTTCTTTCTTTATTTCAAGAACTCTTTCCCCATTTAGACATAATGTTATGTTAATAACATGATGAGGAGGATCTAGCTGGTATAAATATAAAGTTCTTCATGGATATGTCTGTGAATGATCAGTTTTGTCTCAATCATTTTTAATTGTGTGTTTTGCAAATTTGTCAGGGACTGATCGGTCAATATGCAGTACCTATATTAGAAGAGAAATCTGTCTGGGGTACTGATGCACCCACACGAATAGCTTATATGGACACTCAGGTAGGTCACCCGAACAAACTCTACAGTATCTAGGCAAACACTATATATAACAAATCCTGCGATTTATGTTCCCAATGTTTAACCGCATAGCGCTAATGGTAGGATATAGCTCGGTTGACGTTCATAGCATTACGTAAAGAGAATATTAACGGGAAGCTTCTCACATTTGCCGGGCCTCGTGCATGGACAACGCAGGAGGTAAAAGCAGCACTGTTCTACCTCATCTGAAACAAACAATTTCCTCTATCCCTTCTTTTGATTGTACCAGCACTTATGATGCCAGGTGATAACATTGTGTGAGAGACTTGCCGGGCAAGATGCAAATGTCACAACAGTTCCAGTCTCAGTCCTGAGAATAACAAGGCAACTGACAAGGTTGTTCGAGTGGACAAATGATGTAGCTGATAGATTGGCATTTTCAGAGGTAATGTGTGTACTTGTCTTTCCGGATATTTTACACTGAAGTTTCACTTGGTATTTTTGCAAATATAATGAATTTATGGACCATGAGAATTTTAAATTGAAGGTTTGAGACTATATTGAATCCAACTCTTCCTTTTTCTTTGTTTTCTTTTTCCGAAATACGAAAATGACAGTTTTTGTCATCATCCATTTGCACTGTGAGAGAGTTGTTCTGCTTTGGAAGGATAAGGGAGCATAGGCTCAATCTTGAGCTGTTAAAGAGCAGCTTCTGCAATTGAACGTTTGACTTGGTACATACCCAGGCTCAATGCTTCAGTATTGATTTTCCAGGTCCTTACAAGTGATACAGTCTTCTCGGTCCCAATGACTGAGACATACAACCTTCTTGGCGCGGATCCAAAGGACATCGTCACGCTGGAGAAGTACTTGCAGGACTACTTCGCGAACATCTTGAAGAAATTGAAAGACCTCAAAGCGCAATCAAAGCAAACTGATATTTTCTTCTAAAGGAAGGGAAAGGGTTTGTGTGTATGTAAGTGAAGCTGTATCAAATCATACATTCCATGTCCTCGATAAGACATGACATAGAGCTGTTCGATATCTTTGCTTCGGAATAGTAAATGTTCCCACTTGTTCTTACTCTCTCAATCACTATGTAACATTTTCCCACATGTTAATGGAAGAAGATAGAAAATTTGTTCGATTCGATACTTGTGGAAGGCCGCATGAGAATCAATTGTTTTTTATGCTATGCAACTTCTGCAGTTTCTTTTTCAGGCTCGATTATATCAAGGCTAGTGCCATGCCATTCCAGTCGATGCTCTGCAAGTAATTCGATCGGTGACCTTTGCTCTTTTTACGACTAGGCTTGGATCACTAGGCATTATCCACGGCAATCCGATGTAAGCCACGAGTAAATTATTATTATTTACACAAGGGACGGGATCTCCATTAACCGAACCAAAATTAATTGATATTTAACGCAAATTCATCGAGGGGCCTTGTCGAAGAAAAGGTACTATTTGTTATGCCTTACGAAGAGATCAGTCGACCTCCCGACCAGCACGAAAATGGGCCTACAAGGACTTTGCAAGGGCTCTGCGGCCTGGCCCACAATGTATCAAAAGTACGGCCCAAGAGGCACAGCATTATACAAATTAAATTAGGAGATTTTTCTTTTTCAGATTTTGATAAAGAGGAATATATCGTACGGACGTGGGCATCAGAATGGGCCCCGCAAGTGATTTTGCCAGATTCTCCAAAATAATTTTTACTTTTCGAATTTCTAGAAAAATAAAAATGGTGTGATTGATAGATGCCAAACATTAATGTGAAGATCTACCCAACAGTTGGAGGAGGAAAACAAAGTACAAAAGTACTTTTGAATCATTATTTATCATTATTGAATCTGAAGTTCAATCTGTTTGATTGATAATAATAATTTATGCTCCTTTAGAAAAAGAATTAAATTTAACTTATCTTAAATTTATTTTATTTTTTTCAATTTAATAATAAAATTATTATTTTTATATTTTATTTAAATTTATAAATAAATTCTTTCACATAATTTTTTTATTCATTATTACAATTAATCATTTAATGCTAAATTTTCCAGATCATTCACTAATTTTTCCTCAATTCATCAATATAATAATTACTTTTTTATCTTCTTTTTAACAAGAAAAAACGCGGTTAATTTTAACAAGAAAGCAACCAAAAGAAGCAAGATAATATTTTTCCATTGAGCAATAAATCGAGGAGTAGTAGTAGGTGACTATGCATCCCATTTGATCAACAGCGGTCAAAGTGATTTATTTGATCAATAATGCCACTCCTACCATTATTATTTGCTGTTGGTGAAAAATAATTGTACAGTACGATTACTACTACGAGTTACGAGGTGAATTTTATCAGTGAAAATGATTGTCAGTTTTAAAGTGCTAAAAGACTACAGTGCTGGAATTGGGTTCCAATTATTGCATTAGTAAATACTAAATACTTTTGTGAATCTTGACTCTACGATATAAAGATCTAAATGAGAAATGGGTAATTTTAGATTTCGATTTTTACGCAGCGTGGCTTCTTTATTTCATTCCGCAATCATTTGCTGGTAACTGATATCGAAGGTGACTGAAACGAAAACAAATGATATAAAGATTATTTGCCAACTAAAAATGGAAAATAGAAGAAAATGTATGTTGGCAAAAAAATAAAAAGTATGAATAAACCATATATAATGGGGCAAATAGAGTAGGGTTTTGTCCAATAATGGGCCTAGTGATGGATCAACCGGATGAAAGGCAGTAAATTTCATTGGGCCCAGCAGTGAGTGTTCAAATTTTGATCATGTGGCCCACACCAATAATTAACGTTCAATCAAGTGGGCCCCCCAACCAAACCAGAGGACAACCATTAAATGTGGTGTTGTCTTTCTCTCTCCCATGTGTCTGTTCTTCTCTCTATCTACTATTTATGCTGCATTCCATGTACGTATGCCTCCCTTTATGATTTTTCAGATCATGGAAAGAGTGATGATCAATGGTCTTCATTCCAATAAAAAAGATAACTCTATCTAGGTCCTCTCCCTCGTCCTTTGAATGCATCCCGACCTTCCATGTGGTGAGGAGAGTTCGGAAACATCATACGTATCTCCAAAAGTCGCTTCGTACATGTACAACAATTCGCCGTATGTGGCTCCTCGACATGTAGGGTATGCGTAGACCACTGATCTAGGGTTCTTTTAAGTTGATAGATTTTACCTCTACTAATTTAGTTTTCTTTCGTTGAAAATCGTTTTCAGTATTGTTGTTGGAAAATCCGTATCTCGGGGTCACGTATTGCAGGCGTGTCGGAGACTAACGTCTCGAAAGTGTTTATGGGCAAAATTCTAACTTCTAATAAAAAACGATCGGTTTGGACCTTGCTTTGCAAAATGACTTAGGAATATTTATGAAAATTTAAATAAAGCAGGGTAAATTAAATAAGTGTGCGGAAATAAGCTAGCAAGAAATATAAAAGAACGAGCTTTATTCAATGGCAATAAGTATTTACAAGGATTACAAGGCAATAACTTCTAATCAGATCATGTTGGCAAAATCTCGAGTATTGGTAGAATATTGCACCCATGTTTTTGCCAATAGACTTTCGATAATGAATTTGTGAGCTTTTAATAGCACAAAAGGATCGACCCTTCAGTTCCACCAACATATGCCGATGAGCCAGGTCGGCTCTATGTCGAGAGCTCTAAGATGTGTTCCACCATAAGGATCGACCCTTCAGTTCCATCGTTGCTTCGCTATCAACCCCCTTGAGGTCGTCCTTTGTCGATTCACACCTTGCCGGACGACTTCATCATCCTGATCCTTCTTCACAGGATCGCAAATTTCAATATCATCCACAGCAAGTTCAGCGATCAATGCATCAATCTCCTAATCCGACAAAGGCGTAAGTGCTGACTCTTGTATGAGTCCTCACCATGGACAGAATCCTTGACACTGGGGGTTGTTGAACTTGGTAGTTGGAAGGACTTCCTTTTGGGGCTCTTTTTGGACCACCCTCTTTATTGGTGGAACATGCCTCTGACGCGGTTTCACCACGTTCTTGCCTTCGTAGGCTAACCTTTGGGCCTGCCTCTTTCTCTGCAACCGCCTCTTCTCAGTCTTGGTTAGTGGTCGAGGAAACTTTGGATGCTCGATGCGAGGCCACTGCATAATGGGAACATTTTGCGATGGCTTCATCCACCTAGCAGGCCTCATGTGACGGATCTGATGCGATGGTTGAGTTTTCAAATAGGGCCTTAGTCTTTCTTGTCGGAACTAACTGTGATAAGAATCTTTGTTCTTTTTCGGATCTACATGTTCTTTGCTTGTTCACCCCATCCTCGTTGATTTTAACCAGAGTTCTACTGTCGCCACAATTTCGGAATTGTCCCTTTTGCTGGAATTTCTCCGGACGTGACACTAGAGGTCGTGTGGATGTGGATCGATTCTAATCCTTTGCTTCTATCGGAGCAAGGGCCTTAGGTCGGCCACGCTAGCATTCACAGCAAGGGTGGGGAATGGATCAGAATCAACTCGCATAGTCTTTTCCCCAAAATGTAGATTCCTTTCTCAATCTTTTCCTGTACGATATTATGAAAAACGAGGCTATCTACTGTTCCGGAGAGGCGGTGAAGGAGACTGTTTCTGCCAACAGGGAAATTTTGGCCGACTCTCTCGGCCGACACCCTTCTTGGCGGATCCGCGGCTAAGCTGGGGCTGGCGAAATATGAACTGCCGGAGCTTGTATTGGTTGAGGTTGCAGAATAACCAGTGGCTGCTGCTGCCCCCCGTTTGCCAGACGAGTTTCTGCCAAATGGGTTGGCGGAGCATCCACCTGGTTGTGCATTTCTTCAGGAGTAGGAGCTCGAGTAACGTTGTCAAATATCTGCTCCAAATGTTGAGACATCCTTTGAAAGGCCTGCCGGAATTCAACGGCCATGCTATCTAAAGAACGTGTCATGACTTCATGGCTTTGTTTGAAGCCATCAACCATGATTTCGAGTGAATGAGGCAGCAGAACGATTGGAATCAGTTGTTGGATTTTCAACGGCCATCTTAGAAGCCATGCTAGATTCAGCTTCAAGGACCTCTTCAGCAGCAGTCCGACGACGTAGAGGCATGTTTTTCTGAAAATTTTCACAAAAATGTGTCCCACCCAGTGCGTGCCAAAAATTTACTATTGACTGAAAATCCGTGACTCGATGTCACGTCTTGCAGGCGTGCTAGAGACTAACGTCTCGAAAGTGTTTGTGCACAAAATTCTAACATCTAATCAGAAACGATCGGTTCGAGCCTTGTTTTGCAAAATGACTTAGGAATATTCGTGAAAATTTAAATAAAGCAGGGTAAATTAAATGAGTGTGAGAAAATAAGGTGACAAGAAATATAAAGGAACGAGCTTTATTCAATAGCAATAAGTGTTCACAAGGATTGCTGCTTGTCAGAACATTAGAAATATAAACAAACTGTTTGTCGGAATGAAATAACTGCTTGAATATTTAAGAGAACCTGGACGACTGAAAACAAAAGTGCCGCTGAAGAATGAAGTCGAATCTGATGTTTGTCATCGTTGGATGTGTGTCTTCCATCAGCTTCATGTCATTAGTGGGCAGCTGGCTTTCCTATTCTTGAGGCCAAGTACCAGAAGAGGTTATCCTCTCCATTGTCTTCTTCTTATCCAAATAAACAGAGCGGTA
The DNA here is from genome assembly GCF_007655135.1 of Punica granatum. Lineage (NCBI taxonomy): Eukaryota > Viridiplantae > Streptophyta > Magnoliopsida > Myrtales > Lythraceae > Punica > Punica granatum. The sequence goes on from NC_045130.1 coordinate 15,046,887, forward strand.
AATCATTTCACGTATGGGCCCTCAAAGTGGACTTCTTATTTGGGCCTCCAAATAGTGCTAAAAATATTTAACCCCAATTTGCGACGAGTCCAAAACCAATTGCATCAATTTCGACCTGCACTTGGTGACTCATTTTGGAAATTCCGAAAATATGGTGTCAACAAGTATATTGGAAAATTCCACAAATTAGATAAAAAGGAGTTAGTGTAATTACATATTTACATGCCTTTATTTATGATAAAAAGTTCTGATCTAACTCTCACAAATAGGAATTTTTACTGTGCCCTTTTATTTCTCTTTCTGTTTATTTAAATCTTTGGAACTCTTTTATAATAATTAAAAAACTATAGGTTGTATGAGAATTACCGAACGAGAAATAAAGTCTATCTTAATTATTTTTAGAGAAAATTGTCGAATATACCATGGAAAATGAATTTTATACCAAGCCTGCCTTCAAATTATTTTTTACATCACATAAAACTTTGACAGTTAAAAAGCACACCTAAGAAGCCTTTTCGTCTGTCTTCCATCAAAAAATAATAGAAAATGCTAATGTGATGTTAGCTCAGAATTCCTCCATCGGGTCCTTTCTGTCGAGTTGCCTGTTGTTAGGAGCTCTGCCACGTTGAGAGCTTTGCCTTCCTCGGATTCAGGTCGGAGGTCGATTATTTATACGGACTCATATGCTCTGACCTCGAGTGGAAACATTGAAGAGAATAGTTAGTTGAATTCGATGTCGAGTTCATCGAATCATTGGGATTCTTTGACGCGCTTTGAAACTCATAGAAATGTGCGAGATTCGTTCTCCAAGCTCGATCTCTCAAAATGGGTTCTTGAATTAACATATAGTTATCTTGCCTATTTTCGAGCTTTGGCCTTCTTTGTTTCTAAATTTGTTATTTGTTTGTCTCACTATGCAAAACTTTCTTTTTGTTATTTCGGGGTCACCACTGTGATTACCCATTGCTGATCTTCCCCAACATAACCTTGTCATTTCTCTGTGATTTGCCAAATGTGTTATTCTTATTCTTTTTTCTTTCCTAATTGGAATAGAGAGAGAGAAAGATTGAAAGAGGGAGAAAGAAAGACTAAAAATGGAGTAAATAGGCAATTTCGTTCCTGACTTTTGCAAGTTGCATCAATTTCGTCCATAACTTATTTTTTGCATCAATTTCATCCCGACTTTGCACTTTTGCATCAATTTCATCCGTAACTTTTAAGTTACATCAATTTGGTCCTCGACTTTGCACGGTTACATCAACTTAGTCTCTGACTTTGCACAGTTATATCAGTTAGTGCTACAGCTGCATCAATTTGGTCATTGTGTGGGGTGGTTGCATCAATAAGGTCCTAATGCGACATCAATTTGGTCCCTGCCACATCAATTTGGTCCTCGTGCTACATCAAATTAGTCTCTATGCTATTTGTAAATGAATCTAACTAAATCCTGCCCACTTACTGTAGTGGACGGCCTCGTTGGCCCTCGACGCAGCGGAGACGGCTTTCGTCGCCCACGAGCGCAAGTACCTACTCCCCAAGACTGCTGAACCTCGTGTCCAGATCACTGGGAACTTTTCCCCGATCCCCGAGTAGCCAGTGAAGCATTCCCTCCCCATCATCGGGAGGATCCCGTAGGTGTATCCAGGGCATCTACGTCTGGAACATGGCCAACCCGCCCCATGAGCCAGTCGCGGGCCACCATTTCTTCAACAGGGACGGGATGATCCATGCGGTTCGGTTCTTAAGCAGTTCCGCCAGCTATGCTTACCGATTTACCGAGCCTCATCGACTCGTCCGGGAGCGGTCCGCGGGGCGGCCTGTGTTGCCGAAGGCGATCGATGAGCTCCACGGTTACTCGGGAGTCGCCCGACTCGTTCGGAAGCAGTCCGCGGGGCAGCCTATGTTCCCAAAGGCGATCGGTGAGCTCCACGGTTACTCGGGAGTCGTCCGGCTCCTCATGTTCTATGCCCAGGGGCTTTTTTGAGCTCTTTGACCCAACGAAAGGGCTCAATGCCGTGAACGCCGGCCCTGTGTACTTCAACAAGCATTTGCTCTCATTTTCCGAGGACAACCTGCCATATCGTGTCCCAGACAAGAACGCGAAGGATGCCTCTGGGATTAAGTGGATTATAGTCCCCGATTGTTTTTGTTTCCACTTGTGGAATGCGTGGGAGAAGCCCGAGACCGATGAGGTCGTGGTTATCGGGTCATGCGTGACTCCACCTGACTCAATCTTCAATGAGAGCGACGAGAGCTTAAAGAGTGCCTTATTGGAGATCAGGCTAAATCTCAAGATGGGAGAATCAACCCGCAGGCCCATTATCCCCAAGCTGAGCAAGTGAACCTGGAGGCAGGGATGGTGAACCGAAACCAGCTTGGGAGAAAGACCCAGTTTGCTTACTTAGCCCTCATAGAACCGTGGCTTAAAGTCTCTGGATTTGCTAAGGTAGACTTGTCGACCGGAGAGATAAGGAAGTACATCTACAGTTTAGGGGGGGGGGGGCGAGAGAGAGAGTAAAGGAAGAAGAAGAAACGTCTTCAAACGACCGGGAAAAAAGAAGGGGAATGATGATGTAATCAACATTAAGAACGTAAGTGATGTAACGAACATCATTTAATTTTTGGGTTACATCAATTTGTTCAGGCATTACATCAATTCAGTCCCTAAACAAGTTAATGGAACAGTAACGCCGTTTGCCCCTTAGCCACTCGAACTAGATTGATGTAATCGGGGATCAATCTGATGTAGTGCCAAAACTCAAGGATTTGTGTTGTGAAAGTTAAGGACTAAATTGATGTAACTGTGCAAAGTCAATGATTAATTTGATGTAATTGTGTAAAGTCGAGAACCAAATTGATGTAATCAAAAAGTCATGGATGAAATTGATGCAAAAGTGCAAAGTCGGTGACGAAATTGATGCAAAAAATAAGTCAAGAACGAAATTGATGCAACTTGCAAAAATTATGGACGAAATTGCCTATTTACTCCTAAAAAGGGGAAGGAAACAATAAAAAAACGGAAGAGAGAAAAAAGAAAATAGAAAAAAGTAGAAAGCAATAAATAATGTCACATTGCACAATTTCGATCATTTCTTGATGGAAGCTAAACGGAAGGTCTTTGCAGGAAGGCTTCCTCAGGTGTGTTTTCTAACTATTAAAGTTTTATATGATATAAAAAATGATTCGAGTACACGCTTAATGTAAAATTCATCTTTGATATATTTAACACTTTTCTCTTGTTTTCAAAGCTCAAAACTATCGTAAAAAATATGTACATTCTTAGCAGATAATATATATAATATAAATAAGTCAGGACGGACAACTAATTTGGACATTCCGATTAAAACACGAAGGTTATGGGAAGAATTAATGCGTCGTTTCAAATGTACGCACGACCACATGTAACATCTAAGGCTGTTAGTTGAGTTATGATTGGGGGACTACGCGTGTGGATTGTAATATAAAAAGAGAACCTTGGTGGCCTCCCGGAGGCAATGAATTTGGTTATGTGATTGCGATATCGCAACCGATGTTAGTCCTCACCGAATCAAAGAGCGATATTCCTCGAATTTTGCCTTCCAGTAATCTCATTCGATATGCCGTACACTCATTTTATTTCCGATTTTCCGATTGCATGCATGCGTGGGACAATATGTATACATCCGATTCCTCCACACAAAGGTGCACTCCAATCCCGTCTAAAGCAACACGAAGTGATGATGACTAGACTTTCAACTCTAGCTATGTCCAATTACGAAGACGGAAGAACTATAAACATATTGAGAAAAAGTAGCACGAATCCGATGCAACCTGAAATTAATTACGAGGAGAAAATCCATTTTTAAGATATAGTTGGAAACTTAGGATAGTCTGAATATGGAATAATCACATTGATTTTCACAAATCGTTACGTTTGGTTTTAAAGTTGGATTTTAGCTTTAATTGGTTTATAATGGTTGTATTGTTGAATTATGAGAGAACGTATAAAAAATATAATGAATTTTTGAAAGAAAATAATGATTGTATTATTAAATTGTGAAAAAAGTAATTAATAATTAAAAATTAATATTAAAAATTAAATTGAATAATTAAAATAATTGAAAAAAATAATAAAAATTATTATTATTATTTTGTTAAATTTAAAATAAATAAAATAATTATAATAGAATTAAAAACGAATTGTAAAATAAGACGGGTTAACATGTTATATACAATCACAAACATTTCCGTACGTGACATCATGAGACAAATACAACATGATAAAGAGATCTTGGCGCTTCCGGCTTTTTCGGGTAAAGTGGCTCATGTGACAGGTGGGCCGATCTGCATATGCAAAGGTATTCAAAAGGATTATTGCTGAATAATTTCCCATTATTGCTATATATTGTCAATAATGCTTCCCCGCATATATAGTAGCTCCTCTAAAGTGAAAAAGAAATCCAACAGAAAAGGGGAAAAAAAGAGATAAAAGAGGTGCAATTAGTGGCACAAGGAAATCAACAAGTTTTATATTTGATTCTTGTTAATAAGACTATTTATGTATCTCTTTATAACCTTTTATTATTATTATTATTATTATTATTATTATTATTATTTTGTATTATGCATATAGGCCTCATCTCCCTTGCAATAGATAAGTAAGTGACAAAGAAATACCATTTTCCTTTTTTCTTTTAACCTTTTTGAAGTCCTTATTTGATGCATTGGCTTTTATTATATATATATAAAATACGACTTAGATTCAGAGCTTCTAAAGTCCAGTCAATTAACTTTGAGTCATATTTTGTCCTTGTAGGGAGTACGAGAATTCTCGTCATTTGTCTGGTACTCAATTGCATTTGTGCAGTCCATTTGTTTTAGTCATTATACGACGTCCTTAGATATGAGTACGACGTAACGTCGCACTCCAATTCATTGGAGTGGTACTCTTGTTTTATTAATTGGTATACTATGCGAATGACCTGGAGTGCAATGTTGCATCGTACTCGTGACTTGAATGACCTGGAGTGCAATGTTACATTGTACTCGTGACTTGAGACATCGTACAATTATACAAACAAAAGTATTACACAAATAAATTGGAATACGACATGCATAGTACTCTCCCACAAAGGACAAAAAATGACTTAAGATCAAGTGACTTGACTTATTATATGGTTAGTTTCGAGTGATGGTTGAAAAATTTTGTGTAAAGCATCATGATTCTTAATGTTTTCATTAGACCTATAAATCTAGAGTTTTCTTTATATATTTACAATGTGGAATCCAGAATCCTCAACTGGACGCATAGCGTGAATGCGAAGTGTCGCATAATCAACATGCTGGCGCTGAGTTTGGGCCTTTGATACCATTGTAAAGTTTACGCTGAGCCTATAAGTGGTTAAGCTCATATTCAATCTAAAAATTTAAGTCGATAGATGGTAATATCCAATCCTTTTATAATCTAACGTGAGATTCGAAATCTTTAACAATGATATATCACCCACTACAAGAAAAAGGATTTTTGTCACAAAAATTATGATGGAGGATATCCGTCATATTTGTGACAAAACTATGATGGATTCGTGACAAAATAGATGAAAAATATATCTTTTATTAGTTAATGAAGATAAATTTGTGACAAAAAGTCTAGCTGACACAGTAAAAAGGTTGTGATGAACGTATATATGGCAAAAAAAAAGGATCAAATGACAGGTTATATATGGATAGGTTTCCATGGACTGCAAAAGCAAAACCAGAGAAATTACAGCGCACAAGAGCATTATGTGAGAAGATTATGTTCTGAATGTGAATCATTTCCAATAGCTAGGCTATTACTCTCAATTATGATCACATAACATGGCCATTAACTCATTAAACTTTAAAACTTGCCACCTCTTCATTCTGAATTAGGTACGGATTTATGTGAATGAATATGTGACTATTTGATGTGTCTTTATCACATGTATCTTTTCTTACAGTAATTATGGTAAATGTACTATATTTTTTTATGCTTTGTAATATTTCTCTTGATCATTTTACCTTATATCTATTTTTATCATCGGTGGACATTCATTAATTGCTGAGAAAAAAACATTCCATCGAATAAAAGTCTTTAAAGAAAAAATTTCGCAATATGTTATAGTCTCTTAGAGTACTGTTACTTGCTCCATTTCTCATCACGGGATCAGCAGAAGCTCCCATCGTTTCCAGCGCTGGAAGACAGAGGGCAGAGGGGACTGAGAAGACGAAGGAATGGCATTTAATTCTTGGTGGCTCCTATCCCCCCGTTTATGCCCAACTTTTGACATTGACCTCTCCAGTCCTACCCCCATGACATATATATATATATATATATATATTTCGAGTAGAAGGAAGATTTATGTATCTAATATAATTAAATAAAAAATTAATAGAGAATTAAGAATAATCCCAACAAAAAATAAAACTTGGAGTCTTTGAATTTTAGGTGAGAATGTGTGTTACTGCGTTACGTCACCCTTATATAATATATCCATTTAATTCACACACATCTATGGTATAACTACTACTCAACTCCATGCGTTTTCTTTTGATCTCTTGATTTTAACCATTAAACTCCAACATCTAATAGATTATCTAACAAAACGCCTCTTTGGGTCTATCAACTCACTCGATATGGAGAAAGACTGATATATATACGCACATCCTCCATGATTAAAAGGTGCGTACAAGTACATCCTTCTTTTTTATTATAAACGTAGAAGGCCGATATGATCGATGAAATACTATATATGTCTATACTGTGCATGATTAATTATTGATTCGAACTTTTTTGAATCGTACACTCTTCATGAGTTGAATTCATTTCCATGCATGCATTGCCTTTATGAAGAAAATAATGAGAGGGGAAAGGGATAGTAGATGAACTACCAAAAATCAGGTGGCACTCTCTTGTCCGAAAGAAACCCTAATTACTCACCCCCTTTATTTCTTGGTAATTTTCGTACGTTCTTCAACAAATTGTGGACTGAACCGAAAAGTTTTTTTTTATTAGGTCTGAATTTTAATTTTCGAAAGTACAATTGGATCTCGACTAATCTAGTCCGAATCGACCCACTAAGAGATAAAATTCTTCCAACATAAATTTTGTACATTCACAAGAACTCGAATTCGAAATCTCATTCAAATAAAATGATCGTCGAACTGTTTAAATTAATCCACATTGATTACCAATAAAAGTTCATTTGTAGCCCTTCAGTTTATTTGTACTCCCTCCCCTTCTCTGCTTTCCCTCCCTGCATGCATGCATCTTCTAGAAAAAGCTCACTATCAATTAATCATCATGATGACGAATAATAGAATGAACAACATGAGAATATAAGCACAAGCTATATATATATATATATATCCAAGATTAAGATGAGCCCCTTGATGTTATATATGTATATCAATTCCGATGTAACACGGTTTATCTCGACGTGCACATATATAAAAGTGATCAAGATCGCCCATTTGTTCCCGTAAAAATAGAAAAGATATATCAAGATTGCCCATTTAGACTGACTTTGTTATGTGTCTGAAATTAAGGCTTAAAATTGTAAAACGTTTGGAAAATCTATGTTCATGGAACTTTCGGAAAATTTATGTCGTATTTTCGTGTAAGCAGAGATCCGTTCTATTAGATGCTAATTAATTAGTCGAAGCATGTTTCCAACAAAAAATAATTAAAGCAAATAATAACGAAGCATGTTGTCATGAAATTATTTATATATATATATTTATATATATCTATTCATTTTCTTTTCCTCCCATCTCATGGTCATAGAGGGAAAAAAGGAGACCTGCTTTACCTTTGAGGACTTCCTGTTTCTCCCAGCAATGCTGCGGTTTTGTTTTCTTTTTACGTACGGGGGGGGGAGGTTGACGAATTGGACGGTCTTCATCTTTTCACCATTTGATTTGATGAGCTTTTGACTGAACGCACATATTGTACCATTGGTGAATGTATCTAATGTGCAGGTACGTGTGTGTATATATATATATATATATATGCGTGGGCGTGCTTTGATATATATAGTTGTTCTAAATTATTTTCTAAATCTTCAAAGGCATAATAAATCAATAAAATATTACTTGACTGATTAACACTCAAGCATAATACTTGAAAGTGAGAAACTGATTTCGCAGTGATCTCATAACTATCCACTTATAAATATTTTCAATTGGATTTTACTCATTTATAGTGAATGAGTATTAGGGCTGGTAATATTTGATACGACACGATTATACGACACGGAGTTAAACGGGTTTGGGTTGGGTATTTTTGATATTCGGGTTAAACGGGTCCAACCCGTTTAAACACGATTAATAAACGTGTCGTAACGGGTTGAACCCGTGTAACCCGATTATACATGATTAAACCTGTTTATTTAATCGTGTTTAATCGTGTTACTATAATCGTGTAACCCATTAATCCGTTTATCTAACTGAATTTACGAAAATATACTTAGGTTAACCTAATTTCGAAATTTCCTTCCGGACTGCAGTAGGCAGTAGGCTTGAGCTTCCACCCGGTTTCAACTTTCACACCCCCCCTCGTCCTTCATCTTCACGAGTCGAAGCCCTCTGCTCAGACCAGCTGACCAGACGAAGACGAACCCGCGAGCCGCGACCCTCGAGCCCTCGACTGCGACCTCGACTCGACCCCGCGACCCTCAAGCCCTCGATCCTCGAGCCTCGACTCATTTAGTACTGCTTATTAGATATTTTTTTTTATATAAATCGGATAGAGTTCTTCCTTGTTATACATACATACATACATATATATATATGAATATTAGGACATTTGAATTTGGATACTCTACCCAAAACAAAATCGATCCCAGAAGAGTCAAAAGCACTTATTAATTGAAAAATGACAATTACTTAAACTTAGAAGGCAATAATGTGATTATTATGATAACCATGATTTAATTATATACTAGGGAAATGGCCTGCGTCAATGCCGCGGGTAGAAAATTGTCTGTTGATCGTTAGCTAGGATTGGAAATTCTACACGCCAATAACATGTGATAATTCTGTACAGAAAGTCTTTTCTTTCATTCTTTCTAATTATTTTCGCTTAAAAAATGAATTTCACTTCAATGTATTTCTTCAATTCGGAACGTATATAATCTAATGCATAGTTATTTATGTTAGAGATGCATGCGTCTAATTTGCATTTGGTTGACTCAGATATTAAATTATATAAACTGAACGAAATTTAGCACTGAAAAGATATCCAATGAATTAAAAATATTTACTCAATGTATATAATAAATTTGATCACAAATAAACTTGAATTTTCCATTGAAATGGATGGATAAGGGCTGAAGCAAAATAAAATCCCAACTATTATTAGTCATACCGGTAATATTAAGTGTAAATCATACAATATTTTATTTTGAAAATATATAAGCATGGTCGTACTATAAAAAGTACAACGACTAATTAAAAGGGCATATTCTCTCGCGATGTCATTTAGTTTCCAATAATTCTCATAAAAAGAGTCATTTTATTAAATTATACTAAATCGAGTTATTCACCCATGTCACCGTTAATTCGTATTCTCAGGGTTCTTTTTTTATTTATTAAGTTTGTTCTACTACACATGCTTTTTGTAATATAGTTTATTATTTAATTATGTTTATAAATAGCATAACTATTATATTTGATGTGACATTTTTATTATATTATAAAACTATTAAATTTCTTATTTCTAAATCGCTATAACATATATGATAATGGTTTCGTATATAATATGATTTCATAGAAATGTAATGTAAAATCATAGGAACTTTGTAAAGTAGACCGTAAATAAAGAGGAAAAAAAAAGAAATCCATTTCAAAAAATTAAAGGGAAAAAGAGGAGTCAGGTGAGATCAAATTAAATCGGGAAAACTAAGAACTGAATTCAACCTCAAATATTCGGGTTTTTAGGATCTGGTTCGGTTGATAGGTCAATTCGGTGTTCATTTTTGTGTTTTGGTACATCAAATTTGGGATTTGCAATCCCAGGTAAGATTGTTTTAGGATCATGGAATCCTTTTCAGATTTCAAAATGTAAAATCAAATACTCTGATCAGTCCCAAGTTTATTTAATTTATCAATTTTTAATATATTTAAATATATTAAGGTGTGTTTATTCTGTTGGAACTCTTATTTTGAGATTTTAGCGTGTCGAAATCGAATTAATTCGTTGTCCATTCTCGTCTATTGGTCTTGAAATTTATGTATTTGGTATTACAGTTGAGTTGAGTTGAGTTTTGGTTTTAATTGGTTTGTAATGATTGTGCTGTTGAATTATTAGAAAAAATGTGAAAAAGTAATGAATGATTGAGAGAAAGTAATGATTGTATTGTTGAATTATGAAAAAAGTAACGAATAGTTGAGAGAAGTTAATATTAAAAATTGAATTGAATGGTTAAAAAAATTAAAGAAAAATGAAAAATAATAATTATATTGTTAAAATGAAGATAAATGAAATTGAGTTGAATTGAGTTAAAAAAATTATGAATCCAAACAAATCCTATCGGACGAAATCGGTTCACGAAAATTGAGATTCAGAGCTCGAATCAAAATCCCACAAGTGAGAGATCGCTTTTATATGTCATGAGATCACCATTAATTTATGAAGAGAGGGCGCACGTGGCAAAGAGCCACTTACTCGCCCCATCTGCTGGAGGGACTGCTTTTAATGCGATTAAACTGGCAATTTCGTCATGACTTACACAAATTGCATCATTTAGATCTCTGAAAATTTTTTTACATCGAATTCGTCATTGGTCACATCGAATTCGTTCTCTGGTAACATCAAGTTCGTCTCGGATCACATCAAGTTCGTCCCTGGGCACATCAAGTTCGTCCCTGGTGACATTGAATTCGTTTCTGGTAATATCAAGTTCGTCCCTAGTCACCTCAAATTCGTTCCTGGACGGAATTGCCAGTTTCCTCCTTTTAATGTATTAGAGAAGATAGAAGATTAGATAGATAGATTAGATAGATAGATAGATAGATAGATTGAGTCCATTAAGCTATTCGAAAGTTATGCGACCATTACGATTTTTTACCTTGAAATCTGGTTTACATGTCCATAATACTTCATAGGAGGAAAAATTACAAAAATGATCATATAAATTTATCCTTTTTCGATATAAGTCCTATCAATTTCACTTTGACTTTTATAATCCTAAGCATTGACTTTGTCAGACACTTATGGTCCAAATCGTGACTAACCGCTAACCGGTATTGATATGGACATGCATGGTGTTCAATCTTTTCCACCTATATTTAAAATACTTACGTGAAAATTAAAAGAATAACAGAGTTAGTCCTGAATTTTTTTTTTCATTTTTTGAACTTGAATCATATAAGTTCAATTTTGGAAAAAAATAGTCCTAAATCGTTTCAAAAAGTGATAGTTTTGGTCCATTTCGTACCAACAGGTTTGGTCTATTTCATGACTGACCGTCAATGGACGATGATGTGGACTAAGCGCCACGAAAAATTTTAAAATTTATTTTTTATTTAAATATTTACTTTAGAAATTAATTAAAAATTGATTTTATGGAATTTTTTTTAAAAATAAAAAGTTTTTAAAAAATTCTATAAAAGTAGAAGAAAAGTTAAATTAAATTCAAAAAATTAAAATTAAATAAAATTAAATAAATTTACAAAAAAATATAAAAATTAAAAAATAAGGGCGGCGAGGGGGAAAGATCAAAAGGGGGGGCCCTTCCCTAGAGCCTCCGACGACCTTACCCTATTCGATATCTAGGTAATCATCTCGCCCTTTCTCATTCTTCAACGAGTTTGAAAATTAGCGTCCACTTTTTAAATTTTATATAGTTATTTTTGAATGGGGTAATTACACTGGTGGTCCAAAAAGTTTCACTAATGTATCAAGTTGGTCCAAAAAGCTTTTTTTACTACTTGATGGTACAAAATGTTTCAAAGTTATAACATGATAGTGCAAACCGTCATCTCGCCATTGACATGGGTAGACCTTTAAGTTAATTAAAGAAATATTTTGTACTATTATGTTACATCTGTAAAACATTTTGGACCATTAAGTGGCAACTTCAAAAGAGTTTGAACGATCATGTAACGTTCCACCAACTCCTAAAAACATATCAAAGCCACGTGTCGACCACATTTCGGCCACATCAGTTTCGCTTGACGGTGTTAATGGTGAGATAACAATTTGTACTATCATGTTACACTTTTGAAACATTTTGTACCATCGAGTAGCAAAAAAAACTTTTTGGACCAACTCAATACATTAGTGAAACTTTTTGGATCACTAGTGTAATTACCCCTTTTTAATATAAATTTTTACATTTATTATTTTCCTATCTTTTTCATTTTTTATTTAATTTTTCTGAATCTTTTAAATTATTTTGAACTTTTTATGAACTTTTTGTAATTCTTTTTGAATTTTTTTTCTATATTTTCTCATTTTTGAAAAATTCAATTTTTTTGTAAGTTTAATTAATTTATGTAATTATTTTGATTTTTTCCTCTATTTTTCTAAAACTTTTTAATTTTCTCTTAAATTATTTTCAAAATTTTTAAAATTTTAAAATTTTTTTTTAAAATTTTAATTTTATTGAAAATTTTCTAACTTTTATTTAATTTTGGTTAATATTATTTCAATTTTTAAATTTTCTTTTATATTTTTTATGTTTTTTTAAATCTTTAAAATTTTTTGAAGTGGCGTCCAATGGTTGGTCCACGTCTGCTATATTGGCTGCCAACCGTAAGCTTTTTTTACAGCGTTAAGTCCACATCATCGTTTGTTAATGGTCGGTTATGGAATGGAACAAGACTGTCACTTTTCGAAATGATTTATGACTGCTTTTTTCAAAATTGAACAAGACTCAAATTCGAAAATGTTTAAGACCATCGCTGTAATTCTTTTAATTTCCACGTAGGCATTTTCAATACAGATGGAAAAGATCAATGTCGTTTACGTCCACATCAGCACTAGTTAACGGCTAGTCACAATTTGGATAATCAGTGTTTAACGGAGCAAATGTTTAGGACTGAAAAATACGGAATGAAACTTATAGGACTCAATGTCAAAGAAAGGCAAACTTATAGGATTATTTTTGTAATTCTTTCGTTCCTAGGATAAATGTATTTCGAGGTACTGGCACGGTCCTTTGGCATCCGTGAGTCAAACTATAAGGTGGTGTATAAGCTTATGTAACGATCATGCATATAATAAAGTTCGGAAAAGTTAGGTTACAACGGAGAACATGAGCATTTCTCCTCTGTTGAGAGCTCTTCCTTCTTCCCTTCATTGGAAGCTCGCCTCTCCTTCTTCCTCGTTTCTTCTTTACTCCCCTGCTCATCGCTCTTCAATGACCCCACCTATTCTCTACCTACCTCGTAAAGAACTTACCATCCTTAATGCTTTGAACTATCTCGACTTGTCCTCAGAGCTCTCCTCACCAATCTTGTACATCCTCCCCGCTATGGCATTAATGATACTCTGAAACTTTGCTTCAAAATCTACACCTTCTCCTGCTACAAATCACCACACAATCCCCGCCGTCCCACCTCACTTTAACCCTCCCTTGGCCCTACAAGATACCCTCGTCAACCAGCAAACCTACAATGGACCTTACAAATCTCAGCGTCAACTCGGAGGACATGTTCAAGGCCCATATGTCAATGGCCCCAAAAGCCGAAGTGCTTGACCTACCTGCTAATGAAGAAGAAATGCTCGATTCCAGCCCCTCACTCTCCCCGTCAAGCCTTTTAGCTTCATGATCCCTCCATCTCAAACTCGTCATCCCACGCCTCATCTAGGCATGGGCTACAAAGAAAGGAGTCTCGATAATCCCTGATGACCGTGATAAGGAAATTCTGGTATGCCTTTTTAGGGACCAGAGGGATCTGATCTCAGCTAAGAGAGGATAAGCATATCACGTTCAAGGTGCCCACATGATGCTAGTAAGGTGGGATCAAGGCCTCCCATTAGAGGAAATCAAGTTCTCTATGGTCTCCTTCTGGATCCAACTTCGGGGCATCCCACCGGAGATGTTATCAAAGCTGAACATTACACAGCTCGCTAAACAAGCTGGCACTGTGGTTCAAATTGATTGGAAAAATAAAGGCAGCATTCCCAAATGATTCGTCACTCCAAGAGCTCTGGTGAAAGTCCCGACAACAAAGCCGCTATGCCAAGGGTATCTCATCACCAGGAAAAACAACACGGCATCATGGGTTCACTTTAAATATGAAAACCTTGAGACCTTCTGTTGCGATTACGGCACCCTCGGCCATGAACAAGGAAACTGCAACTCAGACTAGGCCATCATTCCAGACAAATACGGGCCATGGCTCCAATTCGATCCCAAGAACGACCTACCCCCACCTCAAGTAGCTGTCGTCCCGAATGTTTCCCCATCAAATATCTCCACTGGCAGCACCTGCTCATCCATCACTGACCTCAACGGCTCTCCGTACCCCCAACTTTTCTCCCAATCCTCTAACCCACCAAGGCGGCACTACTCCCAAGAAACCATAAATACAATGTTATATTCAATATACATGACAATCTGGCAGCTTTAGCTCCCGATTTTGACTTTTCATCAAAGCTATCTCCAACCACGGGGTTATCCCTTACTACTGAGGAAGGAGACGTTGCTATCACCCCCTCGAGAGACCCACGCTTGCTTCTTCACAAAAGGAAAGGCGCCGCTCCTTACCTCCTCCCCAAGCCAAAGTGGGCCCCACCTCCTGAAAGGAAAATCACAAGCAACTAGGCTTGAAGAAAGCCCAACTTAGCTGGACCGGATTTGGGATCTTTCCCACCACCAGAATTACCCAATGAACTCCCTCTATATGGGCTTCACTCACATTCAGGCCCACGCCCCATCCCCAATTTCTAAATTTCACCCCCAACTCTGCAGCACCCGCCCAACTAAACCAATTTCTACCATCAACCAGAGACACCATCCCAACACCTTTAGCCACGCCTAGTTATACCTTCCCGTCTATTAGGAAAAGAAAACTTGAGAGATGCCCATGGAAGACTTTATCAAGCGTGCAGCTCGCCACAGTGTTATCCTCAATAAAATGGCAAGAACTCTTGGAGAAGCAATGCAAGAGGACCCTCAGTTTCGGGCTGCCTTCCCGGACTACCACTCTACCCAAGGGAACTATCTGATATCACCATGGTAGCACCCAGATCAGCCTTACTATGTGGAGGAAATGGAAGATGGAAATACCCCCGTAGATATCCAAATGGTCGAGGAGGTGGGCCCAAACATGCCTCCGACTTATCCATGAGCCTACTAGCTTGAAATTGTCAGGAAATGGTAGGAGACTCGACAGTTCATGCCTTGCGACTCCTCCAAAATAAACACCAACCCAGCATGATATTCCTTTCCAAAACAAAAATTGACTCTGAACGATGCAATAAGTTAGCTCGACGATGCAAGTTAGATGGAATTTTCTCCGTGGACGCTTCAACTCAGTGGGGGGCCTTTACCTGTTATGGGATACAGAGCTCAAGGTACAAATTCTTACACACTCTCCTTACTACATACATGCTAACATAGATCATGCTATACTGCTTGCTTCTTGGTGCATTACTTGTGTCTATGGCCCTCCATATGCCAACTTGAAACTTCTGTTTTGGTTTGAATTACCTGATCTTGCTGCTTCGAATAACCGTCCATGGCTACTTGTCGGCGACTTCAATGAAATCTGCTCTAGTAATGATAAAAGAGGCGGTATACCTTTTGCTTCCTCAAGCCGCTCTTATCTTGATGATTTTATAAACTGCTCGGGTTGCATAGACTTGGGGTTCTCTGGAAATCCTTTCACTTGGAGAAATAAACAAACCGAACTTGCCCATATTAAACGAAGATTTGACCGTGCTATCGCAAATGATGAATGGCGCCTTTTATTTTCAAAAGCTGGTGTGAAACATCTTCCTAGTATCAAATCCGATCATAACCCCATCTTGATCCAGCTCTGGATGGACTCCACCAAATGGCCTAGACTTTTCCAATTTGAGGAAGCCTGGACTCGTGATCCAAGTAGTAAAGAGGTGATCGAGAATGCCTGGCAGATTGAAACAAAAAGGTCTAAGGCTTATCAATTCTCCTGCAAAATAAAAAGCGCAAAAAAGACTTGAAAAAATAGAACAAAAATTGTTTTAGACATTATGATACTAAGATTGCAGGTATTATAAAAGATATTGATGAGTTGCAACGACTGATCAGACCCCTGAAATAAAAGAACACGAGGACCTCCTTCTTGCTTAACTTGACGAAATTCTGCTAAGGAATGACCTAATATGGCATTAGAAATAGCGGGGACTTTGGCTAAAAGATGGTGATAGGAATTACAAATTCTTTCATCTTTCCACAATCATCAGGCGAAGAACAAATCACATTGTTGCAGTTAAAGGATAAGGAGGTCAATGGATCGAAGATCCCGAAGGTATCAGCGACTATTTCCTCAAGAACTTCAAAGACCTCTTCACCTCGACAACTCCCACCTTCCTGGATGACTAGAGGGTTTAATTGATCCTGTAATCACATAAGAGGAGAACACCCTCCTTGTCTCATCCCCAACCCAAGAAGAGATCATCAAAGCCCTGAACTCCATCCCTAACCTCAAGGTGCTTGGACCCGACGGTATCCCCTCTTTATTCTATAAACACTATGGCCACATAATCAAACCACTTCTCATCTCGGCAGTCCAAAACTTCTTCACCTCAAGCAAAATCCTCAAGGAATGGAACAACACATTCATCACTCTCATCCTAAAATTTTCGAAGGCTTCCACTTTCAAGGACTTCCGACTCATAACCCTCTGCAACGTTTAAAATCCTTGCAGAAATGCTCAAACCCCTTCCTTCAAAGACTAATCTCCCCGAACCAGACTGCCTTTATTGAAGGAAGATGGATAAATGAAAACAGTCTCCTTGCACAATAAATCATCCACACGATGAAAACAACAAAAGCTCAAAAGGGTTAGGTCAGTCTGAAGATCAACTTTATGAAAGCTTGTGACAATCTTGAGTGGAATTTCACCCTCACAACTCTTAGATAGTTTGGCTTCCATGAAAAGTTCATCGCTTGGATATAACAATGCATCTCTACCTCCACAAATGTTTATCCTCATTAATGGCTTACATCATGGACACTTCTCCCCGAAAAAATGCCTAAGACAAGGTGACTCAATCTCTCCATATCATTTTATCATTTCCATAGAAATATTGTCTCGTCTCCTCTATAGGGCCGAAGCACAAGGAGTCATCAAAGGAATCCAAGTCAGTAGAGGTGCCCCTAAAATCTCACACCTCATATTCGCCGACGACTTGATCATCCTCGCAAGGACAACCACCTCGGAGACTAACAACGTCAAGAACATCCTAGACAAATTTTGCTCGTGGCCGGGACAAGAGGTCAACTTATCCAAATCAGGAGTCTACTTCTCAAAGATCACACCAGCCACCTCCCTAAGAGAAATCAAAGACACAATGGGAATGAAAAAGCTCAAAGAAGACTCTCGCTATCCCCGTTCCTTATTAAGAAAAAATGAAAAGATTCTTTTTAGTTCATCATTGATAAAATAAAGAATAAACTTTCGTCTTGGAAAGTAAAATCGTTATCTTGGGCATCTTGGGCAACTTTAGTAAGCTCAGTAATCTCCACTATCCCTATCTATACCATGTCCTTATTTCGACGCCCCAAATCCACACTCAATGCAATTGACCGAGCTGTAAGTCGATTCTGGTGGGGGAGCAAAAAAGAAGAAGGGATTTTTTTCACGCCGAAAAGCTGAGCCTCGTTATGCCAACCAAAAGCTTCCGAGGGCTTGGGCTTTAAGAGAGCATAAGACTCCAATTATGCCATGTTTTCCAAAACAGCTTGGGCCCTTACTTCTAACTTTGACAGCCTAGCAACCCGAGTCATGAAAGCAAATACGGGAATTTCGCCCCGCCAGCGTTTTTTTTTTTTTTTTTTTTTTGGATAAATGATGAAACTTCATTGATAACAGATGAATTTACATCAGAAACCAATACCATTTTCCTCTATACGGAGTAAAATAAAAAATACCCAAGAGCTACTCCCAAGTCAACTAGTTGCAGTATCAAAATGGTGAAACATATGCCTCGCAATGATAGAGTGTGCAATTTTGCATGAGAATCGAGGGAGAACAGACAACTTTGCTTTCACATCCGAGAAGATCCTTCGTATTATAATTGTTGGAGGCGAGACTTGATTCCGGTAGAGCCTGGCGTTCCTCTCCCTCCAGATGCAGTAAATGTAGTGAGTCCAGAGAAGTTTAAGACAAATAATATCCAGCTTCTTTCCACGGAGAGAGGAAACCCAGCAAAGTTCCGTATTCCAGTCGACATTGTGTTTGTTCATTCCAACACGGTCTAATAAACTTCTCCAAATCCCTTGGGTGATAGGGCATTCAAAAAAGAGGTGATTTCGGGTCTCCAATTCCAAACTACAGAATTCGCATTCGGGTGCAGTAATCGAGATTCTCCAACTCATAAGCCTATCTTTTGTACTCAATCTATTATGAATACAAAGCCAGCTAATGAAAGAGGATCGAGGAAACTGGCCCTCAAACCAGATTGCGTTCCTCCATTCCATCTTCTGGCTTCTGGGACTAAAGCATTTCCACGCACTAGCAACAGAAAATGTCTCGGATTTGTGAGCCGTCCATGTGACCCTATCACGAACAGAGAGTTGAATTGCATTAGCGAGATCACGGAGCAGGCCAGCTTGCAGATCCGAGCTTCTAGGCCAATGCCAGCATCCATCAACCAGAATCGAACTAACTGTTGCGTGCTCCCTAATCGACGGAAAGCACTGGAGCCCCCTGGTGCAATAGTTTATTAAAGAACCGACCGGTAACCACTTGTCATACCAGAAAGATACATTCGTACCAGCCAGCGTTAAGCTGCAACTACCTCAAGCATTTGGAAGGGACTACTTTGGTGCAAAAATACACTACAAACATGTACGTGTTTCTCCATAAGAGATGGTGCTTCCACCTCGATCTGGCATGACCCATGGATTCCGGGTAACCCCTACCTCCCAGGCTTAGGAATACATGCTGAACTGGATACCAAGGTACGTGATCTAATGCTCTTCAACTCAAAAAGATGGAACATTCTTCGATCAAGACACAGTAAGAAATATCATGAAAGTCCATATCCCCCAAGAAGAATGCAAAGACTCTGTTATCTAGACCTCGACCTCTTTGGACTCGCACAGTGTTAAATCCTTTTATCTCTTGGACCAACAACACATTCAATACTATCCAAGATGTTAATTGGAAGGCTCTCTAGCGCCTAAAGATCCATGAACGATTGAAAATCCACTTATGGAGAATTGCCAGTGAATACCTCTCCTGGTTTTTCCAAAGCGGTGCACCTTACCCGCTTTGTCGTACCAGTTTCGATAGCTTTGCACATCTCTTCCAAGAATGCATCTTCTATCATGTCGCTTGGATGAAATTACCATGGAATATATGCTCTGAAGCAATCCCTTGTCTGTCACCAATAGATATTGTGAATTTCATTGCAAATCCTCTTGCCATTAGCACCCGACTATTGGCTGATAGTTTACCTTTCACCTTGTATGAATCCCTTATTTTATATCAATTGTGGTCACTAAGAAATGATGTCTTATTTGCAGGTAGCATTGCAGATCTTTCTGATTGCCTCCGCCGTATCAAGCTTGCCTTCACGGAACACAGAGCCTGCCAGACACCCCTGCCACATTTTGAGTTCAGATCTGGACAATTTCAGCACATGGAGGAAACGAGCAGTCTTACCAAAGATTAGAACTACATATACACTGATGCTGCTTGGACGGCAAAGAAGTCCAGCCTTGTAGGAACCAGAAACCAACCAAACATGCCCATCTCGCAGTCGTGAATCTCCAAAGCAGAGACGGGTTCCTCCTGCAAGATGAAGCCAAGGCAATTCTGCTGGTAATCACCCTAGCACTTGAACACGGCTGGAGAAAGATTTGGATTAGATCCGATGCTTTACTGCTTGTTGATGCTATCATCTATCCCCATCATTCCCCATGAGAAATTAAAAGTATCGTTTCAGATATCGTTAGGCTACTAGCTCTACTTTTAGACTGGAAATGCACTTCGATTTCTCGATCGGATAACTCTCAAGTACACGACTTAAGCCAATACGACAATAAGTCCAATATTCTCTCCTTTTGCATGCTTGAGGGTTATCCTCTCATTGTACCGCTATCATCTTAGAAATATATTCTTAATCTTACTTATCAAAAAAAAAAAACTACCATGCATATATACATTTTCTTTCTATGTTATGTATAGTTCACTAGTTTACCTTCGATGATCCCTCCATCGCTCTTGATATCCAATATAAGTTCTTTATCGAATATCATTTTTCCTACGCATTATTATTTCAAAAAAAAGGAAACTAAAGCTTAATAATTACTTTAAAAGAAAGCCTTTCTTATCATCGATTTCTCATGTCTCAATGGCGTAATGGGCTGAAACATATAACTCCTTATAGCAAGCTACCAATTAAGCTCAATTCCATCAGAAACCAAAATTATAACAATAATATACTAACATATTCCCACGCCATTTACGTGAATTATATACCTTCGGAAGAATTAAAATTGGAACTAAAATAAAAAATTCGGTCATCCGATGCTATATATATATATAAGAAGATGGGTTTTGCGGCACTGACAAATTAAAGCGCACATATATACTGTATTAGTTTCATTTACATGGATCCAAGATTTGATGCATATCTGGTTAATTAATCTACTATTTCGATGGAAGTGGCGGCCCCCTATTTCATTAAAGTTGTGGTTGACATTTAAATAATCAGATCCAAACTTCACACGTCTCAGTAATTTATATATAATTAATTAACTTATATCGTTGAAATTTAGTTCACAATAAATAAGATTTAAAATTATAAATCTCTGGCTACTTATATTAATTAATTAGGTTACACAATATATAAAATTCCTCCAAAATCAGCTTACTAATAATAATATATTTCTTAATAGTATTATAATTAATTCAATCCTTGTTTATAATTAGTAGGTACGTACTTAGGTCAATGGCTGCCGGCTGCAAATTGGTCTTCTTTTACCTTCTCACGCGACACATACTCGTCCACTCACGTGTGGCATGGGTTAGACTATTGAATATTCCAAATGAAGACCAGGTACCCCCTACTATTGATATTTCTCTACTACTAGATAGTGTGTCTATATATATATATATAAGGGTCGAATATAGATTTGCATTCAATTTCGCCAACTAAAATTGGAAAAGCAATTCAATTTTCTTATATATATATTTGAAATTTCTATATATAGCACACCTAACTTAAATTTCTCCTTTTGTAATTGCCTTTCTCTCTCTGGTTGTTGGGTTCCACCAGTTGCAATCGCTTTCTGAAGGAAAAAAAAAGTGGTGTTCAAGTTTGGGCAGCAAATTTCAGGAAAAAAATTCCTTCATTAGCTAGGCTGGAGGAAGAGGAAAATCCAAACAAGTATTACTTTTATCCCCATTAACTTACCATTTTTATCATTAACACACTATTTTTTTTTACATGAAAATTGACTAATTATCAATTTGATATCAATGTTAGTACGATATCGCTTCACTTATTAATGTTAACAAGGATTTGCAGATATAACACTTGATTGGTTCACGGAGGCTAAGTGGGTCTCGAATAATTTTTAATAAAATTAGTTTGAAAAATTTTAAAAAAATAATCAAAACCCTAATGGAGGAAGAGGAGGAGCCTGGCAGTGAGGCCTTGTGCGTAGGCCACCACCTCCATAATCGTGATTACTGGCTGCCTCACCTCGATTGTTGAATGGTGACTGCTGATGAGGCCCCATGACTCGAATTTGAAGAAAAAAGGCAAATTGAGCTTGTATATATGTACCTATTTATCCAAAGTTAACTATATATAGATTGTATTTAACCTAAACTGGTATACATACGTCGAGTTCCTTTTTTTTTTTTTTCCTTTTTCTGTTTTCTTTCTCTTGAATTACATCGAGTTACTTGATTAGATAAGTATCCTACCAAGAATTTATAATATATATACATATATATATATATGGATGTTTATGGATCATTTGAGAATGAACATAAGTAATGAAGTATTGATCACCCTCTTTTTTGGATAGATGTATTGATCACCATTTGTGAATTAGGGTTTGCGTGTAAACAATTGGCTAATATTTGTCATACCAAAAAGAGAAACATTTCTAATACATTTTAAGAATTACGAAAATCATTAATTAATGTAAACCTGAAATTACAGGTGCAGTAATATTTATATATAATTATACATATAATTCAGTTCTCAGTGAAATTTTTGAAGCCCCACTAGATAGGGAAAGAGAATGAAACAAGCATGGCAAGTCCTTCTAATTGAGATAATAATGATATAGAACCTCTTGAGATTTTAGGTGAAATTGTGCTCCTAGGCAATAAGTTTGATAATTTCTCGATGTTCTGGGAGGATCGCATGAAAAGACCAGTTCGTGCACTTCTCGTGCAGACAAAATATTTGATTAAATAAGTATAAATGTACTTAACATGAGCTTTGTATATGTGATTGAATATTTTTTTCTTTAAATAAAATCTTAAATTCGAGTCTTTATAATGAGAAAAATTCTTATTTAGTAAAGTTTTATTTTTGGTAAGACTTGAATCTAAATTAATGGTGACTTTCGAAATAAGTGGTGGAAAAGAAAAAACGTGATGTATGTATATGTTCATGCAAATGCACACAAATCAACTATATGGAGGACTGGGGTCAATGCATTCCATGGGTTGATGAATGGACTGTGACATGTATATTATCGGTCTTGACACGTCATATGATATGTAGTTACCAAAGTGTCCTATTCCAACTTTTGCCTTGCTAGAATTGCTGGGAATTTTACACCCAGACAACAAGAAATTTCCAAACCTCAGTGGAGTGAACGTCATGGTCGGGTTACTCACGTCTACGCGTAGCATATCGTGAAATTTTGAGAAGATCATTTGACAACTATAAATATATACATCTGTGTGATATTTCTTTAAGCGATATTTACTTCGATTAATTTTCCGCAATTTTGTGGCACCAATTGAACGAGAGTTACGTCTTGTCCGATCTATTCTTGTAAGTTATCAGATTATGGGCATAATTGGGTTCGATAAGTTCACACGCATATTTTGGTCACTTTTGGTAACATTTCAATGATGAAACCTGTATATCCTTCTAGCAGATGAGGGTTAAATATAAATACAATCAGCCCCACCAGAAAGACACAAAGCAAAATCTCATAATAATTTATTTATTATTATATATTGATGATTGGAACGATTGATATATATATATATATATATATATATACACTTTCTATTCAAAGAATGGGTTAAATTCCTGCTTTCTCACACCAAATAAATGTTTGCTATTATTACAGTAACTTTTCTTTTTCTAATACCTTTCTTTGTAAGTTCTAATTACACGAGTAACTAGGGTTCAATCCCATGCATTGCATGGTTGTATTCATATATTTATATTTTGTAGGAATTGTAATACTTATATTGTAATATATTAACTTATTTATTATTATTATTATTATTATTATTATGAAAAACAAAAGTTCTAAACAATCAAATTTCAATAGAGTTGTATAAATGCTTTTGAATAGTTCAATTATAATTTTAAAATCAACGTTCTTATTATGTATCGTAAATTTATTTAATTTATTTGACAATTTTAATTTGTATTATATATAATTATATATTTTTATTCTTTTTATATTCTTTTTAAATTTATGAAATCTTCCTTCTGGATAAATATTATTATTATTCTAATTGATATCATTTTTTTAATATATATAATTTTCCTTCGTAGTTAAGGATTGTTATTATTCTATATAATGAGACATTATATATCTATATATATATTATATATATATGTATAGTAACTTCATTTTTTATATACACTTCTTATATATTTCTTATTCTTTTAGAATTTATTAAAAGGTAATCATTTCTATGATTCATGATTCCTATTTTTAATACGTTAAATTTTACTTTTCAATATGCTCGTACATAAACATGTTTAGCTTTTATGATAAATTATTTTTATGCTTCATTAATTTTCATAAGAATATCAAAAAATTTATATCAATTTTTATAATGTTACAATAAGTTAATTGTTTATATACATTTATCATTTATATAAAATTAAGAAATTACAAGAAAAATATTCTCTTAATTGTATTTAGTAAAATATTTAGGCACCTTTAATTGCATTAATAAATATTTTTAATTATTATTTTTTTATTAATTTCTCCATATTATTTTAATCATTATATATAGTGAGTAGGAGATTCAAATACATTAATTTCATTTATGAATAAATTTTAATTATTATCTTTATTTTTTAATTTTCCTTTTTCATATTTTTTGAATTTTCTTTAAATCATTTATTATAAACCCAATCTCATTTATTATGCAACCAAGTAAATTTTAATTATATATAGATTATATATAATTACATTATTTTATATATTTTTATTCTTTTATATTAGTTTCAAAATTATGGAATATTCCATTTGGATAAAAATTATTATTATTATTATTCTATATAATATTATTTTTTCAATTTATATAATCCTCCTTCGTGGGTAAGCATTGTTATTGTTTTATATAATGAGACATTGGATATACTTTTTATATATGTATCTTAGCTCTATTTTTTATATATATACGTTTTACATTTTTCTTATTGTTTTAGAATTTATTAAAAGTATGATTCATGATTCAAAATTTTAATACATTAAATTTTACTTTTTAATAATCCTCATACATATACGTGATTAGTTTTCATGATAAATTTTTATATCAATTTCTATAAGTTAGGCTCAATTTTGTATTATCACCTACCTAGCTAGCCTGATAATCAATCCACCAAACTCACTGACCCACCGAAATTTATGCATTAACATATGTATGTCGTGGACAGAAATGGATCCGTTATATCGTGCAGTGGAGGGGCCTTAAGTGGTCGAACAGTAGATTGGACCAATAGACAGACGGCAAGGACGGAAATCTTGGTTAAAATCGAGAAAATACATAAAATTCTTATAGTGTGTTTGGTTTTAGAGTTAAGTTAAGTTGAATTTTGATTTTAATTGATTTGTAATGATTGTAATGTTGAATTATGAGAAAAAATGTGTAAAAATAATGAATAGTTGAGAGAATTTATATTAAAAATTGAATTGAACGGTTAAAAAATTTGAAGAAAAATTGAAAAGTAATAATTGTATTGTTGACTTTTGTTGTGTAGTAAGTAGAGTTAAAGTTAGAGTTAAAATTTTAAGATTAAATTATGAAATCAAACGGACTGACCTCCGAAAATTCAGAAATTTCAACTTCATTGCCAATGCACTATTATGTGTGTAAATATTGGTCAAAGGTATGAATCTTGCCGTGCTTGTTCTTTAATATGAAGATACTGCGATGGTACCTGTACATTTTGGACAAATTTATTATCTAATTAATTTTCGCATGCAGATCTCTTCCTAACAGGCCAAGTCCAAACCTCCCCCACTTCATAAACAATTGATGACGGAAAAAAAATGCATATTTTGTGTACTAACCAATTAACTAAATTATTCGAAAAAAATTTCCGTCCTTAATCATCTTTCCTACATGCTTTCTCTCTCTCTCTCTCTCTACCACGTAGCAGTGCTTTTTTAATATTCATGCACCCATAAAACCACTAATTAATTAATTCATTCATTAATTATGGCAAATATCTCGATCAAGCTATTTTAGAAAATTAATCGAGACATTAACTATTTATTTATGAGTTCCAATTTGCCAAAAAAAGTACAATCAAGAGGAAAAATATATATATATATATATATATTTATTTTCTTTCCGAGTTGGGAGATTATCAGTTACATATCATCCACCACACCGACGCCCCCACAGCCCAACAGACTTCACTGTTTCACAACCCTCGCCCAATTGCGCAGAATTTGTACACCCGGTTCACGTGCTCCGGTGAGGGAGTTGGCCAGTGGGACCCACTGGTGCATATAACTACGGCTCACATAGACCGGGAGTATGTTACGCATCTCCTCGCGAGTACAACACGACGACACATTCCGCGCTGGCAAAATAAAAAGATTCCCATCATCCTCCGTCGCCTGTCCCTTTCGCCCCCTTATCTCTCTCTCTCTCTCTCTCTAGATTTTCGCAGAGTTCTCAATTTCACTCTCTCTCTCTCTCTCTATAGATTTTCACTCACCGCCATGGCTGCGTCGTCTTCCTTCTCCAGCCTCTAGATCGGTGGGTTTTCCTGCGGGTCGGATAAGATGGGCTGCGCGAGCTCCAAGCTCGATGATCTGCCGGCGGTCGGCCTCTGCCAGGAGCGCTGCTCCTTCCTCGACGAGGCTATCCGCCAGAGGTACGCTTTCGCCGACGCCCACCTCGCCTACATCAGCTCCCTCAAGAGCATCGCCCACTCCCTCCACGACTTCTTCGAGCTCACCGGTCCCTACTCCCCCGTCCTCAACCTCCCGCCTCACCGTAAAGGATCCGACCCCGCTCCTGCTGCGGTCCCGGCAGCCCCCAAGGGGCGCGGCGGAGGGCACGGCCACTCCCGCTCCGACTCCGGGTCCCACCTCCACTTCCCCTCCGACTCCGACGGCGAGTCCGGGTCCGGGTCGGTTTCGCTCCACCACTCGGGCCACTCGTCTCCCGTTTACTTTCACGGGGGCTCCGTTGATTACGCGAGCCCAAGCCAAGTGGAGGCCAACATGATAAGTTCCCATCAAGGTGGTTTTTTGCACATGAATTACATGAAGAAAAAGGCCACCCCTTCCGTCGTGTACGAGCAGAGACCTCCTGCGAGCGGCCAAGGGACCATTCATTTCGGTGAATCCTCCTCCTCCTCCTCTTCCTATTATCCATACCCCTATCAGCTCGCCAACACGTATCCGTACAATGGGTACCCCAATTATGGTGATGCTGGTGGTGGCGGCAGCAGCGGGGGCGGTGGTTATGGTTATTCGTCACCACCTCCGCCGAGCTATGGAGGCTATGGTTACTCGCAGGCGCCGATAGCGGCTGCAGAGTCCTCCACCAAGCCGCCCCCCCCACCGCCTTCGCCGCCTCAGCCCTCTGCCTGGGAATTCTTGAACCCCTTTGAGACCTTCGACAGGCACTACAGCCCTTACACTCCGAGCCGCGACTCAAGGGAGGTGAGAGAAGAAGAGGGCATACCTGATTTGGAGGATGAGGGGTATCAGCACGAAGTGGTTAAGAAGGTTCATGGGAATCAGAAGATCAGTGATGCTGGGAATTACTCGAATGCTGGGAATTACTCGAAGGCTGTGGCGGTAGATGACCCCGAAGACAGGGAGGCCAATGGGAAGCCCCAGATGTATCGGGCTGGGCCAGGTCCTGCAGCAGAGGGCAGCGGGGCTGAATACGAGGTCCATGTTGTGGATAAGAAGGTTGTCGACGATGACGGTGAGAGGCAGAGGTCTGAGGAGCGTCCAGAGAGTGCAGGCAGACCCAAAGGCTTTCGAGGTGTCTTCGATGCCGTGAAGGAAATTAAGATCCAATTCGAGAGGGCATCTGAGGCTGGGAACGAAATTGCAAAGATGCTTGAAGCCGGGAAGCTTCCGTATCGCCGTAAACACCAAGGTAGTTTTGCTGCCCTCAGAGGACTTTTTCGAATTGGTCAAGTTTCAACACATGATTTTTTTTTCCTTCCGGCTCTCTCCGGCAAGACAAAAAATTTTGGCTTGTCCATGTTCGTAAACTCGGTTAAATGTGCTAGGGACACCTATAGCCAGTCAAATTGTTGTCTTTCGGTGAATGTTTGCTTGATTCTGTAGATTTTGTGCTCCGACAATCATATCAATACATCTGACAAATGAGGACTCTGTAACTTATTGAAAGTGAAAGTTCGAGAGTTGATACGCCGTACCTTTAATTGAAATAGAAATCCAAACTTCTATTGCTTTCTTGCTTATTTAGATTCTAAATTTTTTATTTTTATATATATTTGATAGCAGTGACTCCCAAGATGGTGCAAGTAGTCACTCCTCCTTCATCAGTTCTATCTTCAAAAGCTTCGACATCTACAACTACATCTACAACTACAAGCACAGATCCATCATCCTCGTCTGAGGTGTCTGGGCCAGCTTCCGTTGATGAAGACGTCGGGATGCGATCTGGAAATCTCTCCTCCAGCTTACATAAGCTTTACCTTTGGGAGAAGAAACTCTATAACGAGGTTAAGGTATGTGTGAGCTGCTAATCAGAAACTTTTAGTGGATTGTTAAAATTTACACGATCATAGTGCCTGCTCTGTGGGCACTTTTTGTTTATTCTCCTATTTCCCCGGGGAAGAACCATTGCTCATTCATGTTCTCTAACAAAATATACTTGGTAAAATGAGATTCTGTAATGGGGTCATAGTTGGCGTTTGCAGCTCTCCTGGCATTTGTTCTATTATTCCTCCATTTCAAGTTCAATCTTTTATGAATTTCACTTTTTTGTAGGCTGAGGAGAAGATGCGTGTAAACCATGACAGGAAGGTCCAGAAGCTCATGCGATTGGACCAGAGGGGTGCTGAGGCTACCAAAGTTGATGCAACTAGAACTTTGATTAGAAACCTGTCCACCAAAATTCGGATCGCAATTCAGGTTGTCGATAAGATATCTGTCACGATAAATAAGATACGGGATGAAGAGCTGTGGCCCCAACTTAATGAATTGATTGAAGGGTATGTGAATTTACAATTCCTCGTCTGGCTTCTTGTTAGTTTCCTCTTTAATGTCATCTGCTTCAACTTCTCAATTTGCCGTATTGTTTTCTCCTGGAAATCATCATTTCTTTCACAAACTTTCCCTCAAAAGGGTAATGATTCAGGCAGCATCATCCCGCCCCCCATGATATGGCAGTTATGCTTTCACGCAGAAATCTGTTTGCTGGAGTCCGTGAATTTTACGGATTATGCTGCCTGAATTATAAAAAGACGGTTTTTGGAGTTCATGTTCTATTTGATGCTGCATGTTAGACCAGGTATTGGAATGTCTACCTTTAGGTTATCTATAGTCTGTATCGTCAAATTTTGTATGACGTGAGTATGATGTTGAAAAAACACATCTGAAACGAGCGGGGCCGATGATTCTTGGGTTTCTTGTAGATCCTCAAATACAGTTCTGTAGTGTACACTCATCTAATTACCCATAATTAGGCGCAAAACTTGGATAGAATGGCGCTTGTATGAACATCATTCTGTTAACAGTCCTGTATGACGATAAAATATTCCTCTTATTTCTTTGAGCTTTTATCTCAAATTCTGATCAGTATCTATTTTCCAACATCAAAACAAGTCACTTGGAATTAGCTAGTCTGATTGTACTGTATTCTCAACTGGTATTTACATCATATGATTATACAGTGAACTGCAGCGTTTGTCTCTTCTAACTGAGTTGCCAAATTCCACTTTGGAGCAACAAAGGATTTCTCTCGGAAAAACCATGGGCTGTTTAGGATTTTTGAGGACACAAAAGAATGGTAGTTGTTGTTGTCATGACCTGTCATTTTTTGACAGTACTGTGTGGTGATGATGTGTTGAGGATAAGATAGTACTCGAGGAATTGAAAGTAAAACTAGCATAGATTTTCAAGGCATGCTTGAGGTGGTAGTGGAGCTCGGTGCACAAATCAGCAGTGGCTAATTTACCACTATAGTGGCTGGTTTTAATGATATTAAATGATAGTGGTTCAAGATAATGACTAATAATTTTTTGAGGATAGCATTGTCAAAGTTCAAATGTGTATTTGGCTTATAATGAAAAACTGTTCTTGTGCTTTAGTTGAAAAGTTGTGTCATTCCATGATGTTATAATTTGTGCTTTGTTCTTTTTCATGCCCTTCAATTATACCTCACAGGTCATATGAGTTATAATCTAATCTGAACTGGATGACTTCATATGTAGGAAAGTTGATGGAAAAAGAACTTTAAATATATCATAGGATCTACTTCATTCGGTGAGAAGGTGATTTTCGACGACACGAGGAAAGATGTTCTGCAATTTAGATTGGATCTTCTGAATCTCAATGTATCGATTGCAAGCAGTGCATCAGTTGATTCATTTATGCTACAACTTAGGATTCACGATTTGAACCCTATTACATTAGGGTCCATTACATCTCCATTGCATTAGGGATCATTACATCTCTATTACATTAGGGGTCATTCCATCTCTACTACATTAGGGATCATCACATCTCTCAGGTTAGGTTGTTCAGGAGACACTGTTTTGCTGCACCTCTGTTGCATTCCCTTGCATTGATTGCTCTACCTGTCACCATTGAAATTTTGATTTGAATCTTATCTTATCTTTGAGAAAATGATGAATTGCCTTCCTAACAGTGCGTTTTTTCGTCTTATTATCTGTGCCGGGGCCTAACATGTAAACTATTTATGCTTATAATTTGCAATGTAATGGTAAATAAATGTCTCTGTCCTATATATTCAGGCTAACCCGAATGTGGAAATGCATGCTTGAGTGCCATCAAACGCAATGCCAAGTAATTGGGGAAGGAGGCTTAGGTCCCATAGGATCGGGCAAAATGCTTAGTGATGTCCATCTTGAGGCCACCTTGCAGTTTGAGCGGGAGCTCATTAACTGGACCCTGAGATTCTCGAGTTGGATCAGTGCCCAAAAAGGCTTTGTCAAAGCCCTAAACAATTGGCTCCTCAAATGTCTCCTCTATGAGCCTGAGGAAACTCCTGACGGGATTGCCCCATTTTCTCCTGGCAGAATTGGAGCACCACCTGTCTTCGTGATCTGCAACCAGTGGACCCAGGCCCTCGAAAGGATCTCTGAGAAGGAAGTCCTCAATGCAATGCGGGACTTTGTTATGGGCCTTCTCCATATATGGAAGCAGGACAAGTTCGAGATGAGGCAGAGGATGGAGGCAAACAAGGACTTAGAGAAGAAGGTGAAGAATCTTGACAGGGAGGATCAGAGGATTCATAAAGAGATTCAGGCGATGGACAAGAAGATGGTCCTCTTTGCTGGTGATGGAGATGATCTCGCGGTGGCTGGTCCTGCCATATATCCTAGTGATATGAGTATCGATCTTCAGGCGAGCTTGAGGCGGATCTTTGAGGCCATGGAGAGGTTTATGGATAGTTCAAGTAGGGCTTACGAGGAGCTCCTGCAGCGATGCGAGGAAGAAGAAAAGCTCGCTCAAGAGCGTGGAAGAGGTTCGTAGAAGAGTGCTTGCATTGCTCCAATAGCACTTTCATCATATTCCTCGGGAGCTTTTGGGAGGATTTTCCCAGAATTCACTACAGCTCTTATCAAGATGAAATTTCATGGGCCTGGGCGAAAACAGATTCTTTCGGACCGGCTTGATCCCAGTTGTCGCTTTGTGCTTGCTTTCCCACTCGATTGTTTTGCGACCCACAGGGATCGGTGGTTGTGATCAACTCTGTCCGAAAGAGTATTTGTTCTCAACCTGATCTGGGGACAGAATCATCTCGCCATGCGATGGCTTCAAGTGACAGACGGTGCTTGGTGGAGGAAGGAGTGGCCCGTGGCCACCTCTTGGTGAGTAACAGGATGTCACTGGCATTTGATCTTCGCCAGCTCCTGGTCCCTAATCATGGAAGTCGGAGAAATACCCTGAGGTGGTTACAAAGAATTCTAATTGATGAGGTGAGAATTTTGCGTCCGAATTGGGGAGGTGGTAGAGAGGGCAAATCATATACCTGCCTTCAGTTTTGTATGTTGTGTAGCCTTGTTAGCAGATAGGTTTAAATGGTAAGAGGGGGCGGTTAGATTAAATCATAGACGCAAGTCGGAAACATGCCCCCTTTGTATAATATATAAGTTCATCTCTTCTTCTGTCTACTTCAATTATTTGTGTGTGTTAGTATTCATTTGTTTCTACTTTCTTGAACTGTACAGATGATGTTTAAGACAGACCAAACTGACAACGTTGGGAAGGAGTGATGTTTCATACCTGATGATGATGTGCTCTTTTCTCCTCTTCACACTTTCCCCTAAGAAATTTCTCCTTCCCTTTCCTTTCCATCTTCTATTAGGAGGTCATTAAGAATGTTCCGAAATGCAGTCGACTGCATGCATCCGACAAGTCCTGGAACTTTCTATCGACTATTGACACCCCTACGAACAACGGTTTAATATTGTGTTTCCTCGAGTCCTTTCATATTGTTTTGAGTCATCTTTCTCATGCAATTACTGGCTAGCAATGGTTTATGCATATCGGAACACCAATTGTGATAATTTTTTTTAACATTTTAAATTTAATTTTTTTTAATTTTTTTTTTATGAATAAACAACACTGCGTTGGACTTCGATTGTGGAGGTGTCTGCTGCCTAACATTGATTGAGACTGTAACTTTGACCTCAAAAGCCTTTTTAAATATTTCTTTCTCAATTGTCAGCTTAGTGGTTTCCTGTTCAACCAAGCGGCTACAAGTGGCAGTTCAGTTCATATGCCACTGTTCCATAAATATTACACATGAGTGAAAGCTGATAGCCGACGTGAGAATATATGCTTCCACTCAACCAAATCTCTCAATTAACAATACAAATTCCACCAAAGGAACCACCCAAACAGATCAATCCCAATGACCCCATTCGATCCAAAGAATCAATGCAAGTGAGGAAAGCAAATTTGACAGCGGATGAGGAGCCTGAAAGTTAGCGTTCTAGATTCGCATCTCGATTTGAGGTGAATCATATCGCGTTCTCGGCCTTATAATGAAACTCTTTTGTAGTAGGAATCAGGGGCGGAGCCAGCTCATTAGCAGGGGGGCAATTGCCCCCCTGAACTTTGGATTTCTTTGAAATTTTACCCCAAAATTATGTAAAATTAGTATTTTGCTCCTATGAAAAAAATCATTTATGTACTATTTATATCGAATAACATTTTTGCCCCCCGGACGAAAATTCTAGCTCCGCCCCTAGTAGGAATAATATGTTTTTACGCGCTTGTTCTATGAAAATTCCCAGCACATATGGATCTTCATGCGTGCAGTAGGGGGTGATCGTTGGGACATCATTTTCATTGTCATGAATCTGACACATAGAGAGAGAGAGAGAGAGAGAGAGAGAGAGAGAGAGCGTGTGTGTTGAGAAGGGCCCAGATTTATTAAGCTGAAATCTGATAAAACCTTTCTAATTAGAACAAAAGACAGGGCTGTGTTTGACAGCTTAACTCAATCCTGGAAAGACCCGAAATAATATTAAAAGGCAAAAAAAAGAGAGGCAGAAAATACAAAACGAAGGATGAAGTGGTGGGGGGGAGAAGAACAGTTGGGACATGGTAAGATCTTGTGTTAATCGGTAAATAGGCTCTGAGACAGAACAGGAGGAACACAGCATAGGTACAAAAGTGGAAAGTGAACAGTTAAAACTTGTTCCTTTTGAGCTCCTCCAGCAATCCTAATCAAACCACCACAAAGAAACGAACCCCATTGAAGGTGACGAAGACCAAGAAGAAGAAGAAGAAGAAGAAGAAGCTCTCTCTCTGGCTTTGTAAGGTTTATTTGAAAGGAAAGGTGAAATTTTGGAACACATGGGTTGCTGCGAATCATCGCTTCTAAGAGAGACCCATCCTGAGAAAGACACCAATGCTCAGGGCACGACCCAGCAGAGCCGGTCTCCACCACCGGGTGGGGCCGAGCCAGCTCAGGGCGGGATTCCGGTCTTCTCCGGGTTTTCCCTCTCCGAGCTCAGGGCTGCCACCAGCAACTTCAGCTCTGAGTTCATAGTGTCCGAGAGTGGCGAGAAGGCCCCTAACTGGGTGTACAGAGGCCGC
This sequence comes from Punica granatum, assembly GCF_007655135.1. Classification (NCBI taxonomy): domain Eukaryota; kingdom Viridiplantae; phylum Streptophyta; class Magnoliopsida; order Myrtales; family Lythraceae; genus Punica; species Punica granatum. Next base: position 15,080,798 of record NC_045130.1, read on the forward strand.
CTCAAAAACGGGTCGTGGATTGCCGTCAAGAAGTTCAGCAAGATCGCTTGGCCTGACCCAAAGCAGTTCGTGGTAACCCGACCAAACCCCGTGACTCGTGATTGCTTTTCTGCTTGCCGGTGTTGTTATCGAAAACTGATGTACAGATAATTCGGTTGGTTGATTGATTGATTGTAGTTGTAGTTGGTGGTGATGGTTTCAGGGAAAATGGGTTGCTGTTGTTGGAGATTGCTATTTTCAGTGTAACATGAAACTTGGAAATTGGAATTCATTTTTTTTTTTTTCGGTTACAAGAGAAATCGATGGGCCTAGTATATTGAAATAGAAATCCTAAATATCTAATAAAGGGGCATGGGGATTGTATCGAACTAGGGACCTTTTGGTCACCAAGCGAGAGTTGCGCTACTGCGCTATACCCCTCTCGAAACAGAAATTGGAATTCATTTTCGTGGCATGTAAAGCTGGTAGCTTTAGTTTCCTTCATTAGGAGATTGCTTGTTTTCCTGGTATATCTTGGGAAATGGATACACTTCACATTATGACGCGCCGTTCAGTAACAAAAGCATGTCGAGAGTAGTTTCTCTTTATTTAAAACTGTGAGGTTATTGATGTTTTGATGGGTTTTGCTAGTTTTTTTGGTAGAAATTATGGGAAGCGGGTAAACTTGTAATTGCGAGGTTCTTAATATTCAGGATGAAGCAGGGAGTGTCGGGAAATTGCGACACAAGAGGCTCGCAAACTTAATTGGGTATTGCTGTGAAGGTGATGAGAGGCTGCTCGTTGCAGAATACATGCCAAACGATACGCTGGCAAAGCATTTATTTCACTGTATGTCTTGACCTCTCACTTCTACTCTAAACCTTTGGAGTCTTCGACTGTTTTCAGCTATAGCTTGTGTTTTTAAGCAATGTAGTTTAGCTCCGAAGTCATCAAAGACAGTAACCCTACTGCCTTGAGTTTGACTTCATGCTTCATGATGGTCACGAACTTTGAAAGGCATAAATTCGTGTACTTCGCCAACACTTATTTCAATCTAATGATAGTCAGATTGTAGTGACCGAGCCCACAATGTACACTTAAAAAAGTGTTATTGTTACACACGGTCCACCTAAAGTGCTTGCTGTTGTATTATTTCTTCTGGATACCATGTCTGTGAACTATTTCCTTCTACAACATTGTACTGCAAATAATCGATAAGGGCAATGTTCTGTTTTTCTTAGATACATCTGTGTCTTCCGTTTATTGTCGGCAGGGGAGAACCAAACCATTGAATGGGCAATGCGCCTAAGAGTTGCTTTTTACATTGCAGAAGCCTTAGATTACTGTTACAGCGAAGGCCACCCTCTATACCATGATTTGAACGCCTATAGGGTCCTTTTTGATGAGGTGATCAATTCTACTCGGTATCATTATTAATTGTCATATTTTCTTTGTTGTGATCAAGTATATTGATGGTTGTTGGACTCAATAGGATGGTGATCCTCGTCTTTCGTGCTTTGGCTTGATGAAGAATAGTAGGGACGGGAAAAGTTACAGTACAAATCTTGCCTATACTCCTCCCGAATATCTCAAAACTGGTAATCAGGTCTTCTTGTATTGAACAATAATATTGAGTCCACTTGTCGAGAGGCACCATTTTTTGAAACCTAGATGGGCATTTCTGTTATCATTTGGTAATAAGCCCTTACAATGCACTGAAAAGATATCCTTTGTTTGAATTTCAAATGCCCCAATTAATGGCCAATGACCTGTTTGAGATGCTTTGTTCTATTTCCTTGCTGTCCCATCCTGCCAGACAGGCTGGTAGTCATTACTCTTCAAGTGTAGTTTGAACATTTTTAATTACTGCCATGATCAATATAATGTAGGAAGGGTCACACCTGAAAGTGTTATGTACAGCTTCGGCACCATCCTTCTCGACTTGCTCAGCGGAAAGCACATTCCTCCAAGTCATGTAAGTAATTTGGGTTGTAAACATCACTTGGCTTTGCCACATGTTCATAATAGTAATAAGGTGTTTTCAATCCCTTGACGTGGAGCTGCTTCTTTTGCTGAATGCACTTCCTGGCTTTCGGGCCCTGATAGTTTGCTTTACGTGGGCAACAATAATCAGAATTTATGGTCAAGTCAGATGGCTACCTCACTTCAAATAGTTTGAGGACGAATCCTTGTTGATTTTGTTTGGTTAGATACAATATATTTTGATCTTGTAAGAGTGCAATTTCTGGTCTCAGTGTATAATATCCGTGAATTCATGCCATGCAGGCTCTTGATATGATTCGAGGAAAAAACAACATGCTTCTTATGGATTCACATTTGGAGGGTAAGTTTTCTACTGAAGAAGCGACAGTGGTTGTGAATCTTGCATTTCAATGTTTACAGTACGAACCAAGGGAGCGGCCCAAAACAAAAGACCTTGTCAACACACTTGCTCCGCTGCAAATCCGACAAGATGTAAGGATCTCTCCTGTAGTTAAATTGAACTGTACTATATTCTTTTGCGAGCAAATTTCTTGGAGTCAAAAGATAATCTTTTGCTGATAATTAAATTCCCGGTTTGAGCTAGCTCGATCTAGAGTATCTTTCTATTCAAAATTCTGTAACTAAAATGTGGAACTGCAACTAGCTAGAGAGCAGATTTACAGTCAGTGCTGCCGATGGGATCGAGGGAAAGTGATATTTTGGTATCTTAAGAGTCTCAAACTTTAGACTTGAAAATTTACCTGTTGGCAAGCTTGATTTACGTGCTTGTGTGTTTTGATTCTCATAATCATGGCTATATGCATTTAAGGGGCAGGTCCCATCTCATGTAATGCTTGGAATCGCGAAGCGCGAGGAAATGCCACAGACTCCTCAACGCCCGCTCTCACAAATGGGGGAGGCCTGCTTACGCATGGATCTCACGGCGATTCACCAGATTCTAGTTACGGCACACTACAAAGATGATGCAGGAAACAATGAGGTAACTAAATCCACTCCAGCGTTTTGCTTGATCTCCCAATTATTTTCTTTGCAGTGTCAATGCCAAGTTAATGATGTGGGACTATTTGTCTTTAAAACTCTGAGCAGTTATCTTTTCAAGAGTGGACCCAGCAGATGAGGGACACGCTGGAGGCGAGAAAGCGTGGAGACTATGCATTTCGTGATAAAGATTTCAAAACTGCCATTGACTGCTACTCTCAGGTTTGTTTAGTTCGATAAACTATAGTTTTCCAAACTTTTTCACATGGTAGTAGAGCCAGGATTCAAGTATAGTATGCCATTCTAACAAGTTTTTCAATCGGTTGGTTGGCTGCGGTCCTTCTGAGATTTTGATTCTGATACTTTTTGAGTCTCTCTTTTGCAGTTCATAGATGTAGGAACTATGGCCTCCCCCACAGTCTTAGCCCGAAGGAGCCTGTGCTATCTCCTATGCGACCAGCCTGATGCTGCCCTCAGGGATGCGATGCAGGCACAATGTATAATAGCAGATTGGCCCACAGCCTTCTACATGCAGTCTGTTGCCCTCGCAAAGCTTGACATGCACAAAGATGCTACCGACATGCTGAATGAGGCGGCCCTGCTTGAAGAGAAGAGGCAGAGATCGGGAAGAGCGTCTTCATGATGATGACCGCAAAATGCCCGTTAAGAAATAAGAAAATTTGAAAAGGCCGTTCTCTTCATGAGACATCAATCTTCCTTCGTTTGGTGCTTCCCAAAAGATCGATTGGGCCCCCAGTGTAAATACCAAGCAGAGTCGGGAGGGACTGGGTTTGTGTGTTATCGGAATGTATCCAGGATCAGATATTACGTTTTCTGTTTTGGGAATTGTGTTGCATTTCCCCTTTGATTGGGAATATAATTATACAATCTGTGACTCCTAACTGTATTCCGAACCAAAAAAGAGAAGAAAAGAATCATTCTTAAGCTAGGAAGGCTCCTGTTGAGGCATCATGCTGCAGATTTGGCCAAGTTCAGCAAGCTATAATCTCGAATGACATTGTAAATTGTAAAATTCTCCTTACTGTATTCTGAACCAAAAAAGAGAGAAGAAAATAATCGTTCTTGAGCTAGGAAGGCTCTTGTTGAGGCATCATGCTGCAGATTTTGGCCAAGTTTGGCAAGCTATAATCTCTACTGGCATTGTAAATTTGTAAAATTCTCCTAATTATATTCCGAACCCAAAAAGAGAGAAGAAAATAATCATTCTTTAGCTAGAAAGGCTCTTGTTGATGAGCTCATGGACTAGAAATGAATAAGAAAGAATTGTAGAGAATAGAATAAGCTAAACTCACTTGACAAGATAACTCGACATGAGTAAGAAAAGTCGTTTTGATTTGCCACGCCCAAGGATAAACGATAAGAATTGAGATTTTCGCCACTAAACAAGAAACTTGTTCAAACAAGAAAAGAGATAAATTGCTCTAAGCAATTTCATTCAAAATATTCATGCCATTCTCATTGATCAAAATATAACTTATATAGTGCTCTTATAACGATTTAGACATAGTAACAGTAATTAAAGTAAAGACAACTAGTTCCCAAGCATGGTAAAGATAAAGTTTAATTGAAAATAGTTGATCAAGAGTCTCCGGCATTAACTCCCCATCCACCTTGCTGCAATCACCATTATTTGAAGGAAATTCGTCCAAAATGCACTTACTCCACTTGATCAGGTGTTTGGCCACCTATTTTCATGCACTTAAGTATGGTAATGGGCTCGGGCTGAGTTGCAGCAAGCTTCTTGGCCTTAGAACATGTGGTAGGACCCGAACTAGATCTGGCCTTGTCGTGGATTGCATTTTGGGGCAAATCATCCACTCACGGTTCGGAAGGATTTGCCCTCAAATCCAAATATTCTCCATCTTCAAAATACAGGGATAGGTCTCTAACATTGAATATCGCTGAAACATTATAATCATCAGGCAACTCAATCTTGTAAGTATTGTCATTAACCTTCTCCTTGACATGAAATGGACCTTCAGCCCTCGACATCAGTTTTAAAAGGAATCTTCCTGGTAGAGCTATGAATGCTTCAGTTATAAGAGAATTCAACCAGGCAAGGCAAGTACTCAACTCTTCAAGTTTTTATTCATAGCAGCTCGAAGTAAAGAGGAGAGAGTACAATTTACCACTTCAATATAACCGTCAGTTTGGGAATGACAAGTCGTGCTGAATAGCAATTTAGTGTCAATCTTCGCCCATAAGGTCTTCCAAAAATAATTCAAGAACTTGGGGTCCTGGTCAAACACAATGCTCATAGAAATACCATGCATCGTCACCATCTGAGTCCTTGGTAAGCCAAGTACGAAATCCATGCTCAGATCAATCCATGGTTGATATGGTACAAGCAGAGGCATATGTAGGCCATAAAGAGCCTCCTTACCTTTTGCCTTCTCGCAAGTAATACATCATTCAGTAATTCGGTGCACATCTGGAATCATCTTTGGCCAGTAGAAATGCTCCTTAACCATCTCAAGAGTCTTCTTTTCTCCGAAATGGCCAATTAAATCCCCAACATGGGCTTCCCACACTAATAACTCATGAACAGATCCACTTGGAATATAAAGTTTGCTAAGCTCATACAAGTATCCACTATGCAAATAATATCCATCAACAACACCCTTCCTAATGAATCGATGCAAAATATGGATCTTCCACATATTGACTCTTAATCAATTCAAACCCTAACAACTTAGCATTCATGAGTGAAATTAATGCACACCTTCGAGATAGGACATCAGCCATGACATTAACATTACCTTACTTGTACTTGATGACATAAGAAAATATCTTCAAGTATTACACCCATTTGGCATGACTTTGATTCACCTTACTCTGCCCCTTTAAATACTTCAACTACTTGTGATCGGTGTGAATGATAAAATCCTTGGAGAGTAAGTAGTTCTCCCAAGTTTCAAGAGCTCGGATCAGAGCATAAAATTCATTGTCGTCCGTCGAGTAGTTCAGATTCGCACCACTTAACTTCTCATTAAAATAAGCTATTGGGCACTTATTTTGCATAAGAACAGCTCCAATCCCAACTCCTGAAGCATCACAATCGATCTCGAACGCCTTGGAGAAGTTGGTTAAGGCTAAGATAGGAGCAGCACACAACTTCTCCTTGATGATCTCAAAATTTTGTTGGGTCGATTCACTCCACTTGAACTTGGTACCCTTCTTAATACATTTAGTTAATGGAGCAAGTATAATGTTGAAATTCTTCACAAACCTCTTATAAAAGGCCGTCAAGCCATGGAAATTCTTCACCTCGGGTGCAGTAGTGGGAGTGGGCCACTCCCGAATGGCCTTGATCTTTTCTTCATTAACCTCGATACCGTTCTGAGAGATAACAAAGTCAAGAAAGACAACTTTGTCTTAGCGGAATCGACACTTCTTCATATTGCCATGCTTCTCTCGTCTCAGAATTTCGAAGACTCTCCAAAGATGCTTAGCATGCTCCTCAAGGGTCTATATACTAAAAAACGTTGTCAAAGTAGACAACAATAAAATGGCCAAGGGATTCCCGCAAGACATGGTTCATCAGCCTCATAAAGGTGATAAGAGCATTGAACAGTCCAAATGGCATAACCATCCACTCATGGTTATCAGAATCGTGATTCGAATCGTAGAATCGTACGATTCTACGATTCGGAGGGGGAACCGATTCCGATTCCATGGGCAGAGTCGGGAACTTAGGATCGATGGTGCATCGCGCCAAGAATCGCGGAATCGTAGAATCGAGCCGATTTTGCGATTTCATGTTCAACCCAGAGTTGGGTTGAAGCCCAACCTATAGACGGGCCGAAGCCCAACTCCATTTTTTTTCCCCTTTTCCCTTTCTTCTTCACCGACTTTTCACCCTTTCTTCCAGACTCCAGTCCCCGAGTCACCCTTTTCTCTCGATCAACGACTTTGCCCTAAATCCTCCGTCTAGGGTCTACGTCTTCAATTAGGTTCCGTCTTCGACCATGTACCTTTTTCGTCCAAGCTTCGATCGGACCATGTACCTTCTTGTGATGCAGGAATTTCGAATTAGACTTAAGGGTATTGAAATTGAGGGCTTCACAGTTGCAGTAGTAATGGTTGATTGAGGGAATTTGATTGATGAGGAAGACGTCCATGTCCATGAGAGCATCATTTGTGTAAGTGAAACTAAAACCCTAATCGGTGTTTTTCGGGACAAAGTTTGGATTTTTAACGTCGGAAACTGATCGGTCGTCCACCATTGAGCAACTAAACCCTACTCTCAACTAAAATGCAACACATAAACCTTGAAATCAGTTTAGAGAATGAGGGAAGTAACAATTTGGGTATGTCCATTTTGGGTTTCCCGTTGGTGGGCATTTGATGATGAGTGAGGTGAGAGACTTACGAGCTGCTTCTGGAAATCGCCATGGAGGAGTTGGAAGAACAAATTGGGGGGGGGGGGGGGGGGGGGGGGGGGGGGGGGGGAGGGAAACAAAGCAGAAACTAGATAATTGCGTAGATGCCCCTGAAATTTTGGGAAAGGAGCAAAGAATCCTAACGTTCACAAAGTTTGTCAATCGGCCCTTCAAAAGTTAGCCAAGTTGCAATATATCTGCCTGTAGTTTAAAATCGAGTTCTAATATGTTTGTTCATTATGACTTATGTTGTTAACTTTTTATTTTGGGAGTTTGAGTTATGATTTGGATCTTGAATTTCGATAATTTGTAACTATGTCTTATACTTTTATGACTTTTTGTTGGTTTGTTGGTTTAACAAGGATTGATTTATTTTGCCAAGGAAAGTATGATACATATATATATACTGTTTTTTTAATTACAGGTAGAATCTTACGATTCACGATTTGATTATACGATTCATAATTCTACGACACTCAATCGATTCTAGGTAGAATCTTGATTCTGACAACCTTGCATCCACTCATATAGACCATGCTTAGTCCTGAAGGCTATCTTCCACTCATCTCCCTCCTTCATGCGAATTTGATGATATCCACTTTCCAGATTGATCTTTGAAAACCATCCAACACATCAAGCATATCATCTAGTCGAGGAATGAGATAACGATATTTTACCGTAATCTTGTTGATGGCCTGATTGTCACTGCACATTCTCATCAATTTATCCTTCTTAGGCACCAAAAGAGTTGGTACAAAACATGGGCCCATGGACTCCCTTACATAGCCCTTCTCAAGCAATTCATTCACTTGTTGTTGCAGCTCCTTAGCTTCATCTGAATTGCACTGATATGCCAGTTGATTAGGCAAAGCGGCACCAGGAACGAAATCAACGAACTCCTTTAAGAGAGCCATGAACAGAGGCGGAAGAGAAATCTGCTCTTCAGGTATTGCTTCCTTCGTGAACATAATCAGAACTACGTTGAAGTTCAATAAGGTCCTCTCAAGCTCTCCTAGAGTCATCACCAAGCTTTCTTTCTTTAAGCCATTCACGGTCGCACTTTGGTCCTTCTGCACTTGATGCGCACTGAGCGGTGCTAGTACAATACTCTTCCCATCTTTGGTGAATGAATAAGTGTTATTGTATTCATCGTGCAAAGCCCTCTTATTGTACTGTCACGGTTTTCCTAATAGAAGATGACTTGCACTCATCAAAACCATGTCACATAATACTTCATCTTTATATGTCTTCTCAATTGAGAATGGAACGCGAACTTACTGAGTGACTCGTACCTCGCCTTGTTCATTCAGCCATCTTAACTTATAGGGGCATGGATGTTTCGTAGTGGCCAAATTCAGCTTCTCCAATAAGGTAGTAGAAAAAATATTGGTGCAAATCCCACTATCAATAATAACTCCGCACACTTTATTTTGGATGGTGCACCAAGTTCGAAAGAGATTTTCCCGCTGTTCTTTTTTCAGCTTTGCTTCAGAACTCAAGACTCGACGAATCATGAGCAACTCACCCTCATCGACAAACTCTACATTTTCTTCCTGCGCACCTCTAAACATTTCCTGATCCACTCTTTCATCTTCACTCTTGATCTCTTGCATGCTTTGGATGGTCATCACTCACCGATTGGGACATTCGGAAGTTAAGTGTCTGAATCAAAAACATTTGAAGCACTTGTGCTGCGTTTGGTTTCAGAGTTAAAGTAACTTTGATTTTAATTGTGGAAAAGAACAAATGATTGTGTAGTGTGTTAAGTTAAAGTTAAAGTTAAAAATTTTTACTTGAGAAATGTGTATTTTTGTTGTGTAGTGTATTGAGTTAAAGTTAAAGTTAAAATTTTTGTGATTTTAACTGCGAAACCAAACGGAGCATTGATGTCTCAGCTCTAAACAGGGCATTGCAGATCAGTGTGCTTCTCCTTTCCCTTTTTCACCTCAGTTTGAGGCCTATGAGAGCCCCCTACTTCCTTCTGCTGCGCATTCCACTTCGAAGAAGACCCTTTGCCGATCGAACTCCCAGCCATTGATTTTGAGTTGAGCACTCGCGATGCATTGAGTTTGTTGCGTTTTCGCTGCTTTTCCACCTTATTGGCCAATTTAATCACATCTTCCAAAAACACATGGGCTGCAACTCCACGCATCCGCAATTTCCTTGTTCAAGCCACCAATAAATCGAGCAATGGTCTGCTCCCGTGGCTCATTCAGTTCGCATCTCATCGACAGCATTTCGAATTCCATAATATAATTTGCAACGGACATACCTCCCGGACGAATACTCTACAGTTTGAGGAACAAATCTTGCTTGTAGTACTCAGACATGAATCTTCTATGCATGAGGCGTTCCATCTCCCGCCAACTATGAATCTCATCTTCTCCATTTCTTCTTCGCTGCGCCTTTAAGTTTTCCATCCATAGATTCGCATCATCGGTGAACTCGAAGGCAGCAAACTGACACTTCTAGGATTCAGAGTGCTCATAGTATTCGAACACCTTGTCGACGTGTTGGACCCACTCGAAGTACTCTTTAGGGGAACTCGTGTCTTTGAATTGCGGAATCGTCAGCTTGAGGTTGTTACTAATGCCCCTTTCCTACCGTTGTGGAACTGGCTGCTCTTCTTTTTCAGGAAGTTCATCCTCCTGGTCAGTTTCATCTTCCACTTGAACATTCCATCTAGGAACTCGATTTGCACACTGTGGATGAGGAGGCGCCACAACTATCCACGCAAGAACTTGGGTCACTCGATCTAGTCGTGCAAAGAGCTCCTCTTACCTCTGATGGAACCCAAGGAATTGGGCTTCCTCGAACGTGAGCCCTCGAAACCTTATGAATGTTTTTCTCATTCATTGTGTTTCTAATAATGATTCATCACTAAACACTCGTATATACACTCCCTCACGTGTTTCACTAGGCTATTCCGTGATAAATCTTCGCTCTGATACCAAATGATGAGCTCATGGACCAAAAATGGATAAGAAAGAAGGGTGGAGGGTAGAACTAACTAAATTCACTCGATAAGATAATTCGCCACGAGTAAGAAAAGTCGTTTTAATTCGTCACGCTCAAGGATGGTTGAACAAGAGTCTCCAAGTATTAACTCTCCATCCACCTTGCTGCAACCACCATTATTTGAAGGAAATTTGTCCAAAATGCAGGTGGGTAATTAGTGAGCCACCTACTCCACTTGATCAAGTGCTTGACCACCTATTTCGATGCACTTAAGTATAGTAATGGGCCTAGAGCGAGTTGCAGTAAACTTCTCGGCCTTAGAACGTGTGATAGGACTTGAACTAGATCTGGCCTCATCCTGGATTGCATTCTGGGGCACATCACTTGTTGAGGCATCATGCGGCAGGTAAGGCCAAATTTAGCAAGCTATAATTTCGAATGGCAATGTAAATTGTAAATTCCATTGGGCTTATAATTCAAGCCAAAAAGTTGTGTGGTTCCCGCGGTCTTCCACACTCGAGCAAGGGGGTCAAACCAACTATGAGCTTGGATTCCGCTTCTGGACTCGGATTTCACTGGCCACGAGTTTCACACTCGGGCTTGGCGTGGTGTAAGCCCCCACACGAGTGCACGAAATCCTAATATACTCTGATATAATGTAAAATTCCACTAGGCTTGTAAGCGATTGAGCTTATCTTCAATCCAACGGCTCGAGCTAATAGATTGTGGTACTCAATCTCTTATAAACCCGTGTATTTCTCTTTAATTTGTATGTGTTGGACAATCTCTCTCAACATAAAACATGCACACATAGCTCTTAATCAAATGTTAGCTAAGAAACTAGAGTTGTTTTTTACCTTGGTTTGCATAAGTTGTTGGGCTCGCTTATACACCAATGTTTCATGTGTGTTCAGCTACGAAATTAGCTTTTGATTGAATCGAGCCAGAGCTTGGTTCATAATTTTCATGATATGCTCTGGACAAGATTCAGATAATTGAACGACACCACAGTGCAAGGAAAAGAACATGAAGCCCAATATTAATTTACACAAATGCAATTGACAGACTGATAAAACAAATTAGGCGAACGGATTCGGGATTCTATAAATTATCGCCTCCGAATGGTCCCTCTTAACAATCTACACCCTGCTGCAATTTCTTCGGAATCACAGATGATGAGCTGATGACAATAACCTTCTGTTAGCTAAGAACTAATCTATCCACAAGATTTAGAGAGTAAATTTTCGCTATTCATAAACACATAAAAATGGCAGATTTATAGGTTCAAGAGATAAGCCGAGGCAGTCAGGTTTTGAAGCCACGGGCTGTTGAACTGAGTCCAGAAGCTGTCCTGTGTCCAGTCCGCGGTGCACTTGGGCAGCTGAAGCTCCATCAAATCATCACTCCCCCATGGAAGTTTAAGAGAAGGGGTCATTTTCAACTTCTTTAACTGATCATTTTTGCTTTCCTCAGATTGCTCTGCCATCGGGGACAGGATCATTTCCTGTGCTTCCTCTTTTAGTGGGTGTTCAGTTTTCGGCCAAGTCAGTTCTCCATGGTGGCTGGTGAAGGAGACTCTGTCGATTGGAGACGGTGGCGGCGAATAGGAACTTGGAGAGCCTTGGACGTTCTTGGCTGCTTCTTCCATAGCAGCCCTTTGCTCCAGCACTTTCATGGAAGTTGCCTTCCTATATATCTTGCAGAGCACCATGTCCTGCATTGTGGAATGCGGGGGACGTTATGGTCGTTACTTGGGTCTAATACGTTGCTCGCATAATTGCTAAATGCAACCTGAGTGATTTAGTACTCTAGCCCAATAGAATTAAATCGTCCTGTCCTATGAAAGAGTAAATTCTAAACATTTATCAATCATCGTGTTTTTCAGCGTTGTCATTACCTTAGGCAAGGGGGAGTTATCGGGGAGGCGGTACTCGTTCATGACCCAGTCGGTCTTGCTGCCCCGAGGCGCTCTCCCTGTGTAGAAAACCAGGGTCTTCCTCAGCCCGATCAACTGCTTGTGGTCCGATGACTTCATGATCTTCCTGTCCGACCCGGTGGCTTTCCAGAACCCATTTTCAGTCGTCCGGTTCGGCCGGCCCAGGCTGCCATGCTTCTTGTCTCTCGGGACGAAGAAGTACCACTCCCTCTCCCCGTTAATCTTAGCCAGTCCTGATGATGCACAGAAAGACAGTACTCTAGACATCAGCATATAGTGCAAAGTATGATATTAATTTGGTAATAATATTCTACAAAACAGAAACATCATACGTAACAAAATCTCCACGTATACATGCATACTGCATACCAGGAAGTTTCCAGGGATCGTGATGGTAGATGTTAAGGACACCGATCACGTCGAAGCTTAGCATCTTGTCGGAGACCGTGTTCTTGAGGTAGAAATCGAGGAGCTCCTCCTCGGTCGGGTGGAACCGGAATCCTGGGAGGCCAAATTGTAGAGCCATATATGTAAGTATAAACACTATCTATCTATTATCTTTAAGTGTCAAGGACGTTATTACTGCATGAGAAAACCGGGAAAGAAGTCTATGGCTCAGTTTAGAAATGACAGGTCTGTTGATGATATTTATACGTTCCAAGATGTTGGTGTTAGGGGCGACTTGGTCAAGTGCTCGGCAGCCACACACACACACACAAAAACTAAGATAATAAAGTCACAAAACTGTTCTGGGAGCATTATAGGGAGAAGAAATAATACAGTGATAGTGGAGCCCACGCGGTTATTTGAGGGACATCGACTCCATTATAAAGTCCTAAGGATGTAACAGAACTGATATGGACATCAACACTTTCCTGGATCCCATGGTTGATGTCCCATTTTCCTTTCTTAATGAATTCCATTTTTTAGTGATCCTGTTATTTTGAATTTATAACGAAGAACCGCAAGTAGAGATATTATATTAAGCTCGGGATTGCTTCCCAAGAAGACTCAGTAGGATTTGAATTCGAGACTTCTTCTAAAAGCAATAATATACATATTAAACTCGAATTAAAAGAAGGAATTCTTATCTGGATTTAAAAAAATATAGTAAAATTTTAGCAAATAGCCTTTTGATCGAGCTCATGAATTTAATTTATTGTAAAGGCGGTTCTTTCTTAGCAGGAGGAAGAATCATTTAAATATTTTCCATTGACATGCGAAATTATGAATTGACTGAGAATATGGGTGGGAGGACTTACTGTGTGGGAAGTCTCCCATTTTTCCAGGAGAATTTCTGGCATACTCTCTTCTATTGATATATATATATATATATATATATATATATATTTTGCGCTGAGTGGATTATATATGAATAGTTTTTCTAAATCAGTGGTCATCTGGTCTTTAATTTCTCCCGTGACTGCATATAATGTAATTACTCTACGCGCATTAGGGCTGCGGTCCAGTATTTCACTCCACAAAAAAAAAAAATCTATTTTCTCGTTGTGTAGGTCAAAATCCTCATCGATTAGAAGAGGATTAGGCAGAAAAACAGATTACTTCTCGGTTATTTGCTGGCGTTTAAAGGATGATTATTGGATTTGTATCTCAGAAAAATTACTTTAAATATATGAAATGTCGACCGAGATTATTGATTTACAGTTCGCAATTGTCGATCTCAAAATAACCCTTTTGAAGCTTGGCAATGGAGTTTCGGGTAGTGATCACTGCCAATGTAACACTGCAAGGAATCCGCGTATAAGCTGTGAGCCAGATCGCCGAGCCCTGGTAGCTATTGTTGTGATGACAATCATTTTCAGTGCCATACATCACGCCGTTCATTTATGGGATGCATACGTATTGCGTGGTGAAGCACTCCTAGATATGTAATATCATGATATATATATATATATTTGTCTGAGATATCAGATCATGCCTTAAAGACTCACTTTCGAGAGAAAATCCATTTAAGAAAAAAAAAAAAAAAAGATTTCATGACATTACAAATGGTATATGTCATTCCGGGCATTGCCTCGTTATATGTTACACCTTACACCGATTGGAAATCTAAGTACGGATGCTAAGTTAGATCATGTCTTTGTCTTTGACATGTGTATATTTAGGTGGTTCTTTTAAAATTCAAAGGCAAAATCTACCCATCGAACCTCTTATTCTCAGCAAATATTTGTCCACGAAAAGCCATTTTCTAGAACACGACAACTTTCAAGAGCAAACAAGAAGCAAGAAAGAAAGAAAGGAACAACTGGTCGATCGTAATGTACCAAGTCACTGTGCAACCACCATTGGATTGCCACTGATGGCGTCACTGACTTACTTTTTTTTTTTATATAATAGCAAATAGGCAATTTGATCCATGACTTATGGGTGTTATGTCAATTGACTCACTAACTTATTTATTGTATCAATTTGGTCTCTGAGTTTGTCAATTTGCATCAATTTGGTCCCTCAGTGAAGAAAATTACATCAAATTGGTCCTTCTTACATCAATGAGGTCTCTCGATGAAAAAATTGCATCATGTAGGTCCTTTGATTGCGTCAAATTGGTCATTTGTCACATCAGTGAGGTCTTCTATGGCATTGAATTAACTGCATGTTCTAACGCCATTAAATGATGCATCACTTTGGTTCAACGTTATATCAAATAAGTCTTTCTTCATTTTCTTTTTTCTTTTTTTTTTCCATCTTTCCACCCAATTGGGAAAAGAAGAAGAGCAATAGGGGAACTCCAGGAGGGGGCTCCCTCACCGATGAACCCTCCAGCGACCTCCCCCAAGGTGAGGTCACCGAAGGGGTTGTCTAGGGAGGAGGTCGCCAGCGAGGGAGCTCCAATCAGGACTCCCCCTAAAAAAAATGATGTTGTTTTGGGTAATGTACTCAAAACGATGTTGTATTGAGTTAAAAAATGACATCATTTTGAATAATGGCCTCAAACAATGTCGTTTTCTTCTTGTTGTTGTTTTTTTTTTTTGAGGGGAGCCCCCGCCGGAGCTCCCCCTATGTTTACTCTCTTTTCGAAAGAGAGGAACATAGGGGGGAACTCCAGTCGGGGTTGTCCCGCCGACGACCTCACCTTGGGGGGAGTTCACCGACGAGGGAGCCCCACTCGAGCTCCTCCTTGTTCCCCGAAACAGGGTATAGCTTGGGTGGGGGCTCCCCCACTATTGTTCTTTTTTTTTTATTTTTCCATTTTTGGAGGAAAAAGAAAAAGGGAAACGAAGAATATACTAATTTGAAACACCTAACTAATATATTATAAACACAGTGGGAAAAAGTCATATCATTTTGCTCATCAATTACATCAAATAAGTTCATTCACAATTAACAGTCGTTACGCTCTGTCATCCCAACGTTAAGCGACCTATATAATGTAACAGGGGACCCATTTGATGGGACACTTTCACTTGAGGAAAAATTTGATGCAATTTTCTTCATTGAGGGACCTAAATTATGTAACAATGACCAAATTGATAAACTCAGGGACCAAATTGATGCAAAAAAAATAAGTCAGGGATCCAATTGATATAACACCCATAAGTCAGGGATCAAATTGCCCATTTATTTTTTTATAAGTTATTAAAGGGGCCAGGCAGGGCGAACGGTGTAGCAAGCCTCCTAGGATTGGGGTGAAAACGGGTAGGTTCGGGTGGTTTTTTTTCAAAATATTTCGATCCCCATTTATTTCCGACCATTTTTTAGAACAAAAGAACAGTCCTAAAACCATTTAGGAGTATAAAAACTGCCTGCCTATAGTTTCGATTTTTCAGGGACCGAGAGTGGAAAATTTGTGAAACAAATTGAAGAAATTTTGAAAATGATAAAAAAATATAAGAAAAAATAATTTGACGTTTTTCTTTCTTTTTTCAAAACAAATGAATTAACATGTATAATAACACTACAACATAATTATTTCCAAAAAAATTGAACAATCTATCAACGATTTTAGTGAAAATATATATAAACATGTATATATGAATTTTCGGGTGGGTATGCGTACCGCTAGAATTTTTTGTCAGTCCCCATTATTTTTGGGTGGATTTTTCATGCTCTTAAAAACGGTTTTTTTTTTTGTTAAGGTAGGTTTGGGTTTTCGGTTTTTCGGGATTTTTCTTACACCCCTATCCTAGGGTGAAACTATATGGCACCGATTCCTGCCGCAAAATGTTTTAATATTTGAGCCATAACTATAATAGAGCTCAAGAGTCTGAATTCATCATTGTGGTTCCAATAAAGTTTCACAGGAATATTATCTATCTATAAACACAGAGACGTAATGTCGCAAGTGGATTTGACAACAAATAAGAAGAAATTTCATCCTTGTTTGCTTCCAAGACTTCTTGGAGTCTTGAAATCAACATTTCGAGTCCCAATAATTGAGCTGCTCCGGCTCGATGGTCTCTCAGTCATCTGAATATCTACAATAACATGGGCACAGCTTGGAGCTGAAAAGAAAAGAAAAGAAAAGAAAAGGAAAGAAAAGGAAAAAAAATCACACTGAACAAACTGATGGAGCTGCTCGGCTTCGGGGAAAAGTGTATTTTCTGCAGAAGACTTGATCTGATTTTCTTCATGTAACTTGAGCGTTGACGGATAAGCAATCAAAGGAAAAATCGACGTACGAAAATGAGAAAAGAAAGATTTGTTTCTTTCATTGTCCGCAGACCATGAGAAGGAAAATCAAATTAAAAGAAGAAATTAGACTTTTTCTTGCTGTTGTTTTTTTTTTTTTAAGGAAGAAATAAGTTTTGCTTCTTGATTTTCAATTCTTTAAAAATGAGAAAATGAGCTTAATGCAGTGGTACAAATTTCCGACTCTAAACCAAGATGCATTGAGTTTGATCTTCGGCAGTAGACTTTCTTTGCCCGTTATTTTGCTTTCATATTCTTATATTAGATTCATAGGCCTCATTTATCACCCAAAAAAGGAAAAAAAAACAGTATATGTGTATTCCATATATCAATAGTAATTTGATTGTCCAAGATCATGAAATTCAATTGTCTTTTACATGCATGAACAGCTTCTGTAACTGATACTAGAGTTCGTATTCGTGCTATGCTCAGGTGTTACATTTTATTTGAAAATTTAATCAAGAAAATATATGTTAATACTATTGATTATATATATATATATATATATCTTTTATCTGTACCATATACTGTCTTATAAAGAAGTCTAGAAAGAGAAGTAACAAAGAAATATCTAATTTTGAATTTGTCAACTCTCACTCCTCTATTGTTTACTATTCTTTATATATATTTACAATATTAAATATATCCTCTGCGTATAAATCAATTGAAATATATGACGCATCAACCTTTTTTGTTTATATTTTTATTTACTACGCAAAGAATAATTGTGCATGCTAAAATTGATACAAAGAGTTAACTTCGGGTTTTTTCATTAATCCTAAAGTTAATTCCATGGAAGGATTACAAAGGGATTTTTTTTTCAGACACAAAGGTATTAACTTATCAAAAATGCTAAATTGTCTTTTAAAAGTATTCATAAAAATTCTCCTAATATGTACTCAGATATATTAGATGACCATTGAATATCATGTAAATTACAACTGAAATTTTTGAATTAAGAGGATTTTTAGGTTGATTATTAGCAAATGTATAATTACTTTTCTTTTTCATTGTGCACCATCTAGTATTCCAAAACCCAATGGTACCGACCAACCTAGACTTGAGCTAGATCAGTCCACTAAAGTAATGTTCATCCCATCGTGAATTTTTCTCCATTTATAAGAATTCGAATCTAATTTTTTTAAAAAAATAAACGTCGAATCACTTGAGTTAATGCTTAAACATAAACTTACTTTTTCTGAAAGCTAACCATATTTCATATTCAAATGACAGAAATTTCTTCAACCACTTTCCACCAAAATTAATAATGTGCGAATTCAGTGATTTTTTTGGACCAAAAGTCAGTGAAACTTCACGAGCTTCATCTTACACCTTTTTGATAACATACTTTTAGTATGCTACTACTTCGGTGACAAAATTATATAAATGAAAATAAAGGTGGCATGTGTTTTGGGCTATTAAGGTTCTATTTTGAACATTTTTATCGCGTAATAGAGAGATGAAATCGAGGTTTGCTAGATAAAGAAAGTTATGTGAAGTGGCATTTGCCCTCAACCATGACTCAAGAGATTTGAAGTTTAATTCTCTCATCAATGAGCTGCCCTTTTATATTTTGTTTCCCTATCGCCCTATCCTTAATTAACTATATTTCTGGGCATACTGTGTTAGAATAATGAAAAATAAATAATCAAAACCAACAAACTGTAAGTTGAGAAACTCCCGTAGCAAAAATATAAGTTTAAATTTCGAGAAGTGTACATGTTGGAAAAGAGAATAATCTTATATGCTTTATCCTTTTAGAATTATGAGAAATGTCTTCTATAATTTTTGGACAACTGAAAATGGAAAACAAAAAAATTGAGGTTGCTATAATAGTTAGTGTAACTCAAGGAGGTCCAAGATTCATAAACAAAAAGGACAGAAGCGGGTGGAATTGGATCACATCTCATAGGAAATAATTTGAGGAACATTTTGGAAGTGAATGTGGGGTGGTGGAGGACCCCTTTGAAGCGGATTGCATTGCACTAACCGCCCACAATTAGAACCTGTTTGGAAATTAATGTTGCTTCTCGGAAGCAGAGGATATATATTTTTTGGGGTAATGGAGGGAGAGGGTTTTCTTAATCATGATAATCATCAACAAGATAAACAAATAGAAAGCGATTTAATAATGCAAAATTTGGTAAAGAAAGTTTGGTGCAATGATATGTCCTTGGACTTGAGATCTATAGGTATTAGGTTCGATTCTCACCGATGAGACTTCATGTCCTTCTATATTCTCTCTAGACGCATGAATGTCGTTTATAACTGAAAATGCCACGCGAAATTTAGTAACTCGGGAATATATATAATTAACTAAGAGCGGGAATTAATGTTTGTGGATTCCAAATCCTAGTACATGCTAATTCTTGTAAGATATTCTTTTTTCTTTTTGGCTAACGCTTATAAACTTATTTAGTTTTTTGTTTTCGATTACAAATGATGCTATATTCAATCTACATTTTTATGTGTTTGGTGACATGATCGAAAGCGTGTGAATCTCAATCCATAGTGAGGTGATTCTCGTACAATATTTTCTTTTTCTGGTGGGCCTCTTTTAAAAGTAATTAATAATTGAACACGTATTGGAAGCACATCGATTGGTTTGGAGGTCAATTTCATGAAATTCCAAAAGTCTATTTAAGGGGGGGAACAAAAAAACAATTTAGGACGAAACTGGAAAGATAATCAATATTTAAATTAGTGGTGCTTTCAAGATGCCGTCAATGTCAAAAGGCAAACTCCGCGTTTTTCTTGATGATTAATTGAATTTGATTTGATTCCCCATCTCTGTTTATTGTAAATCTTGGAAAAAAAAAAAAGAAGATGACAAAGAGATGATCTCGATCGATTGAGAATATATGGCTGACTTCGAAGTCTTCTCTAAAGACTTGAGACTTCAGAGGTCAATGCTAAAGAGGTTGAGCTGTGCTTTGCTTCCTTCGCTTTTGCTTGATGAGCAAACCTTTGATTGATTGCCGGCCCCTCCTGTCAGGTGGTCCTGTCCTTTCTTATGCATGGCCCTACCTCTTTGCAAATTGCATAGACGGGGCTTCACATGTAAGCCGCGGTGCAAATAGGGAATCGACAAGGTGAACTAGATTGTACTGACTGCAAGGAGCCGAATCTGCTTCTATCCGATGAATAGGGCAAAATGCATGTCGTGAGCAGGATTTTGATTGTTTAAGAACGATGTTTTTAGTTCTTCGGCGTATCATAGAAATTTTCCATCCAACTATGAGCTAGTCATAGATCCGTTGATCTCGGGATACCATGGAATTTTTATCCAATTATATGCTTACTGAGAATCTTTTGCTTCGTACGTGAAAACCGTGGTACGAATTAATTTTTCAACTCATTATTTTAGATGTATGCAGTATATAAGAGAATATCAGTATGTACCGATTAGTTTATGAAACGATACGCATTGAAATCTAGCCTATGTCTATATGTATGGCGCGTTTAATCGGACGAATATCGACTTCGGTCACTCTATTATGAAGAATGGAGTTATCGTCTTTAGCTAGGAAGTATTTTTTTCGATTATAAGGGAGATCCTAATCCTAGTACAATGAAAGAAAAATTATAAATAATTAATAAATGGACACGGGTAGTCTGTATCAAACATGCAAGATCTAAGTTAACAGACGAGAGCGTGCGTCACTGCACTATACCTCTTGGCTATGAATTTTTTTTTTTTAAGTCCAACTTTTCCGCTTCTGGAGAAAGCAGTAGGAACATTAGGAAAGAAATCCGCCGTTTGAAATAGTCTCTTTTTTTTCGGATTAAGGAGGATAACAATGAATTTATTATGAGAAAATAAAAACATAAATAAAGGGACATAAATAATTTTACTGAAGAAATTCGTAAAATCTCTTAATTTCTAAACGAGAATGTATGCCTCTATACTACACCTCTTTCTCCAAAACAATCGAATGTGGCTACTCTTTGCACACATAATCATAAATATGATCTGGCGCATCATAAATTTCGATGGAAATCTAATGGAAGGCCTTAATTCACACTATCGAGATTGATTATATAAACACCCCAGAACCGAAGATGATGGATCCCATCTTCTTATTATATCACTCTCCATATAAAAATTACATTTCTCTCCATAAAATTTTCACCAAGCCTACAGATAGCTGTCTCATATCGATTCAAAAATTTCAAGCTAATAGAATGACAGATTCAATCATTTTGTATACTTGGGATTTTGTTAAACAAAATTTTTCAACCTGGGACACAATAATTCACCTACCGCGCTCGAAATTATAAGAAGGAATAATTGACCATGAGGCATACTTTTTCTTTCGCACTCGAACTTACTAAATATTGATGCCCTCGAGGCAAGCTTTCTCCTTGCTCATTGGACTGGTTAACATGAATTGCACTTTGGTGGCATTTAAACTAGACCTATTGTGAGTCCGCATAACAGAGTAGAACTCAATTCACTCTAATACCATATAAAATTTTTACTGGACCTATATAAGTTTGAACTCATTGCGAAACTAAAATTTTTTACTGATGTAAGCTCGCACGACACAGTATAATTGTTTTTTTGATTTTCCAATGTGCCACGCGAAAACTATAGCACCCTCCTTCATGACTTGTAATTAGTAGATCAACAAGTTTGATGTTCAATAATGGAGACCTCGCGATGATGATAGGTAGAAATATTGACTCGAGATCGATATTGATTTAGGAATGAGGACCGTTTCCAAGTGCATGTGAGTCTCTAGAGGGAACCGAAAGGGCCATCGTTTCAAGGAACGGTACATCCCTCCAATCTTGTCCACAAATGTGGCATTAATCGGGTTGACTTGACAACCTGTCAAGTCTCCCACTCTCTCTCTCTCTAAATCGCAAAATTTCCAAGCCATAAAAGCAAAAATATCTTATGAGTACGATTTTGCATCATATACTCGTCTTTTTCCTTTTGGATTATAAGGGAAGTAGATCAATTTTAAAAAAGAAATATTGAAAAAGAAAATGAAGGGGCATAATCGGATCTATTCATAAAAATCGAATTAAAAATTCTAATGAAATAAAAAATTCACAATTTCATAAAAAATTTGAGTATTAACATCCTATCAGATTGAACATTCGGATTGAAAATAGGCATAATCACTTATAAAGCTCAATTGATGAAATTTTATAGTCATTAAGCGATAACGTGTCCTAGATGTACATCTATTTCTCTTTTTCTTTTTCTTTTCGCGATAAAATACATTACTTTCTACCAATTTCAGTAACTGCACCAGAAATTACACATGTTATGCATCTGGAAATTAGAATGTGGTCATTCCACATGCGTTATCATCGAAATATCTTCCATATGTCAAAGACAAATACACATCACATCAGATGGTGGGTCGGAGCAGCGTGCTGTCTCGAGCTTGAGAGGGCCTCTCAAGCCCACCCGGGAACTACCATAGCACGAAGACGGTCTTCCGACGTGAATCCCCGGAACTCCATAAGAGGGAAGGTGGTCCATGTTATTGTTCATTTTGATCTAGCTAGCTTGGATCTTTCCAATCTGGGCCACTTTCCAATCACTCTGATCTAAATCATTCACTATCAAGCTGGGTGCGGAGGCCCACTTACATCCGTTATCAAGGGCTGCCCCCAACAGACCACTGGTGTCCATTTCTTGCAAGTCGGACTCATACTCAGCAACTCGAACTTCGGGAGGCATTCTGCCGCGATCCAAACTCATGGTCAAGGGTTTTAGATACTTTCACGCGCACGCTAAAATTTGAAATAAATCGGACCAACCCAAGTTTTAATTTACAATAATCGGTTACAAAGCCATCCTAGTACCATAATGAAGTTACAAACAGAGAAGCCAATCCAATCCGTGATGCTTATAAGGTCATTAAAGAATTATCATGGCACGAGCTTACCGATACTCGGGGACAATGGATCAAACCGCTTCAATAGAGTTGCCACATAAGAACTAAGCTAGAAAACTATCCGACTCACGAGACAACTGCATGCTCCTAATGGACTAGGGAATGAGATACAGTGCATCAATATATTCCAATCGAGAAACAGTACGAGAGCACTGTCAGCTCCAGAAAGCAATCAAAGGTGGAGCATTTCTAGTCATACTATCACAAGCTAAGAAAGCCCTTCTAACCCAACAGACTAATCCAAATTATAAGAAAATGTCACTGAAGCAAATGAAGCATTCTCGTAGGAGGGAGAAAAGCGTTTAAGCTGTGGCTTTTGAGCTTACAGGCGGGTCTGCACTGTTGAAAGCCCCAATAGTCGGGGAGGACCCAATCGAGGTCTCCGTCCTTGTAGATGTTCGACTTCCCTTTTTGGATGGTCGGAGAGGGCGAGTACGCCACAGGAGTTGCACTGGCTTTCCTCGCCATTTTAGAACTTGCTCCAACTCGGGACTGCCAGCATCGTCGTCTCTGTTTCGATTTAATGGACTTGATCCAATCCGAATACGGTATTATTCTATCACATTTCTATCTATAAAATTTTCACCAAGCCTACAAATAGTTGTCTCATATCGATTCAAAAAAGCCAAGCTTATTACATGACATAATCGATCATTTTATATACTCGGGATTTGTTTAAAAAAAGAAAATTTTAATGGGGATACAATAATTCAAGTTTACTACTGTGCGCGGACTTATAAGAAGGAATAATCAACTATGAGGCATACCTTTTCTTTCGCAGTCGGACTTACTAAATATTGACGCCCACGAGACAGGCTTTCTTGTTCGTGCTCAAATAAAAAATTGGCCATGAGTTCCACACCTGGGTTGGCTAACAAAAAAAATGCACCGTTACATGCAAACTAAACTTAGTATGAGCCCGCACGACTGAGTAGAACTAACTCACACACTATATGAAACTTTTATTGAGCCTATATAAATTTGAGCTATTAGGTATCGAAATCCATTAATCTCATAAGCTCTTATAAAATTTCGTTGGACTTAAAAAATAATTGAGTTTATATCCGAAAATTCAAACTAATAGAACGATGAATTCGATCATTTTATATACCAATAATTTTCTTTTTGATTATCCAACATGGCACACAACAACTCAACACCCGCCGTCATGACTTGTAATTAGTAGATCAACAAGTTTGATGTTCAATAATGGAGACCTCGTGATGATGATGATAAGTAGTAATATTGACTCCCGAGATTGATTTAGGAATCAGGACTGTTTCCAAGAAAGTGGGGGCTTCTTGGGGAACCGAAAGGGCCATCTCTTCAAGGAACGGGAAATCCCACAGTCTTGTACATAATTGTGGTGTTAATTGGGTTAACTTGACCAATCATGAAAAATTGCTAAATTCCCAAGGCAAGAGGAAAATTCTAATATGACTCAATGTCATGATAACATGGAGTCCCTCTACCATTGAATGGTGTAGTGGGTTGTAGGATTTATGCATATCCAACGATAGGGAGACTTGTATTATGATAATATGGAGTCATATTAATAAAACCCAAACCATGAACAAAAAAAAAATCTAGTAGTATGATTTTACATCATAAATTCTGTTCCCTCTTGGATTTGGAGAGAAGTACATAAGTTGAAAAGGAAATATTAGAAGAGAAAATAAAGGGAATAATCAATTCTACTCATAAAAATAGAAAAAAAAATTATGAAATAAAAATTATAAATTTATAAGAGATTGAGTACCACCATCCTACTTGCTCAATTTTTTTAAGTATGAGTCCAATCACTCGTAAGTCTGGTAGATGAAAATTTTATAAATTTAAAGTGATAGCATGCTAAAACTCTATATCCGTTTCTCTTTTTATTTTTCTTTATTTTTAAGATAAAATACATTACTTTCTACCAGTTTGAGTAACTCCACTAGAAATTACGCATGTTATGCATATGGAAATTAGAATGTCGTCATTCCATACACATTATCATCGAAATCCCTTCCATATACCAATGACAAATAGAGATCGGACGGTGGGCGTGCGCAGCGTGCTGTCTCAAGCTCGAGGGGGCTTCCGAGGCCCGCCCCTGAACTATCACAGCACGAAGATGGGCTCCCGATGTGAATATGCCCAGAACTCCATGAGAGGGAAAGTGGCCCATGTTATGGTCCATTTTGAGCTAGCTTAAAGATCTTTCCAATCTGGCCTTGCTTTCTGATCTAAAACACTCACTGAAAGAGCTGGTGTGAGGCCCACTTCACAGTGGAAAAACATCGGTTATCAAGGGCGGCCTCCGGTAGACTATCGACGTCCATTGTCCACCTCTTGCAAGTTGGACTTGCACTTGGTAGAGGGTGAAATAGTTCGGGCTCAACTCGATGAAAATTAGAATGCAATTCGCTCTTATAAAGCTTGAGCTCGGCTCGAATTTGCCAGTTGAACGAGCGGAGCCGAGCTCAATAGTATTTGGCTCGTGAAGTTCGAGAGCCTAAACGAGCTTTTTAATATTTATATATATATATATATATATATATATATATATTATGAGTTATTACGATAGGTCAATCCAGCCCATACAAGCTTGAGCTCACGAGCCTTATACGAGTCGAGCTCTGCTAGCGTTGCGAATTTATACGAGCTAAGCTAAGCCTTCGCTAAATACAACCAGCCGAGCCCAAATTTGAAGAGTTAGGCTCCCTCGAGCTCAAGTCTGAGCTCACGAAGTAATGAACGAGCAGAGCTCTAGCCTAGTATATTCAGGCTCGGCTCGGCTCGATTCATTTGCACCCCTAGCACTTGGCAAATTTAACTTTGGCCGGAATTCTTTGGTGATTCAAACTCCCGGTCAAGGGTTTTGCTTTGAAATAAATCGGACCGACCCACATTTCCACATTTACCGGACGATTATCGGCAATGAATTAGAATTCTCTCTCTTTTTATTTTAATTTTTTAATATATAATTTCTGAACAATGTCATTTCACAGATTGGGTGTTGGTACATAATAATAAAGGAATGGAAGGGACAGTGATGAGACGTTAAACTCTCGAGAAAGAAGGAATGGCGGAAGAAGGAAAGGCTAGGAAGTAGCCTTTCCAATCTGAAGGCCAAGGCAATGCCTCATGTTCATGTTCAGCTAATCAATGTTATATGCATCATTCCTTCTGCTTTCATTGCATTCGTCCATTCCATGTGGAGAGAACCTTTTCTTTTATCTGCTCGGCGGCAAAAGTGTCCATGTTGGAAGCCTCTCAGTCCGATGTCATATGAGAATTGATTGCGGGATTTGCGTTCCTCATGTGCCCATTCGATGATGCTCATCGAAACATTATATTCGGTCTAAATATATGCTTGTACAGATGTACAAAAGTAACTATATAAGTTATCAAGAGAAATATTCTACACATTAAATCTACAAGATATCCTTGTTGTGATTACATGAAGTTGGATGCATCAGGAATCGAAGAATCTAAAGATGCATTTCCGTCTTTGCTCTACTGAATTTTCAGGATTTATTTCCCATTACAAATTTAAGTTCGGGTATAGCTTAAGAGGCATTATGTTAAACATATTAGACATCAAGCATATATCAGACAACTGAAGGGATAGTCCAAATACACAACATCCTGACAAAAAAATAAGAGTTAATTGCATCAATGGTCCAAAAAATTTTATAAACGTTACAGGATGGTCTAAAAAGTTTTTTTGATAATTTGTTGGTAAATTAAGTTTCAAAACAGTTTCAACGTAGTGCATTCCATCATCTCGTGCTTGACGCCGTTAATTCAATTTTGATGTGGCTTATTACGTGTCAGTGTTTATTTAATCTGGCTCAATTTTTAAAATAAAATATTTGTCTTTAATTTTAAAATAATAACAATAATAATAATAAATAAAAACAAATCTAAACCTTTTTTAGAAACAAAAAATTAGAAAAAAAAATAAAAATTTCTCTTCCATCTCTATTTTCTCTGTCTCTTTTCTCTCATCTCTCTCCCATCTCTATTTTCTCTGTCTCTTTTCTCTCATCTCTCTCCCATCTCTCCCTTCTCTTTTTATTCTCTCTCCTCTACATCCCTTCTCTTTGTCCTGCCACCCCCGATCGCCCGATCTCGACTTAGCCAACGCTCAGGGAGTTCACCCACAGGGGAGTGCGTCAGCCCGAGAAAGGGCCTCAACAGCATGGTGGGAATTCAATTCGATTGGCCAGATCGAGTTTGATCTCAGATGGTCGACTGATGGGATGAGTTCCTGCCATGCTTCT
This sequence comes from Punica granatum, assembly GCF_007655135.1. Classification (NCBI taxonomy): domain Eukaryota; kingdom Viridiplantae; phylum Streptophyta; class Magnoliopsida; order Myrtales; family Lythraceae; genus Punica; species Punica granatum. The sequence goes on from NC_045130.1 coordinate 15,107,895, forward strand.
CTATCCTTTTCCTCTGCTCGACTTTCAAATTCTAGCTCGATTCGACCAAAGGGAAAGAAAATGGGAGGAAGAATCAGGGGAGAAAAAAGACCCACCGGAATCTCAAGTTCTACAAAGTGATGGGGCTGCGGCGAAAAGGGGGGAAATTGGAGGTTGCGGGGCAAGTTGAAACAGAGGGATAGAGAGAAAAGAGAGAGTGAAGAGAGAGTGGATAAAGAGATCTGGGTGGGGAAAGAAGAGTGAGAGACGTGAGAGAGAGAGAGAGAGAGTGGAGAGACATATGAGAGAGAAAAATATTTTTTGACTAAACTTTTTCGTATTTTTATTATTTTTATTCAAATGTTTTTCTATTTTTTGTTTTCATTTTTTCAGATTTTATGATGTAACGCATTTTGATTGATTTCGCATGACAAAAGTGACACATAAAATCTGCGACATCAGCAATAGTTAAAGGTGTCAAACGCGAGATGATGGAATATCTTATATATAAATAGTTTTGAAACTTAGTATACTATCAAGTTACCAAAAAAACATTTGGACTAATGTATAATCTTTATGAAACTTTTGGACCGTTGTGCAATTAACCCCAGAAATAGATAAGTATACAATTAACTAAAAATTTAAACAAAACTAGAACTAGAGGGTTTTGTGAGTCTGGTTGGGGAAATTTACTGTTGACCCAAGACATGGGGTTGACTTTTTGATTCAGACACAAACCAGAAAGAGATGAGGATTGGAGCGGTGGCCCCCACACCAAATCGAAGTGCTTGGTCTTGTTATATGGTATTTTCCATTCAAACCCCTTAGCGCAGGAACTGCTCAGCTTTTCTTTTTCCACGGTGGAATCAGTTATATGGTATAATTAATTTTTGAGCAATTAACTTTCTAATCATTAGAAGCTAAACAATTAATTTCTTTTTTATGATGGAATCAATTATATGGTGTAATTAATTTTTTGAGCCATTAACTTTTTAATTATTAGAATATAAAAATTATTTATTTATTTATCAATAATTATAATCCAACGATTCAAAAAGTGATTGCACGATTTGTAATAGTGGAGGGGAAAAAAATGAAAACTAGGCCCCAAGAAATACGTACACTCTTTCTTACCATCATGGTATTCGATTATCTTCGTATTTGATGCGACCGATAATACAACTGTGAAATTTTCACATGATTATATAGATATCAATTATTTAGGCGAAGGAAATCCATCACAGCAAATCTTAAAAGAGCCGTAAATTCATCTTCCTGAAAGTATTCCTCCAACCAGGCCATTGTGATCAAGAAATTTGCACAAACATATTTGTTTTGGAGAAACTACACCAGCAAGAGGTTCAACCCTCATCCAATGATCAAGAACGCTCGGCCTAGTAATTAGCCGAAGCGTATGAACGGATGGCCTGTTCATATTTCAAGGACTAACCGGAAGCCCTTAGGAGCTCTAACACCTCCACCTAGAACCGACCGAATCTAATATTCCTGCACGGTCCTTGGCCCATAATTTGCAATCATGCATGGCATTGGGGCTGTTTGGATAAAGTTTGGAGATTCTGGGAAATTTTCGAACGTTAGATCCTACTTTACAACGTTTGGCAGGAAAATAATTACATGTAATCACTTTCTTGGATTAAAATTCCGGGCCCGTTCTCATATCATTGTCGTCGGCCATTACCCCATCCATCTTAAATAGGAATAATGGTACATCATATAACCCATCGAACTTAATGACCGATAGTACCGGAACTACAGATGCTTCAAGTGAATTAAAAAGGAGCCCCAACCACCACCCTTCAAACACACATCACCTGCATATACATAAGTATTTATTGTATATTCAGTTGACCCATTTCCTTCAACAATATCCCATATGCATCATCATTGTCTGGTCCTTGTTCCTTCGGCAAGTGCAGGGGACCAAGCAAGAAAACCACAGGGAGTCGACAGACATGCACTCAGAAGAAAAAGGAGGGAAGAGGAAGATGAAGCCGAGCAGCCATTCATTAAATTCCCAATCCCTCTCCATCCCCTTGAAAGCTAGCAAACAAGATCGACATGATAATAATAATAAAGTGAGACCTCTGACTATTTGTGGTACCCTGTCTACGACTATCATGGGTTAACTCTCCATGCCTGTTGAGGCAATACCTTGCCCCAGCTTTACATGCTTTTATTAGACCAGGCAACACAACACAAGACACGGTTGATTTTGATTATGTCTCAGTGTGTATCCACAACCCACCATGGTCCCATTCCATCAGTGGGTTGGTCCAAAAACTCCTTGTGGGCCCCCACACCAACCCTTGAGTTGAGCTAGCTCGATATTATCCCAGCAGGAAGATATATGCAGGACATGAAACCCTAGATAGCCACACACCTCACAGATAACCTACACTCCATCTCCATGCATAAGGCTGGGTGGATCGCTTCCCCTCAAAATCAATCACCCATTGCTCTGGTCTCCTTGAATGTGCATGGTAGAGATAGGGAACACTTCTCATTCCATTTTCTTAGGCGAAAAATCATCGAGATCTCTCTTATAATCATCATTCCGTTTTTTCTGTATCGACTAAAAAAGCATCAGCAGAATTTCCTTCATTTTTTTTTTTTTAACAATATCACATACTGTGTGGCACCGTGGATACCTAGGAGAATTCAAAGTTCGTGGTGGGTACTAATCCACTTTTAACTTTTTTTTAGCAATTCTGATGGTTCACCCGGTTGACGTGTGATTTTAGCTTTAGATATTATTATTCTCGACCTGGCTTTTGGCCAAACCTACAAGATATATAATTGCCCGGTTTCATAAAGGTTTTTCAGACCACAGACCCCACATATCTGTCTTTCTCGTAGATGAGGTAAAAAGGGAATATATGTACGAAGGAGATCACCACACATATGTATACCCCCCCTTCTTTTTTTTTTCCCTTCGGGGGGAGTGTGCGTGTTTCATTTTGGCTTTTCTTTCAGTAGCAACAGTTCAAGAAAACAAAAATCTCTGTCGCTGCAAACACAATGTGAGCTGTAGGTACTTTCTGGTCACTGCTCAGTGCTCAGGTCCCCTCCCCCCTCCCCCCACCCACCCTATCAAGAGAACACCACATTTTATATAAATGAAAATTTTTAATTTGCTTCAATTATATAAATGTATAAACAAAGGAATAAAACACTGCGCACCTTTAGTTGAGCACCCAAAGGAATAAAAGAATGGGAAAAACAAAACAAAAAAAAGAAAAGGAGAAAGGTGCCCACCGTCACCACTTGTACCTTCTGATCCCATCTCAAGTCACCCTCAACTGTCCCACTTCTCTTCCGGTCCCCAGGTCAAGAGAAGACCAATTTGCATGAAGTTGTAAGATGTGATGTTCAGACCTGATTTTATTAGACTGAACTCGTTCCATGAATCAGGAAGAGACCTAGGATTCAAAGTTCGGTAAACATCGATGCGAGATAATTATACCGACAATCATGCATATATACTGCACAACAAAGTTTACTACTAACATTTTCCATCCCTCCCTCCTTCCATCTGTCCATCCTTGAATGGATCGAATGCTGTACTCATATTTCATTCCGCTCCTTCAAACAAGGCAATTCTATCCGATTCCGTGACTCCGATCGAAACATAATATAGCTTGTCCCACATTGCTGAATTCTCACGCTGAAAACGGAAATGCCAAAGTATACATAGTATGTCTGTCTCGAACAGAAACAGTGGGAGCCAAAAAAGACAGAAATACATGTCACACGATAACACAGACCAGCAGAAAACAGAAGCAGCAGCAAACCGCAGCAAGGGCATGCATGCATGAAAATTGAGGGTATAGTAGTTGGTTGGGGGGGTAGGGGGGAAGAGAGAGAGAGAATAAAGCTGCTCCCTTTCTTTTTTTTTTTTTTGGATCCTTGCTTCCTGTTCCCTTCTATATTAATTTTTGTACATTGTTTGAGACATAGCCCAGTTACCAAAAAACAAGATCGGAGAGAGACAAGCAGGGGGAAAGAGGAGATTAGCCATTTAACACCTAAAGGAGAGAACAATCTAACTTAACACTGACTCTCTACTTTCTGATTTGTCAATTTTCTTGGACATTTATAACCAAGTCAGTTCAACACTAACCATTACCATAAAGGTTAAGACTGTACTGTTAAGATCTCATATTATATGAGCCAAAAGTTCAGAGTTGCAGCAGCAGCAGCTAATGAGGATGTCCAAAAGCACCATTTTCTTTTCCCTAGTCTTCTCTCTTTTCCTTTCATTCCTTCTAGCAAAATATGGGCACTGAGCTTTCATAGAGTAATCTCGGTCTGCTGCAGAGTGGTTGGAGTGGGAGTGGGACTTAACGCGACCTGCTGTTGCTCGAGCTCAACCTCCCACCTTGCCTTTTCTATGGTTCCATCATGCACAGGCACATACTCCTACCATTTGTTTTGCACATAATGAGTCAACTATGGTACCCTGAAAGGCGAATACAAGAAGCACCATTTCTAGAAACCTAAAGCTTTTCTCTCATTTCTTAATATCTAATAGCACTGTTAACAGCACATCATATTGTGTATTGCTGTTGGTGTACTTGAACTTGCTTCCAATAAGTTTCTTAAAACTTATCCAAATAAAAAGAGTTTCTTGACACGGCCTCAATGAAAACAAGTTCTTTTAAGAAAATCAATGCTTTGATCAAGATTTCAAGTATTATAATAGCTTAAGTAACCTACCTCAGGTAATTTTTTCTTTCTAAGTTTTGACCTTACCATAATAAAATTTTATAAGATCAGCAAGAGGTTAATCAGTAATTGCTGTAACTAATCTAGGCAGAGGTGAGAGCACACCTCGAGTTTCTGGACAAGCTCCTTGGCATTGGGGGCAGAGACGAAGATGTGACGCTGAGAGGGCTTAATGAAGCCATCGTCTACAGCCTTGTCTATGAATGTCAGCAGATAGTTGTAGTACCCATCCACATTCAACAATCCCACCTACAAACCCAAAAGTTCATACATTTTATGTTGTTTTCCTCTTAACATATATCAAGATCAGGAAGAGCTTAAAATTAATTCAAAAGTTCCTCCAGAATATTTTTTAGTTCAGTTTGATCATTGATGTTTTGCATTTCCAGTTCTCTAGAAAACAAAACATTGTACTTTCAAACTGTAGAGAATTTCTCATCCTTCCCAAGGAAAAATATGCAAACCTAAGGAAATTTTCTTCCAACACGAGTTTCTCAAGAAACCGAATACACTTCTGAACGAATTATTCCCCGTAAGAAAACCAACTAGAAATAACACTATTTTTCTTTGTTTGGCCACGTCCATTTACCATACTGAGAAGATGAAAAATGCATGAGTTACAGCTGAAAACTTACACACAGTAGATTCGCTGCCATTAATTCCGACGCTTTTCATTTCAAGAAGAAAGCACAGAACTTGTATAGTAGCAAGTAAGATGTACACAAAAAACCCTAAATGAACTTCCCAGATATAAGCTGATGAAAGTCCCAGTAATAAACAACTCTTAGTTACTCACAGGCTTGTCATGGATACCAAGTTGAGCCCAAGCTATGACCTCCAGCAACTCCTCAAGTGTCCCATATCCTCCTGCAGAAAAGCAAGCAAACCCTTCTTGAAACCCACCCTTCTCTTGCTACGCAAACAACCACAAGCAGCTCGAGAGAGAGAGAGAGAGAGAGAGAGAGAGAGAGAGAGAGAGAGAGAGAGGGTGGGGGACCAGGGAGAGCAATGAAGCAGTCACTGTGGCGGGCCATTTCTGCCTTCCTTTGGTGCATGTCTGCTACGGGCCTCACCTCTCCCACTGTCTCCCCAGTGATCTGTCCTCAAGCATTACAAAGAGATAATTACATTTGCAAAAAGATCGGACCTTTTTCCTCCTACCAAAAAGGGAGAAACCATCAAGTTCAAAAGAGATTATTGTTAGTGTAAAAGGATAAAGATTTCGAACCTCTTTGCCCATCAACGTCCTCGGAATGATTCTGCACCCAAAAAACATTGAAAGACATCACCAGATATTTCCGCGGTTCTCCACACAGCAACTAAAACGATTACTGCTACATATGTTCGTGTTGTTTTCTGATTTCAAGCGGAAATCATACACACATTGATTTCAGAGCATAAAGGTTCCTTTTTTCTGAAGCAGCCCGGCAGTCCGACCATCAAAGTGTTCACTAAAGAGATGGAAAACCGCAAAAAATGTCGAGAAAACGAGAATATATACGAGGGAAAAACGAAAAGGGGTGGTACCCAAGAACATTGCCGCCGCCGCGATGGACTGTCTGAGAGACCAAACCCATGAGGCCGATGCTCCCGCCTCCGTAAACCAAGTCCAGCCTCCGGGCAACCTTCAACACAATCCTCCACATTCTCATTAACCCAGATACGGGAATCACAAACAAACACAACGGAGGGAAAGAATGAAGATGGGGTGCGAGAGCAAGTACCAGTTCTTGGGCCAGCTCAATAGCGGCGTCGCCGTAGCTGTTGCGCTTGCCGGTGCTGCTCCCGCAGAAGACGCAGACCCTCTTGAACCTGGAACGCACAGGCTTCGCCGTCGCCCCGTCCGTCACCTCCATTTCCGGGTTCAACTCTCTCGAGAAAGCAAACAGCTTTCGGTTCTGTTCTGTTCTCTCCTTTCACCCAAAGTAGGGGCGTGAAGTGATGAACTTGGCTAGAGGGACAAAGAGAGACGAGCAGCCACTATATTTATATATAGATAGATGGATGGATATAAAGACATATATTATTAATATATCATATCACACCCAACCGATGCAATTGGCTGTTCTTTTTAAGAATGAATAAGAAAAAAAAGTTGGAAAAGGGGGGGATTTTGGGGAGGGAAAGAAATTAATTAGAGAGGGAAAATGAGAGGGCGCTCTCACTCACTCGCTCACTCTCTGTGCTGGGCTTTTTCTTTGGCCCTCTCTGCTCACTGGGTGTGTGATTGAACGAGCGGCTGGATGGGTGGGGATGAGAGTAAGACAAAATGGGCAAAAATTGCAGAGAGAGAGAGAGAGAGACAGAGAGGGTTAGTGTTACCCTTTGGCTCCACGTGGCAGGAAGACAGGACCAGGATTATGAAAGTTCCGTGCGTTGCTTGATCATTGTCGCGCAACGCAAAATCGAAAGATTTTGTTTTTTTTTTTTACGCGTTTCTTGCAAAAATATGTCCGATCGCCAGAAAGATCGTCTGACCCGACCTCAGATTCGTGAAAGTCTCCAGCTTTTCCCCCACTCATTTTCCTCATTATTCTTATTAATTTGTATTTATCATGAAAACAGTCCCCCAATTCCCCCCCCCCCCCCCCCCCCCCCCCCCCCCCAACAATTGAGACGACAAGGGAAGGGTTTGGGACGGCCGAGTTTATTTTATACCCGTACCAGTTAAGAAAAAACAATCTCAAATCCTTTTCAAATTCGTTTGAAGGAAAATTTTCAAAACCCTCTTGCTATTTTAACGGGTTCCCACTACTGGGTACCCGCTAGCAAAAATTATTATACGAACTTATCATTACATCCTACTTATATAAAATAGTCTAAAATAACAATAAGTATTCAAGTACAATATATAAGTTCCATGGCCTATATTCTCACCGTGCTCGGACATTCCCAAAATCTATGGCAAAAATTTCATAAATTTTATGTTGGAATGTAATATCCGAATGCTCAGACATTTCACAAACACATTGAGCTCCACTAATGAAGAGCATCAGTATCAAGCTCATTAAGAAAGAACGAACCAAGTAGCTAAAGCTGAAAGGAAAATAAAAAAGCATTTCAAATGGAAAAGGGAGAAATACATGCTTACTGCTCAGAGTGATGGAGATGAAATAAAAATATTGAGATATAAAATTCTTTCATTAAAAGAATATAGAGCAATCAATTGAGACGAGCAAACATAGCAAACCAATGTTGACGACAAGATTGCTTTGTAAATATGGATAAATATGAATGGCATTTTGGTAATTTAATTGCTTAACGGGTTAAGGATAGGTTTTAGCATAAAATCTTGAACCCTTTTCAAACACCACAGGGTTTTCACTAAAAAATCCTAAACCCATCTCACTACCAAACGGGTAGAATCCTCTAATGACCTTTCAAGATTTGACACGGATAAAATACCTATTTACATAAACCCATTGTCATTCCCATACTACAATGGTGAATCGGTGATGCCAATATATGATTACAAGAATCCATTTTGACTCTCGTGAGATTTTATTCATACGACTAATCTTGTGTTAGTTTTTCTTCAAAAAATAAATAAGCATACGAAACAGTCATGTGAAACTCAAGCTCGGCCCAAGCAGCACTCAGTGATTTTGGCTCTGTTGTATGATCTTACTTTTGTTTTGAAGTTTTTAAGTATTGTTTTTCAATTTTGACATAGATATATGTTCGTTAAAAACATGCTAAAGAAGTGGAGGAAGGGGTTTTAGGGACACAAGATTCTGATTCAATACCAAAAGGGCCTAAGTTTAACCCTCACGTACGATCTATATGCCTATTTATTTCATTTTATTTTATATTTTTAATATAAAAATCATTAGCCTTTTTTATAATAAAAAATTTGCTATAGAGCCTATTTGTTGAAAGATTTTGCGTAGATAAGCACTTTGACGTATTAAAACTTTACGAGTGAAATTTAAGAATAAAACATTCAGAGAAAGTACATTAAAAGTCTGAATTAATATTGAATTTAATATTTATGATTTATTGAGATTGATTATTGATTTCAATGTATCTTTTTCCAATTCTTGAAAGAAAAGAGAACCATTTTCCGGTGAAAAAAAAATAGACAAAAGGGGGAATAATAAAGTGTCATATGTCATATTCAAGGAATCGAGAGTTCCCACTTTGATTTTTGTCAGGGCTACGTATGTTATTTTATTAATATTTTTATTCTCTTACATTTTGCTAATGGCCTCTTATAATCTAGAAAAAAAAACTATAAAATTAAAAATAAAGGCAGCTTTTATTATTTTCGTTATTTGGAGAAAATAAATGAGCAGCTCTAGCTCTATATATAAGAAAATAGAGCATAGGAGCTAATGGTAAATCCATCTCGTATTTAATGCAAAGCAATCATCACGCAGTGGCTTGCCTTAAACACGTGCAGAGCCTCCCCTGGCTCTCCTCCTCTGCATCAATCACATCGCAATCTTCTTCAGACCGAGGGTACCCGCCAGCTAGGGTCTTCATTTATTAATTTATCTAATTTATTTATTATTAAATTTCAATCCAGTGTCATTGCAAGTAGAGTTATCATAATCGAATCGGACGTCGAACCGGATACAGTATAGGTTTATTGATTTATGGATTCAATCGGGGAGTTTGATGGGTCGGATCGTATATTTAATTAATCATAATATTTTAATATTTAAAGTAACATTAATGATAATTAAATGCATAATATCTATTTAATTTATTAAAAAAATGCATAATAATTAGGGAACAAAACTAATTAATGAAGAAATGAACCAACAAACAGATGTTGCCTAGTTGATTAAGGTGTTGGCATATTTGTGCACTTGGAGTGTGAGAGGAGAGGTTTAAAGCCACACATTGTCAACTAACCTAATAATTTTGTCTATATATTTGTTCAATCATTGAACTCATGGTCGGCCGATTCGGTTCGATTCGATTATGATAAAATGGTTGCAAGAGTTGTATTTATTTATTTAAATTACCTTTTATTATAATTGTCATATTTTAGAAGACTAATGCTTTATTCGTTTATTAGATCATACTTAATTTAATTTCACTTTATTTTTTTCTCAATTCAATATTACAATAATTACTTTTTTATCTCTTTTTTTGCAATTTAACAATATATTCTCCCACGTACTTTTTCTTAACAATTATTACAATTAATTCTTTAATACTAAATTTTTCCAACTATTCATTAATTTTTCCTCAATTCAACAACACTATCATTATATTTTTATCTTATTCTTCAATTTAATAATAAATTCTCTTATATATTTTTTTTCCATAATTACAATTAATTTTTAATAATAAATTCACTCAATTAACTTTATTTTCATCCCGTAGAGTTAAGTATAATCATACTCTACTCCATTACCACATGCCACCTAATTTATTTATTAAGAAGATAAACTTTTAATAATGAGTTTTCAAAAATAAATTTTGATAGAGTTGGACTAATTTAATTTTCAAATATAATACTTAATGGAATTGGACTAATTTTGAATAGCTCAATTATATATTTTATAGCCTACGGTCTTATTATGGCTTCTTATAGATTTTTTAAATCTATTAAAACTCTAGATTGCGCAATATTTTGAGACACCTTCATTTTCAATTATTTAATTTTGATATTAACATAAAGATCATATAGTTATTGGCTTATGATTTATTTTTTGCGAAAATCCTATGATAATTTATTGTATCTTTACTATTTTTTATTATTATTGTGTACGTAAATTTTATTATAATATTGACAGCATTTATTAGAGTCATTTATTGCATGTGTAGTTTGTTTTACTTATATATATATATATATAGAAAATTCTTACATGACCCTGTGTCATCGCAACCGTCCGCTCGTGAGTGGAACGCAGGATCCACGCGGAATAAACTGCTGTGGTCCCCGTGTGATATGACACGGGATCATGTAAGACCCCTTGATATATATATATATATATATGGATTATTATTTATCATAAACAAAAACCATACAAAATTAAGATAAGCAAAATTGAAAAAAAGAAGATGGTGAAATCAGTGTTTCTTCTTATCCCAATTAGAGAACTACCAACTTCATGCGATGTGATCTGCCTCTAATTTGTAATTGACAATAGCAATGAATGTGATATATAAATTGCATTTACACTTCACACCAATCAAGAGAAAATTCTTATGGTCGCCAGTCCCCGAGAACGGAGGCGCTCTCACCGACCAAAGGCATCCATTGACGGGAGATTTTACGAGTTATTAGCTGGACTGTTCTTAATCCGTTGGCACCAATGGATCAACATGATGTCTATATCTAGTATTCCTTTAAGAATCCCGAATGGATAGTCCAATTGATTAAGAGACCACAGATGATTTCCATTCTTCGCAACGTTGCTCAATACATACAAACAGGTTTGAACCACGGCGCTCGGAACACTTTTGCCTGGATCAAATGGTAGAAGTAGAGAGAGAGAGAGTTGGGGTGAAGATGAGGGCCAAATTTTTAGAAAAATATAAAAGGAAGAATCGAGCCTCAAGCTTGAGCTTTTTGGTGTAAATAAAAATATTGAGCCTATCGAGCTTAAGTTGCTTTTTTTTTTTTTTCATGTAGGAAAGGGAGGCATAAAGCCTTAGATACAACAAAGAAAAATTAAGCAGAATAAAGTCGGGATATGAAAGCTCCAATGACTTGAGCGCAAGCTCGCCACTCGGGCTTTGAGTCGGTGGAATACATCTGTAGCTTGACATCGCTTTATGATTACAATGACAAATTGAAGTGGGCCGTAAATTGTCGAGACTAATTGCTTGTTGTCTATATATTTACCTTTCTGAATTGACAGTTTGAGATTGCACCGTGAGCGATTTGGATTGTGATTGTCTCTGATAATTCCATTGATAGTGTTTTTTTTTTTTTCTGAATATAGAATTGATAGCGTTATTCATTTCTCTCAATCACCTTCCAGAGAAAAATCTATAGACAAATTAGTAGAGTAAATTTAAATATTTACCCTTCAACATCGATGGTATATTAAATCTGATCTCAATAAATTTTTACATTAATTTTGACATGAACCGATTAAATGTATATCTTATTGTTAATTCTATTAGCTTACGTTAAAAATTTAATAAGAAACACAAATGTGATATTATTTTTTACTTTTTTTTTAAAAAAAATTTCTCTCTCTACATTTCCTTATAATATAATATCCCTCCTTTCCTTTTATTATAGTAGTTTGCCTTTAAAAAATGTATAAACGAAATATATAGTAAGAATATTTTCTCTCTCTTTCGATTTCCAGAGTCCACTGTCCGATCTAATAATCGGCCCTCCCTTTCTCTTCACTAAACCAAGAAGATGATGAAAATCAAACTCATGGGTGTTTCTAATAGGACACTGTGTCACGGTTTCCAGAATCCCCCGTCCCCGCATCGGCGGTACCACCCCGGGGACGTCGTTGCAGGCTCCATCAGCGGCATCTCTCTGGGGCGATGCTCATCTTGAACTTGAAAGAGTAGGATCTCTTCAGCATGAAGTCCCTGAATCGATCGTCAGGCCCCGGGTTCACCCTCTTGGGGGACGGCTCCTCGCTATTCTCTCCAACAGCCGAGAAGAGGAGGGGGGCAAATTGGAACCCCCACCCCCAACCCAACGGCCTCTGCCTTGCCTTGTTCCATCTTTTGTCACCACCGCAGCAGCTGCTTCCAGTCTGCTGCGCCTCTTTCCTCAGTAAAATTTGGCTTATCAATTCGACAACCATCTCTCAGCAACCTTTGCTCATCTCTGGTGTCGTCCTCCTTCCCTCACCGGCTGCTCTTTCCATTAACCATGCTCGAGCCACTGCATCAACTCAAATGAACATCTTCAGCGGATTCTTTCTTCATCGTCGATCAGGTTGATTCATCGATGAGGTCAATTAACGTGCTTCGATTAGAGCGAGGGATTTGGGGGATACGAATTTGGGGGTTATTGATTTGTGGGTCAGAGATTTGAGGGTTAGGGATTGAGTCCATATAGCAATGGCTGGGGGGGTTACATAGGGAAGAAAAAAATTAAAACAAAAAAACGGGAAATAAATAGTAGAGATGGATGGAATAATAAAATAATGTCATGTCAGATCGAATTACAGCACGTCAGATGGTTCATCGAGTTTTTAACCGTAAAGTGACGAAATGAATAATATAATGTACATTTCACGAGTTAAGATCAAAATTGAAGCAAAATTTTTCTCGATATCAGATTTGATAAGGTAAACTCTTACTTTACTCCAAATTAATACAATATATTATGTTGAAACTTGAAACTAATATAGTTTATTAGCCAATCCCAATAAAAGCCCTCCTGGATCCGGCTAGTTTTCCGAGGAAAATGGAGACTGGCATCGTTTTATCCACACATTGAAGCAATGGCTTCTTGCAAGGAAGCTCTCTGTCCACTCGTAAAGAACCTTTTCCCTTCTCTCTTTTTCATATTATCCTCCGTCTATCAACGACAATTAATTGAGGTAATTTCTTTCTCCTAATAAATAAAATTTCGAATTTGAGTTTACGAGTGCTTTCTCCCTTCATTTTTCTAGGGGATTGTACAGTATTGAGATTTTATGGCGCAGTATCGTCCGGTGGAGTTTCGAGGAATTCTCGCGTTAGAAAGAGGGGCTATGATAGCGGAAATGATGATCGATACAATATAGGGGTGGATTTGCTTGATCCTCAGCACATTCATTTCACCATTTAATGCTCCTGAATTTTCTCATCTTGATGATTTATATATACCATAGAGCTGCCCCTCTTTACGTTGTGTCACGCCGATGCGTCGAGACCTAAGGAATATCAGTCCTGCGAAGATTGATAACTCGGCTGGAGAAATTCCACCATAGGCGACCAACGAGGTTCAAATTAAATCCTCTTAACACAGATCACAAGATTAGTTAAGTAATACCCAAAGTGATCCAAATACCATATTACTGCATATCAAAAAAAGTAAATAAAGCACGTTTCGATTTCGATATGAGTTGATTCAAGTGGTTCGACGTTCATTTCTTTTAAATAAAGTCTTAAATTAGAGTTCTGTAAATGGAAAAAAATATATGTCAAGTGTAAATTACATCAAAAAATCGAATATAAAAAAAAATTCTACACCAAAAAAAGTGAATTCATCGCACTTGATTGGATTAATTGGGATTCGTTGAAAAATTATAAACCAGGGGCACACATCCAAGAAAATAAATAAAGCACAGGCTTGTCAACGTCGTCCCAAAATATTGTGTCTGATTTGGGTCCCACAACCCCATTATCTTTTCTTCTTTGGTCATTCATCAGAAAATGAAATGGCTGATTATAAACCAGTTGAGTGAGTTTGATGCGGTTAGGCTTGAGAAGAAATAAAAGGCTGGACGGACACTGTCCAGCTATCTTATACTCTAGGCCATTCCGGCTCATATGGAGGGAGATGGCTAGCTTCACTCTGACCACCTCACCTAACACTATATTGCTAACGTAGTCTAGGACCGACGACTTGATCTGGTGTCGAGGTGGCCGAGATCAGGCCACGATATCAACCTCGCCCGCGTCCTTCAATTTTTAAGAAAATTGATGAGTGACCCCACAAAAGAACATCGTTTAAACATGATTCATGTTTAAGGATTTTATATTGTTTTTGGCATTTTTTACTTTCTTTTAAATTGGCTGCTACTAGCTAGGGCTAGGAAGCTGCAGGCTTTGTTGAAAGGGATCGAGATTAATAAGGAAAAAATGGTCGCCCGTGAGAGATCCCGGAAGAGAGGGCGGCGCAATCATTCCTCTGCGCCGTCTCCACCTTCCCGTCTACCTCATGAATTTAAATGAATATTGATGATATCTTCCCCGTAATTTTCAATTTGATTTCGCGCATTAATGATGCCATTTATTTTATGTTCTTTTGCGAGGATGGTGGGGGGACGGGAGAAGTCTTCCTTCCTACCATCGTTAAAATATCCAAAAAAAAAGAAAAAAAAAGAAGCAAAAAAGAATGAGACTCTATCTATTCTCAACATTTAATTATACGACATCTCATCTAGTACTAAGTTAGCAGTGAAATTTACGTTACCGTTTGTTGACTGATCATATGAAAGTTCCTAAATGGTCGCGGCATATGAATTTGCATACACCCATGCGCATCGTGGATTATATGCTAATCTAACTAGACCCGTTCATTGATATAATTTGGTCAAAACTTGTTATTATAGAGAATAGACCTTTTAATTAATCTGTTAAGATCACACGGAATAGTTTATCGTTTACTGCTCAATACCCCCAATATGTTTATGACAGAGGTATCGAGTGATGCCCCCCCCCCCCCCTCCATTAATAATTTTTTGGTTGGAAGTAAATGGTGTCTCACGAGTAATTATTGAGTAATCCTACCTCGTTACATGACATAAGAAAGAACTAATTAAATTGTAATAAATTAAATAATAAATATTAATAACTAAATTAATTATAATAAATCTTTTTAATTGAAGTAATTTTATTGATTCTTTTTTATCTTATCATTATGAGGTATGATCATTTAAAATTTTGTCTCATCTGCCCGAGGAAGTTAAACACCGTCAAAAGCGGCACATGAAGACCTTGGGTACATCACCAGTGAGGAGACCTTCCCGCATGCAATGAAACTCTCTTTAGTTAAATCAAAATCAAAGTGGCCTTTTTGTTTTTTTGTTTTTTTTGTTTTTGTTTTTTTTGGTTTTGGTTCCTTCTTGCCAAACTTTCACATTCTTGCATGCATTGAAGTCCTTTTTCAGTATTCCAAATTCACTCCCCTTGGCCCTGAAAATGACTGATTGTTACCATATTTACTTATAGACATTGCACTTACGTGTTATATGTTAATTGTTGATTTGTTCAAACCCTAATTAATTGATTTCTCCCTTTCCACTGGTAGTTCCTAATCTATATACAATTATAGAAGTCAAGTCAATGCGTCTTGAAACACCACGTAGGACAGAGGAATGCTTGCATTATGTGACTTTTCGTATCACAAATAATAAGCATATGACATGTGGTGTAATATCATATATCGTCACGTCGCTTTTGAAAATCAAAAGGGAAGATCATGAATCACATATTTATATTTTGCATTCATGTTGAATTAAATATCATTATTGTTATTTACTGTTTACAAGAGTTGTATCATTTTGAGTCACCACCAATAATGATGTAATGAGGTGAGTATTTTAGTTACATATAAAATTCAAATATTGTTACAAGTTACAACACCTTAAAATTCTAAAATATTTTCCAATTACGTGCGCAAGTCGGTTACTCTTTAAAGATAGACCTCTTACACCAATAATATGAAAAACTAGAGCAAATGTTTTTCAATATGAAGTCCATATTTTAGATAAAATTTATGATTGACTTGCAATAATTATTTGATACTGCAAAAATTAGAAATAATTGATTTCAACAAATATTATTTTACTTCTTGACTTATATGGAGATGAAAATTTAAATTTTATTGAGGAGTAACAATTCTTGATATTAGTATTTTTGTTATTTTTATTTTGCTCATTTAAATAATGAGGAATATATTCTTTGTTAACTATAATTTGTTCACTTTGTCGTCTATATAAATTATTTTTCATAATTATCGTTCCAATACCATCCAACGATTTTTAACTTAACCCGAGCAATTAGCCCGCACATATATCTAGTTAATGTTCAAAGATAAATATTGGCTCCCCCAAATAGAGGAAGAAAAAGATGCACACGCGGGTACTTTTTACCAAATATCACTTGCATGCATCTTTGTTGTTCTAATATGACCGAACCAGATACAAATTACAAACTGTGGCAAAGAATACGAGTGTACAAGCCGAGCAAAGAAAGAACAAGGACAGACTCAGGATTTTGGTTAAGGGAGGCGAGTCCCTAGGGGGTAAAAGGGAAAGTATCTTTGCCGAACTAGAAGGCGAACATGAATAATCAATATCTACCTATATATATATATATGTATGAAGTACGAGATATGACCGACCATATGATTTCAGAACGCTTCGTTTCTCAATGAAATTTTCTTAATTTTATGAGTTTTTAAAATTTAAATTATCTTTTTAAAAATTTTCTAGGAATTGTTTTTAATAAAAAATATATTTTAAGAGATATCTCAATATAAAATCTGATTTCTTGATTTCTTTAATTTTATAATTTATACATTATTTAATAATCTTCAATTTTTTAATATGAAAGTTAATATTTTATGCTAGAACGTACCTTTCTGAATGAAAATTTCTTGATTTTTGAGTTTTTAATATTTTAAATTATACTTAATTCTAAAATTAGCAACAAAATCTTTTAAAATAATATTACATTTAATAAAATTGAAAATATCATAAAATCTTTTGAATAATACGGTTATCTTCGTTGAATACAACATGAATTTTCTAAATAGAACTTTCTAGATTTTTTAAAATTTTTAATTTTCAAAAGTATTTTTAATAAAAATATATTTTTTAAAAGATATCTCATCATAAAATATGATTTCTTGATATTTTAATTTTTATAATCTATACATTATTTAATAATCTTGAATTTCTTTTTTTAAAAAATGATATATCATCACATAAATATTAACATCAAAATAATATATTATTATATATTCATACATAATATAAATATATTAATATATGGTTTTGTGGACAACTTTTTGTTAGATAATATTTTATAGATATAAGGAATTTTCTAGATTTTTTGGATTTTTTATCTTTAGAATTATTTTTAAAGATATCTCATCATAAAATTCAGTTTCTTGATTTCTTTAATTTTTTTAATCTATATAACATTATGTATTTGAAATAAATGAGAAGATTTTATTATATGTATAAATATTATTTAATAATCTTGAACATCTTAAAATAAAAATTAATCTTTCATACATAAATATTAACATCAAAATAAGTATATATATTAGTATATATTCATGCATAATATAAAACATGTTAATATATGGTTATGTGGGCAACCTTTAGTATATATAGTAAGAAAAAGTATATATGAATTATATGTTTTTGCATATATCTATTTTTAAAAATAGGTTAGATAATATTTATAGATATATATATATATAAATTATATTTTCTTTTCAAAAAATAAATCAGATTTGTTCACCCAAAAATAGAAAACAAATCAGATTATATTTTATCTATATTTCGTATGATAGTTACAAATATGAATTATCAGACACATAAATAGGAGCAGCTCTCAAAGAATACGTATATAACTAGATGCGAGTTATCGAAACTATATCTCTCTCTATATGCAAGTGAGTTGATTAAATTTATGTTTTGATTTTTCTCTAATTTTTTTATCGAAATTTTTTATTCTTTTATTTTTCTCTAATTTTTTTTCATATCGTTTTTCAAGATTGGTGATGTGATTTTCATCTCTCGAAAAGTAAGTTATTCTACCACTAAACACGAATGTTATTTGTTTATTTTATTATTTTTGTTTTCACTTTTGATTCTCCAAGCAATTTTTCTTTTTAATTTTTAATTATATATATATATTGTTTCAAATTGATAAAACTATCTTATGCAATGCACATGCTTCAAGACTAAAAGAAAACAATTTGCCTATCTCTAACGCAACCACCTTACAAGGTTGAAATGTGGAGAAACCACATCATCAAATTATAGTTTCTCTCGCAAAACCACGTAGTCTTTTTAATTATGTAAATATTATATATAGTGGAATATTTGATATTTAATGAAATATATAATGGAATCTACATCTTGATAGCTGAAGATAACATAAAAAAACTTACATGTTACAAATAAATATATGATTTTGATAGATTAGAACATATGGTGTAATTTTTATATTGATAGACATATATACAGATGTTTGATACGTTATAGGAACATATATATAAATATATTCCTATATCGTACTCGAACCCATGACCATATATATGTATATATATTCATGAAAATATATCAAGTTTCTTATTTGGAGTTTATTATCAGGAATTTTTATATTTAATACTATACCTTCTAATTATTCTAAATCATATATATAGGGTAAAAAATTTAAAAATATATATAATAATTTATGCATAAATTTATGTTCTAATTATGTATATATTATTATGGAATCTTAAATATTATATTTTCTTTTATTGAATTTAGATATCTATATTCAGTTGACTACAAATATGTATTTTATACGAAACTTTTTACAAGCAACAATCCGTAGGTTCTCAAATGAAAGTCAAATTTCACCTTTTTTTTTATGAATTTCATAGTTAGATTACTTATCTACTTAAGAACAGTTTTTAGAAGAGAATATCAATATTTTATTTTTTATATTTTATTAGGATTTTCGGTCAACAATTTATATTTTCATGAAGATATTGATAACTATATTAAGATGAGTAGATATAGTACGAAAAGCTAGATATTAATGTGTTTTAAGCTTACTATTCAAGTTTTTTGACAAGCAATAATCCATAACTTCTCAAATGAAAATCGTTTTTCTCCAATTTCTTTTTCTTTTTATGCCAATGTAACATGATTTATATCAATATAATATTATAGCACAATTCTTTTTATAAAATATTTAATTATTTTATATCGTTTATAATCAATAACATTACAAATATTTCCTGCGCAATGCTCTGGTCTTTATCTAGTTTCACTAAAAATGGAAGGAAAACTTATAATTCTCCATATAACGTGACTATCAGCCCTACCACCCCTTCGGTCCATCCTTGAATGGTCCACACAATCTGCAACTTCTCATCAGTTATTCTACTCTATATAAATTAGTCTATTTTCCGTAGACAAGTAAGGAAAGCTGGCAATGAGGAATTTCAGTACGGAAATGTATACGCGCCATAATATAAAAGAAGATCAACAGTTGATTTGACACTCTGATCTTTTTATATGTAACTGCTAGCGCTAGCTCTAATGAATCTAGATGAAGACAGGTTATCGGAGGTCATCTGATCCCTCAAGGCTCAAGTTACAGTGAAGTAAGGCGTAATCATCTAATATGAACATCGAAATGAACACTTCACGGGGCTGCCGAACTTGCAAAGCTGAAAGGAGTGACAAGTGACGATTCCTAGCTTCAATTGACTAATGCCTAAATAGTCTTACTTTTTAGGGGGTTCTGAATGGGAAATGCTGTCAAGTATATGTTTTCCTGGTCAGTCCCTTTCATGTGATATTGCTTTCCACAATGTGTTGGCAAGTTCACCATATATTCTCTCTCGGTTCATTTTCGAAGACATGTTCAGGCGTACTTGCTTTTGCAACTTGCATGGTTACATTGAAACCCCGGTCGAACCGCAGTCAGTGACTGTTGTCTAGGGTTTCCACTAGTTTAAGAGTCCGTTAATGAGTTCGTTTTGCTTAGCGTACTCCTAAATGCATCTGGATCCAAAGGTGGGATACACAGTAGAGCAAAATTTGATGGATCTCGAAAATGCTGAGTACTATTCTCGGATCGGTTTGCTTTTATTGCTGAAGTCTTAACTTGACTCGATGTCGTGTGACCAACAGTTCTTCTTCCCATCCCGGAGATACGGTTCAACTACTATGTATACTGAGCCATTCAAGAAACATTACAAATGATTCATTCGGTCTCGGATCATTATGTCCCGATTAGAGTGATTGCATGAATTGCAATACCAAGGATTACCCTGGTATTTGCGGAAGTCTCTATTGAGTTTTAAATATGGGCTTAGTAGTTAGTGGAGAAGAACAAATATGGGCTATGCTATCAGATTGGGCCCATTGCTAAACTCTTTGTCATTCTATTTGCAATCAAAGTTTCATTTACTTCCCAATTTTTTTTCTACATATGTTATTATCTAACGTACTTATAACCATCTAAGCTGATATGTTAAAATAATTAGATTGTGATAACATGCGCTATGTGATATACCCCTTACACATAAAATTTTCTCCCTTAAGGGTGTACCTTCCTACAAAGCGTAAGGTTCTAAAAAGATTGAATTGTAAAATATTCTACAGGAGCACATGTTTTATATAGAAAGATCGATGTTTCCGTCACCTATTTTTTATTAATTAGATTTCACAGGTTTAGCAGATCAATCAATGTCTTAACAGTACATTTAAAACGTATACATAGTGGCGGTTTTCCCGTGAGATGGTACGACATAATTTATCGCCATACTAATTTAAGGACAGGCTTATGGGAACAAGAAACTGTCATTACAAGGTTCGAAGGATGTTTTCATGTCTTGCTTGCTAAGCATTGCATCGGTCACATATAAAACGACATGAAGCTTGCCTAGGTATTGACTTTATCCTATCGGACAACAAGCATAAATTATGTAAGATGCACCACGATCCTACCCACGAAAGGCCACGACTCATTCACGACAAACCGGTGGTTATGGCCTTGAAATTGGATCCCTGAAATACTGTTACAGCAAATTCTTCGTCAAACTAAGAAACTGGTGGTTATTCTCGCCATCCTCGACAGCTTTGATTCTTCTGGTGCCATAACATAGGAATGAACAGTTACTGTTCTACTAAGAATCTTGAGGACTCTCATCGGGAATCACGAGGCATGCAGAACCTTATCGAGCTTCCAGCCTATATATATTTTATAGAAGTTTGGTTTTACTTCCTCGACACTCAGAGGGCTCCATTAGCCATTTTTCTTCTTGTGCCTTCTTGCTTCGTGTTTAAGTATGATCAGCCTCGTGAAATTGTGCAGCAAATGGCAGAAGATAGTGGAACTAGGTAGGAGTCGACGAATCTCTTATTTGGCAGCTGAGGACCAGCCGAACAATGACTCACCCACCCATAAGGGACACTTTGTCATCTATACGATAGATGAAAGCCGTTTCACGTTACCTCTAAAATATCTAGGAAGTAAAATTTTCCAACAGCTTTTGAAGATATCTGAGGATGAGTTCGGGCTGCCAGGCGATGGGCCCATCCGGATGCCATGTGGTGCAGTCTTCATGCAGTATGTAATACTGCTCATGCGACAAGGCGTTCCTAAAGATCTCGAGAAATCTTTACTTGATTCCATTGTTTCATGCAATCGCAATCTCGATTCAAGTCTTCAACAGAGTTGCATTAGCCAACCGGGTATTCTTTGCAGTTGAATAACAAGTACAAAACTGACAAAAGCTTGTAAGTTTGGCAAGTTGCAGTCTGTACATTTTTTTTTCCTTGAGTTGTGAAAAACGAATTCATCAACAACGGCCTGGTTCTCTCATAGATAATTCTGCAATGAAAAATTGTCGTTAGTAACTAGTTGTTCAAATGGCAAAGGCCATTAATTCCCTTTCCCTGAATCTTATATGTCATCTGTCAAGAATAACTCAACTAGTACTAGAAGCATGTAGTTCGTCATCGTGCTACTCGTAAAAAAATTCCACTGTTTCAACGTTGAATTAGTTGTTCTATTGAGAAGTGGAGTTAAGCATACATTTTCTGTCTTCAAGCAAGCTGAAAATATTGTGAGTAATGCAGTTTTGCACGTTTCTCTCGCTGACACCATTTGGCACCTGAGATTCTGCAGCACTTAAATCTCCTAAAACTACTAAAAGAACAGAGGTCCATGATGATCATATGTTATTCTTGTATCAGGAAGATCTATTGGTTGTTACAGCAGAAACTGGACCTTACTTGTCCTTAAACTACTTAACAAATTTCATCTTCCTCGTCATTTGTGCAGACATAAATCAGATCAGAAATATTTTCAAAATACCATGCTTTGGTTTCCTGTTAATAGCATCCCCCTTTTTTCCTTGTTCCATAGGAAGTGCACTTTCGTGTCAGTTTCTTAATGGAGTAAGACACAAGAAATGCATATAACATGGTTTTGGCAAGAGGTGAAGTGATCTCAAAGAACCGGCGAAATGCTTCCTGTTACGAGATACCGGGAATCAATCTCGATTGTAATTGTTGTATATTAATTGTAAATTAGTCAGGCTAGGAATCTACAGATTTCTTTCTTAGTTTAGCTCTTTTCCTTAGCATAGAATAGTTTCCTTTTGGCTCTTTCCTAGCCGGAATATATGTAATTCCTGTTAGAGTTGAATGCATTGAGCTCTATTCCATTATGATTTCTATGATGGTATCAGAGCATCATCGCTTCTGAGAACCGATCGATATTTGTCTGGCTGAAGATGACGAAGGAAGGAGAGGATGGTGTGACAGGCACCAAGAGTGAGGTGCCATCGGTCTACAAGCTCAGCTCCTCTGACAGCCCGGGGAATACTCTTATCTCCTGCCATCTCAATGGTCTGAATTACCTGACATGGGCTCGGGCTATGACCACCACGCTGAAGGCAAAAGACAAGCTGGCCTTCATTGAAGGAAAAGAGCTAAACTAAGAAAGAAATCTGTAGATTCCTAGCCTGACTAATTTACAATTAATATACAACAATTTCAATCGAGATTGATTCTAGGAATCTCGTAATACTTCCTTTAAGATTTTCTAGTATATGGTCAAAGAGATCACAGAATAGCGAATATCAACAGCAAAAGTCACTTCCTCAATTTTATCTATGGAGTTCAACGACGATGAAAACAAGAAACAATTATTACTGAGTTCCAGAGAACTTAGTAGATCGCATAAATCATTTAACTAATTGAAGATGCACTAGATTTCAGTTTTATGAAGGGTATCGACAAAAAAGGTTAGTTGCAGCCTCGTAATCAGACCAGTCAAGATGCTAATTATGGCCAATATCTCCTCGACAAGGAACCATCGTCCTGTTCAGGCCGTTCTTTAGTCAGTGGTTTTAGTTTATCTAACTTCTCCTTGTCTTTGTGCTTTCTGTTTCCTTAAAGTCAAAAGGACATTTATGTTCTGTCGAACAATCGTGCAGCTTTACATGGAGAATCATGAGTTAAGTGGACCAAACTTTCTAAATCCTTCATGCCTATAATTTTCCTCTTCAATTCAGTGAAGCTCATGTAACGATTTCTCATCACCATAATAAACCTGAACATAATCACGATCAGCCTTCTGTAAAGATGGGCAAGCAGTGGCAGAAGATAGCTGAACTAGGAAGGACACGAAGATTATCGTACCTGAGAACCAATGAGAGAGCGAACAACAAAATATCAACTAAGAGCAAACAAGTGGCAACGATTTACAGTACCCTTAAAATTTCTTGGGTAAGAAATATTCTAAAAGCTCACACAGATGTTCAAGGAGGAGTTTGGGCTGTCGAGTGAAGTCTTCATGGGGTATGTAGTTCTCCTTCATGGAGGAGAGAGCTCTGCTCAATTCTGTCATTTGGTGTCAGATCAGTCTGAATTCGGGCCTTCACCGGAGTTCCATTAGCCAGCAACCCATTAGCTGGTTTTGGCACCAGCAGTCATTGTTAGCCCCAAGTTCCATCTTGCAGCACCTCATTCAAGCTAATACCTAATAGAGAGCAAGGAATGCTCAACTATCCCCAACATGTGGGGTGATGAAAGGTGATAACTTGGAAATATAGCTTTGACTGCAAAAAATTCAGCGGTTTCATCGCACAGAAAGATGATCTTATTCAAACACTCAATTTTTTTGGAAACAGCATATACTGTCGGTCCTAATTTAGTTCTGCATTCACTTCAAACGTGTCCAGAAAATGACAGGTTCAGCAATATTTGACTTTTCATGCAGTGGAAAGGATCAAAGGTAATCCCGAATTGACGTCAAGGCAAAAGTAGTTAACTAATAAGGGAAAAAAAAACCACCAAATGAAACAGAAAATGGCAAAAACCTCGCCGGACCACTATATTATCCTCCTTGAGCCACTTTACCTAGCATTTGTCAAACTCTTTCTTCGTTTATTTACCCTCTTCTTGTTCCATTTTAACTCTATAGGCACTAAGTAGACATCTGATAAATTAAGGTTCCCCAGTCACACAGGCGAGACCTCTTCTTGTCTTGGCACTTTGTCAATTACATTATTGGATATTTTTAAGATAAGAGTGATCTAAGACGTTTACCACCTGGTCCATTTAAATAAGCTGTGCCGTATGACCTACCTGACAAGCCATACAACCTCGGTCTGCTACCTCTTGGGTGTTTTGTAAGCGAGACATATAGAAGAAACAAAACAATAACAGAGTAAGTTGGAGTTACAATTCCAATTAAACTAGTCATAAGGCTTTCCTGAGGATTCCCATCACAAAGAGAGCATGGTTTAGTAGTAAAACTTGTAAGATATCAGAATGAAGAGTTTGGTCTGTCAAGCGATGGGGCTGTGATTCAATCGTCATGAAATATTGAGTCTCAGTCGTTTGAAGGGGACTTGCAGAAAGCTTAGAAAGAGCTCTCCTAGATTCGTTTATTTTTACAGGTCGGCGCTCATTATCTGCTTCTGCATGCAGGACCCTAATCCCAGCACTTTACTTGCCTCTGCTTACTGATTAAAGCAGATTGAAACTTTGTAAATAAGTGCAGAATGTTCTCATGTATGTATTTTCTATCACTTGTGCTTTTGCTTTTTTTTCGTTCTTCTTGATTGCCGGGGTCAGATAATATATTAAATCCTAAAAGTTTTAATCATACAAAAGTAACATTTTTCTTGTTAGCAGAGTTTCAGTTCAGAAGGTCTTGGGAAAGAAATCAAGCCAGGGGAGGCCCAGGACATTGAGAAGCTCTCCGTGAACCTTCGACGAGAACCTCAGGCAACGATAAAGCTCCAATTACACCATAATTTTACTTGGGATGCAACAGCAAGTATATTAGCGATGCTATGGATCTGTTAAACGGCAGTAAGCGGCATTAGTTATTGTTTTTGTGCAACGCAAGGCACTCTTTGTGCCGATTGATATGTCCAAGAATTCACATATAGAATCCTCCAAAGATGGAGGCAGCAGCATTGATAATAACCGAAAAATTAGTCAATCTTTTAGAACATATTATTGTTTTATTCTAGCTAGCTCCAGAACAGTGAAAGCTTCATTTCAATTTCATTATTTATTATTATATTTTTTCAATGGCGACAGTTTATTTCTGGACTCCAAAGAACACTGATTACAGAGACTAGGTGCTCTGGTGGCTTTGAAGGTGTACCTTCCTACAAGCATAAGGTTATGGAAGACCAACCATGTTATATTCGATATTGTATTTGATTATAACCTTCATCTTGTTGGCTTAACAGCATGTTCAATACCTACACGAACAGCTTTCCCATTATCAGATTACAGGAATGCAATGAAAAAAGCAAAATGTTCAACGAGGAAGACATTTCAGAATACTTCGAAGAAATGACAAGGATTTACAATAGAAGTGAATTACTGATCAATTTATTGCCATACTTATTAAGGACAGCCATTTGCGAAAAGGAAACTGATATTACAAGGTTCCAAGGATGCTTCCATATATTACTCGCCTAAACATCGCATTGGTCACATAAAACAGTAGCTCGCCTTGGTGTTGAATTTATCCTATAAGATAACAAGCATAAATCATTTAAAATGCACTAAAATCTAACCTTTGAAAGGCCACGACTCGTTCCCGACAAACCAGTAGTTGCCGCCTTGTAATTGGATCCCTGAAAAACTGTTACAGCAAATTCGTTGCTGACTAAGAAACTGGTCCTTATCCTCGCCATCCTTGACAGCTTTGTTCTTTCTGTTTCCATTACAATGGAAAGAATGGTTCTGTTTCCTCGAAGAATCTTGCAGGGCCCCATAGAGAATCACGACATAAGCAGAACTATCTTAAACTTCCTGCCTATATATAGAAGTTCGCTGTACTTCCCCGACACTCAGAGGACTCCATTAGCCATTTTCTTGTGCCTTGTTGCATCGGGTTTAAGTATGATCAGCCTCATAAATTGGGCAGCAAGTGGCAGAAGATAGCTGAACTAGGACGAAGTCGAAGAATCTCCTATTTAGAAAGTGAAGATAAGCAGAACCATGACTCACCCGCCCATAAGGGACAATTTGTCATCTACACGACTGATGAAAGACGTTTCACATTACCCCTGAAGTATCTGGGAAATCAAATCTTCCAACAGCTCCTGAAGATGTCTGAGGACGAGTTTGGGCTGCCAGGTGATGGGCCCATCCGGATGCCCTGCGATGCAGTCTTCAGGCAGTATGTAGTACTGCACACGCGACAAGGGGTCACTAAAGATCTTGAGAGAGCTTTGCTCGATTCCATTGCTTCATGCCATTGCAATCTGGATTCCAGTCTTCAACAGAGCTTCATTAGCCAGCGGGGCACTCTTTGCAGTTGAATAACATGTACAAAACTAACAAGAGCTTGTAAATTTGGCAAGTCACAGTCCGTATAATATTTTTTTCTTTCTATTTTTAAAAGATTCATCAATGATGTCTAGATATTCTTGTAGAAAATTGCCAAATGGATAATGGTCATCACTCATTAGTAACTAGCTGTTCAAATGCCAAAGGCCATTGATTCCCAGAATTTTATATGTCATCCGTCGTGAACAACTCAACTAGTACTATAAGCATGCAATCTGACTCGTGCTACTCACCATAAACCTTCTCATTTTGTGCTTCGATGTTGAATATTTAGTAGTTCCATGGAGAAGTGTAGTTAAGGATAAATTTCGGTCCTCAAGCAAGCTGAAAATAATGAGAGGAATGCAGTTTTGCACAATTCTTTCACCGATGCTAGTTGGCACCCAAGATATTGCAATCATATCTTGAACCACTTGAAAAGTTTTTCTTATATCAGGAAGATATATTAGTTGTTACAATAGAGACCGGACCTTTGTTGTGTTAGACTACTTGAAAAGTTTAATCCTTCCTGTTTTCCGTGAGGGACATAAAGCAGATAAAAAATATTATCAAAATACATGTTCATATATCTTATTAATAGCAACCCCTTTCCTTTCCATGATCCGTACAATTCCATAAAACATATCAGTGCACATTCATGTAAGTTTCTTCTTCTGGAAGAATCCTCACTTTTAACGGAGTAGGATGCCAGACATGGATATAATATAGTTTAGAGGTGAACTGATCTCTATGAACCAATGAGATGCTTTACTCAAAGATTTTCAAGAATACTTTGAAGGTGGCGACTGAATAAGGAATACTGACAGCATGAGACACTTCCTTGATTCTATCTGAACAGTTTGACGATGATAGAAACAAGAAACAGTTACTACTAATTACAAGAAAACTTAGACGGACATATATATTTGATTCTGCTGTCTCCATTTAACTAATCACAAAATGATAAATTACAACTCGCCAAAGTATAGCATCGATCACATAAATCATTAACTATAAATAAAAGTTGCACCAAATTTTAGTTTATGAAGGGCCTTGACACGTGCTGACAAACCAGTTAGTTGCAGCCTCAGAATCAGATTCCAAAAACTATCTGTTCTTGCTAATATTTGCTCATCAAGGAGTCATCATCCTCCGAATTCTGGCAGCTTTTTAGTGAGTCCTTTTACTTATTATATTTTGTCATGGCAACAATTTATTTCTGGAGGATATCAAGGTTAATTACGAGACTAGGTGCTTCCGTGACTTTGAAGAAAAGTGTACCTTCCTACAAGCATAAGGTTATGAAAGATCAAACATGTTATATTCGATATTGTTTATAACTATGACCTTCTCTTTGTTTATTTGATTCTGCATGTTTAGCAGAATTGATGGCTTAACAGCACAAATATTAATACATATATCAACAGTTTTCCCGTGATAGAAATGCAATGAAACAAGCAAAAGGTTTATTGAGCAATATACTTTAGAATACTCCAAAGAACTGACAAAGATTTAAGGTAGAAGTAAGTTCCTCACTTTATCACCATTCGTTGAGGACATACATATGGGCATAAGAATCTGTTATTACAAGGTTCCAAGGATACTTCCATATGTTACTTCTAAATATTGCATTGGTCACATAAAACAGCATCTTGCCTAGGTATCAGTTTCATCCTATAAGATAAAAGGCATAAACAATTTGAAATGACCAATATCCACCCTGTAAATGGCCACGACTCGTTCCCGACAAAACCGGTAGTTGCAGCCTTGTAATTGGATCCCTGAAAAACCGTTAAAGAATTCGTTGCTGGACTAAGAAACTGATCGATATTCTCGCCATCCTAGAGAGCTTTGTGCTTTCTGTATCCATTACTTAGGAAAGAATAGTTCTGTTGCCTCGATGAATCTTGCGGCCCACCCATCAAGAATCACGAGTCAAGCAGAACTTTCTTGAACTTCATGCTTATATATAGAAGTTCAGTTACACTTCCTCGACACTCAGAAGAAGACTACATTAGCCATTTTCCAGTGCCTTCTGTTTCGAGTTCGAGTATGATCAGCCTTGTAAAATCGGGCAGCAAGTGGCAGAAGAAAGCTGAACTAGGACGAAGTCCAAGAATCTCCTATTTGGGAACTGAAGATAAGCTGAACCATGACTCACCTGCCCATAAGGGGCACTTTGTCAGCTACACAACCGATGATGAACGCTTCACATTACCCCTAAAGTATCTTGGGAATGAAATCTTCCAACAGCTCCTGAAGATGTCTGAGGATGAGTTTGGGCTGCCGGGCGATGGGCCCATCCGGGTGCCCTGCGATGCAGTCTTCATGCAGTCTGTAGTACTGCTCATCCGACAAGGGGTCACTAAAGATCTCGAGAAAGCTTTAGTCAATTCCATTGCTTCGTGCCATTGCAATCTGGATTCGGTTCTTCAACAGAGCTTCATTAGCCAACAGGGTATTCTTTGCGGTTGAATAACATGTACAAAACTGACAAGAGCTTGTAAATGCTCGTAAATTTGGCAAGTCGCAGTCTGTACATTCTTTTTTTCTTTTTGTTATGAAAAAATCATCAATTATGTGTAGTTTTTCTCATAGAAAATTCACAAATGGAAAATGGTCATTTACTCTTCTCTTTTCTTTGTGCAGACATAAATCAGATTGAAATACTGTCAAAATACATGTTTTGAATTCTTGTTAGTAGCAACCTCTTTTCTATTCCTTGTTCCCTGCAATTCCATTAAACATGTCAGTGCACATTCATATAAGTTTCTTCTTCTAGAAGAACCCTCACATGTAACGGAGTAGGACACAAGACATGGATATAATATAGTTTCTGCATGAGGTGAATGTATCTCGATGAACTGACGAGATGCTTAACTCAAGGATTTTCTAGGATACTGTGAAAGTGGCTTCCGAAAAATGAATAGTGACAGCAAAATACACTTCCTTGATTCTATCTAAACAGTTTGATGATGATAAAAACAAGAAACAATTACTCCTAAGTTTCAGAAAAATTAGACAGACGTATATATCTCACTCTGCTGCCTATGCATTTATATAATCACAAAAAGGACAACAACTTGCCAAAGTATAGCATCGATTTTAGTTTATGAAGGGCCTTGATTCATATTGACAAACCACTTAGTCGCAGCCTCGGAATCAGATCCAGAAAATTACCTGTTGTATTAAATGGATGGAACTTTCTTAAACCCACCGTGCCTATAATTTCACCAGTTTCGGTTGTGTTTGGTTTTAGAGTTGAGTTTTGATTTAATTGGTTTCTAATGATTGTGTTATTGAATTATGAAAAAAAGTGTGAAAAAGTAATGAATAGATAAGAGAGAGTAATGATTGTGTTGTTGAATTGTGGAAAAAGTAATGAATAGTTGAGAGAATTTAGTATTGAAAATTGAATTGAATGGTTAAAAAAATTGAAGAAAATAGAAAAAGTAATAATTATGTTGTTGAATTGAAGATAAGTGGAGTTAAGTGAAATAGAGTTAAAAAAAATTTTAAAGGGCTGAAATTTCTCAAAGGAGAAAAGGGTTACTGCTTATTACAGGTAGCACATCGTGCAGAGAGATAATTGAGGTGTTTCATTCAAACTCTCGAATTTGTTTGAAACTGCGCATATAGTCGGACCTATTTTTGTTCTGAGTTCATTTGAGATATAAAATGAAAGATTCAGCAATGTTGGACTGAACTTACATGGGCTCGGATCATCTGTAACCCAAAAAACTTAAGCCAGTGGGTATTAAGGTCTTGCCACATATAACCCCCTTCCTTTTTTATCTTGGGGCTGGTGTGGGACAATTCATTTGCCCCCCACCGCTACTTCCATCACCAAACCTCACGTGGCAACGTGTAATCTTATACATGTCACGTGCCCTTAAATGTCCAAACCTAGTCATGGGGTCCCACACTATAGTCCTCATTGGACTACGGGCCACCCCCCTGAGTTACGGACACGCCCTCACGCTCCCATCTAGTCTATGGGTGCACACTCGGGGCGCACTACTTGCGGCACTCGAGTCGGGGCTCGTGTTGGGCGTGATGTGGGCCTGCAATGTGTCACCCCAAGATCGTTACTTTTTGAGCTCCGATACCACATGTTGGATTGGACTTATATGGACTCAGACCATTTGCAACCCAAAACTTAAGCCAATGGATTATTGGACATGTCCCTCACCTCTACTTCCATCAAGCAATATGTGATTTTTCATACAATTGAAAGGATCAAATGTAATCCCCAATAAATGTCAAGACAAAAGCAGTTAACTAATGAGGCAAAACCACTTTACGAAACGGAATAGGAATAGAAAACCTTGCCGGACAACTATATTATTCTCCTCAAGCTACTGTTCCCAGTAGTTATCAAACTCTTGTATCATTGATTTACACTCTTCTGGTTTCGTTTTAACTTTGTCTAACCACCGAGCATCATTCGTTAGTTATGTTCACCTAGTCACATAAGCAAGACCTCTTCTTGCCTTGTCAATTTACTTTTATGGGAATTTTAAGATGGAGTGATCTAAGACCTACCACCTGGTCCACATGAATTATCTATGTCATGTAGCTACCTGACAAGCCACCGATATCATCCTCAATGTGCTTCCTCTTGGTTGTTTCTGTATCGGAGAGATTTAGAATAAAGAAAATAAGAACAGAGTTAGTTCGAAGTACGATTCCAATTAAAGTAATCACATGGCTTTCCTAAGAACTCCAGCCACAAGAAGACCAAAGTTTGGTGGAGTTGGACCCATAACTCACTATGCAGCTCGCTTGTTTGCTTCTTTACTCACAGAAGAAAAACTCTCATCCTCCTCTAATAGTTCGACATTTGTAACTTCATTCTCTCTGTCTCAGCGAACTTTGTTGATCCAGAGATAGTACAATATGATAAACCCAGAGAAGCTACTGGAGATGTCCACGAAGTGGCGGAGGATTGCAGCTGGAGGAAGAAAAAGAATTTCATTCCCGAAGACTGGTGGTATTGACTCAGGTGTGGAGTATTTGGCTGAGAAGGGACATTTTGTTGCCTACAGCACTGACCGGAAGCAGTTTATGATACCATTGAAGTACGTCAACTGTAACATCTTCCGGGAACATTTTAAGATGTCAGAAGAAGAGTTTGGTCTATCAAGCGATGATTCAGTGTTCATGGAATACATAGTCTCACTTGTTCGAAGGGGAGCAGCAGAAAGCCTAGAGAGAGCTCTCCTAGATTCTATTAGCTCTACAAGGCAGCGCTCGTTATCTGCTTCTTCTTCTCAGGAGCCGAAATCCCAGCATTTACTCGTCTCGACTTACTGATTACAGCAGAAAGAAACTTTATAAAGAATATATGCAAAATGTCAACGCGTAAATATATATATGGAATTAGATGCTTGGGAAAGTGAAGCAAAATCACTTTCCAGGTAACCTTATACTATCGCTTGCGTTTTGGTTGTTTCTTCCTCGAACTTCTTGATTACCGGGATCAGATAATCGATTAAATTCTGAAAGTTTTAATCATGCATAACATTTTTCCTTTTAGCAGAGTTTTCATTTCAGAAATCTCAAGATATTAAATCAAACCCGGTTATCGAGAAGCTCTTTTGTGAACCTCAGACAAGAACCTCATGGCGGGAACAAGTTCCAAGTACACCATAATTTTAATTGTGATGCAATGGCAAGTAAACCATGATTGTTAAAAGAGTGCAAGACAAAGTAATTAGTGACGCCACTGAAGGTAGATCCGTTAAATGGCGGTAAAGGCATTAGTTATTGTGGCTGCATAATGCCAGGGGGCCTCTCTGTTCTTATCGATATGTTCCAGAACTAATAGGATCCTCCAAGGATAGAAGCAGCGCCAATTATCATGACCGAAAAAGGTCTGTCCTTGATTTATGACTTACAATGACTTTAACGAGATTATTCTTCAACTATACCTTGTTGTTTTCCATCTTGTTTATCTTTTAGCACATGCTCTCGTTTAGATCTAGCTCCAGAACAGTTAAAGCACGTATATGCCCCTGTTGTCATGCTGCTAGTTTAGGATCTTTGAGTGTTGTAGGAGAATTTGTCATCTAAGATCATCCGGGTCCACGGATTTGCTATCTTGTGCAACTAAGAGGCAAACCCAACAAATAATTCATCTTATGCTTCCTTGGAGCTGATTTTGTGGCCATGCATGATGAAGTAAGGAGATAACACGCAAATCTTGTTTCCGAGTTAACTAATCACATGGCGATGATTTCCTAGGCAGTTTAGAAACATGGAGATAATGATATGCTAATCAAGCGCCTCCATTAAGACTTCGCTAGGGGCGAGAAATGGATACGAAATAATTCCCCTTTCCATGCCCTCTAGTATGGGTCCACAAATTAGTGATGTCCTGCAACAACTGGACAGAACTTAAAGAAGCATGAACATTATTGAAAACAACTTTAACTCCGATTTGACTGATCAAATGGGTTTCCTTCAAGCTCACAAGACAAGAAGAAGCTAATGTCTGTTGGAATGTCTGAGGCCTCTCTCCATATATAGCCACTACCATCTCCGTATCTCCATCAACTCACCATAAACCTTCCATCTCTCATAGTTCAAAGATCTCGCATCCTGCTTCTTACACAGTCGTTGGATCCAGCCAAGTCTGCTGAGACAACATGATCAGTCCTAAGAAGCTCATCAAGCTCGCCAAGAAATGGCAGAAACTAGCAGCAAAAGGGAGAAAAGGGATTTCCTTTCCAAGAACCGATGCAGAAGGAAAAAGGGAAGTAGCTGATAAAGGGCACTTTGTGGTCTACAGCTCCGATCTGAAACGGTTCATGATACCATTGGCTTACATAAACACCCGCATATTTCAAGAGCTTCTTGAGAGATCCGAAGAAGAGTTTGGGCTTTCAAGTGACGGGCCGATCATGATGCCATGCGATTCCGTCTTCATGGATTATATACTCTCCGTTGTTCGAAAAGGCGTGTCAGAAAGTCTGGAGAGAGCTCTACTTGATTCAGCTGCTACATATTGGTGCTTGCTATCGGCTTCATCCTGTCAAGAACTAAATAGCCGACATTCGCTTGTCCCTGTGTACTGATTGGAGAAGAGTTACACTATTGTATAATACGTAGACAGATTTTGAAATAACATTCTTCACAGCAGATTTTATGATACAGATCTTTGTTACATTTGACAAATATTAAGATCTCTGCCCTTTCAACAACAAAAGCAGATACAGATTCCCATTACCTAAATAGTCTCATACAATGTCAACATTCTTGGTTTCTGTTGTCGTTTGTGGTTTTGATCTAACAGATAGTCGAGCAAGACATTCACCAACAGAGAGACACAAATTACAAGTGCCCTTTGTTCTGCACGTAATTACTTTATTTCACTGGTGACTGAACGCTCGCACATCTATGTCTACAATACAAATCCGAGGAGTTACACTGGAACTAAACCTTATTTAACAACACGGATGCAACCGCAGACTGAAACCCATAACTGACAGCATGATATATTAGCAGCGAATGTAAACATCAAATTTCTGTTGCAAGTTTCTGAAATTCAACAATTGGGTGAAGCATAATATCTTTATACACAACAGTGGAAGCAAAGATACGAAGCGAAATCTCTTTGGAAACTCCGAGTTGCAAACTCATTTTGCCTTTCAACGATTGCAGGACAGGAGTTTGAATGGAATGTGGCCTTGCACCTCTGATGAGACACAAACAACAGCGCCAGCCACCAGTAATTGGGCCAGTTTGAGCCACAAGCCTCTGTTTGTTTAGTTCAGAGGCTATTCATTATCGGTTCCGAAGTTATTATGTTATGTGATGCATGAATATGCCAAATCACTGAATCGTGTCTTGAGTTGGGCCAGATCGATTGCATTCATAGTACTCCTTAAAATCCACATAT
The DNA here is from genome assembly GCF_007655135.1 of Punica granatum. Taxonomy (NCBI): domain Eukaryota; kingdom Viridiplantae; phylum Streptophyta; class Magnoliopsida; order Myrtales; family Lythraceae; genus Punica; species Punica granatum. The sequence continues at coordinate 15,142,725 of NC_045130.1, forward strand.
AACTACTTTGTTCCACACTGTCTCAAGCTTCTCAGTTCTAGGTTCGAGGTTTAAAAAAGAAAAAAAGAAAAGAAAAGAGAAATCAAACCCTTTTTATTCACTGTTATGACTTTGTGATCGTTTTGATCATATTCATCAAAATCATAATGTGTTTAATCTTTCCAGGTTATGGGATTTCATGGTTTTATGAACCTCCTGTTAGGTCCAGCAATGTTCTATAACCACCAGACACCGTCGGAGGGCTAAGTATCTTCTTCTTCATAAGCTTCCTCTTTGAACAGATGTTTGACACTGTAGTTTAACTAATCACATGACTTTCTTTGGAGCTCCCGACAAAATGAAAAAGTCACTTCTGGTGCCTTCTCCATTCAAACAAAGCCCCACTTTTCCTCTTCCCACTTCAACAATAACATATATATAACTCAAAATTTATGAATGAAATTTGAGACGTCTATAAGACACGGTTAACAGGGTTGAAAATCATTATCAGTTCTCACTGAGATAATATGAAGTGAACTTTTCGTTTGATGCTTTTGGATTGAATGTGGGACATTGCGGGCCTTGTTATTCTATTTGATCGATATTTTTGGGCTCTTTTACGATTTTCCTATAACTACTTACATGCTCTAGGATATCATCCTCCGGTGGTGTGCTTCAACGGAAGTGTTGTGGAAGAAACAAGACAAGAACAACATTAGTTCAATCTCGATTCCAATATAACTAATCACATGGTTATCATGAGAATTCCCAGCATGCAAGCTAAGGTCCTGCAAAGTGTAACCACCAAACATAGCCTAAATAATATCCTCTCCTGTTTTTTCTGCTATCTCCCTCTTCACAGGAAAAGACATGGTTGGTTCCGTAGCTTAACAGCTCAAATGGCTTTCCTATGAAATGCCGGGACAATGAAAGATACATTTGATGGAGCTTCTAATGCCTTCTCCATATAAACCAAGCCTTCCTCATCTCCTCAAGCAGACAAGTTCATCAAATAAATCTTCTTATATCCTCCTCCACCAGAGAAGCTGCTAAATCCTACATTATTACTTCCTAGAAGTAGAACAGCATGATCAGCCCAAAGAAGCTCGTTATGATGGCTAAGAAGTGGCAGGACAGAGCAGCCAAGGGGAGGAAAAGAATATCTTTCCCGAGAATTGATAAACCAAGCCTTGCTGAGAAAGGACATTTCGTTGTCTATAGTACTGACGGGAAACGATTTCCGTTACCGCTGGAGTACATTAACCATAACGTCTTCCGGGAGCTCTTCAGGATGTCCGAAGAGGAGTTTGGCCTGCCAAGCAACGGCCCTCTCGTGATGCCATGCGATTCGATCTTGATGGAATATATAGTCTCCCTCATACAAAGAGGTGTGACAGAAAGCTTAGCGAGGGCTCTGCTTAATACCATTGCTACTAGTCGATGCTTATCATCGGCTTCTTCATGTCAAGAACTCACCAGCCAACATATACTTATTTTTGCTTACTGAGTTGTCGTCCTGTACATATATATATATATGTATGTATGTATATATATGATACAAATCCTCGCAATATGGTCTCTCCCATTTTTAACCTTCATCGTATTTTCACTTTGAGCAGTTTGTCCTCAACACGAGAAACAGAAACGTAAGATGTACATTGTCTTGAAATAGATGACAATAACTAGAGACCACTATAACAAATGATTGTCTATTGACTGAAATTCTTCTGCCTTTCCCAGGCAATTGAACATTCGGCTCAAATAACTTTATTCAGCTTGATAATATTCTGTCAAAATCAGGATGACGACCCATTATTGTATAATCCTAGATCATAACTTGACTGATAATTGGCAGCGATGAATGTTACAGCACCAGACACCAGACAATAATTCCACATCAGAGCTAGGAAACTGCAGGAAGTCCCCCAGCATGAGTCACCCGAACTCCGTTTTCAATGTTATGCTTAGACATACGGTTCGAGAAATCGACTTCACCCAATGCTCGATACCCTTTAATTGGACCCCCATAGCAAATACGAGGAGAGAATTTTCAACTGAGAAGTTCATTCAGATCATAATGTTTGTAGACAATTATGTTTGTGTTTGTATCAGTAAGGGAACAGGTGTTTGGAATGGGATGCGACCTGAGAAAGCAGGGTATGCTTGATTCTGCGCATGGATAGAGAGGCTAAAAAGTATATCATTAAAGATATTCTTAGATTTGAGTCACACATCTCAATCTACTTTAGTTCCCCATACCCTGCATGTTTTGTCCCAGATCTAGTTGTCCTTCACATGCCTACTAGATGATCTGCCGACAATTTCACCCTTAAAATGACACGGCAAAATTGTCCTCAAAAGCCTGATATTCTTGGGGGTGGTCGAGACTATCTATCTTCTTCGTGGATCATGCCAACAAATCGAGAGATTCTCGTTTAGTCTCAAACCAATATAGATCAAACTAATCATATTGTATTGGATATATGAGCACACGCTTAATATGAGGAAAATACTCTCAACTAGCCTAAATTCGTAACCGTCATCGATTTTATCCACCACATCATTCATGATTCTTAAAAAAAAAAAATGATGATTTTTAGCCATATTGATTGAAAAACCTTTGTATGGATTTTGTATACACTTGTTTTATTCCCGTGTTGGCATGTGAACCCCCTTCAGTTTTCTTCCTTAGCCAACATATTTATGTTAGTATACACTTCCGTCCGTATCATCTAGTATTTGAAAACTTAATAAGTCCCGACTAATTTAAGCATGTATCTAGTCGGTCCAATGAAAATAAAATTCTCGCTATCTTAAATTTTCTCGTTTATACTTGTATAAGATAGTATTTGGCCAAATGTGAACTGCCTTAAAACTCTATCGTATTTGGGTCTGACACCCTTTTTTTGGGGTATCGAAATGGGGAATTAGGACTTTGGTCGGACGATTTCCCATGAATTGCTAACTTATTGCTCTTACCGACATTGTCAACCATAAAGTGCTAATGAACCGTATGGTCAATCACTGTCACCATAATTCCCGTAATATAATAATATTTAAGCCCCCATCTGCCCTCATCATCAATCTTCCTTCCCAATTTCTCTTTATCCCTTTTTCTGGATGAAGTTTTTTCCTCTTTTTTTTTTTTCCACATTTCACTTTTTGACAGGTCGACACTCGAAAAATATGGGAAGATAAAAAAAAAAAAGAGAATAATTTTCCCCTTGTTTTTTTTATAGCAAAAAATGAAAAATATTTGAAATTTAAACATATACTTTCTGATATGTTTTGTTTAAGGTTAATTTCGTTTTCTCCATTAAGTTATTTGTTTTCCATCACTTTTCCATCCATTTAATTATTTTCCTTTTATCCTTACTAATTTATAGAAAATAAAATAATTTCAAAAAATTTAAAAATTAAGAGTGAATAGGAGAGAATAGAATGGTCATCGATGTTGCCCCCCACCTCTCCTCTTCTTAATTGATCTGCTGCTTTTTTGTTTTTTTTTTTCATTTTTTATTTTTAAATTTTTTATTTAATTTTCTAAATTATTAAATTTAGTTTTAGAAATTTAAAAATATATACAAGTGACGCGATAGATAACGGAAATTACTTTTGGCTATAAACAATATAAATTTGAAAGTGCATATTTAAATTTGAAACAACTTTCAATTTTGGTTGTAAACATATTAGGAGGCATATTTCTTTTTTAAAAAAAAAAATTTGCACAAAAAATAATCAAAAAGAGAAAGGTAAAAAATACTCAAAATTAGGTGAAATCCGCTCTTTGCGCAAACAATGCAAGATAAAATCTTTTATTATTTTCTGCCTACATAAATTTAAATTATTTTAACTCACAAGTAATGTTTGAACAATTAAAATTACCACAGTATATAAAATCAGATGTTAATATATATCACCCGGGAAATAAATAAATAAATATATATATATATATATATATATATAACCACAATAAAATGTGCCCTTATCGACAGAAAATTCTGCCCAAAGGGGGAAATTCCTTTGCAAATCTACTAGTCTATAACCATTTGATACCATCTACACTCATTTTATTCGCACTATATTTGGAATCAATTCGTGAGAAAGATCTCATTATTCGTTGATTTATATATGAAAATTAATTGTACTAGAAAAGCATCAATGTTTATACATGACATAAATGTATGTATGGAAAATAAATTTACCGAAAAAATATCATTTTTTATTCTAGATAAATATGTTCAAATTAAGTCGAAGAATTGACTCAGAATCATCTAACATATATCTAACATCCTTTGCTAACTTGTTGGCATGTCCGGTGACAAGAGAAAGTGTGTTTAAATCCTTATAGTTCCCATCGTTCACACTAAACTTTGAAATGAAAATGTCACAAATTCTTTCGATATGATATCCAGATTTTGTGAATAAATAAGTGAAGTGATGCATGTACTCAGAAGTTTATCAAGAAAGTTCCTTATTTTAATCAATTAATTTTCCGGAACTAATTTTAGGCCCTATATAATTATTAACTTGAAATTAGTCTTTCAATTTGGAATTTGGAGTTTTGTTCAATGTCATCGTACTTTTTATATTTTAAATTCGAGCGATATATACATTATACAAATTGTCAAAGCCAACTTATTTTGGAAAAATTTATTAATATTTCTAAAATTATATACATTGACATCTTTGGAGAATGGACCGTTTTTACAGCAAATTCGAGTAATATATACATATCCTAATTTTATTTTCTCTCGACATCTTAATTTAGAATTTATTATCATCTTATAATATTTCCAAAATAATTGAGATTTTCTTTTCAAAGATTGTAGCATAGTGAAAAATATAAATAAGTGACGGATGCGTTGCTCAAAGAAATGGGTATGCCAGTTTTACTATATCATGCCATAAAAATGCCAATCTCATTGCTTGTAATACACCCTAGAATGTTACCCATGCTTTACATGCTTGTACAATATATTTGTTTTCAGGGTAAATTGCACCGGTGGTCCAAAATATTTTACAAATATATCATGATGGTCCAAAAAGTTTTTTTCGCTACATGATGGTACAAAATGTTTCAAAATTGTTTCATGATGGTATAAACCGTCAACTCGAGTTGACGCCGTTAACATTTTGCTGACGTGGCGCGTCCTATATGTCACTTTTGTTACGTGGAACCAATCATAGTGCGTCAAGTCATTTAAGACAAAATAAAATTTTAAAAAGTCCAAAAAAATACAAAAAAAATAATTTTAAAAATACAAAAAAGAGTAAAAATTTTGAAAAAAATAGTAAAATTTTGAAAAAAAAATAAAAAAATATTTTAAAATTTTGAAAATTAGAAAATTATTTTTAAAATTTTGAAAATTCTTTTTAAAAATTTTAAAAATTTTAAAAAATACAAAAAATACAAAAAGAGTAAAACTTTCAATTCTTTCCCCTTTTTGAAAATTTTCCCCTTCTTTTTCCCCCCTTTCCTTCTTTTTCCTTTTTTTCCCTCCTTTTTCCCCCTCCTTTTCCCTCCTTTTCTCCCCCTTTCCCCTTTCCTCTTCCCCTTCTTTCCCCTTTCCTCTTCCCCTTCTTTCCCCTTTCCTCTTCCCCTTCCTTCCTCTTTCCTGTTCCCCTTTCCCTTTTTCCCCCTCCCCCCCCTCTTTCCCCTTTTCCCCCCCTTCCCCTTTTTCCCCCTCCTTTTCCCCTTTTCCCCCTTTTCCCTCCTTTCTTTTTCTTTTTTTTCTCCCTTTTTCTCTTTTTGTCTTTTTTTCTATTTTTTTAAAAAATTAAAAATAATTTTTTTTTTCAAAATTTTTACTCTTTTTTTGTATTTTTTTTTGTATTTTTTTGGACTTTTTAAAATTTTATTTTGTCTTAAATGACGTGGCGTACTATGATTGGTTCCACGTAACAAAAGTGATACATATGACGCGCTACGTCAGCAAAATGTTAACGGCGTCAGCTCGAGTTGACGGTTTGTACCATCATGAAACAACTTTGAAACATTTTGTACCATCATGTAACGAAAAAAACTTTTTGGACCATCATGAAATATTTGTAAAACATTTTGGACCACCGATGCAATTTACCCTTGTTTTCATTTACTAATTTACTGATGAAGTGTTTCTTATTGCAATATTCTAGAATTTTGAAAAGATATATGTTGCTATTGTAAAAATACGTTTACTCGGCATTCTCGGCATTTTCAGTTTTAGCTATAGGATATGGTAGAAAAATAAAAGATATTAACAAAAAAAAGTACAATATCGATCAAGAACAGTAACACTGAAACTAATAATGGAAAATTTTAGAAGTAAAAGGAAGCTTCTGACAAGATCCATAAAAAATAGTGACTATAGTTTCAATGAATTAACCAGGATGAGATACAAAAATTTAAATGAAAATTTTAAAAAAAGAGCAAGGGAAATGAGGGGTTCCACCAAAAAAAAAAATGGAATGGATGGTCTCTTATCCTGAGTTATGAATTCAATAACCATGTACTTTTTAATTTTAAATTTGCATAATAAAACAAATGAAAAAGATATTTTTTATCCTATAAGTTTGACATTCAGTCAATTTTGGTCCTAAAAGATTTAAAAGGTTAATTACATTGATAGTCCAAAAAGTTTTTTTTGCTATTTGATGGTACAAAATGTTTCAAAGTTATAATATGATAGTACAAACCGTCATCTCGCCATTGACACCGTCAAGCCGACCTTTACAAGACTGTAAATTTTACATCATCATAACTTAAAACATTTTGTACTATTAAGATACAACTTTAAAACATTTTGCACCATCATATAACATCCCACAAAAATCGGTTTTGCACTATCAGTGTTGGCTTGACGGCGTCAATGGCGAGATGACGGTTTGTACTATCATGTTACAACTTCGAAACATTTTGTACCATCAAGTAGCAAAAAAAACTTTTTGGACCAACCTAATACATTATTAAAACTTTTTGGACCACTAGTGTAATTTACCCAGATTTAAAATTTCCGAATCAGTCTTATACGTTTGCTCCGTAATATAGTTTCGGTTTTATAAGTTTTAAAAAAGACATTATTAACCTATAAGTTGGCTTTCAATTAAAATGTAGTCATATAAATTTCGAAAAAGAAAAATAGTTTTGGTTCTATAAGTCACAAAATTGACCAAAATTGCCTTACAAATCAAATGTATATGACTAATTCAATACTTTTAAAACTTATAGGATCAAAATTGACTGAATGCTAAACTTATAGGACCAAAAATATCTTTTTCCCATAAAACAAAACATAGATATGAATGATTCTTTTAATTCTTTCAGACGAATGCGGTTTGTGGCCCTTTTCATCATTTGATGATGATATATACATGAGTCTGATCTCGAAGGATTAGGAGGTTCGCATCCAACATACGCTCCGTGAAGGGAACTTTGGTGTTTATTGGCTTGCATTGCGAGCCATTCCCCTCCCTTTCGGCACTCATATCCTTGTTTCGATTTCTAATGGCTTGGTTATGTTTGGTTTTAGAGTTGAGTTGAGTTGAGTTGAGTTGAGTTTTGGTTTTAATTGATTTATAATGATTGTGTTGTTGAATTATGAGAAAATGTGTGAAAAAGTAATGAATAGTTGAGAGAAAGTAATGATTGTGTTGTTGAATTATAGGAAAAATTAATGATGAGATAATTTAGTATTGAAAATTGAATTGAAGAGTTAAAAAAATTGAAGAAAAAGGAAAAAGTAATAATTGTGTTGTTGAATTGAAGATAAATTGAGTTAAAGTGGAGTAGAGTGGAATAGAGTTAAAATTTTTTCTAAAATCAGACGGGTTAGACTCCTTGTTGTTAGGCGATCATGTAGGAGTGGTCACATTTCGTTTATGTTCTTTTTAATTTAAGGGTAAATTGCACCGGTGATCCAAAATGTTTTACAAATGTTTCATGATGGTCCAAAAAGTTTTTTTCGCTACATGATGGTACAAAATATTTCAAAATTGTTTCATGATGGTATAAACCGTCAATTGGCCCTGACGCCGTTAACATTTTGCTGACGTGGCGCGTCCTATGTGTCACTTTTGTTACGTGGAACCAATCATAGTGCGCAACGTCATTTAAGAGAAAATAAAATTTTAAAAAGTCCAAAAAAATACAAAAAATAATTAAAAAATACAAAAAAGAGTAAAAATTTTGAAAAAAAATAAAAAATTATTTTAAAATTTTGAAAATTTTAATTTTTTTTAAAATTTAATAAATACAAAAATACAAAAAATAGTAAAAATTTAGAGAAAATAAAAAAATTATTTAAAAATTTTGAAAATTTTAAAATTATTTTTAAAAAATTTCCTTTTTTTAAATTTTTTTTTAATTTTTTTAAATAATTTTTTTTTTTTTTTAAATTTTTTTTTTTTTTTCTTTTTTTAAATTTCTCTAAAATTATTTTTCCCCGTTTTCCCCCTTTAAAATTATTTTTAAAAGTTTTAAAATTTTTCAATTATTTAAAAATTTTCGGCCACATCAGCAAAGAGGTGACACGTAGTAGCCACGTCAGCGTCGGCTTGACGGCGTCAAGCTCGAGTTGACGGTTTGTACCATCATGAAACAACTTTGAAACATTTTGTACCATCATGTAGCGAAAAAAACTTTTTGGATCATCATGAAACATTTGTAAAATATTTTGGACCACCGGTACAATTTACCCTTAATTTAATTGGGCTTTAGCCCTGTAAATAGAAATTAATTGATAAATTTCTCTATATAATTAGGGTAAATCTTGGATGCATCCCCAAAATCTAGGGGGAAGAATATTTCAGCACGAATCGGGAGGAAGCCATATAGAAAATCAGGTTTTAGGGTTTTTAGGGTTTCGGGTGATTGAGTATTTTTTTCAGGGAGGTTATGAATTTAGTATAATAAATAAAATTTTTAATAATTAATAAATGAAAATATATTGTGTGTAACAGACATATCACGTGACATTATATCACAAGACACGTATAATTTTATTATTATTTGCAATAGTTTTTTTAATGATATTTCTAAAAAATAATAAGAATGGGTGAACACTTATTGGCTCGTGAGATTGACACGTGATATACCCATCACATATAAGACTTTTTTCTAATTGAAGGAGCACATGTAGTCCCATAACGAATATTGAATATAAAATCTCTGAGTTATCAGGTGACATCGTGGACCACTGTACTACACATTTTTTATTATTAGTAATTGAGTATCTTGGTGCACACGAAATTCACCACATGATATAAACATAAAAATTTATACATCTGATCCACTTATTTTGTGTTTGTATGTCACTAATTCAGATCTATGAGCATAGCAATTTCTATTTTTTGCTTTATTTAATTCAAACTACGGGAGAACACATTTCAACTCATCAGGTACAAAAAGGCAGCACACAGACCTAAAAAAAAAAAAAGAGAGGAAAACAAGAGAGTAATATATTGACCCATCAAGGAGCCAAAGGAAGAGTCCTTCTTGATTTAATGGCCTCGAAAGCGTCCTGAGCCGGGCCTAATTAATTTAGAAAAACGAACGTACCTTTTATCTGTATATTTCTTGTTGGTGACTTTAAAACTGCCTTAGTCGTTTCGATCAATTTGAACGAATTAACATATGAATACTGGCCATGGTCGGCCACGTCCAGAGACCATCGCAAGCCACGGTCGAGGCTGCATGCATGGCGACGCCTTGCTACCTGCAGCTAGCCAAGCTGGTGAGCCTGACCGGTCCAACCGACCGCAATCAATATCAATATCATCAAGTCCATCCTGATGCTTCAGCTTAATAAGTCATCCCGTGGAAATAAAAGTATAGTAGAAGCATCCAATTTCAGCTGTCCTATTTTGAATTCCAATTATACGACCCCACACTTTTTCCACTAAAAAGAAAAGAAAAAAGAAGAAGTAATTGAGTAAGGAATTCCAACGGTTTTTGTCTCTCGTGCCGGGCGGCTTAATTCAGTCTCTAAACAAAAGCTGAACTAACTGGATCTCTCATGTAAGTCGAGATATAACTCAGCCTGTCACGTAGAGTCGACGTATCCTAACCAAGTATAATATGGTTCCGACCAGGCTGAAAAAGACCTTCTTGCCCTATTGCTATGTAATTAATTCCTTATTTGGCGGCTATATATCTGATATACTTTTCCACTGTAAACCCCACGATCAAATTGTGATAGGGACATAATAAACGTGGTAATTAGTTATAATGTATGATTAACAATTACATGGTAAACGAGGTTAGTCATTGTCCCGGATTGTCAATTTCTGTGTGTTCTTGAGTTACTGTCGACAGTGGTTAATTAGTATAGTGCGCTGATGTGATTAATTAACCATAAAGTTTATTCTTTCGGTTAATAGCCTATCAAAATACACGAGTGTAATTGTCTTTGTTTATATATATAATCCTAACTTATTATTTTTTTCGATTACAAAAAAAATTCAATACCTAATATAATGAAAAAGAAATCATAAATAACTAACAAATGGACACAAATAGTTTCACTAGTCCTCTGGGTCAACAAGCGATGACGTCTGCTATTACGTTACACTCTCTTTTGATCATCTTTATTATTTAAAAAAAAAAGACTCTGCAGGGAAAGTCAGGAATTGGAGAAAGACCTGAACTGCGATTTTATAGATCAAAAATAAAATCAGGGTGCAATAACCAGCTTTAAGTAAATATCCTGCCCGTTTATTTTACATTTCCAAATGAATAATAAAATTATTAAAATTAAAAGTCTGCTGATAGTCATTTTCCTTAAGTCAGTATTTTATAGTATTTCACTAAGCATAGATATGCAGTGGGCATGAGGTTGGTCAAAAACTATTGGAATGCACGTTGATATTTAATCATAAGCACTCTTATCTTAATTAATTAAGTCTCTTAATGCAATTTAGTTAAATATTTTGGTACTTAGCTTTAGTTAATTGATTAGCTAGCAATAATATCACATGAAGCAAATATAGTTGGTCCAATAGGCCAAACGATTAACTGGACAAAAGAAAATGTCCAAATGATTACATTAAAAAAAAAAGGGCAATCATCACATATTTCCTTTGCTTCATAATCCATGGGCAAGTCACAGCACATCTATCTTCTTTCTGCTTATTTTAATTTTCTTTTTAATAGCCCATGTGCACTAATATTAGGGTGCAATAATGTTCCAATCCTTATATTATTTTTTCGATTATGAATGAGGTGACTGTATCTATTATAGGAATATAGAAATCATAATAAATTCTAACTCCTATAGTTATCAGGCATGTGTCACTGCATTGTATATTTTTTTCATCTAATCCTACCATTTAGAAGGTGAAAAGATATTTCTTATTCTCTTTTTTTCATAAAAATTATTTTTTCGATAAGAATACGAGAAGTATTCTAAGCATGTCCACTAGACGCTGAAGATCTTGTTTGTTTCTCATTGCTCTTCATTTTATTGCAATTGATGGGCATATTCACAGTGAACCCAGCAGTCCTTGGATTGGACGGGGTCCAAGTCAACCCAATAAAGCTCAGGCCAATTAACCCCTTACCCATATAAACATTGAACCCCGCAATATCAAACAGTTCGTAACTAATGAAGTTCGTCATGCAGTGATCAAATCTCGTAACGAAGAAGACAATGGAATCCTATAAATTAAAGATATTAGATGATCCTCCCTCCCGAATTAGTTTTTAACAGTGATCGGCCCCCTTCGTATGGTGAATCACATCGGATAATGTTATCCTTCCTTTGCCTTTGCCATTTCCTAGTATGGACACTGACCCAACAGTCCACAGGGGTACGAAGTTTCTCTTTGACCGGCGCGGTCATAATTGGAACGCCAAACTCTGTACGTTGACGAAACGCAGCTTTTGGCTGCTATATTTCTTATTTTTCTATTATCCATATTTCCCATCACATGAAGAAAAATTTCGAGCACTTTTCCCTCTACATAATAAATCAACTTTATAGTTAAATAACGATTAATATATTTTAAATATTCCATTGATCAGAACCCCCTTTACGACCAAAACCTTAGTCCAACATCACCAACTATTGTATTGTATTGTATTAGGCTTGCATCCCGACCATCCTTATATATAAGGCCAATTTCCATGTGGGATTCCTTGTGGAGAGACAACAAACAAGAACCACAACCAACAGAGAGAGAGAGAGAGGGTTCAATAGAAGGGAGGTGTGTGCGTACTCTAGATAGTAGAAATGGGTGAAGCCGACGAGATAAACTCGAACCCGGTAACACCGAGGCCGGCCGCGGTGAACCTGACCCCGCCCATATCGGCTCCGCCATCCCAGTACCACTCCCCGTCCCTGTCAAGGTCTCCCCTCCTCACGGCTGGGGGCGACCAGATCGAGGCGGTGCCCAAGACCAAGACTCCCAAGAGCATAACCCCGAAAATCTCGACCCCGAGAATCTCTCTGACTCCTCGGTTCATTACTCCCCTCGGGAGCCCGATCAGGAGGGCTCTGCACCTCACGAAGCTCGATCCCCAAGACGCCTGGCTTCCGATCACTGAGTCTAGGAATGGGAACGCGTACTACGCCGCCTTCCACACCCTTTGCTCGGGTATCGGGATTCAGGCACTAATTCTCCCGGTGGCTTTCACCTTTCTTGGATGGTAAGACATATATGGTGCTGGAAACCGAGACCAATCCGAAATGATAATTTGGGTGACATGATGAATGACAGATAATATGTGCTGGTTTTTGCAGGACATGGGGAATCATATGTATGACTCTGGCATTTATATGGCAACTGTACACTCTCTATTTGCTGGTGCAACTCCATGAATCACATGAGAACGGCATGCGCTACAGCCGATACATGCAGCTTGCTAGTGCCGCTTTCGGTAAATTCCCACGTTTCTATTAATGATGTCACTGAACGTTCCGAAGTTTGAACAACACAGTATTAGTTTGGATTATTCTTATACGAATTCGCTGGCAATAACTCGTTGTCCCTTAATTTTTCAGGCGAGAGGCTGGCGAAATTATTAGCGTTGTTCCCGATTATGTACCTCTCAGGAGGAACGTGCGTGGCCCTGATCATCATCGGAGGGTCCACCTCGAAGATGTTCTTTGATCTTTTGTGCGCGGGAACCTGCAGCGCAGAGCATCTCACTCCAGTCCAGTGGTACCTTGTGTTCACGTCCGCAGCCGTGATCCTGTCTCAGCTCCCCAACCTCAACTCGATCGCCGGTGTGTCGCTCATCGGTGCAATCACGGCTGTTGGGTACTGCACCCTGATCTGGGTCATCTCTGTTTCGGAGGGAAGGATGCCTGGCGTCTCTTACAACCCGATCCGAGGGAGCACAGAGATTGCCAGGGTTTTCGATCTCCTAAACTCGTTGGGGATCATCGCGTTCGCATTCAGAGGCCACAACCTCATTCTGGAAATCCAGGTAATTAAGATAGTTTCACTAATCTACTTAAATTTTTTTTTTCCTGTGGAATTAACTAATCTACTTACAGATTTAATTAATTGAAAACACCATTGACTTATTTAATACACCACATGTTGCTTCTGATTGTCTTCTTTTGATGCTGGAGAAATTTGTTTTTTAATCAACCGTGGAAACAATAATATTTTAAATGATCTTACCTCACAATATTATGATAAAGAAATTACTAAAGTGATTGACTATTTGTTATAATCTAATAGATACTTTTTTATATTATCTATCGAGATAAAATTACTAAAAAAAATTTCGCGAGAAACTTATTAGTCAGGTCATTTTCTCTATATTATGTCTCTAATGGTAGTGCAAAGGATTTAACTATTCTCAATAACAAATGTATTTTATCAGGAAAAAAATAAAAATAAAAAATCTCAATAAACAGTCCTCATTTGGTGTTGTTACTGACCAAATGCAGAATAAGAAGGGCTGTTGAATGTTGACTTTGACCTTCAGCGTCAGGAATAGCTTCAGTAGCGATCTGTCTAATCAATGCAGCCGAAGATGTTGAAAAAATCACTTTAAAAAATGGGTCAGAGGAGGCCTCCTTGGCTTTATAATTTGTCCTTCTCGCTCGTACCTAATTTGTATAATAATCCAGAATGATTCTAATTAAGATCTTCCAGCCCACCCGGCTACTACGTTAGGTCGGGTCAGATCGGCAGGTCTAGTTTATCGCATGTTGCTTGAGAAAGATGGATTGTGAATTTTTGTTTGGGTGAATTATCGACCGTAAATTTTACAATTGAAAAGATCGAAACCTTTCTCGTATATGTGTTGAACGTGTTATCGGGTTCTGCAGGCGACAATGCCGTCCAGCGAGAAACATCCATCCCGGGTGCCAATGTGGAGGGGTGTCAAGTTTGCATACCTGATCATAGCACTGTGCTTGTTCCCTCTCGCAATTGGTGGCTATTGGGCATATGGTCACATGGTACGGAACATTCTCTTTATGAACTTGATCAGTTAAATTTGAAGTAATTACAGTCTACTTTAAAGGTTAATCTTGTTATACACGATAAGATTCATTTGTTTATTACTCAATGAAAACACTAATTAGTAGTCCGAGTATGAGTTTTGATTGAAGATTTCTTTCAACACAGATCCCGGAAAATGGTGGCATGCTGACGGCCCTATACGCATTCCACGGTCAGGACACCGCTCAGTCCCTCCTCGGGCTGACAGCTCTGTTCGTGATAATAAATGCGGTGAGCTCGTTCCAGATCTATGCAATGCCTATGTTCGACGACATGGAGTCCAAGTTCACCATGAGGCTGAAGCGGCCGCTGCCGTGGTGGCTGAGGGTCATCCTGAGGGCAATGTTCGCATACGGGTGCTTCTTCGTGGCGGTGGCGATCCCGTTCCTGGGAAGCCTGGCTGGGCTGATCGGGGGGATCGCGCTGCCCGTGACCCTTGCGTACCCGTGCTTCATGTGGCTCAAGATGAAGAGGCCCAAGATGTATGGCCCAATGTGGTGGCTCAACTGGTTCCTAGGGGTCCTGGGCATGGCCCTTAGCGGGATCTTGATTGCCGCCGGGGTTTACGTCGTCATTGACACCGGCATCAAAGTCAGCTTCTTTAAGCCTCAATAGTATAGTGCGTGAAATCAAGAAGAAAAAAAAAAATTATTGGGTCATGAGAGACAAAAAAGGAAAAGGATAAAATTTCATGGAAAAGTATATATAGATATTCAATGTTTGTCATTTGTTCTTCTTTTTCTTTTTTTTTTTAAAGTTTCTTTGGTGGGTTGTTGTGGAATTTTTGTAATGATGTTCTCAAAACAGAAACTAATTGACTCGTGAAATGGAATGGATTCATTTTGAAATCTTTTGTCTATATAATTAAGCACATTTGATTTCTGGATGCAGTCGAAGTTGAATTATTAGGACGACTTGGGTCAGTTGGCAACTTGGCATTAATGGACTCGTGACTATATTGTTAGCTACTATATATTTATTTATCGATGCATAAGGTTAGGAACTTCCAAGTCAATATACATGGTGGAAGAATGTGTCAAGAGACGACAAAAATCCAACGAGCACTTAATTTTCATCCGATGGCTAGTCATGGGATGTTATTAGATCGACGAAATTGGACCCCAGAATGGACGTTCATTATAAGATTCATCAGCATATCCTATGAACTACTTAAATGCATCATTTTATGTCTATATGGAGGAGATAAGAAGAGTTCAAGCAAAAAGGGAAAAGAAAAAAAATGTATAAATTGTTCGTTCATAATCTCTACGTTAGGCAAAATGCGATGCTCCAAGGGAGAGTCCTATGCATTCAGGATGAGATCATATTTGTTCGGGATCAGAATTATTAGTATGGACGAGTTGTTTACTCTGGCAGAATCCGGTAAGATCGAGAACATCCGGGGTTCCACGACTGACGTTTGATCTCCAGATAATGTGGTGGATTTCCTCACGATTATAATGGATTGATATCTGAAACTGAAAGACTAGGGTTTTGTTGTAATGGTCCCATATTTGCTATTTAGATTGATTAATCTGCCAAAAGTCGATGGCAGTGAGAGAGCTGGCCATCGTCGTGAGAGGTGGGACAGCGTTGGGTCCCGTGGGCCTTTCCAGATGCCCATTGTAACATTTCCAAATTCAGTGGGCCCAAATTGAACTAAGAGATGGGCCCCAAGGATTACCATGAGGGGTTTAATTTACTGGTTTTTCATGATCCGTCGATAATAATGTCTCCCTTTTCTGGTAACAACAAGAGCCCCCGCCCGTGGTATGCGCGGTGTTATATAAATATAAATTATATTTTTATGTAAGTCATTTTAAATTATTCTAAATAAACATATAGATAACACAATTTTGTCACATGGGTAATTTTTTAAAGGTCAAGTCCGTATGATTCTGGAGCAAGAGTTAGGCTTGTGCGAGCTCAAGCTCGGGCCAAAGCTCGTGAAATAATAAATAAGCCGAGCTCGAGCCTAGTATATTTGGGCTCGGCTCGGCTCATTTATTCCCTAGGTACCCAACTCCATCCCACTCATCCCGTTTCTAAATTTTATGAAATATTAAGTTGACCCCAAAATTTTGAATATTTTTTAGGATGTGCCCCACCCCCCTCTCTCTCTCTCTCTCTCCCGCGTCTCCTCTGCTCTCTCTCTTCTGCAACGCTGCTTTGCTCTCCTCCCTCTGCTTCTCCTCCCCACCGCAGAGATCGAATCATTGAAGAGAGCAGAAGCCGAAAGCCAGGGCGATAGTCCATCGCTAGGATAACTTGGCAAAAAAAAAATCACACTATTAATTATATATCATAAGGTGTTTATCACAGAACTGTTGCACGTTCTGTTGCTTGTACTAATATATGATTGCATTGGATATTATAGATTTTTGACTTTATGCTATATTTCTCTTCATTGACGTGTAATTTTCATCAGTTCCTATTTTTTTTTCCCTTACACCGAAAAAAAAGGGAAACTTTTCCCCTGTTCAGCTAATAATTGGTAATATACTTGATAAAAATATTGTATGAGTCGACAAGCGGTTTGTATGATCTGTCAAATGTGTATGTCTCTCCCTTATAATTTTAACTTCGTTCTCTCCCTCTCCTTCGATCGGTCTCACCCGCACATGCAATTTCCTCACCATTAGAGATATCTATGCTTCAATTTCGACTAAAAGAGATCGAAAGATATGTGAAGTTTGCAGCTGAGCGAGCATAGACAAGTTCCAACTTGAATTTATCTTATCTGATAAATACGTATTTGTAGGTATTGGAAGCACAATAAAGTTGGGGCAGAGAGAGAGAGAGAGGTATTGGGGCAATTTTTCAAAAAAAAAAAAAAGTTGGGGTCGTTTTAGAAGAAAAGGTTGTGATTGGAGCCTTGTTGCTTCGATTCGTAGCACAGGGGCTTCATTCTAAGCCCTCCTCGAATGACAATAACGGGCTTCAATCGAAACCCTTGTGCTTCGAACCACAGCATCTTTGCCCATAAATTTTTTTTATAAAAAATTATAAAGGGTGGGCAAGAGGCGGAGAGGAATCGGCCATGCAGGAAAGTGCCATGGAGGAGAGAGGGGGGTTGAAGTAGTTTTTCAAAGAAAATAAAGTTAAGAGTTCTTTTAGAAGAAAATTAAAAATAAGCGAATGGAGTGGAGTTGGGTTCAACTCCATAATCAAAGGCAATGTAAATTTTTAATTAAAAAATGATGCAATGATATTAACAAAGAAATTTTAGCCTAAAAAAGTTAATGAACTAATGTGGGAAATGAGAAAGGAAGACGGAAGAGAGAGTGGAGGAAAAAAAGAGAGAATTGTAGGAGCAGTTAATTTGGCAGTTAAAGGCAAGGGATGAAATTACTAATATTGCGTTTGGTAACGGAATTAAATTTGATTTAGTTTGATTTGAGAAATTGAAAACAAAAGTAATTGACAAAAGTATGTGAGAAAATTTAAAGAAGAAAAATATAAAAAAATAATGACTGGGTTGTTAAATTAAGGAAAAAAATATTAAATAGTTTAAAGGAATTTAATATTAAAAAATTAATTACAACAATAGATAAGAAAAAGCATGGGATGAATTTGAAGAAAAAAATAAAAAAAAAGTAATAATTGTGTTATTAAATTAATGAAAATGTAAAGTTAAATTTGATCTTGTAATCAAGCATAATTCACTCTCAGCTTCTTTCTAATCCAATCAATTGGCCATATGCACAAGCAGTAAGACTCGTGGTCTCACCTTTGAGGTTGTTTCAATGAAAAGACGATACTCAAAAAAATTACGTACTTGGACTAGGAAGATTTAACAATTAATTAAGTATAACGGTTAATGATACAATTATCAAACTTTTATAACAAAACATTACATTTTGCCAGAAGGGAAAGCAAGGGAAAGAGAGGAACAGTTATATAGGATTTTTCTGGATTGTGGATGCAATTTTAAAATTACAATTCTAACTTAACTCTACCCATTACAAAACAAAATAACTCATACAAAGTGAAAGAGTGGGCCCCATTTATATCACTTTTTTCCACAACAAAACAACATAACTCATACAAAGTCAAAGGGTGAGTCCCATTTATTCCACTCAAAATCAAAATCAAAATCTGATTTTAAAATTCTATTATGAAACCAAACGCAACCTAAAAATTCTCATACAACTTTCCGGCTTCTCCATTTCCTTTCCCCCCTCCCCTCAATCCAAATGGAGGGTAAGTTGAGAATTATAAACAAGGCTATCAAGCTTGGTCCCATCCATCAAACTATAACAATAATAACAATCATGTATACTTCCCATCGTGCCTTAACAAACTTAATTCCCGATATTAACAATAATAATTTATGTAACTATTGAAAAACTTCGGCCCCTCTCCAAGAATCTCCACGACCTTATATGCAACAAATGACCTTTTCTTTGTATAACTTTGTAGATTTCTAATGGGCCGAGTGTAGAAAAAGAAAATATATCAATTGCGCAATGAGAAAGCAACTTTTAGTTCAATTATTTATTATTTGTCTGCCTTTAATGGTATCAATTTTCACAATTCAGTCATAGATTTTCCACTCGAAGGCTCTCTTTATAAGCTACGAGATTTATTCAGATCTTATCTCTTGGAAAAGAGGAAAGTATTATGAAAGAAAAAATAAATTGCAAGAGGTTCAAAGGGTTAGGTATATATTCCCAAATAAGGTTTTAATTTCAAATTTTGTGAATAAAGAAAGTACTTGATTAATGTGAGAGATTCATCCTTTAATCTGAACCTGCTCGAATTAGATTAATCAGGATCTTCTAAATTTTCGGATACTAGAATATACATAATATATATATATATATATATCTTTCTTTCTCGCAATATGAAAATTATAGACAAAGGTGACATCTAGATGAATCATCCAAAAAAGTTACTTAAGGATTACTCCTCTTCCTTCATGGTTTAGGCTCCTATCCAAAAAATTGTGTCGGGAAAAAGTTCTTTTAATCCCTGACACTTGTATATCAGCATATATATAGATATGTACCCAGCGTCGATTTACTTATGTACATCGTTGAAGACAATTGTGCGTGTCGGAAAATGCCCTGTAATTGAACGGGGTATTTGTTCAATATCATACATAGGCATGGACCGAATTTTTTCACACACACATAGCTAGTTTGCATTGGCAGAAGCGTTTTTCCGTTACGCTTGTATTGATGCATCGCGATGAGAAGCGTCGAGAAAAATTGTTTATTAGGAATTAGGGTTTTAGTATGGAAGCATTAGACCTCATTTCCAATAACTCCTTGTTTGGATCGATGTATGCTTCGGATTTTCTCATGAAAATTCGAAGATTACGACCTATTTTACATTATTTGGATGTAGAGTCTTTACCGGTGTGGTTAGAAAATCATTTTCCCGGGTTAGGATTTTACAGGTGTAGTTGGGAATGTTTTTATGGTCCCAAAACTTGGTATTCTCGAATTACTGCCATGGATCCCACATTTTATCTTTATAAAAATAAATTATATATGATACCATCATCTACATTCAATATAATTCAATATATTTACTAAATACAACCATCTTACTTTTCGACTTTTGACTCACGTAACATAATTACATAGTTAAATTTTCCTTGTAATTTTTACATTCCCCATAATTTAACAATCGGCGAACGAAACGGCCCCTAAAGCCCTATTTCGATCGATGTATTCTTCGGATATTTCCGGGAAAATCCGAAGACTATGACCTATTTTATGTCTTTTGGATGTAAAGTCTTAACGAGTGTGGTTAGGAAATCATTTTTCCGGGTTAGGATTTTACGGGTGTAATTGGAAAAAAAATTTACGATCGAAATACTTGGTATTTTCGGGATTATGACCATTGAGTCCCACATTTTATCTCTATAAAAATAAATCATACATTATATTATCACCCACATTTCCATGTATTACAATATATTTACCAAACAATCTTAGTTTTTGACTTTTAACTCACTTAAAATGATTCCATAGTTAAATTTTCATCGTAATCTTTACATTCCCTGTAATTTAACGATCGGCGAACCAAACGGCTCCGGAAATGTGTGTATTTCATGTGTGTCGTCACCAAGCAGCACCATTCTATGCATATCATCCAGTTTGACATGAGTGTACAGTCCATTATATTTACTAAATACAATCATATTACTTTTCGACTTTTAACTTACATAAAATGATTTCACAGTTAAATTTTCTTTGTAATCTTCACATTCCCCGTAATTTAATAATCGGCGAACCAAACGGCCTCTAAGGCACTATTTGGATCGAAGTATTCTTCGGATATTTCCAAAAAAATTCGAAGATTATGACCTATTTTACATCGTTTGGATGTAAAGTCTTAATGAATGTGGTTAGGAAATCATTTTTCCGGGTTAGGATTTTACAGGTGTAGTTGGGAAAGTCCTTACGGTTGAAACACTTGGTAATCTCGGATTATGACTGTGAATCCCACATTTTATCTCTATAAAAATAAATCATATATTATATTATCGTCCACATTCCATGTAATCTAATATATTTACGAAACAATCTTACTTTCGACTTTTAACTCACCTAAAATGATTCCATAATTAAATTTTCTTTGTAATTTTCACATTCCTTGTAATTTAACAATCGGCGAACCAAACGGCCCCTAAAGGAAATGTGAGTATTTCATGTGTGTCATCACCAAGTGACATCCTTCTATAGATGTCATCCAGCTTGACATGGGCGTGCGGTCCATTAATATTTATATATATGTGTTGGTGGGAATTGATACTTATTGCCCCGCCATAGATCGTGAAAGCCTTATTACAACTTGATTTCCTTTGCATTTAATGATGACACAAAGGAATACTCCGGACAATCCACTGCTTTATGAGATCTTGATTCATGAATTCCAAATGCCAGGGTATATATATATATATATATGCAGGCGCGGAGCCAATGTTATGGCAGGGGGGCAATTGCCCCTGAACTTTGATTTTTTTCAATTTTATCCCAAAATTATGAGTTTTTTTTTATATAAAATTAGTATTTTGTCCCCCTGAAATTTAAATTTTTTAAATTTTACCCCAAAAGTATGAGTTTGCCCCCCTGAATGGAAATCTTAGCCTCGCCCCTGTATATATGTGTGAAGCACCACCGCCTGATCATTCGATTCACATGTCCCGAACCAAGTTCAAACGGAGTCATAATGAAGATATGCATCGCATATATGGAATTAACTTCGAATACATCTGGTTGAGGTTTCAAGTCATTCAGAGGGGAAAAAAGAAAAGTGGATATTTCATGTCGTGTAAAGATGGATACACATATATGATATATAATTTGTCCACCTCTTTCTAATTCTCTTTTGATATTTTGAATATTACAACAAATATGGAACCTCTGTCACATCTCTTTGGGCCCTAAAGCCGTGCCGTCTGTTCTTTAATGACAAATGCGTATGGGGTTGTATGCAGAGATATAAGTGGTGAAGTTTGAAATATGTCGAAGTTGGTGGCCATAATGGCCATTGGGCTGTTACGTTCCACTAGGCCAAACATGTTGAGATCATGTCTCTAGGCAGAAACTAATTTAGTCGGTCAGTAGAAGCTTTTACAACTTGTGTGGAACTAAGCTGAATGAATATACGAGAGATCATAACGAAAAAACCTTTAACTATTTCACTTAAAATTAAGGTTAAACTGACCGGTGAATGTGTTAGCATGTAATAATGTCTCATTAGCATGCATGATATAGTAGAAGGGTGTCATTGCGGGTTAGTTATTGTCTGTTTCACATCCTATCTAACATGTGTCGATGTCAACTTGACATGAAATAATATCCGACCTTTTGCTTATAGTGAAGAATTGAAATAAGTGATTATCAGAAGGGGTTTGATGCTAGCTATAAGATGCAGGACACAGCTGCGAGAGTCGGCATTAAGGAAGATTTATCTGAAAAAGGTACTAAACCATAATGTCAAACTAAATCAGAACATACTCGGCCGGTCCCGTATTATACAAGGAAAAAAAAATCGCGAACATAGACATATTCTTGTTCGATTCAGATGGGCATGATTAACGACGGGACGAGAGAGGGGCCGGGGAGAAAAAGAGGAGCTTGGTTGTTGTTGTTGTAGGATGTCGTAATTTAGCCCTATCAATTGTAGCCCAATTATATGCGCCAGCTGATTGTAAAGGGCACTGAAGGGAAGATAGAAAGAAAATGAACCCATCAAGCATTTGACTACCCAGAAATATAATTTATGGACCAAATACATCGTTCCCATTAATCTTTAGTAGTGCTACCGCGGTACGGGGACCCTAATAATTTCAACTTGTGGACAAACAGAAACATATTAGAAAAGAACGAGCTCGACGTAAATTAGTAGGTATTTTACTAGGGTAGATTTTCATCATTAAGACTTAGGCTCATTTGCTTTCATTAACCGAAAATGTATCAAATAATGAATTATCTTGAAATTATCTAATATAATCTATACTATCTATTTAAGGGAGATTCGTGTTTTGTAACCTCCACTCATTAAAATACAAACAATAAATATGATAAAATTACTCAATCACCAATTTAAAAAGAAATCACTCAGTTAAAAAAATTGATCATTATATAAAATAGAATCAGGTATGATTTTGGTTCTTGAAAGATACCGTTACCTTGGGTTTGGTCCCTCAAAAATTTTTGCCATGATTTTCGTCCCTCAATCACCATTCCGTTAGATGTTTTAGTCCTACCGTCTTATTGCGCGTGCCAACCGTGACGGAAATCTCACGTGGCAGATGAGTTGGATTTAACTCCGTTAACCACTCCTAAATTGCCAAAAACGACGCCGTTTGTCTTCCTTGAAAACTCTCTCTCTCTCTCTCTCTCTCTCTCTCTCTCCCTCTCTCTCTCTCTCTCTCTCTCTCTCTCTCTCTCTGATTCAGGGCAAGGGCTAACTTACCATGAACTCGTAAACGAGGGCCTTGAAATCATTGCCTCTGCCATCGATCCCTAAACAGGCTGTGAGTACTTTGACGAAATAGCGGTGTCGGATGTTTCTCAGGGCCTCACACTCAGCCAAGAAGCTCTCGATTGCTCCCCTCTTCGACATGTTCAGAACTTTTACCGCAACAATCATTTGGTCCTCCCCCACCCCTCCCCTGCATGATCTCCGGCAATGGCCTCCGCCTGCGTCAACAACATCGGCATGTCGCCGGATAACTTCCCCGCCCCGTCTTACCCCACTTACGGCTGGCTCAGCCAAACCCGCCTCTCTTTCACCCCTAACGACGACTACTCCATGTCCTTTACCACCACATTCCAGAGGCAACCCCCGTCTCCTCCTCAGCAGCAGTCGAGGGACACCAGCCTCACCTCTCACCAGCCTCCGGATCCGGATCCAGAGCCGTCCGGCGGGGACTTCGAGTTCTGCCTTGAAGATCCGGTGGCAATGCTGCCCGCTGACGAGCTCTTCTCCAACGGGAAATTCGTGCCGCTCCAGGTGTCACTGCTAAAGCCCTCTATTAGGGTCGTGACCTCGATGAAGGTCAGCTCACCGGATCTGGCGAAGAGGCACAAAAGTATCGATATGTTCGCCATGGATCTCTACTCTCCTCTCCCAAAGCTCCGAGGTGTTCCAGCCGGTTGAGGGAGCTCCTAGGCCTAAAGAAGCAGTCTCAGAAGCAAATGCCAAGGCCCCCGCCGAGTCCACTGCGTCTTGTAGGAACTCGACGTCGTCTTCATCTTCGAACCCGAAATCCTTCAAGAATTTCCTCAACAGAGGCTCCAACGCCTCGAGCTCCTCGGATTCCTCCCTCAACATGCCCCTCCTCAGGGACTTGGATTTTGATTTCGTCATGATCTACTCCCGCTTGTCGTTGTCCTCTTCATCTTTCGGAAGCCACGAGCACGAAGAAGTGTTCTGAAGCTGTTCGAAAAAGACAAACGGTGTCGTTTTTGGCAATTTGGCGGTGGTTAACGGAGTTAAATCCAACTCATTCGCCACGTGAGATTTTCGTCACGGTTGGCACGCGCAAGTAGACAGCGAGACTAAAATATCTAACGGAATGGTGATTGAAGGGTGAAAACCATGGCAAAAATTTTTTCGGGATCAAACCCTTGATTCTAGTATCTTTCAAGGACCAAAACCATATCTAACTCTATAAAATACTCTCTCTCATTCTTTCCATAATTTTCTCCGACTGCCAACAGTTCTCTCAGTTCACGTCTCTTTCACATGTCACGTCTCTATCTTACATTAAATTTTTTTCTCTCTCCTTTCTAATAACTTAAACACCATGCAAAATCCCTTTTATTTATTTTTTTTTGTAATTTTTAGTATTATTTGCAATGAAATTGATACCTAAAAATTTGTGTGAGCACGGATAACGAAAAATAATTTACGTAACATCTCACTTAGGTATCTACAATTTTCAATATAGAATTATTTTTATTCCGCGCTTAGCATGAGTCATGCTCTAATATACTCTTATTAAGGGAGAGTTTTATTTTTATAACTGTCAGATAATTTCCATATTAGGATATTATAAACAAATTACATGTTTCTTATCTCTATAAATCCGATCATTAAAAAATTGAAAAATCTCCAACCACTTTCTCACAAAGATCGATAACTCTAAACATCAAGCATAATAACAACTCTTACCCGAAATCCAAAATTGCTCCAAATTTTCAAAAAAGAAAAAAAAATCCCATGATTAATCATTATTTTATAATATCCACGCATAGTGTAGGTTAGAAGTCCTGATAATTAAGAGGTGATTTATAAAGATGATATATGATTTTCAAAATGAAAAAAAAGACATTTTTGATCGTACAAGTTTAACATTCAGTCAGTTTTTATATTATAATTTTTGAAAGTGCTGAATCATTCTTATATGTTTATTCCATAAAATACTTTCGATTCGTTCCATAATCGGCCGTAACGAAGCTGTGACTTGGACTTGATTGCCGTCAATTTTGATCATGTAACAATTTCTTATCCGTTGAAATTTAAAAAAAAATAAACAAATAAAAATAAAATAAAATATTTATAAAAATAAAAAGGGAAGGGGACTAGATTCCGACCACCCCTCCCTCCCGGCGACCTCGGGAGGGAGGGAGGGGTGGCGGAAGGGGGGAGCACCCCTCCCCCAATCGGAGCCGCCTTCCTCTCCCTCATTCTATTTTCTTTAATAACTTATTTTATTTTTATTTGTTTTTGTTTTTGTTATTTTATTTTATTTTTCTTTTAAATTTTAAATTTCAACCAATAAGAAATTGCCACGTGATCAAAATTGATAAGGTCAAGTACACATCAACAGTTCTGTTACGGCCGATTATGGAACGCGTAAGATGAGCGGAACTTAATTAAGCAGTAATTAAATTAAAATGGCAAGTCTAGACAAGTTAGAGTACCGATAGGGCGTGCGAGATATAGGCTCGCATGTAACAGAACCCCCGAATTCGAAACCTCGGGTT
Source organism: Punica granatum (assembly GCF_007655135.1). Taxonomy (NCBI): domain Eukaryota; kingdom Viridiplantae; phylum Streptophyta; class Magnoliopsida; order Myrtales; family Lythraceae; genus Punica; species Punica granatum. Next base: position 15,168,599 of record NC_045130.1, read on the forward strand.
TCGCAGACCATATGCCTTAGCAATTAGGTGTACCCCGTACCCCTAGACCCGGGTAACTTGCCGGCCCTCGACTTTCGGGTCGTAAAATGGCAAGTGACGACTCGTTCTCACGTGCGTCCGTCGCGCTTTCCCGGGAAGGTGGACACTCCCAAACTGCGTTGCATAGGCACGCGCACGCGTGTCCCGACGAGATGAAATTTGGGTGCGCACATACAGTATAAAGATATAGACCTGATTCGGTACTTTTAAAACTTATAAAATTAAAATTGACTAAATATTAAATTTATAGGACAAAATATATATTTTCCCTTTATAAAATCACAGGGGCTGCGGCCTCGCTCTGGCCTCAAACCTACCTACTCCTCCTTTCTCACATTTCATTAGGTGAATGAAACACAACACTGACTGCCATTAACACAATATTTCGACAGAGACACGTATAGGAGGGTCTCTATCACATGTAGTGAGTGTATGAATATATAGATCCGGCATTAGCAATATTACAAGATTTGGTCGATCAGATAGTGTCTTAGATCCTGCTGATTAATTTTAATCAGTTGTTATAACATTACTACCCATCACGACAGGGGCGAAACATATCCAACATTAGTATTACACACACATACACACATATATATAGCTAGACACGACATGGCGCGGTTGAACAAATACTACTCGTTCTCTTGCCCCATTGCTTTCATTCGGATCTATATATAATTGTTGGGGAGAGAGTGATTGCATGTCATTTGCCCAAAGACTCCTGCAATCTTCTCATTCATCAACTATTGGTATGCTCAAAAGCTTTCACAACTTTCACCATAAACAATATTATTTCTTTTAAAATTATTATTATCATCATCATCTTTATTATTACTCCCACAAAAAAATGTTGTTTCTTTTAAATTAATATCATCATCATCATCATTAATTTTGTTGTTGTAGTTGTTATTGTTTGGGATAAAAATAGTAATAATATTAATAGGATAAAATAATAGGGACAAGAAATAATAATAATAACTTTCACTAATTTTACCAATTCACCAAATGGGATAATTGCTAGGAAAAAATGTTATAATAAACTAAATGGCATGGACAAGAACAATAATGACAAAATTAATTATTAACCAAATTATGAATTTTTTCTATTTACAAAACTCAAATTCGAAATATCACTTACGGAAAACATGTGCCAAACTACTTGAATCAACTCATGTTGGTTACATCTTTCACTAAATTGGATAATTGCTAGGGAGAAAGACGACGAAGATGATGATGATGATTATTATTATTATTATTATTATTATTATTATATACAAAAAATTTCAGAATTTTTACAAAATGGGTAATTGTTAAGAAGAAAAATAATAATCATAATCGTTATATATATAAAATGTTTTCACAATTTTCACCAAATGGAATAATTGATGATGGGATAATAATAATATATCACAAGCTACATGAGATAAAAGAGTAAATTCTATACTCATAAACTAATTAATATTTTTTGATGATCAAGTTAAGTAATAAAAAATGCTTTTTTCTTGGTAAATAACAGTTCCGCGCTATGTGTGGGTGTAATAGCTAGTATAAATATAATGGCGTTGTTGATCGAATATTAAACACCAATGCAATGATCTTAGAGCACCCGGGAAGACTACTCCGACATGGTGAACTTTAAAGATGAGTAGCAGATCATGCGCGCATTTTAAGGTACAATACGTAACCAAGTACAATGTCTAATTAGGATCACGTGGCCATTTAGGTTTCAAGGAAACTTATTTTGTTTTCTTCCTCCCTCGTGTCCCATTTCGACCCAACTCGAAGTGATCCAGGTGTAAGAGCTTGGGCCCGTGTCGTCATGGTATTCTTGCTCAGATCCCTCACTAGGATTATAGAGAGAAATACATAACATTGCCATTCTTTTCACTATTAACTTAGCTCACGGTTTACCGGGTTATAATATGAATTTATGTATGAAATTATACACCATTGGAAAAAAAAAATTTTAAAAAAAAAGTTTCGGTGCAAATTCAATGCTCTTGACTTGATATTACGAGATTTTGAGTTCAATTACCGGCGAAATTTCTCGTACTTTTTTTTATTTTCCCGCTTTCCCTATGGCCTTCCTGGTAATAGGAAGAAAACAATACAAAAAATAGAAAGAAAATGAAAAACACGGACGCACACTAATGGCATAATTCATCAATTGCCATGCCTTATTTAAGGGGAGAAATTGCAGTTCTCTTTTTATTTCCTCACTTCCCCTATTTATGTAGTGCTAGAACTATGGCCTTCCTTGTAATAAGAAGAAAACAATAAAATAAATAGAAAAAAAAAACACGTGCACCCACTAGATATAAATTACTTATCATGTATTATCAAAAGAATGTATAGCGTAGTAACGTAAACCCTCATCTGGTAATCGAAAGGTTCCAAATTCGATATCGAGTACGACTACTCGTACCCCATTATTAACTATTTGAATTTTATTTGATTACACTAAACCTATATACCTCCCTTGTAATAAATAAATAAATAAATAAAATTACTTGTCATGCCTTATATTATTTGAGGGGGTAAATTGGACAGAAAGTAGAGTATGAACTATGAAGCTTCCTCTTTTCTTTTCTTCTTTTTTTTTTTCCTTTTTTTTCCCTGGTACATTCCTACTTAATGACGTAATATGGAAAATAGATATATTTTCCAAGTGAAGTATGGAAGATTGAGACATACATCTGGAAGATTGAGACATACATCCACGCTTCTGGAGAAGAAGAAGAAGAAGATCCATATCCGCGCTTCTCCAATTTTACGCGTAGGGAAGGGATATCAACTTCGGTCTTCTTCTTCGGTAAAGAGTTCATTTCTTGGACGGGTCTCTGGTATTATTAATTTAATTCCACTCCTCCGAAAGTCCAAATTTCTTTTTTCCCCTTTTTGATGGAGAAAGTCCTAAGGTATTGATTTGTTCATAATCTCGCACAATAATTATTGACGTCCCCGAACCAACTATGAAACTTCTTCCTTCAACATTTATATAGAAATTACCCCGGCAAAAAAAAAAAACAAAATCTATATAGAAATTAACAACAAAATATAAACATTGAATGGCAACCCGTTTTACGAGGAGAATCCCGAAACAGCCGGTTCTGTAATTAATTAGTTTCATTATTCTCTTTTATCCGGAGAATTTTATTCTTTGACTTGAGCGGACTCAAACTAGATCAATCGAAACTCGTTAGTCTTCTGAACACCAGAATATACTCCGAAAAAAATGATTTCATTATTATTTGAGTTATTTATTTACCAGAGTAAACATGCATCACATTTCCCGTTGAGGTACTTTAGAATATTATTATTGTATATAATGAAGTATTTTTCGATGTGTACTCTAGTAATCAGAAGTTCAAAAAGTCACGATTAATCTCATTTGAGTCACGTCGGTCCATTATGAGGTAAAATTCACCCAATATGATTTTTTTTTTCGGTGTGTACCTTGGTATCCAAAAGCCCAATGGGTTCTGACTAATCCAGTCGGGAGATCGAGCATTAAAGGTTATTCTCCCTCCCAACAAGTGCGCTTCCCGGGGTTCGAACATGTATTCTCCTCCTTACAGAGGTGAGTTGCTTACTACTCAACCAACACTTTTGTAGGTACCCAATATGAATTTTTTCTATTCACAATACTTGAACTTAAGACCTTACTTAAAAAGAAATAAGCGCCAAACCGTTTGAATCAATTCTTGTTGGTTATAACAAAGTATTTTCAGTCTACAATATAGAGACCATAAGGTAGTGTAATCCCAAAAAAAATTGTATTTTTTTAATAAGGTAGACCCATGAGCATAATTCATTAGAAAGCTTAATAGAAGGAAATATTAGTTTCACGGATGATAATCGAATTTGAAATCTTTTAATTTTTAAGTAAGAGCGTGTATCACTGCATTATATCATTTTTTCCGAAAAAAAATTGAGTTTGCATGTTGTCGATAGATTATATTGATCTGGTCCATTTTTAATTTGCGTCTGACCTTTGAGGCTCGCATAGTCGCAGAAAATAATAAACTTTCATATAAGCATATATAGTTTTGTGGAAATGATGCTTAACGTGCTCGAATATAATTATGTATATATGTATGTATATAAGTATATGATGTTGGATTTGAAACCCTCGTCATTCGTCAACTGGTCCCATAATGAATCCCAAACTAAGACCACAAATTTATACCACGCCATTGTCAATTTTTAGGTAGCTTTGTCAGCAGCCATTGATTCATCGACTATGTTGCCTAAAAACTACTAGCCGGAGTACCTATTAAGTCAGTCCCGATAAGAATCAATCAAACCTCGGATTTATTGAATATGCGCACCGCAAACTGGGTGACCGAAAATAGTAATTTCCACTTGACGTATAATTGATGAGGGTGGCCTTCCTTTTCGTTTGCACCGCAAAAATGGGATTCTCTTTGTTGCATCATGCATGTGCTCTCATGCTGAAGACAAATACTTAAAAGCGTAAAGATATTTGCTTTGACATAAAGATTAATGTACGTAATTCCACCATAGTTGTCTTTTTTTCCGGACTATAAATATGAATCTATTTCACCCAAAAGAAATTAAAAGAATATAATTTTACAAAGTGAAAACATAAGATCCTATTTATTTTATCCCTCCCTCCCTCGTATGCTGGAAATTAATTATTGATTAATTAAGTATCTGAATTTTGTGGGAATAAGAATAATCATATCAAAACATCTTCCTATTTTACTATAGTCATTATTGCGAAGCAACTCGAATCAATAATATAATTGACAATTTGAAGAATAATTGAGAGAGAATTATGTATTCGACGTCATAGCTAGAATATAATGAGAGGCTCCAATTTATAGGATGGAGCTCGAAGATAAAATAGAAAGTATATCAATTGACTCAATCAAAATTCTATCTAAAATATACAGGAAATCAACCTAAATATAACGTGAAACGCATGTATCACTAACAAAAGTAATACTCAAGAAAATCAGAAGTATTACAAAGCCGAATTCATTTTGCTTAATCTTCTTATTCAACTTTTCTTGTAAGTTTTGTCAATATTGAAAATATAAAAGATGCTTTCTCTCACTATCTTTCACGAGATATATCTAATAATCACACTCTTCGATCAATATATGGGAGCTGATGTATACTTCTTAAAATATATATATATATATATAAGTGAAGGAAATGAACGTATTCGATCCATGCATAAATCAAGAAATCGGAACTGTTTTTTATCATTAAACTAACCCCATAATTAGTTGAAAATTACTCAGCTAAATTGAATCGACCTCATGAGAACTCTTGTAATTAAATACATGGATATCATTTAGGGTCCCATCTACGCACTGCTCCAACATGTTTCTCACAATACCCAAATTGAATGGTATTTCAATCCCCACAAGAAAAAATATATATAGCCGAGTAAAGACAAGCTGGAATTAGTTGGATTAAAATAAGTAGGGAAAAAAAACGGGGGGAATTTCTTCCTCATGGGTACCTTTCGAAGAACGGGAAGAAAAGCAAAAGCCGTGTAGGGTATGATCTTTTTCTTTTTTGGAAATTAATATTATTGAATATATATTATCATTATGTTCACGGGTTGAATTGTGTCAGCATCTTACGTCTCGGGGGTGACGTCACTCAAGCTACGGCTGGTAAGCCTGGTATGACCAAAAGAGAAAATATAAATTATAAAATAAAAAATGTAGGCCCAAAAAAAAATTATAGAATATAAAATACAAACCACGAAGTAGGAAAACAAATTAAGAAAACATTCATATTGAGTCTTTTACCGTATCTGAGATGCTTTTACCGTAAGACAAACGCTTGCCTCGATTATTTGATATCTGAAAATTCAATGAGTTCCGACTAATTTAAATAAAAATTAAGTCGGTGAACTAAAAAGTAAAACTCTCATAATCTTTATTTATTTATTTATTTATTTTGTGTGAAACATTATCGTGGATTTTTTTATTTGTAAAATTCAAATTTAAGATCTTATTTAATAATCGAATTACCTAAACCAACCCACGTTAGTTGCAGTGGAGAGCCTTAAGGTACCATATCCATCGAGTATGATAAAATTTTCATGTTGATAAAATACGTATTATAAATAGTCAGTATTTTCAAATTCTTCCGAAACAGTCTCTTCGCCTTTAAAGCACAACCAGTATAAAAATATATGTGTATATACCAATGTGGATCGGTTCAAGCTGTTAAGCGCTTGTTTCGTTTAAGCAAGGTCTCGGATTTGAGTTCTTGTGAATGCGAAAAATTCATGCTCGGAAATTTTACTCTTGAGCGGGTCAACCCGACTTGACTGAATTAGTCGAAACCTAATTGGGTTTTCGGAATATTTTGCTAACTTGGTATGTCCAGGATTCGCCCAACTAATTCCCCGGAGCTCTGTGAACTTTCAGCGACGCATAGAACGGGTAATTACACCAAAGGCTTTCCAGTGGTCCCATGGGGATTCGAACCCGGGATCGGGTGCAAGTTTAGGCACACTTTAATCACTAGACCAAATCTCTTGGAATTAAATGTATATATATATACACACACATATGTCACTTCAATCACCAAACTCTTGGGCTCACGCTTGACCTTGACACTACAAAAGTCATTGGGAGCCCGATAATGGGAGAGGCTGCGATCGATCTGGATCTTGATGTATACTACAAGGATGAGGCCGGTTCTGCGGACAATATTGCGGAGGCTCCCCTACACATCGTCATGGCCATGGACGATTACGGGGCAGAACTGAAGGGGGAGGAGGACCCGGTCTCACATGACGTTTCAGCAGGTAACAAGGCCCAGGCTGAACCATGGGATGCGCGGCTTCCATTGACGGAGTCGAGGAAGGGAAACGCGATGAAGGCCGTTTTTCATGTGGTATGCTCAGGGATCGGGGTTCAGACTCTATTGCTCCCCGTTGCCTTAGCGACTCTCGGATGGTATTTTCCTGATCATCATCATATTCTAAAGTATCATCTTTCTGCCCCTTTTTTTTTTATTCTGGATATGCATCATGGTAATTGGAAATTCAATGGAATCGATTAATTTAGGTCAACCGAATCAGTATACTGAAAAATAAACTCTCACCGCGTTAATTTTCCCTGTTTCTCTTTTTTTTTCCTTTTAATATAAAAATGTTGTTGTAAATAATAAAGAAACACAGCACTCCATTATCTAATCCAAATATGGATATCCAATAATCGTATTTTTGCAAAAAGAAATCACGAGAAGTATGGATTTGCATTTCTTTGGGACGATTATGAAGCCTCTCCTTTCCCTCATCAGCTATAGTATAAAGAGACTCAAGTCTCATGTGAGTCTTAGTAAAAAGATAGGGGTAGGAGAAATAAAAGAATATACAGCAAATCCTATTTATCATAATCGAACTCAAACTTTTCAGAAAAGAACACGAAAAATTCTGTAAATTTCGACCAAGAGTGCAAGAATGGAAATGTTCTTTTATTTTTCTTCTCGTTTGAATGCTTTGAGCCGTACCTTTTTTAGGGATCTCTCAAAGCCAAAATACACAAGAAAATATCGGGTAGGTATGTAATGTCCTCTTTGTCTACGGAGATGACGTTCAATGTCATTGTCCACGAAGATTAGTGATCGTTTACAGACTTCTCTTACCATAAGTCGAAATAACTCGGTCGAAATGATAAGAATGAAAAGAATTGTAGCTTTTTTCTTTTTTCCTCAGGTTGGGAACATGTCGATGCAAGTTATTTTCAGAGTATTTTCAGTCAGATCAGCTACGACTAATCAATAGTCAGGTCAATATTCACATACTAAAACATTATATGATTGTCTTCTGTTATTTTCTAAAACGTGATTTGAAGTTGTTAATTAAATACATGTTGTGGTTAATTAATCCATAAAATCTTTGCAACACATTATGATAATCGATTGTGTCTGAAAACATCAAAACCTATCTCTCTGTGTTGACTAAAAAAAAAAACTTAAAAATCAACCATTCACATTTTAAGGTTGGTTCGTCCCAGCATGAAATGTTTACTGTGTATGATTATAAAAGGGAAAAAAAAATTAATGGAACGCTTGGAATGGGCAAAAGAAGTAATAAATAAATACATGTTTAATTTGATCACCGAAAAAAAAGTTGCATATTTAATATTCCAGGCGAAATAATTAATAAAATCTCATGCTGTTGATCGAAAAGGATATCAACGTTGGTCCCCACTTTTATTTGTAATATTCGCACCTAAAGAAGACAGTGTACCCCGGCTCTTCCCACCTAAAATTATATATTTCCTTTTGGTGCCCTTGTCATCACCATGATAGCGGTTGGTGTCGTCATCATCGCAGTCATGCCACTACAGAAAGATCACATAATGAGGGAACGTGATTTGAGTACTGGCGAATTAATAATTCTACGCAAAATATGCGTGATGATATATTAAATTTATTATTAGTCGGGCATTGTTGTTTATTGATGATAAGCATTATCATTTTGTAACTATTTGATTATATTTTTCAAGCTTAAGATTCATTAATTAGTATTAATATATTGGTTAATCAAATTTGCTGCAGGACATGGGGAATCTTGATTTTGACCGCAGCATTTGCTTGGCAGCTCTACACCATATGGATCCTCGTTCATCTCCATGAATCGCCCTCCGGGATCCGCTACAGCAGATACCTCCAGCTCACTATTCATGCCTTTGGTTCGTTCTCCATACTCGTCGATAGTCGAGTAATCCTACACTCCCAGTCTATGATATTTCACCGAACCATTTGGAATCATGAGCACCCTCTTGATTATTATGCGTGAATTCAACTTTGAGTTAAATGAATGAAATGATTTGATTGCAGGACCAAAGCTGGGGAAATTGCTAGGGATCTTCCCTGTGATGTACCTATCGGGGGGCACGTGCGTGATGCTGATCATCACGGGAGGTGGGGCCATGCGGACGTTGTTTAGGATCATCGCCTGCGGAGATGCTGCCACGTGTCATGCCGTGTCACTCACCGGAGCCGAGTGGTTCCTGGTCTTCACCTGCATAGCCATCGCCGTAGCTCAGCTCCCCAACCTGAATTCCATAGCCGGAGTCTCACTTATAGGGGCCATCACCGGTGTGGCGTACTGCACCATCATCTGGGTTTTAGCCGTGCAAGAGGGCCACGCAGGCAGCTTGTCCCACGAGCCGCTGGTGCTGGCCGCGGGGAAGTCCGGTTGGGCAAGAGCCGGCGATGCTCTGAATGCTGTTGGGATCATTGCTCTAGCATTCCGAGGCCATAATCTCATTCTCGAGATACAGGTGAGACTTCTCGTCATCACGTAGCTAAATGGTCTCATAAGTCCATTACGATTGACAGTCTGGCCTAGGCAACTCATTCACCAGCAAGATTCAAGGCTGATGCTAGGTTTAATCCAGTCCAAACATTCTCGAAACAAAGCTAACTCACAAATATTATAAACATACAAGTCATATTATCGCATCGTGTCAGATATTGCCACATATAAAGCAGACGCCAATATAGCTGGCAATATTTGATCAAATTTCTTTTTATGTGAACCGTGTGACATGAGTAAGATATCACGAGAATGAAGATTGATGTCATCCAACTGTTTTCGGACTTCTGATGTTGGTTTTTCATGTGGCAGGGGACACTACCTTCGAGCCCAAAAGAGCCATCCAAAGGGCCGATGTGGAAGGCAGTGATGATATCTTATTCACTAATCTCCCTCTGTTTTTATCCTCTTGCAATTGCCGGCTTTTGGGCTTCTGGCAACAACGTAATCGTGAGTACTCGTCAATTCCGATCTCAATTTCTAAGATAAAATATAAACATCCAAAACTTACCCAATTAGCGGACCAACTTTTCTCACGTCGGAATTTCAGTGACACAATCTAATCTCAGGTTTAAAAGTTCATTTCTTAGATGACAATAACGGGATACGAACAGCTACCTAATATCAATTTCATTCCTTTCCGGATTTCAGATACCGAGTGGAGGAATGTTGAGAGCAATATCAAACTCGGATAGGCAGCACGTGTCCAAGTTCCTCTTGGGCCTTATCCTCGTCCTGGTAATACTTAACAGCCTGTGTGTGTTCCAGATCTACGCAATGCCTGTGTTCGACAACTTTGAGATTCGCTACACCAGCATCACGGGCAAACGCTGGTGCAACCTCTCAGCGCGCACATGCCTCCGCCTTTTGTTTGGCCTGCTCGCATACCTCATCTCCGTTGCCTTCCCATTTCTCGGGAGCCTTGCACCCCTGATCGGGGGCCTGACCTCACCGTTGACTTTTGCATACCCATGCCTCATGTGGGTGAGGATCAGGAAGCCCCAGAGGGCAAGCGCTACGTGGTGGTTCAACTCCGTCATTGGTTGCCTCGGGTTGATCCTCTCGGCATTTTTGGTGGCCGCAGCGCTATGGAATCTGATCGATAAAGGCCTTGATGCTAACTTCTTCAAGCCCTAACAAGAAGAACCAAATTCAGAGAAGTAAGATAGCATAGCTTTAAAGTGATTACAATGTACATCAAGAAGAAATAACTAATCAAAAACAAGAGTTTTGTCGATACAAGCAGGTGAAGAATTGAAGAGGCTGATATCTGGAAGATACAGCGACTTGATCCAAAAAAACACTCTCGATAAAAGATCTCTATGGTAATACGGTAACATATCGAGTGTAATCCAATCAATTGCACATCTTAAAAGGAGTTGCCCAGAAGATAAATATATTTATTGACTATGTCGAGTTTCAGCAGTAGTTAACTTACCTAATGAACACCAACAGCAATGACTTTTTGGGTCTAGCCTATCTCGTGCAGTAACTCCAAGCAAATCCGAGCTGATCACCTGATTCTATTCAAATCCTGATTGTAGTGTTAAGAACAATGATAACATGAGAACAAAGAGATCCAAATAGCAAGCCATATTCACTTTACTTCATCAGGAGAGTTTCTATTGCGAGTTCGTTCTGACAAAATTTGCGGGGATTAGAGAACTTACACCCACTTCTCAGAGAAGAAAAAAAGGGAATCAAATAAAAAGAAGAGACGAGATGAAAGATCACTGTTTTCACATGTGTATATACATGTCAAACCTATAGCTCAAGACAGAACAGATTATCTCAGAAGAGCAGATCTCAGCTTTTCGACTTCTGCAAGCAGGGAAGCATTTCCTTCACAGGCGTCTGCGACTACGCGGAATCTCTGCTCGGTGGCAGCATCACTAACAGGCAATGCAACATCCTCTTGCTCCACCATTGAGTTTGGAGGGGGTCTGTTGTATTGTATAAGATCCAACATGAAACCCTACAGTAAAAAGTAAAACCAATATCACTCGGATGAGTCCTTACCATAGGTTTCGTTACAAGACAGGAGAAACGCTGAAAGCGATCAAGAGATCCGACTTGTTCAACTGGCTCCTCAGAAAAAATTGCATACCTCATGTTGATGCTTCCTGGAGTAATCTCGAAGAAGGGACTTCACTAATTTGTTTCGCAGCAAAACTTTGTCTGTCGAGTAATTGAGGAAAAGGAAGGATGACGTGTGGTGCAAGAACAGTGTGAATGCTAATGATCTTCTTGTAGCGGCCCTATCAAGTGCACCAGATGTCCATGACTTCACGTATGCCTCCAGAATTTCTTCATTGTCCTGAACAATGATGAAAAAGTAAGGAAGAATGAAAACTTCTGACATTATGAGGAACAGTTCATAGTGATTGCAGAGGCAAATATTTTTCCAACTTGAACTAAGAATTTTGAACCTCTCAACTCCATGAGACAGATTTAACCAGATATAACTATTGTTTTTCAATGACCGATGCCTGAATGGTTTGAAGTCCGTTGTGGTTGTAATAACTATGGTTTCGATTGGCTTCCATGAGCAAAATTGTAATAGACCAATTAAACATGCAGAAACAGATACTAATTCTGTTTTGATACATTCACATATCACAAATTACAAAATGGTTGCTCTGCTTTCACAATATTTAGGAATATATTTGCAGAGGCAGTTCTAGGAATGAATAGTAAAATAGGTTTCTTCTTTTTCCCATTCTTACTCTTATTGCTCTGATATAGGAATAGCTCCATTAATTCAACTAGCTAGTTCAAACAAGTCAAGCCAGTGTTTGACATACCTCAGCAGGTTCAAGATAGCCTTCAGGCGCAGCTAAACTTTTCTCCAGAGGAGGCAGAAGTTCGAAAACCCGAGCAGTAGATAGAGCATTCCATGCAGCCAGTCGTACAGAAGCTTCAACATGACAATGGAGATAAAGTGCGACTTGACGGCCATAGAGTAAATCACCATATGATACCGCACCAAACTGCTCCACAATAGTCTCAATAAATGTTGGATAACTATCATGTATTTCTAACTGGAACCTCAAAGAGAACCCCCGATCATTTTTCTTTTCCATCTCAACACCACTTCCACTGCACCTTGCTTGGTCAAGAAGTTGCCCAAACAGATCCTGTAGAGCTTCATAAAGGACCCGACTCTTCTCGTCTTCAAGCACGTCCATCCCAGTCAGTAAGATCATGGACAAGGAATGGAATTTCCACACTAGTGGCACATTTGTCACAACTGAGGAGATATTTATTAATTGTGTGTGTGACATTGCTTCAATGCCAAGAATAAAGAGCAGTCCTGCTTTAGCAACTTCGCATAAATCAGCAGGTTCCTGGACAAGATCCACTACACTCGAACTCTTCCGTTCGCCACCGAGTTTAGCAAAATCTATCGTTGAGATTGGACTGAGAAACCAGTGGACTGGAAGAGGCAGTCTCTGATAGGCCCACTCCATCATCAAAGAATCATAGTCACAATTATCGGCATTCTCATTTAATTCCAAGTCCTCATGTATGGTTTCGAGAGAAGTATTGATTTCATGAGCTTTAACAACAGAGGCTTTACTTCCACCTGCACCTCTGCCCTTCTTCTTTGCCCGCAACCATCGGTTTCTAAAGTGGGAAGATAATAGATTACTGGCCTGCAGTAAGTCCTCTTCTCTGTATTCCCCCAGCACGAGCTTATTTGATCTGTTAAGGCCAGCAAACTGCTGGATACAGATAGACAGGTACCCAAGTACAGGTACTTGAAGCAGAAAATCCAATGCCTTCTCCACAATAGCCTTGTCTGTTGGACCAAAGACCAAACACGATCCCAAGGCAGCATTTATTCTTTGAGAAACAAGAGCTTGGTCTTCATCCAAGGCTACATCAGTAATTTTGAGCAAGTAAATGAGAAAAGCTGCATCCTTTTGTGCCAATAGAACATTAATTGACCAAAATCCTCCACCAGAAGCACCCCAACCCACTCCAACTCCTGGAGCAGGACCCCCTCTCCCAATCGTCTCAATTGACTGGAGATATTGCCACTCTGAAGTGACCAAGTTCAGAAATATATCTAGTGAGCTTCTTATTTCACGTATACACCCCTTGAGGATTCCCTTCTCAAGAATTTGCCCTTCTCTCGAAGGATCCAGGCCCTCAGTTAGAGAAGTAGGCACCCCAGCCTTGGCTAGACAGATCAATCGGTCGAGGATCTCTGCCACCCTAATTAACCCATTAAGACAACAAACAGAAGCTAAGGAGGTCACCGAATTGCTTAGCCTCAAATAGCATAGTCCCTCAATGAATGACCCACCTTGAGTTTGATCCGCTTCATTATTAACAGAATCATCAGAAGATAAAGAGCCCAAAAAGCCATTCTTTAAAAGCTCTAGACCAATTCTGGGAACAAAATCAGGCAGCCATGCAAGTCGGGCCCCACCATTGGATGTGTTTTTGGGACCCAATTTCTCGAGAATAGCAGAGAGCATTTGCATGACAGCAGAATAAACCCACAACAAAGAAGCAGACATGGATTTATCTTGTAAAGTCAAGTCTTTCTTGCTTCCGTCTCCAAGCTCAAAGAGTTCAGACAATTGTACATCACTCTTCAATGTTAACCACTTCAGCCCCAGGTCTACCATGGGACCCACATAACTCCACGACCACGTTTCAGAGTTACTGTCACCACCATTACCTTGCAACGTTGGATCTTTTTCATGCATTTGCAAACGAAACTCTGGAAGTCTGCTTGCTAAAGCCCCGAGAACAAGGTAAGCCTCCTTAGAGACCGAAGCAAATTCTTGCAAAGTTTGCACTTCCAAAAGTTTATCTATTGAAGGAGGATACAGCCACAAGCAAATGGAAGGGAATATATCTGTGAAATTAGACAAACAAAAGCCATATCTTATGCAGACCTTCCACAGACGTAACTGCTCAACCATCAGGGCTGCGGAAAGTCTGCAGCTCTCTTTTCCGGACTTTATCCATTGGTCTAGGGACCGAGCAGATTGATAAAGATGCTTAGTCATCATTATGAAGGTTCCATTATTGATGAACTCTATGCAAGCTCTCCTGTCAGATTTCGCCAACACCTGTAATAGCAAGATGTCATTATCTTATAAGAAGATTAGGTAGATCTGAAAGAGAGTTTTGAGATAAGACCCATTTATTTACCTTCAGAAGAGTTACAGATCTAATTTTAGATTGATTTATTTCCATGTTGCTCGTTGCATTGAATCTATTGACGACAGTTGGAACAAGCCTTGGGCACTCTATGATAGCATTTGCACCTATTGGAGAGTGCCTTGCTATCGCAACGAGTATAGATATCAGGCGTTCTTCCAAAAGTGATGTGGGGTCCATCTGAAACAATCGTACAAACATGAAAATTCTTTTCCTTTTCTCAATGAAGTGGAAGGATTATGTAACACTCTTAAACAAGTTTGGGAATGGTTTAAGGCATTCCCGGAAAACATAGCTACTCAAGCTTACCTCCAAAAGATAGCGAATTCTCGGTAGTATGCCCATCCTAATGAGACCTGCTGTGAAATCTTGTCCAGCAACAACCACATCATCTTGAATCGTATGTTTTCCTTCAGTGTCCTCATCAGAGGTTTCTCCAAATGGAAGAAGATTAGAAGATTTAGCGCTGTATTTCCAGAACCCAGCATGGAGGAAGCCAACATCAATCTCTGGTTTACTCCGAAATACAGGAGCAGTATATACATCCATCCCATGCACATCTATATTCTGTAGGCAAAAGATGTTGAACTCAAAATAAGATTGATGACCAGACTAAAGAGGCTTAAGAAAAAAAGAACTCTACAGATTGAAAGTTTACCTCCAAGTTGTCAAAGAAATGCTCATTTAAATCAAAGCTGAGGATGCACTGGATGACTTTGGCACATGCTAAAACTACAGAGTTGTGATTATCATCCAACGCCATCCTGCAAAGTACAGACAAACAATTATTATTAGCTCTCTCATATTTTAGCAAAAGCAATACTTACTGAGACAAGAAGGTGAAAATAAAAATGTAAATAGCTGTAATATGACACTATTCGAGTTTTCTTTCCAAGATGACTGTTTTTTCAACAGAAGGATACCGACCAATTGATCAAAGACGTGCAAGTCAAGGGAGAAAAATTGCCAGTTGCTGTCATGCATATGTCTAAATGAGTCTGCTGCTAAAAAGTACTGGCAGGCATATGAGTGGAAAAAGATATGGAATGCAAGTCACCTCAATGATAAAACAAGCTCAGGTTCTGGCCCAAGTGCAAATGCCCAAACAGCTTTCCAATCAACGGAATGGTCATTGCTTTGGGTAACTTTTGCTAGATTAAGACCTGGTTGATCCTGGGCAACATTGTTTATTGCTTTATCAAGAACTGACGCAAGAAGGTGAAGCGCCAAGGACCGTTGTCCCGGAACCTGAAGCAACAGAGACAGACATAACCCTTTACAAAAATGAAGCAAAAAGTCGTGCAATATGCAAACAACAATAAAATTAAAATTTAACCTCTTTCTTCTTATCTGTCAGGCAGATTGACCACAAATATAGTTTGTTTGTTTGATAAGAAAATTAGTAATGAGGAACATATGGTCAATTTCTAGTGTTTCATATAGTGACTTAAACACAGCCAACAGAAGACAAACATGTGATCAACAAGCATTAGACATATATCTCCAAAACGGTCGAACCCTTCTCTCTCTCTCTCTCTCTCTCTCTCTCTCTATATATATATATATATACACACACACATACATATTATATAGTGTAATAAGTTCCAGCCAAAAAATTACATTTCACTGATAATAAATTTCACCAGAAAGTATTACAAATTAAAGAATGATTATTATGAAATTAAACACCTTCCTTTAGCAGTATTGAGAATGAAATTTCTTATGAGCCTACAGCACCACATTGAACCCAATGAAGAGAACAGGAAAAGACCTCAGCATGCAATTAATACAAATGGATAAATTATGCATTAAATGAAAACTGACCACACTTCTTGAGAGCGCCACTGCTTCTTTGATTGTATAACCTGCTGCCCCAGGGTCTCCTTCAGTTCGTAAGAAGTCCCGTCCAGCAACATTGTCTGCACTCTGCCTATTCTGAGCAGAAGTAGAGTCTGTAAAAAGAAACAAGAGGATCCATCAGCAGCATGCAGGCTATCAAAGAAAAAATTCATTTCAACCAGCTCTTTACGTAATCGATAGAAATGTGCGAACTATTTTGGAAAAAAAAAATGTAGCTTACTTGTTTCAGGTACTGGACTAGTATCAATGTTGACAACATTCCCATCCAACGAAAATCTCAAGTTCCTTACACCCTCAACTTTCTTACTCCAAGCATTCCACAAATTGCTTCCAATGGGTCCCTTGTTCTCAGCAGCAGTAATGCCCTGGGAACTGTGATTAGGCTTTGTGCTAGTAGATGTCAGAAAATGAGAGTCAGCACTCTCCAAATGGGAAGAAACTTCAATGTTAGACTCAGTATCAACTGGTGGACTTCCCAGCTTACTGCTTGAAGCCAAACCTGCACTATTTAGATTGTTCTTCTTCTTCAATTTCTCAAGGCCCCGCCTCTTTAATGCCTCCAATAATGCTGGATCCAATTTATCTATGATCTCAGCCTGAGCTTCAGCAATTTCATCAGATGACATACCATGCAATCGAGCCACATTCTCCGCATCAATCTGGCTCTCAAGGGACATATTGCTCTGGCCATTTCTGGCATCATCAACCGCCATTCCATCGGCATCAATCTGTTTGTCATCAACTATCACAGGCTCTGAATCTCTTCTAAAGCATTTGTCAGTCTTCAGATTAGTTCCCTGATCCGCATTATCTAATTTCATATTGACGACCGATGTTCCAACTTCAGAACCCAAATCATTATTACTTGTCTTGCTAGTACCACTCAGAGGCTCAAGAGACGTTGAATCTTGTCGGGCATTTCTCTTATCTGCAGCATTAATATCTTCTCTATTATTTGTTCTCACTCTGGCTTCAGCATGAGAAGACTCTTTGATTCTCTTAGCGTCCGAGGAATCATTAAATGAAACAAGTTCTCTCCAGTTGGTTAAAGCCATGCCCTTCCTCTCCTTTCTCTGCACTGGACCAGCAAAAGCTGCCATTCTATCAGCAGCCGCAAGCATCTTTTTATCTTCTTCATCCTCATCGCTATCATCACCATCATCATCAATCCTTCGAGCCACAGTCGGACCCCAGTGCTGCCACATTACAATTCAAACATCAGTTCCCAGAAATCACATAGCTAAAGAACCACAGAACAACAAAATAAACAGCAAGCGAGAGTGATTCTAAGCACAAAGCCATAGTCTTTGTCTTTGACAAATTGAATCTACTGCAAATTCAACATGCTTCCAGAGTCTTACATCTAGCTTAGACCAAGTTCCCTCTGTTCTATCATGAAAAGCTGAAAAACCGATGAGGGCCACAACCAATCGACCATCATCACCAAATGCTGACACTCTTAATTCCAAAGCTCATCCATATAACGAACAGAGGATAAAACCGCATACTCATGTGAGTTCATATACTAATGCACTGAAAATTGCTATGCAAATACTCAGCACACACGAACCCAGCTAGGGAGAAAGGGAAAAAAAACTGCCAGCTGCCGGAGAGGAAATTGAAGCTTAGCAGCTCCGGGCTACATCTTTGAGGCAGAATAAAGCAGAGGAGCTCACAGGACCGTGAGACCGGTGACGGGCGACCGGGAAGGGAAGGACGCTGGGCTTCGGCGCCGAAATTGGGGCAAATGGCTTGCTCTTAGGGTCATCAGAGACGCCCTTCTCGATTATGCTCCCGATTAACCTTGAGGCATCGTCTTCGTTGATTTGGAGCTTACTGTTGGCGATTATCTTGTGCAGGGTTTGTGGTTTAGGAGTTTTGGTTCCGTTTCTCTTGGGATTCCTCTCCATGGCCGGCTCTCTGGTCTACTTCGGTCTCCGTCGAGCGAAGAGGGGCGGAGGTGAACTGTGGAAAAACGAAAAGAACGCAGGCAAAAATAGGTTTTCAGGACTTATATTCATGGTTTTACAGTTTTCTTAAATATATGTCCTGCTTTAAAAATTATTCAAAAACATCTATAATTTATATCTTATTTCAAATCTATTGTGCAGTCAATTTATCCTTCAAAAAAACATAAGTGGACTCTAAATTTATCTTGTAGTTTTAATTTTTTCTCAAATATATCTTATAGTTTTAATTTTTTTATTTATATTTCACGTCAACAACACCGTTAAATGTTAAAGGAAAAATTAACGTCATGATAGATTTTGAACCAAATATAAACCATGAATCTTTCTGGATAATTTTTAAATCATGTGATAAATTTGAGAAAACAATGATATTATAGAATATTTACCGTCATAACCCAAATTTTTTTTTTTTATTATTATTATTATTATTCATCATCATCATCTAATCTATCCATCTTCTAATCTAATCTAATTTAAAGAAGGCTGGTTTGGTTTTAAGATTAAAATTTTACTCTACCTAACTCAACTCTATTCTTCAACAAATTCAACATTACAATCATTATTGTTTTGTCTTTTTCTTTCTTTTAATAATAATATATCACTCATATTTTTTCTAATCAATTTTAATAATAAATCACATATATACTTTACATATATATATATACATATATATATATATTATCACGCATCCATATATTTTTCAACATTTGTAATAATTATTTTTTCTTTTTTTATTCCTCAAAATTGAATTGAGTTAAAATCTCAACTCAAAAACCAAACACACTAATATTGCGTTTGGTTTCAAAGTATGATTTTAAAATCAGATTTTGATTTTAAAAAAGAGTGGTATAAATGGTTATGTATGGGGCTCACCCTTTAACTTTGTATGAGTTATTTTGTTTTGTTGTGGAAAAAAGAGTGGTATAAATGGGGCTCACCCTTTGATTTTGTATGAGTTATTTTGTTTTGTTGTAGGTAGAATTAAGTTAAAATGTGATTTTAAAATTACACTTTGAAACCAAACAAGCTGTGAAGATTTAAAGAATTCTAAAGAAATTATGTTGCGTTTGGTTTCAAAGTAGGATTTTAAAATCAGATTTTGATTTTGAAAAATAGTGATATAAATGAGATCCATCATTTGACTTTGTATGAGTTTTTTTTTGTTGTAAAAAAAGTGGTATAAATGGGGCCCACTCTTTGACTTTGTATGAGTTATTTTGTTTTGTTGTGGGTAGAATTATGTTAAAGTAGTGATTTTAAAATCACATTTATAAACTAAACAAGTCATAAAACAGGTCCTTTTCAGAAAACATGAGACAAGTGGGGAATTAAAACAGGTTCCTTCCGAGAACAATGAGGCGAGTGGAGATGCTTTATTCACTTGCACCCTCCACTTTTTTGAATTTTTTTTATAATTTCTAAAAAAAATTCAAATTTTTTATGTTTTCTCTTAATTACAAATTCTTTCTTTTTAAATTTTTTTCTTTCCTGTTATTCGTTTTCGTTTATTTTTTATTATATTTTTAATAAATTAATTTTACTTATAATATATTCTATTCAACTTTCAATAAATAAATAAACGAAAATAGTAAGTACATTTACATTACTGTTTCGTTTTATTAGGTAAATAAATTTCTTAACGATAAAGTAAATAATAATATTATAAAATAATACAATAATAAATACGTTGCTTAACGAGGAAGTAAATAATAATATTATGAACTAATATATTATATATATGTCTACTTAACGATGAAGTAAATAATATATTAATATGCATATTTATTTTTCTATAAGTTTTGGAACAAATTATTCTTTATGAATTTTGTCATAAAATTAATTAATAGCATAATCAATCAAGCGAGTGATTTTCTCACACACTATGGATCTCATTCTATCCCTCCATGACAAGTGTTCGGATATATTATAACATAGTATTTTTAGGGCTTTAGGGTTTTAGGTAGTATGGGTGCTACAGATTCTATACTACCCATACTTTCATTTTTTTTTATTTCACTGGATAAAATAGTAAACTTTAATTGATTTTGTTACATTTACTTAGTTGAAAGTTAAGTAATATATAAATTTTAAATTATTTTACACAAATGTGTTTTGTTTTTTTACTTACCAAACACATATTAAATCTGACATTATTCAAAGAGAATGATTATCAACTTCATTAATTGAGCTATTTCAGGCTATACCGGGGAGAGTACGATTTGAATTTTGTATTCGCGAGACTGTGATTCGTTTTCGTTTATTTATTAATATATTTTAAGTATAATATATATTATATTCGACTTTCGATAAATGAACAAATGAAATAAATAAATGTGTTCACATTAGACTACAATTACATTTTCTTTTATCTGTTAGTATATTTTAATAAATTTATCTTACTTATAATATATTACATTCGTCTTTCGATGAATAAAGGAAGAAATAAATGCGTCGCATTGCTATTTCGTTTTATTATGAAAATTATAATTTTTAATTTAAAAATATATTTTAATAATTTTCGTCTAAATTTTTATATAAAAATATATACATTATTTAACGAGGAAGTAAATAATAAAATATAAAATAATATAACAATATATGTGTTTACTTAATTGTGAAGTAAATAATATTAATATATACGTTCATATTTCTCAAAATCTTACCGTATTAAATAATATATTATATTCTGCTTTCGATGAATAAAGAAAGGAATAAATAAATGCATTCACATTGATATTTCTTTTTATTACGCAAATATTTTTTTATTTTAAAATATATAATTAATAATTTCCCCTAAATTTTTATCAAAAAATATATTACTTAACAAGAAAGTAAATAATAAAATGTAAAATATTATATAATAATATATGTGTTTATTTAATTGTGAAGTAAACAATATTAATACATAAGTTCCTTTTTTTCTCAATATGTTGCGAATAAAATAATAAAATTGAATTAATTTCGTTGCATTTAGTTAGTTTATAATTAAGTAATGTATAGATTTTAAATTACAAAGTGGAATAGAATATATAATATTTTAAAAAAATTTATCTACAAAATGGACCGTCTTCTATGAATTGGAACTTTAAATTATATCCGAATTGGATATGTATTTTTTCTTAACAAAATATAGATGTCAATATGCATGAAGTTACTATCATGCAACCAATTTTATATTGATATGTGGGCAGCCCAATATTTTTTTAACATATATCATCTTTATTATTTTATACCTCTATATACAGGTCTCACAACCACATATTTTTCATTCTTTCATGTTTTGTTGTTGAGAAAATCTTTTCTTTATCGATTCTCAACTATTTTTTCTTGACAACACAATTTTCTCTCACAAGTCATAAACAATAGTGTTCCTTCTTTAAGGAAAAAAAAATCTCTACGAGTTTGGAACAAACTATGATTGTATATAGAAAGAAAGTCATACAATTCAAAGAACTATTACGTTATGTTAACATTAAATGAGTAAAGTAAATATTTCTTCCTTTTTTAAATATAAGATGTAATCACTATTTCAATGAATATATATCAATTATATGAATTTCTATATGAACTTTGATAACTTACCATTACTTAATAATAACTAAAAAATATCATTCATATTTATATTTTACAATCTATAATTAGCGAGAATTGGTGACTGTGCGTCTGTGCGTAGCACGGGTCATCTCCCAAGTTTTAACAATATGATATACTCCTACTTGGTGAATAACAAAATTTTCACGTGCTTATTATATATTCACATTTTTCACAATTTTATTGCATTTTATTAACTGATAATTAATTAATATTAATTGTAATCTTATATGTAGATAAGTTTCAAGTTCCTTTCCCATGTTCCAAACTTGCTTTTGCTCGGTCATCCTCGTCGACTTATCCACCGCCTTAACATAACTATCTTTTGTCGCTATAATTTTTCATTCCTAGCTCCCAGTCACGATTTGTAATGTTTATAAATATATTTCAGCAAAAAGAAAGTAATGTTTATAGGGTGATGTTACCTCGGCAAAAACATTCACCATTATTATTTTTATTTTCAGCCGTTAAATCCTTTTATGTAAGATTTAGGTCGCACACTTGTCTTAAACATTTTTTACTTTGAGATTCATCTCTCATAGTGTGACTATCGATATTTTTTACTGGAGATCTTTTCGTCAATGCTTGATTTTGCCCATGAACGAATCGAATCCACTTCGATATCAAAACTGAGCCACAATGTACCGGTTCAATCAAATAGAAAACAATTTAATTACTTTAACCATCTATTCGGCGGAAGAACAAGAACGAAATCCCCAGATTGAAAGTAAAATTCAATTCGGCTTCGTTGTTAATCAGTCTCTCGCCTCCAATCTCTGTTGGCTCATTGGAGTAGAAGTGGCAATTTTTTCCTGCTATTTTGTTTGTGCTCACAACTGCTCATGATTTGTCTTTATCTTTCTTTAATTTTGCCTGGATGGAAGAATTTGATTGATTTGCTAAAGAATTTTAGTGTAATTGTCTGCCTCCGACCGCCAATGTTCTTTTCTCCTGCTATGATATGAACTGATTATTCTTGCTCCTTTATGAATAGCGATTCTCTTGCAGGTCACTGTGACTTTGAGTAAGTCTTAAAAAATGTTTCGGATTCTCAGCATCTTATTGAAGCTCCTCACTCGCTTGGCCAATCAAGGAAAGCGATCGAGAATTTTGTGCATCCTCTCTGATCGCTTGCTTGCAGGGAGCTTTTTAATCTTATTCTTTGAGAGATTTTGTGCATCCCTTCTGATCGCTTGCTTGGAGAAGTCCATGCCGGAGCAGGCTGGCGGCAGA
This sequence comes from Punica granatum, assembly GCF_007655135.1. NCBI lineage: Eukaryota > Viridiplantae > Streptophyta > Magnoliopsida > Myrtales > Lythraceae > Punica > Punica granatum. The sequence goes on from NC_045130.1 coordinate 15,191,798, forward strand.
GTGGGGACGGGCGGTGTTCAACGTCGTCGAGATTGAATTTTTGTTCAAATTTAGGGATTCGACCAGGGGCTTGGTTCTTGTCCTTGCACCAAATAGAGTTTGTTTAGTGTTTGTATACATTTGTTTTAATTATTCTTTAAGTAATTAAATTATTTTATATTTTATTGAATCGGTATGTCTCAATTCAATTTAATATCGACGCAGATTTGGCTCATTCAAGAGCGAGACCAAGTGTTGACGAAAAGATGCGTGGTCGAAAATATCGATAGTCAAACTATGAGAGGTGAATTTTAAAACATGTACGGCCAAGATCTTACATAAGGGATCTAACTGTTAGAAAAAATATTGTGGTGGTTGTTTTTACCTACCAATCATGGTAAAATCTCCAAATGTTTATATTTATATAATTGGTGGAATATAGAGTTTCTAGATTTATTCATATGTTATAGTTGTTGATTTCTTATTTTTAATCATTAAAAAGAAATTACTGCATAACGTGCGGATATTGATTAGTAATATATAAAAGTTCAAAAGCGTCCTGCATGCACCACAACTCATTGTATAAAAGGTCGCTCAACTTATTTAATTAATTAATCATTGGACTAAGATGAGTATATTTATGAAAAAAATTTTAAATAATCATATCTCACGATAAGAAAGAACCAATAAAATTTCTATCATTCATAACTTTTATAACAAATAATCGAGTGATTAGTACCAATTCTCTTATTTCGTACGATTTTACTCATGTCACGTGGCGATGTAGAACCATTTTAGAATTCCTCAATATCAATTGTCCGACAGAATTCCCACGTGAAGCACGCGGATCTGCAATTGGATTTATTAATCATCCAATCTCTGAGCTTCCTTGTGGAATTTGTTGGATCCACGGAGAGAGAGTCATAATATCGTGGGACCACATTACTTGTCATCCTTTTAATGAAGATATATTATTTATTGATTGAAACAGCTCGACACTTATTTCACGGAAGTAAGATTTCGAGTTCGAGTCATTATGTATGAAGAAAATTCACATTAGAAGAGCTTTATTCGACCCGACTCAATTAGATTAATCGGAGTCCAATTTGGAAAAAGATATATTATTTGAAGAACTCTTCTTCATTTTATCGTTGATCGACCAATGCTTGGTAGTTATATATTGTACGAGATAGAGGGTAATTCTTTTTTTTATTAATTTTATTATACATCACATGCGAGTTTTGAACTTTTATGATTAGAAATTCGTAATCAGTAAAATTATATAACATTTAATATATATATATATATATATATATATAACTGATTTTGATTGATTTCACTAATAAAATAAGGAAAGAAAGCTACATTAAAGATCACAATGCAACCATATATTGCAAAATAATAAACAATTACTTATTTTAATAAATGTATATCATATGTATAAATATATATTTATATATATTTATATTTTAATGTGAATATTGATACGGTTAGATAGTAATTTTATCTTAATATTAAGGATACACCTTGTAAAAATGCATTATCAGAAATATATATATTTAACATGTCTATATATAAATACATATTAACATATATCTATCATAGTATTGATATTATGTGATTAGATATAAATTTTTTATCTTAAATAAAAAATTCAAGATTATTAAATATTATATAGGTAATAAAATCTTTTTAAAATTTTCAAAAATATTTTTATATCAGTATCTTATCAAAAATAATATTTATTCCATTTTAAAATTTTAAAAATTAGTGATTTATTAAATATTATCAACTACTATCTTATTATAAATACATTATGCTTTTTCAGATTTTCTCATAAAATATATTTTAATTTTTAAAAAAATATTTTTATTTAGAATTATTATAAAAATAAAAAACTGAAAAAATAAAGAAATTCTCGTTCAGTGATCCGAACGTCTAAGACCATATGGCCGGATGCACTATGTCTTTGCTTTATTAATAATAGTCACGGAGCATGTCGTTGCTCGATATAGAACGTGAAACTATTTGGAAAAGCAATATGAGATTGTAGAACTACTAATCAACAGTTAAAAAAAAAAACTTAGACAACTCACCTTCAAGAACCATTAGTGATCAATAATTGACACTCAATCGCAAGTGAAACACGAGAGATGATAAAGATTTCCATAAAGAACTATGAATGAAAAAACTGAGATGGATAGGTCTCTATTTTATATATTTGAAATCCATAATCAAAAGTTGATAAAAAAAATTGAGCATCTCGATAGACTTGCTTTTTTTTAGAGCTCCTATCTAGTAATAGCATTATTTTTTTAGAGTCAAATATGTCAGAATTTACGTGTGGTACTTCCTATTAATAAAGTAATATATAAAAAATCTATTAAAAAAATGATCCAATTTGGTTTTTGAAAAACAAATATTATTCATACCTATAAAATATATGTTTAATATGCTTTTGGAAAAGCTTAGTATGTTACTTAATTTACTATCTATTAAAAAATAAATTATTAATTTATTTTTTGAAAAGCAATTATATCATATTAATTGAAAATAAATGACCAATCTCACAATTTGTCATATATTTAAAAAATTAAAAACTAAAAAATTCGTGAAAATTTCATTTAGTAATCCGGACGTTCTCTGAGGCTATCAGAGTGGGTCCACCATGTTTGCTTTCTCTCTCTCTCTATATATATATAAGTATGGATGGATCTACATTTGTTTTTCGTCGGTGTAGATCTCCAGGACGACTACAGAGACAGTTTCACTTCAGTAATAATGGTTGACATAACGTCACTAAGTAATTTCTCGGTTCACTAATTTGCAAATCAGATTATATATGACTATGAAATTGTAGATGTTATTATATAAGAATATAGAAAAATACCTATCCACGTGAGTAGTAAAACATGCCGAAGTAATAAAGCAAGAGCTTGATCCAGAAGGTGAGTTTGTTGTCCTCGTGTTCTTATAATATTCTGACGTCCGATATATTTTTTTTGTGCACCCTAATATCCGAAAGCTCAAAACCTTGACTAATTCAGTTCAAGCTGGGTCGATCCATTAAGGGGTAAAACTCTCTCAACATAAAATTTCTCCATTCATAAGACTTGAATCCGAGACCTTGTTTAAGGGATACAAACGCCGAATCAATAGAACAAACTCACCTTGGTTGTGACGTCCGAATTTCAGACCACAGTATTAGAACAGAGAAGATAAGCTTATCAAACTAGGGGATGTATCTGTAATCCCGGAAAAAAATTAGGGACGGATGTTGTAATTATATTAATCCAAAACTTGATTTTCACGTGTGTTTATTGTATATATATGTATGTGTAGTAACCTTACAACTCCAGTTTACACATTTGGTCTCGACTGTCGAGAAAATAGAGCGAGATATGGGGAGAGGAGAGGGATCATTGAAAGCTGATGATATAGATCAATTAGAAGAAGCAACCGCCGCAGTGCAAGCGTGGAAGTATGCATTAAGGTTCACGGAGATGGCCGCATTGAAGTGCGTGATCGAGCTCGGTGTGGCCGATGAGATTGAAAGCCAAGGCGGCGCAGCCACACTCTCCCATCTCTCCACTGCCCTCAGCTGCTCCCTGCCTTCGCTTCACCGCATCATGAGGTTTCTTGTTCACCACAGGGTGTTCAAGGCAAGGCGAGCAGCCACCCAAGAGGCCACAACTTACTTGCAGACGGCTCTCTCCCGCCGCCTCCTGAGGGGAGGGGAAAAGAGCATGGCTGCCTTGATATTGTTCGAGGCCACCCCGGTATATAAGAACTTACATATATTTCTCTGGTCCAAGTCACGCCATTACAATACATATATATATATGTGATGTTACATGGTTCTGTAACAGACGATGCTGGCTCCTTGGCATGGACTGAGCGCGCAGGTCTTATCAAAAGGCACAGCTCCGCAACCCTTCGAGGCAGCTCATGGGCAGGATTTGTGGGCCTATACGGCCCAGAATCCAGAGCACAGTAGGCTCCTGGACGAGGCCATGGCTTGCACTGCCAGACTAACGGCAGCAGCAATCATTGGCGGCTGCCAGGATGTGTTTGAAGGTGTTCGAGCGGTGGTGGACGTTGGGGGAGGCAACGGAACCTTCTTGGGGATGGTGGTGAAGGCCTTACCACAGATTCAAGGGATCAACTTCGACCTGCCTCATGTCCTCTCTAGCGCCCCGCATTGGGATGGGGTGGAGCATGTCGGAGGAAACATGTTTGAGAGCATTCCGAAGGCCGATGCTACTTTCCTAATGGTCGGTCTAAACTAACTCATCATCTCCAACATAAAGCGACTATAATTCTGTCATCATCATGATAAATTGGTACTGTTAAGCTAATAGGTACATATATATGTAACATTCGCGTACTATATAGATGACAATTAATGTTATTAATTTAAATAATGTTTTTGGTAAAAAAAAATAATAATAATCATGATGATGCTATGTGCACGTCTCACAGCAAGTGCTCCATGATTGGTCGGACAGCGAGTGCATCCACATACTGAAGAAATGCAGAGAAGCCATTGCCGAAGACGGCAATGGCGGCAACGACCATGGCTCAGATGTGAAGCTGAAGAAGAGTAAGAAGGTGGTAATTCTGGAAGCTGTGCTTGATGATGATTACAATGGTGAGAGGCAGTTTGAAGAAGAAGAAGACAGTGAGTTGCAGAGCTGGAGTGGTATAAGGCTGAGCTTGGACATGGTGATGATGGCCCACACCAACGGAGGGAAAGAGCGGACCCGCTCAGAATGGGCCCACCTCCTCGCTGAGGCAGGGTTCTCTAGTTTCTCCTTCAAGCCCACCTCCGTTATCCCATCGGTCATTGAAGCCTTTCCATGAGCTTGCTTGCTAGGGAATGTCTGCTCATGCTATTCCCTTGGTTGGAACTTAATAATATACCATCTAGTCATTGTACGTACTATCAAAAAAAAAAAGTCAGTTGTGCATCATCGAGATATCGATGATATACCTTTACTTCGCATGTGTGTGAGGATATCATTTATATACGTTTAGCATATGTTGCAATATCACGTTTCCTTCTACTATGGTGAGATTTATCTATTTATGTGAAAAGTTAAATAATTCTCCCTTTTAAGAAATGGTTCCTTGTAATTCTATGTGCCAATAAACGCTGGAGCTAAAAGCTTAACTCCCATTCATGCAGAAGGTTGGTTACATATGTAGTGGATTACATGAAACAAAAAGTATTGAGACATACGGACTAAATCCCCTAAAATAAGAAATATCTCTAACCAACTAAAGTAAGGATATCATACAACTATATCATAGATATACTACGACTCATAATACGCCCCCTGAAGTTGGAGCATGTAGGTTACGGATGCCCAACTTGCACAATAGAAGCGAGAACCGGTCCCTGCCAAGAGCCTTTGGGAATTTGTCGGCTAATTGGAGACGTGTGGAGACATGGGCAATAGAGATGACGTGAGACTGAACGTGTTGGGAGAGAAAGTGACAGTTTATCTCGATATGTTTCATCCACTAATGAAAAATCGGGTTGGCTACAATGTGTAGTGTTGCATGATTGTCGCAATACAGATGCATAGGTTATTGGAGTTGAATACTCGAATCAGCCAATAAACCGCGTAACCATAACCATAATAGCTCGCTAGCGGTGGCAGCCATTGCGAGAAACAATGATTTCTTTCTTCGTCTTCCAAGAGATGGAACTCCCTCTTAATAATACGAAGTAACCTGTGATGGAATGCCAGGTCATGGGACAAGTGGCCTAGTATGAATCACAATATGCCGTCAAACTTAAGGAAGAAGGCTGTAGAAGAATTGCTTGGCCTGTTGCATGTTTAAGATAACGTAAAACTCGAAGAGCTGTGTCCCAATGAGATTGTCGCGGATTCTGCATGTACTGAGAAAGAATGTGCATTGAATAACAAAGGTCAAGTTGAGTGATAGTCAAGTAAATGAGACATCCCATGAGTTTGCGATAATAGCCTGGATCAAAAAAGAAACTACCCCAGTCCTCGGATAGCTTGTGTTACTACTCCATGGGAAATAAAGCAGGCTTACAGCCTAACATTAAGCACTCATGAAGGATTTTGAGAACATACTTGCATTGACTCAAAAATGGACCTGTAGAAGTTTTAGTAACTTCAATCCCAAGAAATTATCACAAAGTAGGTATAACCACACACCCCTACTATAGTCAGTCATCCACTATTGTCAAGAAATAATTTGCCTGAAAAGAGAGGGAATTTTGTATAGCCACCATATAAAATTTGTCGCTGCTGGCCCTCTCCATCACTTCCTCCTTCAACTAGCCGAGCTCAGTTACAACACTCCCTACCTTTCTCTCATCATTATCGTCACTGCTTCATTACTTCCTCTCTCTATCTTGCTGCTTCCTCCGGTTGTTGCTCCTTCCTCCGGTTGTTGTTGTTCCTTCTAGCTCCTTCTAGACACTGCTGCTCTAACTTCACCCTTCGTCCCTCTCCATGACCACTCACACTCCTCATTATGCTTGTTGCTTCCATCCCATTCCTCCCCTCCCCCTTCACACAATCCTGCCACTAACAGTTCCTCCACCTTCTCCTCTTTCGTACCCTCTGACCAGCTCCTCTCCCATGCCACAACATGTTTGTTCGTTCTCCTCCCTCTTTCCCTTTGGGCCACACCTCCATCGGTGGGTGTGGTGACCAGTAGGTAAGCCCTACCACCCCCAAACCGAGAGAGACGCTGTCGAGGGGATTTACGTAATTTTATTATAAATCGAGAAGATGAGTGGAGTAGATGGAGGCGGTTGTGTCGTTGGAGGAACCTGAGGTCGTTAGACCAATGTCGAATGAATGTCAGAGGCTCGGCCATGGGAGCCGAGAATATGAGAGAGAAATTGCTAAGGGAGAAAAGAGACAAGAATATTGGGGCCAAATTTCAAATATGAGCAATATTATGGTCCTTTTAAAAAATAGAGTAAGACCACAAGTCCACGTGCCATTGTTTTATTAGAGTTTCAACTCCATTAACTTCCACATTGGATTCCGTCTACCACATAGGACTCCGTTAACTGCCACATTATTGAAATGGATGGAATCATGGACGGGTAATAGATATGGGACGAAACCAAAGTTGATGCATTTTTGTGAGAAAATAAATAGTTTACACTATATTTGGGAAAACGTGCAAAGTTCATGCTTTTTTTAGCAAATTTTTCTCTTTCATAATGGCCAACCACAACGAGTTCAAGAGAAGCGATTACGTTTGGGTTTAGTCTAATAAAACCCTGGCCATTTTAGCCAGAAACAAATTCATTGATCAATACATACATATATACTAGACTGCGACCCACGCAATATAAGGAAATAAACATAATTTTTTTATTATAAAGGATATAAGTAAGCCTAAAGCAACAAAATAAAAATTATAATAGCTAATAGAACGGTATGAGTAGTTATTTGAGTAAACTTCTTGGTTACCAGACAATGAAGTTTGTTATTGTGTTACATCCTCTTTTAATTAAACTTAAAAATTTAATTTGTAAGTACGATTGGAAATAATATTTATTTATTATATAATGGTGATGCTAATTCTCCTAAGATTTTTTTTGAAATTTTTTTGAAAATATCTCTTTTAATTTAGAATTAATGAATAGTAATAGTAATAATTAAAAGGATAAAAGAAAATAAGTGATGGTTCTGTGTCCTGAGGCGGAAGAGGGAACGGAAACATAGAGAATAGTGAGAGAGACATAATAGGAAAAATGATGTATAAGATTGGTTAAAAAAATTATTAATTTATTCACCCAAAATTATATATTTTTTCTGAATAAAAAATATTTATTTATTTAACGGTTCATAATTTACCATTGTATCTTTTAAATGAAAGGCCGTAAAATAGAAAGATTTTTTTTATTTTTACAGAAAAGGCCAAAGAGACTAGTAGTAATATAATAAAATATAAATCTTACTAAATAATAAAGAGCACAAGTATGTCGAATTTAAAACATTCTGATTCCTAGACAAAATTATATACTATTACGCTGCACTCGCTTTGATTATAAAATAACAAGTAATAACGTTTTCTCTTGTTTTTTATTAGATATTATGATTTATATTTTATTGTATTAGGCCTATTAATCTCCTTTTTAATCAAGAAGTAGGCTATATATATGTGTGTGTCACATTTTTCTTTTATTTTGACCACAAATATGTCACGTTCAAGGATAAAAAGAAAAGACTAATATATGTCACGAAACTACAAAACACGTGGACATGAATTTTTCCATTTGAATTTTGAAATGAGAATTTTTTTTTCTTGGAAGGTAATTCATTTAAAATGAGATTCGTGCTTAAATATTAGTTGTTTATAATAATATATCAATCGATTCAGAATCTGTGAATCATGAAGACTATTGGTTGAAGATTTCAAAAGATGGATCTCAGATTGATCCGGAGATACTCTGGATTTTGTTTTAAGTCACGCCATTAGTTCAATATTTCTGTCTAATCATCAATTAGAATATATAAATATGGCCAAAAAAATCGTAATATATAAATATAAAAGGCCGATAACGATGTTTTGCACCTGCATAGTTTTTATTATTGTTTGTTAGGTAAACATATAACGCTGAGGACAACTAAATCCGAAGGTAGCTAGCTACTTGTTTGTGGGGTTTTACAGTTTTAGTCAAGTTATCATTGTGTTCTGTAATAGTGTAGCGCATAACTTTTCTTTTTTATGTGGTGCCACATTGACGTTCCAACTCGACTTGTTGGGGCCGTTGGCTTTGTCAATTAAAACATTGCAGCTGATTGCATTAGTCAAGGTTGGCTATATGATCTTTACTGAGTTGTCTAGAATAGTTAAGAGTACTGTTATTAGTAAGTGGAGTCTGATGCGGCCGACCCCATTCAAAATCTGGTCACAATAAAGTGCACAAATTATCGGTGAGAGAAAGTAGGTTTTGTGTCCGCTTATTATTCATGGACTTTCCTATATCCCCTTTATTTGCTTGCCCCCCCAATAAAAATATCTCCATTCTTTTAACATATAAATGAGGCCCACGGGTCTAGGATGAGATGACTGGTGGATCCTACTGAGCTCTCTGTGCTCAAGTGTGGTCCGAACTCCTTTCGTTTTGCTCTCGTGCAGAAATTTGATTGAAATGTCTGCACTATATGACTGAAAATTTCATGCAAATAGATAAGGGGTCGTGATCAGAACTTCGGAGTTTTGACTGGTCAATAGCAATTAATTTTTTTATTTTATTTTATGTGATTTATTTTCACATGTATTTCCCTTTATAATTAGTCTAGAAGATCTCTCTGATATCTTATTCTTGTAATCTTTTCTCTTAGCTATTTTCTCTTGTACTGATTTTTGAGTAATGACGAAAATTGAAAAATATGTGAGATTCACGAGTCTAGTGTAAAGATGGAGACGAATCGAAATAGAGACGTATATAAGTTACACTGATGAGAATCGAACCAAAGACCTCTTGATCCCGACTTCTCCTTGTGTCACACTGATTAGGTCTACGAATGATAAAATAAAATGGATTTGTCTTTGGTTCCTTGACCCGACAACGATATACAACGGAAAATCAATTATGAGATCCACTGATGAAGATTGAAATGTCCAAGATGCGCATTTCACAGTGCTACATGCTCATCTTGAAGGGAGTGTTGGAGATAAAATCTTGGCAAATTAGAAATTATAATACTCTAAATAATATCGTGTTGATCAATTAGGTAGTTGATATCTTAAAAATTTTGGGAGATCTATTTTGGATATTATGCTTATATTTCGAGATAATCTGTTTCCTATTTAGTTATGTCATCGAACTTATATATAGGCGGATTCATTATGTAAATCATTGAGTCCTTCTATATAGTTATTATCTTTTACTCCCGTGAATTAGACTTTCAAGCTATCAAGTATCATTCTCTCATTATATATTATATAAAATTTTACATAGTATCAGCACCTCATCTTAACCAGGCCTGATGTGGGATGGTCCGTTATTGAGGTAGCAAAAAAGTGCGCCTCATGTTTAGTCAAACTCAAGTGTGGAACTCGCGATTAGTTTAGTTAGTTTCCCAACCCAAGCAAGAAAGAGGATGCCCAGCTCGTGGTCTAAGGGCGGGTGTTTAAGGGCATGTGACACATGATTGACTGCACGTTGCCATGTGAGGACGTGTATTGAAAGTTGTTAACCCCACATAAAAAATATAGAAAGAAATCATTGGATTTGTAAGAGATTTGATACTATAACATATCAGCTCGAGTTTTTTGGTTAAAGATAGAGTAAAATGCAGTTTGCCCCTTAAACTTTGAGTCCAGAGGCAAAGTGCCTCCCGACCTTTAAATTTTTGTACCATAACCCCCAACCTACTTAAAAGGAAGTAAAGTGCAACCCGTCTACTTTTCCGGTCACTTTTCTGGCCAAAGCTTAAAAAAAAAAAAAAGAACATAGAGAGAGAAGGGAGAAGATGCAAAGGGGGCGCGGTCATCTCTCTGTATCTATGTTCCATGATCCTCTCCCAAGCGGAGTCCAAACATGCTATTGCTCCCCAATTTTCTCTTGTCCAAGGTCACTCTCAAGGATGTGGAAATTATGCATTTTGCAGTTTCAATACTGCTTCATAGTCAGGATGAGTATTTGTTGTGCTAATGTTAACAACTACATGTGAAAATCAGAGTTTTATGCACATTCATCATATGATGTTCGAGCAAGCGACCAAAAGATGAACACCCATACTGCCCTTGTTTTGATTAGGATAATCTCCCGAAATGAGGATCTAAAGTGATGAGCATGCAGATCACAAATAGAGGGGAGCAGTAGCATATATAAGGTGACAATTTTTGGCTTCATCCTTACCAAAACCACCCGTGGACGATATAGGGAGAGACTTGGGGAGCAGTAGCATGTTGGGCCTCAGCTTGGGAGACGACTCACGAGACACACAGAGAGATTTGGGGAGAAAATGGGCGGTGGTCGCGCAATAAAATTATTTTATGAATTATGAAATTAATAAATTAATAGTAAATTAAATTTTGGCCGGAAAAGTGACTGGAAAAGTAGACGGGGTGCACTTTGCTCCCTTTTAAGTAAGTCAGGGGGTATGGTGTAAAAATTTAAAGGTCGGGAGGCATTTTGTCTCTAGGCTCAAAGCTTGGGGGGCGAATTGCATTTTACTCTTAGAGATAAGCCCAATAACTTATAAATCCAGAATTTTACAATTTGCAATTCCATTCCTCATTTCATGAAATTACCACAATTTTAGTTTAATGTAGTCATATATGTATTTTCGACATTATCAATAACTTATATTAGTAATTCGAGTTATTAATATGCCCTCATCATACCTTTTTTTTTCTTCTTTCCATTAAATTTATTACATAATTCTTTTCATACTCAAATACATTGTAAGACAAGCCTATATATATATATATATATATTTATTTATTTATTACATTACATGATGCAAGAGTATTGAAATGTCATGAAGTATAATGCAAGAGAATTTTATGCTATGCGTAAATATAGATATTTAGAGCAACTTCAAGAGTAACAATAAATTCATCATTCCTTTTTTGAGCTCGCAAGAATGAGTTGAGACTTTTTGAGAGCATGCATGAGCAACCTCAAACGACAATATACTTCGTCCTTATTATTATTTTAGCAAATCATTTGTTTTACTTCCCCTTTCTATCATGGACGTCTTCAGATTATCATATCATCATCATCATCTTCATCATATCATATCATAAAATCAGCATAAAATAAGCTAAACTTGATCCATAGAAATGGCAGGCTGGCGCATATCTCTAATTCTTTTTTTTTCAAAATAATATTGTGACTCTCTGCATTGTGTCCTTGTCGGCCCTCTCTTCCTCGCTCTCCATTATTTTTTTATGTTTTTCTTTACATTATTTTTTAATGTTATTATTTTCCATAGAATTTTCATTAAATTAATGAGAAACTAAGAAAAAAAGAATAGATTACCAAAACATCAAGGGAAAATAAATAGAAAATTTCACGGAAAACATACAACTGATTATAAACAACAACAAAAATCTGAGAGTAATGCTTAAATTTTAAACACCGTTCATTTTTTACTATATTTGGAAAAAAAAAGAGTAAAGTCTTTTTTTTTTGGGAAATTAACTCAAATATATATAGTGTGCGTAAATATAAGGAAACCTGCTATAGTGCAATGACTTTGTTTACAGGCCCAATGGGCCGTTCACCACATCTAGGTAGGGTCGGGTCGGGTCATTATGGCTTGCATTTGCAAGGTCCATCCTTAGGGCTTGTCACAGAGCCCAGTTCTCTACGTTGGTTAAGCACCGTGTCACGTTTATCACTAGCACCTATCGCCTCCATCGAGACAAGCGCTTGTCATTGTCAAGCAAAGCGACCTCATCGGACCAGCTCGCCCAATCCAATCGACAATCGTGTTGAACCGTTTTGAAGTGCTCAAGCTCTAGCAGGTCCGACCATACAACGAATAGAAGGAATGAAGCAATCAAAATCTTTTTTTGCGGTTCTCTTAACTATCCGCTCCGATTCTGGTTCATGGGAAAGCCAATCCTCCATATCCATTTGATTTTTTTTTCAATTACAATGAATGTCAATGGGCCTTAGTATAATGAAGTAAAAACTTCAATAATTAATAAAGGGACACGAGTGGTCTTACCAAGTATCGAATCTGAAAGTTACCATATGAAAACTTACACCACCGCATTACACCATTTTTTGATATCGACTTCCATTTTGAATTTTTGTTTCGTTCAATAAGGACTCGGAATCCAAATTTTGTTTCCAGAGGACTTTCTTTTTTTTTCTGAAATTAGTAAAGGAAGCAATCAACATTGATGTTACAAATTTATTTGGCTGCTCCCTCGGTGAGAATTTTTAAATTTTTCATACCATACAAATTAATATGAGCCCCTATATCCCCTACTTTTAATATGAACAGTTCATTATACATAATTTTTTAAAGTATTTTCATTATTTCATTTTCTATTTTCCTCCCACAAACTTTCAAAAATGTTATCGAAATCCACCAACATGTATCTATTCGTATCAGTCTATATCAAAACATCAAACGGTGTCATTTCATTTCAAAAGGTATAAATCATAATGTCACTCGAAAGGTTTTCCTCCATCATATCAAGAATGATTTAGAATAAAAAGAGACGAGGAAGCTTACCGCTTGGAGAATTTCTAAGACACGGGATTCTTTCAACTTCCAAGAAGATCCTTAGCAAGCATGCATGAACACTATCAAAGTAAGCCACCAAGAAGCTTCAATGAGAAAGAATCAACTTTACAAGTTTAGAGTAAAAATTCACGTGTTTCATTTCCTCAAGACTGATGTAACAATTTTTGTCCACATCAATAGCATCAAACTGATCATTCATAGTTCATCTTCGTCTAGAGTGCTCACAAATGCCTGAAAGGAGTAACATTATTAGATGCCAAAATGGTATGCTCTTAAACTTCGGTTTCTGAAAACAAGGAAGTATTTTTCTCACCCTCAAAGCAAATTGCTTAAAGCGGTTGTACTTCACAAATCGCCTCTTCTTGTGGAGAATAGATTAACCTATATGTATCTCCAATGAGGGCCCAAGGATCAGTTGATATAATAGAGATTAATCACATTTTATATAACAATAGGACTAGATTGTGATTTTTCGAAGGTGTTTTTGAAATTTTAAAATTTATAAAAATAGACAATCCATATTAGATTGAATATATACTTTTTGATGATCAAGTTAAATAATAAAATACACTTTTTTCTTGATAAATAACAATTTCGCACAACGTGCGAATGTAGTATCTAGTTTTATAATAGTAGAGAAGAGAAAGATAGACAAAGATGAATCAAACTTCTTTTTTTTTCTATCTTTATTGGTATGAATCAAACGGTTTATTTGTTTTTAAGGGAAAATTATACATTTGATTCTCTAGGTTTGGATTTTTTCCGTTTTAGTCATTTTTTCTAATTTTTTATCGTTTAAATCTTATACTTTTGAATACCTTTCTGTTTCAGTCATGTTCGCTTTTCTTTGTTCGTTTTCATCCAATACATTTGATTACTTTTCTATTTTCTTACTTTTATTAGAGAAGATTTTAATCTTGGTTTCTCAACCTTTTAAAGTTGATCTTTTATCCTGGTTCAATTCTTTTAATATTAAACATTTTGTTTCTTACATTTCTAACCGTCAAATTTCCCTAAAAATGCCCACATGATATTTTTAAAATTTATAAAAATTTATTTTTTAAATTTCAAAAATTAAACAAAATCTATCGAAATATATTTTGCGAGGGAGACTAGTAAATTGAGAGGGAGACAGGCAACGATAGCCAGTAGGAGACAAAGTTGGATACCACCACCCTAGATGAGTCACCGTAGGCCTATACCTCTGTCCATGATTACACTTTGCAACATCATTCCATGCATCAAGGTTTACCATGTCCTTACTTAGTGTGTCACTACCAACCTTATAGGTGTGATTCATGGCTATAGAACCACTCTCGCCTTTATTTTTCCCGTATTTTTTCATTTCTTTACTCGCAAATTTAAGTACCAATTCTCCTAATGCAAACCACCATTGCCCCTACCGAGATTGTCTGCAACCAAATTCTAGCCCCTGCTCATTATCTTGAGTAGGTTCACAATTTTTCTTTTATTGTTTTGATATATGTTATTTTATTTTTGAAATTAAAATATTAATCATTTAAAAATACCGTGTGAGTATTTTATGAGAATTCCGGGGGTAGAAGTATAAGAAACAAAACAGCTCCGAAAATAGAAGTGGTTCGTTTTCTTCTATACGCAATTCAAGATTTCGTTTGTGTTCATGTTAGCGAATTTTGATGTGAATTCGGCGGGTCGTCCCCCCTTCTTACGAGTTCCCCCACCGATCCAACACACCAATCACGCCCCTTCCCTTTCTCCGATCATAAAGCCCCCCATCCCTTTCATTGTCTTTCATCCCCCGCACAGAATAAGTGAGGTATTTAATATTAAAAAATTAAACAAAATAAAAGAATTAGGATTAAAAAAAACTTTAAAAGGTTGATGACCAAAATTAAAATTCTCCTCTAATAAAAAATATGACAAAAGAATGAAATTAGAAAATAATCAAAGTATTGAATAAAAATGAATCAAGAAAAAAAAAGATCGAAAGTACTAAAATGTATAGGAATTAAAAGATTAAAAAAATTTTAAAAAAATGATGAAAATAATATATATATATATATATATATAACCAAATTTTAAGTGGGCAGAAGTATAGTTTTCCTACTTTTTAATTGGTTGACTTCAGGACTCTCCTCGTGGCTCACGCCTCCCACCAACATCCTCATCATCTCCTCCTCCTCCCACTCTCCACTTCACGAAAAGCTTCGGTCTTCACTTCCCATTTCCAACAAATTCTCTGATTCTCCATCAAACAAGACACCCCACAATCTGTAATCGATTCAGCACCAACAAAAACATGGTCTTTTCAACTCTCGGCTTATCCCCACCGCCGAGCTTCCACTGCCTCCCGAGGAGCCGCCCCGGCGCTAGATTCGCAGCCCGATGCTCCGCCTCGGTTTCAATGACCCAGACGAAGTCGGCACTCTTCGACCTGAAGACTTACTGGACGACGCTGATCGGGGAGATCAATCACAAACTGGAGGACGCGATTGCGGTTCAGTACCCGGAGCAGATCTACGAGGCCATGAAGTACTCCGTCCTCGCCAAAGGGGCCAAGCGGGCCCCGCCCGTCATGTGCGTCGCCTCCTGCGAGCTCCTCGGTGGCTCCCGCATCGCCGCCTTCCCCACGGCGTGCGCCCTCGAAATGGTATAATGATTCTCACATTCTTGATTTAGATTATCAGTTGGCAATTAGCACACAAGCTCATTTATCATTATTAAGTGATTATGATAATTCGCAGCTGAAGTTTCTTCTTGTCATGAGCTAGATAGATACAAGTGGTTTAACAGTAGAAAGCGGTATAATCATGATATATGTCATGCTCAGGTTAAGTTAATGCGTTCATCCAGCCACTATTAATTTTCGAAAGAAGAGGCGAAACTCAGGTGGTGGTAGATTTTCTGTACTTCGAAATAATGGACTGGGATGTGCTACTGGTTCTACTTGGCGAATTGTTCCTTGTGATTGTTTCACTAACTGGTGTTGATAGAAGAGGGCATTCCGTTGCTTAGTCCCTGCCCATTCATTCTGATGGAAAACAGCTGCAGGGTTGCTTCTTGGAAGAATTAAACTGCGGGGGAGGGTCTTCAATGAGAGGCCAGAAGATTGTTATCAGCTGAATTCTGTCTTATGAGAATGACCAAACAATTCGATGGACAAGTTTCTTAGTATCTATTTTGATAAGCAG
Source organism: Punica granatum (assembly GCF_007655135.1). Lineage (NCBI taxonomy): Eukaryota > Viridiplantae > Streptophyta > Magnoliopsida > Myrtales > Lythraceae > Punica > Punica granatum. The sequence continues at coordinate 15,208,176 of NC_045130.1, forward strand.
ACATGTTTCTTAGTATCGAAGTCACACATTTGATGTCTTTGTGATTATTAGCAACTGATAACTGCAGAATAGACAACGGTACCATTTTTTATTTTTTTTCCAAATGAGGAGTGTCCAGGCATCGCTGACTAATCACCCGACAATAGTACAGTTTTGAATATACTGATAGCAAGCTTACTCTAGTTCGAAACAAGACACCTCACATGCGTGGAGTATTGGTTTCACCGTTTCGAATTCTCAGATCTTTGTTCGGTTTGTGAATATGTATTAATGTTATCTAATTTTAATATATGAAGGACCATTTATATGATTTTGGAAAAATGATTTACTAGGTGGGCTTTTGGTCAGGTTCATGCAGCGTCCCTCATCCACGACGATCTCCCCTGCATGGACGATGATCCTTCGCGGCGAGGCCAGCCCTCTAACCACACGGTTTACGGTGTTGACATGGCAATCCTTGCGGGTGACGCGCTCTTTCCACTAGGCTTCCGCCACATCGTTTCTCATACACCCTCTGATCTAGTCCCTGGGCCCCGCATCCTCCGCGTGATCGCCGAGATTGCCCGTGCGGTGGGATCCACCGGCATGGCTGCAGGTCAGTTCCTTGACCTCGAGGGTGGGCCTGACGCCTTTGAGTTTGCCCAGGAGAAGAAGTTTGGCGAGATGGCCGAGTGCTCCGCTGTTTGCGGGGGCTTAATCGCTGGAGCTGAGGACGAGGAGATACAGAGGCTGAGGAGGTATGGGAGAGCTGTGGGAGTCTTGTATCAGGTGGTTGATGACATATTAGAGGAGACGACCAAGGAGAGTGGGTCGAGCGAAGACGAGAAAGACGAGGAGAAGAGAGGGAAGAGCTATGTTCAGGTCTACGGTGTTGAGAAGGCTCGCGAGGTAGCGGAGGAGCTCCGGGCAAAGGCCAAGGGGGAACTGGACGGGTTCGAGAAATACGGAGACAGTGTGATCCCTCTCTATAGCTTCGTCGACTATGCAGCCGATAGGGGGTTCAGCGTCGGCGGGGAAGCCAGCTCATAATACAATCTAACGGTATCATAATCGATCATTAGCCTTAAGCTTTCGACCATTTGTATGTGACAACTCGTATTTTATTACATAGAGTCTAGTTGAATCAAAATTTTGTCTGCGGGGCATGACTAGCCAGGCAACTTGAGAAAGTCTCGGTGTTGAATGTTGATTATAAATTCCGAGGAAAGATTCGATGTTGCATGAAGACTTTGCTCGAGGTGAAGTCAGAGAACGAATTTGATGTGATATAGAGTTCAAGTAAAAATTTCACTTGCTATGGTTCGTCAGTTGCTGTGTTTTGTGGCTTGCAAAACAACTGCTAGTGATTTCTGTTACGCCGATTTCTGCACTCGGAACTGACATCTTCATGAGTGCCCACAGGTTAGAGAAACAAAATCTCATGGCATAGTTCTGCATTATATAATGTATTTCGACAGCCTGGATCAACTCGAAAGGCCCAAGCAAAATGCAGGTCTCATGGCACGACAAACTGAATCGTCTATGCTATTTGATAACACAACCAGTCCATGCCTGCCTAGAGCTGAAGGTTTATTGGGTATTAGGGATTTGGGATTGTGAAATAAGGTTTACACAACGAGTAATATCGACTCTATTACCGAATTCTGGTCTTCCCATTTGAGTTGCTTGGGTCCAAAATAAGTTTTTGATTTAAGAACAGGTGCTTCTTTTCGTTGAAGATCCCAGTTAAATATTCGGATACAATCACGTGAATTGCCTCGACATGTAATTTGGGGAAGGGGAAGAGTTAATTTGATGAGAAAAATAAAGGGTGAAAATAACAAAAAAGAACCAAAGGAAGCAACTTGATTTAATGTCTGATCGAGGACAGCTGGTGATCAGCTTGGTGAATCAGGATCAATTGGGATCAACTATGGATTTTTCCAAGTAAAGGTTTTACAGGTATGTTTTTTACCCAAATCACAAGTATATATAAAATGGAAAGGAGATGTCAGAACTAAGAACTTTCTGGGGATGCCGGCGAGTATTCGCAAACTCGACACTCCCGACACATTTGGCAAAATTTCGAAACAACTACAGCTCTCGTTAGTGATCAGATCTTTTACTAAAGATTGAAGCAATTTAACTAAACCTCCACATTTCCTTCAAATAAAGGATGCCGAGAAGTCAGTAGCTTAGGCACCAAAAATTTCTTTGCATCTTCAGTACATGTTATTGATTCGATTGATAGTTGACAACGCAACATCAACTCCACAGGTAACCATATCGAAAACATAATCAGCCTATGGTCTTCTTTCTCTCGCTTCATCAAATTCGTTACTTCTTTCTTTCTTTCTTTTTCCAGCTGTATAATGATTATATGCGTTTAGATCATCATGAACTCGGACAAAATTCGGCGCCTTTCTTCTTGATTGTAATTTTGATCTTCAGGGAGGTTGGGTGCTTTCATGCACAGCACAAGTTAGTCGATATCGCCATCCTAAATTTGTAAATTTAACTTCATTTATAGCCAATAGAAGATCTAATACACATACGACATCTTTTTGTCAAGAGGCACGGATGAAAATCATACGTACGATAATATTTCAAGACAGATGCACAGTATCTAACCGACTTAACAAGATCATCATCAAGTTAGTTACTTTCAACTGCCACTCAGAAACCATCCCTTTAAATTTCCCGCCTTCCCTCTCCCTCTCTATCCTCATCTCCCTCTCCCACTCCATTTGCTTGTAAAAGAAAAACCCCGAGACCCGGGAGACGGCAGTAAAACCATGGAGAATTCGTCTTCAGCAGCAAATTCAGGAAGCTCTTATTCAAGAGACTGCGCTGCAGCTGACCCACCAGTGCTAGGCTCAGTGAGGTTGTCCGGTAAAACCATGGAGAATTCGTCTTCAGCAGCAGCTTCAGGAAGCTCTTCTTCAAGAGACCGCACTGCGCCCCCTCCAGTGCTCAGCTTACTGAGGTTGTGTTGTTGGGAAGCTCTCCACACTCTTAAGGACAAGAGGAGTGAGATGTCGAGAATCTTGAACGCAGGCGAGAGTCCAGAGCAAGACCCTCCTGCCCTTGATTCGGAAGAGGAAGATTTGACTGCTCTGCTGCTGAAGGCTGAGAAGTTGTTGGAGGAGGCCATGGAATCGTCATGGAAAGTCAAGGCTGAGGAGATGACCGAAGAGCGGGCAAAAGAGATTATGGCCGAGTTGAGGGTCATTCACGAGCGGGCTGCAGAAGTCGGGAGGGAGATGGACGCTCTGCTCAACTTGATCAAAGACATATGTCCAGGAGTGGCAAAGGCATATGTCGAATTCCTGATGAAAAAGCACAAGTGATGGGCTAGGTATCGGTTATGTCCACCCCACCCCATTGGTATAGAAGGTGTCTTGGTACAAGAAATCTCGGGCGTCAGTTAGTTCTACAACCGCTGCTGTATGGATAGAAAATCGAGTCTCCTCTTGCAGATTTCAGGTATCTTTGTACGGAAAATCTGGACAATGGGTCCCTGTTCTTGAATGTTTCCTGACTTCTCGACTTAATTTTCGACAAGTTCGATATCAAAATCTTGGTTTCCTGCAATGAATAAGTTTTCCAGCAACATATAATGTGTCTAAACCTGAATTTGGTCCAACCGTTTTGGATCTCAAACCAAATTTTCGGGAAAGATTTTCTTTAGAACACATTTGATTGAATGATTCTTGAAACTGGCAATGCAGACATTAATCATATCGTATCAAAAAAAGAAGAAATGGGATGGAATCATTTGCAAAATCGCGATTAGAATGAACAACTTTGTCGTATTAAGAAATTCGAAGATTCCCGATATTCACATAAATCACTAACAGTATATAGTTGATGTCTTCCACAGTCTTCACATTATCCATCCCCTTATTCTCGTCCACTTATCAATGGAATTTTCTACTTCTATTTTCTGGGTTTGTGTATGAGCGAGAGAGGCTCTCGTCATTGATCAGATCTTACTAAAGATTGAAGCAAAAAAGCACCTCCAGTTCATTCAACACTCTTCATCTCATCCGTCCACTTATCCATGGAACTTTCTGCTTCGATTTTCTGGTTTATAGCAAAATCCTTGGAAATGTTGGTATTGGTAAATGTAATTAGTCAACATTTCATTATTAACCGTAAACTATCTAGATTCTTCTCATGGTTTAGTAAATAGCATTTAAATTACCCATTGCTTTTTTAGACTAGAAGAAACAGTTGCGCTTTCTTCGTCGAATGATGACGAGTTACGGGTAATAATTTTATTATGATCTTTCTGCCCTTAACAATTAACCTTCTTTTTTTTTTTGTCTCTTTTTTATTTTTGGACTATAGGTAGTGAATTTTATTTACATGCCCTATTATTGATTTCCCTTTTTCTTTTTCTTTTTTTTTTCTCTCTCTCTCTCTCTCTTTGTAGTTCAGTTTTATTTACGTGTTGAAGAATAACAAAGATGACAAAAATCAACTCATCGAGGTACCTAATCTTTCATCTTTCTCTATTCCTTTTTCCATGATGGGACAACATATTATTCTACATATTTGACATCGCATAATCGAAGTGAAAATTCTATTTGTACAGCTTAGTGTACATGTTACAATATAAGAAAGGGAGATGTTGGTTAAGAGAAGTTGATGAGAACGACATCTATCTTAAGGATAACTATTTTATTATAAAAAAGTTTTAAATTCTTGGAAAATACAAAAATCACGAATAAAAATTCAAATAAGATAGGTAATATAAGTAAATTCGTTTATTTAAGTTTATGTGATTTCTACCTAGATATGATGCCTATTGCCTTTCTCTACACATATTTTCTCTACAGCCTATTTTGAAGGGAAAAATAGAATAAATCATTCTTTTGGTATTCCATGTCAATCTAATCTTACAAAATGATTGAAGAAAAATATTAACTATTACTTAATTTTGCCACTATTTTCACTAAAATAGATATGATTAGCGTGTTTTACTATCTATGTAGATCTATTCTATTTCAATAATATAAATGAGCAAACATATTTTGATTTATTCTACTAAACAACGTAGTAAGCACCCTCCACGTTTAATTAACAAAGGGGTTGAGCTTGTAAATTTGTCCTTTTACTGGGCTTTTAGTGCCCTTTTCTTTTCCTTTGGGCCTGCGTGAATTTCTTGGGCCTAAATGCTTGTGGGGCCATGATTTTCTTTTCCCCTCATGCCTTTTGTAAACCTCTCAATAGAGTATAATTCGCATTCACAGAGTAACGGTACGAGACTTTCTTATGCTTGTATAGTTGTATGTATTAATAGACCCTAATTTCATTAAAAATAATAATTTAATAAGTAATTAAATTTTTTGCAAAAATAAAAATATATATTCACTCAAAATGTGCAAAATAATACCTTTTCATCAAGAAAAATCATGTCAAGATTGATGACTTCGTTGATTCTTGTGTTTGCAGCATTCCACAATCTTGTCATTCTTACTCTAATTGCCCACATATCTTTTTTCGGACCCTATTCTATTAACATGTGATAAACCATTATGCCATCTCAAATATGTTATATTAGATAAAATAAGAATATGAACAAAGATAAACGGTCATCCATATACATGAAAAAATCAAATAGAAATATAAAGCAAATATATTGTTCAAAAGAAAATAATGAACTCACCAAGCGAAACCTGACGAAACCTCTTTGAAACGACCAAACTGATGTAAGATTGGATCAAATTGACAAAAGATCGGCCATTATGAGTAGTAGGCGACTATTATAATATATTGCATGATATAATTTTATTTCATCAATTTCATGTGAGAAAGTTTACTTGCCACATATGACCATTACATATAAAACACTTTCACTATTTTTTTATATACTTGCCACATATGAGCAAACGGATATATGTATTTTCCGACCATATATATTGTTGTCAATATATAAAATTATATTATATATTTCATTGTATTAAAAGCATCTACATATTCCTATAATGTAAGATTGTATATTCCATTGAGTAACAAAAAAATATTCCATTGTATATAATATTTATATAGTTAAGGCGACGACGTGGCCGTTGTGTAGTGGTTGTGCGAGATATGGGCAAATCTTTTGATATTATATATACATATATTGATTAAATTTTTGAACTTCTATTTAACATGTAACAACTATTAGAGACTTTTCAATTAAAGGGACGAGAATTGACATAAATAAAAGGAAAACAATAATCAGTGACGGAGCCAGAAACTTTCTTTGGGGGGCAAGGTTTTAAATTATACCAAGGTTTATATGAAATTATACGGTGTATGAATACATGATAAAAAAATGCAAATTTTTTATTAGTCATAATTGAATTTTTTACTGAATGTTGCATGAAATTTAGAAATTCAACGCTCTGTTATTAGTGTTTGAAATTTCTGAAGTGTAAAATTAAAACACAAATCTTTCCTTCCTTACGTGGAGATAAGTTAAATATCTTTTTTACTTATTCTAGGCTCCTTTAAGAAAATCAAGGGGCAAAATCAAAATGAGAAAATATCTACTTGGGGGGAAGGGGGCAAATCGCCCCTCCTAGCTTGAATGTGCCATCTTCCCTGAAAATAATTGATAAAAAAAACCTTTAAATTAAAGAAAAGAAAATTGGAAAACTATATATAAAAAAAAACTAGTTAATGAAATTGAAAATTAGACTAAAATTTTTATTCTCACTTTTGTAGTAGTATAGATATAAAATATAATTTTTTTTCTATATGGTAACAAAATATAAGGACGAAATATATATATATATATATATAGATATATATATATACGCTAGTAGGCTTGGGCAGCTTGGCAATAGTGCGCAAGGTTTAGATACTCAAATTAAATATTAATGATGTAAGCCAATATTAACTCCATATTAATGAGATAGTATGATTGAAATTTAAGGAATCTCTACCGTCTTTTACACGCACGTATACGCAAATATATATTATTAGTTGGCAGTAAAAATCTCATAATAAAATCATATTGTTCTTAAAAATAATCGTATTAGAAAATTAAACCTTGTAACGTAAAGAATTATTAAAATTTATAATATTATATGCAAACTTAAAATAAAAGCATGAAAGTACAAATTACGGAGTTTTGATGAGTTGAGTAATTGGGGGTTATATAAAAATTTTGGTGTGTTTGTTTTTTAAAATTTTTTTAACTCAACTCAACTTATCTTCAATTCAACAACACAATCATTACTTCTTTTAATTTTTTAATTTTTTAATCATTCAATTCAATTTTTAATATTAAATTCTCTCAACTATTTATTATCTTTTCACAATTCAACGACACAATCATTACTTTCTCTCAATTATTTATTATTTTTTCACATTTTTTCTTATAATTCAACAATACAATCATATAAACCAATTAAAATAAAAACTCAACTCAACTCTAAATCCAAACGCACTCATAATTTGACAAAATAATTACATAAGTAATCTATCGTTTAATTAAGTTTCTCATTTCTTTTTCCTCCACGTGTCTATATGTTCACCGGATTAAGATAGTTTCAAAATTAGAGTGTTTTATCTATTTTGAAATAACCCACACTATATTAATTCGTTAATGTTTTATTTTTCATTACTACTAAATCCTTGCTCACATTCAGTCAAATGAAAAATATTGTTGACTGAAATTGGAGACCCGCGGCTTCGCATAGGCTCTTTCCTAGTAATAATAGATATTGAAAATGATGATGATTGTGACAGCGCTGGAGAATAAGGAAAATAAATGTGTTTTCCATGGGACCTTGACTATATCTGCATTGTAAAATATGGGAAAATGAAACTTATATCATGTGAAAGATTAGAGGAAAAGAAAAACTGAATTGGAGAGAACTATCATGTGAACTGATAAAAAAAAAGTTACCTTGTTGACGGATACAAATACACATATAATTGTACATATAAAGTTGAGTTTAGGACAATTGCATTGAGATCCTGAATGATATAGCTGACAATACACAAGCAACATGCTCTGCAATTGAAATATTAACCTCAACCGATTAAATCGGTTAGCCGATGACAAACCTTTCCATTTAATGAATGGGGTTCTATGGTCCTAAAATGATCTCCTTAATTAACTCCTCGTCCTCGGATATGCAAGATGAAAATAATCCAACGATGTGGGGCAGCAATGAACGTCCTCGAAGGGACCGGTTGCATTATCCTTCCGTGGAGACAACGTGAAGCATATGAGTTTGACCACAATAACTCTTATCTTACATGGATACATATCATTCCGATAATAATTATAAATAATAAAAGAAAATATGATAATAATATGTAATCCCATCTGAATATCGAATATGAGACATCTTGATCACCATGCGAGAGCGTGCACCACTGTCCTATATATTTTTTTTTAGTCCACGTGTAAATTGTGCAAATTTCTTGAATATTCCATAGCGACCACCAAATATAAACGTGCTTCTGCTGTCCTGATTAATAATATCTTGTCAGCTCCGAAGGTCTCGGAGGTACCACTGTGAGATGAGATAATCATACCTGTTGAATGATTGGAAGAGCTCACGGTAAGACGGGATGTAGCGGATCGAAACAGTTAACCGTGGCCTTTCGTGTAACACAGAGGCCGCTGCCACGTCACCCGACACCACAGCTCCTCGTACGGTCAAAATCAACGTTATATATTCGGATTTGGATTGGCTTATTGAGCACGTCAACGACCTTAAAACTAATGTGGCGTGGATAAGCTTATTCTCTCCCTTACAACGACAACATCGACAGTGTTTCAAGCACATCCTTGCGTCTAGAAAGTGTTGTCGCTTTCTCGTTCGATCAAATACCGCAAAACTTGCACCGAACAAGACGCAGTAAAACATTATCTCACTTTAAGTCCAAAGGCGATGAGGGAGTTCAAACACATTGTGTATATTTGCATTTCCAAATGTTTCTTTTTTATAATGGAGGAAAAAAAAAGTAGAACTACTTTCCTAACTTTTGATTCATAGACCTTAATAATCATAAATTGAATTATGAATTATTAATTGTAGGGAAAATAAAATATTCAAAAGCCTTTCAAGTTGTACATAAAATATATCGGTATGCTTGATAACGAAATCAATTTTTATTTAACTTTACTTGTTATTCAATTCAATAACACAATCATTATTTTATTATTTTATTATTTTTTTCTTCAAATTCTATATTATATCTTTTCTATTTTTCTAACTACTTTTGTCTTCACATTCTCAAATAAAACTAAATCAATTAAATCTCGTTACTAAATGCTAGGTAATCGATTTACATAACTCCCACATCATATCATATGAACCGTGCCTTACAAGCGCAACTTCTTGTCGAAAAATAAGAATCTTATTCTTATGATAATCCCGGCTTTCTTAGGAGAACCAACGACGTTGCATTGTTTTTAGGTAAACCCGGATTAACATAAGGATATAATTGAGAGGAAGGGGAATAAACCTTGGAATATACCTCAAATTGAGCTTCATGTTGCCCAATCGTGATTATTATCTAGTCTATTAATATTTTTTATGCAACCACAGGCCGATGCAACGAACCATTAAGTAATCGGGAAATGAGATATAAATGTAGTTTAGTCGATCAATGCACGTGTTGATTAGACTTTGATTAGATTAATGATTATTCGTACACGATTTGTTTATTCAAATTATTCTCTCGGCGAAACTATTATTCCTGATTATTTATCACCATTAATAAATAAATAAAAAGGTTTTGCTTTTGTGCAAAAGATAATGTAAGCTTTCACTATTTTCCTTAAATGTAGTATATAACATACATTCATTTATAGCTAATTTGTAAGTTCTAACAATTAAAATATTGCATGCATTATTGATTTCAAATTAATTAATGCATATGATAATGGTGATTATTGTACCTTATCCATTATAGATAGGTGATAACATAATTTCAACTTTATTTTAATAGATATTATGATGCTATTTAGCTTTACCCAAATCGTAATCCTCTAGTTTGAAATATTTTACAAAATAGACTCCTCTAAGATCTGTGGAGTATTTGTTGCCTCCCAAAACAAGTTAAAAATCTACGATTTTTTTATTTATATATTTTGTATTTCTCTTTTTTTTCGGCAGTATTATTTTCTTCTTTTTGGCTGAAGAAAATCCTATTCGTTGATCATTTGTTAGCTCGTGACCTGTGAGCCATATATTGGTTTGGTTGCCCTTGAAAAAAGACAAGTGGTCCAAAAGCTCAATCATGAATTATTTGAATCCAAGTGGCATAATTCTGCCCCCAGAGGAATCTATGGGCCCTTCCTGCCAAAGGATTTTTTTTTATAAAGGATAAAATAAATAAAACAGAGACAATTTTCCAAGAGATGTAATGCAATGACATTAAGCTTGATTTGAAATAACTAAATAGGGTCTGAATTCTAATTAAAACATGTGTATACGGATTAGATAAATCATCAAATGTGAATTGGACAAATCTAGGAAATCTTATTGGCAAGCGGAGTTAAATTTCACTCCGTTCCAAATATTAATATGTATAATTAAATATCCTTATAATAATTGTTAGAAAAAATTATGTGTAAAAATTTATTATTTAATAGGAGAAAAAGATAAAATGTAATTATTATGTTGTTGAATTGATGAAAGAATGGAGTATAGTGGAGAAATTTATTATTAAAAATTAATTGTGATAATTATTAGAAAACATATGTGTGAGAATTTATTATTGAATAAAATAAAAAAAATAAAATAATAATGATTATATTGTTAGAAAAAAAATGAAATGGAGTATAGTAGTAATGGAGTTAAAATCCATTACCAAATGAAGCACTATTCCACATATAAAAAGATATGTGTCAACATTATTTGATCATGGGCAAATTTGATAATACATATATACAATTTATGATTGTGTATTTCAGTAAAATTGAATTCAAAGACAACAAACACCCCGTTTGATTTTAGGGTATGATTTTAAGATTTAACTCTAATTTTAATTTTATTCACTACACAACAAAAATCAACTCTTCTAATTCAAAAAGGTGAGCCCCGTATATAAACCCACATATAACTTCATTATACTAAATTTAATTTTTAATACTAAATTCTCTCAACTACTCATTACTTTTTCAACGATTCAATAATAACATTATTACACAATCATCATTTTCTCTTAATTATTCATTACATTTTCATACTTTCTCTCATAATTCAACAACACAATCATTATAACTCAATTAAAATCAAAACTCAACTCTACTTAACTCTAAAATTAAACACACAGTAAGAATTACTCTCCTATTGTTTGATATAATTTCTTTAAATTTCTTCCTTTTTTTTTTTCGAAATTATTGCCTTCCGCCTTGGCCTTGCCAACAAATTCCTAAATAATTACAGCTACAATGTAGTAATAAAAAAACACTTAGGATCATTGAAATTTATTACAGACATGTTGCGTCATTGATAGTCAATCATTCCTTTGCAGCAATTTTATTAGTATTTTCTCCTATTAGGTGGCGAAATTAGATTATCAAATACTTTGTCGGTTGATCCTCTTGCTCTCTCTCCTTATCCAATTTTGACAATTTTTGCATCGCTTATTTTGGCAAAGTTACACTGGTCTTAGTAAGGAAAAAGAAAAAACGAAAAAGAGGGAAAAGCTTGCCAACCTGTTTGTCAGAAATAAATTAATGCAGAAAATGTAACCCAACTTCAGTTAGTTAATTACACTCCAAACATGATGAATTATGTTATTTTGCCAGCCCATCCATGTTTTATCATTGAAGTCTTATCCATTTCTCCCAAAAAAAAAGTCTTATCCATTTCTCTTCCCATAAATCATTTGACTCATCTTGAATCTACGATTATCAATTCATATGTCAAGAAATTGAGCCATGGACTAAACATTCTCGATATGTCATTCAACCGCTCCCAGTGAGAAAACAAATGAACATACATCAATTAAGCAAGTTCTTTTATTTTAGCTTACAAAAGTAGTAGTATAAGTAAATAGAAATCGAAATAGTATGGTGGTAATCCTGCTTATTAGAATCGAAACTCGAAACTTTTTTATTGATCGATTGATAAGAGCATCATTGTACCATACTATCTTTCTTTTTTTCTTTTTTTCTTTTTTTGCGATTGAATTTCTAATGGACTCATACGGACTTGAGTTCATTTCCACTTAAAAACTCAAACTAATAAATGGTGATACTCAAGTCTTATATAAACCTATGGATATTCATACATTTTTCTATGTGGGATTATTATTCTCAACAGTTACCTTCACGTGCAACGTGTAGTCTATTTCTGTCTACACGTTGTCACGTGCCCTTAAACACCAATTTTTAACAATTGATCTCGAGCCAAGCTCATCTTTCGTGTTCGAACGAGATGGACTAATACGAGGCGCTCTTTTGAGAGCTCTTGGACATGATGGGCTTAGCGTAGTGTTGGTGCACATACGCGTAACATGAGCTCTAATATCATATTAAATTTTCACGGGCTTATACGGACTTGGATCCATTTTCATTTAAAAACTCAAACTAATAAGTAATGGTACTCAAGTCTCATATAAAATTTATGGATATTCTTGCATTTTTCCATGTGATGTTAATATTCTCAACAAGCTTATATGGAGTTTGAGAGTGGCCCGGGTGTGGCGAGCTCATGGTCAGTTTGGTGTTTGTCCTCCTTCACTCGAATACGGAAGATGATGTTCTTGGTCAAATGCTGAGGAGAGTGTTTAAGGGCACATGACACGTGCTAGACCACACATTGTCACGTAAGGATGAATGTTAATATATATTATCTCACACGGAAAAAATATTAAGAAAGAAGTTATAAGTTTATATGACGCATGTCAACTTAAGCTTATAGCAAATACGCTCGAATTCGTGGGGGGCAAGTGAGAATTTTACAGTCCTATCTTTCTCTGTTCTCTTCTATTCTTTCGTCGTTTTTAGCTCTCTGTGTCTCCTTCGGTCACTAATTTCATTTCCCTATCCTTCACGTGGCCCGGGACCCAACCCAACCGAAAATCAGCACTCCTCGCCACCTCATTTCTTCCTTCCCCGCTCTCTCTCTCTCTTCGCCGGAGCTGGATGATGGAGATGGAGGATACAGGGAGCTGCGGCAGCAGAGCCCACGACGACGCGTCCTCCGCCGCCTCTCTGTCTCCCTCCCGTTCTCCCCGGGCGCAGAGCAGGCGGCTGCCGGGGAAGAAGCTCGACGTCTACAGCGAGATCCTCCGCCGCCTCCGTGACTCCGGCAACGAGGAGGCCATGCGCCCCGGGTTCGAGGATGAACTCTGGAACCACTTCAATCGCCTCCCCACGCGGTACCCTTCTCTCTCACCCACCTAGAGCTGTGCGGAGCTCGCAAAACTTTTTCCATATCGCTGCCGTGCATGTCTCTGGTTTCCGCGGATGTGCGTCGTTGTTTGGAGCTCTCGTTGGTGGATTATGAGATTGTTTTATGCGGCTCAATTTTGTTTGAGATCGGGTTCTGTTTTGCGGCCGTTCGAATCTGCGGATAATTCTTTGTCGTTTTCTTTTCTCCTCGGATCATGTGCACCGACGATCCTATGTGAAGCAAGCTAGAGCAGTTCCTCCCTCCACATTTCTCGCATTTCAAATGGCGTTGCGTTGACATTACTTTGAGATAGAGCTCCCCGTGACTTCGTCTGATTTGGATATCTGCTTGCTCCGTTTATGCGAAATGCGAAGATGGCTGTTCGATTATCTTATCGTGCTGAGTGTGTTGCAGGTATGCGTTGGATGTAAATGTCGAGAGGGCAGAGGACGTGCTTATGCACAAAAGGTTGCTGCATCTGGCTCATGATCCCGATAATCCGCCTGCAATCGAAGTTCGCCTTGTACAGGTCAGCCTGCTCAATCAGTTCAGGTCGCCTTGTTTACTGTTGGACCGAACTTTCCTTCTCCTCTCTGAATATGTGCATGCACGTTGATAATTGACTCTTGATATCTCTTCTACATTGGAAAGTTTCTGGGTTGCCTTGTCATGCACGGTAGTATGCTAAAGAATATGGTCTTCTCGTGGGGTTGAAAAGTTCTTAACCCGTACAATCTCAACATGTTGTTGACTCAACTGCTAGTGTTGATTTTTCTCGAGCAGTTAATCCCAATTTGACAGTTTTGACTTTCTTTCCTCCCCCCAAAAATGAATGTTCTGACGGCGGGTCCTTGTGGGTACTGAAAGAGAGAGAAATCACAATTTGCAAGTTCAGCTAGCAAAATTGGTTTACCATCCAATCACGAAGACAAGCAACTTCTCTTGCTTCATCGAGATCCATTGATCATATCCTTACTTCTTTATATATTCAAACTCGATAAATACTTCCTAAAGTAACGGTTTTTTAAGAATTGCTTGGTACTTTTGCCTTCTGATTATAAAATCAGAAATGATGCGAAGTGAGAGAGATAATGACGGGAAATTTGACCGCCGGATGAAATTGTTCTTTTCCTATAGGTATGACCATTGTATGGTGGTTGTCAATACATTGACAAGTCTATGACAGCGTGTGACATCTGGACTTGTTCTGTCCGGAAATCCCATTTGAAATATCATTCCACTTACCACTATTTGCAGATAGCTTGAGAACTGAGAAGTCCTATCTATTCACGTGTTTCAATTCATTGCTATATCCTTTCTCATTGACAGTCTTCAAAATAGTCTGCTCGTATGTGATCAATTGGCTTTCTTTTCTTTCTCGACTACTTAATTCATTGTTTTATTACCTGCGATGGTTCCAATACTATATTTTAATTATAGGATGGGCCTTTGTTTCGAGTTTATAATTATATTTTGGAGTATTAGCATAAATAAATTCGATATATATACTCTCTCATCCAGGTTCCTCCAACATCAGAGGTACATTCAATTGATTCTGTCCATTCAGGTTCTTTGAATGAAGATGGTTCCCAGAGTCCAGCAAATTACCAGAAGAAGAAAAGGTACAAGGTGTTTTGCTGTCTATGTTAGCTCTGTCAAAGAAGAGCAGAAATGCACTCTAGGCTGATGAAATTTATCTGATGCATATTGTTCAACTTGTTTTCCAGTTTTTACTAGGAATTTTTTTCCTTCCATAACGATGACATCTTACTGTTGCTTCAATTTTCAGTATACATCCACCACCTGCCTTTGGTTCATCACCTAATCTTGAAGCTCTTGCCCTAGAAGCAAGTAAATCACCAGCAATGGATGGGGATAACTCTGTTCATGCCAATACGCATTTTTCTCGGTAATATTATCTTTGTGTAATTTTCTTGGAGCCATAGTGCCAACTGCTAAACATGTGAACGTACATTTGCTCTGAAATGCCAGATATAATCAGATTAGACGTAAATAATCACCATGTTTCTTGAATTTCAATATGATGATTATGAACAGTTATCGATCAATCCTCCTTATCTGCCTTGTCTCTTCAGAAGGATTTTCAATATAATATGCATCTCATTCAATAGAAAAAGTGATCATAAAAAGAAATTCTTGTATAATTGAAAAGAGTACCCTGTATTTTTAAGATCTTTAGTATGACTTTTGTTCTTGTGGAAGTACAAGAACAAGGAACTTTTGAAGATGAAAATAATTTGTCCAGATAGGACATCAGAGATAATTTTGTCTGTGGACATGAGTTTTACTTGCATTTTGGCCATTGATTTCCCTGCCTTAGTGCTTGAGATGTCCTCCCACTCATGACAGGATCTGAGTTGTAGTTCTAGTCATTATTTATCCAGCAACTGCAGCTGGTTGTTGGTAACAATGGCATCGTCCACTTTCGTATTCCTTATTAATTAAGCACTTGCTTATGTCGACTTTTCTTCCTTTTTCTTGTCGGACCATATGACATGGCTTCCATCAAATGTGATTGTTTCTCCAAATGGTTGGTTGATATACTGAAAACTTGATCTGCTGCTAGAGCTTCTGCTGTAATTCTTTTAATTGCTTTCACAATCCTATGGTGTCTTTCTATTTGTGAATCTTAGGGCTTGTTTGGTTTCATGAAATGATTTTAGAATCATGATTTTGATTTTAACTCTACCCACTAAACAACAAAAACACACATTTCCCAAGTCAAATTTATAATACCATCTCATTTGTCTTTTTCCACAATCAAAATCAAAATCAAAGTTACTTTTAACTCCAAAACCAAACGCCGCCCTAGTGTTTTCAATTTTAGACTACATACAAGCTAATGCATCTAGATTTTCTTGTTGCATCTGATTTGTAGTACTTAACTCAGCCTAGAAGGTGGTTTCTTAATGGAATAATTATTATCGGGTGGAATTTACTTGTGATAGTTACATGAATTTGATACTTGTGGTGATGTAGGCCAATGCATGAAATCACCTTTTCAGCAGATGACAAACCGAAGCTTCTTAGCCAGGTACTCAATTTTTCAGATTGCAAGAAAATTGTAATTGGATTGTTTGTGAAGTTGTAAATGCTCTGGAGGATCCATATGATTTGTTTTGTTGAGTTTGGCAACTTATTCTTGACGGCTTTTACTTATTGCACATGGGATCACTGTAATCAACAGCCAATAGCAGGGAATCTTGCAGTTTATGTTTTTTTTTTTTTTATTTTAGCATGTTAAGTTATTGAAGATCTTGTATTACAAGTTGGTGTAATTTCAACAGGAATGGGACAGGTTTTACTAATTTACTCTTTATACTTGGTTTTAGAAAACCGTTTTTCTTTTTAAAAATTCTATACTATTTAAGAAATGATAAATTTGCTGGGAAATAAAGTAGAACAGAGACTTGGTTCAGGTTGTCACCGGCAACCCATGCTAGCTCTCCAGGCCTTATGAATTGAACCATAGAGCATGAATATTTGTTAACAAGAATACATTTATAACACATTTTATATGAATTTAGCTAGAAATGTATTTGAATTACTGCAAATTGCTTATGACTATGGTTTAACAGACAAAGCATGCATGGTTGGTCAAATCCAAAATATCACTGTCTAATTTTCTCCATGATGGTATTCGACAACTGAGTTTCAATTAAAAAACTTGATCTAGAAGCTTCCTCTTTTACTTTCATAATATATGAATACTTATATTTCCTATTCAAGAAAATGTTTCTTACGGATTTCTTACTTTTATATGCAAATGCAGTTGACATGCCTACTCTCTGAGGTTGGACTAAACATCCAAGAGGCACATGCATTTTCTACCACGGATGGGTATTCCTTGGATGTCTTTGTTGTTGATGGCTGGCCATATGAGGTACCTATTGTTACTGAAGTTGAACAATTTTGACCTTTTTGTTAATCTTTTATGATTATAATTATGCAATTTATCTAATTTCCCATTTGAATTTTATTGTAGTAGTCAATTTGCAAGTCCGTCATTTCATGTTGTATACTCATCATTTTAGTCATTCTTAGAGCATAATTGACGTAAATAAAGCACTTACAGGCAGATTATGTTAAGTGGCTTGATTAATGACCGCAGGAAACAGAGAAGCTTACAACAGCTTTGGAAAAGGAAATTTTCAAGAGCGAGGTATGTGCTGCACCAGATATACTTTTGAGGCTTATGAAGTTGTTCAAAAGATAAAGCATGGCAAATTTTTTTCCCTTTTGAGAGTATATTAGTATAGGCTTTCTTTGGCTCATCATTTGTACTGATGTTTAAGGGGGATAGTTAATCATATATAGTATATATGGAATTACCTAGCATTCATGACTTTATTTAATTTCTAATGAAATGGGAATCTATTTTGGATTATTGTACCTATTTCATTTATTGGTTTAATTAATTTTCTCTTTTATGATTCTTCTCTAGTGTAATGTATTCTCGTCAAATTAATTTAAAGATTTGTGTGGAGTAATTGCTCTGTTTGTTTGCATTCGTGTGTCAATGCATTCTTGACGCTTGTCAGTGGAGAGTGGATGAATTCTTCTGAGGGAAGATCTGGTTGAGTTTAGTTTGGTGATTGCAACGCATTTCTGGAGACTTGACTATATAGTGAATAGACTGCTTGTAATGTAATTTGAATAAGTTTTTTAAGGTCAATCTAATTTTAATTTATTCGTTGCTTTCCTTAATTCCTATTGTTTGGCAGAAGCAAGCATGGCTGGATTCTCCAATATCATCTCACGCCAGTGATAAGCAAACAGGGATGAATGGTGAAGTTGATCACTTGTCGATACCCAATGATGGAAATGATGTTTGGGAAATAGATCTCAACCACTTGAAGTTTGGGGACAAAATTGCATCTGGGTCCTATGGTGATCTGTAAGTGTAATGTTCTTTGAACTGTGATATCCATGCAGTTTCTGTACAGGTCTTTTATCTGTTTACTGTGATTATTCAGGTTCAAAGGTACATATTGTAGTCAGGATGTGGCAATTAAGGTACTGAAGCCTGAGCGTATAAATTCCGATCTGCAAAGAGAGTTTGCACAAGAAGTTTTTATAATGAGGTTTGTATTTACATTCTATAGTATTCTTTTGACAGTTGACTCTACTATTGGACTTGCACCTGATGCAGCTCTGGTGCTACGAAGTTTATGGTTCCTGTAATTATTCGGGCTGAAACTATATGAAGAAGTTATGATTTCCTATTGGGGTGATAATGGTGCCATTTTATGAGGAAAAGTGTCCTTTTAGATATCTTTGTCGAACTGCATTTTGGTCCTGTGATTTTTATACATCTACACAAGTTGAAATAGGCAGCTCTGCTGTACAAGGTTGGAAATCGTAGAATTTTTCTTGTACTTTTGGCCTCACCTGGCTCTGGAATCACCTAATGCATGAATTTCTTATGGAACATTGACTTCTACCATGCCTATCTCCCTAAGTATTGACATGTAGAAATCTGCACGTGCATCATCCATGCTCGTGTTATGTAATGTTGGAGGTCATGTGAGATATTGATTTCTAGCATGGTATACCATCTTTTCACTCTGCGTTGTAGACCACAAATGGTTTGCTTTTCCGTCTTCTTTCCACTTGTTTCCCTCAGTGTGGTTTCTTGCCTCTCACAACCTCCAGTTGAATACAGGAAAGTTCGACACAGAAATGTCGTGCAATTCATTGGTGCATGTACAAAGCCTCCAAGCTTATGTATTGTTACAGGTACCTCCAGAGAGTTGAATATTTTGATTGTTCTAGACTTGATTTAGTCTTCTTCTCAGAACTCTTTGTGGTTTAAGATTCCTTTAATATCTGTTTGTGATTTGGTCCCTTCTTTTCAGAATTTATGTCTGGGGGAAGTATTTATGACTACCTACACAAACAGAAAGGTGTTTTTAAGCTACCTACATTGCTCAAAGTAGCTATCGATGTCTCAAAGGGGATGAACTATTTGCACCAGAACAATATCATCCACAGGGATTTGAAGGCTGCCAATATACTGATGGACGAGCATGAAGTAAGAGTCCTAGTTATTGGTTAACTGTCATGCTATGTAGAATATCTTAGTTGCCCATTGGCACCATGATATATGGTTGGTTAGCTTATTTAAAATATGAGCTAGTCCGTTAGTATTGGCCTTAAAGACATTGTAACAGGGAATTATTCTATTATGTTGCTAGTGAACTTACTATTATGTCCCATTAATTGTTAGTTTAACCAGTTACATACAACTTCCTGTGTGCAAATACTGGAAGAGTTTGGATAATATATTCAGAATCTTCTTCAATTTGCTGTACTCTCCATTTTAGGTTGCTAAGGTTGCCGATTTCGGGGTTGCCAGAGTGAAAGCTCAGACTGGAGTCATGACTGCTGAAACTGGGACATACAGATGGATGGCGCCTGAGGTACTTTATCTGCTAGAATTGTCTTTCTTTAGCTTTTTTATATGGATTGTTGTGTCATATCTGAACATTTTATTTGTTGTATCATCCTATAAGAAGATTCTTTGGTTCTTCTTTTGGCTTCATCTATCATCTATACCTATAGTAAAATTAACTATGCCTTACATTAATTAGGTTCATATTAAATAGGCTACACTCAGTATTAAATTTTATCTAAGCAACAAGTAAAAAGAAATAATAATAATAATAATAATAATAATAAATGTTCATTTTCAGCTTGATTTTTTTAAAAATTGATTCATTCCACATGAGATTCATGTCAAAGAAAAAGTCTAAGTCAAGTATCTGTAAGAAATTTATGGACTAGGTTACGGTTAAATAATTTGTTGAAATTATTGAAGACTAAATAAATATATAAACAATGAATGCTAATTAAAATAAATTATTTCCAAAATATTTTCTGAACATTCAAAACTTCTAAAATTTTTTAAATATTATTATTTGAAATTTGAAATAAGGATTGAATTTCTTGTTTATTCATAGGAAGTAAATTACAAAAGTAAGAATAATTTTCATAAGAATGTAATCCCGTGCTATGCACGGGACAAAAGGCTAGTATTTAGGTCAGCATTTCTGTTTCAATGGCATTCTGAAAAAAGATCCAAAGATGCATAGTAATTTATTGGCGGAACCTCTTAAGTTTCTGCTGGTTGGGAGCTGCTTTTTGCAAAAATTATTGATGCCAATTATATTATCTTAGCTTGCTTGCATTGTGCCAAGTACAGTTCCTTTTCTGTGCTAGAAGACACAGATTATTCTTTCAATGATTGGATCTATTTTACATTTTCTTATCTGAATAGTTATTTTGCATGGAAGGTCATCGAGCACAAGCCTTATGATCACAAGGCTGATGTTTTCAGTTTCGGGATTGTGTTATGGGAGCTGCTAACTGGAAAGGTAACGATTTAGTAGAGAAATTTATCAACCTTTAAAGAAAACTTTTTTGGTTTCTATCTTTGTTCAAACTGTCTTCTATTTGACTTCTCAGCTTCCTTACGAATACTTGACGCCATTACAAGCAGCCGTTGGAGTTGTTCAGAAGGTATTTGACCCTTTTACTCGCAGCTGTTGCTTCATTATATATTCTCATTAACAATTATATTAACCAATCCTTGTTGCCAGCGGTAATTTGTCTTTAACACTATGTTTGGATATTCTTCACTAAGGGGTTTGGAGGGTTATGGAAGGTTAGGGAGGGGAAGGTTTTGAGGGGTTACAAAGGGTTCCGAAACCAGCTCATTAAGGGGTTTGGAGGGATTTGATTGGATTCGTTTTGTTTTGGGGTTGAGGTGTGAAATTATTATTTTTTTAATAAAGAGATGCACAAAAACCTCCAAAACCTTCATAATTTTTTTTCCAAACAAGGTTATTGGTGGGGTTTACAACACCTCCAAATCCCTTCCCCTCCGAAAACTCCAGAAAACTTCCAAACCCCTCAATCCAAACAGAGCGTGAAAGTTCTACCCAATGACCTCTCATTATCTTTTTACCGAACATCGATCGCTCTTTTTTCTCTTGATGTGAAGAAATATGTTTTACTGATATCAACTTGAAGAAAATGATAGGTCTCGGAGAAAAGATTCTTTACAGCAATCAAAATACAGTTGAGTCTTCTATCAATCGAGAGTTCTACTGAGTTAAAGCATAAGAAATGCCATATTGAAGTGCTCTGATTCACTCTTTGGAAATGAAAGGATAATTAATGCCAGATTGATTTTATTTCAGGGTTTACGGCCTATTATCCCGAAAAACACCCATCCCAAGCTTGTCGAGCTATTAGAGAGATGCTGGCAGCAAGATCCAACCTTGAGACCCGACTTCTCCGAAATAATAGAAATCTTGCGACAAACTGCCAAGGAGGTAAGCGGACCTCATTGTGACCACTGCTCATTCAATATGCACACACAAAACATCCCAGTGTCTGCAAACCATTGTTACATTAGGAATTCCCCTATGCCAGTTTTCGGAGAGATACAGTTATCTCATTCAAGAATCTGTGAAACAGTTTGGGCAAGAAGGGGAGGATCGGCGGAAGGACAAATCAGGCGGATTCCTATCCGTCCTAAGACGAGGGCTCTAACATTCTGATAATGGATGTACGCGAAAAGTAGCCATTCTACTACTTTCGAGCAATACTCATTCGTCGTCTGCCCTCTATTTTATTTTATCCATCATTTCAGTGTACAGTCTATTACAGGTGATGTCTGCTGCTCTATGTAAATTATACACCTAAAAAAGGGGGAGAAGTAAAACAGCCATTCTCTATATTCCAATCTGTGCTGTTGTAAGGTCTAATCGGAGAGTGTCTGATGGCTTTGAAGAGTTGTGGAGCTTTCAATCTTAATTATTTTGACGAACACAGAAGGCATGGCGTTGTTGATAACTATAGAAAACAGTTTCACTTACATGCTCTTAATATAATCCTTTTCTCTCTCTGATGAACTCGAGGACTCGATAAGAGACAGTTGAGCTGCATTTCAGCTGGATGTTCTTCGGAACAAGCACCTGAACTTGTATCTGCACGAGCATATCGAAGATGAACAACAGGTTGACTTAAGTTCATTTCTCTACAATAACGCCTTAAGCATAACGTTTGCAGGCCTATGAAATACCAGTTGGTAAAGACCGGGTTCAGTATATGTTGAAGTTTTATACAAGCAGCCGAGAGATCAGTTGATCAAACGTTTAGATTTAGAATAGAAAAAGGGATGTGATAAAATCTTCATCATGAGAATCAAGTCAGAATATTTACGTGGACTAGTGTTATGTATCGACTCTTAGTAATAAGAAAGAATTGATTTTTCTATAGATCTATATCTATATATCTATCTATATATTCACGTCCGATTATATAATTCCCATTCTTCGCTCGGGTAATATTTACTAGTATCTGAGCGAAAATGCAGTAGCATGTGGCACAATATCAGGTCGAGGCTAGCAATTTATGCGGCACGATATTAGGCTCGACCGTCCTGCTCTACATTTATAACTTGTTTTATTCTTCTGATGGAGCCGATTTCCTTACGGGGCTTTCGTGTGATTGATTTGTTTCGTATGATATGAGAAATTTCATGAAAGGATGTAAAATCTTTTCGCGGGCCGCCGCGCCCCCCACCCCCCTTCAACGGCATGGGTCCATCCTTCGGGCTACCCCCACCTCAATTGGATCCTTCAGACAGGTCAAGTCAAAGTCAACAAATCAACGGTTGTCTCCATTTAGTCACTGCGCGGGAACTCGCATTCGCCCGGTTGTTCATTAGTGCCAAGAGCCATGGTTTCCTTGCTTCCATGGCTGGCGGCCATGAGAACGAGTTCGTCATGTTGCCGGAAGCTAACAGCCTTAAATGGTGCCCTCTTCACGATGCCACGAGGGCTTCATCTTCGGCATCGACTCTTCCCCCGCCTTCCCGTCCCCGGAGTCTTTGTGGAACAACTCGCCCCACCTCGCAGCTTCGTATCAGCACCGCAGCGTGAGCTCGTTGCACTGAACAAGAAGATCTCCCATCTGGTGCGCACGGGCCGCCTCGCTGAAGCCCGGTCCCTGTTCGACTTCTCGAGCCACCGGAACACCGTGACGTGGAACGCCATGATCACTGGGTACGTCAAGAGGGGGGAGATGGCTAAGGCGCGCGACCTGTTCGATAAAATGCCCGTCAGAGACACGACTTCATGGAACCTCATGATATCCGGGTACTCGCTGTCTCGCCATGGGGCCTGCGGATTCATTGATGAGGCTAGGGCCCTGTTCGATCGGATGCCTGGGCGAGACCCCGTCTCTTGGAACACGATGATCAGTGCGTATGCGAGGATTGGGCAGATGGACGAGGCCCTGAGGCTGTTTAGGGACATGCCCGAGACGAATGTGGTTTCCTGGAATGCCATGGTGAGCGGTTTCTTATGGAATGCTGATGTGGCTCGGGCAGTCGAGTTCTTTGAACAGATGCCAGAGCAGGACCCAGCCTCTCTTAGTGCCCTCATTTCGGGTCTCGTACAGAATAATGAATTGGAAGAAGCCTCAAGGATTCTGAACAAGTATGGCATTGGGAATTGTTGGAAGGAAGGTTTGGTTCGGGCTTATGACACTTTGATCGCAGGGTATGCTCAGAGAGGGCAAATTAAAGAAGCTCGGACCCTCTTTGATCTGATCCCAAATAGGGAGAAGAATGTCGTGTCTTGGAATACTATGATAATGGGCTACACTAGAGTCGGAGATGTTGTATCTGCAAGGAGACTCTTTGATGAGATGACTGATCGTGATACTGTCTCATGGAATACAATGATCAGCGGTTATGTCCGTAATCTGGACATGGAGAAGGCCTTGAGTCTCTTCAGGGAGATGCCCAAGCCTGATATATTAACATGGAACTCGATGGTCTCAGGTTATGCTGAATCAGGAAATTTACGGGTTGCCCTGGACTTTTTTGAGAAGATGCCCCGAAAGAACCTTGTCTCGTGGAACTCCATGATAGCAGGGTACGAGAAGAATGAGGACTTCGAGAGAGCGATCAAGCTCTTCGTTAGAATGTTAATGGAAGGAGACAAGCCCGATCGGCATACTTTATCTTCGGTTCTTGCTGTATGCACCGGCCTTGTGGACTTCCACCTTGGCCTCCAAATCCATCAGATGGTTGTTAAGACTGTCTTAGCTGATGTTCCGATCAATAACTCCCTCATCACGATGTACTCTCGGTGCGGCGTGATTTCTGAAGCTCGGGCCATCTTTGACAAGGTGAAATCCCACAAGGACTTCATCTCGTGGAATGCGATGATTGGAGGGTATGCATCCCATGGCTTCGCTGCAGAGGCTCTCGAGCTCTTCAAGCTGATGACGAGGTCTGGAGTCAGGCCCACTTACATAACATTCATTTCCATCCTCAATGCTTGTGCGCACTCTGGGCTCGTGGAAGAAGGACGTGAACATTTTGAGTCAATGATTCAAGAGTATGGGATCGAGCCCAGGGTTGAACATTTCGCTGCACTAGTGGACCTGTTGGGCAGGCAAGGGCAGCTTGACGAGGCTATGAAGGTAATAGAAAGCATGCCAGTGGAGCCTGACAAGGCCGTGTGGGGAGCTCTTCTGGGGGCATGCAGAGTGCATAATAACGTGGAGTTGTCTCGGCTTGCAGCTAAGGCGCTGATGAGACTCGAGCCAAACAGCTCAGCTCCGTATGTATTGTTGTACAATATGTATGCGGATGTGGGGCTGTGGGATGAGGCTGCAAAAATGCGGGAGGTCATGGAGAAGCATGATATCAGAAAGCACACCGGGCACAGTATAATATAGGCACTGGCATAGCACGTTACTATTGGAATGGAATCCATTGCTTTTCAAATGACAAGTAAAGATTATGAACAACAAAGGTGCTGACATCTCTGCCGCTATCATTTTGTCAGGAAAATGGCTCAAACTTGAACAGGTGTGGTGGCTGTGCAAGTAGGGACTGAACCTCCGGTACGTCGGTCACTGTTTCCCTTTCTGGTGCATCACCTCCACATCATACACGATATATATGTTTGTAGATCAACTGCCTATGATACTTACCGTCATGGATTTCTGACAGGTTTTACTGACATAACTGTGTTGCAGGTTGTTCAACTCATGAAGGCAATAGGGTAAAAGGGTAGAAGCGTATTGGTCACTGCTCCGTGCTCGCAAACCTCCGAAATCCCCTCGGAATCCATGGAGTGTCGTCGGTGCCTTTGGTGGCCAGGATTTGTTGCCACCGCGGTCACGACACAGAAAGAGTCATATAGTCTTTGAAGCTGCCTTCTCCTCAGCAGCCTCGGGTGAGGACCAATAGTTGTTGAATCTCGATATGGACTTCCTCGACTCCATCAAGGCTTGGCGGCCATGGAAGTTTCCTCATCCTTGATCTAAGCTTGTTGCGCATGGTCGAGAGCTGACCATCTAATGGCGGGCAGGCCAGCCTCCTTCACCCCCTCCTAACATCGTTGGGCTGCTGGCTGCCCCATTGCCGTTGCTGGTTAGGTGGGCTTTGGCAAACCTGGGGCGACTAGACTATATGATGACTACCTATCTACTCGTCTTTGTTTTATTTTGTTATTTATTTTCCCTTTTGGTATTAAATATTTTTCTTGTTGAAAATGAAAAACACAACTGTCTATAATAGAAACGACTTCCTCGCGTTGCGCTGGCACATATTCTTATTGCATCGGCTAACATACGGCGCTCGAAAATCTTTTTCCGTCGAAGAGGTTTCTTCTGGTATCCTAGCAAAATCCGACCATTAGAAGCACTGCCTCACTTCTTCATCTGTTTACTCTAAAGTTACAACATCGATCCTTCTCTGAAACATGAAGACCCGAGGCTTGACTTGGGATTATTCTGGCTGGGTCTCCACATGTTTCGATTCAACGAGTGTCCTTTACACGAATGACTTTCTCATTATGTAGGAGTGTATTACCGTTTAACGGAGACAATAAGCCACGTGTCATGATTCAATTGGCCTGTCATTATTCCTTTATTGTAGTGCTAATAATATGGATTAATGAGTAAAAAAGCATCAACTTCCTTTCTTTTTTTCAATTTTGACACGAATTTTATTTTTTGACAAGAAAAGACACAAACATTAATTTTCTTGTCACGTTAAGCATCTGTGACTTTTTCCATCTATTCTGCAGACGTGACGGAAAACGGTACTTACGCGGCGAACAATGCCGCCCACTATCGCCGATTAGTATTGTCGATGACTCCAATTGGAGAGGTGATGGCCGGAATCGAGGCCCCACCCACTGGAATAGGGAGAACCCCCAATTTGAGGTTTCTTCCAATTCTAGTAGGTGAAGTCTCGACTCGGGCCATTTCTTCCCCTCACCCCCCTCTCAATTGGGGTCACCGGCAACCCTACTCGTGGGAGGGGAGGGGGATGGTGGCTAGCGATAGTTGGCTGGGGATCTCACCATTTCTTCAATCAAAACATTTCTCTCTTTTTTTTAAATTTTTTTTTTATTTTTATTGAAATTGCATGATGTTTTTTTTGGTCAAGTCAATAAAATAGATGAAAAATGGCACGCATACTTTACGTGACAAGAAAATTAAAATTATTGTCTCTTTTGCTAAGAAAAAGTTGGTGTTAAAATTTAAAAATCGTCAAAGTTGAGGCTGTTTTAGATCATTAACCCTAATAATATTTTAGAGTACGTTTGGATTTAGAGTTGAATTGAGTTGAGTTTTGGTTTTAATTGGTTTGTAATGATTGTATTGTTGAATTATGAGAAAAAATATGAAAAATAATAAATAATTGAGAGAAAATAATGATTAAGTAATGATTGTATTGTTGAATTGTGAAAAAATAATGAATAATTGAGAGAATTTAATATTAAAAATTAAATTGAATAATTAAATTTTTTTTTAAAAAAAAAATTATTGCGAGGTTGAATTAAAAAATAAGGAGAGACTTTGCTAGAATAAAATCTCTCCTTTTCTATTCTTCTTGCAAAACTACTGCACTGATCATCGTCATCTGTCTCTCGGGTACGTACGTGGACCTCCCAAATTCCCTATATCACCTCAGCAAAAGCCCCCGCAGAGACAGAGAGAGAGAGAGAGAGAGAGAGAGATGGCTGAAGCCAATCGCTAGCGGAAATCGAGACTCGAAGCCCCGTAACCGATCACTTCTTGAAATTGCTTGAAGCTTCTCCGGACAGGAGCCGCCAGTTTTAAGCTCAGCTGCGCCCCTTGGCTCACCAACTCGGTGCCGGTTCAATCCCTCACAGCAACGATGAGCAAGCGGCGAAGGCCTTGTCCCGATGTCTGGCTCCGGGAGCTCGGGGAGCTCGCCCCCCGCAGTTTCAAGCTCCGGCGCAGCGCATCTGAGGTCCTATTCCATGCTCCCGGTTCTTTCTCCCCTGATTTTTACTGACATCATTGAATGATCGACTGCGGCACTTCTGGGTTTGGGGATTGGGTTTAATTTGATTGCCGGCTTTGTCCGGTGTGAATGTGACTGTGATTGTTGGGTCAGTTTGCCCACGATTAGCTTCCGTTGACAAAATTTTGAAATTTTGTCAAGGAAGTGAGTTTCTGATCGCTGATTTTTCTTTCCACCCACCAAACATCGGAAAATCAGCGGAAAAAAAAAATTCACTCTTGACATCTTGATGAGTTGTGTTGTTGATTGATGCTGCAAGGTTTGGTTGATGGTGTGCTTTGCATTGATCAGCGCGGTTTGATTGATTGCGGCCCCTGCTATGTCCAGTGTGAATGGGAGCGTGATTGTTGGGTTGGTTTGCTCACGATTAGCTTGCGTTAACAAAATGTTGAAACTTTGACGAAGAAGTGAGTTTCTGATCAGTGATTTTTCTCATCTGGAAATCACGGAAAAAGGAAACTCGAAATTCAACTTTTGACATTGCTAATGGGATGCACAAGAGAATCTGCACCCTAAAAATTGGATGTAGTAAATGCACTTGGAAGCATCATTTGCATTATCAACTTGTCTGCTTGAGTGCTCTATCTGTGTTAGAACACAAAAGGCAAAGGATTAAAGCATCATTTGCGTTATTGACTACTCCACTTTGCTCTGTATATCCATGTTAGAACAAAAAGGCAAAGGAACAATTTAATGCATGGTTCAGTAGGATTTTGAGTTCTTTCCATAACGTATGCACTGAAGATTATTAGAGGAAAAGTAGCTGAAGTGCATTTGGCGCATTCTTGTTTCGCCAAGTACTATATGACAACTGAAAAGGACAATGTGGTGCTTTTGTTGTTTCTGGAGTACTCGCTAAAATAGGACTTTGGGATTTGTGTTCTTTGGACACCAAAGTGTTTGACTCGTTGTTTCCAATGCAATGGAGCTTGGGGTCGACTTTTATTTATAAAAACCTGCAGAGGACTAGGAGTGAATATACGATTTACAAGCAGATATTACTAGTGAAAAGAATCTGAAGAGAAGGTGACCATATATGCATTATGTTACTCCTGGACTTGAAATCGTTGAGATAAATATGTCCCAGTCTAAGGCTTCACGTGGTTGCTGCAAAATCATGGAAGAGAAATATATATCAGCATGGGATAAATATGACAGACCAATTTCTACATTAATGGATAAGCTGACAATGTGACGACCCCTCGCGGCTCATTGACAAAAATTTCCTTCATTATAATGTAATCTGAAATCGTGCACGCAGGCCCAGTTCTTGTAATATTATGATTTTGTTCGTCAGAGCTGCAAGTATATGGAAAACCCACTAATAAAAATATAAATTGTCAAGGGGTACACTGTATAAGTCCATGCTTGAAACTTGTATAAATGTGAATGTGGTTTCCTTAATATTGCTATTTTGCATATTAATGAACTTCATCGATTTTTTTCAAGATAATTTCCTCATGATATAGCATCCTATCTTCAATGAGGACACTCCATTCTCTGTATCATCCATTTTACTCATTTTATTTCCCCCTTTTTCATATTGCATTTATTGAATAAGATTATTCTTTGTCCAGGATGTTGTGCTGCGATTTGAGATCTACAAGAAGCTGGAAAAGCATCGAGGCTGTGTTAATACTGTCAGTTTTAATGATAATGGTGACATTCTTATCTCGGGTTCTGATGACAGGCGTGTTATACTCTGGGACTGGGCTTCTGGGAAAAGCAAGCTCTCTTTCCACTCTGGTCATCACAGCAACATCTTCCATGCAAAGTTCATGCCTTACACCGATGATCGAAGTATTGTTACTTGTGCTGCGGATGGACAGGTGGACCCTGCAAAATGTTTATATAGGATGGCATTACATGGTGTATCCAACCTTTTCTGATAGTATTGTTATTTTGATTAGTTTTAGTAATTTTAGTCAGTCATTATTGGATCTTCTTGAATTATGACACTGACTTGAATAATCCTGAATTAAGTACTGGTTTAAGTTTTATCAAAATCCACCTGGTTTGAGAGTAATCAGGAACTTGGATGCTGGACCTACTAATTTTGTTTCTTGTATAACTTATTGATTGGTTCTACAACCACCTTTTACCATTTGTCACATGCTTGTTTTCTAATACTAGTAATATGTAGTCCATGATTCAGCAGGTACAAGATTTTTCACTAATGTATACTGGTTTGATAGCAATTCGATAATTTGAACAGCAATATAGCTAAAAACTATGATCAACTGATGTACCAGACAATAAAAATTGATGGAAAGCGATGTTACTACTAAGAAGGGAAATACATCTGTGCATGGGAACGTTGATGCATATTGATCTTGTGCAAGCTCTTCCCAAGTTTATTACATTACCTTCATTGTAGTGTGCTTACAATTTTCTCCCACGAAAGAAGCTGTTTAATGCTGATTTTTGCGCCATCTTAACTTGAGAAGCATGATCTTATGGAGGTATGTGTGCTCAATTTCAGGTCAGATATGCTCAGATTCTAGAAAGTGGAGGAGTCAAGACCACATTGCTCGCCAAACATCAAGGTGGAGCTCATAAGTTGGCAATTGAGCCTGGAAGTCCGCATGTATTCTACTCTTGTGGCGAAGATGGATTGGTTCAACATGTGAGTTACTTATTACTGTTCTTTGACATTCTGGTTGCGTATAGTGAGCAAATGTACACCCCAGTCTCTCTTCAACAAGATAAAATGACTGGTAGATCCTATTGACACACCTGCCAAAATCTATACTCTTGATTCAATCTGGGAATCACTGGTTTTATTTCAGCAAAGTTGTATAAGCTGAAGGCATATTGATCTACGTGTTGAGCATAGGAGGATTTCATTGGTTGCCGAATAATGTATAGCACTTCTCGATACCAATTAATTTGTCCTAAACCAGCATATCCTAGTCACATTAATAACTGGAAATCTTAAATATCACCACAAAATTTCAGGTGAAAAAAGGAATTTTGAACAATTACTAGATTCTATGGGCCCTTTCAAGCCCTAAAGGTAAGACTGTTTCTCAAGAGACTGGAAAACTATAACTTGATATTACGGTTCACTGCTCCAATGCATGTAACGCGACAATGACGAACATATAAGGTGCAAAGCTTTCGGTATATACATTCCTGTTATGACAGTCGTGCCAGAGCCTTCGGTATTGACCATTATGTCATTTTATGTTCATTTAAGCTTTTCAAATCAATATATTCTAGCTGTTTCTGTGTGTTAATCTGTTATCCAGAGTCCAGAATAAAATTTCTATGCCAAATCTTGCAGTTTAATTTGATTTCGTATCTTACATTGTACCATGCATGAGGTGGGCTGGTTATCCCCCCTTGATGAATGTTATAGAGTTGGAACACAAATCAAGATGTGGTTCACTCCATTTCTTAATTTCCACTTTTCATGCTTTATGAACTGATGAAGATACGTGGTTCAGTGCTTATCAACCTTCATTTCTCTGGACAGACATGTTTCGAACATTTTACGTTACTTGTCACATTATACTAATTAAGGAATGCTGCGGTTTTCTCTTTCAGTTTGATCTGAGGACAAAGACTGCCACAGAACTCTTCACATGCCGTCAAATTCATGCGAAGAGGGGGTACCTGCCAATTATTCAATTAAATGCCATTGCAATTGACCCCAGGGACCCAAATCTCTTTACAGTTGCTGGATCAGATGAGTATGCTCGGCTTTATGATATCCGCAAGTATCAGTCAGATAGAGCATCAGATTTTGGTCAACCAGTTGACTACTTCTGCCCTCCTCATCTCATTGGGGACAGGGTGGGAATAACTGGCTTAGCCTACTCGGATCACAGCGAGCTTCTTGCCTCTTATAATGATGAGTTCATCTATCTCTTCACCCGTGATATGGGTTTAGGTCCTAATCCATTTCCAGAATCTCCTAAGTCAGCTCGCAAAGGAAAGAAAGGTGAGACGTCATCTTCTTTATCAAGTGCTATTGCCGACGGAAAAGCTACTCCCCAAGTTTACAAAGGGCACAAGAATCGCGAGACAGTGAAGGGTGTGGGCTTCTTTGGGCCCAAAAGCGAGTATGTTGTGAGTGGGTCTGACTGTGGCAGGATTTTTATTTGGAAGAAGAAGGGTGGGGAGCTTGTTCGGGTCATGGAAGCAGATAAGGACATAGTGAACTGCATCGAGGCTCATCCTCATACTCCAGTGCTCGCTAGTAGTGGAATCGAAGATGACATCAAAATTTGGACTCCCACCGCCACTGAAAGAGCTGTCCTTCCGAAGAGGATTGACGAGGTATAGTATTTACAAGGATCTTATATAACTTGCAGTTTATTCATCACTTGAAAAGGTATTCTATCTAAAGAGATTCGATTAGCTATGAGAAATACTATTTGTTCTTTATGAGTAGGTGATTCTAATGTATGTTCACTTGATTGTCCAGGTGAAACCAAAGGCTCGGTCATGGATGTACCACATATCTTCTCCCGAGGACTTGCTGTTGCAGCTATTCTCTTCACTCCAGAGAGGAAGGACAGAGCCAGAACATGACAGAGACAGTCCAACCAGTCATAACGCCACAGGTCGTGAACTCATGGAGCTCATTTTCACATACAACGGCAATGAGAACGATTCCTCAGACGGCAATGGAGGAGGAGAAGCAGAAGGAGAAGGCGATGGTGGTGATGCCTCCGGTCCCGAGGACTTCTTTAGCTGATGCATAATGACGCTGCGACTGCCGGCTTTCCTGTTCCGTAAGTTGTACATAACATAGGATTCGATACGACCTCTATTAAACTCTTCTAAGGTGAATCCAAATAATTACGTTCTCTCTCTGTTTTATAGGTCCCTGTCAGTGTCCCTATACACTTATCTATCCACAAAAAGTCATCTCATTAGTTGATCTCTGTTTCGGATATTTGAGGCCTTTGCCTTTAACAACTTTCTTCGAGTGCTTTGCTAAGTTATCCACATGTGTGCAAGTTCAAAGCTTTGTTCAGATTAAGTTATCTGCTTGCGTAAGGCAAAGGTTGAAGTATGTCCGCCCTGAGGTGGTGTCTGTTCCGATAAGATTGTCGGCGTCTTCCCATTTTCCATATCATTCCCTTGGGCAGTCTTTGAGGTGTTTGGATTGAAGTTGGACTATGGTGAGAAGTCAGTACAAGCTCAATGTTAAGATTTAAGTGGCTTAATTGATTTTGAAAAAAAAAAATCACATAATTGGACTGTCTTCGAACCGGGAAGGTTGCTCTGTAGCGAAACTATTGATCCGATGATGTAGCGAGGAAGAACAATTAGATTCTTTTGTTGCTTCTTTTGAGGAAGACGCGAAGGAAAGAAAGAAAATTCTATCATTCCCTTAAAGAGATTCACCCCGTTTGATTTCGTTTTAAGATTTTAACTTTAATTTTAATTTTACTCACTACACAACACAAGTCAACAATACAATTATTATTTTTTATTTTTTTAAATATTTTTAATCATTCAATTTAATTTTTGATAATAAATTTTCTCAACTATTTATTATTATTTTTTTACTATTCAACAATACAATCATTACTTTTTTTCAACTATTTATTACCTTTTTATACTTTTTTGTCATAATTCAATATCACAATCATTACAAATCAATTAAAATCAAAATTCAACTCAACTCAACTCTAAAACTAAACACGCTATTAACTTCTCGTGCCATTATCGCATCAAATTGACTGAAGGAAACTAAATCGGGGTCATTCCGCCAGAAAAATGTCGATCGGACCTAAAAAGGGACGATATGAACTTCCAAGTAGGAAGGACTAAATGTTGGGCTCAATTGATCTTAGCTGGATATCTGCACCCATCTCGAATTAATTGATTATGTCTCTAAGCTAGTGTGTCGGGCTCCCAGGACGTTGGACAATGCCTAGGCGCACTTGACTAGTCATGGTCCGTCTTAATTAATTGCGTCCAACATATTAAGGCCCACTTTACCTAACTAAGCGTAAAACCAAAAGTGGTATGAACCTAACCTTTTTTAGCTGAATTTTTCCGTTAACCTATTGATAGGCGCGGGGAAGATTCAAAATGAAAATGGGTAGGTTTTGGGTCGATATTAATAGGTTTCGGAGCTGGACCAAATATATTAATAATAATATCAATAATATAATTAGGGATGATGATGGATTTCCATAAATAGGTTTCCGCCCGTCCTAAATTTTAATGGGCAATTAAAGGGTTTTATCCATTGGATCACGGGAATTTTTTGTCAAAATTCTGTAAGGTCTGGAAAGGATATTGTACTTAGCATCAAAACTGGTCCCAAACCCGTTAAGGCTAAAATTAGCAAATCACCCATGATCTTTCATTGATATTACCAAATTGCCTTCAGAAGGTAACGTAGGAAATTTATTAAATTTTAATACTTACGTATTTATTCCCTTAGGTGGCGTTTGAAATGTAAGAGTGATTTTAACTGAACTGTGATTGTGATTTTGACCAAAATTTGGTCAAAGTGGCTGGCCCCACAAATACCAACGTATCTCATGAATAACTCTGAAACCAAATCCCCTGAACCCACATTCGGCCCCCACCCCAACCTTTTCCCCCAAGGGTGAAGTCATTCTTCCTCAGCGCTGCATATCTCGTCGCCCAGGCCCCCCATTGTTCTTCCTTCTTCGGCAACGACAGCTGCTCCTTCAGACGATTCCACATTCAATTGAGAAAGCCCACCCGTCAATTGGACATTGAAGCCGACCCCTACCTCCCCTCGACTCCTGCATCACCTCCCATGTCGCCTCGCCCCCTACCTACCGATCGTCTTCTTAAGCGGCCATTGCGCTCCGAAATACCGCACAACAACAGAACAAGGAAATTTCTCCGATTCTTTGGTCTTTGTTAGATTTTCGAATTGCGATTGGTTTGGAAACGTTACCTGAATTAGGGTTCCGAAATGTTCTTGCTCTGCCGAAAACTGTATTACATGTCTGCAATTGCCTAGTTCTGCGTTGCTTGTACGACTGATTCTTGCTTGTATGACTGATTCTTACATGTCTGCAATGTTTAGTCCTGTATTTTCATTAGCTGGTAACAGTGGAGAAAGCCCACATGTTGGTGCCGACAGTTCTGTTGTTGTTGGGTATTATTGTGAATGCTACTCTGTTGTTTGTGAGTTTAATTGGTTGCAGCAGTGTTACCTTGACTATCAGCGAGTAACACTACTTGAGTAGTGATGCTGATACTTTCAGATTTCGAGAAGTTGCAAGCTTTTGATTTGCCGAACATGTTATTTACCTGAACTGCGGAAATTTGGCCTCATTCAGAGGCATAGCTGTTTTTGTAATTGCTACTTAATGTGCTTACAGGTAACATATTACAGACTTGCCTGTTCTCTCGCATTAATTAGTCGTGTTGTTAGCTGATCCTATTGCGAACATCGGTCCTTGCCTGCGAGCTGCTTCTATGTATGATTTTGGGTTCCTCATCTGTACGATTGTTCTTTGTTGTGCCTTGCTTGTATGACTGATTCTTACATGTCTGCAATGTTTAGTCCTGTATTTTCATTAGCTGGTAACAGTGGAGAAAGCCCACATGTTGGTGCCGACAGTTCTGTTGTTGTTGGGTATTATTGTGAATGCTACTCTGTTGTCTGT
Source organism: Punica granatum (assembly GCF_007655135.1). Taxonomy (NCBI): domain Eukaryota; kingdom Viridiplantae; phylum Streptophyta; class Magnoliopsida; order Myrtales; family Lythraceae; genus Punica; species Punica granatum. The sequence continues at coordinate 15,243,533 of NC_045130.1, forward strand.
GAGTTTAATTGGTTGCAGCAGTGTTACCTTGACTATCAGCGAGTAACACTACTTGAGTAGTGATGCTGATACTTTCAGATTTCGAGAAGTTGCAAGCTTTTGATTTGCCGAACATGTTATTTACCTGAACTGCGGAAATTTGGCCTTATTCAGAGGCATAGCTGTTTTTGTAATTGCTACTTAATGTGCTTACAGGTAACATATTACAGACTTGCCTGTTCTCTCGCATTAATTAGTCGTGCTGTTAGCTGATCCTGTTGCGAACATCGGTCCTTGCCTGCGAGCTGCTTCTATGTATGATTTTGGGTTCCTCATCTGTACGATTGTTCTTTGTTGTGCCTTGCTTGTATGACTGATTCTTGGTGCATCGCCTCTATGTGGATATGTTCCTTGTTAACCTTGATTGTTGTAAGTGGTTGATAAGTTCTCTCTGAGATGGCTCCCAAGGGTGAAGGTATAGTTGAGTGGACTGACCAGCTTGAGGAAGCTTTAATCGACATCATGGTTGATAAGTTCCAAAGGACGCACACATCTGCTTGGAAATGGAAGGACTGGGAACAGATGAATACAGAACTGGAACAGAAATTTCCTGGTGTGACTCTTGGCGCTGACAAGTTGAGGACAAAATCACGGCGGCTGAAGAGTCAGTACAGTCAGTTCACACAGCTCATTCAGCACACTGGAGTAGGTTGGGATGAGCAGACCAACACTGTCAAGGCGAGTCCTGATATTTAGGACAAGTTCATCAAGGTACAATAACGATAAATCTTCACATTTACACACTTTTTTTTTGGCAGAGTTGTCATTATTAAGTACATTTGCTCGCGACTAACATGCAGAGGCACAACAACTTCAAGAATTTCCGGTCAAAAGGCTGCAAGCATTATGAAGCCCTTCATCTATTGTACAGATCTGCTACAGCAACAGGTGGTCTACGAATTTCTTCCATTGAGCCACCTAAGAGCCCTCGATCTTATGCACGGATGGAAGAGCAGTTTCTAGCAGGCCGCAACAGCCGTGGGAAAGAACCTATCGATCTTGAAGAGGGATCCGACGACAGTGATGACGCGGCTCGTGAGCTTGATGACCCAGTCGTTACAGGGTCCAGGCGACGCGTCAGGAAGAAAGGTTCGAACACGAACTCGCAGATGCAAGAGCTGATCGACTTGTACCGGGAAAGTATGACCAAAAAGGACAAAGCCAAAATATCTACTCCTCCGGAGTCAAAGAAGAGCAAGTCCGTGACGAGCCCCGAGAAACCAGAGAAGCACAGCATCGAGGAAGCCGTTGATGTGCTCAACGAAATGCGGGGAACAATTTCAATGAATGAGTATTTTGCTGGTCTCGGCCATATTACTGAGGATGAGCATTGGCGTCGTGCGTTTGTGCGCATGTTCGATGAAGCTCAGCGCGAATGGTTACGACGCCTTGTTGCAAGTTGAAGGGCCGAACGCTCCCCCTTCTAACACTACGTTTGTTATATACTTGTCTACTTTCCTTTTATGACTGCATTCTCGAAACATTTTGTATTTGCTGTGTTTTAACCTGCTTGACTATTTGCTTTGTCAGAATCTCTGTTATGTGTCCCTCTATACTTCCTATTTATGTTACAATCAATCGTGCATTATTCCTTTCTGCAAATATATTTTGATAATCTATTCTGTTGTTTGTCGGTATAGTCCATCAACTTTAACGGAAGACACGATGACAACTGCCGGAAACTCAGCACGATATGATGATGACTCAAGTGGCGACGACGAGTACAACCCACTAGATTTGGTTGTCCTTCTGTCTGTACAGGCAGCAGCATCTGAACATGTCCCCCGTAGACGTCCATGTAGAACTTCACGTCTAAGAGGCAGAGAGTACATTCACGAAGTGCTTTCTAATGACACACGGTGTTTTGAGAATTTCAGGATGGATCCTCACGTATTTCATAATTTGTGCGACACATTAAGAGAAAACTGTGGCATTTGAAATACCGGGCATGGTATGACCGTCGAGGAGATGCTCGGAATGTTCTTGCTCGTAGTTGCACATAGTACTCGACTATCCGTTGTTGCCGAACGCTTCCAGCATTCCAAGGAGACTGTCAGCCGTGCATTCAATTTAATACTTGAAGGTATGCAATCCTTGGTGGCAACGTACGTAAGACCTAGGAACGTGGAGGAGCAACCCGAAATTCGGAGGTGCCGACAGTGGTACCCATTCTTTAGGGTAACCAAAATGTCTCATACCAAAGTCATGTCCATTCTGTTATTACATGTACTACAATTCATACTGAATATTATTATTATTGCAGCACTGCATCGGGGCAATGGATGGAACACATGTTCCTGCTATCATGCCAGCTTCGGTGAGATGCGCGTATCACGATCGAAACGGTGAAATTACGCAAAATGTTCTTGCTATCTGTTCACATCAAATGATCTTCACCTATGTTATGACCGGATGGGAGGGTTCAGCACACGACTCAAGAATACTTTCAGATGCCGCAACGTTACCTGAATTTCCCGCACCACGAGGTGGTAAGTTGTTCTACCTCAGATACCACGTTGTTTTGTCAAGTTCTATTGCATTTCGATAAAAAGTGTTGCAACTACATATATATTGTTTGTACATGTGTGCATGCAGAACAATATTATGTAGTTGATGCGGGCTTCCCAAATATTCCCGGTTATTTGGCACCTTACAAAGGCCAACGGTATCACCGCAGTGACTTTAATAATGACAATCCTCCAACGACGAAGGAAGAGTTGTTTAATCAGCGACACGCATCCGTTCGAAATGTAATAGAACGGTGCTTCGGTGTTCTGAAGAATAGATTTGCAATACTGCGAAGAATGTCGAACTTCAGACCAGTTCGACAAGTTCTAATTGCGCAGGTCTGCTTTATGTTGCATAATTTTATTCGGATCAATAATTATCATGATAGATTATTTGCGGAGTATGGTGATGCATGGCAATATTACGATGAATTCCGCAACCCTCCTCACCAAAATGGAATCCAAAATGATGTGGACATGAGGAGTAAGGCGATGGATGCAGTACGGGATCGTATTGCAAATCAAATATGGCACTCTGAAAGGGGGGAACATCTTAACATGTAAATAAATGGATGGTGTTGAGAATATTGTAATTATGAAGTTATATTAAAATGGAATGGTGTAAATATTTATGTGTGGGGCCCATATGTTAACTTTGATGAGTATAATTTGTTTTGTTATGGGTAGAGTTAAAATCAGAATCGCGATTCTAAAATCACTCTTACATTTCAAACGGGCCCTTAGTTCTTTCTTTGATTTCATTTCTTGTAAGGGTTGGATATACTAGAGCATATGATGTTTTTGGTGCCCCGGAGGAAGAAGTGGATGAAGACGTGGATCTTGTGGAGGACTAAGGTGTTACGGTATTTCTGTTAGTTTAGTTCTTTTCTTATGTAATTGGTCGTAGTGGAGTATATGCTCGTTGTTGTGTAGTTTAAATATTTGATGTCGTGTTTGATTTGTAAGTAATATTTTAAAATCAGATTTTGATTTTAAAAAAGAATTATATAAATGGTTATGTATGTGGTCCACTTTTTGCCTTTGCATGAGTTATTTTGTTTTGTTGTGGAAAAAAAATGGTATAAATGAGACTCATCCTTTGATTTTGTATGAGTTATTTTGTTTTATTGTTGGTAGAATTAAGTTAAAGTATGATTTTAAAATTACACTAACAAACCAGACAAGGCTTAAATGTCGTGAAGCGCTAAGGTCAATCAGGTATTTGCTATGGAGCTTTATTATTATTATTATTATTATTTTATTTTATTCGGGTGGAATTCGTGAAATATATGCTGCTTATCTTGTAATTTGATGTTATTAGCATTGAAAATCGTATAATCAAATGACGGTTTTATTGTGGCTGTTTTTTTTAGGTTTTTTTAAGGTAGAGAGTCCATTATCGGGTAAAAAGGGAGTCTTCGATGAAAACCTGTTAATTAAGTGGGAGTGGGAGTGATTTGAGAATTTTATACTAATTTTTTAACAGATTTGGAGATTGACCTTTCCCAACATGTTTGGGTATGGGAAAAGTCCAGTTGTTCCAAACCAGTCTCCTGATCATCCTTGAATATAACTACATGCCCTTTTTTTTTTGTGAAAATACGGGGTTGGCCCCAAATGCATTAATAGAAATTAACGATTACATAAGTGAGGCATGACGGTCCCTACAATATCACCAAAATGAATAAAATTGAGCTTGTCCAGGCAATGGCTAAATCTATACACGCCGAGCGGTAGCGAGAGTGCGTGATTTGCCAACCAGTTTGCACATTTATTACTTTCTCGATATACATGCTTTGCCACTATCGTCCAATTGCGAAATAATAAAGCCCGATGCCTCTCATGATCGCATCAATGGCCCCACGTGTTCTTTGTTAGACCGTAGCAATGAGACAACCACCTCGGAATCAACCTCAACAAATTACCTTCCTTGCGCCCAACTCCCACACCAACTCGAGGCCAATCTTCACTGCCCAAAGTTTGGCTACAACAGATGTAGCAATGCCAATATTGTGAGCAAACCCTTTCACCCAGACAACATTGTGGTCCCATTCGATACTCCTCGCGCTGGCCGGTCTCATATTGCCCTTAGTCGCACCATCGGTGTTTAACTTCAGCCAACTCTCATCCGGTGCAGACTAGCCCACTAGCTTCTACTCCCAGCCTCTTCTGAGGATAAGGTTCCCTGCCTCAGATGTAGATACAATATAGCCACAAACTAGGGGTGTTTATGGATATCGGGTATACCTGGAACCGATTGGAATCTATCTGTTAGGGTATGGTCTAAGTAACTCCAATAGGATATGGTCCGGGTAATAATTTAAGGAATCGATGAAAATAGGTTACGATTTCAACATGCAGGGTACCCACGGAACCAGTACTCGGGACTTATGTTTTTTCTGAAAAAAAGTATTTTATATTTACATAATTCTCTATGTGCGATATAACAGCTACAGAATCATAAGGAGAGCTTATTTGCTTTGTCTATTAAGAAAAGCTACATCATCCTTTTTTTGCTAAATAGCTACATTATCTTTTAATTACATATTTGCTTTGTCTATTATATAATCTTAAGGAGAGCTACATAATCCTTTAGTTCTATAGATGGATGTGATTCGATTAATCTATGTCGACATTTATTTGTTTTGTGTGATTGCAAATAAGATCTTTTTTATTTTAGTTATTTATTTCATTTATTATGCTTGAAGAGAAAAAAAATTGCAGATTCTAACATGATATCCGGAACCTGTAGTATAAATCAAGTTCTGAGTAGGTTCCAAGTTCCAACATCGTAGGATCTAGTTTCAAAATTTTGGAACATATTCCCTATAAGGTAGGATCCGGTATTGTGAAAAAAAACAGGGTACCTAGACCCGCACACGCCTACTACAAACCACCTTGAATGCACCAACAGGCTCATAGGGAAGTTGAAACCCTTCCGCGAATATGGTTTTATTACGCCACTTTCGAAACATCCAGCGGCTGATAGCAAATATGAGTGCCCAAGAGATGCAATCCAATCCCGGTTTGGAGCATGACATATTATGTATCAACCACTGTTCCCTATCGTCTTTGAAAGAAGATTGTATGATATTAATAGAGACAAGCTGCCTCCAAATGGCTTTCACCTCTGCATAATCCCGCAAGCTGTGCATTGACGTTTTAGCCTTAGCATTGCATAATGGACAGAGACTTGACCCGCCGAGACCCCTTTGCCATCCTGTCTCGTTTGTGAGCAACCACCCAGGCCCTATCAATCATAGGAAGTTGCGTATCTATTGCGGACCCTTCCATTGCCAAATAATCTTCCAAAGGATATTAGACTGCACGGAAATTTATACAGTCTCGGGGCAAAACCGATCCAGTTGAACAGAGTCGATTGGAAAATGTAACATAGTCTAATGCACTTTACTCTAGTCGACTATGTTCATTTTGCAGTCGACTGTGTTCAACTGAACCGATTTCAGCCTAGGACCATATAAGCTCCCTAGACTGCATAACCCCCTCTCCATTTCTATGCATGTATTTGCTTATTCATAATATTATTTTACGGTTAAATCTTATAACACTTAACATCTTTACCTCTGTTGTATTTATTTTGGACTCCAGTTTTAGTCCAACCATCTCATTTGCTCTTTTTTGGATGAATACCATCTCATTTACTATTTTTAAAAGATTATGTGGCAATCGGTAAAGATCACTTGAAAATCTTACCTATCCTATATCTTCCCTCCACCCCCTTTTTTCTTGTTATTCCTCTACAACGTCAAGACTGGAGGTTGGTGCCATTCAAATAACTAGACCCACACAAAATATGAAAAAAACCGAACGGGTGGGTTGAGCAGATACAGCCAAGGCCTTCGGATTCGCGACCTGGTCCCTCCCGGGTCTATAAATAGCACTGCGCGTCGAACTACAACTTGTCGTATCTTCCTCGTTTGAGTTCCAAATTACGAAACGTCTGAATCAAGCACTCCTAACTCAATAAGCTTTCCATCCGTATATAATTTACACCAATTACTCGAGTTAAATTTGTTTAAAAGTACCGATAACTTAGAGGCTACAAAATATCACTTAACGAACTAACTCCAAAAATAAACTAAAAGCTAATAAAAACTCTTAAAACCTTTAGGCTTTGTTTGGTAACAAAGTGAAGTATAATTTCATTTGATTACAAACTTTTTGAAAATTTCAAAACGACCTAAACTTTTTACAAAATTTCAAAAGTAATACACTCTCTTTCTTTCTCCTTCTCCACTTTCTCTCTCTTCAGCAACCCTCTCCTCGTCCCGATCGACCTCTCTCTCTCTCTCTTCATCTTAACGCCTCAACTGAGCCCTAAATCATCATCGATGGAGAGATGTAATTGATCCTGAAAGAGAGCCGCACCATGTAGGACGAATGCACGAGGACCTCCACCTTCGAAGGCTGAATAGTAGAGGTTCTATTTCCTGAAATGGGCAATGGCCTTCAAAGGCTGAATCAGCAGCAGGAAGGCGAGGGAGTGACTGATGAAGGTGGTGTTGATTTGGAGGTCCCGACGCGCGGAGGAGAAGAGGCTCATTCCAGTCGAAGGAGGTAATGGACCAACAGATCTTGGAGTTCTTGTTGCCGTTGAGGAGGCTACGGAGCTCCACACGGGAGGTGTCGAGGAGGTCGGGGCGGGAGGAGTCCTTGTTGGGGACGAGGGCGGCCTTGTTGGGAGGTAGGGGTGGTTGAAGTGCGAGGTTAGGGCGGATTTCGCCGGGTCGAAAGAGAGGGTGGGTTCAGGGACGATGTACAGTGGAGGGGAGAGGAGGAAGATGATGAATAATGAATATGGAGGAGAGAAAAGGGGGTGGGGTAAAATTGAATTTTTTTTAAAAAATTCGAATCGTTTTGAAATTTTAAAAAAAGTTTATAACGAAGTCAAATTGAGTCTTACCAATGAAAAATAAAATAAAAACATACTCAAACTAATCTAACTCGATAAACCAATTCCAATTATACCTATTAAAAGTATCGAATAACTCTACTTTCATAGAGTTGTTAGGTATTGTCTCGACAGTCAGGAACTCTCGCACTAGTTTCATTATTATTTTCTTGCCACAAGAAGCGAAATAAGATCACCGGAAAAACCCTTATTTCACGGATTTCACCAAACAGTCTCAGCCGTTCACCATAACAAATTGGATAGAGAGAGCACAAAGATGCCACTTTGGCCATATCGTTCCTGACCTGGCGATTGCCAGATATTTATCAAACCCCCCAGAAAAGAAAAAAAAGGGAAGAATCTGTTACCAAAAAAATGTATAAACTGAGGATAATAATTAGAAAAGAATTAAAATCAATTAACCTGAAAAAAAAAAAAAGAAAGGAAGAAAAAGAAAATAATATAGGATGCTTCAAATAATTTAATACTTATTTTTTTAAAATAAAATTTTCAATTCGAATTTTATAAATAAAAAAAATTTACGTTCGAAAAACTTTATTTTATATCTCGATGAATCCATCTTATTTGAGTTAGGTTATTCTGTATTCATTAGATTTTTGAATAATAACGGACAGAAAAATAAAAAAATATTAAACAAACCCGGAATCCAGCGGGATCCCACTGTGGAGAATAAAATCTCCTCCCCTCGTCCCCACCGTTAAAATTACTCCAAAACCCTTCTCCCTCTCACTCTCCGCTCTCCGTTCTCCACTCTCCAATCTCTCTCTCGTTTCTCTCTCTAAATCCAAGAGGAAGAAAATGGATTACTTCTCTCTCTTCTTCACCGCGTCCCTCCTCGCCTTCGGCCTCTACTGGTTCATCTGCATCCTCGGCTCCGCCGAGCAGAAGGGCAAGTCCGCCGTCCACCTCTCCGGCGGCTCCATCTCCGCCGACAAGGTCGGCGATAAGTACAACCAGTACTGGTCCTTCTTCCGCCGTCCCAAGGAGATCGAGACCGCCGACAAGGTCCCCGCCTTCGTCGACACCTTCTACAACCTCGTCACCGACATCTACGAGTGGGGCTGGGGCCAGTCCTTCCACTTCTCCCCTTCGCTACCCGGCCGCTCCCACCGTGACGCTACCCGCGCCCACGAGGAGTTCGCCGTCGACCTCCTCAATGTCTCCCCCGGCAGCCACATCCTCGACGCTGGCTGCGGCGTCGGCGGCCCGATGCGAGCGATTGCCTCCCACTCCGGCGCCCGCGTCGTCGGCATCACCATTAATGAGTACCAGGTCAAGCGCGCCCGCCAGCACAACAAGAAGGCCGGCCTCGACAAGCAATGCGAGGTTGTCTGCGGCAACTTCCTCAACATGCCTTTCGAGAGCTCCTCCTTCGACGGCGCCTACTCCATTGAGGCCACCTGCCACGCCCCCAAACTCGAGGAGGTCTACTCCGAGATCTTCCGCGTCCTCAAGCCCGGGGCCCTCTACGTCTCCTACGAGTGGGTCACCACCGAGCTATTCCGCGCCGACAACCCTGAGCATGTCGAAACTATCCAGGGGATCGAGCGAGGGGACGCCCTACCCGGCCTCAGGAGCTACGACCAGATTGCCGAGATTGCCCGGAAGGTCGGGTTTGAGGTCGTGAGGGAGAAAGATCTCGCGAAGCCGCCTGCTGGCCCGTGGTGGAGCAGGCTCAAGATGGGCCGGATCGCCTACTGGAGGAACCACATCGTAGTCACAGTGCTCGCATGGCTCGGGATCGCCCCGAAGGGCGTGGTGGACGTCCACGAGATGCTCTTCAAGACTGCGGACTACTTGACCCGGGGAGGAGAGACCGGGATCTTCACCCCGATGCACATGATTCTTTGCAGAAAGCCCGAGACCGCGAACTAGGCCAGCCTGCAATCATCCTTGAAGGAAGAAATCAAAGGGAAAAAAAAACAAAAAAGAGGTTCTTAATTTTGTTCCTCCCCCTGCCCGTTTGAAACTCCTGTCGTGGTTTATGGCTTATTGAGTTTTACCTTTCCTTTATTATTGTCCTCCTTCCTTCTCTTTTCTTTTTCCCTTGCAATTGGGTAGGCTTTGCTCCTGTAGGGTTCTTTAAGATGTATTGGATTTTTAAGGTTATTCTTAAGTTGTTGATGATTTTGGTCTTGTTTGATGGAGCCTCTGGATGGAAGTATTGATGTAGGAGTTGAAAGAGAGGAACTTGGAAAACAAAGCTTGCAACTTTAAAAGTCTGATGATCTATCAATGAAGAAAGAATGATCTAACTTGGCCATTGATTTCATTAAGTGTCAGCAACCATGGCAGAATTGCATTGAATTTTACTTTCTGCTGCATAGATACTGAATTTCGGAACTGAAGAATACGCTGCAATTTGCCTGATATGCCCAAGTTTACTAAATGATCTATGTATAAAGTAAGTAGCTCTTTCCGACGACAACATTGGGGATTTTAGATATGAGATATGCTTGCAGCTGTAGATTTTGAATCTATGATTTCGGGGTTATTTGGTAAGATGGAATAATCATAAGATCGATGGGATCTGTGCACAGTGTAGGATTTGCTTTGCAAGGTCGATATCCGATCTCATGACACGACAGGAGGTCCTTATGCTATATGATCCGATAATAAACAATAACTAAAAGTGAAGGGGTGTCTGTTGTGTGTGTGTGTGACTTCTCATTCAACCCAACATGGTGGTGGCATGTTGAGATATTGATACCATCGAAGTACGAAGAGGAGAGACGTATCCTAAGATGGGGAAAATGTGATCGGACATGGCACGTGAATGGAGCTGTGAGCTAAGTTGTAGTCTGTGTGGAAAGAGACATTGTGTTCCATCTTCCTCTCCTGTTCGGGTGAACCATGTGAATCCACCTTGTCATGTTTTTGTCTGCATTACCTGCCTTGACTCTTTTGCTAGGAATCACCCATTTAATTATGGTTTTTCCCAATGCCTGTTGGATCTTGATCTTGATCTTTTCCTGCTCTCTTCTCTTGCTGCTGTGCTTGAATCTGGTGATGCCAGTGGGCACTTGAACTTGGGGAACTGATCTGTTTGCTTCAGTTCTACTGCTAGATCTGGTATATCGCGTTACGGGAAACATATCCGTATCCGTCGGATCTGTATCGAACTATGGGAACCTGCTTAGTTTCTGTGTTAGTCTAGCTTTGCTGCTGCGAGTCAAGTTGGGAAAGCCATATCTTAGTCTTTTGGGAGAGAATCTTGAAATTTTGCACATGAAGCTGTTTTGCACATGAAGTTGTTTCCCGGAATTAAATAGTTCTGTGATTTAATACGAATGTCGGTACCCAACATGCCCGTCCAAAAACTTCAATGCCACATTCTTAAAAGTATCTTGTGGGGAAAGATGCTTCATATAGTATCTGGTCTTACAGCAGGACTGCTCATTAAAATAGTTTAAGATATGTATTTCTGCATGTGGATGGCATAATAATTTAGCAATGTCCATCCTTTATTGTTTATAATATATAATGTTTATTTGCCTGTTTCTCTGATTTTTTTTTTCTTTTTCCTGCCTCTGTGCAATTTAGTTATTCCTTTTGCAGATCTCAATGCTAAGGACCCATTAAAAAGATGCATTGCACTTAATAGTCTTCTTTTTGTCCACCAATAAGTCAGTGCTCTTCTCAGTATTATTGTTGCCTCTTGGTAGCAGGTTGCCACCTCTAGTACTGGTCCCCAACTGCTCTATTATTGTCTGAGAGTGGAGGTCTTGTCATTAATAACCCTTTGAGTTGTGACAGACCTAACATGGCTTAGTGGGCCTTACTGTTGTCACGTAAACCTTCCTCGGGAGCTAATGTGATCTTGCTGGTTGGTTTTGCTGTTTTGTTGTACTTCCATCAAAGTGGATCACTTTGGTGAAGTCCTTCGACCTCTCATCGTATTTATAAGCCCCTCTAGTCGACCGTCAGTCAGTGATAACTGCGGGAGAATAGGCAGGGCATTGAATTTTGAATGCTTATGTCAATTCTTGCTTCCCCTTGCTGCGTTCTCTCGATTCCGAAAGAACAGTAGCGGGACATTCTTGTTTCCATGCTTGCGTTTACTAAACTGTTTGAAACAACGATGAGAAGTCATGACTGAAATCGAACATTCATTTATTCGCACATTTTCGATTTCCTTCGAACTTTTACTCCGATTGAGTCCACATTCAGGATTCTTACAAGATGCCAAATGGGTTCTTCCATTTCTTCCAAGATGCCATGGCATGGGGATTGCCTATGTCCACAACATGCCATTTGAACAAACGTCAGCGGCCTGCAGCGATCTCTTCCTTTTGTCTTTGTTTGCTGAGCAATTTCGTTTGTTGTCCTCCCTGATGTCCCCTTGTGATTGTTTTTCCGCACAATGATGCTGTCTTACCGCATGGCCGTGGAAAATGAAGAATTCTTTCTGTTAGCGACGCAAAGAGGATTGCGCATACGCTGATGAATGATTCGTAACAGTTGGTTCGTGGTTGTTATTAAGATCGAAAGATTGCGGTTGGCTTGCTTCCCGATGAAATCTGAGCCATCTGCAACAGCTGCCATTATTTGCTCGGATTCTGAATCTCTCACTATCGACTGGACGGACATGCAATGAATTTAACGGGTCATGCCCACTTTCTGTTTTTGTCGTGCTAGACGAGCCATTAAGCCCGGAATTGAACCGCAAGGGAGTCATCTTTGGTGGCCGAGGGAGACTCTCTCTCTCTCTAACCAAATGTTCCTTTTCCATCAATGATTGTTTTCCCGGTGGTTGCTGATCGTCCGATGAACTTGTGCTGAATCAATTGATCATGTTGTTCTTCTGATTCTGAGGGAGAAAGGTTTATCAATTAAACCCACAACCGATCAATGAATCCAAATCAATTAAAGAGGAATTACACTCCGTTACATACATTTGAAGTTCTGTACTCACAGTTTAAGCTGCACACCTCGACATCAGAATGAATAAAGATTCCTGGGAATATGGAAAGAAAATACTAAAACTATAGGAAAGACGGCCGAGGATAGTCCCATACATCAAACGCGTTCTCCTTGTTGCCTAGCATGAAGAGTTGGTTCTCTCCGATCGAGAAATCACGTATGTAAGCTCTGTCGCTTCTCTGAAGCTCGGTTCGACAATCAAAGTCGTTGCCCTGGTGTACTGATGTGCGGTCATTCATAGAAAGAAGCAGCTGCCCCTCGTAGTACTCCAGTTGAAGGCGACAACCCTTGTCTGTCATTGCTCGTAGTACTCCAGTTGAATAATATATTTCTGGGTTGCTTGTAGCTTGTGGGCTTCTCCAGCTGCATCCTCACCGGGTTTGTAAATGAAATCGATTTGCTCACCGGGCTTCCGGTACATTCGGAAGAATATGGAGCTCTCCTGTGCGGAGAAGATCGAGGAGGATAGCAGAACAAATATGGCTCCGGTCTATGAATATTTCCTCACCAATCGCAGGTTGCAAGTCCCAGTTCTCATTGAAAAGGGCAGCAAAGAACGAATTGTGGCCGGCATTGGCTAGCGTCGTGGCAGTCGTTTTGAACCTTTTGCCACCTACATTGAACCTCACCAGATCTCCGTTTATCCCCATCATTTACAAATTGGAGGAAAGAGTGAAACAAGTTCCTTATACTATCACGAGAACTCAAGACTAATAGGATAGAAGCTGGTCTTATAAATGGTATTATTGGCTTCCTAAGACGAAACAAGAAAACCGACGCTCAACATGATTTTTAGGGAGATTGTTTGAGTTTTTTTTTTTCCTTTGCCTATGGGAGAAAGTTGATATGAAAAAGCTGTTTTTCCAACTGAAATATAGCTTGCAATTGCAAGGAAAAGAAAAGAAAAGAAAAGAAAAACAATATAGCTTATAATGATTGAATTGTTCTATATTTTCCATATTTGATTTCCGAATTCTTCTATTTGCTGTTAGTCAGTTTCAAGAATGATTAGCTACAACTGAACTCGACCAATCTCGTGAGAGATAGAGAAAGTCATCTGAATGTTGCCAGCTTGTTCAGAATTCGACTCTGAAAAACCATATCATCGGTTCGTGTTACCTCGAGGATCTGCGAGCTTGCTCAAGGTGAAATGCAAGATTTTAACCATCACAGTTACAGTGCAAGTTGATCTCGGACTAATACTCCATTGATCTCGAGGTTTTAGTTGATTGTTTCTCATCTTTCATTCATGTTCAATCCTATACGAAGGGAATAAGTAAATCTTGCTGCATGCTAATCAATTCTTGGAACCATATACCGAATCGCTTGGGTAGCAGGGATCAATACGAGCTTCCATACTACATGTATACAACTTAAATCAGCTAAACTATACTGCATATACTGGTGGTATATATTGAATTACATCATAATGCAAGCAGCTGTTAAAAATATGTATTTGTTTGGCTGGGAAATCCTTATTCGATTCCATGCTTCTGTGTGGCAAGATAGATTTGGTGGCAAACAACTTCGAACAGTCACTACTAGAAAACTTTCGGTTATGAACGGGAAACTGTAGAGAATCCAATCCCTATATAATTCAACGGACTTATGGACGGATTATGAACGACAAATTTAGAGACTGAATTTGAACGGATGGTCCTGTCTCTATAGGTTATAGGTGGAATTTTAGACGGAATAGGCCGCCTCTACAGTACAGTCGGGAACATCCGTCTCTAACTTGTACGAAGGGAATATAGACAGATTCAAATCTGTCTCTAACTATGTTTAGACGGATAAAAAACTGTCTAAAATTTGAGATGGGACTTCCGTCTCTAATTCCGTTCGTAATTAGTTAATATACTCGACAGAACAGATCAACTTACAGAGAGCAGCTAAGAGAAACAAATAGAAGCTGCTCTATTTCTCTCTTCCTCAGCCGAAAACCGACCCTCTCCCTACACCCTGACACCCCATATATGAGAGATCTTTGACAGATTTGAAGCGCCATTCATCTTTACTCCTCTTCTTTTGATTGTATGCAGTATGTGTTACCCATTCCCGTAATCTTGATGAAACCCTAGCTATATACCATCTTGCAAATATATGTATGTAGCTTGTAATGTGTGTTGTTAGATACAAATGATGTTCCTTAGACTGAGTTTTTGGGTCATACACGCGCAATTAATTGGATATAATATGTCATGAATTTGTAGATGGACGATCAAATTCCTCAGCATAGGTCATGGATGTATGAGAGGACATACCCAAGCTGTGGGGTCTTAAACCGGAGTTGGAAATGGAGGTTCACATTTATAGAACATGCGAAGGGTTTGCCTCTATTTGAGCGAGAGGGTAGAATCATATTACTTTGGCTCAGATGTGCTTACATCGAGAAAAAGAGTGCCACGCAACGACAATAGAGGATTGAATATGTCAGTCAGCCCTATGTTTTTCAACAAACCTGCTCGAGTAGCCAGAAAATACACATGGAGGTGGTTGAGTGATGAAGAGAGGAATGCCGCTCACTGCCAAGTCATCCAATCTCTAAATTTGTGACTCGTTATCAGTCCATGATTCCGTCTCAATTATATAGGGATTGGATCCATCTATAGTTTCCCATTCATAATCGACAGTTTTGTAGTAGTGTGAGTCATATTCATCACTTCCATCTCATCATGCTAAACGAGTCACTGAATGAATACCGGGGTTAGAAATCAAAGATGAGAGAGTAAACTGTACGAAGTGATTCATTAAGATGTGAACCGTGAGACAGAATGTGAGTCCAGAGATAAAAGAGCAACAGAGAAGAGCTGCAGCAGGGAGGAGATGATGACAAGCTTCAAGAATTCGCCCCGACCGGAGCAATTAGTGCAACTCGGGTTGAGACTGAATGTTGCCATCTAACATGTTCCAACTTCTGCAATTTGAGCACGAAAATTCAAATCGTCGCTTTGTATATTACATTGAGTTTGCGCAACCTTTGCTCAAGGTGAAAGCCAAAGTGTAACCTTGACTCCAATACAATGGAAAGTCGAAGTCAGGCGACTAATAATGTGATGAGCTCTGATATCTTCCTTCCTTCAGGTTTTTCAGGTGAAAATCTCATGCCCCTCTTTCTTGACTGTTGCTTATCCTTTCAGTTCACATTCGATCGACCTACAAGGAGGAGGAAATGGGATGATTATATGTTGCTGCATATGGATCATTGTTGGAACGATGTGCCCAGCTGCTTTTAGAAAATGCGACCAGTAATTCATGCTTCTCTGATGTTACATAACATCACATCTAAGGCGGCTGCTTAATTACGTGTATTTCTCGTTTGCGCGTCTCATAAAGAACTAACTACTTCTCCAGCAAAAATCGAACATACAACCATCTTTTAAAATCTTTCCACCAGCGAAGCTATAGGATCTGCACGTGAATTTCTAACAAAGTCAAATGTCTTATTTTCAAGGGAATAGTAAATTGAGTAGTTGAGTTTATTTATGGGAATAAAACCAGCTGGATCATGAAATAATAATTTCCCGAAATATCGCCAAGCTGATATTAAAACAATATACATTGGAATTCTCGAAAAATTAAGTCAGGTGAACGCTAGTCCAATCTTTATGTGTGCCTCTCCTAACATACGGTTATTGAGACTCCGCGACCAGATGGTGCTCACTAACTAGTATCTCCGAAAAACAGCATCGACAACGTTGCTGGCATGCCATTGGATGTTCAAACATATCTAAAAGACGACGCACACAGCAGTGAGAATCTTTTTGATAATGACCTGAAATTCAGTACAGTTTCGCGTAGATATTATTACGACATAGCAATTCCTATGAACCCGATAGTGGACAATGTACGATAGGCCTTTTGATTTTTCATGACAGCTCGAAGATGACATGCTATTAAATTGTTCCATTTGAATCTCAAATTTTCTATAGGGGCAGCTGAGGTTACACAGCTCAGGAGCAGTTGCAAGTCAGACCATTTCTTGTGATAATTTTATTAAGGTTTCTGACTAATGTGATAATTTTATTAAGGTTTCTGACTATAAATGGACATTTCGGCAATGCTCACAAGGAAACTCCCAACGAAAGCAACTAATGGATCATTGCAAAGAAGGCAGAGCGTCACCTAAGAGAGAGCAGCTCCATCCCTTGCGGGGCCGTCCCGGGAGGACTACATTATTCACGACTCTCAAAAGTGGTGGCGGTGCCGGCGGGTGCAGTGACAAAGAAGCGGGGACCAGGGTGAGGGTGAAGATTCTGGTGGGGAAGGAAGAGCTCAAGCAAATTCTGCAAGGAATTAGTTACAGCAGTGGCAGCAGCACTGCGAAAAAGAACCGGGTTTCATTTGCGACCTTGCCATCATGGACGGCAGAGCAGCGGCTGAGGAGCCTTCTCCTAAGGAGGCACCCCGCGAGGACAGGTCGCCGCCCCCGGTCATGGATTCCTGCTCTGCATAGCATTCCTGAAGAAGAAGTTCAAGTTTAATTAGAAGGGTCAGTTGGTGACAAAACAAAATTGTTCGTATTACATATATAATATCTTACAAAAGGGAAAAAAAAAAAAGTTGAACATTCGACTAATTCTTTTTCTCCTTTTCATTTTTCTCATGTATACATAGATATAGTAAATAAGAACTGGTCGCATAAATAGTTTTCTTTTTTCGGTAACGTTACGTGGGTTAGGCGAGATCAATTCGTTTTTGGACTTGATTTGCCCCTAATCAAAAGAAAAACATCGTATTCGTTGAATTAGTCTTTTCTTTTTCAATTTTTCTCCTCAGTGGTATTTGTTTTTGAAATATGAGTCAATTTTTTATTTTTTATTTTGGCCAGAAATATGAGTCAATTCAATTGAATGCCATTTTTCTCCAGAGTAAATTGTATAACCCGAATCAGGTCCCCGACCAAATCGACTCGACCCGTATGTATATCCGACCAATCATAATGTCTTGCACCTAAAGTCGTTAATGGAGAGACGGGAAGGAAACTGCCGCGTTAACCGCCAAAAACACAGTAGCCAAGAAAGCGGAATGGTTTAAATTTTAGTAACTCCTTCTTCCCTCTGGTCCCTTTTAGAGCTTCGAGCATGGCTTCAGCGCTCGTCTGCAGCAGCTTCTGCAGCTTTAACACCCCAGGAATAGTCTGTCGAAATGTTATCCCACCCCCAAAAAGGAACTTGAACCTGAGCTCCGGGATCAAGAGGCCGTCAGAGGAGAAACGGCGCCAGTCGAAACGGCTCAGAGATTCGGACTCACTGGAGAGCCTGACCCTTCAAAGGGCTCTCTGTGCATTCGTTCTATCGGGGTCAATGGACAATGCGCTCTACGTGTTCGACAGTATGCCCCACTCGGATGCCTATTTGTGGAACGTGATGATTAAAGGGTTTGTGAAAAGTGGGATGTTTCATGAAGCGGTGGAATTTTATCGCCGAATGAAGAGGGAGGGGATTAGACCCGATAATTTCACGTACCCTTATGTGATCAAGGCATGTGCGGGGCTGTTCAGTTTGGTAGAAGGAGAAAAAGTGCTTGCTGAGTTGTTCAAAGTTGGGTTGGATTCGGATGTGTATGTCTGCAACACACTTATTTTGATGTATGCGGAGAATGGCTGTATCGAGTTATCAGAGAGGGTGTTTGATGAACTGTGTGTTAAAGACTTGGTTTCTTGGAATTCTATGATTAGTGGGTATGTCTCAGTTGGGGATGGATTTAGCTCGTTGACTTGTTTCCGGGAAATGCAAGTATTCGGAATGAGGCCTGATAGATACTCTGTGATTGGCGCTCTCGGTGCAGTTTCTCTTGAGTGCTGTCCCCTGGCTGGGAAAGAGATCCATTGCTATTTGATTAGGAGCGAGTTTGATTCGGACATTATGGTTCAGACTTCACTCATGGACATGTATTGCAAAGTGGGTAGAGTGGACTATGCGGAGAGATTGTTTTGTCAGGTTTCTCATAAGAGCATTGTGACTTGGAATGCAATGATTGATGGGTATGGTTCGAATTCTCTTCCTGAAAAGTCATTTTCTTGCATGAGAAGTATGATATCTGACTTTGGATTGGCTCCGGACTGTGTCACAATGATCAATCTGTTACCCTCTTGTGCTCAGTTAGGAGCCCTCTTGCAAGGGAAATCAATCCATGCTCATGTGATCAGAAAAGGGTTTCTTCCTCACTTAGTCCTAGAAAATTCCCTTATTTATATGTATGGAGAGTGTGGAGAGTTGAAGTGTGCTATGGCTTTGTTTCATCATATGAGTGAAAGGAATTTGGTGACTTGGAATGCTATAATTGTTGCACACATGCATAATGGACAGAACATTGAAGCCTTGAGAATATTTCAAGACCTTAACTTTTATGGACCTCACAAACCTGACGAGTTTACTGTCTCGAGCATCCTGCCTGCTTATGCTGAGGTGGCATTACCGAGGGAAGGGAAGCAGATTCATGGCTATGTGATTAAAGTGGGTTTCAGCTCCAACACGTTTATCTCGAACTCAATTATATACATGTATGGAAAATGTGGAGATTTAAGGACTGCAGGGCAAATTTTCAACAAGCTGTCGTTTAGGGATATTGTGTCATGGAATGCTATCATGATGGCTTATGCGATTCATGGGTATGGAAGTGAAGCCATTGGAATGTTTTCTTTATTGAAGCAAAATGGAATTGAGCCGAATGGTAGCACATTCGTGTCCTTGTTGTATTCTTGCAGTGTTTCTGGGAAGATAGACGAAGGATGGGATTACTTCAATTTGATGAAAAATTGGTACAACATCGATCCTATGGTTGAACACTATGCATGTGTCCTTGATCTTCTTGGTCGAGCTGGCGATCTTGAGAAGGCCAAGAGCTTCATTGAACAAATGCCAGTTATCCCCACAGGTAGGATATGGGGGTCCTTACTGACTGCAAGTAGAAAGCATCGAAACATAGAAATGGCAGAATTTGCAGCCAAAAATATCTTGCCTTTAGAACACGATAATACGGGGTGTTATATATTGCTCTCAAATATGTATGCTGAAGCTGGTCGCTGGGAGGACGTGGAAAGAATAAGACATCTTATGAACTCGAAGGGGTTGAGGAAGACAATTGGAAGGAGCAGAATTGAGACGGGAAGGAGAGTTCACAGCTTCATCGATCACGATAAATCCCATGAAGACACAAACTCAATCTATGAGGCTTTGTACATTATCTCGAGGTTGATTGGGATTGGGGACATTCACTTGCTGAAGAAGAAATACGCGACTCACAGTGTAAGGTTGGCTATTTCCTTTGGGTTGATCTCAACAGAGATAGGGAGCCCTGTTCTTGTCAAAAAGAATATGAGAATATGCGAGGAGTGTCACAATGATGCGAAGAAGATATCCAAATTCTGTCGGAGGGAAATTATAGTCGGTGACTGCACAGTCTTTCACCACTTTAAGGATGGAAAATGCTCTTGTGGGGATTATTGGTGAATGTAATACAGCAATATTAACGCAATAGAAGTAGAATACAGGTAAGAAACGAGGGTTGCTGTATATATTATTCAAACCCGAAGTCATGAATATCCTGTAAACCATACCGTCACTCGTATGTACAAGTGGCTCCTCTGATACCACTTCTAGAGCTCAAATATCTGCGGTCACAGCATGTCGCCTTGCTCTGATTGCAACATTGGACAATGATGTTTCGAACAAGGACGGGATTTCTTGTTGGTGTTTGCTGGTAATCGGCGGACTGCAATATGAAGGCGGTTGCTTAGGAAGTTTCTCTTGCAAATGCAGTTTTTTGCTTTTAGTTCAGTATGGCCCCTCTTGGTTGAGTTCGTCCAAATTGATCGGTTGGTGAAGCACATGTATTGCTAATAGATTGCAAGGAGGTATTGTCCTATTGTCCCACTAATTCCTTATCTTATTTAGCCGCTATTATTTAGTTTATGCTCCAAGAAATCCACGTGGCAATCACCCAGATAAGGGACAACAACTAAGAAGATCCCCCAACAGCTTTGCAGCTGTAGATCAATGCTTTTGTCATATTTCTCCTAATCTCCATTGTCGGAGATTACAACTATCCATTCTCATGAAATACATCGCTGTCTTTTGTCATCTTCCTTCACCGCATCCAAACATGTGAGATTTGATAAATTTCAGAACATCAGGCATCTGCTGCCTTCTTTCCCCTGATTACTGTCAAAAGGCAAGAAGAAGAAGAAAGAGGAGGGGAGGCAAAATGGGTGCTGGAAGATTTCCAAGTCCTAGAGACTCTCCTGGGAAGAGGTCGACACTTCAGCACCTGTTCGATATGGACTCGAGGGGCAGCCCGTTGAGAAGCAGTGGCAACAGCAGCAGCCCTCTGAGGAGGCACCATCATCAGCCCTCCGCCAACGAAGAGATACTCTCGATGATATCTGCCTGCTCGGTCACGTTCACGTTCACCGACCCTTCAGAGTCTCCGTCACAGCAGGACCTGAAGCGTCTCAAGCTCACGCAGCTTCTGTACCTGATAAAGTCCTCCAAGCGGCCCCTAGACGACCAGACGGATGTGATACCCCCCCTTGTCTCAATGCTCAAGTTGAACATATTCCGTCCTCTTCCCCCTCCCTCGAACTTCTCATTCATTTCCGACTTGCCCGATGATGAGGAGCTCGTGTCCACTGCCTCGCCTCTCTGGCCCCACCTCCAGATCATCTATGATATTCTCCAAAGGCTGATCATGAAGACCAATCCCAAGACTCTCCGGGACCACGTAGACCGACCCTTCCTCTGCAGCTTCCTTTGCCTGCTCCAGTCTGAGGACCCGAGGGAGCGTGAGAGATTGAAGAGCATCTACCACCTCATATACTCCAAGTTCACGTCCCACCGTTCCTTCATGCGGAAGTCGATGAGTGACGTCCTCCTGAGGTACTCCTGCTGGGAATGGCTATAAAGTATTTTTAGATGAACGACTTATGCAGCAGGATCAGTGTTCTCAACAATAAATAATGGACAAACTCCTAATACTATATTGGATCAAGAAGTAAGCAGTTTTAATTTCATAGGTCACGCCCGCGCCCTAAGCAATGCATTAGCAACTTGTTATTTCAACAGGTACATGTACGAGACGGAGAGGCACTGCGGGATCGGGGAGATACTGGAGATATTGGGGAGCATCATCAATGGGTTCACAGTGCCACTGAAGGAGGAGCACAAGTTGTTCCTGATCCGTGTCCTCCTCCCACTACACAGGGCCAAGGGGACGATGATGTACCACAAGCAGCTAAGCTACTGCGTCTCCCAGTTCGTGCAAAAGGAGCCAGCGCTCGGTGGGGTCGTGGTGAGGGGGATCCTGAGGTATTGGCCGATCACGAACTCACAGAAAGAGGTGTTGATCATCGATGAGTTGGAGGAGCTAGTAGAGAAAATCGATCCTGATCAGTACAGGAAGTTAGCTCTCCCCCTGTGCACAAAGATCACCAGGTGCTTCAACAGCTTGAACTCTCAGGTAGTTAAATCATCAGAATGAGTCTAATTTATGATAATATTTGTTGAGTTTTGGGTTCATTTCGTTTTGAATAAAGCTTCAATTATGGAACAGAGAAACCGCAAGCATTTTCCGGAAATTTTCACCTTTGCCGTGAAATAAATTTTATCGACTAGAATGTTTTCACCAAACCATATCCAAAGAAACTTGATGAACTTTTTGCGACTGAAAATTTTCGGCATGAATCAAATGACAGCCCCTTGGTACCAGGTGCTGGAAGTTCTCAGGTCATTTATGTGCTCATCAGGTAGCAGAGCGGGCGCTCTACATATGGAACAACGAGCAGCTTGTAAAGATGGTATCGGTGGCCATGGACGAGGTCTTCCCGGTCGTAGTTGAGGGCTTGGAGAAGAACTTGAAGTGGCACTGGAGCCCCAGCGTGAGGCAACTAACCGAGAATGTCAAGCAGATGTTCGAGGAGATGGACCCGGCCCTGTATGCCATGTGCGTCCAGGAGATGGAGCGTTGGGAAGCAATGGGCCGCAGGGAGGAGGCCAGGAGGAAGGAGAGGTGGGAGATGATCGAGTCACTCGCAGCTTCGAGGCAACCGAATCATCACCAACCCTTCTTCCAAACTCCCAAGTATATATGCGTGTGATATCTGACACGCTACATACATACCACATTGTTTAGAACAATACATATGTGCTATTCCTCTCCTACGAAATGGAAGTGTTTCGAATGGAATACGGCAATTTTTGTTTGTTCTCTTCTTATTCTTTCGTACCAAACGTGACACGAGAGTAGAATAGCAAGTCGATCTTTGTTAAAGCACGTATCGACGATAGCCGATGTTCGAACAAATAAGTTGATTACCCGAACCGAACCGTGCCGACATTACGAAGCCCATGCACTTTATTCCTGGGCCTGCAGTGCCTCAATTCTTCTCCTGATCCCCAGCCCATTTCCGTTTATCCATCTGCAACTCCTCCTCCCGCCCGATCCATCATCGCTTCCGTTGCCCCTCTCTCTCTCATCTTCTCGGTCTTGTCGGCCTCTGCTCTCTGCAACTGTAGCTCCTTCCTCTTCTGCAGCTGCCCCCGTGAATTTGTTCTTTTCTGATGATGATGGTCCAAATCCGAGCAGGAGAGAGGTATCGATTTTGAGTTGGGGGCAAACTGCTACTATTGATTGTTCTTGGTGGTGGCGGCAGCCGTAGCTGAATATGGGGACTGTTCCTGGACTTACTGCAAGTTGTCCAGGTTCGAAAGCACACGTTTTTCTGCAGCTTGTCACCGTCTTCTCGATGTTTGCTAATTATGCTCACTTCATCGTTTGATTCCGTAGGATTGTTAAGTTCGAGTTGTCCTAAGCTTTTTCTGGGTAATCAGAGATGCGGGTTCATGAGAAACGAGAGCTTCCCTCGGTTTCGGGTAATCTTTCGGAGCCTTTAAGGTGTCCTAAGTTGATGTCTTTTGCATTACGAGTGTATAGTCTCATGATTTGTGATAACTGGGACATGGTTGCAGTGTCCAAGCAGAAAGATTTTGTACTTGAATACCAGGCATTTATGCGACAAACGTGCGGCGGTGGCTGCCAGAAGAGGTAACCAGGAGTTGAGTTTCGACCCTGACTTGTCTCCAGAAGAACCGTTTTGGCTTGCTCTGATTAAGGAATTGATTTGGTACGCCAACCCCATTCGGTGAACAATATGAAAGCTCCAAATTCCTCGAGGCGTTATGTACTGAACTTGTAACCTTCTCTGTAGGTCTCTCAAGTCCATGCTTTCATTCTTGCGTGAGCAGCCTAGCCAGCTTAAATACATAGAGTGGCCAAGCTTTCAGAGCACGGTAACGGCTGAACCTTTCACATCTTATATGCATGCTCATTCGCTTTCTGACAATTGTTCCATTATTCAATCCAATGACTTTCTGGACTGCTGAACAGATTCATCTGTGAGTGCTCTTCTAATTAATCGAGTTGATAAGTCATTTACCTTGTGAATGAACGAAATTTATGCAGTACATACCATGAACAAATGCAGATGCCATTGTTTGATATGACTCTCGGAATGAATTTATCTAATGTCGTGTCATGCTTTCTTTAGTTGTAGATCCCATTTTAGTGGTATACTGGTCCTATTATTCAGAAATTATTAACATTTATTGAAGTTTAAACCCTGTTGGATGAATGATCAAGGAGCCCAGCTGAGACTTTCTATAACATTAGTGTGTTTTTGCAGCTAAGGACTGCTATGCTCACGCTGGTCCTCGTGGCATTGCTCATCGTTGCGTTAACATCAGTTGACATGGTCCTGTCCTATGTATCGAGCTGGCTTCTTAGAAAGAACTCATGACCCATGGCTTGCTCCTAGTCCTGTCTTGAGCTCAGTTTTGTTCAATGGCATCTGCCTTGTGAAGAGTCACACTTGTTGTGGGCGTGATGTCGAGAATGTATCATCCGGATTTTGACAGGAAGCTCATGTGCCGGTAGTTATTATTACTAGTGATCTTCTGGTGATGATAGTAGGTCGAAATCTACATCAACCAGCCTCTCTTTGTTGTAATTTTATAGATAAATCAAAGCAAGTATGATTGCCCGTTCTGATCCTATTATCCTATGTTATCCTTCTGCAGGCTGAATTTGGATGCTTATTTACTCGTATATAGTCTAGGTGATCTGGTGATCAATCTCTCAGATGCCATTCGTGGGATCGTCAAATCGACCAAAATCATAATCTACCAGCTGAATATGAATATACACAAGGATGGTACTGGCTTGATAGCTGAAGCCCGAGAATATGGTTGGTACAGCCTTTCGGTCTAGACATATGAGTGTTTATCATATGTTAGGTGAACCGATTAAAATAGGCTCCCCATAGACCAATCTCAAGCTCAATAAACCATAGATTCCTGTAAAATATATCAAAGCCATCCATAGAAAACACAGCAACGCAAAGTAAAATTGGCAATGATACACTTCAATATGGTCGTAAAGGCATTGATACAAAAGGTACTGATAAAAAGTATTCTAAGGGAAGGAGACTGATGCGAAAACAGACCTACAATATCGTATCAGAGTCATTTTATACTCTGTATGATTACTGCTAAAGAAATTTCAGAACAAGAAATACAATCCCTGCTTTATGACAAAAATCGCGCACAAGAAGCAGTTTCGGCTTGTCGTGCCTTCAGCAATCAACTCATAAGAATATCAATCCAACAACTGCTAATTAATGCCGCATCTGTCAATCTCTCAGTCACTGAGATAAATTAGTCTTCAATAAGGTTCTTCGTGGGTACACTGAGATGAGCAGGGTGATAACCATAATGTCAAACGGATATGCTCCTATAGTAGCAGTTTCTGTGGCTCAATCAGTTTTGTTGAATCTTCCACCCCTGAATGGAGATACACTACCTATGTACAGCTTCAAGAAGAGTGGAACATCATCTGCAATCTGAATCTGATCCCCTCCCCTGCCTTCCATGTCATTTCTTGTTCTGAGCAGCCTGTTTATCAGCAGAGTTCAATTATTAGAATCCGTCTGAATCATTAAAATGCCTATTCCATTAAAACTATTTGCTTAATTTGGATTACTAACAGAGCATTTATGCTAGACAGAGCTTCTTTGCAACAAACTAATAAAACACAATGAATGTGATTAACGAAAAGCAATTTGGAAAAACTATACCTTTTGTTGAAGTTTCTTCAAGACTGAGTCCTCAAAATCTTGATAACCAGCTCCAACAAGATTATCAAGGTGATCATTTTCCACAGGTTTCTGAAAGCTGGGGTAGTCAGCTGGTACAGTTGGCTGAAGAGGCACGACTAACAAAGGATTCGAAAGATCTCCGCAAACAATTTTTGTAGCAGCAACCTACCAATAATTATCACCCGGTGTCAGCTTCCAATGTATGAAAATACATAAAAATACAATAATCCAAGCAAGATGAGACACTTACAACTTCATCTCTCGATCTCATCACAACAAGCGCAGACCCTCTCTTCTTGGAACTCCGGATCACAACGTCCTCAACCTTACCAAACTCCGAGAAGATCTCCTTTAGCCTCTCTGGGCTATAATCAACACCGACCTTCTCCCAAGTGACTTTAAGAACCTTCTCCTTATCTGACCCAACACCAGAGCCACCCATACTCTCCTTCCCCGAGCTTGCAGTAGGTCCCTTGGAAGCAGGTGTTGCTGCTCCCTTCTTTGTGTGCATCTCGCGTATTCTAGCAATCTCCTCCTTGAGCTTCCGGGCAATCCTCTCCTCCTCCTGCCGGGCCGAAGTAGAAGGGTCAGGGGCAAAAGCTGCCCGTTCTCTCTCTTCAAGATCAGACACCATCTTCCTTCGCTTAGAATCCTGCTGCGTCTGGCGCCGCTCTCGCTCACGCTTCAACCTCAACAGGTCATCAAAAAGCTTCCTAGCCTTCTCGTCCTTCAGAAGTTCATAGGATGTCTTCAACCGCTGGAAGTTCGCATGGGCGTCCGGGTCATCCAGCCTCTTATCAGGATGCAACTCCAAAGCTTTCGCTCGGTAAGCCTTCGAGATCTGCTTCTCAGAGAGGCTGGCTCCCTCTTCACCGGAAGGCAGCCCGAGAACCGCATAGTGATCGACATCTATGTCCATATCTCCTTCCTCTAACAATCAAGAAACTGCAAGCAAGGTCGGTTCTTTGACGTCAGAAGGCAAATCTAAATAGAACAACAAACAATAGCAAATACACCTCGACACAAAATTCAAATTTTTCTCCGAATTGAACTGAACTAATCAATTTGAGGGGCGCAATTAACTGGGGATCAATCGACAGGTCGCCGATTAGGGCTAGAAAAATCAAGGAATTCACAAAAACCCTAGAAAAGTGATACGTTTACCTCTTTCACTTTCAGCTGGGCAACGACTGAGCGGCCGCAGTAGCGGAGGAAGCTGAAGCGCAGATGATCAGAGGTCGACGAGAGTGAGAGAACGGCTCGGGAGAATCGGCTAACCCACCGACCAAACAACCGACTCCGAGTCCGAGGAGCGTCAGGTTGTCAGCAGAGACCAGGGAGACGAATATGGGCCCGAAATGGGCCTGAAGTATTCAAGCAGGGCGATATGCTGCTTAAAATCAGTCTCTTTTTTAATGGATTGCTTATGGGGCGTTTGGTTTCAGAGTTAAACTAAGTTTGATTTTAATTGTGGAAAAAGACAAATGAAATGATATTATAAATTTGACTTGAAAAATCAGTCGTTTTAGGGAATTTCTCATCTTTCCCCCTACAACTTTTAACGCAGGGCACTTTTTTCGATAGCGTAGGGCGCAAGCCAAGCAAAAAATTAAACGATACAAAGGCATGGGTTAGCAACCCCTAATAATATGTCGCCAAAGAGGAGATGGCCAAGGCCATTAGGAAAAAAATTCTCACGATAAACGTATTGAATTTTCACCGTTCATTCTTAAAGTAAGAAATCATGGATCCTCAATAACAATCGTTTGACCGTTGGCATAACAGTACCGCTGCTAGTAATCATCTCCTGCACTGAAGCCCTATTTGGTTTTACAGTAAGATTTTAAAATATTACTTTAACTTAATTCTACTCACAACAAAACAAAATAATCTATATAAAGTCAAAGGGTATACTTCATTTATACCACTCTTTTTCAAAATCAAAATCAAATAACTTATACAAAATCAAATGGTGTGCCCAATACATAACAATTTATACCACTCTTTTTCAAAATTAAAATCTGATTTTAAAATGTTACTTACAAACCAAACGCAAACGCAGCATTAGAATCGATCTCCAAGATGACATTCCTAAAGCCATGGGACCATGCCAACTCAAGACCTGAATCACCCCACCCCCCACTATTCAGCTAGGACCGAAGAGGGAATCCCAATGTCGTGCACAAGTCCACAGATCCAATTACCATGCTCATCTCGGATGAGACCACTCGTGCCAGAAGCCCCTGGATTACCTTTCGACGCCCCATCCAAATTTAGTTTGACCCAGCCCTCCCTCGGCTTAGTCCAGTGGATCTGACGCCAAGCACGATTACGGGCATGGGTGGCTCGTATGAACTCCTGTGATGTCCTTACAATAATGCGCAAGGTGTCTTGAGAAGTTCTCCCGAAATATCTCTTTTATTGCGGCATGACCATAGGAACCAACAACTTGTTGCGAATAGGAGGATGGACCAACGAGGACCCAGCACCGAAACATGGTGCATTTGCAAGTTCGATATAAACCAACGGGCAAGGGGATCATAGAAGAAGGTCGAAGGAACATTCGGAACAAGGATCCTCTCCCATACCTTGCATGCATGAATGCAGTCACGCAACACATGGAGGGTACTACTCTCTGAGGCAAGATGACATAGAGAGAGCAAAGTGAAGAATTGGCAACATGACGATGAGGTCGCTCTTCGTTGTAAGCAATCTGTCCTTTGCAGCAAGCCATAGAAGGCACCTGATACTTTGAGGACTCTCCATACGCCAAATGATCAACGGGACTCCGATCAATTCCAGTAAGCAAATGATAAGCAGATCGAACAGAGTAATTGCCATTTGGGAGAGGCGCCAGAAGACTTCGTCGTTACCTGCCAGCACAGATGGAGGTTTAACTGCTGCTAAGCACAGCGCCGATCTATGACCCAAAAAGATGAGAAAATCGAGCCCCGTCCCAATGTCCCAAGTCTGTAATGAACAGAGAGACGGGGAGATTCAGATCAGCAGGGGGAATGGCTGCAATAACCTCCTCTAATAAGGCCCCGCAACCAGGCACCCAAAGAATCAGACCTGATCCCTTCCGTAACATTTGCTTTTTAAAATTAACGGAAGAAAGAAAGAAGAAGAAAAAACTTGAAGGGATCACGGTACTCTTCAGCCACCTCCACTCCCACTGGTGACCGTTATGCCGGCAACCTAGACATTGATCTCTGAGTTCACCGATGACATCCCTCAATTTCTGAGGGACGTATCATTTTCCGTTAATTGCTGAGGAACCCACCTCAATTTCCATTAATTCTAAGAATAAATGTGATGATGGGGGGACATTTTTCCTCAGGCATAGTTCGGGGGCCAAACATTCTCAAAGAAATAGTGTAGAGAGTAAAAATATGCCCGCGTTAAATGGGGGGAGGGTAATTTTACCTTAGATTTACTTTTCCAAAAAAGGAAAATAGAATCTGATATATATATATATATATATATATATTTAAATTCATGGTTAGTCTCCAAAAAAAAAAAGTCGTTTCTTGAGTTGCACTGCATCTCCTTTGTGAGCTTCACTTTAAAACAACTGCCGCATTCCTTAGGGACAGATATCTCTGAACATGGTCGTTGGGGAGCGATCTGATGATCTTGAAGACTTCAGTGTTTGCATACCGGAGCTTGGTCCTTGGGTCAAGGTATGGTGCCTGCACAAGTTACGCAAGGGATTTACTTCACCACTAAAGACCATTTTTATGTGCCTTACTGCAGAACATAAGCATGTCAACATTCTAAACTAAACTAGTTCCATTTACATGCATCAGGAACACGTTAAAGCACACAAACATATTCGATTCCATAGTCATATGATTCCATCTCATCAAACAGGGCGCAAAGAAAAACGTAGAAGCAGATTACGGAGATAAGAAGATGGCCATATATAATGCATATTTAGGTGTGGCTCCAAAGCCGAAGGCCATTAGTTGTCTAAAATGGATGATTGTTATCATGTTCTGTCTAAATTTCACCTTTTGTTCAAACTAAAAAACGCATCTCATAAGAACAGCAACCAATTTCACAGGTCTGCAGCAAGAACAAGACTTACCAAGAACAGCGCTAGGCTATGCCTACTTTATAATATATGAAAGAGTGCAAAAGTCTTGGTTCTGTGATGTTCAGTCGGATATAGACTGTCGATAATACTCCTTCACAGTGACTAACAGTCCAACCAAAAGCTACTCGACAAGAAAACATCTTGCAGACAATATTGAACACGGTTCAGTTAAGAGAGGGACATTACCTCATATCCTGTTATGTCGCAAATTCTCTTGCATGGGTGCATGGATGGCGGTGATTCGATATTAACATCTGCGCGAACAAGACCCGACGAACTTCGTCAGATCAAACACAAAATGCAAACCCATATTACATCTAGAGCTCAGTTTGCTTATATATGTTTGAAAAGTAAATCTTGTCATCCAAGCTGCTGAGCAGCATTCATGGAAATGTAGACTAGAAACATATGGTCCATCAAAATGGGAGAGCCAACTACTCCAGTTGGAACAAGCATCGAATTGTCGATGAAGCGACAGAAACGGGAACTCGATGCGACGAAGATATACCACAATAGGAACAGCATTGCCGTCAAACAAGAACAGCTCAAAAGTGCTAGCTTTCGTCGATCAAAGCCAGCATGAATCCCAAAGCTTTTTAGCTCATATTCGCCATTACAGAGAGGGGAAAAGATTCTCGGCCGAGCTCAAAGAGCAGTTTGACATCAGGGTTTAGGGCTTACAGTTGGGCTCGTCGGGGGGGTAATTCTGGAAATTCTCGGCCTGAATGATCTGCTTGAGATGCTTGAAGCGGCGAGCACTCGATTGGCCTTTCGGATACTTCTCGTGGGACTGGATCCGCTTGAAGCTAAAGTAGGCCGGCAGCACCAGCTCCGCTTCCACCACCTCCGCCTCCATTAACGTCCCCCTCCTCTGCAACGGTGACTTGCCGAGAAGTCTAACGGAGAATTCTCAGAGACGGGCGACTCTCCACTTTGGGCCGTCGGTTGGCCCAATTCTATCTTAAGCCCGCCCGATGAATGAAATCTATAATTTTTTTTTATTTTTTTTTAAGTCCGTCTTCAATTTTCATCCTGCGGAAGATTTTGCAGCAAATTCTTCATCTCTCGGCCTTGCGAGTAATCTTTCAGTTGAACGAAGAACAAGCAAAGGGCGGGCTTTGTTGGTAGCTCAGCACTCGCTACGAGGTCGATCTGAAGATAATATTCTGCAGCCGATCTCTTCCCTTGTTCGAGGTACGGATGACTGTTTCGATCTCTGGGATCTGTGCTTCTTCGACTTGGCTCCTTCTGTACTGTTGGAAATCGTTCCGTGATTTCCAGCATTGTATGCAGTTTATATTCAATGTGAGCTGTTTAAGTATGCAACTTCGTCGATGTGCAGTCACCGACGGTGATTCTTTAGGCCCCCGTTGGAGTAGATATGGTTCAATTTTGTGCACTGGGGAGAGCTTTGAGTGGGTGAGATATGGAGAGTGATTTCCAGCGATCTGTTTCTCTGCGGCCGAATCGGAGAGCAGACCGCAGCAACCTAAACCCGCATAGTAGAGGTAAGACAATGACAATTTTAGCGTGTCAAGCTTGAATCTTTACTTTTTCACCCACTTTGATATTTAGCAATTCATAGTTGCACAAGCGTTATTGAATCTGTTGCATCTTCGATACTGAATCCATTCGGGTCACAATTCCTGGAGGTACAGCCACTCATGCGCATTGATGCTGTTCTTTGCTCGCAAGTTTGTTTTTTTTTTTTTTTGTGCATAGAACTCGTCAACTTGTCGAGTGGAGTTTCCTGATATGCTTACACATGATTGTAAGGTCAGATGAGATTTTCCTGCATAATGTGGGTTCAGTACCTATGGTTGGTATAGCTGAAAGGTTGCCATGTCATCAATAAACCGAGCACAATCTTGTGATTATGGCTTTTAGGCTCGTATATACGTCATCAAAGAAAGCGCAGAGATGACTCACTTTTTTTTCTTTTAATATGCAGAAGCTGAAGGAGCTCCCTTTTCTCCAGAGAAATTGCAAGTTTATCCAGTGAAAATGCTGTGCAGGATGGGAATTATTCGGCTGGTTCTTGTTGTCGGCATTGTCTGGATGTTGCTAATTCTAAGTGCATTACTATTTCATGTATGGTCTTGTCAGTCTTCGCTTGCTTTCTTATCAGGTACTCCTTGCACCAACTTTGCTGCTTCCATCGGGAATCTTGTTTGTGTCACCTCTAGCTTTCTTTATGGACAGATTTGAATCCCACGAATAGAGGGCTAACAAGGGATAGAGTTTGCGTCCTTTTTAATCCTGATTTGATCGTTGGAATATTATGGATTTGTGTTGACCCAACACAACTTCATTTAGTTGGTTTAATCATTTTTCAATCGAAGAATGTCACATGCCATACATTTGAATGTTGACAAATCTACTTTCCTAGTTGCTTCAAATGCCGTTCCAATAATTCAAAGTAAAGATCAATGTCATTTTTTGTTACATGCAGCTATCTGTAACAGACAGAGCAAGGTATTTCTAATGTTAGATACAATGGGACTTGTACCAAAACCACAACACCGTAAGTTTTATGGCAATATATACAGTGTTCAAGTATTGATCTTTTAATGCACATGATATCTGATATTTTCCATGTTAACGTAAATTAGGGTGTCCAATTCCTGTTGCCAGCGACCCTGATGGAGTCGTTATACCCAAAGGAAGAACTCCAAACGAAATTGTCAAAGACCTGTCCTTTGTTATGGAGGATGACCCAGTTAATAATGCATCACTCTCAGTTCCTTTATTTGGGGGTCACCAGACTTGGGCACAAAGAGAGGAAAGTTTTAAAGTCAAGTCTGCTATGAAGGTAAGCTTTAGTAATATAAGTATATCGTGCAAATTTGATTTTTTGAGGGGCAAATGGAAAAAAGAGTCGCCCTGCTTTCGTGCCTCTGAAGAAGAAATAATTGGGTAATTTATTTTGTGATAACCTTATTGACTTTTATTATTAATTATCATCATGTGCCATTCAGGTTCATTGTGGATTTATTCGAAATGGTGGTGCTGAAATGGATCCTGTAGACATAAAATACGTGAAGAAGTGTAGGTTTGTGGTCGCTTCAGGCATTTTTGATGGATATGATGTACCTCACCAACCTTCTAATATAAGTCCGCGGTCTAAGAGGCTCTTCTGCTTCCTCATGGTTGTGGATGAGGAGTCCCTTAGTTTCATAAAGAGCAATGTCACTGTTACTGAGGATGATAAGGGGGGAAAATGGGTGGGAATCTGGAGGCTAATTCTTTTGAAGCATTCGCCTTATGATGAACCCAGGAGAAATGGGAAGGTTCCTAAGATTTTGACCCACAGGTTGTTCCCTCAGACGCAGTACAGCATATGGATTGATGGTAAGATGGAGCTCATAGTTGATCCACTGCTAATTCTGGAGAGGTATTCTCTTTTTCAAAACTCGAGCGATTAACTTGCAACTGTTTTTACTGTGTTGCTTAGTGTTAATTAAAACATTTCTGAAATGCATTCCTGTAACCTCTGACAATTCTTTGCAGTTCTTTCTTTCCCTTTTCCTTTCGACGTAGGAACTATATCAGCACCTGTAACTTAGTTAAATGAACTGTCATATGATCAAGAAGATTACTCATTTGAGAGAAAGAGGTACCAGGAATCAGTCAAAATGATGGCCTCTTTGGAACTTCTCCAAATTTGTCAGAGAAGCTTTATGTTCTTTTTTTTTTTTTCCCTTTGTTTTCTTTTTTTTTAAAAGAGGAGATGTAGGTACTTTACAAAGAAATAATTTGAGGTATTTCTTCGGTTATAAATAAATAATTGTACTTTCATTTTGTTATTGTGATGAAAGATGGAGGAATAAGATAGATGAACTTATAATAGCTAAGTTATATATTTTGAACTCTGGAGTTATTATCTTTTGATTGGCAGATATTTATGGAGGGGGAAGCGTACTTTTGCCATTGCTCAGCACAAGCATCATCGCAGCATATATGAAGAGGCTGATGCAAATAAGCGGAGGAAACGATATGCTCGACCACTTATTGATCTTCACATGAAAATATACAAGTATGAGGGGATGGAACCGTGGAATGCAAGGAAAAGCTACCCTAGTGGTAAAATATTTTATTTCTCCTTAAGCATTCATTAAGTGGATCAAAATGGAAGTATTCGAGTATAGTCTACAAAAAGAATTGCTCCGGTTTATTTAAATTTGACTCTTAATTTGTCCAAATACTGCACGGACGTGGTTATTTTATCCAGTTTATGCATTGCTTAATATTAATCAACCCAATCCTCCCCTAAATAGTTGCCAGTTGCCACCACAAAGAAAAGCTGCTATAGGTGATTTCCTCTTTAGTGATTGGTATTGCATGAAATTGCAGATGTGCCAGAGGGAGCGTTCATCATACGAGAACATACTCCTATAAACAACTTGTTCAGCTGCCTGTGGTTCAATGAGGTCAATCTCTTCACCCCAAGAGACCAGCTGAGCTTTGGATACGTTGTGTATAGGTTAGGAGGCTCGTTCAAGTTCTTCATGTTTCCAAACTGCGAGTACAATTCTCTGTTCATACTCCACCCTCACACTCGGGAACACTCCTCCAAGATCGAGTGGGTGAAGAATATAAGCGAATTCGAGGGGAAGGGCAGCAGCTTGAAAGAGACAAGAGGTGGGTTGGGCCTATGGACTCCTTATCCCGGTAACCTCAAGACAGTCGTCCTACCTCCCACAGAAAGAACCTCAAAAGCAGGGTGATACTATTTGCCCTTTTATAATGGTTGTCATATATCATTGCAAATTATGGCATCGGTGGATCAATTCTTTTACACGCCAAGCTGTGATAAGGAAGTCTCGAGTTTTTTGGACAGCGAAAATTATAGCTATTCCGCTGCATTAAGGGAACGGACATCCTCGGGATACTATTTTGAGCGAAGCTCCCTGAACATGATTTCGTTTTTTGTTTTGTTTTGGGCCAGATATGATAGACTTTGTTCTAGGTTTCTTTCTTCTTCTTCGATCTTTCCGTTGGTTATGTCTCTTTTAGTTAGTGTTAGAGCTGCTTTGGGCCTATTCGTTGTATACTCAATTAAATTGTTGGGAAGTTATTGGAAAATGAATTTCATCCCTTTAGTATTCATTAAGTACTAAAGGGATTGTAAGTTCGATTTTCATTACAAATTGCCCCGTACTTATTTATTAGTTTTGATAATTTTTATTTTATTATGGTAGATTCATGGATTATCCATATTGAAAGAGAATCACACACTCTTCATGACCTTTCGAAGCAGATCTCACCAGCTCGACTTCAGTCGAAACACATCCCCAGTGGGGACATACTTGCTGAAGCTTCTTGTTTCCCTCGACCTTCTCGAGCCAAGACTGGATGACTTCGAGACCCCCCTGCCCCATTGAGGCAAATGGCTCGTTTAATGCACCAGTTAAGCCACCTGAGTCCTGACCCATACGTATTAGGCCGGAGCCCCACATGGGGAAGCTTGGAGCGGGGCTGAAGTCTACTCTTTAGGCTAAGTTTGGTTGCGCAGACTAATATAGAATTTATGGGAAACGATGAGATAAGATTCAAAATCTTAAAGATTGTTCATAATCCTAATAAAAGTGATTGGTTCATTCCAAGACTTTAATTAGTATAAGAGGAACATGATCAATATGCCCATAGTTTAAATATTTTTAAATTTTATTTGAATAAAGAATAATTTCGAAATTATTTTTAAAAAAAAGAATCAAAGTTCTTCAACATAGCTTAAAGGAAAGGGTAGCGGTTGGCCGATATCAGCCACCACCGCCCCTCGTAAGGTCTCCAGTAGACCCAGTGAAAAGAGGCACTGACTAGCGACCTCACTTGAGATGGTGGTGGCTGCTTTGAGCCCCATGGCCCCTCTCTGGCTCTCTCTTTTCTCAAATCATTTTATGGTAATTCTTAAAAATTTGAAATAGGAGTAGGGGCATTTTCATCTTTTTGCATAAATATTATGTCATAAACCCATCCCTTACTTGGGACTAGTTCCTTAATAATTGTATCATTCCTATCTGAATTCATATTCTATAGTCACCAAAAAGGAATTTAAGATTTTAGAAATCCAGTCCACTCTATATCCAGGTCACCAAGCGTGCTCTCATGGAACTTGAGATGCTGCTTACGGATAGTGTTGCTTACGGATAATGGTGTTATCCAGAGGGGCGTTATTGTTACTTTACCAAAAGATGAAGGGGTGAAGTATCATATGAGGTATAGTTCAAGGGGAGTTGGGCAATTAACCCAAATTAAAACACCACAATTAATGGTTTACCGAGACTACCCCCGTGGAGGACTACATCCTAAGAATGGCACTGGGAGGGTTTGAGATGGCTATATTCATCTTATGTCCATATCCACTAAGAAATGTCAATCTAAACCCTTCTCAAATTCGTAAAGATTTTAAAGAAAAATTTCCAAACCCATCTCGCTAATTTAATGAAAACCCACTGAAAATTCATTTTTACCCCATTAATAATTTTCAAGAAAAATTTGTATGAATTTGTCATAACATTTGATTTATAAAAAATAATTTGATATAACAAAAGGTTTTATATATATATAAATTCCAGACAAATAATTCATACGAAAGAAAATAAATCACAACAATTATAAGTTCATAATACGTTTAAAATAATAAATAACAGCACTTTCAAAACACTAAATTAAGTATTATAAATACTAGAAATTGGAATCATAATAAAGGGAAATAAAAGAAAATAAGAAATGTCATTTTGTAAATCTAGGTAATATAAAAGGTAATTTAATAAATTTATGTTTAACAGGTTTGAGGCAAATATGAGGTAAAATCGCGAACCTTTTTAAATCTTACAGAATTTCGAACTTAAATTCATAATGGCCCGTTTGTTTTCAGGGTTAAAATCACAAAAATTTTAACTTTAACTTTAATTCAACCCACTATACAACAGAAATACAAGTTTCTCAAATCAAAAATTTTAACTTTAACTTTAATTCAATACACTACATAACATTTGTTTTTTTTCACAATCAAAATCAAAATTACTTTAATTCTGAAATCAAACGCACCGTTAAATCCTTTCTATCCTTTCTATGACCGAACGGGTAAAATCCCTTAAGCACCGTATAACGTATTGCCATCCCTGCCATCGTCAGGGGCGATAAGGGAAATAGAGCGTCACCAAAGGCGGCGGCACGCAACCCATTCAATTCAATATAAATAAATAAGGACCGCACCGCATACCAAGGATCCTTACGAAAACCTCTCGAGAAATCTCTGAATCTCATTTCTCAATCTGCTTCAAGGTTCGGATTAAAACCCAAACTTCAAGGTAATTCTCATCGCCTCTCGTCTCGTTTCTCGGATCTGTTTGATCGCGATACGATCTTCGTTCCGCTACTACGTTTCGCTCGATTGTGTAGATACGATCGCCTCTTGTTTGTTTGAATTGAGGTAGCCTGTTGAATTCACGTTAATTTGTCAGAACTGTGGCTTATTCTCGTTAGTTTTCTTCGTGGTTTCACTTTTTATCGGCTGATCATGTAGGTTTTGAGGTTTTCAGACCGGTTTCAAGCGGGTATGTTTCCACCTGTCCGTTCTTTCGTTTGATGGTTGTTCTATCGTTGTCATAGATCTGATCGTGGGATTATCTGGTTGATTTTGCTTTATGTTGTGAAGATTTGATCGTGCGTATCCGTTCGAGTTTCTGGTCTTTCGTATCTGTGTAGATTAGGTTCTGTTCTGTCTGTCCTCTGCAATATGGTCTCGTGATAGTCGGTTATTGGGTCGTTCTTCTTAGGTTTTTTGGTTTTTTGCATCTCCGTAAATTAAGTTTTTCATGATTCCTTTTTAAGTTTCTTGATGCTTGATTGTGTTGCTTGTTTCTGGTCCTGATCGTGGTTCTCAGCTTTGACAATTTTATTGCTTCTTGCAGATGCAAATCTTTGTTAAGACCCTCACTGGAAAGACCATTACCCTTGAGGTCGAAAGCTCAGACACAATTGACAATGTGAAGACAAAAATCCAGGATAAGGAAGGAATCCCCCCAGACCAGCAGAGGCTCATCTTTGCTGGGAAGCAGCTCGAGGATGGGAGGACCCTTGCTGATTATAACATCCAGAAAGAATCCACCCTCCACTTGGTCCTCCGCCTCAGAGGTGGAATGCAGATTTTCGTGAAGACCCTCACTGGCAAGACGATTACCCTGGAGGTTGAAAGCTCGGATACGATTGATAATGTCAAGACCAAAATCCAGGATAAGGAAGGGATTCCCCCGGACCAGCAGAGGCTTATCTTTGCTGGGAAGCAGCTTGAAGATGGGCGTACACTGGCCGACTATAATATTCAAAAAGAATCCACCCTACACTTGGTTCTCCGTCTCAGAGGTGGAATGCAGATTTTCGTGAAGACCCTTACTGGCAAGACCATTACCTTGGAGGTCGAAAGCTCGGACACGATTGATAATGTGAAGACCAAAATCCAGGATAAGGAAGGGATTCCCCCGGACCAGCAGAGGCTCATATTTGCTGGGAAGCAGCTGGAGGATGGGAGGACCCTTGCTGATTACAACATTCAGAAGGAATCCACCCTCCACTTAGTCCTCCGCCTCAGAGGTGGAATGCAAATTTTTGTGAAAACCCTCACGGGCAAGACAATTACCCTGGAGGTCGAAAGTTCGGACACGATTGATAATGTGAAGACGAAAATCCAGGACAAGGAAGGAATCCCTCCGGACCAACAGAGGCTTATTTTTGCTGGGAAGCAGCTCGAGGATGGGCGAACTCTTGCAGACTACAATATCCAGAAGGAATCGACCCTTCATTTGGTGCTTCGGCTGAGAGGAGGAATGCAGATCTTTGTGAAGACCCTTACTGGTAAAACCATCACTCTTGAGGTGGAGAGCTCGGACACCATAGATAATGTGAAAACCAAGATTCAGGACAAGGAAGGGATCCCCCCAGACCAGCAGAGGCTGATCTTTGCCGGCAAGCAGCTTGAGGATGGGAGGACCCTCGCCGACTACAACATACAAAAGGAATCGACCCTTCACCTGGTGCTCCGTCTCAGAGGAGGAATGCAGATCTTTGTCAAGACGCTTACTGGAAAGACCATCACGTTGGAGGTTGAAAGCTCCGATACCATTGATAATGTCAAGACAAAGATTCAGGACAAGGAGGGAATCCCCCCTGACCAGCAAAGGCTGATCTTTGCTGGGAAACAGCTGGAGGATGGCCGAACTTTGGCAGATTATAACATCCAAAAAGAGTCGACTCTCCACCTTGTCCTCCGTCTTCGTGGTGGTGATTTCTAGGTTTCAGAGTTTGGTCCGGTCTCTGCTGATGTCTACAGTCAGTAGTCCTATGATGCTATGCTTTTGAGTTAGGTTGTGACATGAGCGAGTATTCAAACTCTTGAGATGTCTGGTTTATCTTTTGATGCGCAGTCTGTTGAATTGATATGATAATAAACTTTTGGGTTTTTCTAATTGATCAATGCAATTTCTTCTCCCCTCTTTTTGTTGGTGTTAGCAGCCGACGTTTTTGATCAACTGGGTTTATTGGAGTGAAGATTTGCTATCATCATACTTTGTTCTGCAGTCGGATTTACAACCTGCAAGGGATAGCTATACACAGAGTCTATCAGGTGTAGCTGGTTCTTAATGATTTTTCTAATTGGTGAGCGACATGTCGAGGGGTTCTGTAGTTTTAGGGCCAGAGAATGTAGGTTGATTTGCCTGCTTAACTTATCAAAGGCCTAACATGGGGGAAAATATTGGCCGAGTCCTAGTCAGAGCTAAGCATGGTATTGCTCTGCTTCTGTTCGTTGGTAGGTATAGCGCTGGTGCGGCTATGGACACTTCACCTTATCGGGTTCTTGTTAGGTGGTCAATGAGGCAGTAGCAACTTAGCGTCGGATTCAATGATTTGTAGATCATATTAGAGATACTCATGGTGTTCAGTAAAAATGAGTTCTCTGTACAAGAATGAAATCCAGTTACGAGTCCTCGTATCAAAGAATGGGAAACCGACCTGGTACGTAGAACTGAATCTGCTGGCACTCCTTGGATCTCAGTGCCACACATTTATCCATCAAGACTGGCCTCGCCATTGTTGCCACTCTGGTCTTGTATTACCTGTTTACTGTCTGCTAATGTTCAGGGATTAATTTGCGTCGGATATGCCCGAAAGAGGTTACAATTGCCACAGAAAAAATCTCTCTTACAGTGGTCCAAGTGTTTTGAGTCATTGATATCTTCAGACCAACTCCATGCATCAGTAGTAGAACAATGCTATAACAGGTGCTGTTGTTCCAGTTTCTCATAGCTCATGGAAACAGAGTAATAAAAGATGCAATGGATCGCATAGAACATGGTAGTTTTCTACACAATGACGACTACTTCGATAAGCTTCCATTCCCTTCTACAACACATGGCAAAATAAAGTCATCGGTTACAACAGGTCAGACAATAGGACCAGAGCTATCTGAGATCCACGTTTCAAAGGCAAACAAGAGACTTATTCGGAGAAATCCATAATTGAATTGATCATACAAAGGTCCAGACTACCAAGATCAATATAGCATGATTAAATTACTGCCAAATGGCATAGGAAGCACCTCAAAAATAATCCACAAAGCCCTGGAATCACCCTACAACCTCTCAAATTCAAACACCGAAAGCAATAGCCGGATCACAAAACCACCATAACTAGACAGTTGTTGCACGGAGAGAAGAATACAGATCTGACTGACCGGTCGAAGGGCTTTGACGAGCTAAACTTCAATTGGCAAGCTTTTATTCTATGTAGGAAAGGTTCAGAAGAAGGGATAGAAAGGCAGATGAATGAACAAATAATTGAGCTCATGGGATTCAATTGAGCAGCAAAACATGATGATCTCTGAGCTGCTTTTCGCCTCAGTGAGCAGCTTCTCTGCTGTAGAATGCATCAAGAGTCTTTGCCGGTATACGGTGGAGAAGTTCGCGGGGGAATATGCGCAGAAGTGTCCACGCGAGATCGAGGGAATTGAAGATGGTTCGAGTATCATAAGCTCCTTGACTAACGAACTTCCTCTCGAATTTGTCCAAGAACTCCAAATATAACTGTTTCCATTCACGGTACATCATCATTAGTCTTCCTAGAGAGAAATATTTGAACCTATTATAAAGACATGAAGCAGAGGGAGAGAGAGAAATAGACCAGGTCCTCAGAAGAAAGTGCTTCTTCTCCCACGACTGCTTTCATGGCTTGGACATCCTTTCCAATAGCATAATTTGCATACAGCTGAAGAAATTATTTAAAAAAAAAAAAGAGTAAGTCATCAGAGCTTTGCATAGAGATTAACAGAATTATTTCAGAGCCTAGGAATTAGACCTGATTAGACACATCAGAATGATCCCTGCGAGTCATCCCTTCTCCAATAGCACTCTGCAGCATCACCAAAGGGTGTATTTGGATTGGTGTACTGTTACTGAGAAGCATAACTTAGAGTAGAGTGTTATTATCAAAAACTACATCCTTACCTTCATCAACCGAGAGAGGGAAGGAAGCACATTGATTGGTGGGTAGATCTGTCAGATGAAAACGAGCAATTTAACACCAAAAAAAAAAATTGTGCACTAGACAAGAGCCAGCCATATCATCACCAAAGATTAGAGAGAGTGTTCTGCAGATAAAAATGAGGTCTAATGCTGCAAAAAGATCTACCAGCCAAAATAATGCAAATAATCAACAAAATTTGGCAACATTAAACCAGCTGATGAACCATCCTAGACAGTGATACCAATACAGCTTCACTTATTTAAACATAGTCCAAATGTATACTATGCACTAGTTATCCTTAGCATCAGCGGACAATCGAGTCAACTAAATTGCACCATTCGTAATAATGATGCTAATGTGGTCCCATTAATGTAAAAAATAAAAAATAAAAAATAATGTTAAGCTTCACGTTACCTGTCTATTGTATAGTTGTCTATCAATATATATCTGCCCTTCGGTAATGTAACCCGTAAGATCTGGAGTAGGATGTGTGATATCTGCGCCCAAGCAAAGCATATTCCATCAGTGTTACCGGTTTGGGCAAACTGGATCGTAATTAAGATACAGTCCCAACTCCCAACTTATCCGGTCATGCATTACCATCATTTGGCATAGTTAAGATAGGAATTTGAGTGATGGATCCTTTTCGTCCTTCAATCCTTCCAGCTCGCTCATAGATAGTAGCCAGATCGGTATACATATACCCAGGATAACCACGTCTTCCTGGGACTTCCTCTCTTGCTGCAGAAACCTGCAGAACATAAAGGTTAGCTCATATAAAATCCTGAAAAGAAAAAGAAGTGAGGAGAAAACGATACTGAGACCTACTCAAAGTTGCTTATCTAAGCTATAGCAATACTGAATCAGAAAAAAAAGGATGAATGTACAAGAAGACTTAATGCTCTGGATTTGACCAAATCAACATAGAGGGATGGAGGGTGCTTATTACCTCACGAAGAGCATCAGCATAGGAGCTCATATCTGTGAGAATGACAAGGACATGCTTCCCACATTCATATGCAAGATATTCAGCAGTGGTCAGAGCAATCCTAGGAGTAATAATACGTTCTATTGTGGGATCATTGGCCTGAAAACGGCAGAGGGAGAACAGTTGTTGTGAGCTTTCAACATTAATAGAATCAGATGGATATGAAACACACACATATATATATATATATATGTCAAACAATCGACTGCTATTGACATTGAGATATACCAGATTGAGAAATAAAATCACTCTCTCCATTGATCCATTTTCCTCAAAATCACGTTTGAAAAACTGTGCTGTCTCCATGTTTACTCCCATAGCTGCAAACACGATAGCAAAGTTGTCTTCTTCCTCATCCTGTAGTATAAGCAGAGCAATTAAAAGACTAATTACATCTCTTATACAAGTCAAAACATTGCTCAACTCCTCCTCCAAGTATCCGATAAAAACAGAGTGAAGATTGCAGATGCTACCTCCATGAGGTTGGCAGTCTTCTCCAATCGCTTCACCAAACCAGCCTGACGGCAAATCTGAGCAGCTATTTCATTGTGTGGAAGACCAGCAGCTGAAAATAGTGGAATTTTTTGCCCTCTAGCAATAGAATTCATAACGTCAATTGTAGATATTCCTGTCTGGATCATTTCCTCAGGGTAGGTTCTCTCGCTGGGGTTGATAGAACTACCTAATGGAGAAAGTCCATTTAAGTAAATTAGAGCAAGGAAAAGAATATAGAAGTACCTAATAGAGAAAATCCATTTAAATAAATTAGATCAAGGAAAAGAATATTTGCCGGAAACTAGATGTATGAAGTTATTATTAACACTTTATTGTTTAAATATCATCTGCAACTCCATAACCACAATAAGCAAATATAATCCAATCCAATCACTCACCAGATATGTCCAAATAAGCCTCGGGAAGGATAGGAGGTCCATTGTCAATGGGCTTTCCAGAACCATTAAAAATACGCCCAAGCATATCCAATGAGACGGGTGTTTTCAGGACCTGCAAAAGATACATTATGCTCGATCATCAAAACAGCTGAGAACTGAGAATATTTGGAATTTCCATAAACATATGCTCCAACTGTCATTCCTCAATATCATCACTAAAGAAAGAGATTCCAGTTCAAATGATCACAAACTGATAACTCAAATAATTGGCCTTATACTCAATGCTCTAATGACCCATGTATATTTAATCAAACAGATCAAAGAGCAATATGAATCCTTTTGAAACAAATAAGGAATAAGCTTAAATAAAGGCAGTTTTTACCTCTCCTGTAAATTGCACCGTGGTGAACTTGTTGTCAATGCCAGACGTTCCTTCAAAGACCTATCGATAGAGAGAATTTTCATGTTCAATCTCCTAAATAAGTTACAAATATTACATTAAGTAAATGAAAGAAAAGGATC
Organism: Punica granatum; assembly: GCF_007655135.1. NCBI lineage: Eukaryota > Viridiplantae > Streptophyta > Magnoliopsida > Myrtales > Lythraceae > Punica > Punica granatum. The sequence continues at coordinate 15,287,110 of NC_045130.1, forward strand.
AACTTAAGGAGTCTACTATATGTACAACTAAAGCAGATCAACATGGAAAATATTGCCCTTCAGTGATCTTAGCCACACCAGGCACCCGTGTGCTGACCAGCAGAACGCATACCAACACGTCACTCACAAACCCTTACTAGACACACATCTACACCTGAACAGACAACTATAGGAACAGGCATCAGGGCCCTGCTAAATATGCAGGAGGCAAGCAGCTTCTTCAGTATCCTACTCCATTTTATGCCAGATTCCTAGGGCGAAATGAGTAAACATCCAATAAATGCTAAAGAAGACATTCACCAGTATGAGGCTACACCAATCCCTGACATAAAAGCTTCACCAGGCAAGATGAAAAATATCTTTGAACAAACGGACAGAAGGGGGCTAGCAAAGTACAATTCCTTTTTATGGACAAAAGATTGAGCCTTTAAAAATATTAATCACCTGAACAACAGCCTTCTCCCCATCAACTTCTAAGACTTGACCACGTCGCATGGTTCCATTTCCAAGTCGAATATTAACAATCTCTTGGTACTTAGGGCCCTACATAGTTAAACAGAAAAGCTTAGAATGGAAAACAAGAAATAAAAGAATGAGGAAGAAAACAAAGAAAGATTTAGAGCAAAACCCACCTTGACTTTATCTAGGATAACCAGAGGACCGGCAACTCCTGAGACTGTTCTGTATTCTGCAACATATAAAATTCCAGTTTAGGATGCAAAGTCTGAATATTGAAGTCGGCAAAACATCCCGATTAACTCCTTGTGCAAACAAAAAGCAATTTGATTGGCAAAACATCTCTAAGGTTTCAAAAACTCCGATGGCTGCATAAAGCAATTTTGTTTTTAGAGAAGTCATTGATAATGCAGCTTTTCATTAACATCATTATTTGCACTTCCCTAAGTTATGCACTTTTAACTAGGAAAACACAAAAAATTGAAACTTACCCATGCCGACCTCGAGCGTTCCCTCTTCCATGTCAATGTTGTTTTGTGCCACTCCCATTTTCAAGCTTTATATGGAAAAACACACATCACACAATAATTCCATGTAAAAAAAAATCCTTGATGCTCGGAAAATATAGGCCAAAAATCTACAATATGAGCTCAAACAAATAAATATCAGAAACATCCAGATCGATCATGCGGCAAATTGCAAATTCTGATCATACTGCAACGAATATCCCAAGTGAAACAATTCCAATCTCAACCGAATCTGACATAACGCGGGCACTTAACCCCTAATTCATTTTGATAGCAACAGAACAATTAATCAGAGCACAACAAGCTTTGGCAGCCATAATCAAGCTCGAGCACAGTCGGTACGAAGGAAATGGCACAAAAAATCTGCAACATTAGCAGAAAAAAGCTCGGCTGGCTACTTCATTTAATGGAAACTAACGACCCAACCGAATCGAAACGAACGCCAATCCCAGCAGATGCACAATGAATCACGTGATACGATGGAAAGCACAGAAGCGTGAAAGCATGCAAGATCAAACGAACGAACCGATTCGATTGGCTGCAACGATCGGTTCAATTGACGAGACGACAATACAGAAAGCAGCAGATCTCAGAGGGAACCTACGCCTGTCGAACTTCGAGCAGAGAGACCGAGCAATGGAGGAAGGAAGGAAGGAAGGAAGAAAGGCAACGGGAAAGCAATAAACTGCGAGATCTGTCGGATTGGGGAAAATTCAATTCATTAAATAATTTAATAAATAAATAAATAATTTCGATAATTGTTTTTTTTTTTTTGGGGAAGATAATGAGGAAAAGCAATTAAGGCAATAGTCCAAAGATTGCTCTGCGGACCACATGAAAATAATTGCTGTCCCGGACAGGGCTATGATACCCTACTTTTCTCTCAAAACTTTTGGTCTGACGTGTCATCGCTTTATTGGTTCAGTTCATCGATGATTTGAAACCGGACCGGGAGAGCCGTTTGCCTTGGACGGTACAGATAGTCCCGCGTTTACCGGAAAGAAGTCTATTTCATACAATCTTTTGCCTCTCATGGGTGATAGATCGGCCGAAACCTTTTCTTTTTTTTTTTTTGTCCCTCCAAGTTCTCAGTGCATTGAAATATGAACAATCGAATCATCTATTTTTCATGAGAAATGCCATCGATTCTTGATTTATTCTTCTTACCTTGAAAAATAATTTGTCATGTGGATGTTGTCTTGCTCATATCTCTTTATAGTAATCGTATTGAAGACAGAGGAGGAACGATCACAATCGTGATATGCACGATGATTGAAGTTGATAGAAGCTTAGAATGAAATTACAGTATCTTAAAAATATTTGAAAGAATGCGATTGAAAACTATAATCAGAAATAGTGAATATTATGTTGAGTGGCTCCGTTTGTATTTTTTAAGTAATTAACTTAACTTTATTCTTTTCCAATTTTAACAATATAATCATTATTATTTTATCGTTTTCTTTCATTTCATAATCACTTCTCACTCATATTTTTTCATAATTATTTTTATAATCGATTTTTTAATAATAAAATTTAAATTTATTTTCGCATCCATATATACATACATATATATTACCGTATATTAATATATTTACCAACACTTACAATCATTATACAAAATCGAATTAAGTTGGATCACTAATCCAACTCGGAATCCATACGCAAGCTATGTTCTATCATATCCTCTTTGAATGAATGAACATTAGATAGAAAAATATTTGTCCAGAAAAAGAGAAAAGATAGAACGATACGTACCTTCTTTTTGTTTTGTCAACTTTTTGAATGAAGATTAAGATGATTTCGCGGTATGTCCTGCATGAGAGGTGGGGAGGATGTGATGTCGTAAGTTGTGGTTGAGGCGGCTGATTGGCCTTTTATCATCACTACAACTATAATGTATCGAAACAAAAATTACACACATTTAATTATTTTACTTTTAAATCTATACTTTTAAAAATATATAAAATATGTGTCTTTGTATATGGTGTAGTTTGTCTCTAAATCTTTACTTTCAAGGACAAATAAAATTATGTCTCTATATGATATATTATTTGTCTCTAATACAATTAATTAAAAAATTATTGACTTAGGTATGAGCAATAGAGACTGATTTATACGCTTTTAAAGTGCATTCACGTATAGAGACTAATATAGAATTGCTAAATTGAATTTAAAATTTTTATTTTTTTGAAGGTAAAAATTTTACTAGTTAAGAATAAAATAATCGTGTAATTTGTTAATTTTACTTTGTTCATCTCAATTTTTCACTCTTTCAATCTTTCCTTTCTAACAACCATTTCTCGTGTGTGTATATATATATATATATATATATATATATTATTTTTCATTTGGTCTTTTCTTCAATACAAGTACTCACTCTTATCATACTTTACATTTTCTTCTCGAATCTTTATGCTCCTAACCATATCTCTTTTTCTCATTCTCTACTAAAATTCGATGACCACTTATCCAAGAAAAATTCGGCAACCAAAAGAATTTCTAGCCTTTCCGCTCGACCGATAAATTGTTTACAAAAATTATATCCAAAGTTATCAGATATGATTTCAAACATAAGCCTATCAAAATATTTTCTTTAAAAAGATAAACTCTCACAAAATAATTTATTGAAATAAATATTATTATTTTGTAAGTTACTTAAAAATAAAACTTATAAATACAAAATATTAATGATTCATTTAGAATATAAATATTATCATCAACTATAATAAATAATAAAAGTCGCAAATTTAAGCAATTGGATAAGGCGATATTATACTAAAAGGTAGGTCAAGGGTTCGATTCTCTTTGTTGTAGAATTAATTATGTTGTTGAATTGAGTTGTTCGTTTGAATTGAGGACCCGCCACTTAGTTCCATAAAAAATATTTATTTTTTTTGTAGAGTTTTATAAATAGGAATAAAAATAGTAAGGCAACTATAGTTACTCCTAAAAGGTATATAGACAATTTTATGAGATACTTTTACTTATTTTTAGAGACAAATCATTTGTTTCTAATTGAATAGAAAGTCCATTGAATTTTGGAGAACCTGAATAGATGTGACTATGTGACTTCATGATTTAACCGCTTGCATTCTTCCCCCAATTTTCAGTATTATGAATAAACTCGAACGTGACCGCTCGAAAGGCCGATCAAAGATTGGTTGGGAAGGCCAGTCGAATCATATTGACTGAGAAGGCAGATCAAAAGGTCACAGCTTGTGATAAGCTAATCGAGACCGCAGCCGGCGAGGGTTGATTGAGGTGCAGCCGAGACGGCCTCTGGGTGACTGTTCGCGACAAAGTCAACCCTTTAATTTGGTTGAGCTCATCATCTCCATTGCCTTAGGCTTCATGCCACTCCTTGGGCTCTATGCATGTCTTACCTGTTATGCTCATTCAAGCCTCGAGCCTTTGCTTTGACTTTGATAAACTTTGTGAAAAATGAGTATAAACACTTTTTCATCTTCGTTAGCCTTCCGGAAACTTTTAAGGATTCACACTAACACGTGGGGAATACGCGAAACTTCCTAAGAATCAATCTCTGGTTGGAAATGGTTGATACTTCCTTTTCGTCTAGAGCACTCAATTAACCATTGAATAGGATGTCACATGCCCATCGAGGATCTACTATTTTCCATCTGGAAAATGAGCATGGTGGCACTTGGAAGCTGAGGAAGATATCGGCCCAACATTTTTGGCCCAATCAACATTATTTTTAGATTCTAGCAGTGTTAAAATGAATTTATTACCAATCTTTTATCAGCAAAAAAGAAAATTTCGCCCCACAAATACAAGTCTGGCTACTTAACTGTAAGAAGTGAAAGTCACACGATCAAAGTAACTGGTGAATATATATAATAAAAAATAATGAAAATAACTGGCGAACAATTTCTGTTAAGTGTGAAATATAAGACTTAACTTTCATATTTTCATTTATAAGGGAGGCCCGTGAGATTAGTATAATGAAATGTGAATTTTAATAGCTAATAAAGGGGTACAGGTTGTCCCGTTGGATATAGAACCTAAAACCTCAAGTTACTAGGGGATAGCTTAACTTTCCACTAACTATAATTAATATTGTAAAATTTTCATTGGAGCTTATATGACATTGAACACATATCAATTCTAAAAACTCGAGCTCATAAGTTTTAGCAACCATCTCTCATAAAATCATGAATTTCTTATTTATGTTCTTTCACTGTAGTACAACAATTCTCAACAACTGTAAAAATAGAGTCGCTTAAACATAAAAGTTGCCTAACTTAATCCGTGTAATGAATTAAACTAGCTATGACGAAAGTGAATTTTGGAACCATGCGTTTTCAAAGTACTTTTCATGTGTTTTGACCCAGCTGCTCTTTATAAAGTACAATTGTACATTATATTCATCCTATGTTTTTCATATTTCCAATCTGATCTTCTTCTCGAATTATCTTTCGAAGCAAAAAAACAAAATTTGATCTTTTTCTCTTGGGTTTGGGTGGGGGTTGGGTGTGGTGTGGTTACAGGGCTCGATCGATATTGTCAGACAATTACTGTAATTTTATTACTACTAGATTAATTCATCCATGCAATGCACGGGCCTAAAGTCTTAAAACAATAATTTTTAAATTACGTTTGCTTTATTGTTGTTACATTGTCAAAAATAAGTTATACAAACATATAACCATAAGATTTGTATAAATTCGAGGTTATAGTTATTTTTCTAAAAAAGTTCAAGTAATCAATAAAGATATAAACGTATATTAACACATAGAATTTGATAAATTATATGATAAATTAAAAGATAATACTATATAAAAGAATTAGTTATAGAAGAATGGGAAATTTAGAAAATTGGAGATGAAGAACAATTCAAAGACAATGAGAGAAATTAATATCTATCTTTTTATAAGTAATATATAACCAATAAAAATGTATAAAAATAATATTTTATTTACAAAAAAAATTAATTACTAGAGAAAAAGTACTAAAATTATTGAATATATTTCAAACGTTTGTATTATTGAGAGTACCATAGATCCATTGATACAAATATAAAATATAAAATATAACTATGTACAAAATAAGGACATTTCCTATTAAAGGTCCTACAACCTAATATATATATATATATATATATATATATATATAGTAGATATACCCCATCACCTAATCATTTGAAAGGTTGATTTTTTTTTATTTTCTTGAAGATAGAGAAGAGAAGGCAGTTTTAAAATATTTTATTATAAAATTTCACATTAGATGACATCTAACTAAATGAGAGTTCCCCTATAAAACTGTTCTTTGGCTTAACATATCAAATTTAATAAATATATATGGTAAAGTAAAAGATAATACTATATAAAAGAACTAGTATATAAGATAACTAGATGGAATACCGGCACTATATGCGCAAGTTATACGACTTGAATTACTAAAATAATTTGGCCAAAGACTTACTAAAATAAATTTCTTTATGCAATATAAGTTTAAGTAAAAGAAAAATCTTATTAGATCTAATATGATATTCACCAATTTTAATTTTAAAAAATTAATTGATAAATAAATTTTCATTGAAAAAAAGATAGATGTTTGGAAGGGAATGAGAAAGAGGGAAATGGGGTGGAGAGGGAGATAGTGGAGAAAAACAGCGATAAAAAGAGAAGGGGAGAAGGAAAAATGGAGAGGAGATGAGAGAAAATAGCGGTAAAGTGGTAAAAGGGGTGATTAGAAAAAGTAGTAACATTGCTAGTATATTCTTTTAAGTTTTTAACTACCTCAAAATTTGAATAGATACAATTTATAACTTTTATTCTTGTAGAGGGCATTTTCGAGATACCGAAAATTAGTCCAATTATTTCCTTTTTCCTTTTGTTATCATAGATGAAGTTTAAAAAATTCGAAATAAAGAACAATCAAATAAAAATAGAAAAAAACTAATATCTAGTTTTTATAAGTAATATATGGCCTTTCATAAGTATGTAAAAAATAATATCTTGTTTTCTAGAAAAACATTTTAGTGTAAAAATACTAAATTCCTGAAATATATTTCAAGTCTTTGTAATATTTAAAATATTATAAATATAATGATACAAGTATGAATATGAATCTGTAAAGGATGAAGACATGTTCTTCTTAAAGTCTTACAACCTAATTTACATTTTTTATTAAGAGAATTTACCTCAAATAGGCCATGGTTTATCAGTTTTGTCAAATTTATCATTTTTATTTTTGTTAAATATATCTCATGGTTTACTTTTTGCATCAAATTTATTTCCGGAGTTATCTTTTCCGTCGACATCTAACGGCCGTGCTGACGTGGCGCTCACGTGGCAAGTGTGGCCCACTATCGCTCCACGTGCCACGTTAGCGTGGCCGTTAGATGTCAACGGAAAAGATAACGCCGTGATAGATTTGACGCAAAAAGTAAACCATAAGATATATTTGACAAAAAAAACATATGATAGATTTGACAAAACGGATAAACCATGGGCCATTTGGAGGAAAAATTCCTTTTTATTATGCATATATCCTATTACCTAATCATTTTATTTTATTTCTCTAGTTTGAAGAACAAGAGAGAAGTGAGTTTTAGAATATTTTATCGTAAAATTCTCATAAGATGAAATATGTCTAAAAAAGAGTTCTCCTTTGAAACATTCCTTTAGATTAATATATAGACTAGACATAGCATTTTTCCTATTTATTCTATACTTATTTACAAAAATGCGATTACTTAAAATTAAATTGCTTAGTAATTCAAGAATCACGTCACTCCCCGCGAATCCCACACTGATTGTGCAAGGGAAAGATCTGAATTTATATGTAAAGCCCAATAATCTCTTAAGCAGTTAGCACTTTTAAATAACAAGTTCGAAATGGTTACATATGGAAAAATTTACTTTTTCTCTACTATGTGGCTTCCAGCACTCTTTAGGTATTACCTCCAGATTCATGATAGTACATTCTAAAATAGAATCGTTCTGTGAGAACGGGTCTGTTGCTTTTTCTTCTTCTTTTTTTTAAGGGGAAAAAAAAAGAACTATTGTTCATTCCAATCTCCCCACGTTTCTTCTTTTATTTATTAGCTTTTAGTTATTTTAAGGTTTTTTTCTGGTGAAAAGTTATTTTAAGTTATTTTGTATGAAATTATCAATTATTTGTACCAAATAAAAATAAAATGAGTTCCATTTAAATGACGCCGTCAAGCAGTCCTTTACAAGATTTGTAAATTTTGCACCATCATATACCTTATGTAAAACATTTTGTACTATTAAGTTACAACTTTAAAACATTTTGCACCATCATGTAACGTCCCATAAAAATCAATTTTACATCATCAGCGTCGATTTGACGGCATCAATGACGAGATGACGGTTTGTACTATACTAAAACAACTTTGAAACATTTTGTACCATCAAGTAGCAAAAAAAACTTTTTGTACCATATTGAAATATTTGTAAAATTTTTTGGACCACCAGTGTAATTTACCCTTAAAAATAAGGAAGACAAAGTGTCCTCTGTTTCATCTAAATAAGTACACTAATAAGAAAAGGGAAAATTATTATCGGCAATTACACTATAAGGATAAGGGGATAATATCAACCACTTGACGTTCATCCGACGCACTTGTTATGGTTATGATGGTCGAAGCATCTTTGTGGTGCTGCTAGTAAGTCATTTAATGTCATGTCCGATGTAGGGCTAAAATAAAACATTTCCATATCAGAATTGAATATATAATGGGTAACAATCATTGAGTGGCTATTAGTTACATATGCTACTTTGTAATGATATGGCTTATTTCTTGGAAAGTTTTTTTTCCATGATAACATTTAGAGTCTCAAGAACCGTAAGCAAAGAGGAGTAGATTAGCATGTAATCATAAATTTTGAAATATGATGAAGATATTGTATGCTTGGTTGGTACCGTGTAGAAGTAAATTATCTCCTCAAAAAATCTATTTGACCCAGCTTTTAATACTATATGATCTGAATTCAAAAAGGGGAGAAGATTTGACTTAAATTTTTCATGTGAGGAGTATATACGTAATGTTAAATATAAAGGATGAATATACAAAAGATAAGAGCATATCACGATTCACGCGGCTGAGAAGGCAATTCACATAGCACCAATCGTCGCAATTGTCGATTATCTGCCTTGGCAATGTTACTCCATCCGAAGCTATAAATAGTTAGTAGATTACCCTAGACAGTTTTGTGAGTCGGGTTAATACACAGGAAGAATAAAAATGATTATTGTTAATTATGGAAATGGTACCTTCTTATTTATCGGCATCTAAGCAGATGTGAATAATGTATCAAGGCAAACATCTCTAGCATCCATCATTTACATCTTGTTTCAATAGAGGGTTATTGAGAGTTATGGAACGGAGTTTTAAGGTAATGATCAAAACAATCCATGTTTATCAATTAAAAAATAGATAAATTATATTGGTGGTCCAAAAAGTTTTAATAATATATTAGGTTGGTCCAAAAAGTTTTTTTTGTTACTTGATGGTACAAAATGTTTCAAAGTTGTAACATAATAATACAAACCGTCATCTCGCCATTGACGCCGTCAAGCCGACGCTGATGGTACAAAACTGATTTTTGTGGGATGTTACATGATGGTGCAAAATGTTTTGAAATTGTAACTTAATATTACAAAATGTTTTACGTAAGTTACATGATGGTGTAAAATTTACAGTCTTGTAAATGACGACTTGACGGCGTCAATGGCGAGATGACGATTTGTACTATCATGTTATAACTTTAAAACATTTTGTACCATTAAGTAGCAAAAAAAACTTTTTGGACCAACCTGATACATTATTAAAATTTTTAGACCATCAGTGTAATTTATCCATTAAAAAATAGAAGGTTATGAAAGGTTATGATGGAATTATTTATTCCTTCATAACCCATCAAAAGTTATTTTTTTTATTTTACAAATTTGAGATGTCATGAATGGATAAGTAGTTAGAAGTAATTTTTAATTCTAATCTTTTTACGAAATTGCTACAATGCCCTCTTTAACATTATAACCTTTGTTCATATACACCTATATGTATATATATTATAGCGGATATATATACCTTTCTTTTTCTATACACCTCTATTATATATAGATCACTGTTATTTATTTATTTGGTCGAAACCTCTTATATATATATATATCAACATCAATTGTTCGTCCCTTTCTATACCTATATGTATATATCGTAAATATTATATAATATATTATTTATGCTTATTCGTGTATATAAAATGAATATAATGGTCAAATAACATATTTATAGTTTTCCACCTCATCCTTTCTTGCAACTATCCAAACATAAATTATGAAGGACCGAAAAAATTCCCTCATAAATCACCTCACTCCACCCCCATAATCCATCCCACCCCATTATCCAAACAAAGTATTAGGGAAGATCCTAAAGTTATTGAAAATCGTGAGTATTGCAAAGTGAAATATCAGTTTTCACGCTTATATATGGTACCAATCAAATTACGTGGTGCAACATGCGTGTTGATTTCAATCCAAGACATAGGTCCATAGCATGTTGAGAGAGCTCGAATAAATAGATGGCATTGGAGAAACCAAAATATAACTAAAATTTGGATTTTACTGTCATGGTAACAATGAATTAATAGAAACATCAAATATCTATATTTAATACTATTATTAAAGGAAAAAAAAGACCCCAATTTCTTGAGTTCTTGAAAATATAAAAAATAAATTTTATGAAATTACCTATTTAACCATTTGAAATGATAATTAACTAATTAAAAAAACGACCTTTGATTATTTTGGTAATTATGCATAACTTTTTTGGTTAATAACAAAAAAAAATTCCAAACTTTCCACGTTTTCACGATTTTACCACGAACTTTTTTTTAGCCAATTAAATCAAAACTATCGATTTGATAATAATGTTAGCACACCGTCAATTTTAACCGGAATTGCTGATGTGTACATGACGGTGCCATGTGGTACATTGTGATTGGCCGAATGGGCCTCACATTTTTTAAAATTAACAAAATGTTCTGAAATTTTAAAAATAATAAAAAGAAAAAAAATCGTAAGGTCGCAAGGAAGAGGAAGGGAGGTGGCCAACAGTAGGGGCCTCGACGCCAACCACCAACCCCTCAATTGGGGTCGTCAACGATCTTTGTTGTCGCCAGCGACCCCCAATTGGGGCGGTGGGGCTCGGTGTCAAGGCCCTCACCTGTTGGAATCGAAAAACCCTCCGATGTTGGCCCCAATCGCCAGCCACCTCCCCTCCTTCTCCTTGCGGGCTTTTTTTGTGTTATTATTATTATTATTTTTTTTTTTTTTTTATTTTTTTAAATGTGAGATTCACTCAGCTAACCATAGTGTTCCAAGTGGCACTATCATATACACGTCAGCCATTTCAGTTAAGATTAACGGGGAAATTGACGGTGTGTTAACATTATTATTAAATCGATAATTTGTAATTTAATTAGTTAAAGAAAACAATTCGTATTAAAATCGTTAAAACGTGAAAAGTTTAAAATTTATTATCATTATTAATCCTAACTTTTTCTACCTCTTTTTCTTTCAACCTTTTTTTTTTCCATGTCGCCCCGATTCTCTCCACATCTCTCTCTCACGGTAACTCTTTCCTCTCTTTCTCATACACGTGTCAACTCTCTATTCTCTCCCACGTAAATCACTTTTCTTTATTTATCACTAATTTCTTATGATTTGTAATGAAAATTATTAAAGTATAAAATTTTGTAATAGATCAAATCACCGTATAGATCCCAATTTATTCAAATTCTTTGATGAATATATATTGACATTCAATTTCTTTTTTATTTTAAATTTACTATGAATATTTTCTACATGACGTAACATGGGCGTTCCACTCTAATAATTTAGATTACGAAATGCCTAATATTAGTATGGGAGAAAATGTTGACGATTTTATATATGTAGGAAGAAGTGAGTGTTAAGAATTGTGAGAAGATCGATTTACAAAATTATCTCTACTCCAAAAACATTGGAATTAAATGACGGATAATATTGAAAAGTGTAAGTTAGACAAAATCTTTTTCTTTTATTTTCGATACGGTAGTATTTCACCAAAAAAATATGAAAAAATACTTTTAAAAAATATTAATTGAGAAATAAAAAACATCACAAGTAAATAAGTTGTGGGGAGCTCCAAATGGCTGGAATGATTGAAACAGTCATTGGCTTGTTCCACAGGTACAAGCAAAAACGGTTTGTCATTTCCCGCTAACAAACGCCGAGCGCCAAATGCTGTCCACAAGAAACTGCGGCGTCCCAACGAAAAAAAAAGGAATCTCAAACTCGGGTCGGGCTTATCCGATCCACAGCCCGCTAATCAGACCATCAGACGTCCATCAATCTAGGCGGAGAAAAGTCCCTATGCGCCGCACCCGATCCCTCTCCCTCCGACAATCCAAGCTCCTCTCTCTCTCTTGTCTCACTCTCCATTCTCCTCCTCTCTTCTTCGCTTGCGAAGGGTCTCAGCCTCTCGTTAGCTCGCCAAATGGCCGCAACCACCCTCTCCGTGCGCCCCAACCGCCTCTCTCCCGGCTCTCCGGTCCCCCGGCCGCCAGCTCACCTCTCCAGCGCCCCGCCTCACGCGCTGAAGCCCGGCAGGACCGAGCCTTGGAGATGCGTCCTCTGGCGGACACCGGCGAGGACCGGCCTGCCGTCGATGCAGGCCAGCTCCCGAGCCGACGACTCCGCACCCTTCGAGATGTCCGTCGAGAACGCGCTGAAGCTGCTCGGCGTCTCGGAAACGGCGTCGTTCGATGAGATTCTCAGAGCTAAGAACTCGATCGTGGCCGAGTGTAAGGATGACCAGGAGGCGATTGCACAGGTGATTGAAAATGCTAGTAATCGCGAGTGTGAAGTTATCGGCCAATTCTCTTCGCTCAAGTGATCTTTTGTTTTTGTTTTTGGCCGTGGAGTTGAATCAATTGAACCTTTGAGTTTTCTCCGAGAATTTTGGCATCAAGTTTTGATTTTGCTGCATTCAGAACCTCATAGTTTAGCTTCCCGTTGTTATATTTTTTCAATGGCGGAGCTTATGCTGATTGCTCTCGCTTCGGTACAGCCTTGGAAGATCCCGGAATTTTGGATGTGAACTGAGCTTATGAGCGGAAAAGGTTACTGATGCTGCTGTTGTAGTCTCTAATGCTGCTAATTTGTCCAGTTTTTATTTTTTCTCTTTTGGGTCATTGATGTTCTCGTGTTCCTTGAAAGAGTTTTCTGTCTCCGACGAGGATTTGATAGGTTATGCTAAATAATGTCGCTACTGAATTTGGCACTTTCCTTTTCCTGCTCAGTTCAGAACATGGCTTGTATTGTATAAATCAGGTTTCCTAGAAGAGAAATTGCTTCTTCATTCTGCAAATGTTCCATAAGCATAAACAGAGCATGGCTTGTATTGCATCACGTGTTACCCACATGGATTTGAGTGGTCAGTTAATGTCAAGTCGATCCAGTGCAAGTCCTCAAGAGGGAAATTCACTCCGGGTCAGAAAAGGAGAAATGGAAATGGAAAGCTATGCCCTTTCATTCTCCTTTATTCACGTCCGTCTACTCATTATTGCATTACTGATCTTTGTTTGGTCATTAGGTTGGTTTGTTATCAGACAACAATTTGTTAGGACAGAGAAGTCTACTATATCAGATTTCTAGATGATCAAAGCTCTGTCAATAATTATGCTATAAATTAGTACATAGTGCTTAGTGGTGTAAATTATTATCAGCTTCCAGCAACTATAGTAGATCTGCCAAATGCTGATTGATAATGTTTTATGTTTGTGTGTATCTCTCTCTCTCTATATATATATATATATGAATGTATATGCACAGATCCTCACTTATTTGTTGAGAAAGCTGATTAATTTAATGTCTCTTCTGGAATTGCCATTTTTTCTCATGTTTTGCTACCTTTTACTTGTTGGTTATTCCAAATTGTTCTTCTTCTTTAAAAAAAATAAAAAAATTTATGGGTATTCATCTGTATGGCTAGAGCAGAGGATTGCATATTTCTAGACTTTAGTGCGAGGAAATGTCTGTATTGTTTATGTGTTGGTTTCCCTCATTTTGAGCTTTGATTTTGCTAAAAGTTAGTGTTGCATATACCAAATGAACTTTTGAAGAGAACTATTAATATCTAGCTCTTCATTTTACCACCATTAACTGTTAAAAGCTTGATTGTTTATATTAGTGCAAATTGCAAAATGGAGATTTTGGGACCTTCTATCACTAATTTTTTATAATTTTGCTGTTTCACTTTACACCTGTCCCATCTCGTCCATGTGGAGTAAGAATTTTAAGGATTTGGAATAGTTATGCTGTAGAATTTTAAGGATTTGGAATAGTTATGCTGTTAGTTCTGTCTATGAGGTAGCTTACTACAGTGTGGAGCTCAATCTTGAATGTGCTCTGTTCCCCTCTTTGAATTATCTCACAAGAGGCAATCAGAGATTATCTGTGACAAGTCTATTGCTTCAACTCCATGATTTGTCTGATCTTCTATTTTATAGGTTGAGGCTGCATATGATATGCTGCTTATGCGGAGTCTAACACAGCGTCGCTCTGGAAAAGTTGTGAACAGCAGCATCCGGTATGCAGATGTTAAACCTGTAGGCCCACCGCAGTGGCTGCAGTCCACTGTTAAGAGTTCACCAGTATCCATCGAAACCCCATCAACTCGCGATCTGGGATTACAAGCAGGCGTCTACGGTGCTCTGATGGTCTTCACTTATGTCAATGGAACTTCCACGCCCTCATTGACCCCATATGGTGCAGCAGATGTTCCAGGGTTGATCTTGGCTTCCAGCTTTGGAGCCTCCCTCTACTTCATGACCAAGAAAAATGTGAAGTTAGGTAAGACTGTTCTTTCTGATTGAGGGCTTCAATACTTGCGGCTATGACTTCCCCCCTTTCCTCTTTTTTCCTTTTTGTTTATGCAATATACAAGAATTATCCTTGCTTGGAGTTGTGTTTAGAGCTGTTGAACTGTACTTCTATGCATAAAAAATCTGTCTCAGTTTGGGATACTACTACTGATTTGATCAGCGGTGTCTTGAATTCGTATTCAAGAAAAGTTTTTGAAAGATATTGGTTGATGGTCTTCTTCTTTTTAATTTGATAAGAAGCTGATTTATGTTTTCCATTCTTGCTAAGGCGTTTCTCAATCTCTTTAAAAGTGCAAAACTATCAAAGGATTTCACCTCCTTTATCTGCGATTTTCTCTTAGTCTGTTGATTAGGAGTTGGTTTCCAGTTTCTGTTGCTCAGAACATCTCGTTCTCAAAAAAAAAGTAAACGAGGACCAAATTTCAACTCACTCATATTGGAAAAAGATGCGCAAAAACACTTCCAGAAAACCCAAAATAATGTCCATTTTTTCTTTCTTTAAATAATTTATGCAGGTAAGGCCACCATCATAACAATAGGTGGGCTGGTGGCTGGAGCAGTGGTGGGATCTGCAGTTGAGAACTGGCTGCAGGTGGACATTGTCCCATTCCTTGGGATCCATTCTCCTGCGGCTGTTGTAAGCGAATTTATTCTCTTCTCTCAACTCTTAGTTTCCCTGTATCTTAGGTAGGTACGATCCACCCAACCAATCCATTTGTAATCAGTTTCATCTGACCGCGAAAAAGCTGTAAAATTATTCATTTGCATGGTCTACCCGGGGCTGGGAGCTATCTTAGGATATGTGTCATTGCATATTTTGTACAAAAAATGGAGAACTTACGAATCAAATAGAAAGTAGTGAAAGCGTAAAGTTGTTTCTGCGATTTGGCCCAATTTTCTCGAACTGTGATACTGCTCATTTTGAAATTGGTTATGCATTGCAAGAACGTTGGTATTTCTGGTAAGGTTTGACGTGCCAGCAGTTCTGAGAGAAATATGTGGGTGCTCATAGCGACGAATGAAATTTGTACGCAAAAGCAGTTGATACTGCGTTTTTGATAGGGTCAGGGGGGACCTCATCTTATACAGGAATCATTGCAGGGCTGGGTATAATCAATCTCATGTAATACGCTTGGAGCATGTCTTCTGAGGTTCTTATGCTGCAATCAGCAGTACTTGACATGATCGGATCCGATAGTAAATAGTCGAAATTCCAAGTTCTTTTCCTTTTCATGTCAAGCGATTGTTACAGGGAAATTGAAAATGTACCAATAATTGTTGGGATTAGGTTTTGTTGTTTTCAGATATATGTGGTGTTCTCAGATTAAGCTAAAAGGGCAAGTATCAGTTTCATCATCAGCATCTAAAAATATTACAAAGAGTCATCGTGTACACTAAAGAATCGAATTTGAGGGTCGATCGGCTCCCCATTCATCTATCAAGCATCACGCCCTGTATTCACGATATTATACATGGAACGTACAACGAGTTACAGGATTTTCCAAATATGAAAAGAATAACAAAGAACAGCTTCTTCTCCTCCTACTACTACTACTTACAGCCACAGCTTTCCATTGATTTCCAGTACTTACTAGCAAGGGGCCAACGTGTTGGGAGGCAAAGTGATGCCTCCACCTCTCACAGATACGCTAGGGCATTTGCTCACAAAGAGGTTTGATGAGTCGAGGAAGAGAACTATCACGGTGATATCATCGTGGAAGAAGCGGCGGACACCACGGTCGATTTTTTTCAAGTCTGAGTATCTCATTTCTCTCTTCTTCGCTGCTTCCTGTAGTGCAGCTTTCACGAGCCGCCTCGCGCTTCCCTGCGCAGGAAAATTCACGAAATTTATCAAAGTAATTTTGGTTCTGACAAATAGATCAAACTATCTTAGTTTATGCCCCCTCCCAGTCCCAAGTCATGAATTGCCTGGTCAGCGGTACTTAAACTTAGCTCTATGCTTTGGTTTGAAAGAATGGAACGATCTCAGCATAGTCCCACATGACATAGGGACATTTTATATTGCATTCAATCCATTTACAAGAGGAAATACCGTTACTAACATAGAAGGCAAGAGTAGAAGTAAAGTAGCTTACACTGCGAGGATGATTTTGAATGATATCTACTGCTTCCTGGTTAGTCAGGTGCTCCCACAGCCCATCGGATGCAAATATAACAAACCGATCGTCCGGTAGCAAATGGTGCGTAGATATCGATGGTTCTGCACTTAGGATTGGTCTCTTGAAAGGTTCACGAAGTCGAAATTTGGCATATAACGGCTCCCTGTTGAACTCAGCCTTCTTCAAGTATATATCACCAATGGCCCTCGAGACCTGCAACAGAACTTTTTCGATTATTTTGGGACAGTAAAAGGCTTCTCTTTATCACCAATTAACTGGGAAGTTACACTTGCATAAAATGATGCAACTAATAAATAGCAAACACATACCCCCTGAGACTTCAGCTCCCTTTTAAACCGAGACTGTGTCAATCTATTAATCTATCAACAACCTTTCTAAATTCCTTGAATGAAGGACCTGTTAGTATGGAAATATCTCAAACAGGTAACTTAACAGATTCGACTCAAATTTTCTCAAGCTTGAGCCAAGCTTCTTTTTTTTATTTTAATCGAGCTCAATCTCGACAATACCCAACCTGAGAGACTTGTGCACCTAATCGAGCTCCTTTAAGTTCAAAAGAACAAATGTTCCCAGATTTTGACTCTTTATCTGACATACATATCAAGCTTGTTCTTGAGTCAAATCAGACCACTCCCAAGCTTCGGCTGAGCATATGCTCAGTCTACTCCAAGACACAGCAGGGACAATAGAATCAGCTGGGCCGGAGAAAGCTCTAGTCCGATGAAACAATACTCAATCAAGCTTGAACCTAGCAATCCTTGGGTTGTCTTACTTACGCCTCTACTAGCAATAAATCATCACTTCAGGAAAGGATGCTAAATCTCCATGTTAACCATGTCAAATATTAAACTCATAGAGGAAATGAAATTAAACGCAGTACCTGTATGAGGCCCTTTACACGCCACACATTATGCTTTAAAACAACAATCTGCTTATCATCAGGATGCATAGAACAGAGCTCCTGCCTCACGGACTCTATACATGCATTGTGCTCATCCGACAACTGAACTGCTATAACCTCCCCTGTGGCCTTCACAGCTCTCCCCAGGACAGCTCGTGAATCACCGAGGTTTGCAATGTAGAGGGTCCCACCACAGACGACCCCGGTGAGGCAACACGATCCGACAGCTGCAATTTGTGGTTTCGTTGGCCACTGTCTGGTCACGACAGAGACGAAGCCCTCCTCTGCTGCCTGATAGGCCTTCCTTATAACATCAACTGACATCGACTGCTGCTCCAAAGTGAACCCTGAAGATCATGTAATTGATACTATGTAAAAGTCAACAAACAAATGAATTTCACCTAGAAAATTTTCTCACAGAAAAGAACCTGTCTTCGAATTTCAAGAATTTAAAGTCACTTTCTTTTATAACATTTAATACATTGAATATTCCTTGTTTTGCAGTACTTCAATCAACAGAAGGCAAAATAAGCAAGGAAACCTGTCTTGGAAAAGCTTTCGCGAGGAATAATTAGTATGCTTTCCACCATTCATCAAGTGACATTGAGAATGAAAAGGCTTTTGCTAAAAAATCATTTTCGATGAAGATATTATCCAATTTTGGCATTTTTTCCCCCATAAAGTAAAAATTTTGCATCTTTTCATCTGCTTACTCACTCATTTAAATGAAGCAAGCGACTAATTGCATACTGTTGAATGATTCAGCTGATTTACAGTAATCTGGAAAGGTTTAGTCCCAAGGCATTTTTATTTTGCCAATGCTGGCATCTAACCAAAAGCCTGCACCACATCCTCTACCATTTGTTACACGTATACAATTTCTCGGGTTTAATGAAACTGAGGCCATGTATAGACACCTTGAGAGGAGATTAATAATCTTCAGAGTTCTCAAAAGAGTTGAAGCCGACTTACTTTTGAGATGCTGAAAAAGGTGATCATTGATATAGCGAGATGTCTCAGGCCCACCATGCCCATCATATATACCCACAAATGTACCAAAAGGGCCAGACTCATTCGAGCTCAAACTTCCCGACTCAATCTGGCTCTGATCCTCGAGAAGACTGTTTGCTTGCACAACGGCCATCGAGAAATCACCGGTTGAGTGTTGGCCCATATCTTTGTACCACAAGAGCCCGTCTTGCCGCCCCACAGAATTGGAGCCTGAATGAACATATCGGTCCGACCTTGGCCCGAAACAGGCCTGGAGAAAGTTCATCAACCCCGATAACATCCCTCATCTCATCAAGACAACCCTCTTCCAAGTTCTTCTCGACATCTATCTGGTACTTATTCTATAACTAAACCACAAATATATAGCAGCAATAATAGCTTTTCCACTGCTTGTCAGGTCAATAAATGTTCCACTCTGCAGTGACATGAAAAGAACTGAAAGTATTAAACTAAAAAGGCGCAAGAATGACAGGACATATAAGGAATTGGCAGAAACAACCTTTAACTTGATTGAATCCCTCATTTCCAAGTGAAAGAACAAACGGACCATAAGAAATTAAAAGGAAAAAAAGAAAAAGAAAAGACCAGCTCTCATCAATTCAATTAAGTGGAAATTGGCATACAACAGAGCAACTACACAACTGCAGCAGAGTTCAAAGAAACTGACCCTTATCAGATAATTGCAAAAACGGAAGGGCCGAAGCAGAGAGAGAGAGAGAGAGAGAGAGAGAGAGAGAGAGAGAGATTGTCAAGACTCAACTCAAGCTCCCCTCAAAAAAGAGAAGGGGAAGGAAAAGAGAAGCGGCTGAAACACGAAAAGCTATGATGAAAAAGGGCAGCAGTCAAAGCACACTTTTTTTGGGTCCTTTTTTTCTACCGTAGATTTCACAGTCAGCCATTTGGGAATCCAACGAAAAGGTCCAAAACTTCACATTGGAAGATTTGAAAGAACACCCACTGCTCCAGAGAAGCCATCAATCCCAAGATCATGAGCTCTCCAAAGGGGATACGCAACTTGCTCCAGACATACCCAAAAAAAAAAAAACAGTGGAGAAGAAGAGCACACACTTACCCTAGAATCAGACTACTCATGAAGGGCTGGCTAAAACCAGTCAGAGGGTCAGCGTATGGTTAGTCCAAAGAGCTGAGCTTTTCCAGCTGGTTTGTTGCTAGGCTAGATCTATAAATAAGATTTCAGAAGAAGAAGAAGAAGAAGAAAAGAGAAGAAGAATATCACAAAGAAGGGAGTTAATGCTGCTTATATCAGAGTAAAAGGGTCTCTTTCTATGCAATAAGATTGGGCCATAAAAAGGGAGACTCTCTCTCTCTCTCTCTCTCTCTCTAAAAGAAGACCAACCCTCCTCCTATAAAAGGCCAACAATGGAGAGCTTGAAGCCAGCAAAGCATAGGTCCATAGATGGCCCCCACCTCCCGTTTCGATAATATTTCGCACGACAAGGTAATACGACACGGTGAATTAATCGCAAAAAAACGAGCCATACGAGGTTAAGAGTTCCATAACTCCGAGTTTATACACTTTCATAACCTCATATATATCAACATACGTATCAATCCAGGTAAACTGTGTCACCTTAAACTGATCCATGTTAGAATAACTTACGTCAAAACTTCCTTGTGCTTCTAGGGGAAATATTCAGTTGAAATGCTTGTAACTGTCCCAAAATTGTGGAAATTCACTGTGTTTGGTTTTAGAGTTAAGTAAAATTGAATTTTGATTTTAATTGGATTATAATGATTGTGTTGTTAAATTATGAAAAAAAGTAATGAATAATTGAGAAAATTTAGCATTAAAAAATGAATTGAATTGTAAAAAATTAATAATTGTATTGTTGACTTTTATTATGTAATGAGTATAATTAAAATTAGAATTAAAATTTTAAAAATCGACCATAAAATTAAACGGACTAAATTTATATGTTTTTCTAGTTGTTGGTTACTGAAACTGTAAAGTACTTTGGGGTAATTTTTTGACACGGTAAAGATAAAAAGATCCTACCCAGCCAAAAATAAAAAGATGAAAAGATCTTTGATAAGTTGTCAGTGGAAATATGAAGTTTTCTTCGGTAGTTAGATCGTCACCGAAACGGAAAAGTCATTGATATCTCGAACTCGTTTCATTCTTCTTAACAAGATTAAGATGATTAGGGGGAGATGGGAGATAGTTTTGGACAATGATCGGGCGGCATGGGCGTTCTAAGGAATTGACATTCATGTGAGAACACGTGAAAGATTTGGATTTGCAAATAACGCCAAATTAAAGTCCAAGATCCTCTATAATCCCATAATTATGTGTTGACCCGAATGATTATCGACGGTCGGGTCGGGCTTAGAAGTTAGAACACTAAGGATGTGTTTGTTTTATAAAAAATTTTCAACTCAACTCAACTCCACCAACATAATCATTATTTTTTAAAAAAAATTAATTTTTTTAATCATTCAATTTAATTTTTAATATTAAATTCTCTTAACTATTTATTACTTTTTCACATTTTTTTTCATAATTCAACAATATAATCATTACAAACCAATTAATACAAAAACTCAACTCTAAATCCAAACGCACTCTAAACCGTGGGCCCCTTATACATGCCGGAAGTCGGGACCAACTGCTCGGCCGACTCCGCTGTGTGTCCCTCATGGTAAAGAATTTCTCGACTTCCATGGAAATGCGTGCTAGTGAGAATTAATTACGAATTAATTATTCGGTAAAAGAGTAATTACGAATCAAAGTGGACGAGCAATTACGAATCAATTATTCAACAAAAGAGTAACTGCGATTCAGAGTGGATGAGAAATTACGAATCAATTATTCAACAAAAGAGTAATTACAAATTAAAATGTTTGTTAGTGAAAATTTGTAGAATTTTTGTGATCAAATTTAGGACTCATATGCATCTTGATTGGAAGTTACTCATTAATGCTCACTAAAAATAAAGGCAAAGGTTAATAAGAAAAAGAAATTTTTGTAACAGAAAAGATGTTCTTTTTTGTTTTAATAATGAATATATATATATATATATATATATATATATATATTTCATTTGGTAGTTTTGAATGTCAAAAGATTTGGCTCACACTGCCTGTTATGATATGAACTGTTTTAATTTGCACAACATTTGATCTGGAAGTAAAAAATGTTGTCGCACCGGCTCATGTAAATCGTAATCAGCTTAATTTTGTAGTTCTATTTGTGTGTTCTAGAAATTGTTTGCTTCTGTTGAATTAAATTTTTGGCCGCCCCATTGCTGCTTGGGAGGGCAATGCCATGGATCGTACTGTCTTTGAACGAATACAATCCAACGACCCCTTGGCTATGGAATTGAGAAGACTAGCAATATCCAACCATCGAAACGATCACAAGAGCGGAGAACTCGTAAAAGTAAGAATGCTTTGTTACGATCGAAATGACAACTCCCAACTTGGAAGAAGACACTTTATTGATAAAAAGAAAAGAATACGAGAGTATCGAAAGTCGTAGAAGACTTGGGTGGTCGTGTGCGTGTCTAATGCTTTGGACAAGGTTCCTATTTATGGACTCCATGGTCTTGGGCTTCAAGGAAATTCTTCAATGAGCTACTTAAACGACTCAAATGGATCTTCACAATTAGCTGTCAATTAATTCAAATAATCTATATACAATTATAAGTCGGTTCAATTCATTGGACGATGACATGTAAAATGTAAGTAGCTTATGGTTGAATGACTTTTAATGTTCCCACTGATCTTAACGAGATAAGTGGCATGTTACTATTAGGTCACTTTAGAATTTCAATTAAAAATTTTCAGTTATAAAAGTTGCAATATATATATATATATATATAATTAAAAAAGATAAGTTTACCTTTGATTACGTGCCCTTGGTACAAACAAAACAAAAATTATTTTACCTTATCAACTATGGAGAACTCACTTTTTTGTAAACAACATGGATTTCATGAGAAAAATAAAGAGATTTGAACAAAATATGATTGATAGGAAATAAAATTTGGGTTACAAGGGAGAGCAATAGACCTAATAAAATGAAATAAAAATCTTAAGCAACTAATAAAGGGGTACAAATATTTTCACAATGAGAATTGAACTTGCAATCTATTGGTTGATAGGCAAGGGCGTCCACTAATATACTACGTTATCTTTCTTAATAAGAAATAAAATCAATTATAATATATACAAACTGAGCAGCGACGTCGTAAAATCGCCAATTGAAAACCATCAGCTCCTCATGCAAATGACTTTTCACTTCTATTATACGAATTTGGCCTCATGTTTCTCTATGTTTGATTCAATGTACATTCCTTTATGTGTCCAAATTATTTGTATCATATCATGGGATTCAAGAGTTTTCTTGAGCAATAAGGAAAATTGTTGATATATGTTCTAAAAATAATTTAATCATTCATGTAATAAAACCTTTAAATGGATCTTTCGAATACACATTTTACATGTTGACCATACTGAACCCATCCATTACCGCTTCCACCCTCTCCTTAAGGAAGCATCACACAAAATTCTGTATTGGCACTTTCATTTATTTTCACCGCTGCATGTTCATACCGCAAGCATTACAGTGGTTAACTGCATCTCCATAGGATGGCTTCATGCCCCCATGCCCACTAGCGGTATTGGAAAATAAAATACTTTCCTTATTTACCTAGCCTTTAACTCTCTGTATTCACTCGATTTATAAATTATTTTTATTTTTAGCATAATCATGATACTTGATTATCATTAAAAATTGCAAACAATTATAAATTATTTTCTTAAAATATAGGAAATTTTCTCGAATCGTGGATAAATATTGAATAATTTCTTGAAAGTTACAAAGAGTTTATCGATAGATTAATCGTTTTCTTGATAACACATACTCCGCGCAACGCATGGGCCTGTGCCTAGTTTTATTTAAATATCCGGTTGTAAATGAGAAAAATTAAAAAGGACAAATTTTAGGTATGCAAGGAATTTTATGTTACCTGTTGAAATCCAATCCAATCGTGATAACTGATTTATTAATATGCATATCAAATTTAATTCTTGCATAATCAACCAAAAAATTTAATTCTTGCATAGCACGGTCCTCTGTCTAGTCTTCTTAAATTGCTGGACGTCAATGCCATTTACTCGGCCTCCCTACCTTCGTCTTCACGTCTTTCAAGTTTCAATTCCAGGAGGTTAATATCAACCATCTTTTTATGGGTGAAATAATATAAACCGTTTATGAGTTTATTATAATTGCTCAATTGTATCCTTTCGATTTCAGGCCCTAGCCTTTCCTCTTTCTCATTCCTAGCACATGAAATTTACTTCTTCAATTTCAACCCCAAAGATATGAGCTAAATCCGGGTTTTTTTCTTGCATCAAATAGGAATAAATCAGACTTCACGTGCATGCCAATTAATGAATTAATTCATGGGATTTTAGAAAAACAACTCATTTAAAATAAGCCAAAAACTGTGAGACAAAGTCGACACCTTCTTCGACCAAAGATCCAAGGTGGGTCTAAAACGATATTTCTAAATAATATACATCAATTTTTCAAGAGTATATAATTTTAAAATTTTTCGATAAATTGCTGCCAACAGTTTCTATGGACAAAAATTTGCCCTTCCATGTTGAATTTTATTCTCACGTGATAGTGATGTTGTATTGCTATGGTAAACAATCATGCAAATGAGTGCAGCATTATGTACTACAAAGGAAAGGAAAGGAAAAGAGAAATAAACAAAAGCAATGGATCTTATGGAAAGTATACATACAAGATTCTTGAGAATGCTATATCTTCAAATTATTCCAAGGACATTATCTTTGACAATCTAGTGGAGATTATCTTCTTCTCGTTATCAACATGGGTCAAGATTATTATAAAAAAAAAAGTTTTAAAAAAGGTTTGTCCTTACCGTTGGTTGGATTAAATGGAACACCAATAGCTCATCTCTTGGTAAGCTGGTCCCTCAGGCCTAGGGGGGAGTGCTACTATAGCTTATGTCATCTCCTTCCCTTTAGGCATTATTGATTTAAAATTGCTAGCCATAAAGGAAGCTCTTCATCTAAATCTAATTCCTCGCTCTTTGACTCCTTTCTCATCATCGAATCTCACTCCATAGGTGCAATCTCTTGGTCAACAAATCATCTTGATTGCCATGGAAATATCGAACTATTTTCATTGACATTCAACTCTCTTCCCACTATTTTGAGCAGTTTCGATGCTAGCATTCTCAGCGGGAGTCAATTATCTTTATGGACTATTTGGCATTGTTTTTTTCTTTAATTACTCTACATCAATGATACTTCTTATGAGTTCTCAAGAAAAAAATTTATGCAGCTTAACAATTGTTTCTGTAAAGAGAGAGAATGTACCTGAAGTTGATACCGGACTATAAAAAGACGTAAAAACAAACGAAATATGACAATGGATACAAACTTCTAAATAAAACTGTAATATTTTCATCGAAAATTTACTGTTATCTGAAAGCACTCCGTCAGAGAAAATTAATGGGCAATGGTTGGTATTGACAACAATAATGTCGACGTACGGCAAAACATTATTCTCTAGGTGTGTGATCGAGACATGTTTCTTCGACGTGCAATGCATGTATTTACTGCAGTCATCCTTGACGGATAAAAGATAAAGTAGGTTTTTTGTCCACAATATTATTCATGGAGAGAGAGAGAGAGAGAGAGAGAGAGGACGAATGTTAGAAGGCCAGAAATAGACCCAGTCCCGACCAAATTCTTGCGCTCAGGTGAAGAGACTATTCCTTAGTTGTCCTCCTCCTCCACTTGCCTCACGGATGCACCAATTTGTCCCTTCTCTGCCCATAAAAAGTTCACCCCTTCTAAATAAATTTGAAATATAATTGTTAAATAAAAAGGAAAAACATCAACTTGTCTTCAAAATTAAATCGGTCATCCTGGGTGTGTTCCAATTAATATATCTATCCATAATGTGCTGTCGAACACCAAGTAAAAAGCCAATTTTCTCGAAATGTGTTTTTTAATTTTGGCATATATGCTGCTTAAATATGATCTCAAATTCAGGTCTTATGAATAAAAAAATTTCAAGATTCAGAGAGTTTAATCACTTTAATGGGCGATGAAACTCGAATTTAGATTAATCAGAAAGGGTAGTTGAACTTTTGAATACCAATCATATAATATACACTAAAAAAGAAAACGTAAAAGCCCCCTTGGAATGGATGCCCTTCTTTCCTTTTTAATCCATGCACAAATGATTGCAACAATTATTCCTAGCTTCATAAACTCCACACGAAAGCATCTCCGATGGATTGATGGGTTATCACCCTCGATATTGCGATGCCAAATAAGAGTATGAAACCAACCATACGTATGTTTATATATGTACCATGAGCAAAAATCGTGGACCTTTTTAAAGATCCTTCAGCTCCATCACGATCAGTTAGTGGAATTGCATGCATGCAATATCAGATGAGATCACGCAAACGATCTCGACTCATTTTGGGTATACACAACATGAATCATTGCTGAGCTAAACCTAACCCTAACCCTAGCTGGAGCCCATAGAGGCTACAGCAGGGATCCAAGTTGGATCCTTGCTCACTGGCCGTTGCCTTAATGCATGGCTGCAGTGATATACATATATATATACAATTATTATTTACATGTATGTATACTGTCAGGCCCTGTCAATGGATGGATGGATAATGTATGGAGTTAACATATATGGATAAAAGAGCAGCGCACGAGGGATGATGATCAGAGATATGTCCACTTTACCTAACAACATTTCAATTCGAAGGTGTCACAGAAGAAGAGAGAGTCCAAGTTTCATGATGGGATTGTATACCCACTTCATTTATTGCTACCTAGCCGGCACCTACATACCATGTATTCATCCCGAAACATTATACATCTCGAATCCTTCGTATCCTCAAAATTTACTAGCCGGGGCGCTACATAGTTCAAGTGAAACAAATTGCTCTGTGGTCAAGTACACTACATATCTGCATCAGTGAATTAAACGTTTTGAGTCGTGCTTTGAAGTAATGTACGTGTTTACATATGATCGTCATGATCACATAAGGAGACCTGGGATCAATGATTAGAGTTCTATCGCGAAGGTGCCATAGAAAGGTCGGGTGTCCGTCATTCGATGCCTCGAAATACGTGCTGAGAGAGCAGAGGATGGGATTGGTGGGGACGTAGGGACAAAATATATATAAAGGGGTTGGGAGGGCATCACTGCTGAAACAAACCCCACGTGAAACAGAGGAGTAATACTTTAATATCCCCCAACCCTACCATTTTGTTGTTTGGTACGAACTTCATGCACATACACATATATAGCCTTCGCTGCGTGTACCAGGCAATATATATATATATATAATTATTTCTTTGTTGTATCAAAATTAAATAATAAATGAAAAATATATAAAGATGATGATGATCAGTCGAAGAAAACGAATTAGGGCTTTCAATTCGGGAGAACTGTACTGTGGGTCCATCCTCATTAATTTTCCATGAAAATGAATGATATTTATGCATGAAGAGCAAAGCTAACCAGCTAGAAATCCAAAAGTAGAAAATCAGAAATTAGACCATGCAAGTGGTTCATATGGTGCTTTGATTTTTTTTTTTTAAGTTAAGGATGATGTTCTTCCATCTGCTCATAAGATATAATAATTTTTCATAATGATTTGACGAGTTTTAACTTTGAGATCGGGGAAGAGAGACAAGATGTAAGAAGGCTACGTGTGAGTGTTGAGCTCATCTATATATATATATAAAGTTATATTCTATGCAATAAATAGGGTTAGAGGGGTAAATTTCTATTGATATAGAGTTAGAAAGGTAAATGTTTATTGAAATAGGGTTAGAAATGTCAATATTTAAATAATATTTACTCCTATACATAATTTAGATTAAATTAATTTGAAAATAATAAAATTAGAAAATATTCTTTACTTAAATTAATTTATGTAAGTATTTTTTTCCTCATTCTAGAAAATTTTATTGGTAAAAAGTTAATTTCCAATTAATAGGTTAACTATATAATCTATAAATGAACTAAAAATAAATGAGAATCATGTTACACAGGTGAAAGAAGACTAGTATATTTCCTATTTTTGAAGCTCATTAATAAATGAGAATCATGACATGATCATCTCATTATCAATCGGAGTTAATTAGGGCATCTCGGGTTAGAGTCATTCGACCTTGACAGTATTTATACGGACTAGAGGTTGGCTAACGCTGTACAATATATAGAGTTCATCCAAAAACCATATGTCTGCGGAAACATGATGGACTTCTAAGAAAAATTACTGAGGATACTGCTTATTAGACAATGTACTTCATGTCACTGACTGCTGATGCAACGTTCGACACAACAAGTTGTCCGAAAGATCCATCCGAAGAGGTGAACCCCGCTTGTCCATCACATGTAGGTAGAACATCAATCAGATCAGATATTGTCATTGACCAGTTGATATAGAAAAGATCCCGCAAATTAGACTGTTGAACTGGTATATAGCTTTTATATATGAAGCAAACAATGCATGCATGTACTTCAATGCAGAGGACTGTGTATGTCTAAATCGATTTTTATATGATATATATGGAATAGTACCCGATCATCAAATTCAAATGCCAGTACCACAAGATCTCTCAAGAACGCATCCTCCAATCTTTGCAAATAACGTGTCGAACGTTGTAAATTCTCTGTTACGGTATATGGAAATTTTCCTTGCTAGAAAACTTAATTAAGTTTGAATTCCCCGTGCTTCTTTTGCAGGCGCGTCATTCTCCGTTTTGCATCACTGATGATCGCATGGATATCGAATCCGTTGAAGATTTCAGAGTTCACAATTGCATATTAAATTGACCAGTGCCTATATCTAGCTAGGAACATTTTGACATTCAAAATAATTCTCTGTTTCCAGGAAAGCTAAGTTTGGAGCGCAGTTCATGTGAAAGCTATCAATTTTCTTTCTCTCATCCGTTGTGATTGGGAAAAAAACACATATATTTCTACTAATTTGAAAAATGCATGAATCAGCAACCATGTATTATTATTATTTATATATTATATTTATGGTATATATATCGCACAACGATGAATAGTCAAATTCTTGACGTGAAGGGTGACATATTGAATCTCAGATTTGATAGGGACATGCCAAGATGCTCTTAATCTTGAATAATATGTAGCTAGGTGGATCCTCTCACTAAAAGAAGAAAAAAACGCAATTATATTACAAAATCTTAATTTCGATTTTAATTTCGTACTTTGTTTTATTCATTGGTAAAATTTTTTCTATATCATTAGCTAATACCCTTAATTAGAAAAAGAATTGCAGACACTTCTAATATTTCCTTAGCATGGATGGATATAAATTAGAACCAAACATCACAACTAGTCAAGATATTGTACCATGTCATGCAATTCGACCTAAAGTTTGGTATGCCATTTAATTCCTCGGCATGTTTCACTTAGAAAAATTTTAAAATTTCGGTTAAGGCCTTCCTCAGTTGATTACTCTTAAGACCGATAAGCTTAAAGGTTGATTTGTTTATTAGTGTAATTAATGGTGCACCGTTAGACTAAAGACTTGTTACCTTTATGCGGGAATCTTTTAGGTTAACTTCACATCAATTTGACTCCCAAATGTTGCCCAAATATGAACCCAAACAAAATTCTTTTTTTTTTTTTTTTTTTTTTTTTCGGGTATGTATCTTGATATTTGTAAATCTAATAAGCTCCAACTAATTCAGTTCGATTCTGGTAATCCACTAAAGGGGCAAAACTCTCTCAATATGGATTTTCTCCATTCATAATTAAGTTTCGAGACTGAGACCTTATTTAAGGGAAACGAGCGTCGAACCGCTTAAATCAATCCATGTTGATAGTTAATTTACTTTTCAAATAACAAAGGTATTATTGGAATTTCGGTCCAAGTTTTCTTAGAAGAAAAATAGTATATAGTCTATGGAATTCTTAGAAGAAAAATAGTATATTTATATCTATATCTATATATTAAGCTAAAAGAGAGTGTCAAATGACTCTCATTAACTTGTCACATGTCACTCTGTGAAATTCCAAAGGAAAATATATTTTATTTTCATCAATATATAAAATTTATTACGCTAAAATTTGACTTTTTTGTACCTTTAAACAATAAATTAATGAATCAAAAGGTAGTGTATTTCTTTTATACTTTCATTTTATAAAGTAATTCTTAGACCATATACAAAGTTCAAAATAAGTTCTATGATATGTTAATATCAAACACTGTTTATAATATCAATTTACATCTTATGAATACATACATGCAGAAAAACACAATTAATAAATTATTAATCTGTGTCCCAGAAATAATACTTACATGACCAACATACATTTCAAGGAGAATATAAATACAATTTTAAAAAATCTATAGTTTGCCGCTCTTTGAAAAATAAAATTATTTTTGCAAATTTTTATAGTTGAAAAATATTGAATTTGTTCATAATTATTTCATTTTTAATATTTTTGTGGCACCATATGTATTATGTATGCTCATTTAGTTCTTAAAATGATGCTTATCAATTCACACATATATATAAAGAAGCATTTTCATATAAGATCCATATAATGAAAAATTATTTTATGTAATCATGTTATATATCACTAATAATGAATTTTACCATTAGTATATATTGTAATGATTCTTTCAACAAATAACAATTCAAATTTTTTACCTTGAATTAATCGATATATTCTTCTGTAATAGTTTAATGTTACCTTTTACAATAAGTAGTATCTTCATCATCATCATAAAAGAATAAAAAATTACATGATAGAGAAGTTATAGTCCTAAAATTTTATATCTATGCATTGCATGGGTCAATCGCATTAGTAATCTATGAAAGGAGAAAGTATCTTATGAAAGATTGTTCATGCATTAATACACAATAGATAGTAAACCCGTGTAATGTAGCGGGTCAAAAACTATTTTCACTAATTAGCTATAAAAATATATTTTTTTCTGTAACAAAGGAGGCTCAAGACCTAGTATAATGAAAGAGAAATCCTAATAACTAATAAAGAGACACGAGTGGTCCCATTAGGTGTTGAACTTGCAACCTTTAAGTCAACAAGCGAGGGCGTGTACCACTGCGCTGCACTCTTTTTTGATAATTGGCTATAAAAATATTAAGCCAAAAGAATCATATTTAGATTTTATCCCCTTTTATGGTAAAAATAAAAAGGTAATAATTGACGTTATATTATTATTTAAGTGCATATAGACTTAAATAATAATCATAAATACATAAGTAACATAAAAATATATATATGTTACGTCTATATCATGTTATTTCTTTAGGATTGCGTCTTATTGAGTTTTTCTATTTTTATAAGTGAATTATATCTCATTGTTGATCATGATATATGATCAAACTTGATTTAATCGTGTGTTAAATTTATCATTTTGACTCCATTGGTTCCTTAATGATGTCATATAATACTTTACCATTCACATTAAAATTTTAGCTTATATGGTTGGGGACTGAAAATGTTTAGAAGAAAGTTAATAATATTGCAATACAATAAAAAAATTGATATGATCAAAATCAAAATTATAATAATTTAATATATCTGAAAGATAAATTGGACATACTCTTTCATTATTTTGGATGATAATTAAAAAGCAAGAAAAACAATAGAATTGTCAATTAAGTAAAAAGGAGGTAAAGTTAAAAGGATATAAATATAACATGAGTTTCTTTGAAAATTTATATATGCTTTATTCAGATTAAGTTTTAGTCGTTATACTTGAAATGGGGCTTCTTTAATTTTTTTCAAGAATTACTTGACGGATGATATTTTGTTTTAAAATAAATAGGCATATTAGTTAGTTGGAAGTGGTTTAAAAGAAGGACCTTCAAAAGATGGTGTAAAACATTTATTAAGTACATTAAAATAATTATATTTAGACTTTTTAGAAAAGTAAAATTGATTAGAATACTGGAAAAAATCTGAAGATTGTAATCAAATATTGGAAATGATTAGAGGGGTTAAAGTGAAGGATCAATTTGTAAAAGTTTTTGAATCTATAAAATACAATTTTTTTAAAAAAAAATTTTGGAGGACACGTGTCTACCTTATATTCATAAGGACCAGTTTTTTGTATTTAGTTAGTTTAGTTAGTTAATCAATCAATTGTCTTACATGGCACGTAAGCAATCAATTAGAAAGAGAAAGGTAGGCTGTGAAGATGATAACTATTTTGCTACCATTCCTAATGTGTGTTAGGCAAAGACGAGCCAAAAAGAAAAAAAAAAAAACATGGTCTATCTCCCCAACACACAATCGCATTAGTGAAAGCTTTGATCCGAACCCCTGCCAGCTACAAGGATTCTCGCTGAAAATCGAAAAAAGAGGATCTCATACCACAAAGATCTTATAAACTGGTCTAATGACATGTCTTCAATTGAGTTTCCAGGATCATGGGTATGCTTAAGCATTTATGAGTTTTTTTTTTTTTTGTAACATGGTATCCTGAATCTCAATAGTCCCGGTTAATCTAATTCGAGTAGGATATGTTTACTAAGGGATAAAACTTTCTCAGTACAGATTGTCTCCATTTACAAAATTCGAATTCGAGACCTTACTTAAAAGAAAAAATGCCTTGAATCAATTCATGCTAATTAAGCATTTATGAGTTTTATATCCAAACGTATATTCATATCCCCGGGTGCGAAGAGCTTATTCATGAAATATATTTCCATAATATATATGTATATATAGGTTGAAATTTTATTATTACTAATTGTGATACATGAGCAGATACATTAATAATTCCTATCACATAAATATGCGAACCCTTTTTCATGTTCTATAATTATTTTTGGTAAAAGAACCTTGCGTATTATTAATAAAGGTGTTAATTCATGCACGATAGATATTGCCCCAACCCACCAATGTCCCCACGAATGAACAGTACAAGACTTAAACAATGACGAAGTAGTCTTCCAAAGTTGAGTGATAAGATGTTGACATTGATTAATAATACTAAGCCCAATTCGTCAAATAATGTTGTCTGCCGATTTTGTCGGAATGAAAATACTGAGATAATTATAAATTATTCAGATATATGGAGTGCAATCAATCAATCAATCAATCATAATAATAAGCAACTTCGCGGTTGACGTGTGAAGTGGATGTGTTTAGACCACAAATTGCTTGTAGCTACCGGCTTGTGTGTGTACAAGAGAAAATAATTGTATACTTTTTTTTATGTCTTTTTGATTATACGGGTCCAAACTCCAAAGCATAAAACAAAGGAGAAATAATAAAAACAAAATTAGTGTGTCTATATATATATATATACATTAGACGAGCCAATTCTATCAAGTCGATGGTGACGGCGGCAAACATCGGTTTGTGCCTCATCTTTCATAAGCTCGAGATTTCGAACCACTTTTAAAGTAATCGGGTTTAACTTAATTAGCGAATAATATGCTGGTTGGGTGAGCTGCCATGCCGACGACTCGATCCTTCAGCCATTTTGCTCGATCCATAGTAAAATTCGTAACTTAGCTAGACATGCCAAGTGGCATGATATGAGTTCGTTCATTATCTAATCCGTGATATAAGGCAAATCCATATTACTCTATAAGAAAATTAACATTAATTTCATGCACGTGGTCATTATAATAAGCTCATAAGATTCAGCTGGGGGAAGATACGTATGCTCTCCCCTCGATGGGAAGTTGTTATAATTCATTGATTATTCGTTTGTTTATCGGTTTGTCCTTTTATCCTTATTGATAATATCTAACTGTTTACTATAATTAAATATCTACCGTGTTGACCAATGACAGTGATGCTTAGAAGTATTTCTGTTGATTATTCGATAAAATGTGAATCCTCAATTGATTGTCGGGAAAAATGAACCTGGGCGCCAACATAATCTCCCATCATCAAATTCATATGCAATTGACCACCCAATATTGCAAGGAATCCTTGAATCATCATATCTCGATGCGTAACGTGACTTGAGAAATACCAATATAATTACAGTAAACGAAAAAATGAACTTATAAACACGTAGATAATCATTCTCACTAGATACAATCCACTAACTAAATTTATGGGAATCACCACCATTAACATTATCCTTACAAGTATATTATGATGACATCGGAAAACAACGATATGTTTATGTGGTTCCGATCGGACATTCGGTTTTGGGGAAACGCAACACATGGGTCTTCGACTTTTCGACTCGACCGGTTTGTGGACGTGAGAAAGGGGAGCATCAAGTGGCCCATTACCTTTGCAGACTTTAAGCCTGGCTTTACCAATTCTGTGGGCCCAGATTAATCATTGGGCTTGGACTTGTGTGGCCCAATTAATGTAGAATGGGCCCACCCATAGATAATACGACCTGCGGCTGTGTTAGCATAGCATAATGCTCGATCTCACAAAGAAACATAATTCAATACGGATTTATAGACTGAAGCGAGGATCCTCCTGCCCAGTTTTCACTAGGGTAGGGTAGGGTATAGAATAGTTGTAGCAGGTTGAGAATTAGGATTACGGCGAAGTATGCATCACTTCAATTGAATTGTGCTTATCTGATATGTTTTAACACGTATTTTCCTTTATAGTTGTCTCGACGGATCCTCTGTATGGATTTTCTTCGCCAACTTGTAGTATAATACCGACCGAAACAGTCTTTGCACCGAGAATGATGAGAAACAAACCAATCGAGGCCGTTAAGTCCGGACAGAAGAGCAGCAAAATTCAGAAACTACTTTGGGAACTATACAACATAAGGTGGCAAAATCAAGTCGAAGCAATCGCATTGGAAGGCCATTTTCATCCCTCAGGACAGCTGCCAGATCATGTGAAAGCAAGAGAGTGACCTGAATGAGAATGATAGGAAACTAATACTGATGAACAATGAAGACATCATTGATTAATCGAGACGAATTCTCATTTCGATCTTCCATTATGTACCATAAAACGCCTATATACGAACCTGAAGGGATCGAAAAGCTTGGTGACGGAATCGAACTTGCAGATCCATCACTGATTTGGAAGCCGGAAAATGACCAAATCCAAATCTCAGAAGCCTTCTCAGGGACACAATCCATTGGATAATCGTTCTAAGAGATAATTATTGAGCTGATTAAATCCACAGAAAATCGAACCAATCGGAATCATAACATCAATCCATATCCATTTGACCGGAAAATCACCACTTTACCGACTGTCCGTTGCGCTCCTCAATCGACAAAAATTATCGATGGAATCGAGAAAGCATAGAAGAGAGGACTCATCTTACGCTGTCCTTGATAATCCGCCTCCTAGCCAGAAACCTCGCCACCGGAGGTGTGACTGCTATCGTGATCGGGACCCTCACCGGAAACAGCGCCTTATTACACAGGACAGCCAAGGTCAGGGCTCCGCCGGTGGAGGCAACCAGCTCCGCAGTACGATTCCGCTTCTTCCCCGCCTCCTCCTCCACCATGCCGGGCGTAGACGACGACAAATCAATACCGGTATCTTCGGCCACGAACCCGTCGGTGTTCACAGGTGGTGAAGACGACTCGGCTCCTTCGGGCTGCTCATTGCCGGAGACTCCCGGGAGGTGGAGCTTAGAGAAGATGGACTCGACGTCGGCGTTGTTCTTGATGGCGACGTAGAGACCGGTGATGGAGGCGGCGGAGACGGAGAAGTGGACTCCCAGGGCAACCTTGCCGTACTTCTTGAGGAGCTCCTTGAATCTGCCGGTTAAGGACGAAGCCATCCCTATCGAACGAATGGGAAGCAGAACGAAGGTTCTTGAGCAGTTGTGGTCGAGACAAAGAAAGACCTGCGGAACGTTGTGGGGGTTTTGAATTAGGGTTTTGAAGCTTCGGCTTCTGGTCTGGAGCAGAGGAAGCTTGCGACGTCGTTTTAAGGGTTTTTATTATTATTATTATTTAAATATACGCGATTTTCTTTCTTTTGATTCCGCAGTCAGACCTTGTCTTGTGACCCAAGCCAACTGCCATGATAAACATTGAAATTTTGCTAACGATGACGCGAATTGTCCATGATATGAATCTTAACAGCATGCACTGGCAGCATTTCCCCAATGGGCTTCATAATTTTTTATTTAATTAGTGACACTTCAATTATAATATATAAATATGAGGCACGAGATATGAAAATTTCATTGATTAATTATCAGCTCTCTAAATTTCGTCGATTTTTCGACTGTCTCTTGTCTCCCTAACATTTTGATTAGATAGAGGGCTATGGAGGATTATGAATGGGAGTTTTATGAAAGGTTATAATAGGATTACTTAAATCTTCATAACCCTCCAAACACCCACATTTTCATTCTATCAATTTAGGGTGTTACGAATGAATAAGTTATCAAAAGTCATTTTTAACCTCATCTTT
The DNA here is from genome assembly GCF_007655135.1 of Punica granatum. Lineage (NCBI taxonomy): Eukaryota > Viridiplantae > Streptophyta > Magnoliopsida > Myrtales > Lythraceae > Punica > Punica granatum. Next base: position 15,323,499 of record NC_045130.1, read on the forward strand.
TGACAAATTGCAATAATGTCATCTCTAATTATATCACCTTTGCTCATTCATATATATGCACCCAGAAGTATATATACATATATAGAAATTATAAATAATTTCTCTTATATATACACACCACCTATATATATATATATATCGTCTAAACTCTATTATTTTTTTTATATTTATTATCTGTCTACCTCTATCTACCTTGATTCTCATACACATATATATACATATGTTTTTATATATATATATATATATATATTCATTACACATTTACTATACATATATATATATACAGCTAGTAAATACTATAAAATCTATTGTTTATCTTTATTCGTGGATTATATGAAATGGATATAATGATAAAATAATATGCTTATATTATTCCATCCCATCCTTTCTTAATGTTATCTAAACATGAATTATGAAGGATTAAAAGAATCCCTCATAAACCACCCCATCCCATCCCCATACCCACCCCACTTCATCCCTCCATAACTCATCACATCCCATTATCCAAACAAAATGTAAGAGAACAGAAAAATTGATGCTTGAGGGAAAACAAAAAGAGGATGCTCAAGTACATAATGAAATACATCGACGGATGGTCGTAACAACTTTAATGTTTGCACTCCATATTAGGGGTGGATCATATATGTGGTGTCAGTCTAAGGTCTGGTGTATGGCTTCTTAATAATCCCCACATCCAACTTGAAGAAGGGAGAAATTATACGTGTTTGAGTCTATATATGTTTGAATGGTTCTCATTCTTTCTTTCTTTCTTTCTTCCTTTTTTTTTTTTACCGCGTTCTCTTTCCTTTATAATTAGATAAAACTAGATGGAGGACCTGCGTGTATGCACGGATTAGTATTGAAAAGATGATTGACCACTTATGACATAAGCTTATAAATGATATAAAATGTTTACGAATAACAAAGATTCGTCCATGATTACATTAACAAAGTTGACTATAAGAAAGTTGATATTTAGCTATGGTTTATTTTCTATTGATCCTATTTCAATTAAAGTTCTTAATTTTGGTTCTCAAATAGGTTGATGATGTGCTATAAAATAGTTAACTAAATAATTTTATGCTTAAAAAAATTAGATTTTTGTAATTCGTACAGTATGAAAATTTGTGCTTTATTAATGAGAAAATGCTATGAACACATATAAAGAAATAATTTTTTAAAAATTTTATTTTTAAAACTATATTAGATGACTTTTCATATTCAGTAACTAAATAATTTTTAGAATTCCATGATGATGATGTAGCTCAACGCTATTTTTCGCATCGTGATTTGTGGGAACTTCAACTATGAGCCACCTAAGTCATACGTGATATTGTCCGACATATCATTCTGGCTTTTATAACTATGTATAGATAGATGCATTATCATTTCATTTTATTAAACCCATGAGCCTCCCTTATGATAGAATAAAGGAAAATCTAGAATCTTAAATGAATAGCGATCAAACAACCGAAGAAACTAAAGAGAATCCCATGTAAGGTAATTAACTTGAATGCAGAAATTGACTGATATTGAAGAAAAAAATTGAAACATAATTAGTAGATAGATTTATGCTCCTAAGCTAAACAATAGATTATGTTAGTTTCTGTCACAACAACTGATGCGACAGAAAACATGGCAAATCGGTATCTTAAGAAAAACAGGTTTTGACGACCCTGTCTCGAGGGAAACGGTATTCGGAGCACAACTTTTGGCATTCGGCCGTGAAAAGACGAGATTTAGACCAAATTCCATCGTTTATGGTATCAAACAGGCATTTTTATGTTATTTGGGTATTTTTACAATTTTAGGAAAAGTTTATGTCTTTCGTGTAATTTAGGCGTTTTAATTCCTATTTGAGCTTTGTAAAACCCTAGGGTTGAACATTTTGTCTTTTGATCAATTAATAAAAATTGGAGCTTTCGTGCTCTTTGCCCATTTTCGGATTTGATTCGAGTTGAATGCCAATTTCATAGGAATTCAAAGAATCAATAGGGATTGAAAGTTGTAGTTCCGGTATTCTGTAGAATCAACGGGTCTGTGACAGGTTCTTTGTGTGTACGCTGCGTTAGTTGGTATCAGAGTCAAGTTCGCTCTTGGATCAGCGATGCCGCCCCGAAGAATGGTTAATCAACGTCGTGCTGCGGAGGAGGAAAAATTGAATCGAAGGATCAAGCATATCATGGATACCCAGCTAGGGGTGGAGTTGGAGCGTAGGCTGGACGAGGTTGTGGATTGCCTAGCCGAGAGGATGGGAACGCTATTGGAGGCTCGGTAGGAGGTCGACCCGAGGAGAGGCCGAGTCCCTAATCCGACTGCGGACTTAGATGATGACGAGTATGATTCCTATTTTGAAGGGGAAGCGGCTGAGTATGCTAGGGGGGATCGTAGGAGAGGTTGGTTGTCGACAGCAAAAACAGACCAGAGGCGATGAGAGACGGGACTTAGGACCGATATTCCCGAATTCATAAAGAGATGGAGAAGTACGTGCAACGTGTAAGGTTTGTCAAGTGTTCAAGGGCACTGCAACTAGCGTGGGGTTGTACATGCCCCTGCCGATTCCCTCGCAGCCATGGGTGGATATCATTATGGATTTCGTCCTCGGCTTGCCCTGTACCCAGCGAGGCAATGATTCTATATATGTGGTCGTTGACAAGTTTTTCATGATGGTACACTTTATTTCGTGCAAGAAGACCACTGATACCGTGCGGGTCGCTCAGTTATATTTTCGGGAGGTTTACCGTTTGCATGGTCTACCTGTGTCTATTATGTATGATAGGGACACCCGTTTTTTGAGCCATTTCTGGCGGAGCCTATGACAGATGGTGAACACCCAGCTGAACTTTAGTACGCTTATCACCCACAGACATATGGGCAGATAGAGGTGGTTAACGGGTCCTTGGGTAATTTGTTGAAGGGTCTAGTAGGGGAGCACGTGAAGAGCTGGGACCAGAAGTTGAGCCAAGCAGAGTTTGTGCACAATCACGCCGTTAATCGCAGCACCGGTTTCAGTCCCTTCCAGGTGGTATACTCTGTTACTCCCAGAGGTCGTCTTGATCTGTTACCTGTGTCGGATACAACCAGAGTTCATGGAAAGGCAGCTGACTTCATTCTCACGGGCTGCTAACAGAGTGAAAGTGGAGTACCGGTGTTGCTCGAGTTTAGAGCTATGAACAGATAGTAAACAAGCACTCGTATATTCATCAACTGCCCAAGAAACCCAAAATTACTAAAGCAAATCGAAGCAGAAGTCCTGCAATTTATTTACTACACTGGTGTGTGTGTATATGGATTTATAAGTGTTTCTCAAGGAACATGGGCGCACATGATAGTATGCATGGGATAGGATGCATGGATAAGTCCGACGAGCATATAATGAGAGGGAGAAAACTGCAATCTCTCTTTATTCTTAAGGAAGTACTGCTTGAATTAGCTAGAATGATGGAGACGAAGGTGGCGGGGGATTGAGAAAATGGTGGGCTTGAAGGAGACTAGGGAAGAGGTGGTGATGTTGATTGTGAAGCTGCCGAAGAGAATCTCCTGAAGCAGCAGCGGTCTTTGGTGCTCTGTTCATTCCCTGCCATGCAGCGGAGGGATTCCGGGTTAACTCAATCAGGGAGTCCTTTATGTGATCCGCCTGCACCAACTCACTGTCCTTCTTCTGCAAAACTTCGGAAGTTAGTTTCATGCCAAGTGTAACTGACCAATGAGCTGCATTACAAGAGCTAACTAAAGTGGTTAGGAGGCTAATCAGAGTTGTTTCCAAAAGCTTGTTTTCAAGATCGGTTCTATAAATTGCTTTCGCGGGTTTTTAGCTGATTGACACAGAGACAAGCGTAAACTAGCCAAGGTTGTTTGGCACTGGCAGACTGTCTTTGCAAACCGGTTTTCATTGTTTATAAGAATTTCAGAAAGCACTATCGGACCACTTCCGATCTTTTGTGCAAACTACATTGAACTTGTTTATGTGGGGAAAAAGATGACCTCTACGGTGAAGACATTGGAGACGAGGCATCTGAAGCTGGTCACATTGGCATTAGTCACTTCCAAGCCGAGTGCATCCAAAGCCTCCATCAGTCTCACGAAGCCCCCAGGCCTGTGCTCCCCGAACACCTTCACGAAGAACTCCTTTCCATCTACCTGAGCAACTTCCACTTGTGGCTGCGAAATAAAACGGGAACATAACAAGTACGTCAAAAGAGAAGGTTTACAATTGCATAAAAGAAAACATCTTCTCCAATAAGAACTCGGATACTTTCATTTTATGTTGCACTACCTCCATTTGCTGCGGCTTGTCAAATGTGTTGTTATCGGGATTTTGATGGTTCTGCCTAGAGGATTCACACCCAGCTGGGGCTTTTTCGGGGTCATTCATAGGCCCGAGGTTGAATCCACTACCGTGGCTCGGCATGTGGTTGCTGCTGGACCCAACATGCCTACCATCTTCAACATCTGACTGCTCCTCGAGCTCGTCCTGAAGCTCTTTGGCTTGCTTCTGCAGATCCTTTATGTATTCGATTGCATCTCCGAGTATTGATGCCCTGTCCAACTGTTGGATCGGACGCAAATTAATCTAGAGTTCTCTTTTTATAAAGTTTGCAAATTCAGTTTACACATGTTGAATATGATAGAACAAGGGAATAGAATGGAAAATTGTATATATTCGTAAAGTTTCTTTTTTTGGGTGAACTAGCGGTCCGGTGAACTAGGGGTCCTAGGCTCAATTGCATTAGATAAAAAGACCAAGCAATATAAAAGCGAGGCATGGCGTCCCTATAATATCACCAAACAACAGAAAATCAAGCCTAGGGGGGGCGTAGTTACCTTAGAAATTCGAGGGACTAAAGCACGCAGAGTGTAAAGTCGGTCATTGAGCTTCTTCCTCCTGTTCCTCTCGGCCACAAGGTTCTTTGACTGACCCCGCTTCCCATTTCTGTTATTCTCTTCATCCTCGTTCTGATCACTACAGTCCGATGCCGAGTCTGATCTCCTGTTCTCCGTCTTGACCGTGTCCTTATTCTCATCATTACCAGTCCTTTGCGTCATGTCTGCATTTGACAGGGGCTCAACGAACTCAATATTCATGTTCTCAATGTTCATCATGGATGACTCTGAGTAGACTTCATCAGCCACGCCGGTGTTCCTTTTCTCCGAGCTTAGGCGGACCGGATCAACCGGTATGTCATAGGGGAGATCCAGAGGAGTTTCTTGGCCTTCTGCGGATGCTGAAACCTGAGGTATGAAACTGTCATTTTGATCATTGATATCCATGAAAACTGACCTCGAATTGACAGTATCTGTGTTAAAACTCAAGTCCATGTTGTTATTGGGCGCCATGTCAGCCTCCGTCAAGATGCTGCACTGAGATACCGCGAACTCTAGAGTTTGTGGATCTTCAGGTACCTACAATAACAGTATGTACTGAGATTAAATTTCCTGCAAACTGGTAATTGATATCTGAAGATCTATCTATCTGCCGTAATTGAAATGGCAAAGAGAGTTGAGAAGATGGAGCCGGTTGTGTCAGAAAGAGCTAATCCGAGTTTATCCAAGCAAATATATACACAGGGAGAGAAGTGAAGTTTGCATGAAAGATGGGCAGGGAGATATACTTGTTTAGTGACGAAAAGCTCAATAAGACAACCTCCGGGCCCTGGGATCAAAACCTTAGTTCCGACAGTTTCCTGCAAAAACCGAAGTAGGACTTTTACTCGTATATATAACTCTACAGGCAAAGAATAAGAGAACTTTGGTAGCTTACTTCTCGGATGTTTGAGTCCAAGCTGCTAGCAAAGTTTAGCCACCGAGGTTGATGAGAGAGCAAAGTTTGCTTGTATATCCTGTTCCAGGAAGCTCGTGATCAATAACCAAGCGAACTCTAATTGATGGGGCAGTCGAGGAAGTATTTTTATTCTTTAGGGAAAATGATTGGTTTGTTAAGGTACCCTGAATCGAGGGGCAATGAAGAGGGCAACTGAGAGAGCAGTTCACAGGCACTCGATCTTGTGTGCTGAACCATTACATCCTTGCACTGGGGCAGGATTGGGGAAACAGGAAAATGGAACTCCTCACCAGCACCACTTGGGGAGTAACCATCAGCTCCACCGCAGCAGCAGTCCACCCACACAATCGATCTGCAATTGGAATAAATTAATGTTCGACCGAGAGGAGAAGATTGGAATAGAGCAGCGGTCGATAAACCTTTGATCTTCACTGAGTTTCCAGACAACACAGTAGTCCCAGCCTCTGGACCCCACAAGAGGTCTCAGCCTTTCTATTAGGGGGTGTATGCTGATCATCTTATTACCTGCAGGCTGCAATTTATTGAATACTGGAAAATTAGAAAAAAGATCATGAGAAGGGTCGGAGACATGAGACAAATTGAACGATATCCAACTCCCCAGCTTTTTGGGATTTCAGAAGATAAATATGAAAATGCAAAGTTCCGCACGAATGTATTCATCAGAAGATCTATCGTAATTTCATTTCAGAATAATCCTGAACCATGAGCTGGTCAGCAGATACATTAGCAAGTCCTTGGAATCATTTTTTTTTTCCCATTGCTGTGTTTGCTCTAGGCTGCTCGAGAAGAGGAAAGAAAAAGGAAGATCGGATGAACAAGAGAAACACGAAACAAAGCAGAGTGGAAGATCAACTGCAGAACATACCCACATCGGGAAACCAAGAAACTTCAATAGCCCTTGTCTTGTCCTGGAGTTCTTCGAATGGGAAGCAAACAAAAGAATTCAGAAGACAGACTGAAAGATCCTCAAACTGATACCGACCTGTTTGTTTCTTTCTTTTTAGCCTAAGATCAGCCGGGCGGTTACATTGGGTAGGTGAAGTGCAGTGCTTGCATGACAGAGAGAATTCTAACACAAAGTTGTTGAGCTATACACGCTTTATATATATATATATATGTTGCTGTATTGTAGCTACATTACATCTACGATATATGTGATAAATAGCAGCATAATTAATACAGTCATTCAAGCGCGACGATGTTATGTTCTGATGTTTGATAAAACTCAATTATAGAAGTGCTTAAAATTTAGGTATGTGTTTGTTACAAGTTTGTTAATGAAATAACTATAATAGAACTTAATGATGTTCCCTCTGTTTAATGCCATAGGGATTGTATCCGAACCTACACACATCACTCTGATTGATTCTTATTACTGGTTTCCAATCCCATTATCACGTTTTGTTCAAATTCATATTTTGGTGTGAGTGGCATCAGGTCTGCATGTCGAGTGTGTCTGGCTGTGCTCGAGGAGAGTGCTGCATTCGTAGTGCTTCCTTGAGCCTGAAACAAAGATTAGTCAAGGAATTAGCCGAACCGTAGATATGTATATTAGGTGAAACAGCTAAATTTGTGGAAGATAATGTATGAGCACTGTGGGATGATGATGATGATGGAAGGAGCGCAGATTGCATGAGCTGAGATTGCGTATAAGAACCTAACACAACTTTAAGTTTTCTCCTTCCCTAATTAATTTTCATTTTTGATTTCTCTTATTCATTTGCTGATGTTTAATATACATGTCTCAACTACTCTATCAACCAAACTCCCAAAGGATTTGGGAGACTCGGACATCATCGTCATCCCTTCGTAGCAGCAAGAGAATGTTCAGAGCGCAGCTCTTGTTGGTGTTTTGCCTAAAGGGACATAACTGATTACCTAGTACAGCTTTTGCCCTTCAGTTCTTTTTACGATGCCTTGAGAGACATGTTAACATAATTTGAGTTGAAGACCAAAGGAAAAGGACTACTTGAACTCCAAAGTGACTATACAGGGAAAACGTTATCTCGGGTTTGACGGTCTATTCTAAACCGTCCTCATGGCGCTATACAGGGACATTTCTGTTTGTTTGGCGATCTTGTTTGCGCGCTGAAGGAGTGTTGGGATAGTTTCTCTCCTATATGGAAAATGACGAGGGTAGGTGCAGGGATGGTCCCACGTAGAAAAGTTGAGAGGAAATCTATAGATTTATAAGAGACAAAAGGTCTAGCAACCCATTGGCTTAAACTTTTGGGTTGCGGATGGGCATGAGTCTAAAGCAGGCCTGTGAATTTTACCTAACAAGGAGAACACAAACTCCCATTTTAGATGGCAGTTTGCGATCGAGAAGCCCGTGTCATCACCGGAGGGATTTGCCGGTTTGCCGTAAGGGAGAGGAGGATGAAATCATTGCACGTCTTGAGCCTGATGTCCACCATCATGCCCGGTGGGGGATCTAGAATCACGAAGCTAATGGGCGGGTGTAAATGGTTGGGTCCGATCAATTTTCTCTAATAATTTTTGGGACCTGACATTTTAATTTGGGTGAATTTTTTTTTCAATCCTTAGAAATTCACCGAGAACAATTAGAGGTGAGGAAAAATCAATGACTAATGGTTCGAATTTTTTCGGGCTGGTTTCTGGGGGCTTGGAGACAAGCTTGGAATTTTCATTTTCCAATGATAAAATATAAATAGAAGCGAAATAAATGAAATTAATTGTTATAGACTAATTCAAAACAAAACAAGTCCAGCAAAATAATTTTTTGTATATTACACTCTATAAGCATGATAATCACAACATAAACAAATCCAAAAGATTAATGGCTTGTTTGGTTTGCCAATTGCATTTTAAAATCACAATTTTAACCTAATTCTACCTACAACACAACAAAATAAAATAACTCATACAAAGTCAAAGAGTGGGCCCCATTTATACAACTTTTTTTCACAACAAAAGAAAATAACTCATACAAAGTCAAATGGTGGGTCTCATTTATACCACTTTTTTCAAAATCAAAATCTGATTTTAAAATTCTACTATAAAACCAAACGCAACATAAGTCTAACACAACACATTTCATGCAAATAAAATCATTTTATCAAAAGAATGTAATATTCATGCCAAAAAATCAATAATAGACATTCAAAAGAAAGTATAAAATTAAAATAATTATAGACTTGAAAATAATTATAAATCATGAGTGTGGGATATTCTCTCACATTTGAAAATCATACTTACCTGAGATAGGAGAATGCAGATTTGGTGGGAGAAAATCTTGTGGGATATTCTCTGACAATTAAGTGTGGATAATATTTTACTTGGAGAAGAAAATTAAAAAATATATATATAATTTTCACGGGAAAGAGATTTGTGGGATATTCTTTTACAATTGATCCCAGAATTTAGTTTCTTTCAACATGTGAGAAAGAGTGACGGATGTAAGTTCGTTTATTTTATATTTTGCACTGCAATTATCTTTTATTTTTCGATGATAATAAGATTAAATCGAAAAATATATGCAACCATTAGTAGACAAAAAATAAAAAGAATCTTAAATTATTTTTTCAGTAATTAAAGAATCTTAAATTTATGTGGGGTTCATCTGATCTCACTATCCATTACACAGATCCGCCCTTGATCAGCCTATGCAAGGCCGTGACACTTTCATTGCGGTGCCCCGCTGCCACACTTTTCCTTTCCCTTTGTATTTCTTTTCATTATATTATCATTATTATTATTTTAAATTTACTTTCATATTTATTATTTTAAAAAAGAATAATGGAAAACTAATAAAAAAATATATGAAAAATGAAAACTTACGGGAAACACATGAATGGTTCATAAAAAAAATAATTCTAAAAGTACATGTTTAGATTTCTAATGTATCCAACTTTTACTGTATCCAGGAAATAGAGTGAAGTTAAGGCTTTTCTTGAAATTAACCCTATATTTTACATATTTTTCATTTCATCTCTAGAGATAAAACCAAGCATGTTTTCATGTTTAACTTGCATAATTTTCCCCGAACAACCTTTATTCATTTATTTATTTTTAACTTTCCTGGAATTGTGATAAGATTTTTCTTAGGGAATAATAAATATCCTTATGGAGGTTGACCCAAATCCTATTATTTTGAGCAATCTTCGCTCCTGAAAACCGCCCCTATCCATAAGGAATTCTGATTTCCTTTTCCAGGTTTACCGTAATCCTTTCTCCTTCCCCGCTCATGTCTCTCACCTCTCAATATATATATATATAATGAAACATACTTACACACTATGAGTTAAACCGTAGGCAGTCTGCACATAGTGTTTCTGTAACTATGCTTCATGTCCATAGTGTTTCTGCACATACAACAACAATGGACTACCAAGAAGAGATCCTAAATTCGCTCGATAAGTCTATCTTCTATGCTGAACGGGCAGTGGTCCTCCTCCTTCCATTTTTTGTCATTTGGCTCGGACCGGCTGCTGAGGCACGGATAATTGCGTTCTCCTTGGCCCTCTCGTCAGCTTTGACAATATTTGCCCATTACGAAGTCTATGTGAGTGGTGCATTTCTACATTATCTACAGTTTCTGCTATCTCCGGCGATTCGATTGTCCACATAAATGATTTGTCCTCCGAAGGGTCAATAATGCCCTTTCTAAAATTTATTTGATGCCAAATACGCACCTTTCATCCTAGATCTTATAGTGGCTAACATTTATTCCGTTGTGCATGTATACACCCAAGGTTCTTTAACTCGTCAACTGCAACAACGACTTGGCAAAGTTGTAGCAGGCTTTACACACAATATTTTGAAATTATTGCTTGCTAGCTTTTGGAGTAGTTGGATATATATTTCTGAAAGTTCCTGCATATGGTTAGCTGATATTAAGCAGCGCCATTATCATGCGTATGTTAAAATCACAATTTCTTATCTGCATTTTATTATGTGCTCATGCTATTCAAATTTATTTTCATGCTACAAGGGCTGGCCAGATGATTCACTCTCTTTCTCGTGTTGGGATATGGTCTTCACTGAATAATTTGACTCTGGAAATTCCACCGTTCTGTACAGCTCTTCCATTTCCGCTCCATAGCCCTGTTAACAATTATATTGTATAACCGATAAGTGAACTGATGGGATTAAAAATGTGAATTTTGGGGGCAGGGCATGGATATTAGGGGGTACTGGCGACGACTTGAATTCCTGTATGTGACAGAGAGGATAGCTGTCCTCCTCATCTTGTGGAGCACTGGTGGAGAAGTAGGGCCATGGGCTTTCTGCTTCATCAGCATTTTCTTGAAGATGACCTCCGCCGTTTACTTTTGTTTACCTTTCATTGACCTAGATAGAATACAGGAAGAATTCCATCCAATCTGCATAGACCCCGTAAGTTCTCTTGCTCGCCCTTGAATTGCCGGTAACATCTGCTTGCTTCTTCGAATATACCGTGACATGTAACTTGTACACCTATCCTGTAAGTATGCTGATTCTTGCGATGATTTCAACCATCATCAGATTGATCTTATTATAGCCAATATTCTGTGAAATGTAACTTGAATTGATTCTGGCTTTCTCCTTAATAACCTGCAGTACAGATTACAATGATATATTTTTTTTTCCGTAGATTACGTGTTACTGTTAACATCTTTGTAATTGCATCCTTCAAATGCATTTTCCTTTTGGTTATTTATTTATTTATTTATTGTTTTATGGCCTTTTTCCTGTGGTTCAGTTGTTGAAAGCAAGGAATAGGGTCTCCCGTTGGAGCTCCTGTAAGACCGTTGATCTTCTGGAGGCGAGGCTTGATGCTTGGTTCTTCGGGAAAGAGGTTGAGACTGAGGAACAGGGAGAGGATACTTCTGAGGAAGAAGTATGGATCAGAGGACAAGGAGGGGAAGGAGCAGAAAATGGGCTCCAGGAAGTAGAAGGACAAGATGCGAAAGGAGATGAGGAGACTGATAATTGTTACTGTGAAATAGCAGGAAAAGATTGGGATTGGGACGCTGAAGAAGAAGAAGAAGAAGCTGAAATTGGGTTACTTGAACTAAACGGAAATATGTTGGAACGTGGCACTGGAGAAAATACCAGAAACGTGTTACACGAAGTCGAGGGAAAACTTGCGGAACAAGATGCTGAAGAAGAACTGGGAAGTGTGTTAACCAATGAAGAGGAGGAAGAAGAATCCGAAGATGAAGAGGAGGAGGAGGATCGTTGCTCCAGGTTGAGGGAACCGAGGGAAGAAGATGTAGTACTAAGTGAGAAGGAATATGTAATGTTTCTTCGGAAGCACGGTGAAGAATTGTCTAAGCTCAAGATAAAACTCAGTGAAGAGCTAGACATGATGGAAGCCGAACATGAGAAAGAGCTTCGCATTCGGGAGAAGTTTCATGAGATAGAGATGCATGGGATGGAGAGAAAACACAAGGAAGAGATCTGCAAGCTGGATACCAAGTGCCAGACGGAACGCCGTGAGTGGGAGACCCAGAGGCAGGCACTGCTGAAGACGATTGCAGAGCAAGAGGCAAAGAACTGCAACAGCGGGGCATGCAACTGCAGCTGGAAGCAGTTTGGGAAGAAGTCCATGGAAGCGATGAGGCAGTGGAAGGGGGATTGGGACAGGTTCGAGAGGCGCTACAGGGAGTTTTGCGTCGAGTTTGGGGACTACCTCCAGCTGACGAAGGAGAAAAATGCGTACCTTGAGGAGAAGCTGGAGGCCCAGGAGGAGGAGGCCAAGAAGTTGAAGGTTCTCCTGGAGAAGTCGGAGAAGAAGCGGTTGGCCCTGCAGTTGGACAAGGGTGTGCTTGCTGAGAGGCTCTCATGGGCAACCTCTATGTGCCAGTTCTACAGGAGCTGCATGAATCAGCTGGTCTCGGAAGGGGATCAATGCTAATTGGATCGCCTCGAGTTTTAGTCCCTTGGTCTTTTTAGATAGCCGTAATTACAGTAACATATTCGCATTGTGATTCTTCGGTCCTGTTGTTTTGCATTGGTTTTTTGAAGTTTGATTCCTTTCAATGTTCCTATAAACTTCTAATTCCATTACAAAATTCTCTATCTTTGAAAACTTCGGAAAACTTTGCTCTTCCCTTGGCTTGTATGTCCTGACGATTTCTGATTTTCAAATGCCCAACTGTGTAACCATGGACTGATGTAAATGGAAAATCATGGTTGTTTTTGCTACCGCCTACTCATTCTTGATAATCCAATATTTCTTGATCCATTTTATTTGCCGGCTTGTTCAATCATAGATGGGACGTGAAACAGATAGTCAGAAGGTTCAGAAGCATAAGAGAGAACATCCTCGGCTTCTTTAATCACAATTAAGACATGAAACAGATAATCTAAAACCTTAAACAACCAGGAAATCATGTTCAACGTTCAAAGACCTCATCTTTTGTCAACCATAACAATTTCATCTTGCAATCATTTCGTTACGCGCTTCTTATTAGCACATAACAACTGTATATATCAGTAAGCCACTGAAGAGGATACTATTGATTGTTGATACAGTAAAAAAAAAAAAACTAATTCGGGTCTACGATATTCTCGGGAAATCACGAAATGGGTTTCCAGTGACTTACGAATGAAGTAACATCTGAGGTTATCCTAAATTCGGGAACCTCGTCCTCCCTTCTTCTTCTCTCTTCTTTCCAGAGAAAATAATGATTCTTACATGAATGAGGAAGCTTTGCAGCCAACAATCGGTACCCACATTCTCAGACTGATCTCAAAGGAAGAAGAATGTAAGAGAAACTATATCACCTCATTCTGGAAATGTGATACATATTACATATGGTGCAATGTTGCTTCATGGAGAATACTGAAAGCCCGCAGATTGCATGTACGAAGACTTCATAGAATCATGTACACTATTCGATTGCCTGTGAATTACTTCTAGTCACAAGTTCATTATTTTCTCGAATAGTTCCAAACTTTCGATTGCTGAGAGCTGTGGACTGTCGTCTCTCAGAAAAATGGAGTTCTGTTTTTTTTTTTTTAATTTTTTTTCTCTTTTGTGTACCCGAAAATTCAATGGGGCCTGACTAATATAAGTTTTGATTGGGTCGGTCCAATATTGGGTGAAACCTCATTATTAGATTTTATCTATTACTAGATTCAAACGTGACTTCTTCCTTACAAGGAAAATCAGGTGCTGAACAATCTAAATCAACGCATGTTGATTCTCGCTATTTAAATTTTGATTGAAATAACTATGTGAAAGAAATTTACCTGAAAATACTAACGTGGTAAAGATAAAAAAAAGTAAAAAGATTGAATCCCGATTTTGAAAGGCTGTTCGTGCTATAGAGATAAACCCAGAGGGATAAATATAACATCTATTCAGATGCAGAGAATTCCGGAAATGTAAATTTTAGTCTCATTGTTCAATTCGATCTTCTCTCTTTTCTTTTTTTTGAGTATATAATTTTGTCAATAATAAAAATAATATCTCTAGTGATACCTAACTAAGATAATATAGATTTTTCATTTATTTAACATATCTATTTTTTTTTTCCAAATACGATCTGTTTGCAGTTTGAAATTCCAAAAGATATTTTGGCCAAATCCCCGAAATCTAATAAACTACTCTCTTTATATATAGGAACCATAGGGAGTTTGTGTTCATTTAATCTCAGAATTAATTCTATTTCTGAGACAGAGACGGTCCTGGACAGAGCAATGGCTCGCTCTCACCGGAAGAAGCGAAGTTTCGCTCATTTTGGAGCGATTTACTTGAAGAGAGCTGCATCTTCACTTCTTGCTTTGGGAGCAACCATCCTACTTGACACTACGATCATTACGATTGTACACTCCATGTCCAACTACGTGAGTACTCGATTGAAACATTGAGGTTTCGCATAGTTCTTTGCTCGCCCTAAGAACACTAAAATATGTTATATGGTGATTCCATATCGTAGTATTTGATATCCTTAGTTATATATAAAGGGAAAATAAATCTCGATGATTAGTATTCTGATAGTTTGATCAATTATTAGTTTTCTGTAAAACAAAAGTTAATTGACGGGGTGGTCTGTCTCCGGAACGGAACATTCATGCCTGAGAAAATTAGTACATATTCTGAATCGATTCGTCATCTGATACTTTGGTGCAGGGTTTAGGCTTGATGAAGCAAACTGAGGGATTATTTTGGGAGAAGAGGCCTGGGGCTCTTATGATATGTTTTGGCAGCAATGTATTGTCGTACTCGATTGCCTTAACTTTCTTCTTGGCTGCAACAATGCTTTACAAGTATGTGTCGCGGCTCTCACTGAAGGCCATCGAGAAGAAGTTCTCGCTGCCCCTATGGATCTGGCGCACTGTTGCATTGTATCTGATCAGTGAATTGAAAGGTGAAGTTGAAAACAATCGAAGCTCATCTGAGGTAGAAGTGGCCCAATTTCAACAACACAGAACTTGTGAGCTCAAACGAGAGTGCAGTAAAGATGATAACAAAGAAAGCCTGTCCGGGCTAGGAGACTGCATAGAGGAAGAAGAAGAAAGAAGCAAAGAGGAGTTGGTAAGGATGACAATGGCACATCGATGTATAGAGGAGAAGTCTCATGCCCTAAACGGGAGGCTGGACAGGATTATCGAACTCTCCACGAAGTGCCGCCGAACCTTGAATGAGGAGCCACGCTCTAAGCCCCATGGATCAGATTGCTGCAGCAGCTGCCGGGAAAAGGATGAGCTCATCCGCACATTGCAGAACAGGAATTACAACCTGGACACAGCTCTCGAGAAAGAGGAACTGACAACCGAGATATTGTCGGCTCACTTGCATGCGTTCAAGAGGAGGAACACTGATCTACTGGCTAGGACACATCCCTGTTGTTGCCATGAGAAGGATGAGGCCATCTGGGCACTCGAGGAGAATAATGCCCATCTAAGAGAACTGCTCGTGCTCATACAAGACTCCAGCATGGTGGAATTCCTGCATCAGTCAGAGGAGCAGGATGAGCTCATCGCAAAGCTCGAATCCGCACAGGCGAAATGCGAGTTTTACAGAAGCTGCATTGATGAGATGGTCCAGGGGCGTTGAATTTTTCACTGACTTTCTAGTTCCATTGGGTCTATTTTCTAGTTTTCTTGTTTCAGGTGAACACCACCAAACCAGAGAAGGCGGGGTGCTCTGTAGAAACCTTCGATTTGCCAAAAAAATATGAACAGTCTGCTTGGTAGGTTTATGCATGACCAAACTACAGGGATTGGATCGATCCGCTAATGATACAATACGTGAATACATTAAATACGAACAGCTTCCAATATTTCTCAAAAGAAACATCTAAATCCAAGCAGAGGAATTGCCGAGCAATGTTTAAAAGCAAGTGGAACATGACCGTTTTATTGATCATGTCTGCAACATCCGTCAGTACCCTCAAATCACCTTCCTGATGCATCGTCTAAATTTTAACTTATCAAGCATTCACATAATCAAGCAGCAGCCGAGTAATAGATATTCTTCAGAGGGTATTTACCATTATATCATGAAGGAATAGTTCAGTTACTTAACCAAAAGGATTTGTTCTTCCCTCTAAGGTAAATACACATACGATGATACTAAAACATGAGCATATACCCAATTACTACTACCCCTAAGAAATAACAGCGAAAAGCAATCACTCGAACGCCCACTGGTTCTCTCTTCGAACATCCTCCTCTTCCTCTGGGGTGAAGTCATTCTTGATGTTAAATGTCTTGCGAATCTCCTCTGGAGTCTTCCCCTTGATCATATCGGCAACAGTTTGGCAGGTCGAATTCAACAAACCCGTGACATTCAGATAGTTAGCCGCCTGCAAACAAAAGACATATATGTAAACACAACAGTAATCAGAAAACATGACCATGTCATGCTAAACCATTCGAGTGACGTACTATCAGCATAAATATATATGGACAAATAATTTGAGGCAAACGGTGATACAGCTTTATCAAACAAAAATGCTACCGAGAGATGTTTCAAGGACAAAATAAAAGCTCTCGCTGGGAACACACATAATAATCTATTAGTAATGACTGACACAACACTCTGATGATCTTCTCGATCACACTTTGCTTTCTCTCTCACGCTGTCCTATCCCTAATCGAAACCCTGAAATATATCCATGACTCTGTCACCATCTTCAATTAACAAGCAAAACAATAAGACAAGAGACAATCATATAATGCTCTACAGTTTGTGGCTCTGCTGGTTGCAGCCATGAGAGAACAAATTATCAGTACATCGCCAAACCTCAAAGAATAAACTGAACGGCTCCAAACTGACATCAATGGTCTATCCTTTCCACTATTAAGACGGAATCCTTATCTGAGCAGATATGCATTCTCTTTGCTTTAAAGAGAGAGCACAAAAGAGAGGACGACAGCGCTGCCCCAGCAATTGCGGATCATGACTTTACAGGAAGAAAACCATAAAATCCAAACAAATTATTTAACCTTAGCCAATGTTTCGATATAATTTCATCTTTTTATGACAATTTATAAAGCCGCCCTGCAATCTCAAGTAACCGACTACTTCCCTGAAAAACCAATGATCTGTGCAAAACTGTGATGTTGATGTCTACTCTACTCCAACATCAGCATATAAAACATTCCAACAGGCAACAGTGCCTCAAGGAACACCCAGAGGACAACTGACAATAACAATGTCGCTCCAAACCCTAACGTGGAAACAGGAATATACGCATTGATTGAAGTCCTCAGGCTTAAATCAAACTGCCGAACTTCATGTTCCTAGTAATTCACAAAGAGAATACGTAAAACAGGGCGATCGTTGTGCACTAACCAGGATGAGGTCGAAGAGGGTGCTCTGGTCTACTTTGACGAACTCGGCGTCCCAAGCCTTGAGGGTATCCTCGGCGGTCTTGTCGTTCTCGGTGCCGGCGGCAGCAGCAGACTCGACGTGCTTCTTGCAGTACTCGATCACTTTGGATAGGATCTTGCTGGAGACGTTCGGCAGGGGGATGACGCTGTCCGCGCAATCGTCCTCGATCATGTGCTTGATGGTCTGCGACTCCACGGCCACCGACTCCTCCACCTCGAAGGTCTCTCCGTCGGAGCTCCTGAGCGTTATCATCTTCTTCAACGGGGAGGCCATTGTTTACGGAGAAACTGTAATAAAAACCCTAGATTGATCGGATTCGGTGAAACAGAGAGGAGATACGGATGAGGAAACCGTTCATTTGCGCCCTGCTGCCGATTTCTAAACGTTCTTGTCACCTCCCAAATAACAAAGTACCCCCCCTATTTTACATAATTATTCTCATACCCTTTCTACTTTTAGAAAATTACACTTTTCTCCTCTTGAGAGTGGAGGAGGGGCTTGAACCGGTCCATGTTGAGGACATTGCTTTGGCAAGGCTAAAAGGCTCATCAATGGCTGGATCCTAGTTGAGTCCAATATCCGAGGCCTTCTCAAGGCTGCAGAGGATGGCCTAGCTATCTATACATATCGGGTCGGGGCAACTTCGGCGATCGTAGAACATTGACCTAGTCGGGCTTGGGGGATCACTTTGGAGACGATTTTGATGGTCTCTAGTAGTCATTGATGCCATCTTCAGTTGGTATTGGGGTGTTCTCTCGTCTTGAGTAATATATATATTTATATATATATATATATATATTCAAAACACTTTTATGAGTATGGGTGTTCGGATCCGAGTATCATGTTTTTTTCACGATACTCGGCCCCTACCATGTAAGGAACAAGTTCGAAAATTTTGAAACCAGACCCCACCCTATTAAGTTCTGGAACTGGAACCTACCATGTTAAGTCCTGGAACCGAAACTTACCTGGAACCTGTATTATACCACAGGTTCCGAATATCCTGTTGAAACCTGTAAATTTTTGTCTCGCTAAATAAAATAAAAAATGTCTCATCTATAATCAGTAATAATGCAAAACAGAATGTCAACATAAATTTAGATTAATCCACAATACATTTACAACAAAGAGTAATAAGTCTCATCAATCCATCTATAAAATTAAACATCCATAATATGATCAAGTATCACCGATGACACACTGAGGTCGTTAAACCAAAGCTACCAAGGATAAGGAATGCGAGGCTTCCACACCATAGAGAGAGAGAGAGAGAGAGAGAGAGAGAGAGAGAGATAGAGAGAGATAGGGGAAGAGGGTAAAGTAAAATGGAAAAATATGTCTGAATATAACTAGGGGAAATTATTATCAAGTCCGGGTACCGATTCCTGTTCTAAGTACTATATACGTAGGAACTAGAACTTGTTTTGACCGGTTCCTTATTTTAATACCCAGACCCTACCATATTTTCAAAATGAGATACTCGGACCCTACCATAATGGGTAGGTTCCGACTGGTTCCGAGTATACTTTGTATCCGTGCACACCCCTACTTACGAGAGCCTCAAATTCCTATTATGAAAAAGTTTCTAGAAATTTTTTTTTCACAAATCCTCAATTTGTTAAGTCCTTTTATATTCCCTATATTAGGCAAGTCCAGTGGGTTGAAAAATGGGTGTCGATGCCACCACATCGGTGCTAGCGTGGCGACACTGCCTTTAGCAGTGTGATGTAGCGAAACTAAAAAAAAATTGTAATATGTTGATTCACGCACGAATATCAGAAAACAATCTTCTATAACTTGTTGATTTTACGAATACCAGGGAATATGCATCAAATTCATTGATTCAATCAATGCTGAATTTGGAAAAATGGAGGAAATATTCTCTCGAAATTTTATTCATCCAAAAAAACTACCGTTTTAGCCCAAGGGTTTACAACGCTTAAATAGGCTTAAACAAAATTATAACGAAGGAAATGAAATTATAACGAAGGAAATAAACTATTACGTAAAATAAACTATTCCCTAAAAATTGTAAAAACGCCCAAATAACATAAAATTACCCGTTTTCTGCCGTATCATTCTCCCGTGGATGGAGAGAATTCGCCCTCGAATCTTCATCGTCCGAACTATCACATTGATCTTCACGAATAGAGAGATTAATACACTTTTGCTGTTTTCTCACTTGCCACTTAAATGCCTTTTTTTCTTTGTGAACTCTTTCTCTTAATTCTTCGTACATAAAATTCCGTACACCTCTTAGCCAATAAATACTTTCACTGAATCTTTGCTTTATTGATTGAGTCACGTGCATTTCAACCAACTTTGGCAATTGAATAACCTCCGAAATCGGCACCGTAAGCATCTATGCATCTTTCTTTGCATTGGAAATTTCTTCATCTAGAATATCTTCAATCTGAGAACAATAAATAAAAAAGTTTATCATCTCCAATATCCTTTAATATGGATTTGTTGACGATAAACGTTGGTTTTCCTTGATCATCAAATACAAATTATGTAACTTCTTCTTGAAAATCTTGTGGGTATATATCGAAAACCGGATTGGCTTCATCATATGATATGTCTTCGATCCTCCGATCAAATTTGTCCTCCTCCACAGCATGACGTTGATTAGCCGTTCTTCGGGGCGACATCGCTAATCTAAGAGCAAATGCGACTCTGATACCAACTGATGCAGCGAAACTAAAAAAAAATTGTAAACTGTTGATTGGCGCACGAATACCAGAAAATAATCTTCTATAACCTGTTGATTCTACAATACCAGGGAATAGACATCAAATTCCTTGATTCAATCAATGTCGAATTTGAAAAAATAGAAAAAATATTCTCTCAAAATTTTATTTATCCAAAAAAAAACTATCGTCTTTAGCCCTAAGGCTTACAATGCTTAAATAGGTTTAAGTGAAATTATAACGAAGGAAATAAACTATTCCGTAAAATAAATTATTCCCTAAAAATTACAAAAATGCCCAAATAACATAAAATTGTAAAAAACGCCCAAATAACATAAAATTACCCGGTTTCTGCCGCATCATTAATTATTTTACGGAATAGTTTATTTCCTTCGTTATAATTTCGTTTAAGCCTATATAAGCGTTGTAAGCCCAAAGGCTAAAGACAATAGTTTTTTTTATGAATAAAATTTTGAGAGAATATTTTCTCTATTTTCCCAAATTCAACATTGATTGAATCAACGAATTTGATGCATATTCCCTGGTATTCGTAGAATCAACAGGTTATAGAAGATTATTTTTTGGCATTCGTGCGCGAATCAACAGATTACAATTGTTCTTTAGTTTACACTGCGTCAGTTGAGAAAAAATTGTAATATGTTGGATCGCGCATGAATGCTAGAAAACAATTGATGCAGCGAAACTAAAAAAAATATTGTAATCCGTTGATTGGCGCACAAATGCCAGAAAATAATCTTCTATAACTTGTTGATTCTACGAATACCAGGGAATATACATCAAATTCGTTGAT
The DNA here is from genome assembly GCF_007655135.1 of Punica granatum. Taxonomy (NCBI): domain Eukaryota; kingdom Viridiplantae; phylum Streptophyta; class Magnoliopsida; order Myrtales; family Lythraceae; genus Punica; species Punica granatum. Next base: position 15,344,597 of record NC_045130.1, read on the forward strand.
TCAATCAATGCCGAATTTGAAAAAATATAGAAAATATTCTCTCGAAATTTTATTCATCCAAAAAAACTACTCTCTTTAGTCCTAGGGCTTACAACACTTAAATAGGCTTAAACGAAATTATAACGAATGAAATAAACTATTTCCTAAAATAAACTATTCCCTAAAAATTACAAAATACCCAAATAACATAAAATTGCTCGTTTTCTGCCGCATCACAGTGCCAAGGGGGCACTCCCCTAGGAATGTCAGGCCAATTAGAGCAGGCTGCGTGGCTTGTTAGGGCCCACAAGACCTGCCCCTTTTATTTTAAAAAAATAAAAGAATATAATTATGTAAAAATATAATTAAAAATAATTTAATAGTAAATAATTTAATTTGCCAAGTGTTTCAATTAGTGAAAATGATAATTGGTTTTATAAATTTAATTTGCCAATTTTTATAATTATAGTTAGTTTTATAAAATTAATATAATGAAAATGATAATTTTTATAAAATTTATAATTTTTTATTTGAAAGACAGCGGCTTTTTGAACCAACGACTAAAAATTTAGCCGTTGGTTGCAATTTTTTTAAACAATAAAAGAGTCATTTTCCCAAATCTATAAATATCACACATACACAAATTGTCTATTCCTCCAAACTCACAATACACTTTCTCCTCTCTCCCAAAAAAATGGACCCAAGTCAATTCAATCTCGATGAATATCTCAATTACTTGCAAAACCATAACTTCTCTAACCGGACCAATTCCCAAGAACCAAAACCCTGAGAATTCCTCGATTCTTGAGAGTCCCCTAATTCTAAACCCAACTCTACCGGATGGTATCTCTCGAGATCCCACGGATTGGATGTAACAAATTTTGTGCAATGATTCAATTCATTGCCGCATTGAACTCCTCGAGTAGAAGTACGAGGCAAGCTCATCTTCCAGTTCCCTTAAGGTGATAGACAGAGACCGTGTAAGCGGATACGAACGCCTATGGAACGACTACTTTGCTGATGAGTCAGTGTACCCTCTTGAGATGTTTCAACGGAGGTTCCGAATACGAAAGCATGTTTCGTGGGCATTGTGGAATATCTCTCAAGTGTCGATCCCAGTTTCCAACAGAGAATTGAAGGCCAACCCTCTTTATCCCCATTGCAAAAATGCATAACTGCGATCCGTATGTTAGCGTACAAAGTTTCAGTTGACACAGTTCACGACTACGTGCGGATAGCCAAAAGCACCGCAATTGAATGTTTAGGAAAGTTCATGGAAGATGTCATTTTTGTCTTTGAGGGTGAATACTTGCGCAAGCCAAATGCAAACGATGTCCAACATTTGCTATGGATGGGGGAGGCCTGTGGCTTCCCGGGAAAGATATGAAGCATTGATTGCATGCACTGGCAGTGGAAGAATTGTCTGATAGCTTGAAAAGGTATGTACATGAGCGGTTATCGGGGTGCCAACTATAATACTTGAAGCAGTGGCTTCACGTGGCCTTTGGATATGGCATGCATTTCTCGGTGTGTTTGGGTCTAATAACGACATCAATGTTTTAGACCGCTCACCAGTATTTGATGATGTGATGAAAGTCGCGCTCCAGAGGTAAATTTCACTATAAATGACAAAAATTATACAACGAGATATTATCTAATTGATGGTATATATTCTAAATGAGCGAGCATACATTATATTACATAATATGATTATTGAGGATGAGAGGGACACGCATACCATTGATTGCAATCCGTTACACTTGTACGATGATTTGAGGCTCGGCTTACAACAACAATTGGGGGAGGAACTTCCTGTTTCGTGTGAGACACATGTCCAAAATCATGTGAGAATTCGCAATAGACAAATGCATCAACGACAAGCAGATTTGGTGGAGCATGTCTGGCAATCCCTCAAGAACCATTCGTGATGTAATTTTTTTAGTATAATTGAATTACATTGTAGTTATAAAATTTTAAATTTTAGTTAATGTAATTTTTCATTTGTTTAATTAATTATGTAATTTCTTATATCATTAATTAATTAATGAAATTAGTTCATTTTAATTAATTTAACTAATGTAATTAATTAACATAATTAGTTTTTAAAGTTTAATTAATTAATTAATTAATTAAACTAATTAACAATTATATTATACAAATACATAATTATTTATACAAATATATATTTATAATTTAAATAGTATGTGGGTCCCTCATTGGCACCCAAATGGAATGCCAGCCATTGAAGAGGATTTTCAAAAATGAATATGAGTGCTATGCCTTTTCGGTATGAATCTTGATATCCGAAAATTCAATTGGGTCCCGACTAATGAGTGTCATGCTTTTTGATGTGTTAAATATATAGCAAGCATTGGACCCACACTGGCACTCATGATAGTGCCAAGCATTGTACTTGCTCTTAATGAATTGAGGTTTCTTTTTTTGTGTTGCAGTGCACGAGAGAAATAGGTTGACCAATTTAGATATCGAGGAAAAATAGCGATTCAATTTAGACCATGCTAATTTTGTTTTTAGAAAGAATATTTACGAGCTTTACTGCAAAAATTAATATAAAGTAAAAAATTACAAATATTTCGTAAAGTGAGAGTCACGTGACTAGTTTGATTTATTCACTTTTTTTTTTTGTTGAACCGGACTGCAATTTTATTAAACTCTGACAGGGGTGATTGTTTCAAGCCCCTCAGCTCTAGAGATAAATGAAATAACCTATTTACCGATATTTCCAGCCAATTATAATTACTATTTTCCAAAAGTAATTATTAGTTTTGCATTTGATTTTTCTTTTTGTTGAAAATGGAGGCATAAGCCCTAGTTATAGATAGATAATGAATTTTGGATGAAAGATAGATAATGAATTAGAGTATTATGTTCACCAAGTAATAAGATAGGCAACGCCGCAACGGAGAGGTAGAGCATACGAGGAAAACCCAAAATCACCTTCCACATATGCTTGATTTAAACTAATTCATAATAATTTGCCAAAAAGACTAATTAATAATGTGTAGATATGCTCAAAATGTTGAAAAACCGGAAATTATTTCATTATGCACCATTTGATATCCGAAAGTTAAAAGGGTTTAGACTAATTTAGAATCGAGCTGTGATTGGCAGGCAAAAGGCAAAACTCTTTTCTTGAGGAAATCAGAAATTTAACCCAACCAAATTTATATGTTCAAATTTCCACCGAGAAACTTACATATTAAAATCCAAAGGCCGTAAAAGGCCTACCAGGTTCATCAATTATGTTTGGAAGGGAGGTGCACAATATATATAGAGTACGGTAATTACTAACTATTAATAACTGTAAGGGGTTTTATACCGTGTCTACCAAAAAGATCAATAGTTTACATCTTGTTCAAAATATATCATGCCGTCAATTTTTCTGTTAATGAAATGTAATTTGGCTCTAAACCTATCCCATGATTTTAATTTTTGTCAAATCTATCATATAATTTTAATTTTTTTCTCAAATTATCTCAAACAAAGGGCCACAACGGCAACAAAAGACTCCTTACATAGATGCCATGTGTCACTCTCATGTTTTTTTCTTTTTATTATTATTATTTGCCACGATACTTTACTATTATTTGCCACAAATATAAAAGGAATGGAGATCGGTTTTTTCTTTCTCCTTTTTAAAAAAATTAAAACCTTTTCTTCTTCTTTTTTACTTTTAAAAATTTTAATTTTTATTCAATTTAAGTATATAAATATATTTTTCCGATGTATACCATTTGATATTCGGAAGTCCACTACGTCCGACTAATTTAGATTCAAGCGAGTTCCAACTACTAAGGATAAATCACTCACGATCGTGAATTTTCTCACAATCACATGACTCATGCCCGATGACCTAAGGGAAACAAATGCCAACTCACCTAAAACCAACAAACGTCGATAAAACCTATTTTAATTCATCACTAATTTAAAGAAGTCTTTTTTTTATTTGTGATTTTTTTTTCTGTGTGTACCACATGATATTAGAAAGTGCTCTACGACCGATTAATTTAGGTTCGAATGAGGTCGACCCACTAATGGATAAAAAATCCATTTAAATTTTTCACCAATTTAAGTCTCTTATAACATGTGATGTAAAAAATGTCCTTTATTTTTATGGTGAAACTAATGTTAGGCTGACATATTGACTTGAAACTAATTCTTGTTTGGGTATTAAATTGGTTTTAGCCACGATATGCTTTTAATAAATATCAAAACTGCTGCAAGAAAGTCCGTCTATTTAAAATTATATGACTACTTAAGGCCTATTATATTGCAATCATGATATTCTAATTAAAAATATTAAAACTTTTGTTATACAACATATTAATTATTACACAAACTACTATAATAAATAAAAAAATTCATGAAAATTTTTTACAACCACGGCATCGCGCGGACATTTTCCTAGTAAATAAAACTAAAACTCTTGTTTGAATGGACACATGTCAAGCTAATAGATTTTTGCTTTATTTTTTTTATTTTTTGATATTAATTAGTTTATAATTTCATCTAAGGTTTGTATATATACATATATATATTTTAATAATTCATTTACCTAAATATAAAATTTTCATTTTAGGTAACCACCAATTTTCTGTGAAATGCAAGGTTACTCCACCTTATATATTGACAATCATCGCTTGGAATGGTCGTGGTCGCGAGATGCTTTAAATAAATTTTGAAGACCACTTAAAATTAATAATGTTCTCAATGATGAGTTTTCAATTAAATTTGTTCTTAATAAAAATTATAATATTTTGTATTTATTGGTCTGTTGTATTATTATAATATGGTGCATATTTTCAAATGCTATAACGCACCCCATATATTTTTTGCTTTTTATTACTAAATAAAAGAATCCTCATAATTTTACACAAAAAATAAAGAATCTTAATAATATTTGAGTACATTCTAGCGTGATATCACGTGTTAAAATGGTATCGAGATCAAATGAAATATATTGCAATAAGGATTAGTTATAATAATAACATAATAAGTAATGAGGTACTTAATGTGGAGGAATTAGGTAGAATCATATATGAAGCCCCACTGGTACTCCATCCAGATCTCCGGCTCTTTCTCCGGGGCTTAGTTCTTGGTAACGTTCGAAGTCACGAGGATCTCCTCGGGGTGTTTTGTTTTGTCCTGAAACATGTTTGGCATGATAGTTCAGATCCAACAAACTCTTAAGTCACAGTAAATTCTCCGCTGATTGTAAGAATGCAATTGCTCCGATTTGAACCACAGTTACTTTTATATCCAGACGCACAGTTCGTGTTCGTTAGAAAGGTTGATCAATGATAGATAAATTGATCGGTTGATCCGCAAGGAGAGGAATGCGGCGTTTTAGCCCCCGTTTAACCGAGAAACAGAGTAGATGTCCTGATCAAACTCTCGTGTGGATAATTGTTGCAAGCACCTCAACTTTGTGCAAGAATCAAATCGTTAAGGAAAGGTTTCTCTATGCGATCACACAATTTACTTCCATTTATTATCGCTATATCAAACCTATTATTATAATTTACATATTTCAAGACAAACCCATAAGATTCGAATTTTAATCGTTAGATGTGAAGTGGAGCTAAGTTAATATTTTGTTCAACAAGTAATAAGATAGGCAATGGAACCAACAAAAAAACCCAACATCTATTGCCGACAATGATCCAAGCAATGTTCTAGAGAACCCGAGATATCCATATTGATCAGAAAGGTCTAGCTAGTGATTGTGCACACAAGCCGTTAAATCAGTTACTTGAATAGAAAAAGAAAAAGAGATCGAATAAAGCATTAATTATCGAACTGTTAATTTGTTAGGTCAATTTTTTTTTCGATTGCAAGGAAGACCCATGGGCCAATTCGTTAGCTTAATTGAAATAGAACATCATGAATGTGGCGATGTTTCCATAAAAGGGACCGACTCCGTTTTGTGCAAAATAGTAACGCTCCCATAGCCGAAAAAACAATAGTCTCAGGAATTTTCTCATGCAGAACCGTTGCGAGCAATTTGGGGTCGGTTTACTTATCCGTTGATTAGACGTGACTGTTACTCGATCGACACCAAGAGACAAGACTTCACCTCATTAATAAAATCACCTCTTGTAATCGGAAAAATAAAATAAAATAAAATCACCTTCCGCATATATCTGCTACAGGAGAATTAATGTGTACACATATATATTCTCAATAAGGTTGAAAATAAGTAAACAAGAGAATTTCATAGCCAACCAAATTTAAATGTTCCCATTATAAAGCCTCTCTGCCGCCCGGTTCATTATGAAAGGGAAACACAACATACATAAGGACTAATTATAATTAAACTTCTTGCTCTCAGTCGAAGGGCTGGTGATTGTCTCCTCAGTTCTCCTTCTGATCTTTCCCGGGGTTCGAGGTTGTTCCGATGTGAAAATTGCCAGAGCAAAACTCCTGGGGACTCTTGCCTTTGATCATGTTGGCCACAGCTTGACAGCACAGATCCATCAGACTCTTCATTCCTAGGAAATCTGCTGCCTGTAATTAAGAACAGAATTATTGCTTTGTTCATAAAAGGACATCTGTTTTAGTATACTCACAGCATCCTCAACTGGAGAAAGGAGGCTAAGGTGCAGTCCAGGACCGATACTCATTGTATAATTTGTACTTGTATAATAATTGGCATATGAAAAGAAGAAGAAGGAAAAGAAGAAGAAGAAGAAGAAGAAGAAGAAGAAGAAGAAGAAGAAGAAGTATCTATGCGATGTGTTCCGTCCTCGACCAGCTCGACAGTTAAGGCTAATTAAGATGTAGTATAATGGAAAATGAAGCCTACAACTGATTAAACGTTGTCAAGTGGATAAGCAAAGTCTTGTATGCAACGGTGGTACCATATGGTAATGCCACAAGCCGATAAAGATTTGTCATTTTGGTTTTTAATACGTAAATAGAAAATTGTTGACAAAAATAATTCGTTGTTGTCAAAAATAGTATCTTTTATATGTCTTGTGGCGTAATCCTACGTGGTACCATCGTTGTACACAAGACATTCTCCATGTAAGATGCCCCATGCATGCATAAAAAGGCCATAGCTCTCTTGTGATGTGAGCGTCCTAGATGTGTTCTAGGATCAACCAATCGACTAAATTCTTTTCATCCTTTTTTTACGATAAATATTGATAGGTTTATTATTGTGAGAAGGTTAATTAATCTCTTAGAATTCTCGTGAAACGTAAGTCACCATGACAAGGTCGAAGAGAGAGTCGTAGCTGCCCATATCGACGAACTTGGCATCCCACTCCTGGATATCACTCTCGTCCAGCCCTGAGGCATGGTGCTTGTTGCAGTACTCAACCACTTTTGACAAGGTCTCTGAGGATACATAGTCCGGTAAGGGAATGGCGCTCCCAACCTGGCCCTCCCCGACCATTGTTGCAATTATATCAGATTGCGACACAATGGCAGGCACCTCGACCTCAAAAACCTCTCCACCCGAGCTCTTGAGAGTGAGCATTTTCCTCGTAGAGGAGGACGAGGAGGAGGAAGCCGAAGACGACATGGTACAGAGAGTTTGGGCGATGCTTGGGAAAATGGGGGTTGTGGGGAAGGAGAAAAGGTTCATATAGATACATGAGAAGGGGAAAACCTACGCATTTTGGTTCCTATAACTTCTATTGTTTTCCATCCGATCCTCATACTTTTGATATATTGACCGAAGCATGCCATTAATTGCATGCCCAAGACCAAAACAGAGCTCTTTGACCATTTAATTAATGGCCACGAGTACCATCATGGCAGGGTAGTCCTAGACTGCAATGGTCTCGTATTTCACTTTTCCGTTGTTATGTAGATTTACGAAGACCTAACTTATATCATTTAGGGATGGACTGACGGAAAACTATGGGAGTGGCAATCACCCCTTTAAAATTTTGACGTTATATAAAAAATTGTATGTTTTTATTCCTTTATTTATGAAGTTACCTATATTCGCCCTCTTAACTCGGCAAAATTACTTTCCCTTTTGTGCCCCTAAGGACTCGCCTCCGAACCAAAATCCTCAGTCCGTCAAGAATATTCTATATGAATATTATACAGTATATGTACCCTACTTTGATTCCTTGTATGTACGTGTTCATTGTTTGTTATGTAGGTTGGTTCTGGTTTTCAAACTAAGGATTAAGCACCACTGATCTCAAATTCCTAGCTTCTTACGATCCCTAGGATAAGCTTATGTTATTTTGCACGGTTCTCCAAAGATAATCTGATCTGACTAATTCTATTATCTTCCTCTATAATTTTGCTCGTTTCCTAGAAATTTATTATCTGTTCTATATATGTTACATGGGAAGGAAAGAAGAATGTATATACCTTGATTTACTAGTATATTTTTCCCGTTGCAACGGAGGCTCCTACTCTAGTGAAAATAAAGGGACGTATGCAATTTCACTGATAAAAATTGAATCTATTTTATTATTAGTATTTTTGGATGAGAGCGTGTGTCATTATAGTACACTCTTCTTCTCTTTGTTTTTTTTTTCCCCTATGATTCATGCTCAGAATAATTAAAGGGCCTCAAATGCGTTTAATGTAACATCTTCCAAATCATGTAACTGGGCTAATGCAATAATGGGAGGAAATGCCTTGCCGGCTAGACCCAAGAGGGAATGAAATATTCATCCCACCGAAAGTGGCAAACATGTAAATAACTCAATTTCAAAACTTGGAATTTTTTTTGAAAAAACAGAAAAGTATGACGACCCTATTAGATAATTGGAATAAAATTAGTGACGACTGATGAGCGTTGGTCTAGTAATTTATTTATAAGTGAATGTCCAGCGAACGACTGAACAAATAAAATAATTTACTTGACAGTTCTTTTCATTACCATTACGATAATAAATACCAAATCGAGTTACCACTTAATTTAATTACAGTTGTCTGAGAGCATATTCCCACGATTGGCACCAGGAATATTGTTAACTTAGAGAGAACAATAACACTCCTGAACTCGCACTTATGGTTCGAGAATAGAATTTGAGGAATTAACAGTAACAATGGGCTGATCATTTATAAAGGCAGATTGTGACTTGAGAGAGGAAACATGTATGGAGTGACTCGAAGAAATATGTGAGATTAATTCTCAATAAAAAGTGCTTCAAGTCAGGAGTCCAACGCTTCGAACGGGGTGCGAATCGGAGTTCGTATGAAAGAATTATAATCTGACAAAGTATATTGCATAGCTTATAGACGACTTGGTGTCGCAGCATTGTAGCTATAGTGCTGCAGCACCGAAGTTGCTATTGTTTCCCAGATCAGTCGATGCTGCAGCACTAGGGTTTAGTGTTGTAACACCGAAACTCGATGCTGCAGCACAGCGACGGTTACTATTTTAAAAGTTGTGAATGTTGGCTACAAGGACATGATCCTTCGAAAGACACGACTACTCCTACTATAAATAAACTTCAGGGGGATAAACAGACATAACAACACAACATCAAACACATTTTTTCCCCTCATCATCTCTATCCTTTTTCCCCCCAGTATTCTTCGAGAAGTTTGGAGGAGAGATCTCCGTTATTATCACACGAAGATCTCGGTGGTCATGTTATATTCTAGATGTGATATTGCTATCAAAGTTCCCGTGACAAACTCTTCGTAGTGGGGGTAATAATCACCTTAATGAAGGTGATCTTCATGCTTTGACCACACATTCCGACTCTACTCTCCGACCTCTTCCTCAACACTGACTTGTCTAACTTGTCGATCCCACACAATTAAGCTCGTGATATTGTTTTACTTCAATTGAAGGACCGGATCTGAGCGCGAATGTCCCCTAGCCTTTCAGGATTGACAGGGCAGGAACCACGGGAATTGAAGAACTACCGAATCTCCTCCTGAGTCATCCCTCTTATCATCTTCGAGACGGCATCACATGTCAGGTTTAGCAGCCCTCCAATTTTCAGAGCATACTTGGCCTGAAATGTAATGTCTCAATTTTAGAAACTCGAAAATTTTAAGAAAAAGGAAGTTTTGATCAAATCAATTCAGCCGGCAATTGCACCCTGAAATGGCCAAATTTCAGGGTGCATAATGAGACTGTCTAAACTTTACGGCACGGAAACATTAAAGATCCAACTTCAGGGACCACAATCAAATTTCAACCCCAAAGAGAAAAGGGAGGGAGTTGTGATCTGACAGCTGACCCGGATGAGTTCGAAGATGGTGAGCTTGTCAACCTTGACGAGGTTTGCGTCCCACGAGCGGACACTGCTTGCACCGGACCCGTAGATGATCCTTCGGCTTTGGCTTGCTTGTTGCAGTACTCGATTACCTTACGGACGGTGTTGGCCGTTATGTCGGGCAGGCAGATGGTGGCCCCTCCAGTGCGGCCTTCCTTGACCATGCGCTTGATGGTCATGGACAGGAACGCGGCCGCCTCATCGATCTCAAAGGTTTCACCTTCCTTGCTCTTGAGGGTGACCATCTTCTTCGAGGAAAATGAAGAAGAAGTGGACATGGAAGGAGTCTGCTTGGGGTAAGAAGAGGGATGAGACCGTTGTGTGTGTGTGTGTGAAGCCAGAGTACGATGATTTTGTTGGAGAGTGCTGTGATATTTTCCATTCTCGGACTTGGGAAGAAAAGCCTCTTGGACAGTTCACTGAGAATAGTGAATGTTGACATATCATGCCTTTTATGCGGGGGCTGGTTCCCGGTCTCCAATAAATTTTTATCCAAAAAAAAGAGAAATCTGGACGACTTAAATGCATTGATACTCATTCTTGACATTAATTCCCATCCATAAGGTTCTACACATTGACGAAGAATTATTAGGTCACCTTCCAACAAAAGCAATTTGTTGCCCCGAGCCACTCAAGGGTTAGGATTTAAAAGCATCGGAGCTCGAATAGCACTATCCGGTGCCATAACACATGTAATAATTTTCGACGGTAACTCTTGAAATTCCTAGGCCAAACAGTACGTAGAGGTTCAACTTATTTGATCAAGGCATCTGGGAGGTTAGCCAGTATTTCGAAGTGAGACCAATGTCCCTATTCGTGTTTCGGCTCATGTTAAGTCGATCAGTAATGTTAAGTTCGGCACTCTCAATCATTCAGGGAGACATCCCTGGATTTGGCAAGTAAAATCTTGGAGTATGTAGGAGATAATTTGTCGGAAATTTCAGAAAGCTCATTCTTACATTGTCAGGGCCTGAAACATTTTTCATGTACAGCTACAATATGCTCTCACCATGATCTAGTTCAACTACTTGACAGGAAATCGGCAGCAGTCGTAATCTCATAATCTGTTCAGACATTCCAGGCAGTGCGACTAGATTCAGTGGCACTTGGACAGGAAAGTCCCGAAAGGTTAAAACAGATCCTAGGTTATCCAGACTTCCACATATTCGGTTGTATTTCATTAGAAAACAAAAGGAATTGGTATTGAAGAAACACATTGTAATAGTCATCATGACCTGACCAGTTACCAGACAAGGGAATCGCCATCATGACCGAAACGCAAACTATGATGAGGCCTGCTTCTTGTTTATGTCGTACAGGACGCAAACATCTGCTGCTGTTTTCATCTGAAGAAACGAGCGGCTCAAATAAGAGCTGCCATTTGTGCAGAGAATCACAACAAGAATCAATATGGCAGGAGATAAGAATAGTCTATCTACCTGAATGACATTGACAATCTGTTTAATTGCCCATCCGAATAAGCTCAAAGCCGTTATAAATGTGAGAGGAGAACTCTGTTTTGCCAAGCTCAAGAGTACCTGGAACACAAAAGCAAATTCATATTAAACATTACAGATCTAGAAATGGCTTCCTACGAGTTCAGAATCATCCAATGGTAAACAAGATAATCACTCACGTCCGCCAAGTTTTCAGTTTCATTGTCAGCAACAAGAAATAGAATGATATATAGGACCTGCAGAGTCGGCAATTCATTCAGTAAATAGACATTTAAAGAGATTTTCATGGAAAATGTAAATGACAGTGGTAAATAATTACCTCACATGCCACACAACAATATCCCATAAATTTTCGGTTCCCATAATACGCTCTGAACAGCCAGTTCGTGCTGTCTTTTACATCTTTATGACTGCCCTTGCCTAGCAAGAAGGTACTGCCATTTAAGAAAATGAGTATCAAGTAAAAGTAGGCATACTTGGAAGGAGCAAAGTCGGTTTGCAAAACAACCCACAAAAACTATTCATCAACTCCACCACCAATAATAGAAATGAAAATTTCTTTGAAGTTCTATTTACTATTTCTTTTCTGGCGAACAAGTAATTCTTCCCTAGACTCAATCCCTAGATAAGTCAATATCAGCCACCAGGTCCAGCTTGCACGCAGACTCAAATGTACTGCAGCTGATATGAGCCAAAGTTCACTGATGAACCAGAATTGATCCACACGGCGCTTTCATTAATCAATGGTGGAGCAGAATGAGTTACATACATATCTATGTCCCAACCAGTTTGATGTGGTGTCTATTTTCAGATGATTATGATAGCATCTGATTCATGGCGTCTAAGCCTGCTCTAGGTCAGATAATTTGAGATTTATAGGCAGAGAAGGGCGACCTAGAAGTACCTGTACATTTGCAGCCAGTGGCTACTGATATCCAAGGCAAGTAATGACAAGAAAATTAACCCAGGACTGCATCAACAGGAGATAAGACATTCATGTAGGTTAGTCTGGAACAAGTAGTGGAAGTTCAGCAGCAAGAAAGAACCGATTTTTGCCGAAGAAGAGTCATTACCTGTATACCTGGGAAAGAATTACAAGCAGACAAGCAGTGCTTATCCTGTAATATGCAAATATAATAACCGAATCAAATGGAGCCCAAAATTGAGTTGGCGATCCAAGCTCAAATATCAGACACTAGAAAAGAGCTTTTCAATGCATGGGACGATTACTATTCACCTGTCAGTTACCATGTCCAACACAGCTCCAAAAGTCGAAACTGTAACAGGATTAGGAAAATTCAAAGATAATGTTAGATGACAATAGTATTCATTGAAGATTCTTGCTCTGTTAGTTACCCACAGCAAAAGACAAATCCAATTAAGCAGAACTTGACACGTCAAATAAGGAAATCTAGTGTGAATGGGCTAAATATTATGAACAATTAGCCATTGCAACCATTAACAGTTATAACTTACAATGATAAAACTCAGTGACAGACACGTCCATTTCAGTAGAAACACTGGGGATACTTCACACAAAGAAGACTAGGAAGCAAATTGAGGACTTAACGCTAAGAAGCAGACATCTTTGAACCACAATTAGGCCTATGTTAATATAAGTACAACCAACAGAAGACCTGATTGATAAGTACATAAAATCCAAGTCATTGTTCGAGCAAGAACCATTTTTTAAGCTTTGCAGGGATACATCAGTCAAAGAACGTACAGCACAGGATTTGATCATTCTGTACCTTGATTAAACTTACGGGCACACCATCCATCAATTGCATCGCACACGAAGCTGAAACATTCAGGCATTGTAAATTTAGTTTGTCGAGCTCAATATATATATATATATATATATAGCGAACTTCCTCAGAGGCCATGGAAACAAGTTAGTCACCTCAGAAAGTAGAGAATGGAGAAAAGCTTTTTATTGGAGTAGCATATGGCGAAGGCAAAGCAATTCATGAGTACTCTCACATAACCTGAAAAGATCATAATTGTTGATCTTATCAGAGCAGGCTAATGTGTATCCCAGAGACATCAATAAATACAAAGAGGGTCGATCGCTCACCAACTATATTCGGGACATAGAGGTACACCAACAATTTCCGCGGTCTCGGTGTCGAATTCTTCACCATTTTGAAGCCTCAAGTAGCTGCAAGAACATGAGACAGGGATCATAAACAATTTCCGGCCCGACATACATTGTGAAGAGAATTATAATGGACACGGCAAAACATCATCCTCCATCGTCAGCTGACTAATCTAATGGCTACCAAGATGACTCCTTTCCCCATCTCTCGGGACGGGACCGGAAAAATGAAGGGTAATCCTTCACAGTATGGAAGATTGAGGAACGGAATCAAGCGCCGATTCAAGCAGAAGCAAGAGCAGAGATTTCATGGGAACTAACGTGGAGGGGGAATGGAGGAGGCGATGGTGGGACTCAACTGCCAGCAGATTTTGCGGGATCTTCAACAAGGCCTGAGCTTCTGTAGAGGAGAGGAAGGGCTGCCAGAGCAGAGCAGAGGGGAGAGATTGCTCCCCGGAGGGTTTATGCGGAGAGAGAAAAGGTGAGGAATAATTTTGTTGAGTGAGTTGGGAGTTCTTCTGCATTCCATCTTCGCACTGCATTGCAGATTACTTAAATCGCAGGTTGCAGAAAAGCAGAATTTTTTAAATCTCCTCCCGATTAATTCCGAGGGTGGAGCGTGACTGTCTCGTATTCGGGTATTGTGAATGAAAATAAATCACGAATAAAAATTGTCGGGCCTGAGTCGAAACTAGATCAATAAGTAGACATTAAACTTTTGGATATAGATACCTGGCAGTGTACATATTGATCTTTTTATGATAGTTAATGGACATATTGATCTTTGGTAGTGTACATAGTGATCTACGTAAAAATAAAATGATGCAGGTCCCCCAAATTCACCAATATATATATATATATATATATATATATATATATATGCCAGTGAAAGGAAAGAAGTAAAAAAAAAATTCAATAAGTCGGAAAAGAAAACAGAAAATATTGTCTAAATATGAGAAGTAAATATTTATGAATTCCTCGAAAATTATCTATTGAAAGTTTTACGCGCTTCTCTAAATATCAGAAGCATATGAAAATTCGACAACCCAGCTTTCTCGATTTAGATGGCTTCCCAAAATTGGAAAATTTTATATTTTTCCGAAGCAACCGAAGCCCAGAACGCCTACATTGGACTCCAGCCCATGGTCCAGATTCTGCCCGCAGCCCACTAACCCTATAATTCGTAGCCCATGTAGAAGATGATGGGCGTTATAGTCCAACCACCACCCAAAAAAAAAAAAAAAGATGATGGGCGTTATAGAGTGTTCTTCACTAAATTAAGCTAATTTACAAGAAAACATCTTATGTTTTTGCTACGTATAATATGAGAAATTATTGGGTGATCTTACCTCGCCACGTGGCATGAGGAAGCAATAATCAAATTGCATGAAACTAGAAACTTGGAGTTAATCACACGGATAATTGTCATAATTATTTTTCATTAAAGAATTCTTATTGGTTCTTCCTCATCACGTCATTTGAGGTAAGATCATTTAAAATTTTCTCCTATAATGTGTGGTACAACGAATGACTTCGTAATCATCATCATTACTTACGTGATTACATGCATGTCGGTCAGTCATCGGTGATTGTATCACATGCATGGCACAAAGGAGGCATGAATACCTCCCTGTAAATTGCGCAAAAATTGTAAAAAAATGTAAGCATTGAAAAAAAAAATCCCCATATATAAAAAGATTTAACGTTTGCGTGAGTTCATTGTTTGGTAAGCATTTGAAAAATGAGATAAAGATGTTTCTCTCTCGGCGCATGCTTCACATTCTTCGAATTGCTTTCTAGCATGATCCATGCCATTAGTGACATTCATGAATTTGTCAAACTCATTACGTCCAAAACAAAGACTTGGAATAGTAGCGACCTATGTGTACCTCTTCAGTTGTTTAGGCAGAAGCTAATTAATTGTTTGATAGCTTGCAAAGATTTCGGTTTGGACACCACGAGATCGATATTTGATTGGTACCAACATACAAATATGTCCTCGCGAAATAGAAACGTTGATAAATCGTCAAAAAAGGTTAGGATTAGGAACATAATCATGTTCTCAATTAACCAGTTATCGTACCTAAATTGTGATTAGGACCTTAAGCTACAAGTTTGGCGCACAGTTGCATTGACCAAAAAGGTTAGGAACATAATCATCCCACATTGACCAACTTTTCAATCATTCAAATACGTACCCAAATACATTATCTTCATCATATGTCATTATTCGAATCGAGTCCCCATCAAACATATCTTCATAGCAATCGCTCTTTGGGATAACTTATCCACTTCTCCTTCGTCTATAAACAAAAACATTTGTTGGCTTGCATAGTTAAACTTCTTAACCTTAAAATATCGTTCATATATCGTGTCTTCCCAAAGACAAACTCTTGGAAAATGTAATCTATTTATACCGGCCACTAATCCACATTGCTATAAATATATTTCAAGCGGATTTTCTCTAACAATAAAAGGAGATAGACTATGTTGTGGTCATAATTCAAACCACAAATTTATTCTGAAGCACCCAAGAGATTATATAAAACAATACGCTTATCTATAGGCACACTGAACAACTCAACTTAGAAAACAAATGATATCAAAATATCCTAGTAGAAACAATCAAATCACGTAAAATATTTTCAAATACAACTACTTATTTTATCTAATAAGATTTTATTTTTCCAACCAGTTATTTCCTAAATAGCTAAATCTATATCTCTAAAATCTTAGGCTAAATCAAGTGCAAAATATGCATTATTGAAGTATATAATCTCGTAGGTGGTAAAAGAAATATATATATATATATATATATATATAATCTTGTAGCACGATCATTTGACTAGTTGAAGTGGATCCACCCTTTCCATTATTGGTAAAAAAAAGGATCAAAATTTTAGGTCTAAGTGGGGATACAAGAACACGTTAATTTTTGTTAGCCAAACGAAAAGCTATATGTATATGACGAAAAGTTAGAAGAGATACAATTTCTATTTATTATGTAACATGTCGTAAAGTTATAAATTATGTGGTTTAAATTAAATTATTGAGAGACGCACGGAACGCTAAATTCAGTATTAGATTTTTGCCTTGGTCCAGCATGTCTATAGGCAAACCTTTTTTTTTTTTTTTCGGTGTGTACCCTGTTATCTAGGAGTTCAATGGGGTCTGACTAATTCATTCGGGAGATCGAGCATTAAAGGTTATTTTTCCTCCCAACAAGTGCGCTTCGCGGGATTCGAACTTATATTCTCCTCCTTACGGGGTGAACTGCTTACCACTCAGCCAATACTTTTGTTGGTATAGGCAAACCTTGTTTGATCATAAAGAAAAAAGGCCACCAATTAACGGTACAGTCATGAAAACTTCTTTGCCACCAAAAAAAAATTTATATGTTGCTGAAAAAGTTGGAGCAATACAAGGATTGACCGTGAATCTGCTCTTATCTCTAGACGCAAACAAACCCCATAATCTGCTGTCCAAATTATCTCTTTGATTAGCACTACCAGAGATTATTAAGGATGTATGGTGTTCCCTCTAACCCTAGCAAGATCAGATGGGCCCAAATCTTCTCGACAGATATCGCGTTGCTTAGCTCAGTGTGCGATTTATTTGCAGGTTGCAGTAGGGCAACTATCAATAAAGGGCATACCGCATGCTCGGAACAATGTTATATACACTCGGATTACTTGTTGCATTAAGTCAGTCACGTACGAGGATTCCGATCATGGAGTTGATGATTACGGTTTGATTTCCATCACTTTAACGTAATTATATTGGCTTGATGAAGTGCTTCCAGAAAACTGGATAGTCGGTACGTTTGATAGTGGAGAATACTATATTATCATGTACGCTAGGGTTTCTTTTTCGATATAAAGCTTGAGCTATACAGTGGGCCCATATTTTAGTGAAAGGGTTAACATCCGTTCATAATTTATGCAGCTGCCTAAGCCTAATATGCTCCTAATTGGTTAGGTAATGATTTCCTCTATGGCCAGAGAGAAAGGCTATCCGTGTCACCAAAATTGGAAAAGATCGAATATATATTAATTTCCATTAATTCAAGTTGGAAAATGTATTTTTGCTTTAAATTGAAGGGGTGTCATAATCATGTTGCCCAATTACGTAAACAGAATCCATTACAATCTGGAAGTATATGTCGGATGTGTATGATACCTTCTATATTGTTGATGGACCGATCAATCAAATCAAATCATTAATGAAATTCGAAATTCGCTTTTGGAAAATCACTATAATATGATGTGATACTAGTGGATGGAACAATTCTCCAAGGAAGCAACATTGCATCCAGTTGTAGGATAAGATATGCTCTGTCGCGCGATATGTTTCGATGATGTTTTGCTGTCCGTAGCATGACAAGGGGAAAAAAATTCGAAAAATAGGAAGTATACTTTTTCCAGAACATTTGGAACATGCTCAATAAGATTTGGGGATTCAACGAGATAGTAGGTAAACACTTTGTCAAAAGCATGATCATCGATTTTTTTATGCTCCATTTACATTGAAGGAAAAAAAGAAAAAAACTTATGGATACTAAGCAAATAGTTTATAAAGAACAGTTTTGTGTTCATTGGATGCATCCTGGATAAGCTCATGATTAGTTTCTCGAGGCAAATGTTGCAACTATCCGTCAATTCGACGACGGCTCGATTGATACGGTTTGGCCATGTAATATCACTGCCAACCGAGCCAACCAGAGTGAGCGTCCGGTATCGAAGCCGGACTCGTTGCATGTGACCATTAGATACCGGTTACGGAATTCCATGATATCACACGGAGCCAATACTATCTATATGTATAGTTTTTTTTTTCCCCGAATATCTATATGTATTAGTTAGCAATACCGTATATATACCTCATGACGGATAATTAATTCTGTGAAAATCTCCAAAATTCAGAAACTCTGGCCGGAAAAAGAAGAAATTAGAGGGAAATATGTACGTTTTTCTTTCCGTTTCATTTACTTTAAAACAGCAAAAAGGAAAAAAAAAAGAAAAGAAATAAATAAATAAATCTGTTAAGCTAATTCTCAAGAAAACAGAGGAAAGGAAGATGAGACGGAACAACTTCCTGTACTCAAACTACTCTGTTCTGTTCTTCTGCTCATCTGCTATGTCCTGTCCATCTCAAGGTTGTCGCCTGCCTTCATTCTCTTTCGAGCCAGGTCACAGAATCAGAGCCTCGATGCTGGCTTTCTTCGCAGTGCCGCAGACAGGGCAACGGTCGAGGAACGCGTCGCAGGACTTGCAGGAGCAGAGGTGCCTGCACGGCAGGAACAGAACACTCGACTCTCCATGATTACACGCCCGGCAGCACGTCGCCGTCGTCGTCTTGTCCACTCCTCGGCTTTCCACCTCCGCTCCCCGGTCGGGGGCAACCTCGTCGCAGCACGACTCCACGTCTTCCTCCTCCCTGCCCCTCAGCTGCTCCAGCGTGTTGCTCAGGGAGACGACCATGGCTTCGTTCTCCTGCGCCAGCCTCTGCCACGCCTGGTTCTCCGTCTCCAACTTGGCCAGTAAGCTCTGCAGCTCCGCCGTCTTCCGGGAAGCCCGGGCGAGCTCTTGGTCCTTCTGCTGGAATAGGGATTGAGCCCGCGATTCGATCTTCCTCAGCAGCGCTGCCTCCTGCCTTTGCCTCTGCTCCTTCAACAGCCATTTCAGTCCCTCGGCCTGCACCAATTCACCAAAAGCCATCACTATAAAATCAAAAAATAAAAAAGAAAAAAGTTGGCGCTCTCCATTAAAATTTAAAGGGACAAGCTTTGATTCCTAACCTGTAATCTAAGATAGTGATCAATCTCTTCGCCATGCCGATCAAATCCCGTCTCAGAATTCAGCCTCTTCCTGTAACTCTCCGCCACGCCATCATGAAAACCGGAAACCAAACACAAGTTCTGGTGACCCCTCTGCTGCTGGCACTGCAACTGCTGCATGTACACGAGCTGTTCCAGGTCCAACCTCTGCCTCTTCCGGCCGTGCCCCGATGCGGTGACAATAGAATTAAACCCACAACCGCCATTATAATCATGATGCGACGAAGAAGACGGCAAGCCGAGCATCGGGAACCCGGCTGCGATATTCATCTCGGGACGCAGCTGCGCTTCGATCGCCATACTTTAAACCTCAGTGACTGACCTCCCAATTGCCCTCCCGATTAGCTTCCCCAGGCAGATTGAAGATTGCTTCCTTGGGGTTCAGCTGAACCTTTACTCTGCTTCTTCTTCTTCTTGTCGTTGCTGGGGGCGGTGTGAGGTCTCTATATATTATCGAATCGTGTGTGTGTGTGTGTGTGTGTGTGTTGTTCAAGAAACGCACAACGGAACAGAGGTGGTGGGGAGATGTGTGGGCGAGTTTATATAATGGCAGAGGAGAGAGAAAATTGGTAGAATCAATTAATTAGATTGATTAACCTTTTTTATTTTGATAAATGATTGATTAGTCGAATTAATAGAGGATAAATATTTGCTGAATGTATAAATAAAGTAACTGAAATCTTTGAAATGCGAAGAGAGAGAGAGGGGGGAGAGGCCATAAGGCTAAGATGCTTCTTGTCGTTTCTCTATGCTTCCTTTCCTTTTTTTTTAATTTTTTTGGGGACCTTTTTCTTTTCCGGAAATTAGTATATTTGGTCTTGACTTTGCCTTTTTCACCAATGTGGTCCCTTTGCTTATAATTTGCTTAATCAACACTTCCAACTTTATTCGAAATTTATACTTTCAAAAAAAGTTTATTTTCTAATTATGCTTCGGTCTCCCGTGTGCCTTTAAACGTCCAAGTATTTTTGCGATGCACATCAAATGGTCCTCCATCTAAGATACGAATGGTTTTGACCAAGGTACTCAATATCGAGTTTTGAGGTTGAAAAAGTAGATGGTCCATAAAATTGAAATGTAAAATCGAATCATATAATAGTGGGTTTCTAATATAATGTTTAGAGAATAATTTTATACCTATCTATATCAACGATAACCGCTGTAAAGTTCAAATTGAAGCTCAATTTACATATCTTTTTTTGATCGACTCCCCCAACTTACATATCTTTGACAGCCTATATAGCAAAGTACACGTTATTTATTTTCTGATAATTTTTAAATATAGATTTTGCTGAAAAGAGTTAGTTTGGAAATAGGAAATCATGAATTATCTTTTATATCTTTTTAGTTTTGCGCTATATAATATTAAGTCAACTATCAAATTTAATCGACTGCAATTAGATTGCTGTCATTTTTGAGTTGATAGAATCGAGTTTCTATTGTTTTTATTGAACGAAATCACGTTTTTTGTGTGAATTTATCAAAATTATGTTTTTGTGATGAGTTGAATAGCCACATAAAGTAAAAACGAAAATTTTAATATTGAAGAGTTCAAATCAAGAGTTTGACAACACAAAACGATAGAAAGAATATTATAGAAATTTTTATCAGATTTTAATATAATACTACACGTGAAATGAGATTTATCAATCAATTTTTAATATAGTAGGGTTTCAAACTCTTAAGCTATAGTGCTCCCATCACTGGAAGTTCCAATAATGAACCTCGTCCATGAATTCTTAGAATTTGTTCAATTCACTGTTGATGGCTTCTCTTGAGCTCATTTCACCGCGTTAATAGTTATCGAAAGTCGACATGGTGATGGTCCCAAAGACTTGGAAAATCTTGAAAAGGAGGCTGCGTGAAGAATTTCGATAAAGTTGGAGCCCTTGTGGAGACAGGTTAAAAGGATAGGGTGGACTGAACTGCTGTGAAAAATTCAAGGACCAATTAATTATACTTTTTTTTGCCCTTTCTCTTTTTTTTCTTTCTTAAATTTAACCTTCCTCTTTTTTTCCCTTCCTCTTTTCTTGTATAGTATGTGTACTCCTTTATAAGCTATATATAAATATTAAAACATATTTTTTGTGAGTATATTATCTTCAATCAAATCATCAATATAAAAATAAAAATTAAAAGGGTAGATGCAGAAATCGTGACTGCAGAATCGGGTCAGAGAGAAAGATGGGGAGAGGTGGGGGCTTTTGCTTTGAAAGAGAAATTTCAACTCCCAAGTTGGCGAGGCACTTGAGACAACCTGTGAATTGGTCAGTCTTTTCCCCTTTTTTTAAAAAGATAAAGACAGATAGGGAATTTCTAAGCAAAAAAAGGAAAAAAAGAAAAAGAAAAAGAAAAGAGAGATCTCTCTCACTTCTGTAATTTTACTAAGTGCTTTCAATTATATCAATATATATATATATATATATCTCCAGACAATATATGAACAATCGCCTATTATGCTCTAGCCAGTAAGTACATATATGTAATTTGGCTCCCTCTAATAGGCCACATAATAGATCAAGTACCATCGCGAACGGAAGGTGTGTAGTTTAGTTACTTTAGTAGTCTAATTAAGAATCATCTAATTTATCACTTTTATCGATTGTACTCGAGCACAAAGGGCGTCTCATAAAAATATAAAACAGCCTCGTGTCATTGTTATATGTGTAAACTAACAATTTGCCCCTTAAAAAATCGATGTTACATTAAATATGACCTCAAGAAATTTATTACATTAATGTTGATTTTAACATATTAAATGTACATCATATTGCCAATTCCGTTTGTCTGCAGTTAAAAACTCGACGGAACCCTTTGAGGAAGGGATAATATGATGTATACTTAATAGGTCAATGTCAAAATTGATGTAAAAAAAAAGTAAGAAATAATATCACATCAGATATTTTCGTCCACTATTAGACAACAGACAGACATAAGGGGTCATCTAATATATACTTAATCCGTCAAGGTCCAAATTGATATAAAAAATTTTTTGAGATCTGATTTAATATGATATCAATATCACAATAGGCAAATTGTTAGTTTACTCTTCTTATCTTCATCATGTTGTCTTTCCCCGTCTCTTGAATTAGTTGAGGCGAATAAGATACATAAAGATGACAAGGAGGTATTCCTCCTGTCCTGACAAATATTGTCGAAGCATTTCCCTGGAGCACCGTCGATTATATTTCTCAGTGTTTAGAGGTGAAATCACGGCAACGATTAAAGATGGCTTTACCGATAGTGGTAACAGATGGCATTGGTGGAGCGTTGAAATAATAGTAGTATTTAAACTTTTTTTTTTCTTTTTATCACATGTTTACATTATCATCATCAATTATTTTGCGCAATATCAACATTAACTATACAAAAAATCGATAGTTATATCTTCTTGTTCCTCGTATCTTCTTTCTTGTTGCTAGTACCACTGACAAAAAATAACCCATCTTCCAAGGAAAATAAAATCGTTTTTGGATCTCGATGACCTTCATGATTTATGGCGAGGAAATAACCGCTTGACCTAAGCAATTCTTCTAATTATTTAAATCTTGTACGTTAAGATATGTGAATTCAAGGTTGGAACTTGAATTGAATATTGGGGGAATACATTAAATCCAACTATCTATGTGATATGGCAAGATCCTAGAGAAGATATCTATTGGGCATACCAACTAGAGGAAAAAGAAATTAATGGAGAAATCCGTATCTAGGTTTTCCACTTATTGATCACGATTTTAATCAAGAAACTTCATATTATATATGTATATGTATAATATTTAGAATATACAATGTTTGGTAATCCAATAATGATTTCTTTCTATTTTTTTCCTTCCCACTATGTCAATCAGTCCAAAAATATATCACTAGGAAAAAAAAAATCAAGCCAACACATAATTTCAAATTGACTAAGATACATTTTAAATAGGAAAGAGTGGATCTACATGTCCGGAGGCTTCACGACATGTAAGGTCAATGAGAGGACTTTTGAAACGTAAGGAATGGTGTTCTTTCGCAAGAGAACAGTTGCTTTAAGCAAATAATGAATTTGGCAATAATTATTGGGCCAATGGTCAATCAAAATCATGATAAAAAATTATGCTTTCTTTTACCAACATTTTGATGTTCCCACCTATTTTCATCGCTTAATACGCTAAGCAATTCTCCGATAAACATATCCGAATCCCGTGATACCGTTGAAGTTTCAAATTTTTCGCTGGCAACCAACTTAATGAAGTCCTAACCTCTGACTAGACTAAGTAATAATGTTATGTCATTGTTTTATATATCCACAAGTATCCATCGACACCCGTGAACAGATCAGGACGAAGCTCATGACTATTGACTAATAAATCCTCAAATGAATAAGCAAATAAATATATAGATAAAGCCTAGAAATTCTAGAATTAAAAAACAAAGAATTGTCGATCAAGTTTGAAATAATATAATCAAATATAATCACGGCCAATTCTCATTGTTGTTACACGTGCATGAATTCCACGAAACTATTTTGCCGGCTAAATTACACCCATTCATTCATTTATTATTCAAATAGAGTTTTGAACTTATAATTATTAGTTAATATATAATCCACAAGAGTTAATATCTATATCTATATATATCATAAAATGGAGATTTTTTAATTTTTCTTTTTTGATTGCGAGGTAAATTACTACATTATACCCTCTTTCTTGGATTTTTTTTTTCAATTTTACCTCCTACAGTAAATGAAATAAGATAAACGCGATTAATGAGAAATGAAACTCTAGGGCTAATGGCCAACAAATCCCAATCAGAAGGATTCGGGGCCCACCATCAATTGGACGGTTTCCTAATCCCGGGATCCTAAATCACGGAAGCATTTGCCTATGTCAGCCACTAAACTCCAATTTAGTTGAATAATGAGTCCTTTGTTATGATGCGGACATATGTGATATGCTCCTCTCTAGTCTAGGCTTTATTTACAGAGGGTTTTCTTCCTTCCCCTGACTAGCTAGCCAGCCTAACTAGGTATCTAAGAGTTTTGAGGAATTTAATTCGTTGAATGTGCCAATAATTGATACTCGACTATATCTTGTCGGGAATCGCTATGATGTCCGACTTGATCATACTAGAAGCTCATCTGCCTAGCTAGGTATTTGGCGTAGGAGAAGGAAGTCTCGAAATATATTCCCTAAACAATTATTAGTCATCTCGTTTAGACATGATCTCTGATCCATTCCCAATATATTCGACTCTGGCCATGATCAATTTGGGTTTCACAAGATTCCCGACTCTAGGAATTCGAGCAACATGAATCTTTACGACGTGATATGCACGAGCATGCATGACACGTTATAGTAAATTCATCCAAAGATAAAAGATGACGCTCAACATTTATAGTGTAGAGTCGGTTTTGGTCTTTTATATATTCCTCCTGCGTTGAGCATGCGTCGTGATATGGTTAATGCGACTATTCGCAATGCCTTGATATCATCATATATCATGAGCAATAGTAATCCTCGACCTCAAATTAGTTTTTTCCTCTCTTTTTTTACCCAGCAAAAAAAAAAAGAAGAAAAAAAGAGAGTAACCCTCGACCTCAAATTATTCAAGGAAAAAGAAAAAAAGTATATAGGAACTAGCTAACGTCAAATTATGGATAGATATAGAACCTTTGAAAAGAAGTTGTTGGTGCAATTTTATAAAGAAACATCACAATCCATCATATATATCTATATATATATATATATAGATCTATGAACATTAAGTGGAATCATCATCTAAATGTGTTGCAGGGTTGAGATGTGGAGATGGATGGTGGACCCATGTGCTGCCCACCCATTAAGACCCCAACGAATGGTTCATTAGGTTGGGCGGCTCATTTTGAATGGTCGCCATTCCATGTGAACCCATTTCTTCCTTCTTCTGCTCTCATTGACCTCGTCACCTCAGCAACGAAAGTTACCCATATTATATATTATCATATATATATATATATATATATATAGAGAGAGAGAGAGAGAGAGTGTGTGTGTGTGTGTAGGTTGATGTGGGGGGGTGGTAAGTTTCAAAAACTTGCTCATTTCTTGGATTTGATGCACTTTCTGCAACTTCCCAACTGCTTTCTCTTTGTTTTTTTGTTTTCTTCTCCTTTTGGCAAAGTGATGGGGACTCTGCTTATGGGCCTCACTTCCCATGATTTTGTTGCTTCTATATGCACATTCATTTGTTTACTATAAGATTTATAAATATGATTTATTGGTAGGTCTCCTAATATGACCTCTGTATTCCAAAACCCCTCCTTTCATTTCGTCAAATAATATATAATGTTTTGATTTCCGTCTACATGAAACGAATTCGAGACGCTAATAGCTTGCTTTTTCTTGGAGAGCAATTGTTGGGGCCAGTTTCACTCCCTACTCCCTCAATCGTTTTTGGTGCGATTTGGTGCCATCGTACTCCACAATTGAAGCTGAGTGGTTGCAAATTCAACTCATAATCCGTAACAACTTTTGCGATATTTTCTTTTGAAAAACAAAAGATCCTTGTACTCTAATTACGTACTATGATTTTCAAATGGTAGTTGGCTTTAAGAATGCAATGTATATCATATTAATCACACTCGCTACAGTGAAGAGACATCATTTGACATGTAAAAATTCTGATGTTTTGAAATTTTTTTACCGACTTGCACAGAGAATTATCTTTCTCGTGGGATAGCAGATACCTTAATTAGGTTCAATATTTTGATGAATTTAGGATAATATCCTAACTGCACATGCGAAAAGTTTGCCTGAGTTTGCTATCAAAAAAAAATACGTGTTCAATTGTCACTTTCATAATTAGTGCCCAATTTCCTCCATCTTCCCAGACAAAATCAATATGGAGACAAGCAAAAGATGGGAGGATAGTACTACGAAACAACGACGAGGACCTCCACCGCTTCCTTTTCCTTGACTTGAAGCTGTTGTCTGATACCTTGAATTCAATTCCACAGTAAGACTATAAGGACATTAGTTGTTTATGGGCACTTTCATCATATATATATATATATATATATATTTTATATATATCAATCACATCCCCCTCGAATTTTCATGGTCGACAAAGTTTTCTTTTTCGCATCACAAGTCATGCCTTCACATTGACGCAACACAGCTCCATGATCATATACATATCTCATAGAATCAGCTTTAACTTCTTTTGGAGGTAGTTAGATCAAAACCAAATGCAATGCAATATGGGAGGGTAAGATATTCCGGATTGACACGTATATGGTTATATGCAAGAAACACGCAGAAATTATGGCAGTGTGTCGTGAGAAATTAAAAGTTGTTTGATTCTCCATGTTTTGTCAATTGCGGATTAGTTAAGAGCCACTCCTGATTGTCAATTAATAGATGCCGATTCATAATCTACGAGGGCCATTAATTCCAATTGTTAGGAAAATGGCGTGCAATTAAATAGAAATGACTGGCCAAACAAGAAGAAGAAGAAGAAGAAGAATTATCTTGACTACCTTCAATTTCTTTGCCTAAGTCAGCACGCCCCTTCTAGATGAGGAAATCTAGAGCCATATGCAATTGGACCGCGGAAAGAGTAGAGAGGACCCATAACATATCGTTCGATCGTCATATTAGAGATTGATACGGAGATCTTAAGAACCATGTTTTTCAGATTTCGATTAATCCAATATGAGAAAATAAATTCTTCTTTTGAAAATCCGGCATCGGCCGCCGCCCAATAATATTAATTAGTCTATCCTCATGTAATACGTATAATCTGCATGCATACGTGGGTAGAAATGTACTCTCCTATCTATGAATTAGTAGGATTGTACGTAATTTGTATCTATAAACGTGTTAGATAATGGGTTGGGGCTGGACCACGAGACAAACCACCACCCTCAAAAAAAAAAGAAAGAAAAAAAAAGACCCGCATCGACTTAACCATTATCTATCCTAATAATTCACATCAGCTGATGGAAATCTGTACAATCAATTTTCCTGCATGCAGGACAATGATCGATATAGCTAGAAACTGTCGTCGATCTGTGATACGTATGACTCACCGACGACCGATCAGTCACCTAGGCTGATTAATAATAAATGACGTATGGCGGGCCTAACTTCTAGCACCATGCCCCGAATAATGAATCGGCCTCATCAATCGACAAAGAAAGGACTGAGGGTATTGATAAAGCAGAGCCTATGTACTAGACATATATATGAATAGCTAAGTTATAATTAGGGAGGGGACGTCCATGTGAATGCCCTTATTGCAGGGAGATGGGCACGAACAGAGGGGGGTAATCAGACGTACACCATGTGTAGTGTCCTCCTCTATTTGGGAATTCTGATCAGTTGCATGAAATGAAAGCACGCACACATATATATGGATATAATTGCAATGAAGTTGGCGTTTCGTCCTTTTCCCCGGCCCCCTCTGTGTTGTCCCCGCCACAGATACAGCCAGCCCCATCTATCTCTGCTCTACTGCCATCGCATTTCTTAACTTCACGCTATATATATTGCTTTATTAGGCTTTCGAATTAATAGCTTATTATATATATATATATATATATATATAGTTGTATGTGTGTATAGAAATGAGAGAGAGAGAGAGAGAGAGAAGAATCAGAAAGCTGCAAATATCGTGCGAAGGCAGACACCTTCTTTAATGATATCGTATCGGGACTTCAGAGGGTGCTCACATGAATTACTACTCTGGAAAATATATAGAGGACCCACGTATATATGTATATATATGCATGTCTATATAATATATACATATATGTGTGTGCGTGTGCGTCCGTGCGTGCTAATGTTGTACCCAACACATGATTAATTAAATTACCTTGTCTCGTCTTCTATTCATATATTGCAAAGTGGGTTCAAGCTGATGATCATCATTTTGCGGACTGATGATGATGAAACATGGATTTATTCAAGCTTCCATAATTAAATGATATCTCCATCTAGCGAGGATCTTTTGCCATGCACGAACCAGTAGATAAATTAAAGGGCAAAAGTATTATTCGTTTATAAAAATTTTTGGTAGAAAAATTTATCTTTTTCTTTACTATATTTTGGCTTGAATGGCATAATCCACACATTTATGCGAGGGTTAAAATCACGATTTTACGTGTAATAGTTAACTTTCTCATATATATTTTTTCCTTCTATTATAAGGTGGGAGGGGCCATACACCATTTTAATGTTGTTAAAAATAAGTCTTTTCTCATTTGGTAAGTATTAAAAAAATAAAATAAAGTGTCTTTTAGGATCTCTTAGGAAGGAGCCAATGTATCTATATATATTGAATGTATCAAGGGAGACAAAATAATTAAAGTTATCCCCTCGCAACTTATGGGGGTTGCAAGTGCATGATTTCAAGACATGTGTAACAGTACTAGTCATCCAAAAAGAAAAGAAAAGAAAAGGTGTAATAGTACTAGTTCATGCATGAGTTTGTAACATTTCTATGGTATATAAAAAGACACAGAAGAAAACGAAAAATACATAGAGATGCCAATATATGTATATATATATATATACACACACACACAGGCATATATATAATAATATAAGAATGTAATTGGGAATCATGTGACAACCAAAAATCCGGCATGGATTACTGAATTCTTAGTCGATGCGCCTGCTATGACAAATATGGCAGGCCTGGGAAATATGTTCTTAATTCTTAAATTAATTGCAATAGACGTCGATATCGGGCCCAGTCCTTAAGGCAATAATAATAATAATTAGGCAGCTCTAATAAAACTTGTTAACAATAGTTATTTTTCTGAGAAATTGGTAAGCGGTGAGGATTAATTAAAAGAAGAAAGCCACCGTACGTACCGGCGAGAAGTGTGTGCGGTTTGGTTTGGTTTTCGATTGCCACAGATGAGTTTCATCTTTTTGACTATGTCCATTTCTGCTTTCGAGGAAGCTCACATTATTCACCAGCTTCGGATATGAATGTGATGTTCATGCATGCATGCATATCCTTCTTATTAATAATTATCCTTAAATTAATCGGTGTGTGGTTATGAATGAATGAATGAATGAATCGGCCTGCATGCCTTGTCTTGTGTGTTTATATAAATTATACATGTAGACATCACCGTATTAATTATTTTAATTAGTTAATAATGTATATTTTTCTGTGATGCGGTGAATTTCAACATATGATATTAAGTTGGGGCTGGTCTCTTCTTCCATGTGAGACCCTGAACACAGAGGAGGGGACACGGCACTGAGGAAGTTGAAGTGAATAATGGCACGCTACTTTCATCACACACCTGTTTGTGTGTCAGAAAAAGATAGAGTACTCTTCATTATTTGAGATTAATGAATTAATTAATTAATAAAGAGATCGACTGCTTAATTAATTGATAAAAATAATAACAATAATATAAGCGCAAGGAATATATACACATACATGAATTAATTAGGGAAGAAATTATATGCAATCAGATTCGTAATTTGTTACTGATTTTAATACTTCGCGGTAAGTGTGTCTCTGACTAATCCGACGATATCTTCGAGGGGATGCCCTCATTAAGGCATGCATATGCATATATATTATGATTGTAGGCTAGTTCTAAACAATTCAATTAAGGGCAAAAGGAATAATTAGCCAAAATACAATATAATGATGATGACGGTACGCAAATATATCTCTCATTATATATATATATATATATATATATCGATCAAAGACCAGTAGATGCTGTGTTAAGCGACAGACAGGCCAAACAAGCCCAAATAAAATGAGATCGCAGGCCCAGATGACGGTACGCAAATATATCCCCCATCTTTGAAGACTTATGCTCCAGATACGCTGCTCGAAAGGACAGATGAAGGAAAGATGATTCCGGGATTCTTTCTTCCCCCCCCCCCCCAGAGCAAAGTTGACAGGTTGTGTTCACTGTTGTATTCCACCTCTGAGCCTTATCCATAGTGGCAAGCCTATCATTAATAATAATCCAGCTGATAAAAAAAACTGTGTCTAGGAATACATGGAGTGAACCAGACAAGCTTATACCAACTAATTTTCTCCCTCTTCATTCTGAGCTCATTCCATGCACTAGAAATAGTGAACCTTCCTTTCTTACCAGCCTCCCATATGATAACATCTTCCTTGCAAGGATCCAGATAGACATTTGACGCAAGCTGTTGCAACTCCAGTCTCCTGCCCCCTCTACAAATTCTAGACGTCCACGGAACATTGAGTGCAACGGCTACAGAGGCCTGAGAAGGAATGCCATATAAGCAGCCATTTCCAATCATAAAACTCATACTACTCCAGTTATCGTACCAGGAAAAATAATGGACTATCCATTGCCAAGTTTGTGCCTTATAAATGGATAAGCAGTATTTCTAGAGCTTCAAGAGTTTCCTCCGAGTATAGGAACAGCAGTTAGGGGTAGTAAGGTCCAGATACTCCTGCCTTTTATAAGATAAGCACTCGCCCAGGCGATCCACATGGAACCAGCTTCTTGAAGGAGCAACCAAATCAGCTTTTAAGTTGCAAGCAGAATTCCATATCTGAATATCCTTAGCACCCAAACCTCCTTCCCTTCTAGGCCTACACTCCATTTCCCATTTAACCTTCGCACCTCGTCCATCCTCATCTCGGCCTTTCCAAAGAAAAGCCTTATATTTTTGCTCCACAGACTTCAGCACGATTCAGCTTCAAACCAGACATTATATAGAAGCTATAAAAAATGGCCAAGAGAGCTTTAAGAGGATTGACTTCACCTTTAAGGAATATCATAAGATCATCAGCAAAACCCACATGGGTAAGCTTGGTTTTCTTGCAACATGGGTGATAGTGATACAGAATGTGCCCCTCCTCATCTGCTTTGTCAAGTAAATTGGAAAGCACTTCTATGGCCATAACAAAAAGATATGCGGATAAGGGGTCCCCCTGTCTCAGCCCCTTAAATCCCTTGGAGTAACTCTCCATGCCTCCATTAATGGAAACTGAAAAACGAGGTCCTGTAATGCACTCAAATATCCACCTAGAGACAATTTCAAGAGCTCCTATGGCTTTGAAAATATTCCTCAAAAACAACCAACTAACAGAATCAAATGCTTTCATCACATCTGCCTTAACAGTACATCATAGACTCGCATCCTTCCTATTGTAACCCTTCACAATCTCATGAGCTAGAAGAATATTATCCCCTACATTCCTGCCATTAACAAAAGCACGCTGATTTGGGGAGATAAAACTAGGTAGGACCCCTTTCAATCTATTAGCAAGAATTCTTGTAATGCACTTACAGGTAACATTACAACAGGAAATAGGCCTATACTCAGCCATCTTCGAAGGATTAAGCACTTTGGTACAAGAGTAATGCATGTACTATTGACTTCTTTCAATAATTTACCACTAGAGAAAAAAACCATAATGGCAGAAGTTAACTCCTTACCCACAATATCTCATGAAGTTTTGAAGAAGTGTGCACTATATCAATCAGGCCCATAAGCTCGATCTCCATCCATACTCCAAACAGCTTCTTTTATTTCTTCCATATTAACAGGCTGAGAAAGACAAAGCCTCTGGTCATCAGAGAATCTGAAATGAAGAATATCCTGAAAAGTAGAGACATCACCACCAGTTACAAGAGGGTCCTCAGTACCTAGGAGTTTTTTTATAAAAATCCACAGCTTCTTTTGACATGGCTTTGGAGTCATCAATCATTTTGCCATCATTTGGAGTAAGCACTTTATTACTGCTTTTAGACCTTCTAATCTTCATAGTTCCATGGAAGTAACTTCTGTTGTGATCGCCGAAGGAAAGCCATCTCACTCGAGCCTTTTGTTTATAGAAAGCCTCCTCTGCAATTCTGAGCTCATAGTAACTACTATAAAACTCACGTTCAGCAGCAGCATAGTCAGGTGCACCACCACTTCCAAGAAGTTTAGTTTAAGTATCTTTAAGAAGAATCTCAGCTTCCTTGACCCTCTTAGAATATCACTATAGTTGTGTTTATTAAAAGCCTTGAAATCCTGCTTCATCAACTTTAACTTTCTAGTGAGTACAAACATATGGGGGTACCCTCCACATCTCTAGACCGTCCCTTCCTTACAAGCTCAGCATAGTTGGGATTTGTTGTCCAGAAATTGAAAAAATTGAAGGAGCTCTTCTTTTGAATCTTTTCCTGAGTCACTGATGTGATACTGGAGCAGTGATCAGAAATCAATGGGGCTGAGAACTCCACAACAGAGATAGGGAACATACTTAGCCAATGTTCATTAACAAGCACTCGATCTAGTTTCCTGGCAATGAAACCATCAGATCTTCTGTTGGTCCAAGGGTAGAAGCTTCCAAGCCAGGGATGGTCTTGAAGCTCAGTATCTTCATAAAGGGCTTTAAAATCTTCCATACCTGGGAGCTCCCTAGTATCGCAATTACTTGCCTCTTTTGTATCACTCACAGCGTTAAAGTCATCAGCCACTGCCCAAGGCAAGCATCCAACAATACATTTGATGTGCCTCAGGGAATTCTAGGATTGGACCCTCTCATTGGCAGTGTTAGCAGCATATATGGCAGAAAACCAGAATTTAGTATTATCCTCTAGCGAAACAAGACTAAGGATTCCTTGGTCAGATAGATCAACAACTAAGAGGACCACATATCTATCATAGAAAATCCATATTCTCCCCAATGGATGATAAGAATAGTTGTGAACAAAACTCCACTCCGCAAGCATGCTATCCTTTATACTATCAGCTCTATTTTCACGCACTCGAGTCTCCAAGATACAAACAATATTAATCTTGTTCCATGCCAAGATTTTAGTCATTTGAAGGACTGGGGTGAGCAGACTTGCCCCTGGCTTGTTGACCAGTTACTTCCACTTTTCCACCTTTTCTACTCCTCCTATGCAGCTGAGTAATATTTTGCATCAAGTCATTAAAACCTACAGCATTTCTAGTCTTCATTGGAGATAATAGAGTAATCAAATTTGATTACTCTATTAGGAGAAACTTGAGGTCGGGAGGTACTTCCAGAAGGCTCTTGCTCAGCAGCAGCTTCCAATACTGAAAAAAACAAATTGCTTGTTTCGACTCTAGAAGTGGCAGCTTCCCCCTCGATCTTAGAAGTCGAATCCTTCACAGGCTTCGCAGCAGACTGCACCATCTTAGGGAAAGTTAAATCACACACAGAGATAGGACTTTCGGCAACTTGACCAACCGTGACTTGTATGCTATACTAGCCACAGGAGATTTGACGATCTCCTTTGGGCTCCCGTTCACTTCTCTCACATTTCGAGGATCTTTCAACTCCATAGGAATTTCCTTATTGACTTCATCTTTTTTGACCCATTTTTGTACAGCCTTCTTCATTTGTTGCTGCGTTTTTGCCAATGGAAATTCAACTTTCACCTTTACCAGACTTCCATCATCGACTATAACGTCAATATTACCAGGCTTCTCCCCTTGTTCCTCCATCTCCACACAGATCCTAGCTGAATTATCACTCATTATATTCTCCACAGCCTTTTCAAGATATAGAGGAACTCCAATACCACTAGCTACATAACTCAAACCATTGCTAGTCATCAGTTCGAGAGGAATGCCTAAAAACTTCACCCACACAGGCACTTTCTTATTCTCAAACTCAATCCTCTCAAAATTTTTCAGCCATGGCCTAAGAAAGATCGAGCAATGACTAATATGCCAAGGTCCGTTTCTCAAAAACCCAGCCCCGACTCTCTCCTGACTCAAAATCAAATACAATCAACCCATCCTCCAGCCCCAGAATGCTAACATGTCCATTTCTTCCCCACAAGTAGTTAGCGGTTGAGTAGATCTTAGACAAATTCAGCCTCTAACCAATGAACTGGCCAAAGTGCATTCTTCCATCTCTTAGCTCCTTCATCAAACACAGGCTTGGGAGGCTTCACCACTCGCCGCCCTTCCATGACCTCTGGTTCATAGTACTGCAATCCTGAACTCTTCACGCCACCAAAAAACATTTGACTCCATGATTGAGAGAGTCGATAATAGCTGCAGGATTCTTAGGATCATCTGATGCACAAGATGAAATCCCGATCATCCCATCAGTTTGACCAATCTTCAAGTTCTCAACCGCAGAGTTCATAACAAATTCCACCAAATCAAACTACAAATTCTCTCTAATCAATCCTTTGCAAGATCAGATTGAAACTCTTAGATCTCAGTGCCGATTTAAAGGAATTTTGCAGGAACAATTCCTCAGATCAGGAACACTACACTAACGAAAGAAATACCAATCGACGAAATTTATGTGAATTAATTAACCACGAGATGTCACGTAATTGGCAAACCTACCCCACATATCAGATAGGGACACCTTGGAACCCAATTTTCAAACAGGGATTCATTTCAGTTAAGTAGGCGAGTGCGTAGTTATTAATTTCTCATAAGAGGTACGGATGGTGGCCTAATTTGGTCTTTTAGTCGGCCTATTATTTTATAGTGTGGCCACTGGCCAGACCACACTCCTGAGCCAGCTGATGATGATGGCGACAATTCATGTCATGGCCCAAAACTGTAGAAGTCGACTCCCAATTTGGGGAGGCCCATTAACTAAAAGATCGGCTCAGGAACGAAGAAACAATTCAATACTAGAACGGCAGATTTTCGAGAACCAACACGAGGAAATTATCAAGAGTTATCAAGCTTTTCGTAGTCAAAACAGGACCCAACACCAAAGCTTGCAGCGGTCTCCAGTAGAGCCCGATGCTTGATGGGGGTGTCTCGATGGGAAAAGGACAGGAGACCAACGTCTTAAGACGAAGAAACCGATAAGTAATCAATTACCCTTCCATGGTCTCAATCTCTTAACAAAGATATCAGTCATGGAACTCAAATGGCAGATTTACAACTCAAATCCAAATAATCCTGGAAGTGAGAGCTTTTCTTAGCTTCCCCCATTGACATACCAAGTGAATGTGAATGGTGGTACTTTCTCTTCATCAGAGCCCCTTTCAAATGAGCTCAGTTACAAAGAAGACTGTCACTTACATGTAACTACGAGTAATCCCCGGGCCAGGACCACTTTGAATGGTGGGTGAGGAACTGATACAATGCCCTACGGAGTAATGGCTGTCATTTGGAGTGACCACAGAAACACCACAGAAAGAAGACATCACTTTTGCTCCAATGGTGTTGTCCATTTCGTGATGAGATCATTCTTTCCTCCCCTATAGGGCAAATACATTCCTGAATGAAAATCTCACAAGGCATGCTGGATACTTCCCGAGCCAGACTTTAGTGCAAGAAGTTGCATAATTTGGGACATCAGAGTGAGGCATTTGCTAAACTCACCTGTTGAAAGCTCATATCAGTGGTCATGGAAGGCACCCCACCATCCCCATATATGCTGTAATTCAGCAATCACAAATCCATCAAATGGACTTGATAAGAGAGGAAATCAATACATTCAAGAAACCCATGAGAATAAAGACGCGAAAAAAACGAGGGTTGATTTGTTCAAGGCGAGAGGAATAAAGACCGATGCAAGACAGATGGATGCACTTTTTTTTTTAACGATTGAAAAGATATATGATGAGCTTCATGGAAAACTTAGCAGTCCTCAGTTCAGCTAATCAGTTCCACTACCGACACCATTCATGAAGTTTCTCGTTTTGTGGGGAGATTCCCAGAGGTTTTGCAATAGCATAGGAAAGAAAATGAATAGATAAGTCTCAAGTGACTCCAGACCATGACAGCTCCATGGTTCCAACAGCAGGACAGGAGAAACCAGAACAGTAAACAATAAAAAAATTACAAAAAAATTCGACCTGCTAAAAGCTGCGGCTGTGATATGGAAATTACTTATTTGCAGCGAAATATTTACTCTCCACAAGATGCATCCTTTCTTAACCAGCTGTAGCTGAAGAAGCCCTTCCTAATACAGTAAAGTGATGGGAAACAATGGTAAGTTTTTGCATGTAGTTTGTTGAAATATGAAAAGCCTAACTGTCAACTATGCATCTCATCAGGAACAATTAAACATGTTTTCTACATGAAAAAGATCAAAAGCAATGAAAAGAGGAAGAAGTTATATTCTAATATTGGGAACAATCAAACATGTTTTCTACATGAAATAGATCAAAAGCAATGAAAAGAGGAAGAAGAAATTATACTGAGAGGTCCAAGGACTGTAAAGCAAAAGGGAATTAGGGAATGGTAGCAGCCTTTGCCGAGGAACCAAAACGTCCTAGGTTGTTCAGTACCTTAACTTCACAGCTTTTACCAATAAAAGGAAGAAGCCCCCCCCCCCCCCCAAAAAAAAAAAAAATCATTGTTAACGATGTTGCTTTGATTTTGTTGAGAGGGGGTTTCATGCATTTGTCAGCATGAACAGACTATAATATCATAATATAATCTACTCTAACACTAGTATTGTCATACTCATACCATCAACAATACATACTAGAAAGAGAAAAAGAAGCAATAGTGCAGATCATAACACTAATAATGGAAACATAATACAAATGGCTAGCAGTGCAATGTTGGAACCAAAGATTAAGGGCCTGTTTGGCTCGGGGTCCAGAAATGAGGTGGAATGGGGCAGAATTGGAAACAAAATGACAAATTTTCCTTTTTGTTTGGTTTAATTAGGAATCAGAATACAATTCCATTTGTTTCTATTTGGTTCACTACCTACAGAATCGGAATCAATTTCCAATGTTTGATAATTATTTGTATCATTTCAAGAGATCAATCAACAAGTAACAATGCAGCTCAATGATTATTTATAGAACATATAACATATATAAGGAATTAAAAAAATTCTTAAAATGTACCAAATTTTATTCAATAACATGATATTGCGAAATAAAACGAGAACAAAAGTTTCATCCACCGGAAAGAAAGCATTGAAATAATGTTCCACAATTATATATATGTAATATGTTTTGAAAATCTTTTGATTGACATATATAATATGTGATATGTTTTGTCACTGAAGCTCTGCTCAAAATCAATTAATGGAAAATACAATTAAAAAAAATTGAACCAAACAGGGCCACCATATACCGGAATCGGTTTCCGTTTCCCTTACACCAGGGAATGGATGATTCCCCATTATGGGGGAATCATTCCCTTCATATACCGGAATCAGTTTTCGTTTCCCTTACACCAAACAACCACAAATGGAATCAAGCATTCCGATTCCGGGCCTTTATTTAATGAACCAAACGGTGCCTAATAACATTATGCAATATGTTCAGAAAGATTGAAAAATCTAGACAACATAGGTGTTAGCAACATATCAGTCAACAGAGTTATGGAGCACAAACAGTTTAGAACAATTTACACAGCTCAACTGCTGGCCAGACGCAAGTTCCATATTTGAAAAAACTGTCAAGAACCAGAAAAGACATAATCATCTTTTCCGACCAGGGAGCTCACTCTTCATCAAAAACTAATCTTAGCTACTGGCAATACAAGCATCAATAGACCAATATACAAACATTCAAGCAATGAGCAATAAACTTTTTAAAATAAGTGCAAAACAAACATGATAGGAGGCACGAGTTTGATAGAAATGTTGAAACCAAACAGCAGTCTAAGCCTCACCTTTTCTCTTATTCCCACAGGCAGTACAGCCATTAGTATTCGCAGTTACATCCCCACTTCCACAGCCACGAAGCTCCTTCAAGTCCGAACCACTCTGATTTGCCAAACACTGGAGACTGTCAAACTCGCAGCTGTCATGATAAACCTGCCCATTTACTCCCATACCGCTCCCATCTTTCCCATCATAAAGACAATACACTTGATCCCCACATTGCACGTTATTGCATGGATCAATAACCAAATTACCATTTCCCAAGTTCACATTCCCCATCTTCTGGTAAGGGAATGATCCAATTTCCCCTTCAATCCTTCCGCGAATGTCCACAAGCAGACACTTGAGCCTTGCAATCTCGGCCTCCAGTGCTGCCTGCCCCTGCAACCTCTTCAACAGCTGCTGATTAAGTGCCCGTAATTTAACAACCTCGTCCTCCAAGGAAGCAGTCCGTGCCTTCTTCTTCTCGCGGTACTTTCTGACCGCTTCCCGATTCCCTGAGGACCGCTTCTTCGGGTTCTTCTTCTCCTTCTCTGAGGACTCCTCTGACTCGCTCACCGCGGGCACGATCTTGGTGTGCACGTGAAAGCAAGTGTGGGTGTGGGAGGAATCAGGGCCCGGCGGGTTGCAGGTGTGGGTGTGGGTGCAGGCGTGAGTGTCCTTGAGGATGTCATCTAGGAAGCTGTCCAAGTTCGAGCTCGAGAACATATCGTGGTTAGAGAAATCGAGCTCCCCGTCTTCCATTTCCGGAGCACAAATCGGCAATTACGGATTCAGAGGCTGGAAAGGCTCGATTCTGAGGTTGACCCAGGTGGGATTTTGAGCTCAAATTCCGGCTTAAAGAGTGCCAAAGTCTTGATTTTGACCCTAAAAGAACTGTAAAGCAATTCGGCCCGGCATCGTCAGACAGCAAAATAAAACCAAACGCGGGAACAAGACGAAACAAACACTACAAACCCGGAAGGATTATAAGAGCGGCCCAGAAATTAAATTCAAGAAATTGGGCAAAAACAAGAGAGAGAAAGGAACAGGGGAAATGGACGGGAACGATCGAGACATTACATTAATTAGAACAAGCCGATTCGACCGGATTCACAATTGCTGAGGTGCTGAGAGCCCAGGACCTGTGCATGCAGCGGTGAGGGGTTGGAAGAGGAGAAAGAGGAGAGGTTTTAATATCCGGCGGAGATGCGAAACCCTAAAAGGCTTATGACCCGGCTGCCATACTTGTCAACATGTTAATGGAGGAAGCGACTGGTCTGGTTCTCAGACTCGGAGACCATAAAAGACATGATAGAGAGAGAGAGAGAGAGTCCTTCCTCCTTTCTCCCTCCTTTCCTTTCTTCGTCTTGTTGTCTTCTCCTGTTTCATTATTCTTCCTTCCCCTGTTTTCCCTTTTCGCCATGCGACCTTTCTTGAGCTCGAGAGGTCGGGAAATTGCTGAGCTCCCATGGCCGCTAGATTGGATCCTACGTGGGTCCCTGGCTGGCTAAACAACTGTGTTCCCACAATCGTTCCAGCTGTAACAATCACATCTAGTGATTAATTTTCTACTTACATAGTTCAACGTTGTTATATCGGCATTTGAGAAAGAACATCCGACTTGGTCTTTGTACCAATTCCAATATGGAATGTGTTTATTAACAAGTCTTATGAATGTAATGTTGCTTTTAGTTTCATAGTAAAATTTTAAAATTAAATTTTGATTTTGAAAAAAAGTGGTATAAATGGGATCCATCATTTGACTTTGTATGAATTATTTTGTTTTGTTGTGGAAAAAAGTAGTATAAATGGGGCTCACTCTTTAATTTTGTATGAATTATTTTGTTTTATTGTGGGTAAGATTAGATTAAAATTGTTATTTTAGAATATGATTTACAAATCAAACAAGCCATTGTGATCCATTGACCAGTCTCGAGGCTTCCCTCAGTAATTGACCGACTTTGTTATGCGACGGAAACTGCATTGGTGATTGATTGATCGATTTTTAGTACTTTCTAAGTAAAGGTGAAGGGTTGTTGTCACTTTCAAATTAACAATGAGGTCGTGAAAATGCAGTTTGAGGTTAAGTTGACAATATCATTTGGTTATGGTCTAGTCGACCAGACCAATCAGAGTAGATATTACTGCTCCGTTTGGTTTCGTAATTAAAATCACAAAAATTTTAACTTTAACTTTAACTCAACACATTACACAACAAAAATATACATTTTCCGAGTAAAAAATTTTAACTTTAACTTTAACTAAACATACTATACAATCATTTGTCCTTTTCCATAATCAAAATCAAAATTACTTTAATTCTGAAACCAAACACACCAGTAATTTTGAGAATCGGATTTGTGAAATATCCCAAGGTCTACTGTATATACTAGAGATTATATTCCGGCCCGTCACGGCATCAGGAATTTTTATGGGCTCGTTTGGTTGAAATGGACCAGAATATGGCCCTTTGCATGAAAAATAGATGGCACTGGTCTTTTTGAAAGATGATTAATGTTATTTGGTGGGCCTGCTCTCAATGGTGAAGCACAGGCCCATCATCTTTCACTTTCTTATGTCGGGCCTCTTCTTGGACTTAAAACGTTCAATGGCCTTTCCCCAACCTTTTCGCAAATGTCGAATAGTTCATGAGTTCCTATCGTGAGATATATTACGCAGTTGCTAAACCGACGAAAGTAAATACTATCGGAGTGTACACAGCGCTCAGGCTTACTTTTTCTCAGTGTGTATATGGTATTCAAAAGCCCAACGAGTCCCTATTAATCTTGTTCGAGGCAGAGTCAGTCCACTAAAGAGTTTGCTCTCACAGTATGGATTTCTCTATTCACAAAATTCAAACCCGAAATCTTATTCAATGGAAATAAATGTTGAACCGCTTGAATCAATCCATAATGATCGCTCAAGCTTACTTTAGTAAGCTGTTGTCAAGCTTTACCCCTTTTCGATATCGCCTTTAACAGCTTAGTCATTTTTAATGCATAAATCATTGCAATTAACACTATTTATTGAATCGCACGTAGAGATATTGATAACACATAAAGAGTTAACGGAATTTCATAACTAATTGATTGAACAGCAGCTCGTAAACTACCTAAAAAGGATATTATTTGATCCATATCTTGACATAAAAAGTCACGAATATTCTGAGGTCATTACATCGAACTCTTTTACATATCCTTCCTTCTTCCTCGCCTATATACATATATATGTAAGGTAACCCCAAAGGGCCAAGAGGAAATCATACAAACCATTTTAGGTGATTTGTCTCAATCATGGATGGAAAATGTTAGGGAGACATATACCATCACAGAAGTCAGTTTCTCAAGGAGAAGAAAAAAAAAATTATAAAGGATAGCAGCAAATCATGTGTAGGGTGACGGCTGTAGAGGATTAATAGTTTCTTTTTTCGATTAAAAAGTATATAAATTTAATTTAAGGAAATAGAAAATAAAATAAAGAAATACATCCACAACGAGAATATAAATTTAATATAAGGAAATAGAAAATAAAATAAAATACATCCACCACGAAAATCAAATATGATACCTCTTAGTTTTTAAGGAACACATCGTATCCCCTTTCCCTTTCTCGTAGTAGTTTACCTAATCAGTTGAGCACATTGTAAAAAATAATAATGCAGTAATTATTAGCCACCTAATTACCTAAGCTTCATTAGTCAAGGTGCGAAATAATTGAAGTCTTTGAGTTACCCCTTTTTTTGGGTGAAAAGCCTTCGAGTTACTTTATGTAATATTATGAGAAACAACATTATTAATTAGGTCTTATAAATTTCTTCTTCCTAATTAGGTGTTCATTTGAGTCTTGCGTTATTTCTTCCGAAATTAATATGTAAGATGCGATAAGGTTTTGCATGTAATGCTGGTACCATGTAGGATTATATTACAAGACATATAGAAAATATTATTTTTAGTAATAATGGATTATTTTTGTCAACAATGAGTTTTTTTTTTAATTTTTGTTTACATACTAAAAATCAAAATGACAATCATTATTGGCTTATAATATTGTCGCATGGTACCTCCGTTACATATAAGTCTTTCTCGTAGGATGTGTGGTAGGTGATTAGCTCGAGCTAGCTAGCTTAGGTAAGTAGAGTACAAAGAATTAATTGACGAATCAAGATTAAGTTAACATATCATCCTAGCAGGTGGTATGGACTTTGGAGTACTGTCCTCGTCAAGGAGTCTACTCAAGCTGCTTTGTTTTAGTTATGGAGGGGATGCATGAACGGCGGGCGGCCCCCAATATTTCATTTTGTCAATGCATACCCTTAAAAATAATAATAATAATAATAATAATACAGTTTCATATACAAAAATGGACTTCAATAATGCAATGCTCAACGATTCATTAATTTTGAAAACCATAACACGACTCGACAAAAAATGAAAAA
Organism: Punica granatum; assembly: GCF_007655135.1. Classification (NCBI taxonomy): domain Eukaryota; kingdom Viridiplantae; phylum Streptophyta; class Magnoliopsida; order Myrtales; family Lythraceae; genus Punica; species Punica granatum. The sequence continues at coordinate 15,387,171 of NC_045130.1, forward strand.
AGGATATATTATCCTTTCTAGTTAATTGACACTCGTCCTCAATCGGTACTCATAAAGTTTTGATTTTAATTCTCATCAATGGAGTTCCCTAGCCTCCTTTTCTCTGCTATCATATTCTAGTAAGTCTATAAGCATTTCCTTTTATGATATAACAAATGATATATCTCCAAATCATAAACTTATGGAATAAGGTCCTATATATAACCTTCTAACATAAAATAGATAACCTTATCGCTTATTATGGGGGTCGAATGGACATATAAGTATGTGGGTCATATATATATAGATCGACAAGGTACACATGTACCTGAAAATTTCAGGAATGTATACGGATTGTCAATAACGTTTATGTGCAGTTTAACGTTGTAATGAAATTAAAGAAGGCTTTACACATGTGGATGAATAGTAGACCTTAAGGTGTGCGGGACAGTTGGCAGGAAAGAAGAGGGGGAAAAAAAAGTAGGTAGAAATACACTAACAAATCTAACTGAAAAATCTTATCATGGCTTCAAGTAATTTTACTTTTACAAAATTTTCTGTTATTGTCTTATTGGTTCATTTTAATTAACTGGATAAGTTGATCTCGCGATCAGAAATGGATAATTAATGATTACTTCAAGCGAGGGATAGAATCTCCCGTAATATATATATATATATATGATTAACACATTCAGCAAATAATTAGAAGGTGACTTAACATATATACTTTTGAGCTATGAAAATTCCCCGACTATCGACATAGCAAAGATTGTATTTGATGAACCACATTTGATCTTTTGCATTGATGATGAGAAGGGGTTGGGCAGCTTGAACTCAATTCCCAAAAGGGGAGAAATCATTGGAATTTGATAGACCATGTTAGCCCTTGGAGTTCTGGATGCCTGGTATACCCATGTGAACCTGTTTTATATTCACCTAAATTGTCAAAAACATTAACCAAAAATCTATCATCATGCGTAATACAATTGGAGGAAAAATGGAACATCAAATCAATTTTAATATCCTTTACTATGTATTATATTTTTTAAGTGGAAAAAAGCATACTTTTCATTCTCTATGTTTGGTTGAATGTTCAATTTCATCCTTAACTTTTTTTTAATTCAATTTCATCCTTTATAACATGTTATGATAATCATTTGGTATGTTCCTTTTATCAATCAAACCGTAATATTGTTGATGTGGTAAATAATTTTGTATACATTTTTACATGCGTGGAAATTCTAGGATACATTTATTTTTATTTTCAAATATATAAAAATATGCAAAAAATAATTTTGAATATAAAAATATGTGAAAATAAAAAATAATAAGTAATTTTCAATAAAAATAAAATGATTTGAAGATAAAAGTTGAAATAATATATTATTTTATATATTCTGCCAAAAAAACAATTTTTAATAAAAAATTATTTTTAGAAAATTTTCTTTTTATTTCCAAAAACCCATTATATTTAGGAATGGTAAAATTTTTAAAAAAAGTATGTTTTTTTTTTATAACTTCTATGGCTGCGTCAAAATGTTTGGCACTTATTCCCTCTTAAGTAAGGTATATGGTTCAAGTCTTGTGAATGGAGAAAATCAATGCTGAGAAAGTTTTACACCCTTAAAATGCTGACCTGGCTCAAATTGGATTAGTTAGGGTCTATTGGACTTCCGAATACCATAATACACACTGAAAATGATTATTTTGTTCTTTCAGAATAAAATTTTATATTTTATTCATTTTTTTCAGTTTCAAAATTATTTTTCTATTTATTTGAAACTAAAAATAATTATATTCTATAATTGCCACGTATGCAAAATTATACATGCTGCACGAGATTATTTGCCTTATCAGCAATATTGAACCATTTGATTTATAAAAATAACAAATCAAACAATTGTCATAATATAAAGGACGAAATATCTGACCAAACGTAGAGGACTAAGAGCGTGCTTTCCCTACATTGAATTACCTATGAAGATGATTGAGTCTCAAAAGTCCAGTTTTCTCTCGTTTTCCTAGTGATTCATCAAACAAATGTCTATACAAATATGAAATCGATTCCACATGTATGAGAGGCAGATTAAGGAATTACTATTGCCTAATTAAACTTTTTTTTTATTATAAGAGATGTTTATGGCCTAGCACATAATAATAAAGAGGCAATGATAGTCCTACCGAATATCGAACCTGAAACTTCTTAATTACCAGGCGAGAGCGTGCGCCATTGTACTGTACGTCTTTTGATTTTGCTAATTGAACTTACTTGCATTGTGTCTACTCTCTTCTTGTTGCCCAAACTTGCATCATAAGGTTCTCCTTTTTCTTCTTATTTTTTTTCATTTTCCTTGTTCAAGGCTAAAATGATAATAAAGAAAAGAAAAGTGGAAGGTGAACCATAGCCCACATTCACAACCACAACCACATTCAAAATCTTTTCCCATACTCCCTCAATTTCTCTTTTTCGTTTTTGTTTTTTCTTTCCCCAATTTCATCATATTCCCCTCCCTCCAACCCAACTCTTCTAGAAACCCTCTCTCTCTCATGCATGTTATATGTCATGATATGTTATCGATGTCAATAGAATAAATACACCCAACTACCCTCTGCGGTCTCATGTCCGAGAAGGGCCAAAACAAGTTGGTTCTTTTACAATTGGCCGTACCCTCCGACCAACTTAATAACCTCACGAGGAAAAAAATATATATTAATGTAATTTTCCTCATCGAACCACAAAAAATGTTTGGTCCTCTTGTTTAGTAATCTTGTACCCTTAATCAACTCGAAGAGGTTGTGGTACCATCCGGGCTGCGGTCTTTTGATTAATAACTACCACTCATAATATGTCTGGCACTATCCCGAGGAATGAGCAAAACTTGAACCAATTACTACCATAAATTCTTGAGCATAGTTTTCGATCTGTGAAGGTCATTCTCCCTGGTTTCATAACCATATATATGCTAGGCCTACCAATGAGTGTCATTTATTTCATCAGTGGAAGAGCTTTACATTTTAATACACTAATCCGACTCGACTGAATTGGTTGAAAACCATTAAATTTATGGTTATCAAGATTCACACTAAAAAAATTGTCCTTCATTCTTATGAATATATTATTATTATTAAAGAAAGACGGTCTTAAACAGAAGAGTTAGATTATAGGTTCAGCTCATGAGATTATACTTAGAACGACTCAACTTGAGAACTGTAAAATGTTTTGTTTTAAATAATTTCGAAGACGAGTTTGGTGCGCGCAAACCGGTTCCAAACCAAAATCACATAATATCAAATATATATTATGGATTATAATTTCAGGAATAATCGAACCCCATTTGCCTTCGTTCCTATATAAAATATTTGCGTCATTCACCGATTTAACATGTGTTTGATCCAAACTTTTTTTTTTGTTACAAGGAAGGATATGGGCCTATAACAAAGAAATAGAAATCCTAATGACTAATAAAGAGGCACGGATAATCTCATTAAGTATTGAATCTGGAACTTCTTAGTTATCATGCGAAAGTATGCGCCTTGTATTACCCGTTTGATCCAACTTTGATTCTAATTAATTATGATGAATATTACGCAATCAATAATAACTGTTCAAATAGCACGTGGGGAGAAATTCAGGTTGTTTCTGTATTTATTTCCTTCGGGCAAACAATGACCTGATTAAAATGTGCAGAACTAACGTGGCTTGCTTCAAATGGTTCGGTGTTTGTTTGTCTTAAACAAATATTTCGGATTCGAGTTTTGTGAATGAAAAAAATTCACGATGAAAGAGTTTTACCATTTATTGAAAAGACCTGACTCGAAATGGGAATTAATCGGGACCCATTGAATTTTCGGAAATCAAAATGTGTACCGAAAAATGTGTAAACGTGTCTGACGCTGGAAATGCATGGAATGAAATTGAACGATACATAACGTCAAAAACTTTTTAGAAACATAGCAAAGACATCATTAATTGTTAAAGCCTCCCCCGGCTGCTATATTTATTAAAGAAAACTCATCACCGTGCACGAGGTTGGAATTATCATCTGTGATTATACGTCAAAGAACGTGGGAATTAGTTGGATACATATACCTATATATTGGACTCTTCATATACTTTCAAACCTGAACCTTGGACAAGAATAGGACTGATTATGTGTTCATGTCTCTATATAATGATAAACACAGGGAAATACTTGTTAATGAGCTATTTTCCAAGAGTGCAAGAAGCTGCCCACTTCAATTTCTCTTTAGCTCAATAGTTTTTAGCCCAACGAAGAACAATCGGAAAATCGGGGTAGGTAGCCACATAAAGACCACTACAGTAAAGCTATTCTCCTTGATAGCTAGATTCTCAGTCTAATATGTGACAAGACATAGGTTATTCAAGTTTGCCCAACTTGTCTAACGTGAAATGAAGATTGTTACTATCACGTCAATTGGAATCACATTCAATTTACGTTCGGGATCGGAAGCACGTACAACATGCTTGGCCATGGAAGCTGCCATCACGAGAGACCATATATATATATGTATGTCATGTGTCCAAAAGCACTTTAGTTAGCTAGCTTGGATTAGGTGATAAGCATGAGCATGTGTGTAAGGTACAATACATTTATCAAAGCTTTTATATACCAAGTCCAATAGATTATATATATAGTACCTTAAATGCTTTGCCCTCCATCCAAAACCCTAGCAAGAACACCTAACTGCAGGGAGTTTACCAACAGTTGGTGTGCGTCTGTGCCCTTCACTCGAACTCAATTATTACATATAAGCCGATGGATCCCCCCTCCTTTTATAATATTATCAGTGGGGTAAAGAAGCCCACCGGCCACTCCTTCCCATAATACCTATTCTCACCAACTCGCATCTAGAAGCCCTATCTATCCATATCTCTATTAGGTTGGCTCACCACTTCCCTATCTCACTTCTCCCCACCAAAAGAGACTTATTATATAATCCCAACTTATGTCCTCACAAGGGCCGGCTCTTTTGTCCCTTCGACCCCCCGTACAAATTAAATAAACACACACACACATAGCCATATTATTCTATTCGTTTGTTTGCTATTCTCTTGTCCCCCATACTCCTACTTCCACACTACTTCTACTATTAGAACAACAGTTAGCTGCAACTGGTGAGAGTTCATTCATTTCATACGAGGGAGGGGAAGGGGGGGGATTGCGAATATTGAGTGTTCAATCATGGGGAGGTCTCCATGTTGTGAGAAAGCTCACACCAACAAAGGGGCATGGACCAAGGAGGAGGATGACAAGCTCATTGCCTACATCCGTACCCACGGCGAGGGCTGCTGGCGTTCCCTCCCCAAGGCCGCGGGACTGCTCCGCTGCGGGAAGAGCTGCCGGCTCCGCTGGATTAATTACCTCCGGCCCGACCTCAAACGCGGGAACTTCACCGAAGAGGAGGACGAGCTCATCATCAAGCTCCACAGCCTTCTTGGTAACAAGTAAGTCCTCCCGAGTGAATGATATTAAGTCGCCATCATGGGAACTATTCTGTCTAGCCGGACCGCAGTTTTTTATTAATGAACTTATTATATTTGTGCTGACGCGTATGTCCTGTGGCGTATAGGTGGTCTCTGATTGCGAGCAGATTGCCGGGAAGGACGGACAATGAGATAAAGAACTACTGGAATACGCACATCAGGAGGAAGCTCTTGAACCGGGGGATCGACCCCGTGACCCACCGGCCACTCAATGAGCCGGCAGCTTCTCTTCTGAGCGACGTCCCGAATGCTACCACCATATCTTTTGGAACCTCCAAGGAACAAGAGGAAGAGAACAACGATAAAAACAACAACAGCTCTAGTGGATTTTTGTGCCAAGAAAGGAGTCCAGACTTGAGCCTTGAGCTGAGAATAAGCCCTCCTGCCAGCTCTCAGTACCAAAGTGATGATCAGCCACTGAAAATTGTTGGGGAAAAGAAGTTTTGTTTTGATTGCAGTTTGGGGCTTAGGAACAGCAGCAGAGAGTGCGGCTGTGGGGTTGGGAGCAGTACTGCCAGTGGCAACATTATTGGGTATGACTTCTTGGGCTTGAAGACAGGGGTGTTGGATTACAGAAGCTAATTAGGGAGGGATAATACTAATGGATTGTAAAAAGAAAAGGGGAAAAAAAATCAGTGACCAAGTAAGAAAAAGGAGAAATTTTTAAAAAGGGATTTTATATGAATTCAAGAATCTCTTTTATGATATGATCTCTTTACTTTTTTCTTTTCTTTTTCTCCTAATACTTATGACTTTTAGGTATGTATATATATATATATTCTTCCCTCCAGCGTATAATGTGGATTATATTTTTTAATTTATATATTCTAATTTTATTAGATTACAATAGAAGTTCACCTCACAAGAAGCTTTTTCCACTTCTCTACGTAGAAAATGAAGAAATAGTAGAGCACCAAACAAGCTCCTGTGAAATTCCCTTTTAATTATCACCGATATGAGTTGATTCAAACGGTTCGATACTTATTTCTCTTATGTAGGATCTCATATTCGAGTATTATAAATAGAGAAAATTCATATTATAAGAGTTTTATTCTCTTAGTGGGTCAACTAAGCTCGAACTGGACTAGTCGGCACCGTTGAGCTTCCTGATACTATAGTACACACCGAAAAATGCTCTTCATGAAATATTACATGACCACCTCATGGTCATCACGTTCACGCAGATGCCTGACCAAGAATTGATTCCAGTTCATTGATTGAGAATAACTCGGGCTCACTCAAAAAAAAAAAAATCTTTTGCCTGTTTTCCCATGACCTAATATAGAAGTTAAAGTTGAAGTTTTCTTTCTTCTTCTTTTTTTTGGGTGAATAGAAGTTAAAGTTTTTCCCCCCTTCATTTTCCCTCAAAAAAGAGAATCCTTTTTATTTCTTTTTTTAAAGAAAAAGTTGGTTTTTTTGCTCCCCCCTTCGCTCAGAGTATGGAAGATATTTTTAAAGGGGGGAGGCCTAGTAATGGTGGTTGGTTGTAATCTGGAGCAGGTTGGGATAAAGGAAGGGATATCATTAAATGATCTTTTCTGCTATCAGCCACAAAGCTGAAGGGGAAAGGAAACAAAAGGCTCTATTTCCTTTTTGACTCTTTATATGTTCTTCCCCCCAACATCAATGATCCTTTTGAATTTTATCTGTTCCATTCCAATCAGTTAGATGCTTTTCTTTTTGTTGATCCGATCGATCAATGAGCTGGTTAAGCTCTATATATAGTGATATGATAGGAACAGACATATATGCGACAAAACTAAAAAAAGGAAAAAAAAAATCATCTCTTGAATTGGAGAAAGAGAGGAGACATTATTTGACGCCATTGAGGTCCACCCACAAACCAAATTGACAATGAATTGGTATATATGTGTAAAGGCATAAAAAGAAATTAGTGGTCATGGTCATGGTTTATATTGTAAGGATTTCAAGATTCAAATAGGTCAAGAGACGATTATATATTATCTCAGCTTATTCATTCAAATTATTTATTTATTTTGTTACCAGAGATCTCATAAGTCTATTATAATGAAATATTCATTCGAATTATTTGAGTTAAAGATTCTAATAAGCGTTATTCACAATATACATGTGCAATATGTTGGATATTGTGTGGTAATATATTTTCGAGGTTTTGAGTGTAAAAAGTACATTGATATATATTATATATATATATATATATCTGATAATTAAGAGACATGTCTTGACATATAATAATAAATACGAATCCTGCTTTTACACGCATTGAATACCGTTGTTCTGGATCGAAGCCATGGGGAAGCGGATTCATTAGGAAAAGTGATTATGTAGTTGATTCGTGTGAATTAGGAGTACCCCCTCCACATTTCTCTTTTGAAGCTTTTAATCTTATGAATTAGATTCTTTGAGGGGTTTTTGTCTTTTATGTAAAAACGAAAAAGGGAGGGATCAATTTTCAATTGGAGGGAAGGAATTTGGATAAGCTGTGAGAGGAGGAGATAATGGGTCAGATGGAGTGGTTGGTAACCTATCTTTTTGCACAGCACAATTATTATAAAAGTTGAACAAAAAAAAGCATCACAATAATATAAATAAAAATATGATAAAAGCCATCTGAAATAATAAAAAATAATATATTGTGGGGGCAACTAACCTCTGTGTCTGTAGTTAGCATATTGTTTCTACCAACCTAACAATAATTTAAGTGTTCTATGATCCGATCGACCAACCATCGGATTCGGACATAAATGGAATGAATTACTTTTCTCAATTTTTTTCATTTGATATTCGCTGGGATCCATCTTCTAATGATGTATTGCGAATTAATGAAACAATCATATATTTATAACAAGTTGGAATTTATTGATCAAAGAAATTAATAAGATCCACTGAATACCTACCTAAATGAAAAAAAAAACGATCCATTGAATATATATATATATATAGAGAGATCCATATAACCATCTTTTGTTTCATCCTAGATTGAGTAATCATTCACTTGCGAGGCATATGGCTGTGGTTGTGTTTGACTAATTACTTAGGGTTAGCCAATTGTGTTTGCAGATTGGACATCTTCTAACGAGATTGGATATTGAGTGGACATATTGCAAAGAAAGTAGTGTCTAATATTATCTTTCCCAATTTGGGAGTGTTTATTGTCGCTTCTACAGACACCAATAAATTAATAAGGTTATTAAACTAAAACATATATGGACTTTTATTTGGCTAAATAGTTATATAAACACATATGTATAACTATTTCCGTTATTAGTCTAATTAATAATTTAGAGAAAGGAAATGCATGAAAAGTGTGTACATAGATACGGTGTGCAGTGCACCATTTAATAATGAAACTTCGTGATTATTATTTGTTCATATATGGGGACGGGACTTCGAGAAAGAGATATTCAAATCTCTCTATAATTTATTTTTATAGATAAAAAATTCTTCTATTTTCGATTAATGTAAAAAAATTTCCTACTTTTAGGTGGAGAACTCTCGAGAACGAATATACTGTTATTGGATTTTTCACTTTGTTCACAGGCAATGGTATTAATTAATTAAAGATTGTAAACAAAAAAGAAAATCTATTAGAGATTCAACCAAAAAGGAAAAAAAAGGACACATTATAACTAGTACAAGAACCCCGCTTCGCTGGCGCAATACTTATTTTTTTTATCGTTATCTTACATGATTGTAAATCTTGTGACTTTTTCCATAAAAGTAATTTTATTATTATTTATTATATGGCAATCATTTCATTAGAAACATATACTAAATATAAGTAACTAGTAATTGAAGAAAGTTAAATATCTATATCTATCTAAAATACTAAAAGGCGGGTCAAAGTATCGAGAAGTGCCACTTAGGACGAATGAGACTTCTCTTTACATGACCCTTTATCTGACCGCCAATAGCCATGTCACAACTAGTATAATATTATGTTGCCACATCGTAATTATTTGCAATCATGGATGATGAAAAGATTAACATAATAAATCTATTAAATTGTTCATATTTTGCTTGGTGGTTTTACATTTTGATTGAGGCATTTGCAATCATGAATGTGTTTGATTTTAGAGTTGAGTTGAGTTGAGTTTTGGTTTTAATTGGTTTGTAATAATTGTATTGTTGAATTATGAAAAAAAGTGTGAAAAAGTAATGAATAGTTGAAAGAAAGTAATGATTGTGTTGTTGAATTGTGAAAAAAATAATGAATAGTTGAGAGAATTTAATATTAAAAATTGAATTGAATGGTTAAAAAAAATTTTAAAAATGAAAAAATTAATGATTATGTTGTTGAATTGAAGATAAATAGAGTTGAGTTGAGCAGAGCTAAATTTCCAGGAAAATATATTAGTTTAGGCACTCATTGAAATATTAAATTTCTAAGAATATATATAATATTAGTCAACCAGAATAATTAATATAAACAATGATAAAGATACAAATTATTTTTGTAGAGTTATAACAAAAATTTTATCGATTATCGCAACCATTCTAGCTCGCGCATATGCGCGGGCCTATTCATCTAGTTTAAGATAGTGTTGGCTTAGTGCTATCAAATTATTAAAAAGAATATATTAGACCCATGGACCTCTCTTATAATCCAAAAAATTATTAAAAAGAATAATATGTTATAGAGTCAAAGATTTTTTTTAATAAGCTGTTATGACAATTTTTAGAGTAAAATATAAGAATAAAAGTATCAATAATAAGGTGGTGACGATGAAAATGGTTTGATCAATAAATAACCAATTCTTAAAAGACAAAAATTGTTCAAGGTTGGAGAACAATTATGATAATATTTTCAAAAGTTTTTTGGAATAAGAAAATAAAAAAGTCCTTATAATATTACGTGATTCTCTCATAAAATAACTTGAGAACAATTTTGCTATATCATAAGAATTTTACCTTAAAAATGATGAAGACAACTGTATATAGAGTCATTTACTAATTTAGATATACAAAATTCAAGTACTCCTCATATAAAAAAGTGATTAATATTTAAATTAAAAACCATATTGAAAATAAAAGAGTATAAAACATGTTAAATTTAATAAGAGACAATAGACATTAACTTATTTTTATACAACTCTATATATCCATAGTATGAAAGTTGTCTAAGGTTCAATAAATTATTTAATGATAATATTCACTTTGGTAGTTTTATCCGTAATGAGAGCATATGTGAAAATGAAAACAAAAGGAAAAGAGAAGGTATTGATAACAGAATGTAGGAAGAGTGGAGAAAATATGAGACTAACATGCAACAAAAAAAAAGAAAAAAAAATTCAAAAAAACAAAATATAAGAAAGTAAAAGAATAATAAAAATGAGAAAAATTGAATTGAGAGTTTTGAACATGAAACAATGGACACAATTAGCCATGTCTCTACCAGTACAGCACAAAAAAACTTATCCTCATCTCTCCCTTTCTTTAAATATTTTTCAATTATGTGGGGGTCTAAAAACTAAATTTAGGAATATGAAGAGTTCATATTTGAGAGGCCGTTAAATTTCTGAAACTGTTGATGTGGCAAAATATTGTTACACAAATCAAGACTTTCTATTGCATGATATTTTAGAGCCAAAAGTAAATACCTATATTAGATTTGAAGGGGAAACAACTTTATTTTAAATTTCTTTTCGAATGTTATTTACTTATTTTATCGATGGAGAAAGAAAGAATGTCATCGTTGATCCAACGAGTGCATCAATTTTTTATGTAACATACATTGGGGTTTAAATTATTTAAAAGTATTTTATATCTAGAAATATTAATTTCAGATATCAAGTTGTTTTTCAGTCATAAAGAAGGCTCGTAAGTCTAATACAAAGATATGAAATAATGCGAAATAAAAGGGTATGTAAGTCTCACTGGTGAGAATCAAACTCATGATCTCTTAGTTTCAAATCAACGTCTATCGCAATAAGACCCATTCCTCAATCGTTTTTATTTTTTGTTAAAGAATGTGGATAAATTTAAAAAGCTTTGTATACCCAAAATATGTAAAAAGATTTGTTCAATTTGATTTATATGATGCGTTCAGGTTCCTTAATTTAACTTTGAATTTAACTTTTTCCATGATGTGAAATATTGTAGACACACATGAGAACATTGTTTACACAAAATACAATCGATTCTAACTGTAGCATAAACTTAAATGGCTTCTCTTGCTCATGACATTCTAGTGGTTCATTAAAATTTAAGAAAGAATTCGCTCCCCGGCCCCTGAGCTTCCGGGTTAAATTAACCTATATATATAATGCTTGCTTCATCATTTAAATATCAAAAGAGTTCCTTATATCAAAAGAAACAATAGATTAAAAAAAAAGATCCACTTTATCCTAATTAAGATCAGTCTAAAAATTGTGTCAATTATTTGTACCACTTGTCAACCTATGACTCCTGCTATCGATATGCTTGGTTAGCATATGCTATGGTACATAAAATTGAGGATATACATATGAATCAAGATGTTTTTATTGGGAGAAAAAGATAAATAAAGGTAAAATTTTCTGTCGATAAAAATAAATTTTAGAATTATTTCCGGTTGAAGGTGAGCATAACTCAAATAAATTTATTTCATTATTTTTCCATTACAATTACGTTGCCCCAGATTGCTCCGTAGCTTCAATGAGGATAACATTCTAATTTAGATTTAGATACATATTTTATATATATATATATATATATATATATATAAATTTTTAATTTTTTTTTTAGGGAGCTTGGTTCCATTAACTACTAGCTGCATTAATTCTTGGGTGGGTCCAGTCAGGAAGGTCCCACGAAGACTGGCTCATCTAAATATGAATATATGGCCTTTCATTAGAACCAATACATCAAGCTTTATAATGTGATGCATTAACCGCCTCTAAACAGCATTAATTATGTGATGAAATCACGCTAATGTGGATGTACTACCAACCTCATATTATAACTAAACTTAGCAATTGGATAGGATAAAGAATATGAAAATGATATGGGGTAATCCTCAAAAAAAAAAATTGATAAGGGGTCACCTCCAAGTTATAACCTTACACGTTGAGTGAATATAATTAATGAGAATTATACTATATCCTAGCATGGTTTCTACTGCTAGTTACGCAATGATCATTATTTAGACCTCGGGAGCTACTTGATGTTCAACTTCAAGTTCTCCCTTGACATTGTCACTTAGGTCAATGAATGGCGCTATGAGATTTAAAAATGTCATATGTGATTGATTAATTACAAAATTTTCTTTTTTTTTTTCCTTTTCTTTTTATATAATCAAGAGTTTTCCTGTCCATGTTGATCATCAAATTAAAATTTTAATCTTGGATATTAATGACCATAAAGTAGCAATCTTATCTTGGATATGGGTGATTACCTAAATCAAAGCAAGTAGACACAAGTGGTCGGTATGACTAACTTGATTGAACATCCAAGAAATATTGTCCTTCTCATTTAGAAAAAAGGAGTCACCGGTTTTTCCACATCTCAACCCTTTTTCTTCCTCATCTTTTGTCTCTCTCTCTCTCTCTCTCTCTCTTATTTTTTTTTATTGGCCAAAATATTCTTTTTTATTGGCCAAAAATATCCTGTGGAAGCTTCCACAGGATTGGCATTCTCCCCCTTCCTAAAATTTATCTGTTTAGGAAATTAATTTAATTATTAGTGGCTAATATTGCTTTTCCCACTATCAGTGGATGTTCTAATTACTTTTCTCGCCTAGTCGTTGATTAATATATTGGTAAAAATGATAGATAACTTCCACTAAATGTCGTCATGTGTGGACCCGCTTATATCCCATTTTGGATCCTTTCCTTGACCAAATAAGACCATTACTCCTTTTAAGCTTATATAAAATCAAATAAATGCATGCAATATCATGTGCAATTATTTACTTCTGATGGGTCCATCGCAATCGTTATTGTCCGAACACGCGGATGACCATTTGTAATTCAAATTTACCCCATATTAGAAAATTAACAAATATATTAATCAATCACTCGCAAACAAGAAGTTCAAACATGAATCTATTTTAGCGTTTTCTTGATATATACAAGTGCTCCAATTTACTTGGCATCATAAAGTTCATTTACTGTCGACCATTATTTGAAATGCAATCATAAGATCCATGCAATTAAATCGAGGACTAAATATTCATACTCTCAACACATGGCTAAAGTCTCCTTTTACATTTTATGCTGAATCTTTCCTTCTTAAGTTCTCCCTGAGCTTCTTATGTCGAATTATGGTTAATTACATCTAAGATAAGTTAATCATTTTTCAAGTGAAAAAAATAAAATTTGTTTTTTTGAACGAAAAAAATATAATTTGTTAAGGAAACAAAGTTTGCTAACATTTATTTGTTCTTCTCTCTCTGTTTTTTTTGGTATAAACATTTATAAATGAAGGTTAATGGAGAATCTTGTACATTTATGTCTAATCTTTCATTTCTTAAGCTTCCCCATAAGCTTCTTATGTCGAATTACGGTAGCATCTGATCTAAGATAAGTTAATCATTTTTCAAGTAAAAAAAGTATAATTTGTGAAGAAAACAAATTTTGCTTATATTTATTATAATTATTATTATTATTGCTAAAACATTTAAGAATGAAGCACTTTTTTTTTCAATAAATTTTGAGTCGAGGACTTGCAAGTGAGTATAGATGTAGCTGGAAATTATGTGATTGATTGATGACATGGTACGCAAGCAATGGTACAATTAAATGATAAAGGGGGCCCCACGGTCCCACCCGCCCACCAAACTCCAGCCTTTTTGGGTGGAGGCCGCTCGGGTCTCATTCATAAGAGCGGGCTCCGGCTGCGGGGCCCAACGGCCCCTCATCAACCTCAGTAAACATTTGGGCCCACCAATTCGCCCCCCCCCCCCACCTTTTTTTCCCTTTATTTTAATTTTTCCAATTTGTGTTAATATACAATACGTACTTTGGTCAAGCCTTATTAATTAGCTTTATCAATGGTTATATTTTGCATTTTCTGCTGGCTAATATGGCCAAAGAAAACTCCATGGCATGCTCTTTGTTGGTCCCACGTCTTATCACGAGGATAAGGGATACTTCCAGCAAAAAAATATCTCAAAAAAAATTGAAACATGGTTAATGGAGAATCATCACTAAATATTAATTCAAACAGTTCGACACTTGTTTCCTTATAAAAGATTTTTTTATTTGAGTATTGTGAATGGAGAATTCTTGATTGAAAGAGATTTATATCTCTTAATTGACTGAATCGACTTGAATTGAATTAGTCGCGACTCATTGGACTACCAATACTAGAGTGCACATAGAAAAAAAAATTGGAGAATCACAATTTATAAAAAAATGATGAATAAAAAATTTATGCTTTATTTGGATTCAAAGTTGCATTTTAAAATCTTACTTTAACTTAATTCTACTCACAACAAAACAAAATAACTCATATAAAGTCAAAGGGTGGACCCCATTTATATAACTCTTTTTTTTAAATCAAAATTATATAACTCATACAAAGTTAAAGGGTGAGCTTCATACATAACCATTTATACCACTCTTTTTCAAAATCAAAATCTGATTTTAAAATGTTACTTACAAACCAAACGCAATATTAACTTCTTTAAGAACGCATTTTGACTATCTCAACCTTATTTTTACCAATTAACATCTTTATTAGCTTATCTCGAAAGACATCATTAGCTAGAATCCAGATTAGGGTTAAATCATAGCTAGGACATATGAATCATATGATATTATTACCATCACTTATAAATAGGAACATCCCATTTTGAATATAAAAGTAGTTTATATAGAAAGCTCAGATGTTGATGACAAAGCATAATTTATCCGAATTACATGGTGCTTTCTTTCTCATATAGAAGTGATTCTTATGAAAAGAAGGGGAACAATTACTCTTATTGTTCCTCACGATCCAAATATGAAAACTCTTTTTTTTTTCCCACTTTCGGAAAACTAGAAAAGAAAACATTCCAAAAGAAACAGAAAATCATAACTGTTTTCCAATAGAAGACACTGTCAAAATCTTTGCATGCCTCAGCCCAAATCAAAATGGAGAGCATAATCAATCACCAAATTACTTATAACATGCATATCTGCTCTTTTTTGTCCTCAAATTATTTTTTTCCGAAGGAAAATTATTGGCTGTACTTTTTTTTACCCTAGAAACACACCCTGGCACGCGCACATGCACTCATGTCTATATACAGGTAAAGAGCGCCATATAGCCGGTCGTTTGGCCTTTTTCGTTAAATTTAACACGTATTTTCAAAATTCATGATTTTATTTTTTGGTCAATCTAACACATCATATATATTTCATTCAAAATTACTGGAAATGCTAATGTGTCGCACTAACATGCCAATCTCACAAAATGGCCCTACTTGTGGGGCCCACAAGGGTGTGGCTGCAATGACCATGTCGACATTTCTTTTAAATTTTGGACAAAAAATAATGTCGTATTAAATTTGACACACTAAAATAAAATCACATGCTATCACAGACAATTTTGAAAGTATATGCTAAATAAAATAAAAAAAGAGTGAATTACTACTGTTACCCTCAACTTTTTAAAATGTCACCACTTTTATCACAGATATATTTTTGTCACCAATCGACACTAAACATTTGTAATCCATCTAACAATCTTGCCCCTCCGTCAACACCCTTAACTGAAATGTGACGTGGCTGCTGACGTGGAGCTAACGGTGTTAAAAATATATATTTTTAATAGAGTCGGGCGCCAATGACGTTGTTTTGTATTTTCAAGTGTTTTTTTCCCAATTGGATGTAAATGGGAAGATGGGGAGAAGGGAGAAGGGAGAAGGGGAGAGCAAGACCCGGCCGCCCCTCCGGACGTGGTCAATGCTGGAGATGTCGTTGATCGAAAGGCCTAGCTGGGCTACAAAGAAACATGGCAGAGCTAGGTTGGATTTTGTGTCTCTGCTTCTGCAATTGAGGCCGGAGCTGAGTGAGGAGGACAAGGGCATCGAAGGAAGCAATGAGGAGGCTCAACGACCATGGGTAGTTGTTGAAGAAGGGGTCGCGACAGAAGAGGGTCGTCGAACCTCCGGGAACTGCAATGAGAGACAAGGCAGAGCCAGAGATCTCATCAGAAAGAGTTTGAGGTGAGGAGCTGCACAACGGATAGTCGAAGATGGTGGCATGGTGGCTGTGAAGAGGCAGGAGGTTCAATTCGGTTGATCTCGTCGAGCACAAAACGTGGAGGTCTTCTTTCGCGCTTTGTTGCTTGTTTTCCTTGGTTTGCTCAATGTCCGTCGTCGATCGTCGGATTCTCACATGTGGAATTTGGTCAAACGGAAAATCAAATTTAGTCCTTAAGGAATGGTGGTAATTTACTTGTTCAATTTTTATTGCGTTTTGTGCCTGTGATATTATGCATTATCTCGATCTCCATCTTCCATTTCTTTCTTCCTTCTTGTCGAATTGTGGCGATGAAAAGGAGCTTGAAACGTTAACTGCTGGGGAGGAGTAGCCGGCGAGGCGATGAGCTTCTCACTGGAAAGGAGATGTTGCTAGTAGTAGACATACGGTGGCGATCGATCGTAAGGGAGGCCATCGCCACTCCATTTCTTCTTCCCCTATTCTCTTGTCTGTCTCCAGTCTGTGCGATAGAAAATGGGATTTTTTAAAAAAATATAAAAAATGAAAATACCAAACAACGTCATTTTGGCTCAAGTCTATTAAAATAGAATATCTTTTAGCACCATTAAATCCACGTCAGCAGCCATATCACATTTCAGTTAAGGGTGTTGACGGAGGGGCATAATTGTTATATAGATTGCAAACGTTTTGTCGGCAAAAATATATCATGGGCAAAAATGATGACATTTTGAAAAGTTGATGGCGAAAGTTGTAGTCTACCCATAAAAAAAAAGGCCAAATCATATGCCATATGGTGCTTTTTATCTATATATAAATGCATGTAAGCATGATGTAGAGAACCGACGGTTTTTTGCAACAGATGATGATAAGGATGCAAGAAGGGAATAGGAGGTGCATAAGATAGCAGGGTGCGTAGGATTAGGAGCGTGCGGGTTCTGATACCCTTTTTTTTACGATACTCGGATCCTACCATGTAAGTGACAAGTTCAAGATTTTGGAACCGGACTCTACCCAGTTGAGTTCTAGAACCGGAGCCTATCCTGAATCTGTATTATATCTGTATGGACCCGAATGTGGACTCTCGTCGGGCCCGCATGCGTGTTTTTATAGGGTGCTGACAATATCACATGTTCCAAGTTCCCTGTTGAAATTTGTAAATTTTTTTGTCTCGCTAAATAAAATCGAAAATGTCTCATCCGTAATCAGTAATAACGCAAAACAGAATGGTGACATAGATTTAGATTTTTTTTTAAATTAGTGACTATTTTTTAAATATAGGAATATCTTAATATAGCTATATATATATATATAATTGGAGAAATTGTTATCTAGGTCGGGTATCGGTTCCGGTTCTAGTTTTGGATAGCCTATATGCAAGAACCGGAATCTCTTTTCACTGGTTTCGTATTTTAATATCCGAATCCTAATCTATTTTCAATACGAGTTACCCGAACCCTACCTTAACGGGTATTGATCCAAATTTCAGTTAGCATTCAGATGAAACTATATTCTTAACGGATTCAGTTGGATGTAGGTTAGGCCATGAACTAGATCAAAATCATTCTTAACGAGTCCATAAGAAGTGATTCCATTTTTTTCCCCGGGTCCAGGTAGAGACCAAAGGTCTTGAGTGAGGTTTTGAAGAGTTCCGGGTATACTCTGTATCCGTGCACATCCCTACATAAGATAACAAAAGTCATGCTAGTAAATGCTCCATGTGAAGTTTGGAATAATCCAACTCAATCGTATTTAGAATGTTTAGTTAAGTAAATAGGCATGGAGCCTAACATGAAAAAGGAAATCGAAATAATTTATTGTAACGTTCTAAGCCTAATATCTAGGACTATCTAATATAAACCAATTATCCAAATATACAACATATACAACTATACAATTAAAGATACTCGAAGATACCCTAATTCTTAATACTCCCCCTCAAGTTGGAGCAAGAGGGTCCCGATTGCCCAACTTGGAAAGAATGAAGCGGAAGCGGTCTCGTCCTAGTGCCTTGGTGAAGATATCTATCAATTGAAATCTCATAGGCAAATGGTCGGTCATCACAACACTTGTCTTGAGATGTTCACAAACAAAGTGACAATCGATCTCGATATTTTGTTCGTTCATGAAAAATCGGATTGGTGGCAATGTGGAGTGCCAATTGATTATCACCGTACAATCGGGTAGGCGACGTCATCCGCTCACCAAGAGAAGAAAGAAGGGTCCGTAACCAGATCACTTCACTAACCGTTGTAGCCATGGCTTTATACTCTGCTTCTGCAGATGAGCAAGAAAATGTAGTTTGCTTTTTCGTCTACCAGGAAACCGGACAACCTCCGAGAATAGCTAAATAACCCCAGACATATCATCGAGTTAGTGGACTGCTTGCCCAATCAGAATCACAGAAAGCCTTGAGCTCAACTGAGTTAGGCCGAAGAAAGATTCCCTGACTAAGTGATTGCTACAAATACCGAAGAACCCATATAGCAATGTCCCAACGATCCTGACGCAGTTCTTGCATAAACTATGCAAGAATGTGGAGAGGGTGACTGAGGTCCGGCCTAATAATACTCAAATATATAAGTCTCCCAATCAGAAGTCCATACTTGGCCGGATCAAACAACAGATCACTGGAACCGGTAGACAGTCGATGATGTTGCTCCATAGGGAACGATGATGGTCACGATGCTAGCATACCACACTCAGTCAATATATCAAGAGCATACTTACGTTGAATGAAGAAGATACCATAATCAAGCCGAGTAATCTCAATACTAAGGAAATAACTAAAAGATCCCAAGTCTTAAATGCGCAAACACTTATCCATATACACTTTAAAAGGGGCACAATGGCTAGAACTGTTGTCGACTATGAGTAAATCATCCACATAAACCAACACACCAAGAAAGACATTATCTCAATTATAGGTAAAAAGTGAATGATCAACACCTGCTTGGATAAAACCTAATGTCGAAGTGCATCGGCAAACTTTGAGAACTAGTTCCACGATGCTTGACGAAGACCATACAAGGACTTGCAAAGTTGACACATTCTCCCGGTTGATAGAGTAGAAAAACCAGGCGGCAGCTCCATATAAACTTCATCGTCAAGATTGTCATGTAAGAACGCATTGTTCACATCCATTTGATGAATATGCCATCCCCTCACCACTGCAACAATTAAAAGACAACGCACAGTTACTAGTTTAGTTACCAGTTGTCTCATAATAATCAATTCGTTCCACTTGAGTGAAGCCCTTTGCAACTACTTAGGCCTTATATCTTTTAATACTCCCGCCGGCGCGGCACTTCATCTTATACCCCCATTTGCATTCGATTAGACACTTCCCATGAGGAAGTTGCTCAATTATCAAGTCTTATTCGACTCAAGAGCATGATTTTTTTCCGCCGTGGCATCCCTCCATCTCTAATCGCAAACGGCCTCCTAATGAGATGTCGGCTCTCTATCATAATCAAGAGCAATTAGAAATGCTTTGTGGCGATCTGAGATACCTGAATAATTAATAAATTGCTCAATAGGATATGACATACCAATGGAGTCTGAGGAGATTTGGGGGGGGGGGGGGGGGGGGGGGGGGAACTCATATCGGGTTGTGTGAGCCAGAATAATGAAGTCCTTAAAATGTTTCAGAAGACTCGTAACTCGTACAGAATGTCGTAATTTCACATATGTTTTTCCCTATGATGTATGTTCTTTATTCGAACTAGAAATGTGGTCCTCAATTTCTTCACTGGAGCATTCTGGACTGTCCGTGTTGCTCCCCCTATCTGCCAAAACGGGCTGATCAGTAGCAGGAGAAAAAGTATTGGAAATGGGCCTGTTCTTCTCATCGAGCCCACTGCCTGTTTTGGGCTCTACCCTTCGTTTCGGTCCAGTCCGCATGGAAGCTTCCCCCACGGCCTGTACTAGGGTGGATCGGGCTGACCTAAGCTAGGCTGGACTAGGCGAAATTTTCATGGGCCCATTAGACTGAACTGATCGCTAGTGGGCTGACTGTCCACTAGACTGGCCCGTCTATCCATTGAAATAAACCAGCTGCTGACCCGGCTGCTCTTCATTAGACCATATATCTATTGGAGTCTCAGATGAATGGTCGGACTCATTGCTATGTAGAAACAA
Organism: Punica granatum; assembly: GCF_007655135.1. Taxonomy (NCBI): domain Eukaryota; kingdom Viridiplantae; phylum Streptophyta; class Magnoliopsida; order Myrtales; family Lythraceae; genus Punica; species Punica granatum. The sequence continues at coordinate 15,407,904 of NC_045130.1, forward strand.
TGGACTACCTTACGTATGTGAATTCCTTCCTGGCTCTCCGTGGCAAAAGGAAAGTAGATTCATAACACTGAACATCTTTCGACACAAATATTTATCAAGTCTTCAAATCGTAAAGTAGCAACCTTTCTTTCCATGAGGATAGCTAATGAAGATACAGTTCTGGGATCGTGCGTCGAACTTATCCTTGGTACAGACTTGAGCATAACATAACGAGCCCAAAACCCAAAGATTCGAGTAGTTGGGTGGTCTTCCAAAGAGCAAATCATGAGGAGTCCTGTTACTGAGCAGAGGAGTAAGTGTTATATTCATCAAATGTACAGCGGTCAAGATGTATTAACCCCAAAAACATGTCGAGGGTGAGGCTTGAAACACGAAGGCTCGAGCAATTTTGAGAATATGCCGATGCTTTCTTTCAACTCGACTATTTTGTTGTAACGTATCAGTACAAGACGTCTAATGTATTATGCCATGTGCAGAGAAAAAATCTTGTAACTCTCTCACCAAAAATTCCGTTCCATTATCGCTAGGCTTGAGATTTTCCTCGCGGATCTGGCCCATTCTGCTTCGCCTGGCCTTATCGCAGCCTGCACCCATTTTGCTTCCCCCTTGAATGCCATGATGGATATTTGTGCAAAACCTAGCACTTTGACTTCCAATGGTCCATTTTTTAAACAGCGTCCACATAGTCGCCTATTATCTGAGTGGTATAGCTGCTGCTGTTGCCCAGACGTGCTACTGCCGTTGCCTAGTCTGCCATCCCCCTTGACAAGAAATACAATTGCTTCAGGGACGGATTCTCAGGATCGCGCATCGAATTTTTAACGTTCCTCGTGCGCGACCATTTGGTGAATCTTATTCAAATTTGGAATAGGCTTGATGCTAAGGATCGTGGACTGGATGTGGCTGAATTCAGAGGTCAATCCCATGAGGAATTGAAATGATTTCTCTATCTCCCTTTGTGCCACAATTCGGCTACTCGCACCGCAGGTGCAACCAAGATGGTCGATATAGAATTCGAGCTCGTCCTAAAATTGTTTCAGCTTACCATAGTACTCTATGACACTCACCCCTTCTGCTTCATGAGGTAGATGTCTGATTTGATTTGAAAGATTCAAGCTTGGTTCCCCCGGAATGTCGCTTCTTGGGATCATCCCATAGATTCTTTGCATCCATTGCATATGGGATCGTGGCCTGGAGACTCTCTTCCATGGTGTTGAATATCCATGCTATAAGCATGGAATTGCACATCTCCCATCTTTCTATTAGAGGATCATCCCCTCTTGGTTTGTCGAGAGAACCGTCGATAAAAAGTAATTTGTTTCTCGCTCATGAGGTAGATGTCTACATGAGGTAGATGTCTGATTTGATTTGAAAGATTCAAGCTTGGTTCCCCCGGAATGTCGCTTCTTGAGATCATCCCATAGATTCTTCGCATCCACTGCATATGCGACCGTGGCCTGGAGACTCTCTTCCATGGTGTTGAATATCCATGCTATAAGCATGGAATTGCACATCTCCCATCTTTCTATTAGAGGATCATCCCCTCCTGGTTTGTCAAGAGAACTGTCGATAAAAAGCAATTTGTTTCTCGCTCAGAGTGCAATTAACATGGCACGCAATCATGTCAAGTAATTATCGCCGTTGAGAGTACACCCGATCACCTGAACTCTCGTGCTATCTGACGATGTAAGGCGATATACCGGCGGCATCTCCACGCTCCTTCCCAAGCTATCCCCAGCCTTCTTGCCTTCCGGCAATGGACTCTTCTCATTATCACTTACATCCGACATCTCGTAGTCAAAAAGCTTCAATTGGTCCAAGATCATAGGCGTTTTGATACCATGTGAAGTTTGGAATAATCCAACTTAATCGTATTCAGAACGTTGAGTAGAGTAAATAGGCAGAGCCTTACATGAAAATGGAAATAATCTATTGTAACCTTCTAAGCCTAATATCTAAGACTACCAAATATAAACCAACTATCCAAATATACAAGATATACAACTGTACAATTAAAGATACCCGAAGATACCCTAATCCTTAACACTCCACGGAAAAAGCTATGAGAGTTTGGTGAGATATTCTTCTAAAGAGAGAAAAAAAAAAGGAAGAAGAAAATGAGGATCCGACCATTCATTCATAGCAATAATTGAATTACCCTTTTTAATTAAATCTGAAGCAGCATAGAGGATAAGCATGATAAGCCGTAAAAGCACAGCAGCTGGGACTCAAGGCATTGCAACAGTGTTCTTGCTTTCTTTTCATAATTTATCTCCCAAGGGGTTGTCAGTTGTTTCGATGCAAAGTTCGAATTTTTCCGACTTTTTATCGTTTATCACAGTGCTTAATTGGGTGCAAAGTGAATCCTTATACCATTTTCATGAGTTAATATTTAATGATAATGATTAGGAAATACTTTACAACTAGGACAGTTGATATTCTCATATCGCACGGTCATGGATCCTACATTTATTATATTATTATTTACATTCTTAGTAATCAATATATGTCTCGAACAAAACAATACCGTATTTCGACATATAATTCATGAAAAATTTTATACATAAATCTTATTAAACAGTATCTGTAGTCTAACAATATTTGAGCCAAACAACCCTTGAAATGGATGGTTGAGAACAGTGAGGTTACTAGACGATGTACGAGACACCTTGGTTGTAAACATTTACGTTAATAAAAGGCAATCTCCACCGGTACAAAAGCATGGATCTGAACTGAAACCAAACATGTCCAGCTCCCATAGGAACTTATCCCGACCAGCCTTGGTGCTCGGCCAACCCGTGAACGACGAAGAAGAGGATATATAATTCATATAAATCGTAGGCATATGTTATTGTCCTGTATTTTTCTATGCGTGGCCAACGCGCAAGAGTTAGGTATAAGGCCCTACACGGTACACGTAACAGTCAACATCTCCTTTTCATCAAATTTTAACTTCATCCCCTTTCTTTCCCTGTCCTGAATTTCATTTATTGAGCCCTTCCTCACACGCTCCCATACCTTCCACTCATATCCCTAATCTATACCCATCCATTTCTAACTTCATTAAGTACGTACCCCCAACTTGTCCTAATTAACTTCAATGATCTTTTAGTTCAACCTTCCTGCCGTCCGGGGCGTAATATATGGGGTTTGAATCTTAACATGTGCCTCGACCCTTTTGAGTTATATTAATGCAACCAACTAGCAGCATAGGCTCTATAGAGTTGATAAAATATTTCAATATCATATCATTGTACATACGTAAGCGTTCTCTATATGTAATGGACATGCCCTGTGCCATTTCGTTTATGTAATATAGAGAGACTTATATCATATATGAAATTGTATGACTGATGTTGATCCAGTTATCGATTGGAATTTTGGAAATTTAAAATCTTGTGGGTTTGTATGTTGATATTATTATTATTATTATTCTTAGACCAGAGAAAGGAGGGCCATGGTTATGACTTGAAAACAAAGGCGGTGTAAGTCAAGGACCACACAGTTGCTAGGTGGTGTGTGTTGAATGTGTTAAGCATGATCATAACGGATTGGTAGATCAGGACAATTGAGGTAAACGTTGTGATTTTTCATATTAAAATTTAAAAAATTGATAGGTCGGAAAATTTTATGAAAGTAAATGATTTTTCAGTCTATTTTTCCTATTTATAAATATTAACGGTTCCTACAATCTAAAAATATATACTCGAGCAGAACAACCCTTTAAAAGGATGGTTCAAAATAACGACCTTATTACTAGTTGATGTAAGGCACCTCGGTGGTGAATATTTACGCTAATCGATGTAAAGTTTTCTTTGTGGTACATATAATTTCTTTTGAACGGTGTCGGGATTTAAAAGTATGGATCTGAACTGGTTAAAATGAAAGATATATGCTATGCCTTTCAGGAGACCAATTAATCTCGACTCGCTTTGTTGCTCGGCCAACCCGTGAACGACGAAGAAGATATATATTCATGTAAATCGATCGTTAGGATATGCTTTGTCCATTATTTTTCTCTGTGTGGCCAACATGTACCTAAGAGTTAGGTATAAGGCCCTACCCTGTACATATAATAACTGTCAACAATTCCATATTGTCCAATTTAAGTTCATCCCTTTCCCTGTCCTGAATTTCGTTTGTGGAGCCCTTCCCCACGCACCCCATACCTTCCACTCGTACGTTCCTATGTCTCCATTGATTGTTCTAATTTCATTAAGTACCCACAACTTGCGCAACAAACATTATACCCAATCATCCCATTGGTCTATTTAGGGTAGGGGGAAGGCGTGGGCGGAGTCAAATCTTCATAACCATGTATTGGGCTGGACTTCATAGCCATTGCTGGGCTCTTTTGCGAACTGAAAAGATCGGCCCCATGTAGCCCGTTTCGATTAGAGTTCGGGTACTTTTTGTGAAAAAAAATAATAAAAAAGTCATCAGGAAATAGTTTATATGGACCCTGTCAGGTTCGTGTGGATCCCCTACATGTTTTCTAGGTTAGGTACAGAACTATTGTCTTAAGATAACGCAGTTGCATGCGAGGCGACTCGAATCCAAAACATCGAAGCAACTTTTCCAAGCCTCAACCACCAAGCCACCAGACTTTGATGGTGAGTTTTAGGGGGTTTGAACTAGCCCATATTTGGATGCTCAAACCTGTATAGATGGAATCTTAATATATATGAGATAGATTTAATTTCTGGTTTCTATATTTATCCTGCAAATGAATGAAGGAATGAATGGTGGACTTGGTACAACTAGAAGAATATGTGATTGCTGCAATAAAGCCGTCCTACTCTTTTTCCGGAGTTCATTCGTTTACGGTTTCCAGATTCCTATACTGCCTGCCGGTAATCGCGGGTCTAAGCAACCGTATTCCTCATGCGAAGAATGGCCCAAGCATCCTCAGTAGCTTTCTTCGCTGCACAAGTCCCGCCTCGGTTAGAGTCCTGGCTGCTTCCAGCATCTCCCCTAGAGTCTTCGCTGCCTCATCTCCATATCTACATCCCATTCCATGTAGAAAAATTACAAAATTCATCAAAAACACAGCTCAAATTAATTGCAAACGGGTTTTTCTTTTAAATTTTAATGATTGGGAGGACACTTCAAATCTCACCACCTGTTCGTATGGTTCACTAGCTCATGGAAATATGTTATGTACCGCATTCAAGGTCTCCCTGAAGAGTACTTATTAGCTTGTTTCTTTCTATTGAGCAATCATATAAGACTCATATTTTCTCCATTGGGTTTTTGTCATCCCCACCCGACCAATTCGAATGACCAGATTACTAAAGAAAAAGCACAACTAAGCACACCAAACTAAACCAATTTAATTTTAAGCACGATCGAGATAAAATTCCAAAAGGATGCTCGATCCCTAACTAATCTAAGGCATGCGATTTTAGTATATATAAGCATCGCAATATAACGGGGATATCAATTTCTTTTACCTCGATCCTTCAACAAGCTTAACGACCACTAACGATGCCTCCTTAATAGCATTGCTTTTTGATATTCCAAGAGCATTCCAGACCCTACCTGCATCTATCGTACGCATACACACGGAGGAAAATGAACTAATAATTTTTTCGGTAGAAATGAACTATTAATTTAACCCATGAGAAGTAGCAGTTGCTATGGATATATATGGCTTTTCTATACAAATAGAATATAAGTGTACTCGTACGTATGAGGTGATTTAGGACTTCCTAAACATGTCTAGGGAAGCAATGATAATCTCCAACTGCTTGTACTCAACTGATGTAATCCTCCGTGCTTCCGAGGTATCAATTGAGCTACCGAATTGTGCGGACACCCGATCGAATAGCGCCAGAAGGGACCGCCTTGGCAATTTTAGCAGACATTTCGGTAAGCACATCTATATGTCTATCTTCTTTATATTATGATTATTATTATTGTTGTTGTTATTATTGTTGTTATTGTTATTGTTGTTGTTACTATTATTATTATTATTATTATTATTAATTTAGACTCCTTTCAACCAATGCTCGACACATAAGCGTTTTGAGTCGTTCCTTAGTTCCTTACTATCTATCGACATTTTAAATCTCTCTTCCTCATTAATGCGCTTGTCACATTGAATTCCCATTATTGTAGATTCTTTGTTTCAGTCCCTCTCTTGAATTTGAGGTAGCATTTAGCATTTAAATCTAATTAATAAATATATATTCATTATCTAACTAAAACAAATGTACTGATTAATTTAAGACAAAGATAATTTACTAATGCACTTAGATAAAGATAAAATCCAAATTCTCTCATTATGACCAAATTATCATGTCATTTTATTTATTGAACTCTAACATTTATGTAATGCATTATATTTCAAGATAGCTTGAATTTTTTTTTTGGCTTTAAATTTAAAAATTAATGTCTAAATTCAATTTATGAAAGATTATTTTTAAAAAATGTGGATGCTCGCACAATGTGCAGGATGCATGGCTGGTTCATTCGATACGAAAGAACAATAAAAACCATGCGCATAAGAAGAGCAAGAAAGCTCAGGGATTTCGATCAAATATAATCTTGCAATATACTTCATCATTCTTGGGCCGGGAGAGCTGCACTAATCTTGCCGGTGGCCACACAAAGTCAACACATTTATGGTGACTTTTCCAGTTAGGTTGATTCGTCCAACCATCTAGGCAGCGCCTCCCACGATCAAATTTGCAAAATTTCCCCGATAACTCTCAATATCGGGGGCCAAAACAAGGAAATAGGATTCCCACAAGTCCTCGAGCATATTAGCAACGTCGACTTCATCCACCATCACCAAGTCTTGGCCGTTTGGCATCGGTTTCACTAAGAAACAGCATAAGATCCTCGCATGCCAATCAAATTCCTCCAAGGAGACATCATACCCATCCTGGAACTCAAATCCAAAGGTCAATACAATAAACCGTCATTACCCGGGTCATATTCCTCATCAGGGTCCCGTTGGTGAAAAGGTAGTGTGTAGCATCGACTTTCATGACGGTTACGTTCTTCTCGAGCATCCATCGGGTCTCCTCCCCGAGCGTCAAAAATACCGCAATTTTGTAGCCACCCTTCGTGAGGGAAATTAATGCTGGCTCACTGGAGGCATTCTCTTTGGTGAAGTCTTGATCGACAAGCCTAGTGGAGTCCCTGGTATGATGAGGAAGATATCCTCAAGTTTGTACTAGTCTTGATCGACTAGCCACTTGGAGGTCGGACTAGATTTGCATATAACTAAGATCCTCTAATTGCGAGTTATTCGGCTGTTGTTCTTGCCAAGTTTGTACACGTTTGAGACTGTACAATCATAATTTGCAGCTAACATTATAAGATGTAATTGGCTTTACTCTTACATATGACTGAGGCACATAGGCAGTGAAGCTGGCCGTTGAACTCAAACTCGATCATCATACTCTTATTTTAGGGTTGTAGTTTAATCAACGACCAACTTGAACTATGGTCATTTATTCATTAACTAATCCAATCTCAGAAAGTTTTTTCACAAAATTTGAACTTGAGGTTCTCACATCGATCTAACTCTCATCAGTTTGGTCAAGTTAGTTATAAGTTTAACACCGTTATTTACTCTTTGTCTTAACCATTGTTTAGGGTTAACGGGTTATGACGGGGGGCATTAACAATGTCGCATTGATGATGCAGCTTAGTATGTTATGTATCATTAGTGCAACGCAAACCAATTGTAATAGCAATCGACAAAGCAGATCTATTGTTTATCCAATAAATACCAATAAGCAATGGGGGTTAATCTCCTTTTTTGTGAACGAATGCATTTATTTATTTAATTAATATATTGTTTTTATTAAAGTTATCATAAACAGTTACCCAAATCACAATTTAGATCTACACAACATTGAGAAGAAACTTCTTATCAATTATTGATTTACTTTGAGAATTCTTGTTTTATTACATGGGTAATTGAAGAAAATGTGTGCCTCTTTCTCTCTTTGATCTTCTTCGGATAAACCGCCTCGTTGGAGCTGTCGTGGCTCGACGGCACCACACCACATTCGATTGAGGCATATCACTCTCTCTCCCCGTCTCCCTCGCCCTCTCTTCAGTGCCATGAGGTTGAACGTGATCGTAGTGGAGGAAGACGAGGGTAGCAGGTGTCTCTGATGGAAATGTTGAGAGCATGTGGACATAGCGTGACTCAGTCAGACAAAACTATGTCAGCAGCGAAGCATCTAATGGATGAAGCATCCTACCTAGTCATATGCACAATACATGTGATCGATGGGTTCGCTTTCCTAGAGACGAGCTTGCCTCGGTTTAAAGTAGCCTTTATAATGGTGGTGTCTACTGATGATTCAGCCAATGATGTGTGCTGGGCGCTTCAGTTACGTGCCGAGGTGGTACTTCGTAAGCAATTGCAGAAATAGGTCATCGAATTAATATGGCAGCATGCCCCTCGAGCTACTCGTGGTGATCAAGCAGTTGCTCCTACTGCTGCCCTTGCCCTGCATCTTCAATTTCACCCTAAAAGTGGGATGTTGAAATGGACCCCATAGTTGGAAGATTGATTCTAGTTCGTCTGCAAAACTTAATGTGAAAAGGCTAAACTAGCAGTCATTCACAGGGTAATGGATGTACCGGGTTTATTGTACAAGCATGTGGCGAATCACTACCGTTACCCATAATGAAAATGAAAACGGGTACGATCCTAATTGTGTTCCTGCTACATATGAAAACAATGTTGTATAGGCTTTAGCAGCTTCAGGAGAAGCGAGACCAAGATGGGATCCATGAGGCAGACCCGTAGATGAAAATAACATTGTACAACACTAATATCATATAAAATTCCAGTGGATCTGTAACTCAAAAACTCTGGTTAATAGATTGTGGTATTAGTGCCTAATTATCAAAAAACTCGAGTTGATAAGTTGTGGCATACAACCTCTTATAAATCTATTAGGAACTTTTTAATTTTTTCATATCTGATTTAAACTCTCAACAATAGTGAATGTGGGTGACTTTTTTCACAGTATTCTTGTAAAATCACTTTAAAATGGCTTTCTACTTATTATAGTAACATGTAATACACAATGCATATATATATATATATATTTATGATAACGAGGGGTTACAGGTGACAGTCCATGTGAACACCCTGCAACTCACTGAACAGGTCAGTCCGGCCATGTAAGCCGTATGTATGACCCAATATAAAGTATTTTTCTGCATGATTCATGAGGTGATTTGAACTTGGTACTTTCCAAAAAAGTCACATTCTTTAACCACCAGGTCAATCCTTTTGGATTGTAATACATGCTAGTGAAGTGGCCACGGCAACGCCACATATATATATAAAAAAAAGAAGTTGTTTGATAAATAATAAGAAACGACAATTTTGATCCAATTTCATAAATTTATCACAATCCAAAATAGTGTGATATGTTCTGTGACTTTCAAGTGAGTATTGATGTAATGAATCCTATTTAAAAGCATCATCCATGATTATGTAAATCTCATAATATAATTTGCATGTATAATAAAACTTTATTTTTAATTTGGTATACAATAAAGGGTAAATTTAAGAAACAATTTATAATTTACTCTCTGCCTAAGTAAAGATGTGATGCCCTCAGTGTTGTGTCTTCAGCATGTCTCTGCCTAATCTTCCATTATTATGTATTTTTTTATTTATTATTTTATTTTTTAAAATTTTATTTATTTTTTAAAGAATTGATAGAAAACGAATGGAAAAACGGATGTGAAAAGAAAAAATTAATGGAAAAAATGAAAACTTTACGGGAGGTAATATACAATTTGCAATAACTAAGATAAATTTGAAAGTATGTGCTTTAATTTCTAATGACTTTTAATTTTTTTCTATATTTAAGAAAAAAGGTAAAACATAGTCTGTTTTTTCCTTTTCAAATTAATCATATATTAGAACTTGTTTATTAGAGTTTACCAATTTTGCATTTTCTCTCATGCATGGGAAGCTCTTGTAGATCATATGTACATATTCATCAACATACATACATTCATTTACATAATACTCATCAGTAGAAAAAAAAAAGATATTATTCATTTAGTAGAAAAAGTGAGAAAAAAAAATAAGGGTAAGAGAACTTTTGCTTTGGACAGAGAAAAAAAGGGGAAGGGGGGAAAAGCAAGTTGCAATGATTATTCCTCCGAAATTTAGGCAGGAAAATGTGCCGAGTCACTCGCTCAATGAAACTGCCCTCAAATTTCTATAAAATTACAAACGTACCAGTGTTAGTGCTTCGCTCTACCGATTCGGCATGAATGGCATAACCGGCGCTAATTAACATATTGACCGGAGGAGGACAATCGTTCTCAAATGGTGAGACGGCTTCACCTTCACTTGCAGTTGCAGAGCCACCGGCTACTCCCAGTTCCAGTTCTACCCCGCCTACTCCGACCCACTTCTCCTCGAGAAACTTCGAGCTCCTCCGCCCACTGGAGCCTTCTCACCCGTCCTCCACCTCTTCCAGTTCCGGCATCAGTGCCCGTAGCCAATAGGAAGGCATCGGTTGCTCGATCAGTCGCCACGACCTCCGCTTCAGCTCCCCAAGAAATGGTGAAGGCCATTAGGGTTCATGAGCTCGGGGGACCCGAGGTTCGCCCCGTTTCCTTCTTCCTTCTCCCACGCTGCTATCTTCGATCTGATATAGGGTCGGGTCCAGGTTGCTGGCAATCAGTGAGAATTCTGTATATCCGTTTCTCATGATTACACTCTGCCAAAGATGCTATCTAAACTTCGAGATGTGTGAGACTCTGTTCGTCTTGCAATTGTCGAATTTCGATTCATTCATGTGTGGGACCTCGAAATTTTGGACCTTTGATTCAGCTGTTTATTTCCCATGCTTTTCGAGAACGTCCCTTCGAGCTGTGCTCCCCTCCCCATGTCGATTACGCGGTGACCGAATGCGTGTATTTCTTTCGATGCTGACAGGTATTGAAATGGGAGGACGTAGAAGTAGGTGAGCCCAAGGAGGGGGAGATTCGCGTGAGGAACAAAGCAGTGGGGCTTAACTTCATCGATGTGTATTTCCGCAAAGGCGTGTATAAAGCATCCACTATGCCCTTCACTCCAGGTTCAGTTGATCTATTCTCTTTAGCTGCAGTTTATATGTAAAGGATTATGCGACAAAGTATTAACTTTGCAATGAAATTTATATATGGGAACTAGCCAATTCTTGCTTTGAAGAAGGATGCTCTTACGAATGAAGTTCATAGTTTCAATTTTATATATGTTAAGATGTGTGAAAAGTAATGCTAGATATTGGACATTGACCTGTGTCAACAAGAGTGTGTGCGTGTATATATGTTGTTTTCGGGTGAAGGATTTCAGAAATTGGAGAGTTATTATGACAAAATTGGTTTATCTTGTTGGCTATGGGACTGGAAGGGGCTATTCAAACTTCATCCATTACATTGCAGGTATGGAAGCTGTTGGTGAGGTGGTAGCTGTAGGCCCCGGGCTGACTGGAAGAAAAGTCGGGGATCTCGTAGCCTACGCTGGCAACCCAATGGGCTCATATGCCGAAGAACAGATACTCCCTGCAAGTAAAGTTGTCCCAGTTCCTCCTTCCATCGATCCTGTTACTGCAGCTTCTGTGATTCTCAAGGGCATGACAGCACAGGTTCTTCTCCGACGCTGCTTTAAGGTGAGCTTCAAACTCGTCCAGCAGCCTTGAGAACTGAATCAGATGGCTCAATCTGTAAGCATGACTAAACTGCTTGATAGGCCATCATTTTCCTGTTTGGAGGACTGCCATTAAACATCTCAATTGCTTGATAAACAATTTTGTTAAATTATTTTGACTCCATAAAGGTCAAGTACCACTCATTTAAGGCAGGATTCTTCTTTCGCATTTGGCAGGTTGAGCCTGGGCACACGGTACTTGTCCAAGCAGCTGCTGGTGGAGTAGGATCTCTTCTCTGCCAGTGGGCAAAAGCACTTGGTGCCACAGTGATCGGAACTGTCTCAACCCAAGAGAAGGCAGCCCAAGCTAGGGAAGATGGATGTCACCATACTATAATCTATAAAGAAGAGGATTTTGTTTCTCGTGTCAATGAAATCACTTCAGGCAATGGAGTTGATGTCGTGTATGACTCAGTTGGAAAGGACACCTTTCAGGTAAGTCAGTCGATTTCTTCTCCGAAGAATGCATGAAATGACCAGGATAGTACAGTAAATGTGATCAGATGAATGTATTCGCCATGTTTTCTTTTCAATGTCTTCGGTCATTAATGCCAATCTTTGGTCTGTACTAGCATGTGAGCATCTTATATCAGTCGCTTTGATGCGTGTCTCTTCTGTTTATTTTACGATAGCCATTGCATGGCTCTCTTCAATCTGATGGAAAACGTCTTCCTATTCAGGGGTCTTTGGCATGCTTGAAGGTTCGAGGCTACATGGTGAGTTTTGGGCAGTCGTCAGGCACCCCAGATCCAGTCCCATTGTCAGCTCTTGCACCAAAATCCCTCTTCCTGACGAGGCCAACTTTGATGCTATACACCGGTACCCGGGACGAACTGCTTGCCTGTGCTGGGGAGGTCTTCAGTAACGTTGTATCCGGTGTTCTGCGAGTTCGGATCAACCACACTTACCCGCTCTCGGAGGCAGCTAAGGCACATGCCGACCTCGAGAACCGGAAGACATCTGGTTCGGTTGTTCTCATACCGTGAAAGCAAAATGGCGGTAGAGAAAAATAAGAAACTCAAGTCATGAAGGGGATTGTGTGGGAATATATATATCTATGAGCTTTGTATGTTCAGTCTAGTTACCATGTCTAGTCCAGGGAACTATGGGAGAATGAGAACTATGCCAATAGTAAGGTGTAAGATCTCGAACTGTGTTGTCGGTCGGGCCGAGTTAAACTAAAATACGTACCGGTTAATTAATTCGTAAGCAGGCTTTTCTTTAAACTGAAACATCTCGTAATTTACTATACGTAAAAATACATGATATTAGATATGTACGACCGATGATAATTGAATTTTTTGAATAAAGTAAGTAAAATACTATATTAAAGATTGCCCACGCAGAATATAATATCAGAAATTTATATCTATTTATTCTAATTTATTTACTTGACTGGTTATGTGGAAATTAGAGTATATCCGTTTCAAGTATGATATTACTAACTTGTATTTCGTCGATTAGACTCAATGGATATGGAATTAGTAAGTTATAAATATCTGGCGTATTTGACATGAATTAAAATAAAACTACTCGTATGTAACCCGCTCCAACTATTATTATATTTGTCAATACGCTCGAGGATGGTTGATTTGGAAGAGGAAAAAAATTAAGGGTAAGAAAAATAAAAAAGTTTGAGTTTGAGATAAAATTTGATAAAGAAACAAAAATTATTAACTAGAATGTGGATTGGAAGGTTGCAACCAAAATAGGGAGAGATTACTACGTGGTAGAAAAAGAGAGTGTGGAAAATAATATTAAATGGATAATATTATTTTTAAACTTCTCTATTTTATTTAAAATTGTATCATAATTAAACTAAAAATAAATGATATTTTCGGCTTCTAAATCACATTCCATAAATAAGGTGGTAATTATAAAATTGATTTTTTTTCTTACATGCATAACAGTATAAGATAATAGTATAAGATACTACATATATTAATATAAATTGTTTTTAATAATAATATTTATATGATTAAATATTTATTTTTTATTTTAAGTAAAAATTTAAAATTATTAAATATTATGTAAATGATTTGGGAATATTGTTAAGTACTTTTATACTGTCAAAGGCATCTTGTCAATATATATTTTATCAATATCTATATAAATATCTTATCAATTTGTCCAAGGCATCACGTCAAAATTGTTATAGACATTTACACTGATCTAATGGTACTTAGCTCTCATTATATCAAGGGCTATACTTACTCTATTTAATATCATCGAGTCACAATCAACGTGCTGAAAACATATACTTATCCAATTTTAGTTATACAATCTCAAATGGGACCTCATAGTCGTAGTAGGTCCATAAATCTTGAGACGTTGGGCAGTGCCGAATCATAACCGATGGAACTTCCATTACCAAATCAGTTAATCACCCAAGAAAGTTTTACTTTCTTTTCCATCATTCACAACACTCTTTCAGGTTTAAATTGTGCTGAAAGAGTCGACTATCCATTAGCTTTCACTTTTTTAGCATGAATTGATTACTCATTACCTAACATGCCATAAATTGATGACTTCCATTGCTATTACAATTTAGAATGATGAAGGATCAAAATACATGTATCGCGAGGTGAGTTCGGAGTTATTTCTGCAGCGTTATTCGGGGGTATGACTATGGCGAATCAGCTTGATTTTCTTACCCAAATTCCCAAGGAAAAATCTATTTGGCTCTGTCCTGAATGACATCGAACCCCATCTCAGTCGGGTCAGTCGCCTGAACCTCATAGCGGATCCCTTCTCAGCCCGTCTTTGGAGGTCGCATACAGCATTTTCGCTCTTAATTCTCGATGCAGCAGGAGCCCTGCTTGTCATGCATACCCACAGTCATGTGTTGTCCATGCCCAAAAATTCATGTTAGATGTGATAAAAACAAAATATGTAAAACCAGTCATCAGCTATCACGCAATCAACTAATGACTGTCACGAAGTTTACTACGGTGATGCCATTTATGTATGTAAAGGACGGTCTGATTTAATGTGATGGCAAAACATCGAAATCTACTGTCACGGGAAAATCCTCATAGGACACAGGGATGCCCTGCTTATCCTCAATTTTACGAGGATGTCTCACCATGCGATGAAGAAGATCTTGCTCTATCTACCGTCGCGAAGTCGAAGTCAAACACAGCATATCTGCAGTCATCGTCAGGCAGCGAAGCCGCCAGGTCATTATACCCCTCTCCCGGCCCGCCAACCTTGTCGACCACCACCAGCCTCGACTTCTCATCGATCTTGAAGAGGATGTACTTGTGGACCTTCTTCCATTTCATGTCCCTGAACGAGCTCTTGACTCGTCCGTCACCTGCATTCCCATCGTCGCCTGCCCATGTCAAGCACGTAGCCGCTAGCAAGAAATCGGCAATCAAAACCGAAGGAGAAAATCATAGAGATGAATTGCTTACATACCATCTTAAAAGCCATAGCCTTGGTGGTCTCTTCACCCTTTCCTCACTCTTTCTTGTGTTAGGAGAAGTGGCCTGAAATTTGAGACCTTCGGACTTTGTCCCTAATATAGACTGAAGTTGACTTTTATTACAAGTTTGTTCCCACTGTTGCTGCAGTCCTGTTTTTGGTTTCCGTTGCTCCTTTCTATTTTGCCTCCGTTTCTTCTGTCTTGTCTTTGGTAATGTAATGGCAGTCGCCAGTTGTTTTTTCCCATATGGATTATATATCCGGACTTTCTATGATAATTTTTTTTTTTCTATGGGAGCACAAGATATTTTTCTAGTAGATTCGGTAATCGAGTTTTTAATTTACTGAGAGAATAATTCGCGCACACGACTGATGAATCAATAATGCATTCTAATTTCCATACAAAGTAAATCTTTCATGATCAGTAAGTCCCAAGAATTTCTTAAGCAATGGTTCCCTCTGGGCACATATATCTCCTTATTCGTTGTTCCCCAGAATGCCTTTGCGTGAAAGCAAAGGAGACCAACACTCTCCTTATCTCAGCAACTCATTCGCACAAAGAGAGGCCATGCGATAAAGTAATGCGCCGGGCTGCATAACAGGGATGTACAAAAGCACCTCCCAAGTTCAGGCCCACAACTATTTTGCACATTACACCTTTGTTTCCAGAATCTTATGCTACGTTTCATTTCAAAGTATAATTTTAAAATCAGATTTTGATTTTGAAAAAAAGTGGTATAAATAGTTATGTATAGAGCCCACCATTTGACTTTGTATGAGTTATTTTGTTTTGTTGTGAAATAAAAAATGGTATAAATGAAACTCACCATTTGACTTTGTATGAGTTATTTTACTTTATTATGGATAGAATTAAGTTAAAGTGTGATTTTAAAATCACACTTTGAAACCAAACAAGCTATAGTCTTGACCATCTCTAACTCTTGTGCATTCGTGCCAAATCAAGTTCATCAGTCGAGTCATATACTTACCTGCTCCGATTTGAACCGAACGATAGCTTGCTTAGTTGCCCTTCCATTTGGATTCTTCCCGATGGAGGGAATTGGGTAAGGGCCTGTAGTGCCCATCGGGAAATGCTGTTATTTTCTGGGCAATTGGGTAGGTTGTTTATGTTTGTATCTGCATTATCTTCAGATAAGATGAGGCAACATAATCTGCCATATATTTGGTCAAAAAATATTCACTACATAGTAGAAGTAGAAAAGGCAGAACCTCAAATGTGCCTTTTACGGTCTGAGGCTTAACAGTTAGAGCAGGTGTCATTTCGTTTCAATTCCTCTACAGTGAATCAACAGGATCAAAGTTACAAGAATGACAAGAAGACCAAAACTAGACTGTTTCGGTTTGAAGATCAGTGAGATTCTCGGCTTTGGGGGAACTCGTGACTGGAGAAGCTTTATCAGCATATACAGAGGATTACCATGTCAATCTATATACTAACAGATTGCTTGGAGACTCAAAAAGGGAAAATCACTCATCAGTATGCCTTTTGTTTTCCCATGGGATGTTGTGAGACTGGAGCTAGAGAAAATAATCAATTCTCTCTCGAGGAATCTGATATGCTCTTCATTTTTCCTCATCCCACTTGCTCTTTGGTATCTCACCGGAGTCAGCAATGATGACTTTTTTCCTAGGTTTTCCACTGTAGGTCCCAGCTCCCCCTTCGATTACATAAACAGTGTCCATTCCCTGGATTACCTTGCCAAAGACAACATGCTCACCATCCAACCTGAAAAAGTTTTGTGGCCAATGAAGGAAAAAAGAAAAAACCTGAGAAAGTTTGCGTAATTTTGAAGCACTGCTTAGGAAAGAGAGCAAAGATTGAAAAGGATAAAACGAAGTGAAAAAACACAATTCACTTCATTGGAACTATCTTAATAGGTCCTTTACTTTTGTATTCTCCTGAATAGTAAATATGCATCCATCATTAATAAAATCAAGCAGATACAACCTCAAAGAAAACAAAATTTGCAAAATGCCATGCTCTGCGTGGCGCTATGATGTGCATGTTTTGTCGGGTTTCATATGACGTGCAGTCCATCAACATAGCAAATTTGTGAAATTCAAGCTAAAGTATTGCTTGCCAAATAGTAATAAGAAGGAATATCCAAATATTGCCCTTATACACGAATAGAAAATGCAGTAGTTAGATGAAGGAATATCCAAATATGCCTGAGCCAGTAACAAGTACCAGAATCCTAGATTCAGCAATAGAAAAGCATAAGAAAACCCAGATCAAGAGAGAGAAGAATAGCATGATTCAGGTGGCCACTGTCAATTTGTCAAATAACTGAAAAAGAAAAACATGCTACTTCTAATTCATAATGCACCTTTTATCAAGCAGGAAACACAAGCTCATACATAACATATTACCAGCTGGCCTTGACGGTTGTGATAAAGAACTGAGAACCATTAGAATCAGGTCCTGTATTAACCATGGAGACAACACCTGCATCATTCAACATCAAGAGGAGATTCAGCTCAGAAGAAGGCTTAGTATGACAATTAAATTTTAGAAAGCAAAATATGAGAAGGAAAAGGAAGGAGAAATAAAACAAAGGATATCTGCACCTGGATGTGAATGCTTTATCTTAAAATTCTCATCAGCAAAAGTGCCACCGTATATAGATTCATATCCCTTCCCATCTTTATGTACAATATCTCCACCTTGAATCATGAAACCAGATATTATACGATGAAAAGGGCTACCCTTATAATGGAGTAACTTTCCATTCACACCCTTGCCCTTTTTTCCTGTAAACCAGAGCAAATAGACATGTAATCAGTAGACGCAACACAACAAAGGGCCTTTAGCTGCAGAAAATTAATCCAAGTATACCCAGTGGCAGCAGTGTACATACCTGTGCACAGAGCCCTAAAGTTTTCTGCAAAACAAAATTCAAGAATTAGGAAATAATATAGTTTGATATTCATGAACTTTTTGGACCAATAGATGATTTAAGAAAGTGAGATCCATGTGCAAAATCATTTATTTAAAGTAAATCACGCCAAGTGAGCAGATTTATTCCTTACGAGCATGCAAATCATGCAGCTATCTATAGAAAGAGATGTACACTGAAAGGAGAATCGCTAAAAGTAAAGTAGCACCATTCACAGAGTAAATGTGAAGATAACATCCCACTTGTTTGAAATTGGAAAAATCATCTTTTCCCTCTCACAATTCTAAAGAACCACCACCGTACAGGGCACTTCATAGGCTCTTAAGGCCATAGTATAAAATCCTCGGATGTGCCAATTAGTCCATACCAACTAGAAATCTAACATATTACCCAACCATAGGACGCAAAAGCATTTTTCTCATTGTGTGAATTCAGCCTATAGACTCCACAAACTAAATACTTCAAACTTTTAATGTGCAACTGAGAATTTCATCCATTGCAAGCGAAACCAAGCTGTAATGCTCACTCACAATTGATACATACCTACTGTTTTTGGTACAACCTGACCATATAGTCCAATCACGATTCTGCCTGCAAATATTCAAACACGGGAATGAGCTACAAACATGAAAAGGGAAGACAGAAGTGAGGGAGAGGACGAGTCATTGAAAATCTAGGCAACAGTATCACTAGCAGCCACATGAGATCTCCGAAACCTTAAACTTCCCCTCTTGAAAGACACCATCAAACGGTCAAACTAATGTGACATTACCACAATAAAAGTTCACTAACTGGGCCAAACTCTTAGGATACTGTATTTAATCTTATATAGAAAAGGAAAGTCAGAGCTGTACACCAGTACCTAAACGCTGTTCATCAATATCCACATCCAAATATACTCTGTGAGTAATTTCAGGATCCTCTTCTACCTCCTCATTACCCTGCAAATTAAAATTGGCAACAAAATCATAAATTTTCCATTGTAGAGGTATAAAGAGAGATTTATTCACTCTTTTCAACCGGGCAAAACCAAAAGAAACAATCCTACCCAAAAGAAAAAAAACTGATGCAGAATTACAAGTCAAGAAAAAGAAACTGAATTAGATAGAATGAAAAACAAGAGAGTTGCTGATGCTTTTTCTTCTGGTAATTGCAAATCACATAGCAATCCAAAGGTACAAACTTTAGAAAGCTTATACAGAAAATCTCATGACCAGGGCAGGTTCCATAAACAATGCATGTGACAGAACAGCCCCGGTTCCAGTTTCCAGAAAATCTCATGATTGGAAAAACCTTAAAAACGTTAGACATAGAATTCGGACATGACGGGCATTGCACCAATAACCACAAAATCAAAATTTCACTTCAAAACTTCCAATTAATCCAACACGCGAATTACTCGATCAGAATCAACCGGATCAAACTCCACCAAAATTCAGACAAATTGAACATATCCTCAGGCCAATATCGCATCACACATCAGCAACTGCCTAGCCTATCAACGTCAGATCCATAAGACACATGGACGAAGGAGTCAGAGAGTGGGATGAAGCAGCTCACCAGCTGAGATTTGAAGATTGCGAAGACGAGGAGGACGGTGAGACCCAGGAGGAGGAGGAGGAGGAGCCGAGGCTGGGCAAGAGCCGAGATCTCGCGGCGCATCATCTCCTCGAAGCACTCTCCTTCCGGGGAAGCTTAGAACTTCAAGCACAAAGAAATCAATCACTGCTCGCTCGAAGTCGATCCTCCATTGCAGAAGCTTCCACCGTCTCTCTCCCCTCACTCTCTCTCTCTATCAGGACCAATTTGCGAGAATGCTAAGCTTATCGAGACATATACGTACAGAGAGAGAAAGAGAGAGATTGTGTATGTATGTATAGGCGGAGGATTAACCAAATCACTCCTGTCAGTGGGTTTTCTCAAAGCATGTTATGCGGTCGACCGAGACGAGGTGGTGCCGCCGTGCAGGAAGTGATAATGATAATAATAATAATTAAAAGAAAAAATTTGAATTGAAAGACACATGTTATTTCCCATAAATAAATGAGAAAAAAATATATTTTATAGCATAACATTTTATTTTTATGTCAATTTTACCACAACATTTTAAAATTACATTATATAGCATATCGTTTAAAGTGTAATGTCAATTATAATATGACGCTAAATTTTTCGTGAAAATTAAACGGAAGACTTGATGTGTGGCACATGTGGATGAATAATAACCTCGGACTCTTACCACATGCGGAATAACTCATAGACCTGTCTGGTGCCCTTTTACCCACCCGACCCTTTCACCATCAATACTCGAATCTCATTCCCGCCTATTCACATACGGAATTGCTCTTTTTGAAAATAAGTACACCATTATAAAAATCACATATTAAATTTATTGCAGTTTATATAGTAAATAATGAATTAAAATTTATTAGAAAAGAAAAGAAGAAAATGCATACCTATCAAATGAATTGCAAATCTTGATTCATTTTCTTCTATGGGAAAAAAAGAATGAGAAGTGTGAAGAAAAAGACTGACAAGCACATTGGTGAAGAAGGGGAAGAAAGGGCAAAGCGCTCAACTGAAAAGAAATTCAGAGCTGCAGTGATGAGGGAGATGTGTGAAGAGGGGAGAACGGGATTCAAGTATTGATGATGAAGGAGTCAAGTGAGAAAAATGACACCGGGCATGTAGGAATATAGGTTATTTCGCAAGTGGCAAGAGTCTAGGCCCACTATTAATCCACGAGTGCGCCACATCAGCATTCCATTTAATTTTTACGAAAAATTTGACGTCATGCAATAATTGACACTACATCGTAAACGATGTACTATATATAATTTTTAAAAAGGTTATGATAAAATTGACACAAAAGCGAAATGTTATGTTATGATTGACACTATACCATAAACGATGTGTTATATCGTATAATTTTTTAAGAGGTTGCGATAAAATTGACATAAAAATAAAAATGTTGTACTATTGCATATGTTTTTTCCTAAATAAATTATTAGGATAGTAGTCTTGCCACGAAAAGCTAGTTGTCAGTGCAAGGGCACGTAATTTCCTAATACTAATCCCCAATCCACCACACTTCACGTTAAGTATTTTAACGGCGGACTACCCCGCGTTGATTTTCTAGATTTCGAAACCCCATCATGACATGCAGGACTTTTCTACGCTCTGATACCATCTCGCCACGAAAAGTTAGCTATCCATGTGATGCCATAAAATTCTCTAATATTAATCCCCGGCTATATATATTTATATATATATATACTTTTTTTTTTCGTTACAAGTAAATATATATATATATATATATATATTTCATCACCGAATATTACTTCTTTCAAAATATGCCCCTCAATCTTTTCAATCATCGATACCTTAGGGCATCTTTCAAAGAATTTTTATAGTTAGTTTAGGCTGTATTCTTCGTGCACAGCTGATCGAGTAACCTTATAAGCTATGCTTAACAGTGCGTATTATAAAGTGGTTTGAACTGGTAGTCACAAAAGTATATTTGTGCATCTTTTTTAGAATTAATAAAAATTCATTTCGTTAACAGAATGTACAGAAAACAACCAAATTCTCGCAACCTTAGCCTTAGACAAAGAACAGGAATCGAGTTTAAATCTAAACCTAGGAACAGTAACAATTTTGTGCCTAGCTTACTGTACAATGATTTCAACTATACCTTCTACATCCATTTTCCTATTTTGTAATATCCTACGATCTCTCTCTAGCCAAACTTGATAAACAAATCCATTTCAGCAGAGCTTGCCCAATATGGCCTCCAGACTCCTTCATTTCCAATATCCGTGCATTTTTTAGGAGATCTAATAATTTAAAAAAAAATGAAAGAAAGATTGATGAGTTTAAGATTGCAGCGGGAACCGGTTAATTTGTGCACGTATATGTCAGGTTTCGGTTTATGCATTGAAATTAGTGGAAATTGTGATGAACGGTACATGTTTGGATTTCAGTAAATTTTAAATTGAAGTTAGACGAACCATACAAGGGAGAGCATAAAAAGGGCACCAAACACATTTTTTTTTTAAAAAAAAAAAAGGGAAAAGAGGGGGGCAAGAAATTGTTGCAGTGGAATCAAAAAGTTCCAATTTCGATGTTCGTCATTGGAATATTCCTATGTGTCGCATCCATTATTCTCGTATTTGATCATATCATTCTTCTTATAACTTTAAACTGAATAAAAGAAAAATATGGGAAAAGAGACAATGAGGGTTCATGGGCCTAATACTATGAAAAAAATCCTAATAGCTAATAAAGGGACACCGGTAATCTCTCTAAATATTAAATCTAGAACCTCTTAACTACACGACGAAAGTGTGCGTTACCGCCATTGTTATCAGAACCGGACCGGAGCTTTGAATCGCCAGACTCATTGAACCGGCCGGTTTTAAGCAAAATTCCATTGAACCGGCTGATTCTATAGGTTTTATGGGTTTCTTATTTAATGTAAAAATTGTTTGGTTGGATAAAAATTTGAACTCATGACCTCTTGCTTCTCATACTAGCATAGTACCAACCAAACCACCACCACTTTTTTGTTCTTTTAACTCTATTTTTAAGTAGTTATTAAAATAAAATATTTATTTTGAAGTAAGAAATATTAAATATAGATACTTTCTTATACTATTGTTATATTTCTTTAAAATCATCATACTTTTATCTTAATTATCATAATTTTTTTAATAATATGAATATTTATTTTATTTTAAATAAACGTGCAGTTCGACCCATCAAATCTCCTGTTGAATCCATAAATCCATGAATCCGTACCCCTTCCGGTTCATCATCCAGTCCGGTTCTGATAACACTAGTTACTGCACTCCCTCGTGGAAAAGAGAAGTGCCTGAGCTTCATTTGATCAGAGGCATCAGTAATGGGCCTTGGGCCCAAAACAGACGGGCCTATCGTGAACTTTGGCAACCGTTTAAGGGCATGAAAGTTTAGAAGGAAGAGTAAGCATAAAAAAACCTCAGCATCCAGAAGCAAATCCAGGCAGAATAAAGTTTCCCTGCATAATCAAATACGATAGTTCTTTAATCTGCAAGCATAATCTACCTTTCACCATACTAGGCCCCTGGTAATAATCTACCATTCACCATGCTAGGCCCATGGTAATAATCTACCATTCACCTCTTTTTTCTTTCCCTTTTTTTTTTTTTCCTAATTTGCCGTCCAGTGGTGTCTTGATTAGCTTGCACGCCCCTCGACTAATATATCCATCTACACGAATCAAAAGAAAACAATTTATACTCTATCTAGGAAATCTACAGATAAACCATACGACATGATCCCAAAAGGATTTGAACTCGTGTAAAAAGTATTAATGTCAACACTCACAACCATCAAGCTAAACCCCATTAGAGTTTATACACTATTTACTCTTTGTAAGTTTTCCATAAAACTGTACTCTCAGGTCTTCTAAAGGAATACTGTCTGCATTATTAATTCCCTCCAACTTCGCGATTCCGTCTCCGGCCACGAGGAGATGGTGGAATTCCGGTAGTGATGGGAAAATTTACGGAACATCGATTGATCAACAAATTAGTCCAGTGTAACCTTCTGATGAACTCTTAAATAGGCATGGGACAAAGCAAGGTTGGTTTTTGAGGATGAGAAAATAGCAAAGAGAAAGCAATGTGGGTCTCAGGATTGCACAAAAATCACAAATGAATTTTTTTTATTCATCAATAATTGCAATCCAACGGTTTAAAAAGTGATTGCACTATGGAATTCCTGGGTCCCCAGACATCATATGTGGTCTACCAATGGTTGATCCGCGTGCCATGAGGCTATACTCTATATCACCGAGATCCGGCACCTATTCAGAAATAGGCAGTTTACTTTTTTTCCTTACAAACATGCTGGAGCTCTCGAAGGGAAAGGAGCAGTGGCAAGCACAGAAATAATTAACGTAGCAGAGCATGCGTTTCCATGGTCCTGCAGTAGAGCCCGCATTCATTTCTGCACGCATGGAAGCCTCTACTATACATGACTGCCCAGTTGCCCAGCATCCGGGGAATTCTCTCCGGGACCAAATTTAAAACAGTATCCTCCGTGCCTTTGCAGTGTGATCAGGTTATATCTTCTTCTTTGATAACAAAACTGTTGATAAGCGAGGAGTCGGTAAGCCCCATCCTGGCACTGATTCACAAAATCTACGAGTAAAGTTGCGTCGAGTTAAAACGCGCTACATCACCAAGTCCAGGCCTTTGCTGTTTAGTTAATTTACGGGAACAATCACTCCGACCTAATGGACTGAAATCGCGTGATGATATCTCCCCATTGGAAACATTCAAAAAGCAATCTGCTAAACGCAGAACGCACGACAATAAATGCCACAGTTGCAGAAAATAGCTACAGTTATAATAAGGTTGATTGGCTGTGATACAATGCACATAGAGATCCTGCCATATAAACACACACACACCGCACCCACTTGCTCCATAGTACACAATGACTTCACCAAGTCAACTTTGATGTCACGGGTTAACTATACTTTTTGGGTTCATGCCCTTGGATTTTTATGGACAGAAAGGGCTGGGCAGTTAGAGGGTGGGCAGGTTATTAAGGTAAATAGATAGCATTCTCATTACCGATACTACGCTGGCTCATCCGAATCATTTCAAGGTCATCTCAGCGACAGTGTCGTGTTATCGTTTGTTTCGATGAACATGCCATTAGACTTTTTGTGAGAATCGGTGCTGGAATGAACATTTTGATTAATATATATGATCATATAAGTTGATGTCGTTTGAGCAGAGGAGTTGATTGACTGTCGGTCCAAACTATATAACGATGACGATCCAAAATATCTTAACATGGGTAGATCATATCCTAGTGCCAGAAAAATATCAAACTCCTACGTCATTTTTACGGATAAAGCCAGGACCTGGGACATGCATAAATCCAAGAACGCAGAAAAGTCGAGTAACATAACCGAGAAACCAATAATTCATCAACCCTCGGAGTCGGTACCTATCTTTCTTTCTAGATGGTACATAGGGAAATCCAGTAAAATTAACTCGAGAGAGTCATACGTCGAGTTCCAAATACACTGACGTGGCTGCTCACGAGATAAGAATATAACAGGTCAAGTTAGCATGATCAAAAAGATCGAGAGAGACACCGTACATCCAGGCTTGCACGAGCAAGAGAGAAGCAGCACATATAGGACAAGGACTGGCACATTAAAAGATGGGTACGGTGTCAGCAGAAGAATGAGAAACTCACCACTGCCGTTGTACATATATATACATATTCACATGAAGCAGCACTTCCTACCGACTGTTCCCTTGTGATCTCTCCACCACCACACCTCAACTCTCTCACCTCTGCCTCTGTTTCTTCTGCCTTCTAGACGTTATATGTATAACGTCTTTTCTTGATCATCTTTTCTATGGTGGTACCCTTCTGTTGATAGATTTATCATACGGTTTGTCGAGCCAGTGCTCACCGGCTTTGGTCAGAACATTGCAGAGACACAGAGGAATGGGAGATGAGGTTGATGATTCGACCAACTCATCCTCTAGATTGTTGTTGGTGTTGTTCCTTCTCATGGGCGCATCTTCCCTTGTTGCTTCTCATGGTTTGCTTCCTTCTCCCTCTCTTTCCGGTTATTTTTCATGAGCCGATGCGGCATTTATTAACTAGTATGTTGTTTTCTCATATAATTCCACAGACGGCCTGCTATACGATTCAACAGCCTACACAAAGGTGAGCAACATTACATTCCAATGAACTACATCACTACACTGCAAGGGTCCTACTATTAGTCTTCCTGCGAGAAATACTTTACCGGCATGTGACGCGTTCTTATTCACAAGATACGTGCTCCATGAAAAGACAATGTTACCACTTCATCCCAGTAGTAGTCGTCAAATCTTTGCCTTGTGTAGAATGGCTTTTGAGTAAATTTGTCATTGCTCCGAGTTAAACGTTCTGCTTCTATTGTAATGGCAGTGTTTGGGGAAGCCGGCGAGGCCACTTTACAACGGAGGCATTCTAAAGGATATTAAGATTACTTCCGCAAGCAATGACTCTTCTCCATCTCTTTCGTTGTGCAATCTCACCCAAGTAACCAAGTACTCTTTCTCCAGTTAAGGCCCATCACTACTTGAATCTTTAATCCTTTCCAACCTTTACAACTACTTTCTGAACATGCATCTTGTTTCATCCGTGCAATCTGAAACTCGTGCAAATCAGTAATTAACACTTTGATTACCCGGTGGCCCATTGAGCCCTTCGAATAGGAGAAAGTTACAAAACCTTGTTTGATTTTGTCTGACTCTGTTGGACTAATTTTAGCAGGATATTTATTGCTAACTGCTCCAACTTTGCGCCATCTACCGTTCTCGGTCATCTTATCAGTTCCTACAAACAAACACCTCCACACCCAAATTAGTAGTTTTCCTAGCATAGCCAGTTCATTAGACAACGCAGCATTATGTGGAAACAAACACGTAGCATTCACATGTCCAACTTGAAAGTCACTAAGTTCGTGCATTTCTGGTATGAGCAGTGTCTATTATATTTGATCTCCTATGAGAAATGAATGAAACCAATAATTCATAAAATTCAGTCCTTAACTTGTATAGCATTGGCTCTCGAGACTCAACTCTATCAGTTCATTGTCAATTCCCGCAGGTTGGGTTAAGATCGATGGAGCAGATTCCGCCCTCATACGTGTGAGCCTGAGGACAGAAAATGAGTTATATAGTTGTATAGGGAATGTAATGGCAAGGAGTGGATGTTGGTCATTCCTCAAGGGCGGATTCACTCTGAGTTCACCATCAAATGCTACATTATCGTTTCAGGTGAGTTTCTCGTAAATGCTTGTTGATCACGCCTCAAATTCCAGTCATCAGCTTGATATCACAATCTGATGAGAGAAGCTTCTTTCTTGTTTTCTGCTGATTACCTTGCGCAGGGTCCTGGTAGTACAGATGTCACTATAGCTATCGAAAGCGCCTCTTTACAGCCCTTCACTGATGAGCAATGGAGAAAGAGTCAATATCACATAATAAACAAAGTAATAACCTTTTGTTTCTTAGCTATATGAAACTATAAAATCAAACTGATCTTTGGAAAGCTTAAGCACACAAAATCCCCAATAACCCGTTTTCAATTATCGTGAACCTCCCGACTTATAGGTGGACTAGAATGAATTGTATTGCCATTGGCAATAATGTGCATGCTCTAAATTGAAATGAACTCTCCCTGCCTCAATTTTAAGGTAAGGAAACGCCCCGTGACGATCCACGTCACCGATGAAAATGGAGAAAGGCTGCAAGGAGTGGACATTCAAGTCAAGCAGGTCTCCAAGGAATTCCCATTTGGATCTGCGATAGCTAAGACCATCCTCGGAAACATCCCATACCAGGTTTCCTATTTGTCCTCAATCGAAACACTGCTCTACGGGTAGAAGTCTGATATAAAGTTAAATCCAGGAACTTACTGATCAAGGTGAGGTAGCATGTTTTATTTGAAACAGAAATGGTTCGTGGAGCGGTTCAATGCAGCGGTCTTCGAGAATGAGCTAAAATGGTATGCAACTGAACCCGAGCAGGGTAAAATTAATTACACCATAGCAGATCAGATGCTAAAATTCGTCCGAGAGAGTGGAGCCACTGTCCGGGGGCACAACATATTCTGGGAGGATCCAAAGTACACCCCTGCCTGGGTCGGGAACCTCATGGGCCTGGACCTGGAGAAAGCCGTGAAAGCCCGAATAACAAGCCTGCTGGACCGGTACAAGAAGGAGTTCGTGCACTGGGACGTGAGCAACGAGTTGCTCCATTTTAATTTCTACGAGCAGAGACTCGGACCCAACGCGACGCTAGACTTCTTCAAGACGGTCCATGAATCAGACCCTCTGGCAACGCTTTTCTTGAATGAGTTCAACGTGGTGGAGACATGCAGCGATGTCAGTTCCAGTGTCGATGGGTACATTTTGAAGCTAAGGGAGCTCAGGAGGGGCGGTGTGTCGATGGATGGGATTGGGCTGGAGAGCCACTTTGATGCACCGAATATCCCCCTCATGAGGGCTGTAATCGATAAGTTGGCCACGCTAGGACTCCCGATTTGGCTCACGGAGGTTGATATCAGCAACAAATTCGATAAGAAGACACAGGTATGTTTCTCCTAATCATCATATCCCTACCGGATGACTATATTGTGACGGCAGTCAATAGTATCGGATTAAGAAAGTTGAGATTATATAGCTTCAATACGTTCTAGTCCGTCAATGGGCTTAACTTGATGGATGAAGAAATCATTGTCCGGACAATTAGGCCTGCTTATTAGCCATAATCCAATTCTTACCCAACCGACCCACTTTACAACAAAGAGGGGGTCAGGACGTGCTTTGTCAAGCCATCCGGAGAAACAAAACATAGGGCTTGATAGCCATCTATGAAGCATAGGTTCGTACACCAATTCATCTAGCAACTCGAGTCGGGCTGAATCAGACAATCTTACCTGCTGATTACAGGCTTAGTATTATTATACATCCAAATGAAACTCACTGCAACGTGGTGGGCTGCCTGTTTCCGTGTTCATACCTGATCAGAGTTTCTTTGTTTAATATCTTGCTTCTGGATAATAGGCTGTTTATTTGGAAGAAGTGCTGAGGGAAGGCTTCTCGCACCCCTCTGTGAATGGAATAATGATGTGGACAGCGCTCCACCCTTACGGATGCTACCAAATGTGCCTGACCGATGCCGACTTTAGGAACCTACCTACCGGTGATGTGGTCGACAAGCTTCTCCGAGAGTGGAGAACCGAGGACATACAGGGCCAGACAGACGAGTACGGATCATACAGCTTCTTTGGGTTTCTAGGTGAATATTCAGTTACTCTCGAGCACGGGAACGGTACTGCGACGTCAACATTTGCACTGTCCCAAGGTGAGGAAACCAAGCATGTCACAATTCACTTGTAAACATTCACACACAATGCCAGAAAATAGTGTTCATCATGGGGGAGATCCAAATGATTAACATCATCTATAGCTAATTCGTCTGCTTTCTCAGAGATCGGTTGAATCATTTGCAGAATTTAATGTATTGACAATTACATTCGGTCTATCTTAAACATAGTCACCAACAAACTGTTAATTGAGTGGTAAACAGTATCAATCCCGGTATAGGAGATTACAAGTACGAATTCCGGGAGTGAGCATAAAAGCTTCATTCTTGGAACTGCGAGAGCAAGTCTGCCACCCACTAATAATATCTTCCGATTAAGGGAGATGGTCCGTGCTAAATGTGGGCCGCGACCTTATGGTTGTTGATGGGGCTCTATTGTTTTGTCAATTGACACGGGAAAGTTCAGTTCACCGTGGCCTATAAAATAAAGGAGTCTCATCAACATTCAGAATCATATTTGTCGTCAATGTGAAATATGGACTCTCACTTACGGAAGTGTCAGTTCATAAGCAATTTGTGCACATCGAACGTTCAATGCACTTCTAGATGAAAGTCGAAGCTCGAAACTGACATAGACTAGATTAATTTATTAAATAAAATCAATTAATTTAATTCCTCTTTACGTATAAACTATTTCTTATTTTATCATTCTTTTCATCGGTAAAACCGATAGCCTTCATATTTTGACCGTATTCAAGATTTAATTTGGTCGATTAGCGGATTCTCTTCTAATTGTAGTTTTTTTTTTAAATTTCTTTGTCTAACATTTTTTAGGATTATCGGTAGATTTTTCTTGTACTTCACTTTATCTTGTGTCCCATCGCCATGTTATTGGTCGGCACGCCTTTTTTTTTTTTTTAAGGAAAACGGGACAAAAGCCCATTACAAAATAGAGAAATTACAAACTACAAAGGCTACCAAAAAAAAAAGCCTACCGAAAAAAATATCACATTTTTTATTACAAGGAAAGTATAAATTTAATATATAGGAGATAAGGGAAAATGATACAAATGTGCGCCCGGAATAATCCTAGTAATGAAAATTGTACTTTCTCAATTTAGAATGCCTTTATGATAAAATTAGTTAGAATATTAATCTAATAAAAAAAATTAGCTCCGCTTGCAATACACGTTTGAGTAAACATGATATATAATGAAAATTGTACTTTCTCAATTTAGAATGCCTTTATGATAAAATTAGTTAGAATATTAATCTAATAAAAAAAATTAGCTCCGCTTGCAATACACGTTTGAGTAAACATGATATATATATATATATATATATATATATATATATTGGCATGATATCTTTTGCATTTAAAGGTCACGGATTTGCCTCTAAATCCCACGTTTTTGGATCGGCAATTAATAAAATAAAAGAATCACATGTATATGTGGACAGTAACGAGAACAAATATCGTATGGCTAAAGCTTCGAATCAAACTCTACCTCGGGCCCCGCTGCCATTTTCATAAGCTG
This sequence comes from Punica granatum, assembly GCF_007655135.1. Taxonomy (NCBI): domain Eukaryota; kingdom Viridiplantae; phylum Streptophyta; class Magnoliopsida; order Myrtales; family Lythraceae; genus Punica; species Punica granatum. The sequence continues at coordinate 15,438,376 of NC_045130.1, forward strand.
TCCCACTCTCAATGTAGACTTACAAATCACTTTACAAAATAAATAGTATACTTTGCTATCCCGAAAGTCCAATTAGATATTTGGAATGTGAGAGAAGCCAATATTGAAGAGGTATCAAACACTCAAAAGGAATAATTTTCCAAGCAAGGATGTTAAAATTGTCAAAAGGATTTTGACTAATCTAGTTCGAGATAAATCAGTTCACTAAAGGGTAAAACATGATTTTTTTTCGTTCACAAAACTCAAACCCGAATTCTTATTTAATGAAAATAAACGTCTAACCATTTAAACCAACCCACGTTGATAAAATAGATTTAATTAAAAGAAAAACATAAACTTCCATTTCTCAAATATATTTAACTCAAAAAAGGAAGTGGCTAGAATTCTAATAAAAAAACATTCACATAACTTTTATTATTACCACTTCAAGTTCAAACTTTCTACTAAACTGTCCAATTTCCATGAAGTTTTCTGTTAGCCTAACGTTTGAGAAATAAAAATAAGGGGTTATTACGCCATATATCCCATAATTTTACCGTTTTCTCAAATCTATCACATGCTTTAAAAATTACCCAAAAATACTTATGATTTATATCTTGTTTCAAATCTATCACGCTATCAATTTGTCTGTTATGCAAGTGGGCTCCAAACATATCCCATTATTTTAATTTTTTTCTCAAATTTATCTCATGATTTTAATTTTTTTCTCAAATCTATCATTGATAAAGAGTCACAGTGACGAGAATGAGCTCACTTATGTTCCACGTTAGCAACACTATAAATTGTTGACGAAGAAATTAATGTCATGATAGATTTGGAACCAGATGTAAACCATGGGCTTTTCTGAGTAATTTTTAAACCATTGTTATATTTAAGAAATAGGTGATACCATGGGATATCTGACGCAATAAACCCTTAAAAATTTTTAAAGTTTTTCAGAAAAACATGAATCTTATCTATGCTTCTTTTTTGTGAACAATTCCATATTATATTTTTTTATGCACTTATTTTTATATTATGAATGTTCATAAAATAGCGCAATAATAAAATTATGTTCATGTAAAAAGCACATGATTATTTTACAAAAAGATAGAGCAGTGACATTTTATGTCCCATTTCCAACTATAATGAGGACTATTGGGAGAAAGTATGAGATGAGAATTTATGTAGCATGTACAAGTTTCAATCAAATATCAAGTGTTAGACTCTGGATGACAAATTTTGCATGTATATGTATTAGTCTCACCTAATATTTTTTTTGGGCATGTGATACATTATTTAAATGCCAGGTTGTGAATAATTGAAAGGTCTAAATTGTTCTCGTAAAAAAAAAAGTCTAGTGTTATTAATGATTTCTGAAATTTTAGTTGTTGAATCTATATCTATATATAAGTAAAATTTACTTGAATAGTAATAACGCTACTCAATAAGTACTCTCAAATTAATGCAATTGAAAAACATCAAAAATTGATTTTTAATTTTTGAATACTACTTAAAAGTACATCACATGTGTAAATTGACTACCTTTTACAATAAATGTAACAATTACGCTTAATCTTTTGAAGCATAAATAATTTAATAAATAAATATTAAAATAGATATAGAATATTTTATTTTCCAAAATAATTAGTAAAACTTATGTATAAATTATCACAAGGATACTAATTATACAAATTTAATAGCACATTATGCTTACAATTCTAGCAAAAAATAAAATTTATTATGTAAAAATAAGGATTTTGATTGCAATATTTAAAAAAATGCAAAATAAAATTTATATATCTAAATGTGGTGTCTTCAATAGATATTTGAATTATATTAACAATATTCAATATGTATTGAATAAAATACTTTGTTATCTATACGTAGGATTTCCAAAAGAATTAACCCATCACCCTAATTCTACAAATGAGGGTCACATAAAAAGTAAAAATTTAATTAATGAAAGTGAAGATTTTAAAAATATAGTATTTAAAAGCAATATCAGCAAAATTAAATTTGTATACTTGAACTTTATATTTGTAGTAAATCCGAATAATGTTAACGATTAAATAAATTTGCAATGCACTTATTAGGTTTATAATTCAAAATATTCAGTTATTGTTAAAAAATTTCGTTATACTTGAAAAATAATTTTTTAAAAATTATGAATAATTCTGTTGAAACAAACTTGTGCAACGCATGTCAGAACACTAGTATATATAAGTAAAATTCACTTGAGGAGCAATAAATGCTCTTTAGTCAATGCAATTGAAAATAGAAACTTAATTCTCAATTTTACAAATTAAAAAATACTTAAAGATATAACAAACCTATTGCAAATATAAATAGTTATACGTATTTGAGTGCAACAAATGCAATTATATTTCCCAATACAAGTAGCTAAACCCATTAATAATTAAAAGAAATTTAAAATACACACCATTTTTTAAATTATAAAAATGATATAATTTAAAAATAATGAGATATTGAAATATATGAATAAAACTGTATTGAATACTTTCATTTTATTGGGATAAGTAACACTTTCAATTTTATTAGATTCATATTCATATTTTATACACAACTTTGACGATCATGTTAAAATATTGATTGAGTTAATAATATAAAACTAATATAAGTTTTAGAAAAATGGGCAAGGACAATACAAAATAAATAAATAAAAAGAAACAAATCCATGCAATGCACAAATATTAGACTAGTTAAAACATAATCTGTAAAATGAAGAAAAATCTATTGCACTTGCAAGGAAAGGCAACTGTCTCGTACAACAAAATTCAAAAAGTTTCAAACGATTACAGATGACAATTTATGACAATTTAACCAGCAATATTGCAAATCCATGAAAGAAGATGCTTATGCATATGTTGGACATTAGATACAACATATACTTCTCTGTTTTGCACGAATGGAACTTTTCTTATTAAATTGTAGTTGATTCTGCATGTGCCCTCATTCTCACTGATCAACTATTTCTTATTTCGTCATTCTTTTGATAGGTAATTATTGGGGGTTATGTTTGGACTATATACTCAAGAATTGATATTCATAAAAAATATATTGAAGATTTAATGTATCGAATTACTTGGTTCTCTTTTTATATGTACTTTTTACTTATTTATTTAGAATTCTTGGGATTTTCAATAGAAATTAATATTCTTGTATTTCGCTCCACATTGTTATATGACTTAACCATATTGTTGTTTAGAATCCTTTCTTAGTAACACCTTTTATAACATTAACAATATTAATTTTCAAATATTCTACCTTTTATTTCAAATTACCATAAATTTAAAAAATTAGTGGCTTAACAACGTGGGTTGGTTCATGTGATATGCTTTGTTTCCCTTAAGTAAGGCATTGGATTCGAGTTTTGTGAATAGAGAAAATCCACACTGTAAGAGTTTTACCCTTAGTAGGTAGACCATGTTCGACTGGATTAATCGGGACCTATCGGACTTCCAGATATCAGGGTTCACACCGAAAAAAATAGTGACTTGTAATTTTATTTGAAGTTTCTATATATGTAATTTTCCAAAAACTTTACTAGCATTTTACTTAATATTTTGGGTAAATTGGACTAGTGGTCCAAAAAGTTTTACAAATGTTTCAATATGGTACAAAAAGTTTTTTTTTTGCTACTTGATGGTACAAAATGTTTCAAAGTTGTTTCAGTATAGTACAAACAGTCATCTCGCCATTGACGCCGTCAAGCCGTCCTTTACAAGACTATAAATTTTGCACCATCATGTAATTTACGTAAAACATTTTGTACTATTAAGTTATAACTTCAAAACATTTTGCACCATCATGTAACGTCCCACAAAAATCGGTTGTGCACCATCAGCATCGGTTTGACGACATCAATAGCGAGATGACGGTTTTTACTATATTAAAACAATTTTGAAACATTTTGTACCATCAAGTAGTAAAAAAACTTTTTGTACCATATTGAAATATTTGTAAAACATTTTGGACCACCGGTATAATTTATCCTAATATTTTATTTATTATATATTAATTATTATAATATCTTGTACCTACGCTAAGCGTGGCGTAACGTCTAAACTGACAAGAAATTAAAAAATAAAAAAATACGATCTAAAATTCCGCTTAATATTTTTACACGCTCAATAAAAAAATGAAGGATTAACAAAATTCTTGGGAATGAGAGGGGACTGCAACGGAGAAAAGCAAAAACCAAAAAGGTTTAAAACGGACGCGTGTAGTGTGGAGGAAAAGAGAGAGAGGAGAGTTGTGGCCCTTGTGGGTATCCTTAGATTTATTATTCAATTTTACTTTCCACCGATATGATAAAAGAAAATAAGAATAATTCGGTAAAACCAAACACAAAATAGGGAAACCAAGTTCTCCCTTTATATAGTAGTATAATAGCATTTTTTTGGAGCAATTTTTATATTATTAATTGTATTAATTTCATTTTCGAGCAATTTTACTATATAATATATATGGATAATCATATTTCCTAAATTAAAAATTATGACATTTGAGTATCAATTATAATATATAAAAGTCGAAAAGCGATATGAAATGCGACATGATTAACTTTCTGAAACCCTCAAATCGTAATTAAATGTCTTTTCAATTGCACGGATAATTTAACTCACAATCGGATGTTTATGTATTGTCCCATGTCTATCACTGCCTCTTATACGTTTTTCTACTTCCTATATATATGTAGGATATCAAGAAGACATTTTGTACAATTAGTTTATATAGATATCGAGAAAATATTAAATATTTTCTTACAATGAAAGGAAAAATTTTATTCATTGTGAATAAAATATTAAAGAGAATTTGAAAAAATAGTTCACCGGATAAATTAAAACATTTCTTCACAAATATCAAATAATCTATACGTTATTAATTTTTTTCACATCCACGCAACAGGTTGGGCTGCACATAGATTAGGATTATTTTTTGGACACGTTGGGCAGCACATACTATAGTTTAGGATTATTTTTTGGAAAAGTGCTTGAATAATTTAGCAAAATTCATTATAAAGTAAAATAATTAAACAAACTACATATCCAATAAATATCCCTAATAATTGCTCTTAATAGTTTAAAAATAATTATAATAACCAATCAACTAATATAGCACTTAGATGTGTATATAATTTCTATTACAAGATAATTATGCTTTTACTTAAATTTTATGAGATGATTGATTACATATATGACTAAGTCAAAATTATATTATCACAGGCCAATATTGCTTTATGAACACACCGTAATGTATAAAGAATAAAGTTACATACTTGAAATGAGTATGTCATTGTATAATTATTTCATAAACACTATTCAAGAAAAAAAAGTAAAACAAATTTATTTGTAATAATACCTAAACTAAACGTATGTTATAATTCTTTATTAAAAATAAATTGAAGTATATGATGAATATTAATTAATGCGATTCAGTAACTTTTAACTAAAAATTATTGAAGATTATTATTTAAATATTATTATTGTTAATGAGAAAACTGGTGTTTGGAATTGTAATTAATTACAATAAAAAGATAATACAAAAATATATAAAAACGAATTCACGGGCAAAAAACTAGTGCAGTAGCTATTCATAGACGGGAAGAGCTAGAGATACCAATCGAATATTAATTATTAGGCAATTAGTTTAATGCTCAATGTTTCACAATTATCTAGCACAAATTAATCAGGAATGATCTGTCTTTGACTTTCTCATGCGTCTCCATGTTCCATCCATTTAAATGGGGAAATGTCACACATTATCTTAGTGCCACGTGAGACCTCACTAATATTAAGAAGTAAAGACTGATATTAATCATTTATGAAATTTTAATGGATGAACAAAAAAATGATATGTAAAATGCATAAAAAAAAAAAGAAACTTGCGAGATGATCAGAAACACCAGCTCATAAAGGACAATTCAATATATGACAGATATCTATGTTCCTTATATACTAAGCTCCTTAGTCGGCACGGCTGCAAATTCATGAAGGAAGACTCTCCAGCACGATATTTATGTCTGGATGTAGCATGCGCCCTTTCACTAGTGTATACACATATGTGATTGCTATTTATACTTCTATCTTTTGATTATTTGATAAGTCGGGAATCGGTAATTTCCGACTTATCAAACAAATTTATACTGCTGATTATCAAAAAAAAAAAACCGGGAGGTGCTTATATATGCCCAGGAATGGAGATGGTCGACAAAGAGCTTGTCAGGAAGATTGGGCTGATCACGCTGCAAAGGAACGCAAAGCATTAATAATTTAATGTTTGTAGTCGGCACGGCTGATGAGGATGTCCGTTTATCATCGAACAAAAGAAAAGAATTTTAATCCCGAATTTGGGATTCATTCATATGGCAGAGAGTTCATGCATGCTCGTGCAGGACCATGGAAATGCATGCTCTGGTACTTTCCCATCCTTTCAAGAACTTTAGCATGTTTACATATGAGGGAACTCGATGATGCACAGTACATGTCATGCGGACCTGTCATCATCGGACCTCGTGTAATGGCTGAGACAACAAACCACTGTTAATTTGTTACTTTCTTTGTTGTGATTCTTCAGGTTATGAAACCATCCGGTTCTTTGTGCTAGCTATATCTGTACAGGAGCTCATGAGATGGTTATATTGGATCGACTAATCGATAAATCGATGTTTAATAAATTTTGCTGTGGTTCCGCGGCCCAATTGTCTGTGGCTGAAGATGGAATCAGAATTTTTAATAAAAATTAAGACTATATATAGAATTTATGATGTGTATGTCACAGTATGTATTTGTAGCGGCAGATCAAAGCACATGCACTGCGTTGGAACATGGAAGCACCACGTCGTAAAGTTCAAGCCAACAGTGGCTAATAAACTGAGAACACTCTGTGGTCTCACTGAAAAACACATGCACTGCATTGAGCAGGAGCATAAATAGGAAGTTGAACCTTACACATTTCACCAAATCCAAACACCATAGCTCTTTCTCTCTTTCTTCTGCCATTTAGAGGGACTTGTAAGTTGCAACACTTCACATTTACCGTCGTTCTTGCTCATCTTATCTGTACATGAGTGCGCTTCTGTTTATAGATTTAATCATTTATTGTAAAGTTTCTCAAGTCATTACTCACTGGCTTTGATCAGAACATGTTGCAGAGGCACAGAGAATTGGGAGACAACGTTGATGATTCGATGAACTCATCATTTAGGCGGTCGTTGTTGGTGTTGTTCCTTCTCATGGGCACTTCTTCCCTTGTTGCTTCTCATGGTTCTCTTCCTTCTCTCTACTCTTTCCTGGTCTTTTCTCGCAAGCCGATGCAGCAGTTAACGAAGTACATTGTTTTGTCATATATTTCCTCAGATAGCCTGCTATACGACTCCACGGCCTACACAAAGGTGAACAACATTACATTTCAAAGAACGCCACTGCACCGATGTACTAAATCTTCCTGCAAGAACTTCCTAATAAAGGTTACAATATTGATGCTTCTGTTTGTATCGAAATGGCAGTGTAAGGGGAAGCCAGAGAGGGCACTTTATAACGGAGGCATTCTAAAGGATATTGAGATTACTTCAGCAAGCAACGACTCTTCGCCATCTTTTATGTTGCTCAATCTGACCCAAGGAACCAAGTACTCTTTCTCCAGTTAAGTTTGAATGAGTCGATTTCCTGGCACAGATAATTTATTAGACGATGTTGTGTCATGCGGAAACAAACAGTTCTATTGGCTACAGGTATCAAACCAATAATAAATCTAGCCTGATGTAGCATCCACATAGTTCAACTTGAAAGTCACCTAAATCCTGCATTTTTGGTAAAAAAGGCTCCATCAATCATATTTTAACCCAATGCAAAATAGAAATGAAACCAGTAATCGATAAGATCCAGCGCTTAACTTGTCTAGGATGGGACTTGAGAGACTCAACTCTATCAATTCATTGTTTTCCCGCAGGTTGGGTTAAGATCGATGGAGTAGATTCCGCTCTCATACGTGCAAGCCTGACTACAGAAAATGAAGAATTGAGTTGCATAGGGAATGTAGTGGCAAGGAGTGGATGTTGGTCATTCCTCAAGGGTGGATTCACTCTAAGCTCGTCGCCGAGTACTTCTACATTATCCTTTCAGGTGAGTTCCGCCCTCCCCCCCCCCCCCCCCAACAAATTCTTGTCGATCATATCTCAGATCTTCATTTTGGCTCGTTATTATGATTGAATTTACTTATGCAGGGTCCTGGAAACAGAGACATCAGTATAGCTGTTGCAAGTGTTTCATTACAGCCCTTCACCGATGAGCAATGGAGCCGGAATCAACAACGCATTATAAGCAAAGTAACACCCTCATTCCTTAGATATGCCAAATATAAAATGGAGCTGAATCTTGTGAAACTTCAAGCTTTTACACGGAGTTGGTTACGCGCTTAAACTTGCCATAACTCCTCGAATCTCCAAAGACCAGTTCTCTGTTATCGCGAACCGTCCGACTAAAAGGAATTGCCTCGTTAAATAATGTGCATGCTCTGAACCGAAATTAAGAAGTCTCGCTCTCTCTTTTTCTTTCTTCTTTTTTTTTAAGGTTCGAAAACGCCCCATAACGATTCACGTTTCGGATGGAAATGGAGAAAGGCTGCAAGGAGTGGACCTTCGAGTCGAACAGATCTCGAAGGAATTCCCATTTGGATCTGCCATAGCTAAGAGCATCCTTGGAAACATCCCGTACCAGGTATGCTTTTTATCCTGCTGAATCCGGACACTACTGTAGTACGGGATTTAATAATAGAATGAATAATCATCCCAAAACTCATCGGTTTGATGGAGGCGGGCTTTTTTTATTTTTATTTTTTTAATGCAGAAGTGGTTCGTGGAGCGATTTAACACGGTGGTCTTCGAGAATGAGCTAAAATGGAGCACAACTGAACCCGAACAGGGTAAAATCAATTACACCATAGCAGATCAGATGCTGAAATTCGTGCGAGAGAGCGGAGTCATGGTCAGGGGGCACAATATATTCTGGGAGAACCCCAACTTCGTCCCTGCGTGGGTCAAGAACCTCACAGGGTCGAACCTGGAGAAGGCCGTGAATGCCCGAATCACAAGCCTAATGGACCGGTACAAGGAGGAGTTCGTCCACTGGGACGTGAATAATGAGATGCTCCACTTTGACTTCTTCGAGCAGAGGCTCGGGCCGAATGCCTCACTAGACTTCTTCAAGGTGGCCCATGAATCAGACCCTCTGGCAACCCTTTTCATGAACGAGTTCAATGTGGTGGAGACTTGCGACGACAATAACTCAAGCGTTGATGGGTACATTTCGAGATTGAGGGAGCTCAAGCGGGGAGGCGTGTCAATGGATGGGATTGGGCTGCAGGGCCACTTCAGCACACCGAATCTTCCCCTTATGAGGGCTGTGATTGATAAGTTGGCCACGCTCGGGCTCCCGATTTGGCTCACGGAAGTTGACATCAGCGACAAATTTGATATGGAGACACAGGTATGTTTTTCCTAATTATCAGTCATGGTCACGGGGTATAAAGTTGAGTCAAAATGGTCCCAATCCTTTTAAGTCCATCAATGGGCTCACATCAATCATGGTCCGGACAATTAGGCTGGCTTCTTGGACATAGTGAAAGTCTTAACAAGCCCGTCCACTGTAACAACAAAGAAGGCTTGGGACGACCAAAACATTGCCGTGCTTCGTCTATCTGCTTAGCCATCTACAAAGCGCAAAAATGAGCTGTGTACTAGTTATTCGAGCTACATCGCAATGCTCGCCTTATTGATTAAACTCATTACACATTCAAATCAAACTCATTACACATTTTCCCATAAATTTAATCAGAATTTTGATAATTTTTTTCTGTCTTCTGCATAGGCCGTTTATTTGGAACAAGTGCTGAGGGAAGGCTTCTCGCACCCCTCTGTGAATGGAATAATGATGTGGACCGCAATTCGTCTTGGCAGATGCTTCCGGATGTGCCTGACGGATACCGAGTATCAGAACCTTCCGGCAGGTGATGTGGTCGACAAGCTTCTACGAGAGTGGACAACCAAGGACAGGGAAGGCCGCACAGACAAGTTTGGATCATACAGCTTCTTCGGGTTCTTAGGCGAATACTTGGTAACTCTGAAGCATGGAAACAGAACAGTGAAATCAACATTTGCACTGTCTCACGGTATAGAAACCATGCATGTCACCATTCACTTGTAAACGGTACACATCGTCCGGAAGACGCTGTCTGTCAAGGAAAATCCATTTAAACATTATCCGCGATGAATTTATCTGAATCTTGGCAAATCGCTTCAGGTGGCAAATTTATTTTCATCGTCAATGTAGTTAGTGTAGCTTAAAGATTGTCTTGACAAGTCCACTTATGGCAACCGTCTCTCGCAAAATTTGAATGGAAACTATGATTTTTGCAACGGAAAAGGGGAAGGTTGGGAAGACGAAATCATTAGTTTCACTGTGGCCTATAATATAAACGGCTAGGGAGCAGTGAGATTCATATGACAGATCAAAGGAATCGACTCATTTCACATTCATAATCAAGAATGACAGTCGTCGCGCAACCGTGAACCATTGACTCCCCGGAGTTATATTATCCTTTCTCGAGACTTTGGCCAAAGTCATTCCGAGCAAAGACGGATCACGAGAACTTCAAATCAGATAGAGCATTTACTGTGAGTACCGGAAAAGGATCTTATACAATTATTTCTGTCTTTGTAGGACGATATAAACCTGGAATCGACCTAATTAGCCGAATTTAACTTTTCCACTCGTTACCACGCCTGCCCATATGTACATTAAAGGCGTTGGCCGATAAATCATTAGCACCGGTCCTTTTGAAGGAAAGCATTTTCGATGGGCCCATAGGAAATACAATTCAAGTTCCCTTTTAGAAAATTTCCGACAAAAACGGTCGAAAAGTCTGCAAAACGGACTCATATTGTAAACACTCACTAATCCTTTTTTTCCATCTATACTGACAATGATAATATATATAAACTGTGACAATGAATGGCTTTTTTTTCTGATCTTTATTCCTCATATTATTAATCATGGATAAGATTTTGTTTTGAATCCGACCAACAGTTTCTCATACTATAATATCTCATGTGGAATCATACCCAGATATATTCCTTCTTCGATTACAGACAGGAAAGCACAAAAGCAGAGCACAACTTGCACTACCCGCAAAGCCATCCAGTCCCTTTGATTGTGGAGCAACAGACTCGTATTCACATCGTTGGTGTCCACTGTTGGCTTTTAGAGGATTTTCGGGTTTCAATTTATACCGTGTTTTTGGTTCAAGTAGTAGTGAATTTTTGAAAACCGGCTTGGCTCGGTACTATGATGGATTAGAAGAACAAGGAAACTGCCTGTCTTCAGGACTCCTGAACTAGGATCTTATGAAACGAATGATAATACAAAATATTCCAGTTTCCTAACAAAATCAGCTTAGCCTTAAACTTGTCAGCAAACTAAAGCACCCTCCGATGTTCTACAAATAAACACTACGAAGAGTTTCAATTTTACAATGTGGACGGAATTTTTGGTATTTGTTTCACCCTAGGAACAAGAAAACCGAATCCGAGCAAAGCACTCAACAAGACAGCAAAATCTGCAGAAAATTAGTGCTTCACTTTACAGACCAAAACCCACAAAAAGAAGTAAAAAGAGCTACAAGTTGGAAACAGAATGTAGAAGGATGATACTTGCGGGAGCTATGAGTAGGAATAAGACATTCGAAGAGACAGTCCTCGGTGAGTCCCCCATGGCCAAACCGGCTAGCCACGATCCATCTGTCAAGACTTCTCCGGAACCAGTTCCGCGGGCAGACCCAGAACCCGTGCCACTCCCCGAGTTGTACTCTACACCGGAACCCTGGGATGCACCTGTAGTCACTGGTGTTGAATCCCTTGTGGTCTTTTGACTGCACATCAAGGTTCAAATTATCAGGTTACGTCAACCATTTCAGCGATTCGTGTAACATATCACAAGAGTTCCCAATTTCACTAAAATGCAGAGTCCATAACACAATGTGATGATCGTTGCCATGAAAGATCTTTTCTTTTTTTATTCTTTGCTGTAAAACCGGAGTGAATCTTCTCGCTGTCATTCACATACTTGAAAACAACACGACCATCCTCACTCTATTCAAACCGAAGGGACCAAACAGAGATTTCACAGAACAAAACAAGCAACTCAAAAGGAGATATCTTGGAATTTGCTATTTGCCAAAGTTTGCCTTTGCCACTGGACCACTTAGCCAACACACAGGAGTTAAGCCCAAAATAAATGTTCAGCACTGCCAGGGCCATGCCCCCTAAGATCTATAATTATTTTCTCACTAGAAAATTAAATAAATAAATAAGCCCATAATGGGCTAAAAGTTCACGAATACAATAAACAGGAAAGACAAATCTTGAAGACATGTCACTGTTAGACCGTGAATATGAACAGAATTACTTGTCAATTTCAGATTCTTTTTGGGTGGAATTGTCACTTTCAGAGAAGCACATGGTTATGTTTTAACGCTTCCTACTCAAGATTAATCGTAGCGTAAAATAGAGAATTTTGTAATTGTAAGAACTTAGAGATGAATTTATAACCCGACCAGAAACTCAACTTACCTTGGAGAGGAGGGGCAAAACGTGACCGTGTAATCAGCCCCCGAGCACGTGAACGTGCTCGTTGCATCGTCATAGGCGTAGCTGTACGACCTGGGGCACGCCGCCTTGAACATCTCCGAGTACACAGATGGCTTGCAGGTCACGGGCGAGTTGTAGGCCCCGCTGCAACAGTACTCAGGGCTCCCGAATGCATCGCATGCACTCTTGCATGCGCTCCCATCACCAGCCCTCAACTCCGCAGGGCACTGCTGGTTCAGGTCCACGGAGCAGCCCGTGGATGTGCAAGCGCCCGACCCGCCACTCCCCTCGACCAGCATAGGCAGATTATACCTGAGAATTTTAGAAATTCTTACGATCGAAAGCCACGAAAAAGATCATTTTTCCTCTGTTTTCGTATTTACGGTTCTTGGAGCTCACCCGTCGACGAGGCTAACGTCATAGAAGTCCTGGCCGACGGTTCCGAGAGTGAACTCCGCCAGGGTGGCGGGCGGGGCCGCCCCCAGCCCATTGCACTCGACCTGGCCAGACCCGCAATCGCCGGTTTGGCAGGACCCCGACCCCGATCCGTCGAAGCTGCACCCCGTCCGGCCCCAGAACCTGCCGGACCACCCGGTCGGGGCCTGGAAGGACCGGGAGCTGCCCTGGGGGAGCTCGAATCCGGTGCTCTCGAGGGCCGGACTCCCGGCGTTGGCAAGTATGCCCGGCCAAACTGTGTACTGGCACCTGTTAACGAATGTGAACGAGGCTCCCGTCACCCCTGAAACAGAGCACGAAGCAAAACCCAGAAAACAAGCAGAAACGGTCATTACGCCGATATTTTCCTCGAAACATCGCAAGATCTCATCTTTTAGTTGTTTTTGACGCAGATGCGAAGGCCCCATTTAGTTTCTTAAGTTTCCTAGAACACACTGTAAAACACTACAATGGAGGTCTTCACTCTTCAAAAACAGCATTTTACATAAAATTCGTTCAAGACAAGAATAAAGCGTTGTTTTGGGACTTTAGTACTCATATAACTCGAAACAGCCGTCTCCACCGTTTGTATGACAAATGGTGTACCTCTGCAAGTGAAGAGAAGAGCCAAGCAGACAACGGAAGCTACGAGCGAGCCCATGGGAAGGTTTCCGGTTGCAAGCTCCGGCCGCGGGGTTGGTACTGCCTTCAGGTGTCGGCGGTGTGGTGAGGACGAAGTGACATTTGGGGCGAAGGGGGGGAGAGAAGAGGGTTGAGGAAGGAGGAGCGGCAAGTAACGGGAGGAGAGGAGGTAGGGGGAGTGAAAAGATTTGGCCTTTGCGGGCTCAATAACCCATAAAACGACAAGAAAATTGCTCGGAGAGAATTTCGGCTTTGGGGAACAAATACAATCGTTGAAAAGGCACCCTAGTAACGTTTGGTTTCAGAGTTAAAGTAATTTTGATTTTGATTTTGATTTTGATTTTGATTGTGGAAAAAGACAAATAAGATGGTATTATAAATTTGACTTGGGAAACGTGTGTTTTTGTTATTTAGTGGGTAGAGTTAAAATCAAAATCATGATTCTAAAATTATTTTATGAAACCAAACAAGCCCCTAATTTCCGGGTTTTCATTTTCACAATCCCACCACCTCTGCCACGGAAAAAAAATATATATATTTAGAGGCATTTGATTTCAGAGTTAAAATAACTTTAATTTTGATTTTGATTTTGATTTTGATTGTGAAAAAAGACAAATGAGATGATATTATAAATTTAATTTGAAAAATGTGTGTTTTTATTGTTTAGTGGATATAATTAAAATCAAAATCACGATTCTAAAATCAATTTCAAATTTCAAACGGGGCCTTAGTGTCTTTGCGACGAGAGCCGAGAGGGTAGCGCAGCGGTTGACAGTCATTCCTAGTAAACTTCTAATTTAACTGTACTCTGGGAGCATAAAGCCACGAAGAGAAGTTCAATCGAGAAGGTTACGGCTCGGTGCAATCATCTAATACCATAGTCGATAACTAGTCGGGTTAAGAGAGTGCTAACCAATCTCTTTGTATTCTTAGGTGAAAATTCTTCCTTTCTTATAGTTTTGTTGAAGCGCTTTTGCAAGTTACATTTTTGCTCCCTATTCGATTGCATGAATCATGAAATATTCAAGGACACCAGGGCCATGTTTGACAGCCGGGTTTGGGATAGGAATTGAGATAAGATGAAATGAGATTTGAAATCCTAAGGATATTTAAGAATATTCAAGTTAAATTATAAACACGTCCAAAAATAATTATTTTTTAAAAGTTTCCTAAAATAATTAGTAATGACCAAAATAATTTTAAAATGGTTTTTGAAATAAAATAACAAAATTATTTTAATTTTTTAAAATTAAAATGTTTTGAAATTAAATTTTTTTAAAAAAAGAGAGAGAAAGAAAGGAGAAGAACAGTCGAACAAAGAGGATACAGTAGGGACTGACTGTCGGCCACAACTGCACCAGCAAGGTCGCCAACACCCTCAAGTGTCACCCGCGACCTCGCCTGGCCAGTGGTGGCCGGCATTGGGCTACCACGCTTGGAATTTTTTTAAAAAAAAATCAGAGGAAAGAGAGAGAACAGATCGAGGCTGTGGTGGCTCAACGCCAACCACTATCGCCCCAATCGAGGTCGTCGGTAACCTCTGTTAAATAATTTATCCCACTTTATACCAAACCTACAATCGACAATATTTAACACAATACGATAACACGATATGGATACGACATGGAGTTAAGCAGGTTTAGGTCAATGTTAAATGTGTTTCGTGTCTAAACAGGTCAAACTCGTTTAGACACGACAAATACTTGTGTTTAAAAGGAATTCAACCCTTATAACCCGTTTAGATACGGTTCAACCCATTTATATTATATGTTAATTATCGTTTTAATAAACTTGTTTCACATATTGCATCAATTTATAAAAGAACATACATTAAAATCATCTGAATTTGTTTATATAAATTACTCATTTATTATATTTTTATCATGTCAATCGTGTAGTAACGTGTAACTAAAGTTAATAGCTATAGCATTGTATCAAGTAGATATAATATGTACCTAAAAGTAATAGTGTCATATTGTATAAATAATAATGCCATATCGTATATGTAAGTATACATACACATTTAGACACGTTTAGTTAAACGAATTAGACGTGTCGTGTTCATGTCAACCCTTAAACTTGCTGCATGTTTGAAGATCTTGACACGTTTATTAAATGTGTTGTGTTTAGGTTAGAACTTTTTGATATGAACTCATTTAGACACGACTCATTTATAAACAAGACACGATACATAAACTCAATTCCAATCATAGTGTGTCCAAACACAAGATAGTGATATTTAAAATTCTATCCTACTTACTTTGACCGTCAAACATAGCTTAGATGTATCTTGATAATCTTGTTGATGAGAATGTGATCGAATGGCGAAACGAAAGACAATCATACTCACAATTTAAGTTGGATAAATATTTAAAATTACGATGATCGTAAAGAAATTGGGGAACCAGAGCTTCTATTCAGAGAGGAAACATAAAAAGCAAATGCGGTGCAACAATAGCAACATCATATATTTCTTCAATCTAACATAAAATTGGTCACTCTAGTAATTTCGAAATGATAGTTCATTGCCCCTTAGTTGCGTTGATAATATCCACAATTTCTATCCATACTATGACAAACCAAATATTGAGGCGCTAGTTCACAAGGGAGATTTTGACATCTCGCGTGATATGACCGTTGGATTGATAAGTAAATAAAATGTCTAATTCTACGACTATAAAACTGGCAGTATCGTATCGCTGACGGAATGTCAAAAGTTTCACCGTTCACAAAATTAATGTGTAGTTTTTGCCTGATATGATGATGTAAACTAGCTACTGAAAAATCCATTGCTTTTCATTTCAATGTATAGAGATTTACGTAAATTTCTAGCATTTGCTTAAAAATAAAAATCAAGCATTTTCAGTGCATCTCCTTCATGTCATTTTTTAGAACCAACAAATTAGATGCAGTCGCAGTCATCAACCGCGGAAGCGTTGAAGAACGTGGAGGAGGAGTCAAGAATGTTTCGGCCAGATATCAATTTTGTCCCTGAAGTTGAAAATCCATCAGTTGATTCCCCATGATTTGAAAAACTCCATCAATCGGGTCTTACGGAAGGACTAAATTGATGGAGTTTTTCAAACTATAAGGACCCAATTGATGGCTTTTCAACTTCAGGAAATAAAATTAATGGCTAACTGAAATATAGCCGTTTGATTTCGCAATCTGATTTTAAGATTTTACCTTTAACTTTAACTCTACTCACCACACAATAAAAGTCAACAGCACAATTATTATTTTTTCAATTTTTTAACCATTCAATTCAATTTTTAATAATAAATTTTCATAACTATTTATTACTTTTTTTTTACAATTTAATAATACAATCATTATTTTTTTTCAACTATCCATTACTTTTTCATATTTTTTCTCATAATTCAATAACACAATTATTACAAATTAATTAAAATTAAAACTAAATTCAATTCAACTCTAAAATCTAAGGCACTATTTATATTACGAAAATGACAGTTAATAAAATAGGGAAACGTTTCATCCGTTGCGGGAATTCCCAGGGAGAAAAGACGACGCAGTTTCAACATTTCCGGCAAGAAGTCAAAAAAGCAACGAGGCTTTCGAAAACCGCGGGTCCCGCCGGCGTCCTTCTCCTGACGCAACGCCCGTCGCATCGCCACTACCCATCACAGCGAAGAAAAATTAATTAGTCAAGGAAATTGCATTACCGGAGCCACGTCACGTCTGCCTGTACACGTCTGCATGAAGATGCTTCCTGATTGGCTGCTGCTGCCTCGTCACTGTAGCCGTTGATTCTCAGCCACGTGGTGTGATCTGAGTGGGGCCTCCGCTGGTGCAGTGCAATCATGGCAAGCGTCTGATTCCTGTCCCCCACACGCTCTCTCGCCTCTTCTTTTCATGCCTATTGGGCAGCAGCTGGGCTGTAGGACCTGTGCTACTTGGAATTGATTAATCTTGGAAAATGTTTTTATTTTCTCATGGAAATTTGGGATTTTTTTTATTAGGGCTATTTCCATCCACTGATTCACCGCCATTTATTGTTCGCTGTACCAAATTAACCTCAATTACATCTTAATGATGACTTTGATAAATATGGAAATACAAATCACTCTTCCAAATATATCATTGTTATTCTTAATTTATTATCACTTGGTAATTACACTGCATGTAATCGTTTATATATAACCCGTATTATTCCCCATTATTTTATTGCTTTACAATATGCCAGAAAATTGAAATAAATTATAGAATTAAATAAAAAAACTTTTTGTATTAAGTTGGACTTGTTTTAGTTGCAATAATGCATTAAGTTTTTATATATAATTTGAGTAATTGTACACTTATTATAGAAGCTGAAAAATCATGAGTATTATTTAAACTAATAATCCATAAATTAAAAGATTATGAAACCAAATGAAAAAGAAAAAGTTTAAATTATAATCATGATCAAATGACGCAAATATTTAAGTTTATTAATAGAATAAAGGCAACTCATATCTAATATCTAATATAGAATTAATGAAAAAATTCACCATAAAATTAATAACAAACTAATTTTAAAATGTTATAAATAACTAAAAGAGCGCATCAAAAACTTCCCACAAGCTTCCATAATCCTAACATTTTAAAATTACATATAGTGGCTACATTTTTAAATCTTTTTGGGTAATTTGTAGTGATATATTATTGCCTTTAAGTGACAACTATTTTATATGAGTATAAAGATTTGGCTCCTTCTAATATTTTGATACTGCGATTTTCTAAAGAGTAACCGGACTCAAGATATAGGAGATTTGAAATCTTCTTTAAATAAGAAATCTTTTATATGATACAAAAGGATTTTAGATACGTTTCTAATAATGTTAGTAATTTAGCAACCTTTGATAAAGGATATAAGAGTTTACAAATGGTGCAATGTGTGCCTGAATTAAGAAAGGAAACGATGGATAAGAGAGAGTAATTAGGGGGTCTAACCATATCTATTAGAGTCATAAATATGGGATTAGGGGTATTTTGGTACAATAGATAATAAAAGGAGTATATTAGCCCCAGCCTTTTTTTATCCTAAAATTTGGAACTGCAAGCACCAAAAAAACAGATTTCGTGAAGCACAATTTGCCAATCAAATGGTCTTAATTAAAGGGCAGGCATAATTGTAGATTTTGTGAAGCACAAATGAACTGAGTTTTCCCCCAAAATAGTTGTATTTTCTAAAGTATTTCCCATAATAGTCTTCCACGCAAAATATTTCCCACAATAGTCTTATCTTTCATCTATTTAGAAAGTCCGTGAAACTTTTTCTCTATTTTGTTTTAAGTCCTTTTTAATACTATAGAATGGAAAATTGTAAAAAAGAAAAAGAAAAGGATAAAATTACAAAGAGAGAGGGGTTGTGTGAGCTTAGGGTAGGGCATGTTGCGGTTGGGTTCACAATCATGCCCAAAAAAATAATAAAAAAAGAGCTTCAATTTGCTTGGTCTAAAATATTCTTCAATTCGGTTCGAGTTTATAAATTCAAAACATAACTACTTTACGAGGAAAACTCGAATCAAACATCACTGCTTTTCTATTACATTAACCGAATTTTTTGAGAATAAATATTAAAATTTAGATTAAAATCAATAGGTTCGGCTCAATCAGACGCAATTATTACGTGTCAAATATTGAATAAATCAATTTTTGTAGGTATTAGAACTTTTTTCGACTTTTTTTAATTAGATTCGATTGGACTTGATGATTCAGTTAGATATTTTGGTTTTCTTTATACCCCTTGAGTGCCACCCCGATTCGACCACAACCGCTCTGTTTTTTTTTCTTTTTTATTCTCTCTTTTTTCTGTGCTTTTTTAAATTTGTAATGTTCCAATTTATAAATTTGCAGCAGGGACCAAAAATAAAACAATAAAATTTCCGGGACTTTAAAAATAAGCGAAACATTATATAAGATTATTGTGAGAATAATTTGTGGGAAGATTACTGTGGGAATAGTTTCAGGAGAAAGACCATTTTGGGGAAAGACTCCTTCATTAAAGGGCAGGCATGATCGTAGACTTCGTGAAGCACGAATGAACTTGTAAAGCGTCGTCCCTCAATTATTTTGCACTAATGGAATAGAATTGTAGCTTCAAAATTTCTCGAGACAGCAGA
This sequence comes from Punica granatum, assembly GCF_007655135.1. Lineage (NCBI taxonomy): Eukaryota > Viridiplantae > Streptophyta > Magnoliopsida > Myrtales > Lythraceae > Punica > Punica granatum. Next base: position 15,458,224 of record NC_045130.1, read on the forward strand.
CTTCCATAATATATAGTAGGCCTTGAAGAAAACCGTTGCTTGCAAAATCCAGTGAAAGCTAGACCATCGTTCTTCGGCTTCGAGATCCTTAATTAGCTCTATTAGTTTCGGTCGAGTTTCGGTTTTCGAGTTGGTCACTGGTTCAGCTTGAGTTTTCGTAGCATCCCGCATTCATCTGTTCCACGAGTTTCCTACTTGAAGTAGACTCTGAGTTGGGTCGAAGTTTCCCGCATACTTGTACTGCGATGGTGGAAGCGATAAAGGAAGTAATGGAGAGAAATTGGATCATCAAGGAAGTTTCCCGCACTGGGCAACCTCCTTCCTTCACTTTCCTGAACACAGGATATGAATGAAACTCCCATTTACAATTTACTTTTGTTTTTCTTTTCGGTGTTCCCTTGGAATTTTTACCTTTTGAACGGAGGTTTGCTAGGAAACGTGCTTCGCAATGTGTAATTATTAAACGAATTCTTTTATGAATCATGGCCAAAACAGGGCACATTCTCAAACTCGGACTTATCCTATGTTGACAAAATCAATACTATTACGATACACATATATTTTCCTTTATTTTAAAGAGATCACGAGATGTCCTCAACTTATTGACTGAGATTATCTCCCATTAGGATTTAACCCGAACACGAAGTGCTTCTTGAAAATTTCAATTTCAATTACAATGTAAGTGGTGAAAACTTATAGAATCCAAGCACAACCTTTTTTTTTTTTTTTTGGTTAAAGGGAAAAAGTAAACAAAATCAACCTAATTTCCGAATATCGTTACAAATTTGAGCGGCTGGAGCATTTTCCCAGCAGTGCTGGAGTTGTATGGGCCGCCCATCTACTGGCCCAGCCCACGGAACTCGTTTTCTCATAGGCCATTACACGGCGGCGTCCAGTCGGACAGCTCGACTCATTTGGAAAATTAACTGAAGCCCATCAAGGTTGGGCCTCGACCCAATGAAGGAGTTCACTGCTCCAAGTCATATTTCAATGAATCTTGGACATCTGAAGTGCAAGTAATATGCCATGTCACTTTTTCTTTTTTATCGGCGTGCACCGCCAGGTATTCAGAAGTCCAATATACACTCTAATCGTGAATTTTCCCATTTCGTAAGACTTAACTCCGCGAACTTACTTAAAGGGTACATGCACCCAACCACCCGCACCAACTCACAATGGATTGCAATGCAATATTTAACTAAAGAGTGAAGAGTGTAAAAAATTTGTATCCACATCTTTGGAACTAAGACGTACCTCCTTGCACCAATAATATACTCTGCTATGTGTTGATATTATGTCCCCCAATGAAATCTCTCGAGGATTAGTGCAAGTCGATAGGATGTTTGGGTGTTTTAATTGGAGCGTCGTGGGCTCCAATCCACCCTTGTACTAAAATTATATTCCCCGATATGGCCTTACAGGATAGTCGCCATCTCGTTGTATAATGTTGACTGTAGTATGTCCATATATACTGGACATTTGATTAGAATTGAAAAGGAAAACATGAATCGTAAACATTCTCCATGTTCATGTAGCTCCACAAAGATAACTCCAATATTGTTTACTGAGATGCTGTGTGATTCCCCCCAGAATAGACATTGTTTGCTGGTGCAACCCCAAAGGAGTTCCTAGCAAAAATTATCAATGGGAGAGCAACAAACGAAAGGCATGTTATTTTCATTGTCCAAAGGCAAAGAGATTTCTTTTTTGTCTTTGTCTCATAAAATGAAAACAGAAATTAAAATCTGAAAGCCCCTCTTAGCATGCAACAACTTTGCAGAACAGACCCCTTTCCTTGTTGTTATATACATTGGCAGAGAATCCAAATTTTCTGCAACCAGACAAATTGAATGGTATAGACCAAAAAGAAACTCACTTCTGAGACAGAACATGTAATTCTCCCCTTTTTTTCTTTTTTCTTTCTTTTCCATGAGCTTATCAAAGAGATGGATAAAAAGAAATAAAGGTGGACGTAAACTCCTACCAATCAACATCGAATTTAAAACTTTTTAATTTTAAATACGGACATGTATCACTAAAATATGTCCCCTTTTCTATTTCTTTAAAAAGATTATGTGTGATTTCAATCTTAATACAACATCATTTTGGCTAAACCACGAGGCTTTTTTAATGGGTTTCGAACCCCCAACAATGTGCTCGCATAACGTAAATTGCAATTTACCAATTCAATCGCATTTCTCCTATTTACTCTTTGGTTTGAAATGCATGCTGCTCTTATTTTTGTCTTTTGTTAAAATATATTTTTTAATGTTTCTGGGATGTAAATAAAACGCAGCGTTGTAGAGAGACAACGTGGAACTAAAGTAAAAAAGGGTCATTTTGATTTTTCAGAATGGGATCCCTTTTTGTTCCCAACATAGAGGCAATAAAGAAAATTGGCATGATTCTGTTGTGTCCGTTGATTATGAAGGGCTTCAAATCTGCTGTTGGAGTTGACCGCCCTTCGATCGGTCGATATATATACAAGAGGAATCAATGGACCCCATTAATTGATAATTTTCATCTTCGGGTCAATCCATCAATTCGTTAAATTTCCCAATAAATTTTTGTTTTCAGTTACATAAATTTCCCAATAATTTCCAAGCCCCTTTTGTTCCCAAATAGCAGAAGTGGTTCGAGTGTTCATGGAAGATGAGATTTAAGTACAATGTATCCACAAATTAGTAACAATCACTTATTGCCGAGATGAGATAAGCGATAGGTTAACCAAAATAGCAAAAATTCTAACGTAAAAAATGTCGTTCTAGAGTCTTTTGAGAAACTCTTTCGATGGTTTATTAAGAAGTACATTGCGTCCATTAACTGTGTATCCGCTGCGATCTGCAAAGAACTACGTCCCAATTATTAAAGGCCGAGTATTACTTATCGTGGGGACGAAATAAATGTGCTACCGAATTGGGGCTCCATATAATTAAGTGAGACTCAATACTTATAATCAAACAGATAATTGGCATGAACACTGATAAGCATAATGGAATGATGTATACTTTTGGCCCGATCTTCCAAGGAGCCAATAAGTTCATGCCAACTTATAATTAATTAGTTCTTCCTAAATGATGTATTATTTGCCATTTTGTGGAAATAATTAATTATCCTTCGTAGCATAATTTGAGCATAAGCGTGAGTTATCACAGTGATTCATAGTTAATTTGCTCCTGTGTCGTCTCTTTGTCTGTTCGATGTAATTCGAGAGCATGTGAGATATTAGCACCTTTTTTGGGGGATTCGGTCCCATTTACCAAACAAAATTATCTAAATTAGATCCTTTATTGATCCTCATGTCTGCGCCATTAATCAAATTCAACAGTCGGTCGGTCGAAGGCCCATCTACAGTGGAAGTTGTTGACAGCTGAGAAAGGCCACGTTACGTGCAGTTGGGTTTTGAAAGATACTATCAATTTTCATGCCAACCATACTGATTTGGAACTTCGACCATGCATGAAAATGTATGAATTGGATCGTAGTTATGCCCTTTTCTCAGTACAAGCATGCAATTAGTTCGGCTATCGACATATTTATGAAAACTTGTTCATTTTCTAAAAAATTAATTGATAGTTTCATTCAATTCAGATATCCATAGCAAACAGAATCACCAAAATTCATATATACCGATATTCATTGAACGAATAGAGAAGCATTGATTGGGCAAATGAGCATTTACAAGCTAGCGGCAGTCGATAACTATTCATACATAATTTTTCAATGTTTGGCTCATTTCGTGCAAATACGTACAACGCGCATGATGATCGTATAACTGCGAGTGGTCTTGCGAATCAATATTGAGTTTATAATAATGTCCATTTCTAATTTCCTAGAGATACCAAGTAGGTATGAGCTATAACCCATCAACATACATATCATCTCTCGAAGAAAACTTTGGGCAAAAAGTTGCCAAGCAAATCATTTTCACTGATAATTCTGCCTTCCTGAGTCACAGACAGAGACATGCTCAACAGAATCAATGAGAGAAATTATATATTTTCACCAAAACACATCGAACACTCCCATTTTAGACTTCTAAGACCATAATATAACTTTTTTTTCCCCTTTATAAAAAGAATTATACGTACTAAGCAGAGAAATTTCACGTCCAGTTCTCATCACTCAAACTCCTCGTGCGTCCTATTATTTTCTATCCTTTTATCCATTTACTATAAATCCATGTATCTCTTATAACCACATAACCAACCCAAAAAAAAAAGAAAAAAGAAAGAGGATGAACTAGTCAAGATCAACTTGGTCATCTAAATCAATAGAGCCATGTGGTAGAAAATCATATGCAATTACAGATCACATGAACTAACTGATACTCCTCACAGATTGAACCAAACAAGGGAACAGAATCGCAGAGGGAATGTCTTGTTTCTGGTCCAAGAATTTGAATAATTGTGGGCGTAACCAACAAAACTCCATTAATATGTTGGGCCTGCACCAGTACACAACTTCGTCTTAGGCCTGAAAGCTGATGCTCTTTTCCCCTCCTTTTCTTTGTGTATATTTTCTATTAATTAGCATCTGTCTGTATAAATATCATGATGATGATGAAGAAGAGCTCCGTGGTTTTTAATTTATAACAGACAAAGCTCATAATGGTTTACCCATCATGAGACGAAACATGCCCAATTATCTCTCTAGGTCTTACATATATTTATCAATAAATAAATTTGTCAAATTCAATAATAAGACAAGTACGGTAAAGTTTCTGAATTATGTAAAAGGGTGTCCGTATATTTCCCCCCTTTTCTCCTATAATGCATATACATGCTGCACATATATCTCTTTAAATACAGTACAGATATGTACAAATATTTGTTTCTCTTGAATGGGTAAATGACTAATAAGAGTGAGGAAAGATTGCTCTGCCCTATACATTTCAATTTCTTATTAAGTAAATTTGTTAGTTGATTCAATGTCTTTCTTTTTTTAAATGAAGTCTGAGATTCAAATCGTACGAATAAAGATATTTACATCTGAGAGGGTATACTCGTAATCAAGATAATGCATTAGACATTTCGATTTCCTACAATAAGCAAATACTCAAGGTAATGTGTCGCTTGTTATTCTGTATTTACAGTGCCTTAATAGACAATTAATTTGCATCATGACGTACAATAATATCTGAATGATATGTATCGTAGCGTCGATCCCACCACTCTACTTCCCTATGTGCAAATTAAACATTCTAAATTGAAAAAGTTATATATGCATGTTGTATATCAAAACGATCCAATAAATACGAATACAAATAAAATGAAGAATGAAGATGCAATGAACAAAGTTGTAAGAAATATATGCGTCTTCGAAAGATGCTCGATAAAAGAGGGTGAAGAAAGGGAGTTAAACTGAGTAACTAGCGATGGATGTCGTGAATTCACCGTGACGAAATGCTGCTCTCACTACACCTATGTACCTTAAATCTATATCCTATTATTATCATTATTATTACTACTACTACTAGTTTATAATCTATATTGAAGTAAGCTTAACTAAGAATGAGCAGTAATCTAAATGAATTCCCTCTATAAATTTTCGTATTACTAAATTTTTGGGGTGCCCTTCCCAAGGACATATGATATAATAACACAAAACAAGTCCCCTACATAAAATATCGTCATCTCCAATTGACCATATATTTGTCCTTATTGACGCACACTCCATGTGAAGGAGAAATTTTGGGTTTTGAGCTTATTGAGAGTGGACAAATTCTCGAACAAATCCATTCATTCATTCATACACATATATAATATATTATATAATACATACATACATACATATAAATATGTAATAACACATATATTCATTGTCATCGAAAATCTAATAAGAGGCTTCTTCTCTCTATATATCTCACACAAAGCCATGTGATAAAAGCAGCTTTCTTCATCTTGTAAAGCGACCACGCCCGTTTGGCTGCAATCATGCGGTCTACTTTGTTATAATTCCCTCCCCCCTTCGCTCTTTCCCTTGTTCATTCTTCCAAATTCCTATGCCTTCCTTTTTCTATCCATCCCAGTATTATATATTTATATATACATAAGATAATACTTAATTATGTGTCTGTATAAATATATATACATGCTAGGAGTCCAGGATTTTTGTCTTATTAATTAATTAATTAATTACACAATTTTAACATTTTGCTTTCCCTTCCTATATATGTGAAACTCTAATCAAATTCTAAAATATGGGCTTGTGCACACACATTGTCCCTCGGACTAATTTTGATCATAATAAATGGCAACGTCTAGTACGATCCGTTACTGTGAAGCAAACCCAACATGCTAATGAGCAGTTTGAGTTTCCCGGGGAAATTATTTTTTTCATGCCAATTCATATATCGTGTTTCTTTCTTCTTCTTTTTTGCCTAAATAATGCATATATCGTGTTTCATAAGTTGCTTTATTCGTCCTATTTTACCATGCGGCATTGCTCCCCATTTATTACAAACCCTTAATTCAATATTATTTTTTAAAACTACTAAAAGAACTTATACTAAAAATAGGTAAAAATGTGACCGACACTTAAAATTACCGTATATATATATATATATATATATATATATAGAATATTGCATTGATCCTTCAAGATAATTGCATACATACATATATATATATATTGGTGAATGTATATGTACCAATTAGCTCGATGTTTCGAGATTAGGAACCAAGCCCAAGTCTTATTCTCGTATAGGAGTTCATGATCCAAAATTTAGAAACATAAAAATGCAATTAGTGGGTGCAAAAATTCATATGAGCTAACTAGCTAGGGCAGAGAAGTAATAAGGGAAGATCAACAATGCCAAATTAGATAATTAGGGAACAATAAATTGTAATCATCGGCTCGGGAAGCGGGAGACTCCCTCGTGCGGACAAGCTCACTCACGCTTCCCTCATTTATTTATTATCTAACTAATAATCCCAATTAAATAAATTATAATTATAATTATATATTTTCACCAAAAAAACTAATAATCTCTTATTAATCGCATCACAAGTATTAAACAATATAAAATGAGGGGCTAAACAACAAGATTTTGGATTTACAATAAGGGCTCAAATTAATACACAGAAGTTTTCATCAAATCACCCCAAGAACACACTGATATTCTAAAAAGCAGATCTCCTCTCGCTCGGTCTCCCAAACCAAATCGCACCCCTTTAGACTTTGGAGTAGCAAGTGCCCGCGACTAGCCAGTACCCGAGTGAAAATTAGTATTAGCAAATGGACTAAGAGTACATTGTGGTCACATAGAAAAGATGAAAAAATACTTCAATCAATTTTATTTTATGAAATATAGGCTCTATATGTTATTTTAAACTTTAACTTCAAGATAGAAACATGAACCACAATGATCTTTCAATAGTGAATAATTCCGTAGGCCTCTCGTAAAATTATCCTATAATTCTACTAGAGCAATCGGTTGCGAAAATCTTGTAAAACTTATCTTATACTTCCATTGCATATGCCACGTGGTGCAAATACTATCGAATGCCCTTTTTTTTGCTTTTTGTCTGAAAAAATACCATCCACGGTCATCTTTTTTTTCTTTTTTAATAATAATTTATGTCGACCTTGGGGAACTCCATCCTTTTTTTCCTTTTGGCTTTGTCCCCCTTCCTCTCCTCTCCTCTGGGGCGTGCAAGTAAGTCTCTATATATATAGACACACAAATTTTACAAGCTTTGTCCAAACTTATTCTCTCCTCCCAAGCTCTTCTCATCTCTCTCTATCTCAAACCATTTTCTCATTCATCCACACACACAAATCAACCAAAGTGAAAGAACTATATATATATAGAGAGAGAGAGAGAGAGAGTAGACAATATATAGCAAGAAATTAAAGAAGGCAAGGCAAACTAAGAGCTTCAAGGGACCAAAATGGGAGAGGCAGGGGATGAGAAGATGGGGGTGGAGACAGTGATAGTGGGGAACTATGTGGAGATGGAGTCGGAGTTAGGGAAGCCCAAGAGCTTCAAGTCCAAGCTCTCCTCCCTTTTCTGGCACGGCGGCTCCGTCTACGATGCTTGGTTCAGCTGTGCTTCTAATCAGGTACATATATATGCATAATGTACATACTCAAAACAATTTCATTCCAAAGCTTCGCTTTTCGATTTCTCATGCCGAACAGAACTATATATCTTCTTTGTAAATGTCTTTCTCTAGCCAGCGGCACATTCCGGTTGCTGTGAGTATATCTTAACTTCTACATGTAGACGCTCCTCAAGGGTTCCTGTAACGGGTTTTTCGTACAAAATGTGGTTCGTGTAAATCATCATGTTAGATGTTGTTTTCCTATGTACACGCATATATCTATGTGTACATGTTTTACTACGGGAGAAAAAATGTGGAATTGAATTATTAATTAAAATATATTTGTAATGTATGGTGAAATGAATCATGCAGGTAGCACAGGTGCTGCTGACACTGCCCTACTCGTTCTCGCAGCTGGGGATGCTGTCGGGCATACTCTTCCAGCTGTTCTACGGCCTGATGGGCAGTTGGACCGCATACCTCATCAGCGTCCTCTACGTCGAGTACCGCACCCGCAAGGAGCGCGAGAAGGCTGATTTCCGTAACCATGTCATTCAGGCAAGTAATACACAATTAAAATCACCTTTTCTTATTAATTCTTAACTAATAATACTAATCCTCTCCTTTTGCGGATCGATATGACTGTCATTATTCCCCATCATGATCATTATCATCATGGTAACGTTCATGATACAGTCATTAGTCCCCACCAATCTTCTTCTCTTTTTTTTTCAGTTTTTCGTAAAAGGTAAAAAACCGAATTCGACTATTCTTTAATACATACATATATATTAATTTTGCTTCGGGGGCTGGCGGAATCATGTGCAGTGGTTTGAGGTGCTCGATGGGCTGCTAGGGAAGCACTGGAGGAACGTGGGGTTGGCATTTAACTGCACTTTTCTTCTGTTTGGATCTGTCATTCAACTCATTGCTTGTGCAAGGTATCTGATCATCTCTTTGTTCTCTTATGCACTATATATAATATACTAATAGAGCCTCAGATTAATTACCCATCATATTAATAAGAAATGCAACTTGGGGAGCTGTTGTTTGTGTGTGTAGTGGTGAATTTTGTAATGGTGTAATTTGCAGCAACATATATTACATCAACGATAACCTGGACAAGAGGACATGGACGTATATCTTCGGGGCCTGCTGCGCCACCACCGTGTTCATCCCTTCCTTCCACAACTACCGAATCTGGTCCTTCCTCGGCCTCGTCATGACCACCTACACCGCCTGGTACCTCACCATCGCGTCCCTCCTCCATGGCCAGGTAACGCGTTACATCCATCGATCGATATTATATATATCGCTGTCAGTCTTCATCGGGGAGTCGGGTTAAAGATTAACATGTTGTGTATGGGCTGGTAAATGCATGGTAGGTGGAAGGAGTGAAGCATTCGGGACCCACCAAGCTGGTCCTATACTTCACCGGGGCCACAAACATTCTCTACACATTTGGGGGACATGCTGTTACTGTGTAAGACACACCGCCCTTTTGAGCTTACATTTTTCCTAATTTCATGCTTGTCCATTACGTTATTTACAAGCATGTCCTTGTCCTTTGTTGGGTTCCCCGTCCCCACATGAGAATATTTTTGGCTATTTATATATGTGGGCAGGGGCATTATTTAATAAATATTCACGAGGGGTTTGGTATGGTATGTATTAAGAAAAATACAATACAAGACAACAGGAGTGCTCTCAGAAATAATTTTTCTTGTTCAATGTCGTCGGTCTTGAAAATGACCCGCCTTAGCCCCTGTCCGGACATGATCTGACCATGTGATCCATGGACCAATCTCCATCAAGTAACTTATATTTATACTCTTTTTCTTTGTACATAAATTAAAAGAAAAAAGAAGGAAAAAGAAAAATAAAAGCGATTTTATAGTATGTCGGCTTTTAATTTCTTTGCGTAAGTTGGAAAACGTTTGATTTATCTTCTTAGTTCTTTCCATTGGGCAGCTTTGTTATAATGTTGTGTTCCTTTCTGGTGTTAGAAAGACAGATCTTTCAGTCAAGTTGCTTTTGCTTTAATGGTGATGATCAGAAGATATATAGGGCAAAAGTAAAAGAGGGAAGTGAAGTCCATTAATTAGATTCATCTGCTCCATGGTGATTCCCAACGCTAGCCATAAATGGGCTCTAATAATTTGAATATGATGAACTTTCTAATTCGAATAATGAGAACAAAACGTTCGGACTTGCTCGATTCACGAATCAGGATGACTGGAATTCAAATGTGATGCATGTAGTCTTATTATATATGGTCTTGATGAAGATAGTCATTGAATGTTCGAGCTCTTTTCGGGTGGCTGCAGGGAGCTTATGCACGCAATGTGGAAGCCGCAGAAGTTCAAGGCCATATACTTGCTAGCTACTATATACGTTCTGACATTAACACTCCCGTCCGCATCGGCTGTGTACTGGGCCTTCGGGGACCTGCTCCTTAACCATTCCAATGCCTTCTCGCTCCTTCCTCAATCTCCCTTCCGCGACATGGCCGTCATCTTGATGTTGATCCACCAGGTAAATATCATTTATATACAGCTTCTGCTCTGGAATTTTCTTGCATATCGAAGTTGTTCGGTTTATGTCAAGGCATGTTAACTAAGTAAGCAATATTCTGTCCCCTAATTATCTGTGTGTAACTTTTTGCTAGTTCATCACGTTCGGATTCGCATGCACGCCGCTCTACTTCGTGTGGGAGAAAGCCATAGGGATGCACGAGTGCAAGAGCCTGTGCAAGCGGGCAGCGGCGAGGCTGCCTGTGGTGATCCCCATCTGGTTCCTGGCCATCGTCTTCCCGTTCTTCGGCCCCATCAACTCCACCGTCGGCTCCCTCCTTGTCAGCTTCACCGTCTACATCATCCCGGCTCTCGCCCACATCTTCACCTTCAAATCTGCCGCGGCTCGAGAGGTTACATAACTATTCTCATATCATCAAATTAAGCCCTTTATTTTAATCAGGAAATGTGAAGTTATCGCAATTTCTGTGGAGGGTGACCCCACCTGGGGACAGCTACGTTTTGGCAGATACGCCATATGGTCTTAGAAGAAGTTTGACTGAGCAGAATAGCGACATTGATGAATTGAACATCTAAATGTAGATAAATGCCAAAAGGAAGAAACCACAAGAAATAGAGCTCTGGTCCCAGCCTAAGCAGAATCTGAGGCAGAGGGCTTGCCCCTTTGCTTATGCCATGCAAAAAAAGTGTCATTAATAATGCATACGTGGTCAGAGTCGGAGGGTTATCAGGGCTTGTCGCTGATCGATTCGGATTTGATGTTTTTGGATTGCAGAATGCGGTGGAGCAGCCGCCCAAGTTCGTGGGGAGATGGGTCGGGACATACACGATCAACATGTTTGTGGTCGGGTGGGTCCTCGTTGTTGGGTTCGGGTTCGGAGGGTGGGCCAGCATGGTCAACTTCATCCACCAGATTGACACCTTCGGGCTCTTCACCAAGTGCTTCCAATGCCCTCCTCCAACCATGCCACCGCCCCCGCTGCCCCACCTCAACGGGACCATTGCCTCCCCACCAGTCGCACAGCCACCACACCACCAGCTTCACTAGCTCCTCTGCCATTGGAATCGCCTAAATCGTACTTAAGAGCTAATCGGTTCCTCCATTACGGCTTCAATTCCCGAATCGCAGAGATCTTGAATACGCAGCAGCCGCGAAGAAAATGTAGCACGGCAACCTTATAACAAAAGCCAAATTTCTCTATTTTCTCCTTTGATTTTTGTCATAGTCTCGAGTTATATGTTTCACTATGAGAGAGAGGAGAGGGAGATAAGAAGTGTTTAGAAGATATTGTAATTTGCTTAGCCACCATATGTGAAGTTAGTGCACATTTCTCTCTCTCCCCCCAAGAGCTATATTATGGAATATATATGCAGTATCGTTTATACATTGGGAATGCCCTAAGCAAAGCAACTTTCTATTTCTGAAAAGTCATGTGTTAAGTCGATTCCCATCGAGTTATACCCCTGAATCATTTCATCTAGAAGAGTGGTGCATGACTTCTCCAGAAATACAGACCACCCCGGCCCCTAGTAAGAAATACATACGTATTCCCTTCCAGTTTTTCTTTTTTCAAGAGTAGTCTTGCCAGAGATTATGTCTATATCTAAAGAACATTCGAGTTCACGGCCTCATTAATCTCTACCAACGAAAGATACACATTTTGTATCGGCTTGGGGATTCAAACATCGAATTCTTGCATAATAGAAACAAAATCTTAATACCGATGCACCTTCCGGTTGTCCTTCGTGTTGGCCGTATGCAATAAGCATCTATATGGAACTTGTTCCCCCAACATGCTCACATTGAAATGCCTTTTGCTATGAAAAGGTATTATTTACATATATATTTTCAGATTTGCCCGCCAAATTCAGTTCTTTTCGCTCATGCTTTTGTGTTTCTCACATATCCCGAGAGTTGTGGATATATATTATTGGGTCTTGAAAACGAAGTCTCGAGGAATAAAGGGGCCCTCTGCACTGCACAACTCATATAGGCAGCAGGAAGAGAACCCAAAGTAATAATGAGTGAAAGACCACGGAAGAGCATCTTTCACTTTCCATATAATTTTCTTGCAGACATCTCATTCTAGGAATGGTCATTTTTCATGACATAGAGAAAACATTAAGATACATGGGTAGTATAGAATCTCCTAACCAAGAATGACCAAAATATTCCCTCCCCAAAAAACTTAAATGAGGGGATCAAAGGATGTGCTTCGCATATTCTAAACCCAAAGTTTTATCTGTGGCTTGATTTTCTAACACGTAAATTATGATCTAAGAATACCAAATAATTTTTCGAGAAATAGTCTAATGTAATGAATAGTGGAATTAAGGCTGCATGGAATGAAATGGAGAATATATATGCTGCACCTGCACCAATCTTCAATGATAATGGTTCCGGTTTTCTGCAGGCAGTTTAGACTTTAGAGCTATAAGCTCTTTTCAGTTTTCCATTTCTGAGAGACCAAAAGAAAAATTCCCCCTTCTTTTTTTCTAAAGAGCATGCCGATGCCATTGCAAAAGCAATCTCTCTGGTGACAAAAGGTCCGTGCCTTTTCAGTTTAAAGCCATTCCTTTTTTTTTTCCTTTCTATATATATATATATATATATTTTTTTTTTTCCTGACATATGACTGTGAGGATATGAATAAACACAAATACGACATCATTTATCCCTAAAATGAAGGTTTTATAAAGATTAAGGAAGGCAACGAAATCAACATGATTTAATTCAAGTGGTTCGGCATTGGTCCCCTTTAAGCCAGGCGTCAGGTTCCGATTTTGCGAATGGAGAAAATCCATGCTAGAAGAATTTTTCTCCCGATCTAGCTCGAAGTGGATTAGTCGAGATCTATTGGGCAACATCTGGAAGGAGAAAGAAAAAAAAAAAGTTAACGAATGAATTCAGCTCAAGATAAAAGACCTGGATTGATTGTTTTGACACTTAATTGTACGTGTAAAATATAGTCACCCTGAATACGATAAAGAGATTAATTGAGCCAGCTATAGGATTGGACCTGTAAGTATTAATGCTGACAACAAGACGACATAAATACAAACTTCTTTACCTTTTTCGTGGATATGGAATCGCCCTAATAGATTAAGGTTCCAAATCACGGATGAATTCTTAATAGCTGCTACTCGGCATAGTCAATCAAGAACATAACAATATCTTCTACATGGGATCCACCAAAAAAAAAGGGAGGGGGGGGGGGAATTCTTCATCATGGCTTTAGTTTTATTCTTTCCTTTTTGTGGGGCCGGATCAGGTACATGGCTTTAGTAGTCTAAGTACATATTATAGGAACCAGAGAGAAAGCCCAAAATTGCTAATTCAGATTTATTGGGCTTGGGCTAAATGGGCCACCTAGAAGCTTACTGGACCCATTTCGGTCCATATATAATATTCCAATTACAACTAACAAGAATTTTACACCATCAATGGAATGGGCCATGGGCAAGTCATGGCACCATGGGTAGATGAGGACAACAAATACATCAACACAGTATAGTTCTAATTTCAGATTTTTTCTTTTTTTGGGATAAGTCTAATTTCAGATCTTAGGATTCGTTTTACCTCATTATACTTTTGCGTTTGCAAGCGCCAATGGCACCGACCATTGGGACGAGGATAGACTTTTATCATACTTTATTAGTCGATTTCAGTTAGGCCTTTTTTTTTTTAATGTGTGTGAAGGAATCTTCTCGAGGCATGAATGAAGAAAATATAAGTTTTTCTTTTTGTTATGTTTTCTCATCTTTTTTTGGCTCATAGATACATCATCATCATGCGCATAAAATACAAACGAATTGGCTATGGCACCTTGTTTATACTAAAACGACAAACTAACTTTGTGCATTTCCAAGAACAACTTTGGAGCTGAATCCCTTTGTCTTCGTCCTAAAGGCAAAAGATAAAAACTTTATGGCAAGCCAATGCCATTTTCCTTTGATTTGGAGGCCTCTCAATTTTTCATCATCCAATTTCTTAATTATTGCATGAGTATGGACATTTTCCATGTACGAGAGATTCAGAGGATGTCTAGATTCCGAGGATGTCTAGGTTCCGAGGATGAATAGGAAGATTTTTTTTTATTTTTTATTTTCCTTCTTCCAACAATGCAGTTGTTCCTAATTTTTCTTTCACAACACACTAGTCAGTGCAGGATTACTTTCATATTATTGTGCAATATTAGTATCTTGATCTTTTTGCTGGTATTGACCCAGCTATGGGTGCTCAAGTGGAATTTGGAGCATTCTCTCTTCTTTTTTTGCCGAATAAAATTCGGAGCATTTCAAAAACTTGGACATCCAACTACAAGAAGACAAGTAGTCTGATCAAAATTACCAGACATTTTTCTACATCTGACTATTTTCCAAATCACTAATAAATTAAAAAAAGACAAAAAAAAGGGGGTTGCGGACCGACTATAGAATCATATTCAATAAGTGAAACGGATTAACTGTCCTCTCTTGGGTTGAACAGTAAGGATCAGAAAAGGGTAATCACTCATTTTTAAAAATCAGCATTCTTAAGACCAAAGAGTGAGGCGGAGAAAGGGGGAATGTTTAGCAAATTAAGAGTTATATTTGATATTTCATTTCATTTTTAGGAATTGATCATTTGATGGAGGCTGAAATCTGTGAGAAGAACGAGATTTAAAAAAATAAAAAAATAAAAGTGCGTATATATTGGAATATAAGATGTTTGAAAGTCCTTAATTGTCGATTAGACCATGAAAATATGTTAAAATTCTCGAAAATCGAAGGACCCTGAAAGCCCCTTGGGTGGTTGCTTTTTTCCATTTTGTCCCCCCTTTGTTATATGAACGTGGTTCGGCTGCTTCATTGGTGAGTATTCCCAGAAATTAGCTTTTGAAACCCGTCTCGATGGAGTCGACACGACAGTTTTGACATGTTCGATGACAAAAAAATAAGCGCTTTCGACGAAAAAGCGGGAGGCGGTATTTCTCACGTCTCGCAAAGAGCCGAAAACGAGCAAGTCGCCATTAAGACGCCAAGCCAGCACCACCATTTCCAGAAGGCAAGGCAGTGGGGGACTCAGCAATGCATCAAAAGGCAAGACGGGGGGGGGGGGGGGGGGGGGGGGGGGGGGGGGGGGGGATGGGGATGGGTTCAATGGGCCCCGGGAAGAGCAATAAAGATTCTAAGACCATGAAACAGTATGCTTCTATAATTAGGCGTCTTTCTAGGCCAACATTGCTCAACAGTCCATCTATCGATTAAATAGCACAAAGACACCTCTTTTGAGGTTAAAAGGGTAACGAGTTCGCAGCTCCCATTATGCAGACTCATGGTGCTGTTATGGACAAGAAGGCAAAGAGGGCGAAGGCATCGGATCAGACATCGCTTTCCCGGCCTTAATTGCACAAATCCAACCACTTAAATTCCACGCACGGAAGTGAAAATTAAAATGTCACGTCCCCTTCTCATCCACTAATCCCAATCGACATCGCTGGGATATCGTATTGCCTGCGACTGTTCGGAGATCTGATTCTCTCCCAACGCATTCATTGGCGACTGATTTCGAGTCCGGGTATCTTGACAACAGCAAATTATCGGGAGACATTCTTTGCGATTAGTCTTATCACGAATCAAATGCTTAACTTAACTCGACGAAAGCAGGTATAAAGTTGTAGCTTTTGAAGGGGGCACAAATTGGATATTGTTGATGCTCTAAACGCAATTCGCATGGTGATATCATAAGCCCGCCCGAATAAACGAGATCGGAGAACAGAGAGACGGGGAAAATTCCAAATCCATTCGACCAAACCCAGAAACTGTAGAGATGTGTACGAACATTTCAAGAGGGAGAGCAAATTAGACCTTATCATCGGCAAGATCAACCCATCCATCCCTTCCTATCTACTGTCCACCACCCCACCCTAACCTAGTCTTCATTTTTTTCTTCAAGAAAAGAAAAAGAAAAAAGAAAAAAGACCACCACCACCACCACCACCACCACCACCACCACCGACGAACATCGCAAGCCAAACGAAACAGCAGACACCCCCCACCAGACCAGACCATACCAGACCGCGATAGACAACTATTTTCATGGCCGCCGCTAAAAACACAAGCAAAAGCCGGCGCCTTTTTGGAACCACGGAGACACAGAGAAGAGCAGACTTGTACGGACACACCCCGGAAGGGTCAAGCAGCAAAAAGACACAGATAGATCAAGCCGTCCGTACGGGGCAGGCTCGCTTCTCAGGTGCTGCTCCTGCTGTTAGGGCACTCCCGGGCGAAGTGTCCCGCCTCCCCACAGTTGTAGCACCCGCCCCCGCCGGCGCCTCCTCCGCCGCCGGAGCCGCCGTACCTGCCTCCGCCTCCGCCTCCACGGCCGCCCTGGTAGCAGTCCCGGGCCAGATGCCCAGTCTCCCCGCAGTTGTAACAGGCGCCTGCGCCGCCTCCACCCCCGCCGCCGTAGCCTCCACCATATCCACCGCCGCCGTACCCCCCACCACCATAGCCGCCGCCGCCACCTCCTCTTCCGCCACGGGGGCCGTATCCGCCACCGCCTCCTCCACTGTAGCCGCCACCCCTGCCTCCTCCCCCGCCCCCGCCGCCGGCGCGTGAGCCGCCCTGGACGGCAGCGCCATCTGGGCCAGTGACGTCGACAGCCTTGGTGCGGCCACCGTCGGACTCGATCAGGAACTCGACGGACTCGCCCTCGCCGAGGCTGCGGAAGCCCTCAGAGCGTATGGAGGACTGGTGGACGAAGAGGTCCTCGCCGCCGTCGTCGGGGGTGATGAAGCCGTAACCCTTCTGGTCACTGAACCACTTGACCTTTCCCGTAAACCTCTCTCCCATCTCTTCCTACTCCCTACCGCTTCCTCTCTGTTTCTGAGAAACTCTCTCTCTCTCTCTCTCTCTCTCTCTCTCTCTTCTGCTGTTCTTGGCTCTATGTTATGTTCTGGGGCTGCGGGCAATGGCTTATATATATTCTTGCAGGGCATGGAAATGGTGTGGGGGACAATTTTCTTTTTTCAATTCTTTTCCTTTTTCTTTTTATTTTTCTTTTTGCTCATTTCTGCTTTTGATGAATTGCCAAATCGCTTTAAGAAATTCGAATATTTGGACTAGAAAGCATTTCTAAATCGCCCATGTTATAACCGAAGAAATTAGATATATTTCTCAAATGATGTTGATCTAATATGGTCAGATACTATAATATCATCAGCCGGTTTATAATTATACAAAATAAAATCGGGTAATTCAATATATTACCCAAAAAATTGGGTCACTTTAAAAATAAAAAAACGAACTCGAACGGTCTTTTTTCTTTTTTTCTTTTTTTAAAGCTTTCGGTCCATAAGAAGTGAATTGATGTACTGAATAAATCATCAACGTCTCAGAATTACTGAATCATTGACTTCCCATTTAATGGCTTTCGTTAGTAAAGTGTAGATAAGGCATGAATCCCCCGCTACTCAACTCATGATTTTACTGTCCCAAGCGACGTTCCATTTAACGTTTTCCGTTAGTAAAGTGTAAATCTTGAGTGTTCTCCTCCCCAGTAAACTCATGATTTGATGGTCGCAGGAGGCAAGCCGTTACTTATTTTTTGCATATATGCATCCACAAGTCCAATTTTGGATGAGAACTTATTGAAGTAACCTCATATAATAAATCATTTTTTTAATGTTTCGAGGGAGGTATGATAATCATCTTTATATTAAAAAGAAAATAGATAGTTTCATCGGGAAATTAGTTAATTTAGAGTTCATTCGAGAATATGGTGCTCAAGTTCTTTTTTTTTCAACTACAAGAAAAGTTTATGGATCTAATACAATAAAATATAAATCTTAATAGTTAATTTAGTGACACTGATAGTCCCATAAGAAAATCGAACATGCGATATTTTGGTTGATATGTGAGAATATGCGTTGCTGCACCATGCTCTCTTTTCTCACTTAAGTGCTTTTTAAATTACTTTTAGAGAAAACTATCAAAATGGTCATTGAAAAATTTCAAAACTAACAAATTACTACTTGAAAGATATTTTGAAACAAAATGATCATTGAAAGACCATAATCCATAACATTTTGGTACTTCCGTCAAAATTCCGTTAGTGCCGTTACGGGAAAATGACATGATGCTTATGTGGCATCTAGTAGCCAAACAGCGCCGATTGACAGTGCACATCAGCACGTACGACGTCGTTTATGGCCTGAAGTTAAAATGAAGAAGAAGAAGAAGAAACTTGGGCGAAACGACGCCATCTTGTTGCCTCTCCCTCCCCCAACCGAACGGCATCGTTGCTACCTATCCCCTCCCCTCCCCCCATCTGCAATCAAAATTAGGGCAACCCGATGAACCTCCATCGAACCCGACGTCTTTCCTATCTCCTCCCCCCATCGAACCTGACGTGGCCTCCCCGGCGTTGTCCTTCATCTCTGTTTTAGTCCGCTGTCACACTTAGAGTTGCTACTGCGGTGCCCATGCGGTCGTGTGTCGACGAGTCCGTGTGTCCAACTAGTCTGGGTTGAACTGGCTGATGATGACGATTGCTTGAACTCAAGCTCGATGATGACTCTTATGATGGGGGGCTGCGTCGGAGATAGGAAGGATGGGGGGGGGCACGTCGGGTTCGATGGGAGGAGAAGATAGGAAGGACGTCGAGTTCGACGGAGGTTCGTCAGGTTGACCTAATTTTGATTGCAGATGGTGGGAGGGAAGGGATAGGTAGCAATGACGTCGTTCGGTTAGGGGAAGGAGAGGCAGCAAGACGGCGTCGTTTCGCCCAATTTTTTTTAAAAAAACTTCACGCCATAAACAACGTTGTACATGCTAATGCGCACTGTCAATCGGCGCCGTTTGGCTACTAAATGCCACATAACCATCCATGTCATTTTCCCGTAACGGCACTAACGGAATTTTGACGGAAATACCAAAATGTTATGGATTCTGGTCTTTCAATGATCATTTTGTTTCAAAATATCTTTCAAGTAGTAATTTGTTAGTTTTAAAATTTTCACTGACTATTTTGATAGTTTTCTCTTACTTTTAAGTAGAAGTTGTGTTTAATAAAAAAAACTTTAAAATTTATAATTGTGTCAAATTTGGTTCTTTTAATTGCAATTTTTGCTAGCAAATTATAATGTGATAATGAAAAAATTATACTTATTGTGCATATATCATGCACTAATAAATTGCATATTTTACTTTCAACGATTTTTAGATTTGATTTTACGGAATGCGATTTAAATAATTGATATAAAATAAATATTAATTTCATAATAAATTAAATATATGGGAGATAGTAATTTGAAAGTGTTGAAATTAACCATTGTAGTTAATGTTTAAAATAAAAAGTGTAATTAGTCATTACGGTGTGTTAGTTCAAGTGATTCAACCTTCGTTCCCCTTAAAAAATGTCCTAAACTTGAGTCTTGTATATGGAGAAAATTCGTTATGAGAAAAATTTACTTTTTTAATGGATCGATTTACCTTGAACTGGATTAGTCAATACCTATTGACCTTTCAGATATCAAAGTATATACCGAAAATAAGTATAATTAGTCATCATTATAAATACCTATTAACCTATCAGAAAAAAATCTTATTTGCAATCTTTAAATTTAATCTGAATCATGATTTAGAATATTTTACCTAACAATACTTCTGTTAAAAAACTAGTGGGGAAAAAAAAATAGTTGCAATCTCCAATAACATCTCCAAATGGGGCCTAGGGCCTTAATTAGCGTCTTCCAGAATTTTCAACTTAATCTAAAATCAATAATTATTTTCAACTTAATCTAAAATCAATAATTATTTTCATCGGCAATAGTACGGGATTAAAAATTATATCGTTTTTTGGTGGTTCAATGTCTTCAAGTTACAAGAAAATTTACTGAAGTGTTATTTTAATAGCGCACAATTACTAAAATAGTGAAAGCTAGGCAAACTAGATATATATGGGCGAGTTATAGATTTGTGGCTAGCTGATTTTTTTTTGTTAACATTAATATATTTGTTTAAGAAAATTACAAAATATGTTAATTATCAATTATCAACGGCCTGAGCAAAACATTTTTTCTAATTGAAATTCAAAAGTTCTTTTCTTCAAGAATGTGCAACCTTAGATTCCACAGCTTGGATTATGTTTTCTAAATGAAGTAACTCATGACTAACGTACCACCAATACAGTGGTCTAGTGATTAAGTTTTAAGTACTCCACTTGAACATCATGAGTTCGAACTTCATTAAGAAAGTAAAGCTTGCCACTATGTAGGTATATTATAGGATAGCGGTGGCCGACCCATAATGCTTGCTCCAATAGGCATTAAACTTAATTTAAGATTGCATTGATCAAGTTGAACTAAAGTCTCAGTAAATTATGACGAAAAGAACATTCCGTGATAATTAGATTTTTTTAATTGGGGGCAATCGTAGAGAATTAATAACTCAATTTAGCCTTTTTATTCAAGGAAAAAAACTCATGACTAACATCATCACGCATATTTGTCAAATCACTTTGAAATACTTGTAGAAACGGTTAAAGTTTCTTTTCAACCATATGTATCGCAGAGCAGTCAATTCAACGAAGAAACATTACTCCCATCTCTATAATCGAAAATACTAATAAGATCCCAATCTATAATGGACAAAATTCCTCTCATAATTGGGAAGAATGGCTCCCACCCTCAATTTATATTTGTATGCGACCCCATTGCCTTCAGCAAAGCACACATCGGAGCAATTAAACTCACATCAAAATATTACTCATATATCTTGGAAGATATTTTGATTCGTGAATTGCAGTATCATTTAATGTGGTTATTTATTATAAGTTAGTCTTATAGTCTTCGATGAATGCATATCCTTTCAATTTCCGGAGGCGAGGTAATAACACGGTATCGTGTCACTTATATCTCATCTTTTTTGTGTTCATACAAAAGGTCACGAAACGAAATGCTTTCTCCATCGTACTAAATTATCTAGACTTCTAATTTTAACTTTTATTCTGGTGTAATATTAACAATAAAAAATCATTCTTAATATATATATATAATTATATAATAGTTATAAAAGGAGGGGTCACGCCCTCGGCACCTGTTTAGCAATTTTGCTTAGCAGAAATGACAGAAAGGATCAGAGGAAGAAAGAAAAGCAAATAGGAAATGACAAAGAGGTAAAGAGTTTTCACCTAATAAAAAATTAAAACCGTACAATCAATCGAAAAAGTATAAATATAATAAAATTACGTACGTTTTCATCGAGTAATTAAAAAAATTTAAATTTAAGTCATTATGAAATTACTCGTACTTTTTATTAGTAGCTACGGTTTACATTTTCGACGTGCTTTTTTTAATGAAAAAAATCTTATAATCATATTTTATTTTCAAGACTTTTCAGATAAAAGAAAGATGATAAAAATTAAATGAATATAATTAATTAATAAATGCGTAAAATTAAACTGCGGGCAGGTTCCATTTAATATTTTTGCTGACAGTACACAGTAATTGTGCAGTTAATGATTTGCCTTTTAGAGTACCATTTGCAGGGTCCACAGGCTCTTCCCCCTCTGGGGAAGAGTCCAAGCGACGGCGGGAGGATTTGATCGGACGGCTGGGGAGTGGTGCGGGTGAAGGAGGAGACGGAGAGCAGAGCACTGCATCCCTCCCAAATTCCCAATCCGTCTGTTGTTTGGCATGCAGTGGTTAGGATGGAGCCGTGCATCGGGGCAGACGGACGGAGACCGATGGAATTTGGTCCTTCCCATGAATCGAAATAATAATATAAATTTAATATAATTTAATAAAAATAAGAAATTTCTGTCGGGTCAAAACGACTCTGAGCAGATATTTCGTTATGAATTAATAAAAAAAATTCAAACTTTTTACGTTTTATGAATTTTTTTAACATAAAAATGCATAAATTTTTTATTTGATAATAATTTTAGTACGGCGTCAAATTTTTCGTTAATTTGAACGAAATCGAGACCGTAGAGGATGTCGACGATCCCAATCGAGGTGATGGCTAGGGTCGTGGCTCCACCCGTCAGAATCGGGAGAATCCCAAATTTGAGGATTCTTCCGATTCCGGGGAGTAAGAGCCTCAATTCCGGCCACCACCTCACGATTAGAGTTGCCAATCGGGGTCGTTGATGCCCTCTATGACCTCGATTCTGTCCAAATTAACATAAAATTTAATATCGTGCTAGAATTGTCATCAAATCGAATGTTTGTGTATTTTTAGATTAAGGAAAAAATTCGTGCTAAAATTGTTAAAATGTGAAAAGTTTGTGATTTTTTAAACTATTTTTAACCCTTTTGTTACTGATTTAAAAGATCATTTTAAAGTATTGAATAGTCCCATGAGGTCCCACTAGAAAATTTTATCCTTTCAGGACCAAATCGCGTTGTTTTGGACCATTTTCTATCCACGACGAGAAGCCGAGATCCATTGAATGGGAGCGTTATGTCTTTTCATGAGTTCACCGAGCTAGGTTTACATTTGGTACAATAAAATTGAAAGAAATGAGATGTGATAAATGTTTCATCTTACAACCATTTCTTTCTATTTAGCTTGTTTGAATCGCAGGTTAGAAAAAGAGGTGGATTATGAAAGATTATGACTTATAATACAAATTTGCACTATAACATTTCACAGTTTACTTCTCATTTACCCATGGTCTCTTTTATGAGTTGGAAATAACGTTTCATTATGATGATCTTTCTTCTCAAACTTGATAGAATGATATTTCCTCAAAAAGACATAAGTAATGATTCATCATTTCAACTAACTTTTACTCAAATATGATATTTTTACTCTTAATTTCATATATATATATATATATGTATAAATTGAAATCTTAATAAATAAATTATTCTTTTTAATTATATTCATTCACCTTTTCAAGTTCAACTAAAAAATAACGATCTTTTAATAGAATTATATTTCACATTATAAAATCTATTTCATTGAAATTTGTTTCATTCCAATGGATCAAACATGATCTAGGAGGAGGAAACTAACTTCGGTTCTTCCACGAAGAGCCATTCCGTGCATAACAAGGCATATAAATATAGATTTTGGAGAAGAAGGGCTGACGAGGTGTGGGACCGAATATAGCAATGATACGCATATCGAAGTTTAATATTTAACAGTTGATGTTAACAAATGAGAAAATACTAGTCGAGGAAAAATGTGATTATATATAGAACGGGTGTCGGGGGACCGAATAAACTATAAGATCGACCATATTCCGGCAAGATTGGTCTTTTAAAATAGACAATGGCGATAATCGTAAAGAGCAAGTGCCCAGAGTAAAGAGAGAGCAATTATTTGAGGTGTCCATGGCCATGTACTCTGTAAATATTTTCTTATCTTTACCAAGGACAACCCCTTTATTATTATTATTATTATTATTTGTTTTTGGTGGGGTTCCGTCTGGCGCTCCATCAAAAAAAGTACATCTTGCTTTTTCCAGATAATACTATCTCCTTTCCAGAGAAGGATGCCACGGAGAGAGAGAGAGGGGGGGGGGGGGGGGGGGGGGGGGGGGGGGAGAGAAAGAGGGATCAGGGTTGACCGGTCAATGGTCAAACGTCAGTCAAAGTCACGTTGGGGATGGGACTCCTCTTCCTCGTCAGTCGCCCCTCAACTGTTGCCTTGCCTGCCCGTCCTTGCTCTTTCCCAACCCCCCAGACAGAAGGCGTGAGCAAATATTAGATTAGTATCCACTCAAATGTGCAACGCTTTATTAAATTTTGATATATGAAAGTGAAAAATTGATTTCATAATGAATTCGGAGATTCTTATTTATAAATATTTTAATTAATTTTTATTTATTTAAAATAAAAGTAATATTCATTTAATATTTAGTCGATTTCGCAGTGAGACTGAGAAGACTCCTGAAGATGCAACATGTATATATATATATATGTGTGTGTGTACGTATAGATTTGGTTGTCGTTTTGTTCCTTTCCCCAACCCCTCATAAATTGCGTGAATTGAATCCCATAGGGACCCATATGTATAACTTGTGAATGTTCAAGATTCCATATGGTTTGGCTTGCTTTTGGCGGTCGGGATAGTAACCGGTGGAGTTTCGAAACGCCATTAACGTCGAGGCTGAGTTGAGTATCTCGTGAACCATTTTATATCGTACTGTGCAGGTGAACCCGTTGGAAACGAATAGATATCTACAGATTTACCAGATATTGATCCCATAGAAATAAAATGTCGCGAGCACCTAATCAATGCGGCCGGCCCTGTAATCGGTTGTCAACATGGTCGGACTTCAATGGGAAGGGAGTCCGAGGGTAGAGGCGATCGAGGGACGAAGCCTGTTGTTGGCGATCCAACCATATAAATACCGTACTGTTCCCCAATACCGTAACCGTTCTTTGAGCTAACGACTTAAATATAATAGGAAGGGAGTTCGAGGGCGGGGGCGACATGGCGATGAAGACTGTGTCATTGGCGATTTGACAAGATAAATGTTATAGAGTTAATACTGTAATTATCATTTACCCTCCATTTAGATTGAGGGAAACGAATGGAAAAGAAAATGAGAGAGGGAAAGTTGCATGAAAATTTTTAAAAATTTCTATAAAAATATCTTTAGTTTTATTAGTTCTTATTATATGGGTTAGGAAAGCAGGTGGAATCGGGAATGAACATGAACAACGAACTAAGAAATGGCCTCAAGTGTAGAAATACAAAGGTTGCAATACACACCATAATAGTATCCCATCGTACCCAGACGGTTTTTCAAGTTATGTAATATAAAATCATATTCATGCTATAATCATTTGGTGTAATTATGCAATATAATTTTTTTGAAAAGATGATTTTTTTTTGTCTGCGCCGTTTCTTTTTAATTACCGGGAGTGTCTAGACTCCGTCCAACTAATTCCTTGGTCCCTTGCCCTCTCTGCGACATACGGACCGAGTAAATTAGGTCACCAACTAACTTGTATTCTCTCCTGCTTTCTTGCTCTCGATGAGTATGAATGGGATGGGAGGGGTCTACGTATCGACTTGGCTTTCCATTTAAAGCAGATTCAACACCCCAAACATTAGATGCGATCAAGACGCGTCACAATTTTTTCCTTATTGATTTGATTTGCATCCTTCACCCAAATATTAATTCATCAATCTATACTATCTACTCTTGTAATTACTGTTACAAAAATTGGTAATTACTATGCCTTTTTTATTCTCGGTTACACAAATGGTCCGTGAATTTAGTGCAACGAAATAAAAGTTCTAATAATTAATAAAGGAGCACCGATAATCCCATTAGATATTAAACTTGAAATCTCTTGATCCGTTTGGTTTCGCAATCGAATTTTCATATTTTAACTCTAATCACTACACAATAAAAATTAACTATTTAAAGTAAAAAAGGTGGGCCCCATACATAAATCCACATATAACTCAATTATACTCAATTCAATTAATACTGAATTCTCTCAACTATTAATTACTTTTTCACATTTTTTCTCATAATTCAACAACACAATCATTACAATCTAATTAAAATCAAAATTCAACTTTATTCAACTTTTAAACCAAACACACTATTAGTTACTAGCGAGAGTATGCGTCATCGCACTATAGATTTTTTTAAGGCTTTAGCAGTATGGAAAATTATACATCTTCAGAAATTGTGCCTCCAAAGTCCTGCCGAATGAGTGTTATTTGTAAAATGACTTCTGTCTTTTCTCTAACTACAACTTTGCCTCATAAAAACATTCGAAGCCTCTGAATTTGAAGGAAATAGCACTGTTCAATATATATTTCTCTATATGCAGTATAACATATATATTGTCGCATTTTATGAACATTTTTTCCCGGTGAAATAACGTCTTACAATTTCACATGGAAACCGAAAAAGGCCTCGTACGGTACCAATACACAAAAGGTTGTAATTCATCACATAAAATGTGATACATGGGAAATCAAAACGTTGGAACTCAGCACCCAGAACAGAAGTTCGCTAAGATAAGATATAATTCGAGAGGCCAAATCATGAATATAAATATTGGAGATTAAGTTTTTGCTTTAGTTTTCATTTTGTAAGAGTTTTAAAATCATGTTACATTCTTATACAAACAATATGTAACTTACATTATGTTTGCACAAACATGTGAAACGAACGCATGTAATTTACGACGTTAGAATGCCATTTTAATATGACTCGTCATGAGCATATTTCCAAAAATTACTAGCATAATATGTTGGAATATTCTTTCAAATGCTATGATCAGTTTAAGAATGAACAAGTTTGATTAGCAATTTGTTGCTCATGGTAGAAGGACAACAAAGAGTTACTATTTGAAAAAAGATATGGTTCTGATGTAGTTGAATCTAGTTACTCAGAAAAATGATCAATTATCGTAAATTATATTTATTAAATTATATTAAAAATCGTATTTTTAATTAAAAAATGTAGCAAAACGCAATAACCCCTCTCTTAAAATATACAAAAAATGACTATGGTCCATTTATTGGAAAAATAGGCACCTAATTCTATTGAACGCTTTGACCAAAACATCATATTTTGGGTTATTCTTTTTAATGTCATACATTTATTTTTAAAAAGTATAAACTTTTAACATTTTTTCATTTTTAGCACGAACTTTTTTCTCTTGACCTAAATATACATAAACTATCAAATTAATATCAATGTTAGTACGACATCATCTTTTTTTATTGGTGAGGCCTCAACGGCTGTCACCACTCCTCAATCGAGGTTGCCTGTGATGGTATATGTTGCTGTCGGCCCCAATTGTGGGGTGGTGGCTGTCTATGAGGCACCCGCCCCCGACCCCTCTTTCTTCCATTCTTGAATTTGCTTTTTTTTTTTTTCAAATTTGGTCAACAAGGGCCTCGCTGAAGGCACCATTGCACTTGTAGAGTTGCCAGCGACTAATAAGGTCATCAACTAACTAGTCTAATTAACGAAAAAGTTAACGCATGTTAATATTGATATTAAATTGATAGTTTGTGTATTTTCAAGTCAAGAAAAAAAAGTTCGTACTAGAATTGACAAAATGTGAAAAGTTTGTGTGTTTAGGTAATTAACCCTTTATTTTTTATTGACTTTTATTAATGGGTTAATAAATTTTTTTCTTAATAGTTAATGGGCCAAGAAATCAAGTGAGCTTAGGAATGGGAGAAGTACAATAAAAGTCTTATAAGTTTTTGAACTTTAACGTTATAAGTTTTATTTTACAAAATCAGCCCTTTAAATTTAATATTTAGCTTACTTTTGCTCCTATCCATTACTGGCCATCATGGAGCTGCTCATGTGGACTTCGTGGCTTTAATTTTGTCCATGTGACTACTTGTTATTGTCTTAAAATTTTAAATATTCAAAAATTCAAAAATTGAAAACAAATGAATAAAAAACAAAATAAAATTAAAAAGAAACCCTAACCTCGAGGGGTTGAGCGTTAGCCAGGTGAGGGTGACTAGATTATGGAGCTCCCCTTCCAATCACCTTTCTTTCCTGGCGACCTCGAATAGCCTCTGGCGAGGTCGTCGAGTGGGAGGGGTAGCCAATGGAAGGAGCCCTCTGGATATGGTTCTTTTTTCAATTTCTTTTATTTTGTTATTTATTTTGTTATTTTCTTTTTTATAATTTTTTCCTTTAAAATTTTAAGATATTTTTAATTTTAAGATAATAATAAGTTCCCACGTGGATAAAATTAACAGCGTCAGTTTCGTATTGGCTGTTTCATGACGGTCTATAACGAATAGGATTAAAAGTATGCCACGGAGCAAATTCATATGACTGATTTTTACAAAATGAAGCTTGTAGGATTGAAGTTATAGGACTTTTATTGTGCTTCTCCCCCTTAGGAATGGTCCATCGACAATCGGTCAAAATTATGTGCATATATAATAATTGTAACATAGTTTTTATCTGCAGTTTTTTTCAATAAAATCTTATTCAGACTACACCGAGGTAGTTTCCAAAGTTTAATACAATATTCACACCATATCCATTTGATGTTCTTATGCGGTTCAAATGGTGGTACAGTTATCAGCACATTTCGTTACACTGTTCAGCCACCATGGTCTTAAACGAGGTCTTTGGCGTTGTCTAATGACGTCACTTCGGGCGGGGTAACCGGTGGCTTGCAGCGGCCACAACCGCCCTTTCCTTTCTTTATTTCTTTTCTCTTTTCGAAGCTTTCAAATTCGTTTCATTTACTTTTATTATATTTCTCAAATTAATGAAAATTAGTGTTTAAGGGTATGATATGAAAATTTCGTGTAATGTGATGGCCTTATTCAGTAAAAAAAACAAAAAAAATATTATGGCATTAAGAAGAAAATCCTTAAACATCATAGCTCGAATTGATATTCTTCTAAAAAATAAAGGTTTGATCAAAGCTATCAATTGAAGTAAAATGTCTATATTTTTTTAAAATGGTTAATCACGTAAAAAAACATGACATTTGCTCAAATTCTCAATTCTAGTACGACTTTTTAAAAATAGCACAAAAAGACACAGCATTTTATTTTAATTTCAAATCTAACACGTCGTTAAATATTCCGTCAATTCTAACGGTATTGGCTGACTAGACATTAACGGTGCCCTGAATTGCCATATTATTCGATGAGTAGACCTCACATTTTTTTATTTAATAAAAATAATTTTGAATTTTTTTTAAAAGGAGGGGAAAGGTTGGTTGAAGACAAAAGGGAGGAGGGGTCGGCGGTAGTGGTCTCGATTGCAGCCACCACCCCCCGAGTCGGGGTCGGCGTCCATCACATAGGTCTCCGGCCACCCCGATTCGGGGTTTGGCAGCCGCAATTGGGACCATCACTGTCGGAATAGAAAGAGACCTTTGCTGACCTTGACGAAAATGGTGGTGACTGCAATGGAGGCCACCACCATCAGCCCCCTCCTCCCCATGCTTTTGCCCGATCTTTCCTTTTTCAAAAAAAAAATTTTGCATTATTTTTATTAAATAAAAAATGCGGGATACACTCATCGAATAATAGGCGACACGCGGCACCACTGATGTTTGGTCAGCCATATTGTTAGAATTAACGGAGTGCTAGATTCGAGACTGAAGCGAAATGTTGTGCTTTTCTGTGCTATTTCCGAAAGGTCGTGCTAGAATTGAGAATTTGAGTAAATGTCGTGCATTTTTACATGATTAATCCTTTTAAAAAATAAGGTGAAGTGTCATTTTTCTCCAAGTTTCAAAAAAGGTCATTGCATTCAACCTAAAAAAAATATCATTAGGGAGATTTAGTCTAAGCATGTGTTTGATAACTACTTAATGAAATAAGTGCCGAAAATTAGTTACATTATAAAATGAATGGGAGGAAGTGTAAAAGAAGAAAGATTTTGGTCTAATTTAGTTAATCATTGAGTCAAAATCCACTTAATGAGTAAGTAGTAAGAATTGACTTAATCATTTAGGTTGCGTTTGATTTGTTAGTGTGATTTTAAAATCATGATTTTGATTTTGATTGTGGAAAAAGACAAATGAGATGGTATTATAAATTTGACTTAGAAAACGTGTATTTTTGTTGTGTAGTGTGTTGAGTTAAAATCAAAATCATGATTCTAAAATCAGCCTAACTTTTCAAACGCAGCCTTAGTGATTTTTTATTCAATGATTAAATATATTGGACCAAAATCTTTCAATTTTTTTCATTTTTCTCCCATTCATTTTCCAGCGTAACTAAATCGTAACTAATTTTTAAGCACTTATTTGATTAAATAGTTATCAAATGCACGTTAAGTCTTTTTTTTTGCTAAATAATTCACATAATTAATGGTTAATATGAAGTCACAGTTACAAAATTACCCAGATTTGGGAATCCCTGGAAGATACAAAGTGAGTTAAAATTTGACGCTGACCCGAATTGGCCTAGGTCATGAGTCAGGGCATTATCCGATCTGGGAATCCAAGAGCATATCCAATCCGTAAAGCAACTAAGAGTAGAGATAATATCCGTAATTATGCTCATAATCTCCCACGCTGACTTTTGTGGGTGCAAAATGACATCTACTAACATCAGGGCATCACAACGTAACCAGATCTTTGTGAATCCACTTTCTGCAGTTACTGAGAGTGCAAAGAGTGCTACTTGAGCCTCTGCTTGAAGTGGTGTGTCCTCGTGGGAGATCTTGAACCATGAAAGTGTTGGAGGACTCTGCGGATGTTGTAGAATTTCTGAAAGGCATGAGGTGTTATTACTCCATGACGCATCCTTGTTGATGATGCTCCATTCAGGCCCTGTGGGTTCTTGCGTTGGATCGAGTTGCATGGGCAGTGTGGATGGGTTTCCTTCTCGGTTTCCTGCGTTTTGTCCTCTTTTGATGTGCTCCCTGTAACAGCTTTTGATTCTCCTGATGGTTTGGTGGAGATCTCCTCGTTTCCCTGCATGTAAGACACCGTTGCGTGAGTTCCATAACTAATAGAGAATGATTGCTGTATATAAAGAAAATTTAGCCTTATCCGCATTGCACGTTAAGCCTTTTAAATAGTATAAAGTATGCCTCTAAAATCAAAATGCATCCATTGGATGATAATTAAGGGACCAATGACCGACCTTTAATTTCATTGTCTTCTTTCTACATAATGGAATCCGTAGCTTAAAAAAAGTTGCACGATGTCATTATCACGTGAAATGAATCAAGACTCCTCTAGCATGATTCTGCGTCATGTTAACATGGTTTTTCCTGTATTGGACGTGCGCGAGTCTCACAATTCACTATATATCCAATGGTGGGGAGACTCCGTGTCACGGTGACATGGGGCATAATTCCCATGAATCAAATACCCGGAGATGCATACAATGTACGAAAAACAATCTACTATCATAATCTATACAAAATATAAATCGAAATGAAAGTGTCAACTTCGAATATTAACGGGAAGAAGAGGGGAGGGGGGCCGTCTATCACATGGTTTTTGGTTTTCCACAATAACACCACGTATAGTAGTTATTTTTTTTAGGTAGATTATATAGTAGTTATTTTGACAATCACTTATTAGCATAGCAAAAGGTTTAAAGCCTCCGTAAAAATCATTTGCAGGCCTTTCGAGTTCTCCAAATTGTCCTTCTGTAGGTCCGCCATATGCGAAATTCCAAAATCCATATTGGTAAAGTATAAAAGGAGTCTCATGTCGATCAGTCCATCTTTTTCATGTTTTGTTTGCTCCTTTTGGAATTGAAGGAATGAAATGAACAAGAAAAAACAATTGTGACCAACATCATGGAGGATAGTTCTCCGTGTGACCTATATTGAAATTTCGCTCAAACTTATAAGTGGTTACATTAATATTCAATTCAAAAGTTTAATTTATTATTATTTTTGGCTCGATAAAAATTTAATTTATTAGATGATGATAATATTTAATATTTTTATAAATTCAATAATTTCTCCTTCCTTTTCCAAAGTGGGATTTATATAGGATCTTTAACAAATTAGTTATTTTGGCTGCACTGACCAGAAGTGAAGAAAGGCAATGACTAACGATTACTTCTTGTATTCATAACTGACGAAGTTAGCAAGGGATAAGCCACGATGTCATCTTTAGGCTTTTTTATTTTCTTTATCATATTTTTGGAATGTCATCATTAACGAAATAGCACAATGCGTGGTGCGATCAATTAGTGATTAGAAAAAGTGTTATATTCTCTTAATAATTAACCTGAAATTCCTCTTAATTCAAAAATCCTACTTACAATGGTACAAGTCATTTATTTACACGAGATCTAAGAGTTATTTAATATATATGAGTATAGTAATGGTTATTCACTAAACTTTCTATGAGAATTTAACATTTTTAATCGTAAATACCAGTGCCCTATACAATTATGGAGGTGCCTTAAATCCAATTACTTTTACAATGAGCATAGGTTATTTTATACGTGCAATGAAGTTCAAGAATCAGAAAGCATTTGGGCTTCTTACTTTTGAAAAATCATCAATCCCTTGCCTAAAGTCTTTAAAACTATTAAGCTGATCAAGATCAATTGCTACTGCACTGCGGCCAGTATGAGACTCACGAACCTCGTTGATACCCCGAAGAAAATAGAACGTTCATTCATAAGAATAATAAAATAACTTTGAGAGATGAGACGCCGATGTAATGTAGAAAATTTTCGATGAGAATAATTTCCTTATGATTTAAGAGGAGAAAAGACAAGATTTGATCTCATTGCATAATATATACCGATCGAAATAATGGAAAAGTCATTAATTAACTTGTCGATATTCGATATTTCAGCAAATTATGCTGTTCGCCCGTATGGTACAAGTATGGACTGCGGGAAACACTACGCTGTACACTGGGATGGAATTATAACTTGAAGGGGGGAAACTGAGAACAACGTAAACTTCAGAGGTCAAAATGAAAGAAGCCCAATTTATTTATACTAAACGCACCGCATTGGACTTCTCAAACAAAGTGACGATCCCCCGACATCTGTCCCGTCGCCTCTCGTCCTTCCTCCCACCGGTAGAAACTTTAGCGCAGAGGAATAAGAGCAGCGGCAGCGGCAGCAGCAGCAGCCCGCAGGAGGTAAATGCCATCGTGTTTGTGATTTTTGTTTACTGGGTTGTGCTATTTCAGCGTTCTGGTCACTGAAGGTGGATGCTTTTTTTTCCTCTTTTTGGTGTCATCACATGGGGCTAGCAATGTTTGGGTCGTAAATTGGGTACATATCGAACCTGCATACCAACGTGTTCGACGGAATGCTTGAACGATTTTTGGTTTTGAGACTTTGTGGCGTGTTCTTGGATTTCGAAGCGAAAAACGAACTTCGCAGTTGTCATGTAATAAATTATGGTTCTGGTGGACCTGCTTCCAGATGGGTTGCCAATATGTGTGGGATGGTTTGCTAGATATCAAACTTAAAACTATGAGACTATACGTTAAGAACCTAAGCTTCTAAATGGATTCTTGGCGGCTAAAAATGCAGTGAAGGTTTACTTTTTAAATCATTGCAGTGAAGGTTGATACTTTTCAAATCATTTATGTCACTTGCCATTTTTCCTGCTTTTATATGGCAATTGTGAATCCAAGAAAGTCCAGTGTCTTTCTCAATTTTCATATGGAAAATTTGAGTTCTTTCTACTTGAACTGGCCGTTAGATGTGCTAGGACTGATTCATATTGGTTTCTTAGATTGCTGGTGGAAGGAGTGTCTAAGATCTTAAGATTGAATACTGTGTTTCTTCATGCTTACTCATTTTCTTTAAAGAGTGTTTCTTGCAAATACCATTTGTTTTTACTCATAGGATCAATTATAGGGAGTAAAAGAGGAGAACATGTGATCCAAAATGAATTTGAGTGGGATATATTGAGTTTGATGCAGGACAAAATATGGGAAATGGTCCATGTATTCAGTTTTACTTGCGTCCTTAAGCATGGCTAATTCATCGCAGTAACGGAAGCATTAGAATTGTGTTTTCTTCTGGGGTAAGCCCTGCACGTTGTGGCTCTAGACTGAGATTTTGCGAAATTCTCATTTCTGCCTTTGCAGAGTCTTTGCTGCTGAAGCACCCACAAAGAGAAAGTATTGAAGTGGTTATTCATTTGACTGCCAAGCATGAAGAATAAAAGGAAAAGAGAGCAACCAAGACCCGCAATCCACCCCAGAAATAAGTATTCTGAGAAGCCACCTGATTTCGCTCTCTTGGCTTCGTTCTATCCATCTTTCAAGCCATTTGTCTTCTACTCTCGGGATGGTCGACCCAGAATTGACTGGACTGACTTCAATGCCACCCGTGAGCTCACCCGCATCTTACTCCACCATGACCATGGCATTAACTGGTACATGTATTACTTACTTAATCTACTTAATTTCGAATTGTTACTTCATTTATAATTTCCTCTACCCCTCTAGAAGCTCTGTGTTGTTTTATGACCTCTTTGCTTACAGGTATGACTTTCTTGATTTGTATAATTTCTAAAGTATCACAAAAAAAAAAGAAGAAGAAAAATGTCCTGCTTATTGAGC
The DNA here is from genome assembly GCF_007655135.1 of Punica granatum. Lineage (NCBI taxonomy): Eukaryota > Viridiplantae > Streptophyta > Magnoliopsida > Myrtales > Lythraceae > Punica > Punica granatum. Next base: position 15,492,790 of record NC_045130.1, read on the forward strand.
CTAAGATTCACTTTGAGGTAATGATCATAAGAGACTCATTTCTTTTTTGGGGTAATTATGCTGTTACAATTTGAAGAGTATTAATTTATTGGTGTCAATAACAAAAAAATTTCCATTATGGAATAATGGTTATCACTTCATACTTTATGTTGATTATGATTTGTTGATGCATGTCCTAAGGGTTTTATGGGTTCTTCAATGAAATTCTATGTAGATTGTACTAGGAATAGAATACACTAGCAGAAAGATGCTTTTGCCTCCCATGCTTCTGAAAATCAATGAAGTGCATTACTTTAAGGTGGTTTACGATATGGATGTTATACATCAGAGATACATCTAACTTGCTTATAATGGCTGCTGCAGTGCACTTTGTCGTGATAGGATGCAGTTTACGTCCACTCTCCTTAATAATAACCTTCAGATAGTTTGTCAGATGAAAATCACGATTAACTTGGATTTTATTTTAACTATATGCTATTTGAATGAGATAATAATTTGGAGATTCGTTCGCTGAAGGCAATAGTCTTCATCTGGATATAATATTTTAGCATTTTCTCCTATGTACTCAAGGAAATCATGGTGGCATTCACACCTTTAGATTTTCTAGGTGGATTCCTGATGGACAGCTGTGCCCCACAGTACCCAATAGATCCAATTACATCCATTGGATTGAGGATCTTCTGTTATCGGACATAATTCCTCGCCCTAATCCCAATCAAGACAATGTGAGAGGATTTGACATAGGCACTGGAGCCAACTGCATTTACCCTCTTCTAGGTGCATCTCTTTTGGGGTGGAGATTTGTTGGTTCTGGTGGGCCTCTTTCTTTGATACTCCTATTTCAAGAATTGTTATTATAATAACATTTTAGGGATTTAATGTTGCTGAATTTGATTATAGATGTGGCAGATGTAGCAATTGAGTGGGCAGAAAGAAATGTCAAGAGTAACCCGCAAATCTCGGACCTGATTGAAATTAGAAAGGCTGGAACTGATGCAAGTTGTTCTCAAGTTGAAGATCCCTATAATGAAAATTCCAATTTGGAAAGGAAAGTTGATCATGCAGTTAGGGATGATTGCTACTCCGGGCCTCCTATACTTTATGGTGTGGTGAGAGACGGAGAAACATTTGACTTTTGCATGTGCAATCCTCCATTTTTCGAGTCCATGGAGGAAGCAGGACTAAATCCAAAAACATCTTGTGGCGGGACTGTGGATGAGATGGTGTGTCCTGGTGGAGAGAAGGCTTTTATCACTCGCATCATTGAAGATAGTGTTAAGTTGAAGCACTCTTTTCGGTATGTGAGTTCATCCTATTGTTGATATTTAAATATAATTAACTAACTGGCTCCTAAATTATGTGGGAGGGTAATAAAATAGCTCTAAACCTTGATTTTGGGATAATTCACTCCTAAACTTCAAAAGAGTGGCAATCTACCCAGCTAATCTGATTTTCGGTTTAAGCAGATGGACCTGAAAGGGGTTTAGAAAACAACAGACACAATTAATTCTGAACTCCTGTATTTTGGAAAATACATTACTCAGCACCTATTTAAACTCTCAAAATACCACAACCGGGTCAGTTGGACTCTCTGAAGCTTCTTGGAGAATGGATATAGGTTCAGTGGCAATGAGTTTGGCTTGTAAGGTCAAATTCGGACTGTCAAACCTCCTCCTGCCCTTGTCTAGTTACTGCTCAGCCTCCTGCTTGGCCTTGTCAAGGCAGAGGCCTAGCAAGGGTAATGGAGGTCTGAGAGGGGAAGAGGTAAAGCCTGACTGTGACATAACGTGGCTAGTGTTTGAATCCAAGGCCTGTTTTACAATGGATGAGAAGTAAAGAGAGAACCTCGTGCTTCTTCTCTTAAGTCTGTCTGTTTGTTTTTGTTCAATTGAAGCGTGGTGGGGACATTCAAAATCCTACTGGTGGTGGGATGCTGTTCATTTCTCACTATCTTGTAACCGTAACCTGTAATCGGCACAGGTGTACCCTGCCCTTTCAGTAAGTAATTGAGGCAGGGGACTGTCACCATTTGGCCTCTTCCACCTTGATGGAATAATCATCGACTCCAGAGGGACATTGCACGTTTTTTGGGGTTTATTCAAAATAAAGTTTACAGCCAAACTACATTCATCCCCTTAGTTGAATTCACAGTTGATAATTATCCCAGATATTTAATATCTGTATTTGCTGATATCGCCTTCATTATTTACCCCGTATTTCTAGGTGGTACACTTCAATGGTTGGGCGGAAGATAAATCTCAAATTCTTAACGTCAAAGCTTAGAGAGGTTGGAGTCACCATTGTAAAGACTACTGAATTTGTGCAAGGACAAACATGTCGATGGGGTATTGCCTGGTCTTTCGTGCCTCCTGTCAAGAAGATTATCTCAACCCACGTGGCTGAGAAGCCGAATCTGTCTTTCATGCTTCAGGTCTCATAGTCCGCCAGACCTTTATACTTGATTCACCTTTTCTCTGCTAAGCTAGTTCTTTCACTTTATCACTGTTATCTTTACTTTTCTTTTTCCCCTTTGATTTGTAGCTAAAGTACCACTTCTTGAATAGTATTAGGTAACTTTACCCTCTATGATATTCTAGTCGCCCAGGTGAACCATGTGCTAAATGAATGTTGCAGGGTCTTCAACGTCAATCTAGTGCATTTGATGTATTACAGTCGATTGAGTCCTTTTTCCGCGTTAGTGGTGCATCCTGTAAACTAAACGTCTCCTCATTTTGTGTTGACGTAAGTGCTTCTCCTACGATCACCATAACTACAATTTCTAGTTAGTGATATGACCGTGTTCTTATGTTAAGCACTGCTATTGCATGTAGATCTCTGCATCCAACAATCATCTTAGTGGGATCTTCAAAGAGGACGCTGAAGAAAATCTCGATGAAGCTTCTGGTAACATAAACTTTCGGATCTCAGTAAGTTCACGTCCTCTCTAAACTCAACTTAAACCGTAATCCATGGTGGAAAGTTAATTGGACTGCCTGTTTTCTCTCGTTGCACAGGTTTTCCAGCAAATTCCAGGCACGTTGCTCGTGAAAGGATCATTACAGCAGAAGGACTGCCCAGTCTCTGGTTCATACTCAGCTCATCTTCCACTTCCAATCTCAGAGAAGTTCTGACCAGAGTTGCATCACTGGAGACTGGACTTTGCTTGATCTTTCTTCTTCTTTTGCAGGAGAGCTTTTGTCGGCATTCCAACGACTTGAAGTGGTTTTGAAAGACAAATTTTGCCAGACCAAGGACTCCTCAAATCCACCCTAAGAGCCACAATCATTTCATTTTAAACTGACCTAGGTAATTCTTATAGCAAGCAGCATATATAAGCCGTATACATGATATAGTTTATGGTCGACTCGAATATGTGCAAATCCACTCTCGATATAATTACTGTATATCATGATTTTTTGTTCTCCTATTCACATTTTCGCTATAGGTCAGTCTCATGATGTGACTTTTCTTGGACTAGTGTCATATAATGGAATAATCCAATTATCTACGGTACGTATTCTGACTCACAGGCAATTTTGTTTTGCTAGGCTTATCTTTTAGGTATGCTAAGTTGAGCTAAAACAATAAAACGGTTAACTAATTTTGGGTAATTTTCCCAGTGAGACCCGATATGTCTGTCTCTGAAGGATAGGATTGCAGAAAATGATAGGGTAAAATGTCTTCTGCCTTTACATGCCAAAAGGGCCGTTAGAGGATTCAAAGTGGCCAAGCTACTCGGAATCATTCAAACTTGTTTGCTTAAAGTGGACTCAGCTTGATTCGTTTGTCTGATCTTGCACTGCCCTGTGATTTTTCTGAACTTGCGACTACATAAAATTACGACCTCAGGGATGCTGGGCATCCCAGGGGATTTGATAAAATTGTACATCGAAACCGAACATCCTCAATCTTATTGCCACACAACACAAGCTCTTTTTACATCTCAATGGATTGCACAAACAAATGCCTTAGGATCAAAGTTTGTCGTAGTGCTGAAAGTGTATTAAGCAGATGGCAAAAGCAAGACAATTCCACATAGTATAGAGAAATATACAAGAAACGAGGAGAATGCACAAAACAATGACGAGCCGTAATTAAAATTCTTAAGCCTTCCCTTCAATCCTAGCATGCGTGAGCCCCACACAAGCTTCGACGAAGTCCTCGTCTATGAAATCTGTCGAGAGGACCTGGAGCCGATCGGCACACCCCTTTGCGAAGCATTGGGAAATGAAGAGCCGGGCGTACCCGTGGATTCGGTTTGTGACAGGTCTCACGCAGATGATTGGGTTGTCCGCCTTGGGAGTCACTGTGTTCTCGACCCGATAGAAGTATTTCCGGGATGAAATGGGAGGCTGCTCCCCTAGGTGCTTGAGGTTGCTATCGAACTTCGTGGAGGGCAGGTCCGTGTCGATCCAGTTATCCTTCAGATAGCCCGCAGACCAGAGCGGATCCCCACCCCTGGGGTGGGCGGAGTTCCTAGGCTTCCACACGCATATGACCCTCTTGGGGAGGACCTCCGAGACCGTCTTCTGAAAGACCCGGTCATCCTGGTGGATCAGGTACTCGCCAAGCTGTTCCACCAGGTACTTATCGAAGTCGGGCGGGTCCTTGTGCCCGAACTCGGTCCGGACCTCCAGGATGATAACCTCGGACTCAGTCTCGGACAGGAACCGCTTGATGTCCTTGACCACAACATCAAAGTTATAGGTCACGAGGATGCCGTGGCACACCCTCCGGTCCTCCTGGATCCGGATGTCCAATACGCGGGTCCCAAGGACGAGCTGATGGTAGATGGAGAGGGATTGGCATTGGGCGAAGGGTCGGGTGATGAGGGGGATGCCAATGCGGTTCGTGGCGGAGTCATGGGTCCCGGGCCATACGATCTTGTTGATGTGGAGCTTCTCAGGGTTGAGGCCTCCCATCCAATTCTTCCGGTCAGAAGGCTTGTAATCACACCCAGCATATTGACATCCGGAGCTCGTGTTGAGATCGCAGAGGACTTTCTTCTCCGTCGACAGAGCCTTCCTCCTCTCCACTTGCTTGGACGCCACGGAACCCATGGTCGATCCCGAGAATCGCCGAGGAGGAAGAAGGAGAAGGAGAAGGAGAAGGAGAAGGGCTCTTTGCTCCTCTTCGTTCTCCTCCTTTTCTCTTGTTACTCTTCTGTTGTTGGCTTTGTAACTTATTGATGCATTTATATTTGGCTTTTAATAAATATACGGCAATGGCATTGTAACCTTCTCCAAGAGAGTAGCAATAATTAGCACCCCAACAAGAATATTATTACGATATCGAATAGCTAAAAGTAGATAATTTTCGATAAAACTACCCTCGAAGATCCTTGAAAAATCCGCAATTTTTCATAAATTTCTTCTGTCCAATCCCAGCAAAATATGGGGAGATATTTTTCTTGTTTTGGGTAGGTTTAATAGGAAGAAGTTAACATAACGTGATTAATAATAAAATGGAATTGGTGAGGTTGGAATGGACATGTTTTGTCTTGAGGTTGGTGGGCCGCCTATGATATGATATGGTCTTCGCATTATTGGTGGGAGAAGTTATGATCTCCATTAGAAATAAAATAAAATAAAATAACTATAAAAAATTGAAAGCTACTAATAATCGGATTGGTCCACCTATACAGCTGTCCAAAATTATTTTCAATTTTGCTGATTCATCATCACTACTTTAACACAATTTCTCTATTTTTTTTCCCCTTTTCTAATTTTTGGATATTACCAGGAAGTTTCCACATGGCCTTTATCGATTGATTTGAAAATTTAATGAAGTAAAATCTAAATCTTGTTGGTTCGAGAAGCTACGTAAAAGGAGATGAGGATGACTTGGAATATTCTCCAGAAATGCCTAAAAATGGAAAAATGATACTTGAGGTCCTATATGTTTGTCAGTTTTTGACATCGAGTCTTATATGTTTCAGTTTGAAAAAACAAGTCCTAAAAGGTTTGGAAAAGTGACACTTTTGGTCCTTTCCGTTACTCCCATTAACGGAATTCCAGTAAGGCGAACAGAATGCCACGTGGCGCTTCCTAAGTGGTCAGGAGTTGGTTCGGATAGTTGGGGGTAGAATCGGGTCGGTTTCGGATCCGGATGTCTCCTTCTTCACCCGACTCCCTCCCCATGCGCCGCCCCTACGCTGGAAAGACTCCTCCACTGGCGATGGTCATAGAGCCCAAGCTCCTGGGGAGACATCAGAAAGGGAATCCTCTACCTTTCTTCTTGTTTTTTTTGCCCCTTTCTTCTTGTTTCGGGTCTTTGCAGATCTGTGGGATGATCGGAACATGAGCATTGCTATGCTTCTCCAAGCTGGAAAGTAATTGAGGCAATGGTGATATCTTGGGATTTGTCATTAACTATTTCTGCAAGTTATGTTTGAAGGGAAAGGGCCGATCATGTATTTCATATCGATTTAGCCTCTTTGCGATTTAAGTCATATGAGCTTCACATTAATCCGCTTCAAATCGCTGTTCTGCTCCTCCCCTTCATTCTACCAAACAACTCAAACGCGGAATCAAACACCTTTTGAGCTCACCACCGAGTTTCATGAGACAACATCTCGCTCAGGCATTACATCGAACACCTTTCAGGCACAATCCACACACGCCCCATGTGATGAATACATTGATCAGAAGTCGGTTCTTAATCACACCAATGTTTCAAATGGAACAATGCAAATGTTTAATGCCTTGCAATCTTAGGGTTTTCTGGAAACCATGAACAAAAAATCCACCAGACTCGCTTGCCCAAGAAGACGAAAGGTGGTGTGAGGAAAGGCTTGAAGAAGGATGGCCCTGATGCTATTGTTGCAGGGGCGGCGGTTGCAGGGGATGGAGTCGGGTGAAGAAGGAGACACCCGGCCCAAACCCGACCCGATTTTGCCCACGAAATCCGGACCCGAACCAACTTGTGACCAATCACGAAGCGCCACGTCAGCATTTAACGGCCACGTGACATGGCGGTAACGGTCAGTTAGATTTAGGACCAAAAGTGTCACTTTTCCAAATTTTTTAGGACTTGTTTTTCCAAAATGAAACATTTAGAACTCAATGTCAAAAATTGGCAAACATATAGGACTACAAGTGTCATTCTTTCGCCTAAAAATAGCCTATTCTTTCAATGCGCAAGACGGCAAGAGAAAAAAGTTTCAAGTGTGAACAGCTCATTGCCGAAAAAGTATGCTATTTATCCAACACATTATTATCATTAAAGCTTGACTAAGAAAAAGATGGGAATTAAATGCACTTTCTGTTTTTTTTTTTCTCTTGATTTTAGGTAAGATCAACTAAAACCCAATAATTGTCGTATATTAGTTGATATCTGAGTCAGAAATCTTACAGCTTTCACCTTTTTAACAATGTGATTTCAAGATTACTTAAAATATAGCTCGATGCAGTTCAGAACCTCCTTTCTAGTTTGAAGCACATTCCTAGAATAGCAAACAACATCTTGATCATGTTGATCGACAGAGGACCGAAATTAGAGTGAATGAGACCAAATATAAGCAATTAATACGACCACTCGTTGATTCCTATTATGCCTTCTATCCTGAGAAACGGATAAGATATGACACATTGGGTCGTCCAATTAAGTGAAGATAGTCCATAGATAAGCTCATGGCAATAAAGCTTAAGGACAGACACAATGCAACTAGCAATAGCATATCCAAAGTGTTTCAGATATTGTTAGACGGCAAGAACTTTAAAAAGCCGGCATCATGCTGTGAGCCTGCAAGAAAATCAATTACATCATCACATACACAATCCTTATTTAAGTACAAGGGAAACAGAAGAAAAAATTTACTGTAAAGTAATCGATATATCGTCCCTCCGGTGACACGGCGCAAAATGTCCACAAAGGGCTTCCCAATCAAAAACGCTATGCTACTCAACTCTATCGAGTGTAGTTTGAAAAGAATTTTTCAGAGCTGAAAAAATGGCATGGGTTAGTTCTCATGACTCGTCTTCCTCATCCACGTGCCCGGTTATATGATCTAACACTGCATATATTTCTTCCTTCATCGGGTGCGACACATCTGATACCGTGAAGGAATGCACTTCATCCCCACTCTCTAACCAGCTGATGGCCCGTTCTTTTCTCACCGACCTATCGTTCATGAGCTTCTTCACCTTCGCTACTGAATCCCATCTCCCTAGTGCAGCATATACACTCGAAAGAAACACGTAAGCAGCAGAAGAGCTTGGTTGCAGCTTCATAAGATGCTCTGCTACTTCCTCACCTAACGCTACATTGCTGTGAATTTTACAGACGCCGAGCAAGGAATTCAGGACCCGATCGTCAGGCTTAATTGGCATTTTCTTGAGCTGGTGTACCACCTCATGAAAAAGTCCTGCCCTGCCCAGGAGATCGATGAAGCATGCATAGTGTTCCTGGTCCGGGAAAACTTGGTGGTCTCGAGCCATTGACTCGAACAACCTGACAGCCTCCGCTACAAGACCTGAATGACTGCAGGCGCTGAGGAGGACGACAAAGGTGATCCTGTCAGGCTTCACTCCCGACCCAATCATACTATTAAGCATCTCTATCGCGCTTTTACCAAGACCATGTTGGGATAAGGCAGACATCATAGTGTTCCACAAAATGACCTCTTTCTTATCATTCACGCGGTCAAAAATAAGCTGAGCATAGCTCAAGTTACCGCATTTAGAGTACATGTCGACAAGGGAGCCCACAACTATTGTATTAGCCCTGAAGTTAGTCCTTATCAGGTGGGCATGGATCTGCTTCCCATGCTTCAGATCAGCCAAGGTCGCACAAGCGCAGAGACAGCTACTGAAAGTGAACTGATCAGGAAGGATCCGAAGGGCCATCATCTTAGTAAACAACTCGAGTGCTCTGTTGCTCAGACCATTCCTCACGTACCCAGCAATCATAGCAGTCCAGGAAATGGGGTTCTTCACAGGCATCTCGTGAAATATCTCACTTGCCCTGTTTATATCGCCCGACCTAGCGTATCCCGAGACCAAAGTGGTCCACGCGGGGACATCTTTAACTTCCATCTCATCAAACACTCTTCTCGCATCTGTCATCTCCCCGCATTTAGTATAAGCATCAACTATTGAGCTTAAAAGCACAATATTCAACGAGTATCCAAGAAGTAAAACCTGGCCATGGACCTGTCTAGCAAGACCTACTTCTCTCAGCTTCACACAGATTGTCAAGAGGCCTGCGAAGCTGAACTTGCTGGGCCTCATCCCCAACTTCAGAAACTCCTTATATAACCTTAATGCTTCTCCGCAATCACCAGCCTTTGCATACCCAATCAGCATTGTGTTCCAGGACACAATATCCCTCTCAGGCATTCTATCGAACAGCTTTCTCGCGGGGCGCATCCTGCCCAGCTTTGCGTACCCGGAGAGCACATTGTTCCAGGAGTAGAGATTTCTCGAGGCCATTTCGTCGAACACCTTGCGCCCGAGAAACTCACTTCCGCACCTGAAGTACGCCTCGATCAGGTGGTTCGCGAGGAGCGTATTTGGTTTCTTCAGGCCAGTGAGCTTCAGGTGAAGGTGGATCCATTTGGCCTGTTTGAGGGTGGTGCACCTGCTGATCAAGAAAGCTAGCGTATTGGTGGGCAAGCGGATCCCTGTATCCGATAAGCGGGGGAGAAAGTCGAGGGCCTCGGACAGCCGGCCCCGAGAGGAGAGTTGAAGGAGGGATCTGGCAACGCAGGGAAGGGACCTTGAGCTGCGGGATTTGGAGAGGGAGGCCACCATGTGAGACTGAACCGGAGTGTGGAGGTCTTCATCACTTATCTCACCACAGATTGGTGCTTGCGGCGGCTGCGGAAGTGGCAGAGGGTGGTGGGGCCTGCGGGGGATTGAGTTCCGGCGGGCATTGCCGGAGGAGAGGAGTTTGACCTGTCCGAGTTCGGGTGGACCGTCGTCGGGTCTACGACGGACGGCGGGGCTAAGAAGCGTTCAGGGGCCGCCGTTTTAACAGAAGATGGGCCTTTGGGCCGACGAATATGGGCTGTGGTCCAATAGTAACGAATGTATGATAAGCTTTAAGCAGGCCCATAGCGGCCCAATGACAAAGGTGATCTCTCAATTTTTCTTTTTAAATAAAATTTTGTCCTTCAAATCCAAAAATTCTTGGTTGGGCAATAATTTGCATTTCTCAGCATGTCGTAGGTTTGAAAAGTGGTTAATTAGTTATATAACACGACTGGGATGGCACCACCTGTCTGCTTTGTTCTAGTTCTGAGGCAGGGGTGGCGTAGTTGGCGACCTCGGTTGTTTGTAGTGGCCCTGGTGGTTGCCCCTCCCCCTTCGGTGCATGTGGCCTCTCCCCCTCCGCCCAGATTGGTACCCCTCTCGACAGGCATGGTGGCGACCTAGGTTTTGCTCTCCTCTCCTCCCCGATCTTCTTATTTCGGCCTCCCCCGCCTATGGAGTTTCATCCTGAGTTGGACTTCAACAATTAGATCTTCATCAGATTCTACTCGATCCAGATCAGATCATTTCCGATGAAATCGATTCTTGGTGTCTCTCTGGCAGTGCTTCTCTGGTGGAAATAAAGTTGGCGTCGGTTTTTTCGTCTTCGGCAGACCGCCCGACCATCGGTGCCCCTCCGCCCCCTTGCGTTAAGGAACTGTGCCCCTCAGTTAGAATTAGACCGCCGCCACACTTCTTCACTCCAGTGACATGATCGCTTTTGTTTTCTGACGTGTAAGCTTGCGACAACTCGAGCCTATCTCGGTGTGACAGAGGCTAGCTTGGTCGGCAGCCCGGCGTTTTTTCGGTCAGTCACTAGTCTGAACCGATTGAGATTGCTAAGTTTTACTTGGTTTGACTAGTTTGGGCTTGGGACATTTAGGGCCCCCAATTTAGTCGCAGGTTCGAACCAACTAAGCTTGGTTAGCAGTACTTGGTTTGACTTTGTTGGATTGATAGCCTTCCCTGGCCCTGCCGGAATGGTCGGCAGTCTGGTGTCTTCCTCGGCTTATTGGATTGGTCGACAGCCCTCTCTGGCTTAAGCTCCGGTTCTCTTTGTCGGCACAGTTCTGTGAAGGGTTCTTGATGCTCAAGTACGGCTCAAGATCCCCTCTACCTTGCTCTGTTGTCAATATCTCTTCTGAACGTTGGCATCAGATTGTCGAGTTCTACATGGATTATGGCTCGAGGACTCTCCTCCGATTTAGCAGGGATCCATGTGTGACGGTAGAGGGTTCTAATAGGAATTTCGAAATGCTGCTACATTGTTTCTGTGATTACAACGTTTGGTATTTATTTCACTTAAATATTTTCCTATGTAGTATGCTTAGGATGATCCGATTATTCTGATCTTATACTTTCTATTTCTTGAGTTTTTTTGTCATGTACTCATGTCATGTAATTTTTACATGTTATGAATGAGTTCTCAAGTATTCACGAGGAAAAAAAACACGATTGGGATGGAATAAAAACGTATCCCAAGAAAGATAAGATACTCGAACTGTGATAAGTTTCTTCATTGATTCAGACGACCCTAATATATTGCGTGAACATCCAACCTCTCGTCGATAGGCGAACCAGATGGAATGGAATAATCCTCGACCTCTACTTAGAAGTGGGTCCAAACAATGAAGACAATATCCTAGATAAAATTACTTCTAAACTATGTATCTTAGATATCCTAATAACGCATCGACAATTGCTATATAATTTAACCGAAGTTGAATGTACACGGGCCAAACGAGCAAAGACAAAAATCGAAATGCGTCATTGAAAGATATATGTTTTCTCACATTGGAATCCTTTATATGGACGGCTTCAATCATGAGTTCACTTTGTTAATAATTCATTATGATCATCTTGTTGACTCTATGCGGTAACATATCCACGCGATCAACGTTGACAACCACGATCATCCAAGAGGGAACCCAAAATGATGGCGTCATACAAAGATATATCTTCTCATTGATGGACAAGTTGCCAAGAGGCCCATGTCGACAATGTTCTTGATTGATCCAACATGAAATGTACGGAGGACAAGTTGCCAACATGTTCTCGATTGATCCAACGTGAAATGTATCAGCCAATGGAAAGGAAGAAGTGAAAAGAAAAGGATAGGGAGATTGATTTGATGGGATGAAACGTGAAAAAGCAGGAGGAGGAAAAAGCTTTTGGGGATGGGAATGCGGAGCTTTGCATTTGGATGTGTGGTGGAAGCGGTGGGAATGATTAAATGTAGACAACAGCTACGGGTTTCGGTGTATTATTTCGTGATCAGCCCACCACCCTTCACACCTTCCTATCATCATCTTGTCGAAATTCACCATATCAAAGTACCATTTGGTAGGGGAAGTCGGAATCGGGTTACATACGCAATGAACCACCCGATGCCATTCGTTTCGTCCTCGTTCTAATGATATTTTTGTCAATCTAAATGCAACTAATTTATTCATATTTGACATGTGGTCAGGCGATATTCGTATATGCTAACTTGCATGTATATAACTATCAAGTTAAATCTCTTTGAGATTCATAGATCAAATAATTTAAGTTCCATAATTAACCTAGGCCAATTTTTTTATTATTCGAAGCCTATAAATTCATTAATTCATCATCATAAACATTTGATTCATGTAAAAAAAAAAAAGCCTGTCATCTGATTTCATTTGTCTGATGATATTTTGTGTTGAAATTATAAAGGGTGGCTGTTCATGGATTGGTAACCGGATAGCACCGTTGCTAGGCCCCACATATATTTTTGGTACTCAAAACCCCTACACGTGACTCACATGAACTCTGCGAAGAACTCGTACATGCCTTCAATAATTATTATTGAAAATAGCAAACAGTCTTCATATGCAAGAAATGATTTTTGCGGGCTCAAATTTTCGAACCCATTTTATCCATCGAAAAGTGATCATAACACTCACACTTTCCCATAAAAAAAATATTGATCCACACTAGTCTTTCACATGAAAATGAATGTAAAATTTGAATTTAGAAGGGAGTTAAATTATTACATTTAAAAGGTGAATAATAAACCGAGTATATGCAAAGAAATACTTACCAAAAAAGGAAAAAAAAGGGAGGGAGAGAGAGAGAGAGTATACTCAAGGAAATGTGTGATTTATTGTGTTATATATTTATCTGTCTGCACATATCCTTTTGTTTCCCATGATGGAAAATTACTAACCCTATCACCATCCCACAATACGCACCTGCTTATCCAGTCACCCGTATCTAACCATGACATTTGCTCAAAAAAAAAATCCCCATCTACCTAACATTTTAATATGCCAACACATGTCTTACACCGGTTCGCCCTAACCTTAGTGCAAAATCAACGCGCGTATGCAGTCGCTAATTTCAAATGTGCCAAATAATTGTTTCACGAGCCGGTGCAAAAATTATACGATACGATTTACACCATGTGATAACGATCATAATTGTCACATAAATTAACCATTAGCCAAACTGGCGGGCGAGATGAGGAGGAAGGGAGCAGGGTGCACCCGGTGCAGGGATTGGTCGTTTGCCCCGCCAGTCGACAGCCCACGTCAGCGCCATTTGGCATCTTTCACGATGAAACCAATGCGCGGCCCTGCACCGTCCGATGGAACTGGGAGACCCCCTCGGCCGTCGGATCGTTCCTAATCCCCGTTTATTATATTCAAGAAATCTCCACTGGGGCGGGGGGTTGAGGAGGGGCGAAGAAGGAAAAGCAGAAAGCAGCAGACATTTGAGGAATGGAGGAAGAAGATCCGATACCCTTCTTTTCCCCTAATAATCCCTTCATCTTAAACTGATAGCAACTCAGCCCCAGAAGCTCTCTCTCTCTCTCTCTCTCTAAACTCTTCTCTCTCTATCTCTATCTCTCTCTCTCTACGTCTTGAAAAACCAGGTTAGCATTTCTGTCAGTAATTGCTCTTTCGTTTTTATCCTACCTTCTGTTGTCGTAAAACCCTAGCGGAAAACCCTTTTCTTAAAGATCTGTTGGAATCAAAGATGTATTCTCTAATGTCCGACGTTTTTATTTCCGGTTTCTCGTTTCTACTGCTGCGAGTGAGCTTGTTGGATGCGGTATTTGATTGACCTAGGTTTCGGGTTGGGGTCTGGTTCGATTGTTTTTGTGGGTTCTTGATTTTTTTTTTTGATTGGTGGGGGTGATTGTGTTTGTTTCTGTGGATTTGACGTGGGGTTTTTGTTGGCAACTAGGTTCTGAGGCTGTATCGGGCGGGCTGCGATGGATAACACAGCTGCGGAGGTTTCTGGGGGTTTAGAGGAGAGAGCAAAGGAGCAGGTTGCCGCGATGGCGAGAGAAGCCGAGGTTAATGAAGGGGAAGAGGTTTTCGAGGAGGCAATGGATTCCCAAGTGGAGGAGCTGAAGGCTGATTCCTTGGCTGGGAATGTTAGTCCTGAGGAGGCTGTTAAGTCGAGTGCTGATGTGCCTTCGGGGGTGTCTGATGGAAATTCTGGTGTGGAACCTGAGGGTGAGAAGTTTGAGGAGGCAATTGGGACTCCGACTTTGGTTGAGAACAATGGGTTGTTGTCCGCGGATGCAACGGAAGTAGAGGTTCTGTCGAATAGTGGGGATGTTGGGGGTACTGAGGTGGCTAATGTGGAGGATGAGGGAGGGACTGAGGGGGTAGTCACGGCTAATCGTGGGTTTGATGGTACCGGGGAGGAAGATGCCAAGTTAATCACTGAGGCTGTTTCCGAGGAAGAAAAGAAGAATGTTCTGTCTGGTGCTGAAGAAGAAGCAAGTAATATTGTGCATGAGCAGATTGAGAACCTTGAAGCAGTTCCTGATAAGTTGGAAATTGAGGAACCGGGGAGGACAGCAGAAGAAGAAAATCCGGTTGAAGGGAACAAGGTGATAGGACTGGGCAACACCGACCTGGGTAAAGAGTTTCTACTGAATGATGATCAGGGTGATCGGTTGAGTGAGGGCAAGCTGGAAGCTGAAGGGATCAAGGTCTCAGGACTCGGCAATGATGACCTGGATAGAGTTTCAAGGGCAGAGATTCCGTCAAATGATGATCAGGATGACTGGTTGAATGAGGGCAAGATGGAGGCCGCAGGTTTATTGGATGCAAATCCGGACCAGCAGGTGAACTTAGATGGAAATTATACCATGGGTCTAGTTGATGAAAAAGCTGCCTTCGAGACAGAAATAAATGGTCACGTGAATGGAGAATCCAGCAGTGCCCCAATCGATCTTGACTTAGGGTCTCGAGGTCTTAATGGCGAAGAACAGAATGATGTTCCGTCTACCTTTGATGCAGAACACCAAGGTCCAGGTGGTGTCAATGGAGATGTGAAAGATGCTTCTGCTGCAACAGGTAACCATGATGAGGAAACGCATGAACAGCACGATGCAGTTTCAGCTGATACGCCTGTAGCTGTGGTGGAAGGGACAGCAACCCTTGAAATTGGTAGCTCAGCTGCTATGGAGGAGTCTTTGGATGAGAAGTCCGAGAAGATTTTAGATGGGGAAACCGTTGTCCTGGCCAAGGAGGAATCGGTTGGATCTCAACCTGCAACTGCTGATGGAAATGTCCATGAAAAGCGTGAGACTCGCGCTTCAGTGGATAAGCTTGAGAAGAAGGATTTAAAAGATGACGAGGTGACTGAACAAGTTCAAAAGGAAAGGGAAATACAGCCTGCTGCAGGGATGACTTCATCATCTACCAAATCAGCAAATCATGCCTCTGCTGCCCCTACTCCTGCTCCTGCCCCAGCCCCTGCACCTGCTCCTGCCGCTGCTCCTGCTCGTCCTGCTGGCCTCGGGCGTGCTGCTCCGCTTCTGGAGCCTGCACCTAGGGCAGCAGCCCAGCAGTCCCGTGTTAATGGAGCTGTTTCTCATATGCAGGCCCAACAGATTGAGGAAGCTGGCAACGGCGAGGCAGAGGAACATGATGAGACTCGTGAGAAGCTCCAAATGATTCGTGTGAAGTTCTTACGACTTGCCCACAGGCTTGGGCAGACTCCCCACAATGTAGTAGTGGCCCAGGTGTTGTATCGGCTAGGCTTAGCGGAGCAGCTCAGAGGAAGAAATGGGGGTCGGGTTGGTGCTTTCAGTTTTGACCGTGCTAGTGCCATGGCTGAGCAACTCGAGGCTTCAGGACAGGAACCTCTTGATTTTTCGTGCACAATCATGGTCCTGGGGAAGACAGGAGTCGGAAAAAGTGCAACAATCAACTCGATATTTGATGAAATGAAATTCAGCACTGATGCTTTTGATATGGGTACCAAGAAGGTTCAGGATGTTGTCGGAACTGTTCAGGGTATAAAGGTTCGAGTCATTGACACACCTGGTCTCCTTCCTTCGTGGACAGATCAACGCCATAATGAGAAGGTCCTGCATTCAGTGAAGAGATTTATTAAGAAAACCCCTCCGGATATTGTGCTTTATCTTGATCGGTTGGACATGCAGAGCAGGGATCTCAGCGACATGCCCCTTCTCCGAACAATTACTGAAATATTTGGGCCCTCAATATGGTTCAATGCAATTGTTGTTCTTACCCACGCTGCATCTGCTCCGCCTGATGGGCCGAATGGTACAGCTTCTAGTTATGAAATGTTCGTCACTCAGCGGTCTCATGTTGTTCAGCAAGCTATACGTCAGGCAGCTGGTGACATGCGGCTGATGAATCCTGTTTCCTTGGTGGAGAACCATTCTGCTTGTAGAACAAACAGAGCTGGACAGAGAGTGCTCCCAAATGGTCAGGTCTGGAAGCCCCACTTGCTGTTGCTTTCCTTTGCATCAAAAATTTTGGCCGAAGCAAACGCTCTCCTGAAGCTCCAAGACAGCCCACCTGGGAAGCCTTTTACAGCTCGGTCTCGAGCGCCTCCTTTGCCTTTCCTACTGTCATCTCTTCTCCAACCCAGGCCCCAGCTGAAGCTGCCTGATGAGCAGTTTGGTGATGAGGACGGGGTAGATGATGACTTGGATGAGTCGTCAGATTCTGAAGAGGAATCCGAATATGACGAGCTGCCACCATTTAAGAGGTTGACGAAGGCCCAGTTGGCAAAGCTTAGTAGAGCCCAAAAGAAGGCATATTTTGACGAGTTGGAATACAGGGAGAAGCTTTTCATGAAAAAACAGTTGAAGGAAGAGAGGAGGCGGAGGAGGATGATGAAGAAGATGGCAGCAGCAGCCAAGGATCAGCCAGCCGAGTATGGTGAGAACGTAGAAGAAGAAAGTGGGGGGGCTGCATCTGTGCCGGTGCCCATGCCTGACTTGGCCTTACCTGCATCGTTTGATTCTGATAATCCAACTCACCGGTACCGTTACCTTGATACCTCTAACCAGTGGCTCGTGAGGCCTGTGTTAGAAACTCATGGTTGGGATCATGATGTTGGCTATGAGGGCATTAATGCAGAACGGCTCTTCGTGGTTAAGGACAAGTTACCAATCTCTTTCTCTGGTCAGGTGACAAAGGACAAGAAGGATGCTAACGTTCAGATGGAACTAGCAAGCTCGATAAAGCATGGAGAAGGGAAAGCAACTTCATTAGGGTTTGACATGCAGACAGTGGGGAAAGACCTGGCTTATACTCTTAGAAGTGAGACAAGGTTCAGCAATTACAGGAGGAATAAGGCGGCTGCAGGACTCTCTGTAACGCTGTTAAACGACGCTTTATCAGCGGGTTTTAAGGTCGAGGACAAGTGGATTGTAAATAAATGGTTCCGATTGCTTGTGACTGGTGGGGCAATCATTTCCCGTGGGGATATTGCCTATGGAGGAAGTCTAGATGCAACCCTGAGAGACAAGGACTACCCACTCGGTCGTTCATTGTTTACTTTGGGCCTGTCTGTCATGGACTGGCATGGAGATCTTGCAATAGGTGGGAATATACAGTCGCAGTTTCCAATTGGGCGGTTCACGAATTTGATCGCTCGGGCGAACTTGAATAACAGAGGGGCAGGACAGGTCAGCATCCGGGTAAACAGCTCAGAACAGCTCCAGATTGCTCTGCTGGGCCTCATTCCACTGTTCCAGAAGCTGCTTGATTACCGTCAACAAGTGCAGTTTGGACAATGATGAAAATTAGTTGTTGATACCAATGCTGTGCCGGCTCAGCATGCAGCGATAGCGAATAACTCCAGTCGGGTCATTTCATTTTGGGACTTCTGTTGGGAGTGAGTGAGACTTAAAGCTCTGCCTATTTTGTTTCTCTTTAGTCTTTTACTGTCTTGACAGCACTTTCTCCATTAATAGTGTATTAATCTCTAGTTTTTTTTTTTTGCGCTCGAGATTTGCATCATGAATTTTTGTTACTTTTAGGCTACTGGACTACAGTGTCTCTTTCTTTGCTAGATCATGGCTCCTGCTGAAAGTCATAATCTGAATCGCCCGTGGAAGATCATATCTTTCTTTAGGAACTTCCGACGAGCATAATATTGTTCTTTGCTCTTGTTTTCTTCAATCTCACATGAATGAATGAAATGCAAGATCATTTTCTGTCGTTTTACAATTTCGAGGCTGAGGCAGCACCTTGTCGAGTCTGTTGCTTTAGTGTGTGAATTTGTAGGGGGTTTTCTTCTGAGAGTGATCTACGAGTGATGGAAAATCTGAACGGAGAATGTCATCTTTATTAGGCCAACATGGTTACAAAAAAATCCTATTGCCATAACTTTCAAAGTGATAGTACCGGCTGTCAAAGATTATCGAAAAATGTCTTGATTGTGCTTGAGAAGCCGGTGGCCTTCGCATGTTACGTCTTACTAGAATCTTCTACTTCTTGGGGGTCTTTCCCGAACTGAGTACAAAAGGGTTAATCGATGCATTTTTATCGTCTTTTATTATAGTAGTATTGGACTGAGGTACATGTCGGTCGAGATACTAGCCTTGGGCTTGGGCATGGCAAGTCTAATCTTAAAAAAACAGGACGAGAGGGCAAGCTTGTCCAGCCAGTGTTCGAACAGGGCGTAACAACGCTAATTTAGGATAGGCAGATCTTTTATGCGGTGGGATCATATATGGCTAGTTAAATACGGTGACATTGTACCAGACAATGGCATCACCATTAATGGGGTTCGCCATCTGTGTCTGCGCGAGAGCGTACCCACGGGCGAACCGGAGGAGCCCTGTCCCTCCCACAATCGGCATCTCTCGCTCATAGTTCAGCGCCGCATTCTTGCCCAAGACACTGAGGCAGCTTCCGTTGTACACGCCGTCCAGGAAACAGAAGCTCATTGCCATGAGGAAGGCCACCTCACTCTGCCCTGCAGACCCGTACAGTCCTTGCCCCCGTCCCACCAGCTTCGAGCTCGGGCTTATCCCCTCGGTGAGTGGGTCATCCACCATTACTAGCGCCCCAAACAGCGTGAGGGAATTGTCGGTGTCCCGTGCCTCAGCAACCCGAACTGCACTTGGGTTTGAGCCGCTGAATGTATCATGGAAGTAGAACTGGAGGTTGGTCATTGTCCCAGTTCCGGTCTCGAGCCTCTGCGCCCATCCCGGGGCTGGGGAGGCTGTTCTCTGAGCCCATGATCGGAGTGCCATCATTTGCAGAGCAAGTACTAGGATTGCAGCTGACATTGCCATTTTCTCTATGCCAAATTAAAAAGAAAATCGGGACAGAAAAGGAGAAATGTGTTGGCTTCTTATATATAGTAGCTAAGAATTCGCGAACTTCAAAGGCAGTTTAACCCTTTATGACTGGTTGTTTATCAAAATCAGGAAAAAAGAAAATTAGTTGATATATAATAATCTGGAAATCCCTCATCGTTCACCAATCAATGAGTGGCTATTGCTTGAAATCTCACCAAGAAATCTTCATCGAAGAACTTAGCAAGGTAAATTTTCTAAACAAATGGAACCTGCACTTGATTATACCTCACAAGGGATTGGGAGTGACTTTGGGAGTTTTATATCATATGGAACCTTACAGCCTGTAAACTACATATCCTCCCTCTGGAACCTTTCATGTTCGATTCTCGTTAGTGGGCATCTTTCCGGTAATCCGTAAAAGGAAAAATGTAAATTTACCTGCAAAATATCTTAAAACCTATTAGACAGTTTTAAATGAGAAAGATGCTTCATGATCTTTTTGAATTTGATCAAAGAGATTATCCAATTCCATTGGCTTCAGCATGCGACTTTTACTGAATTGCGATCGTTCCTTCTCGCTTTATAGATATTGGGAAGGGTCTGCTTCATCCAAACTATCATCAAACTTGAGGTTCGCTCACACATTTACTTGATGTTCGGAATATGTTCAACGAGACATGCGGCTGAATTTAATTAAAATAGCCCTTTCAATGGTATGTGAAATAGAAAAAAACTCGGTTGTTGAACAATCTCGACTGCTCATACATTCTTGGTTTAGGCAGTTTTATTGACAAGGACTCTTATTAACGTAACATAAAGAAGATTATTGCCGAGCTTCAAGGTTGAAAGCTGGGGGCCTTCCTGATCTTAGTAGCCTGCTCAAATCCATAAGCGATCTCGATCAGTGTGGGCTCCGAACCCTTCAGGCCGCTGAAGCAAATGCCGAATGGGACGCCCTTGCTGTCATATCCTGCAGGAACACTTATCCCGGGGAATCCCCCGATTGCAAGAGCAGGGGAGATTTGATATCCTGGAGTCACTATAGCATCTAGTTTATATGTATACATCAACTTTACCAAGCCATTTCTGGTTAGTTGAGCGATATTCAGCACAGCCGCCTTCTCTTGGTCACCGATCCCATTTGTTGATTCAGCTGCTAGAAAGATATCCTGTCCAAACTGATCGAGCATCTCCTGCCATTTCCATCAAGATAAACAGTGAGTTTCTCAGAAAGAACTGCTGTTGGAGCTTGACTGAGGTAAGGTGAGACATTGAAACTATACATTTGTTGAGATTGATTGTGCTTACCAACTCCGAGTTCTTTTGGTTGAAGGCTATCACATCCGCCAAGGACCGAACAGGGGAAGATACGAGATCCCTGAGGTACAAATTCAGGGATATCTTAAACTCCGCCACAGATGCTGCTGCCTCACCACTAAGGGTGGGGTTCAGTATGGTATCGATGTTGTCTATCTTCAGGTTATCTATTAGGACTGCACCTCCTTGCCTGATAATCCCACATGTATGGTGTGAATCTACATTAGACCGATATTTACTCGAGAAAATTGGGGCTAAAAAAACTCGTGCATCATTAATGTCATTGATTTTTGTCAGCAGCTTACCTCAGAGATTGGAAATGCTGCTTGAAAGTCTGAGCTTGGCTGAGTTGGCTTGGGCTATTGTCGAAATTGAAGAAGGGATCTCTCACTATGCCAACTCGCTTCCCTCTGAGCCCATGAGGTTTAAGGAACTGGGCATATCCATCTTTAGGAATGTACTTCGATGCCTCGCGTGTTGCAGGATCATTGTAGTCAAACCCTGCAATGGCATCTAGAACATAAACAGCATCTGTAACCGTCCTCGTAATTGGCCTACATAACATCCAAAACTGGTGAGAAATACTTGAGCAAATCTAAAATAAACTGTCAGGGACATAAATTGTTTTGAGCAAATATCGAAATATTTTTCTACTTGTTATGGATTGATCTCAAATCACATACCCAATAGTGTCCTGTCGGGGATTCACAGGAATAACCCCAGCACGGCTTGTCAGGCCAACAGTGGGCTTAATGGCTACTACAGAATTGGCACTTGAGGGACAAAGTATCGACCCGTCAGTCTCAGTTCCTAATGAAACTGCTGCCAAATTTGCTGCCACGGATATTGCAGATCCACTGCTCGAGCCGCAAGGATCTGCTGACAGAACATAAGGATTCTGCAACAGATACAACAGATTAGGAAAGTTAAGTCTTTGGCAAGTACGAAATTCGACATTCATATGTGCCTTAGATTGTCGACTCCTCTGCATTCCATGTTCAGTTAATCAGGAACATTTTCCCTTGCTTTCAGAACGTTTTGAATATATTTATCAGCAGATTTAGTTGGATAAATGAATGAAGTAGCAAGTGTAAGTTCTCGAAGACGATTTACCTTGCCCTGTCCACCTCTAGCACTCCATCCGTTTGGTGCATTGACTGACCGGAACGCAGCCCACTCACTCATGCTTGCCTTCCCCAGTATAACTGCACCAGCCTGTCTCAACTCAGCCACAACGCCAGCGTCCCGAGCCACGACTGACCTGAGCAGCGCAAAGGAGCCAGCAGTGGTGTTGAGCCTGTCCTTCGTACCGATATTATCCTTAAGAAGGATCGGGATCCCATGTAAACCGGGCAAAGAGCCGTAATGAGAAGGTCCCTTGGCATGACGTTCCCGATCAGCATTGTCGGCCTGGTAAAGTGCGTCGGGGTTGATCTCTATGACTCCGTTGAGGATCGAGTTGAGCTTCTGGATCTGCCCGAGGTAGAACTGGGTGAGCTGCCGGGAAGTGAGCTTGTTTTGCTTGAACGCGAGGCGGATATCCGTAATGGTCGCTTCCTTGATCGGGATGCTCCATTGGGCCTTGACAGTCCGTGGCCTGACCGATGGTGCCAGGAGAAGCAGCATACAAAGCGACAGCAGAAACGAACTTGGCCGAGACTCAGAAGTCATTGTTACTGGTTAGCTATGTGCCGGAAAATGCAGCTCGTGTACCAAAGATAACTAACGCTGGACCTATATATGCAGTTAGCATACGGGATGATTGACTTAGTCTCGACCCAAATCGACATGCAATTTGGAAACTTTTGATTCGAACACGTCTAAGAATGATTAATGCGCATTGTACGTGCATGCCTGAATTTATGTACTTTGGAGCTGCACAATTGTACTTAGGCGGCACCTTGAAAGTGATCTTTTGTTCCTTTAATGTCTTCAAAAAATTGACCAGGTTTCTCTCCGGCCACATTAACCTTTGTATCCCTATTAGATGCCGCTCCATGTAGATGCAGATGATCTTGATTAGGAAAAGATGCTCAAAACATTTGGAATTCCTTCATATAAAAAAGACAAGAATTTTAAAAAAAATCTTAAAAATTTTATTGATACAAATTGTCAAGTTCTGTTAGATGGATAATAATTCAATTTCTAAATTCCAAAAACCAAATCAGTGTGTACTAGTTTTGATACAAATACGAAATGCTTATAATTTAACGGGTCATTGGCCCTTCAATTAATTAATGAACTGAGCTAAAATTTGAGCGAAATTCTTCAAAGGATTGATTACCCCATCTTTTATCACAAAGAAATGAAACTGGCCAATTCAGCCACTGGCCAACCCTCTCCCGGTCCTTTTGTAGTTTCAGTTGCGTGTCTTTGGATCTTGGTGCTGTAGATTCCTCTCATCTGATTGTCAATAAAGTCGGTAACTGCGCGCTAGTGCTATGTTTAGATGGAGGGATACGGAGAGAACTTCCTTCAGTCATGAGAAGAAGTCCATATGTTATATATCAGTATGATGGATTTTTCCTCTTGTGAAATTTCTAGGTAGGTTCTTCCTAAATCAACCTTCTTTCCATAGTATGCATATCAATGAAATTCCAATGACAATAAAATAATAAATCATAAGCTCCGGAATACACAGAACATAGTCACAAAGAGATAAAACCTCAACCTCAACCTAATATAAAAGAGCCTCATTCTAATCAATAATTACTGATCAAAGGGAATTTGATCAATGGATCATTCATTTGCAGGGAGTGAAGTTGCAGGGGACCCTCCCATAGCCGGAGTTGAGCCTCATGAAATTTTGGGCTGCAGAGATGACGTCTCCCTCTGAGCTCATGGACAAGACCATGTCCATTTCTGTTGAGATCGACTCCATATTCATGTCGACATACGGGAACGAGATGCTGTGGTAGGTATTTAAGAGAGCCGTGGTCGCCTCTCGCAAGAGATCTCTATAAGGATCCCCTCCACCTTGGAGGGCCTGCAACAGTGTGACATCGGTGCCGTACACCTGAGGCATGAATGGCGAATCGAAGAGTGCTACTGCCTTCGTGTTGGGGTCAACCATCCAGAAGCACTTGTACTCTGGCTTCAACCACATCCTAGGAAATCACGTGGAACTGATCACTAGTGAATTCAGGAAAATCTTGCAAGTTATTTTTCGACAAGTTCCAATTGTTATGATGATTATTTTCAATAATAATAATAAGATAACTAATGATTTTTGCCGGTAGAGACTGATGGACTTACTTGTGCGGGCACGCTGAAGCCCCTTGGAATGGCGGTCCCAGGAATGGAAGCTCTGGCATGGGCAGATCAAACTTTGGCATAGGGATATAGCCTGGGTACGGAACATATGTTATAGGTGGATAATTCCAGGAGGGAGGAGCCGGTGGACGCTTGATGGGTGGCGCCGGTGGTGGACGCTTGGCTGGGGGAGCCGGCGGCAGAAGCTTGACGGGCGGAGCACGCGGCGGAAGCTTGACTGGGGGAGTCGGCGGAAGCTTGACAGGCGGAGCAGGTGGAAGCTTGACAGGCGGAGGTGAGGCATGCGATGGTGGAGGCAGGGTGGGCTGCTGTTTAGGCGGGGGCGCTGGCTTCGGGGAGGCCTTGGGGCAGAAGGAAGGGAGCTCGGCGGGGTGGGTGTACAGGGGATCGACCTCGTACCCTGAAATATCCGACATCTGCCAGATGAGCTTGAGGCTGCGGGGAGGCCCGACCGTTGCCATGCAGCGGACGTCCGCCCCATCTTGGCCAGATGCCGAGACTCCGACCATGCAACTGCTCAGGTCAGGGTTGCCGTCAAACACAATGGAATAGTTCCCATACAAATTTGACTTGAGTTGTTTACTCACGGTGAGTCTGCCGTATCGATCTGTGCAGGATACTATAACCGTGACTCCTGCAGCACAATAATCATAGATTTGTATGAGTTATACATCTAAAGTTCACCATTAACGACCAAATAGCATGACGCGAGTTCAAAGTCCGGAAGTCGTGAATCTTCCAGTAAAATATGGACCTCGATCGCAATTTTCTAAATTCAGTTAATAAAGATAAAATACAAATGGCCACCACTTAAAGAACGAGTCACATTGCCTAACATGCGGACACTAATAATTTCATTTTATTATTAATTCATCGTATTAGCAGAAAACAGAGATACGATTATACTAATGACATTAAGAATTCCGATAGTTACTGGCAGGCATTACTTTCAGGCGGTCATGCCAATCATGTACACGACAGTACAAAAATTGCATGATGCCAAGCCGAAAAAGATAAACCTAAAAAAACTACAAGTACGTTTTTTTTTCGGTGAATAAAAACTACGAGTATGTTAATCGCAGGGAAAATGATCGAGCCGAACCTTTGAGGGGATAATCCATATGCGAATATTTCCCATCCTTGCACTGGTCACAGTAGACGAGCCCAGACACCAGCACTTTGCCTCGGGTGCCACCGATGACCGCTGCTAAGATGAAGAAAATACCGAAGATATATCTCTGCATACAATCCATTAGAGCAGATCGAAGTCCCTACGAGACGAGCCAAAGCTGAACACACAGAGACAGAGAAAGAGAAGCGATGAGATAGTAAAATAATTAGGAGTTATGTATGCGTGGGAGTACGGACTACTTTTCATAAGGAAAGACGAGCATGTCTTCACCTTGTGATGTTGTAATCTGCTTGATTTGATAGTCTGATTCTCTTGGGTCGACTATTTATAACAGCCATAAAAAGACATTTCCATGCAAAATATGATTTTCTATTTGGATTGGGGAATCTCAGGATTTCAGGTCGGTTTAGATTTTAACAAAAGTTGGTTAAGATTATGATTTGCGAGATCAAACTGATTTTGGGTAAGGCAGGCTCCTGAATCAAATCATATATATATATATATTCTCGAAAGGTAACGAGGAATCAAATCATCGTCATCATATCCTAATGGAAATTAATGGACCAATTTAAGGTTACTCTTGCATTTAGTATCAAAGGCTGGTGGCGTAACTATATGCTTTTCAACAACATATATTTATGTGTTTGCAGCACTTCCCGGGAAAATAAACAAACCTAACCCAAGCACAAAAATCCCATATATAGTTTGTGGCTAGCTACCAACACCATGTTTCCTATATTTCGGGGAAATTAACAATCCCTCGTCTAACCTGTTTTCCAAATACACTAACCAAATTATCTTCACCATAAAGTACGCCCATTATTTTTAACAACAATAAAATTAATTCCATTTCTCTAATTAATTTACACTCTAATAATCTCCAACATACGTGCTCTGGCCTATAACCACCTCGCAGGACTTGGCCGGGACATCCATGAAATTCGACTCCAATTATGAAAGCGGAAGGTGTCTATAATTAGCAATATGAAGATGAAGCCATGCCCGACTCGTGGTAGAAATTTTAAATGACTTCTTCATTATAAAAAAAAAATAAAAACGAAATGAACTGCCAGCAGTTACATTTTTGAAGGATAATACTTCTCTTTCTACATATCGAACATATTGAAAACATATCTATTGATGTCTGCTGCTAGTGTGTGTGTGAGAACATACTGAGTTCTTTCGCAAGACGTGTATCCCAGAAAGGTCGCAATTTCTTCAGGAGACAAGGCGGTATGGTAAGAAGTGTATCAGAAAACAAATTTTGAGGACCAATTATAATATGAAAAACTATGGCGGTTACTAAGATTGACTAGTTTAGGATTATTAATATTATAATATTGATGCAATTAAATATTATTTTTTAGTAATAATAAATTCAAGATATTAAATGTTATGTAGATTATAAAATTTTCTCAAAAAGTTTCAAAAATATTATGTTACACCAATATATATGATCAGAAGATATTCGTCATTTAAAAAAGTTAGAATTCATTAAATATACGCAACTATAATCACCTCATCAAAAGATTAGAGAAAAATATCCCGTTTAGTTCGGATATTATCATTTAATAACTTTTCAGTTATAATAGAGACTCATGAGTCTAATATAATGAAATATCTTTTTTATGAATAAAATGATGATGCGTAGCAATAGTAGCGACCTTACCGCCCCCGCTATATAATGTTCGAACTCTCATGTTTAACTATGAACATATCAGACGAAATAAACAACCAGCTCAAACACTGGCCGCATAAGCTTAGCATCACCAAAGGTCTAGTATATTTCACATAAGTCAGTGTCCCCCAATCCCAAGCTAGGAGCACACTTCTAGCAAATATTTTGACACAAATACATAGAGGGGATTCGAATATGGGACCTTAGGATTATCAAGTCACATGGGAGTAAGTTCGGAACCACTAGACCACCACCTCTGGTGGTTAACGCAATGAAATATAAAATATTAAATAAATAGGCACAGATAGTCATAACGAGTATTTAACTTGAAAGCTCTTAGTTAGCAGTTGAAGGCGTGCGCCACTACGCTACTCCTCCGTCTTTGATATCTTACGATATCCTGTTTAAAACTAAAAGACATTTTATTAAGAGTTGCTCTAAAAATTAATATGTATTTAATATATGTTAATTATAATATTAATGTTGATGGGATTAGATAGTAATTACTTATCTTAAATAAAAAGTTCCAAATTATTAAATATTATTTTGATAATAAAATATCTTTAAAAAATTTCATATTTTGTTATATGGATATCTTATCTCGAAATATTTATTTAATTTTAAAAATTTCAAAAATTCATGATTTATTAAATATTATGTAGCCAATTGCATCTCATCAGAAAGTTACAAAAACATTCTATTTTTATTTTGATCTATCAGAATATATGTTTTAAAAATTTTTAAGAATAAATTTTAATTATTTAAAATTTATCATAAGAATTTTAAAATCTTAAGTAATCGAGAAAATTTAATTCAATTTTTTATGGCGTTCTGAGATTTTTTCTGATTTTATGAGACCATTAGGCCATATTCACCATATATATATATAGAAGATAGTCTCGCGTTTTTGCGCAAACTTAAGGACTCTTATTTCAAAAAATTATTTTGATTTCCTAACCCTTATAAAATTGAGTGAACTACCACTGTCGCTCTCCACTATTTCATTAGCAACCGTTTTTGCCTCTAACATATTTTTGCCACCAATTAGCCCCAAACGTTGGCATTCCGTTTAACATTTATACCCTTCATGGATGGCGTTATGTTTTTCGTCACTTTTTCGTCACAGAAGGGTATAAATGTTAGACGGAATGACAACATTTGGGTCTAATTGGTGACAAAAATATGTCAAGGGCAAAAACGGTTGCTAATGAATAAGTGGAGGGCGACAGTGGTAGTCTACTCTATAAAATTTGTTTTTAAGAAGAGATTGCGCAGGAGATAACATAGGAGATTTCTTAGGTATTAGAGTAGTGAATTTTTTTTTCAATATTTTCTTCGAAAATAGGACAGATTCTAATAGTTTGTGTGTGTGTATGTATATATATGTGTGTGTATATGTATGTAATAAACTTTAACTTTAGAACAAAATGATGATGGTTACAAAATATTGTATTTCCTTAAATAAAAGTATACGTATATACATATATATATGAATGGTAGTTTGTACATTTTCTTTTCTGCCATCGAGATTATTTTAAGTTAGTGGTCCTCAGATGTGAGATTTGCAAGTCTCTTTTCTTTTTGAATAAGAAGTCCATAAAGTTCCAACATATACAACAATATTTTTTTTTTCTCTAGGACGGAAATTACAACAAATGAACATTATACAATATATAGAAACCGGTTCGTGCACTATATTGTGCTACGTGTCCCAACATTTTCTAATTTAAAAATTTCCAAAAAATTTTCATTCATTTGGGAGAAGGACATTTTTAGTCTTATAAGTTTGATCTTAAGTCAATTTTAGTCATATAAGTTTTAAAAGAGCCAAATCAGTCATATATATATATATATATTATTTAAGACAGTTTCAGACCATGTCGTGATAGTACAATCACTAATGCCCTTAAATAATGCCACGTGACAATTTCTTATTGGTGAAAATTTTAAAATTTAAAAGAAAAATCCAAAGACAAAAATAATGAAAATTTAATAAAAATAAATTTTAAAAAAATAAATAAAGAGACCCAGCCCTAGGGCTGGGTCGCCTGCCTCCGAGGGTGGGCTCGCCCCCACCCCCTGGATGAGGTCGTTGGCAAAGACTGAGGTTGCCAGCAACCTCATCGGCGACCCCACCCCCGAAATTGCACTCGAGATTACCTTAAAACTCGGATGCGATTTCAGGGGTTAGGGCCCAAGTCACCGGCAACCTCAGACTTTGCCAGCAACCTCATTCATGGGGGTGGGGGCACCGGCGAAGACCCTACCCTCGGAGATGAGCGAACCAAGCCCCGACAAGAGGCTGGGTCTCTTTCTTTTATATTTTTTTTAATTTTCTGTTTTAAAATTTATTTTTTTTATTTCTTATTTTCTTTTAAAATTTTAAATTTTAGGGTAAATAATAGAAAAAAAGCATGAAATTTTCATATTTTAATAATTCTAGCACAAGTTTTTTTTTAAAACCTAAAAATGCACAAACTTTTTTCCTCTTATTGTTGTATATTTTTAGACTAAGGAAAAAAATTCGTACCATAATTGTTAAAATGTAAAAAGTTTATATTTTTTGTTATTATCCTTAAATTTTAAGCCAATAAGAAATTGTCATGTGGTCTTATTTAATTGTATTAGTGTCCACTTCAGCATCTGTTACACTCCTGTCATGAAATTGACCAAAATTGCCTTCAGAGCAAATGTATATGACTGATTTGGCACTTTCAAAGTTATATGACTAAAATTGACTGAAAACCAAACTTATAAGACCAAAAATATCTTTCCATCGTTTTAATTTGTATGCTTTTCAAATACTTTCATAAACATTTCTCACCTGGAGGGTTCCACCCTCATCTTCTTTTTAATAATTTTATTATTTTTATTAAATTCTTTATTTTTAAGGATAAATTTCACCATACAACACGATATTTTAAAATTTTTCACCACATAACACATATCTTATTTTCAAAATATCGTGCTATACAATGAAATTTATTCTTTATTTAATTATAAAAACATATTTTATTGGTCACCAAATTAAGCAACTTTTTTTATTCGTCATATTACAAATGTCTTAATTTTTTAAGGACAAATAAGATTATGCTAGCCTATTGACTGAGACAATCCTTCCTTGAGCATTGGCTTGGTCGTGAACATGAGTGCTTCGTTTGGTTTCGCAGTTAAAATCACAAAAAATTTAACTTTAACTTTAACTCAACACACTACACAACAAAAATACACATTTTCCAAGTCAAAAATTTTAACTTTAACTTTGACTCAACACACTATATAATCATTTGTCATTTTTCACAATCAAAATCAAAGTAACTTTAACTCTGAAATCAAACGCACCAGAGATGTTTTTAATGAATTTTGAACCTTTGCACTACAAGTATAGTTCATCCACTTAAAATTAGTGGGGCCATTTATAGCTTCATATGTTGTGATCATGGTTTTTCTAATTAAAAAGTTGGAAAAATTCAAATTAAGATTAGTGAAGACAAATGTTAGCTTTTACATTATATGATATATTAGTTAGTATAGCATATTAGAAAATTTGGATCTTTCACTAGCAATCGAGAGTTTAAACTTATTATGCATAATAATTTTATTTAAGTTTAATACTTGATATTGATTATTACATACACTAATATGATAAATAAAAAAATTATGAAAATTTCTTTTTTAACCCACGGCATTGAGTAGTTGCACCCTAGTTTCATATAAAACACCAAATTCATGGTTTACTAGTGAAACTCCTCCCTCTTCAACGCGGAAGATGATTTATTTTATTATATAGAATATCAATCTCTTCAATAATGACCAAAATAATTAGCCCATGGTATATAAATTTCAATTGATATATTTCTCAACTATTAAATCTAAAACGATTATTAATGAAGTTATAGAGAAATTAATAAAATTTGAAAGATCACACTATTTAGAAAATGTTGTTTGAATTATTGTTTTAGATATCCTAATTTAGATACACTTATATATACTAACAAAAATATCGATTGCTAAATTAATTTCCTTAGTATTTTTGTTCACGTTTTTGAATCTATCAGACATTAACCATACAAAAATTTATCGTTGCATATGAAATTCTTGTTGTTGACATTTAAAAGAGTGTCATTGATTAAAAAAGTAACTTAGTTGAAAATAAGACTAATTTGAAAAATTTAAACAAATAAATACTAAATTGGAACTCTATTACCATTTTGAAATATTATATTATTAAAATTCCACCACTTAATCCTTATTTTTTAATATATATATATAAAAAATTTGTCGATGTGTACCATGATATCTGGAAGCTCATATCCAGTTTGAGCTAGGTCGGTCCACTAAAAAGATAAAACTCTCCCAGTATGAGTTTTCTCCATTCACAAGAATCGAACCCGAGAGTTTATTTAAGAGGACGAATGCCAAATCACTTGAACCAATACATGTTGGTTTTTTTTATATAATAAATGACAATATATATTTTTAATTCTATGAATGCCACTGGATTTTACCAGTACCGGGCCAAATTTGGCCCATGAAGTATTTTGATTATGAGCAACACCTGTTGGATTGGGCCAATATTCTTCTTAGGACTAATGTTGTAATCCCAAAAATTCAATTTAGATCTCGACTCTTCTAGATCAGAATAATTATATTCACAACTACCATGACAATCAAAACATTGTGACACGACCGTAAAGTAGAAATTATTGTGACTAGTTAACGAAAAGAAACATATCAGACTGAAGAAAATTCTTGTGACTAGTTTATATAAACCAATGGCATGATCTTCCACTTATTCTTTGGGAAAGTATTTCTTTTTTCTATTGAATGTGATCTTCTACTTGGGGGAGGGAACTCAGTGTTAGCCATGCACGGTATTTTAGGCTAAATTTAGATTGTTTTTTATTTGTAGGATCAATAAGGTTACTCATGTTGTCCCAAAAGGGTTGTAAGCTAACAATGGATCAATTTATGAAGCACAACCAACATAGGACTGCCTTATTCATTTGGAAACCATATTTATGTGTTGGTGGCAATTGTTGGGAAAAAAAAACCAATCAAATCTTAATTTTTATATTTAACAAAAATATCACTCCGCATAAGATACGCTAATATTGAGTAAATGGGAAATTTAGTTCCTGACTTTCGCAGGTTATGTCAATCCCTGATTTATTTTTACAACAATGAGGTCCTTAAGTTTGTCGATTTGCATCAATTTGATCCCTTAATTTTCCAATTGGCATCAAATAGATCATTTTTACATCAATTACATCCTCCACTGAATGGAACTACATCAATTACATCCTCCACTAAATAAGTTGGATTCTTTGTGATGCAGAATACATCAAGTAGGTCCTTTGTGGTAGTCAATTAGATCCTCCTGTCAAAATTAGTTTGACGATGTTAACTAAAGAGCATGTTAAATCGTTTAGATCGATGTTTATTTTTTCCATTATCATTTTTCCTTTTTATAATAGAATTTTAAAAAAATATAGTAGGGGAGCTCTGGTGGGAGCTCCCTTGGGGGGGTGGTGGGGGTGGGTTGTTTGTGATTGGGGTTGCCGGCCAGGGAGCTCCCACTAGAGCTCCCATTCTGTTCATTCTGTTTTTCCTCTATTTCAAAAAATAGAGAGAATAGAGGGCCAGCTCCCTTCAATTTTTTTTTAAAAATATAAGTTCTTGTTATAATTATCACATTTTAAAACACTAATTTTCCAATTAAAAGTAATTTTGACTAATTATGTAATTTTCAAATTGTAATCTTCATATAAATATTTTAAATATGAGTTAATAAATAATTATAATAATGTGGTCAAATGGGTTGTTTTAATAATAATATTTATATTTATGTTGATTGTTATAGTTATAGATTTATCACTTACATTTATTAAGTAATTTGATTTGACATTTGTTTTGTCCCCTTTCTAAATCAGTGTTTTGACAACATTATTTTAAGTTTTATTTTTATCTCATTTATGAGATTATGATCATAGTCATATGTTATAAATTTCTTTTTCCCTTTACAGGACAATAATTGTTATATATAACCAATTAAATATTTTTGTAGTGTTTATATCCTTTGCATTTTATATGTTTATTTTTGCACATTTTGATCAAGGTTAATGACACAAATAGGCATGTCGTTTGCCCATTGTCTCACATCTAGCATGTGCTTTATATAATTAAACAAACAAACATGGGTTCGAATTTCTTCTTAGATCTAGCATTCCGTATAATTCAATGAAAACATCTTTGTTAAATGCTTATGTGGAACATTTGTTGGCCCACCGTTGCACACTTGGACACCGGCTGACATTATATAGGCCCTAGCAGATACCAGAATCCATTTCCCTCCAATAAAACGCTGATACATGTAATTTAAACCTTACTAGCTATTTTAGAAAGGCCCAACATTTCATTGTTGAATTTTGGCCCGCACGATATTTCTTATAACAATTATTTCAATTTTTAAAAATTAATCTTAACATTTTATTGTGAAATATTTTTAATATTACTTTCAAATTTTATGCAAGAATTAATTAATAAAATTGGACTAATATTCAAAAAATATTCAACTAATATCTCTCAATTGGTGTACAATTGTATATTTATTTAGTCATTTATAGTAAACAGATTTATTAGAGATATAGTTATTCACAAACTCCGTTACACATATTTAAATATAAAATTTTATGACATACTTTTTCAAATATTTTTTTTAATTTTTTATTGTCATAAGTTTATATCTCATAATGACTTTAATCATATAATAGAAATTTAGTTAATAATATTGTCTTTTTATAGGTTATTTTAATTATTTGTTTCATCCATGATCTATCATTTATTACGATAGGAGTCAAATTTGCTTATATATAATATATAAGGATTTATTTCAAATATTTAGTCATTAATTTTTTTTATATTGTCATCAGTTTATATCTCATAAGGATTTAAATCATATAATAGAAATTTAGTAAATAATTTTATGATGGATCGTTTATAACAATAGGAGTCAATGTTACTTATATAAATATACTAGTTTGATAGCCTGTGCAATGCACATTTTTTACTTTTTAATGCTAAATGTAACAATATTTTTCAAACAATATCTTAATTTAATCATTTTAATCCTTCATAATTATTTTTCATAATCCTATTAACTGTTATAAGTATAAAGCATAAAAGTATGTAAAATCAATTATAAGAATATCTAGTATATCAATCTCCATAAAAATGCTGTTCAATTTATGCAATTTCTGTTTCATTATATAGTAGTAATTTTTAAGCAAGTTGGTTCACAAAATTATGAACAACTAAGTCTTTTATTTAAAATAAAGTGTTGTGTTAGGACAAAAACATAAAATTTCTTATAAGTTATAAAATAGTCTTTAAAAATTATTAATTATTACTCTTTGAATCACCGATACTAATTATAATATTTCATATTATTTTTATTCTAATTATAATATCTATAATAACTTCTAGGGATGACAATTCTTTATTATGTATTCTGGGAATTGTGTAACTATATATTATATACTAGTGTTCAATCCGTGGGTTACATAGGTTTGTGTTCATATATTTATATTTTTTACAAATAATAATTATCCAGTTTAAGATATTAATTAATTTTTTTATTATTATTATTAAAAATAAAAGTTCTTAATAATCAATTTTCAAAAATAAATTTTAATAGAGTTGCATGAATTCTTTTGAATGATGCAATCAAAATTTTATAATCAACGTTCTAATTATGTCTTGTGAATTTATTTAATTTCTTTCACAATGTTAGTTTGTGTTATATATATATATATATATATATTTATATATTTTTATTCTTTTATATTACTTTTCAAATTTATAGAATCTTCCTTCTAAATAAAGATTTTTATTATTCTATAATATCATTTTTTCAATTTATATAATTTTCTTTCGTGGGCAAGGATTATTATTATTCTATATATAGTGAGATATTATATATTTTTTTATATGTATATTAACTCTTTTTTTTCTAGATATACTTTGAATATATTTCTTGTCATTTTAGAATTTATTGAAGGTAATTTATGTGATTCATAATTCATATTTTTAACACATTAAAATTTTCTTTTCAATATGCCCGTATGTATATATGTTTTCCTTTTATGGTAAATTATATATATGCTTCATTAATTTTCGTAAGAATATCAAAATTTTTATATCAATTTTTATAAGCTAGGCTCAATTTTCATAATGCCGCATTAAATTAACTATTTATATAAATTATTACTTATATATAATTGAAAAATTACAACAAAATTTTCTCTCAATTGTATTTAGTAAGAGATTTATGTACATTTAATTGCATGTATTAAATACTTTTAATTATTATCTTTGTTTTTTAAATTTTTTCTTTATTCTTTTTAATTTACTTATAATAATTATGTAGTGAGCAGGAGATGTAGTTACCCAAATTGCATTTTTTAAAAATATTTAATTATTATCTTTGTTTTTTAATTTTCCTCTTCCATATTTTTTAAAATTTACTTTTCAATATGCTCATACATATACATGTTTAGTTTTTATGATAAATTATATATATGCTTCATTAATTTTCTTTAGAATATCAAACTTTTTATATTAATTTCTATAAGCTATGGTCAATTTTTATAATGTCGTGTTAAATTAACTGTTTATATATATCTATGACATATATAATTAAAATATTACAACAAACATTTTCTCTTAATTATATTTAGTAAGAGATTTATGTAATTTAATTGCACTTATTAAATACTTTTAATTATTATCCTTGTTTTTAACTTTTTTTATTATTCCTTTAATTTTCTTTTAATTATCATATAGTGACCGGAGATTAAGACACAATAATTGCATTTATTAAAAATATTTAATTATTATATTTGTTCATTAATTATCTTTTTTTATATTTTTAAAATTATACTTTTCAATATGCTCGTACATAAATATGTTTAGTTTTCATGATAAATTATATATATGCTTCATTAATTTTCAGAATAATATCAAAATTTTTATATCAATCTCTACAAGCTAGGCTCAATTTTTATAATATCGCAGTAAGTTAACTGTTTATATACATTTATCACTTATATATAATTAAACTATTACAACAAAATTTTCTCTTAATTGTATATAGTAAGAGATTTATATACATTTAATTGCATTTATTAATACTTTTAATTATTATCTTTGATTTTAATTTTTTTTTCCATAATCATATTTTCTTATAATTATTATATAGTGAGTCGGAGATTTAGATACATTAATTTTATTTTTTGAGAATATTTTCATTTTTATCTTTTTAAATTTCCTTTTCGATATATTTAAAATTTTCTTTTAACCATTTATTGTGCATCCAATCTCATTTATTATGCACCCAAGTAAATTTTAGTTATATATAGATTATTATTTATTATTATTATTACTGAAAATAAAATTTCTCAATAATCAATTTTCAAAAATAATTTTTAATCGAGTTGCATGAATGTTTATGAATGATGCAATTATAATTTTATAATCAATGTTCTTATTATGTCTTGTGAATTTATTTAATTTCTTGCACAATGTTAGTTTGCGTTTTAATATATTTATTTATTTTATGTAATTTTATTCTTATATTTTACTTTTCAAATTTATAGAATTTTCCTTCTAGATAAGGATTTTTATTATTCTATATAATATTTTTTTTTCATTTTATATAATATTCTTTCATGGGTAAGGAGTATTATTTTTCTGTATATTGTGAAATATTATATATATATTATATGTATATTAACTCTATTTTTAGATATACTTTTAATATATTCCTTATTAGTTTATAATTTATTAGAGGTAATTTCTATAATTCATGATTCTTATTTTTAACACGTTAAATTTTACTTTTCAATATGCTCGTGTGTATATATATTATGTTTAGCTTTTATGGTAAATTATATATATGCTTTAATAATTTTTCTAAAAATATAAAAATTTTTATATCAATTTCTATAAGGTAGGTTCAATTTTCATAGTGCCGCATTAAGTTAACTGTTTATATAGATTTATCACTTATACATAATTGAAAAATTACAACAAAAAATTTCTCTCAACTATATTTAATAAGAGATCTATGTACATTTAATTGCATGTATTAAATATTTTTAATTGTTATCTTAGTTTTTAAAATTTTTTCTATATTCTTTTAATTTTAGTATAATAATTATATAGTGAGCATGAGATTTAGATACACTAATTGCATTTATTAAAAATATTTAATTATTATCTTTGTTTTTAAAATTTTCTTCTTCTATATTTTTAAAATTTGACTTTTTAATATGCTCGTACATATATATGTTTAGTTTTTATGATAAATTATATATATGCTTCATTAATATTTGTAAGAATATCAAAATTTTTATCTCAATTTCTATGGCAAATTACACAAAAAAACCTAAGTTTTATAAAATGTCTCAGTTTTGTCCTAAATTTTGTTTTGTAACAAAACAAACCATAAGTTTTCTAAATTGTCTAAAAAATGACCTCCGTTATAAAATCCGTCAATTTTGCATACGTGAACTGTTAACTTCGGATATAAATTAATAAACAAATAAGATAGGTTAATAAAAAATTTAAAATTTTCAAAAAAGTCTCAATTTTATCAAAAATTTGGTATGTAATGAAAAAAATCATATGGTTTATCAAATGATGTGCAAACTTTGTGAATCCCGTGAAGTCCACGTAGGCAAATAGACGGGAAACTTAACAGAATGGTAACGAGAGATCAAATCTGAGACGATTCTCAAAACATGTGGTTTATTTTGTTACAAAAAAAAATTTAGAACAAAACTGAGACGTTTTACAAAACTTAGGTTTTTTTGTGTAATTTGCCCCAATTTCTATAAGTTAGGGTCAATTTTTATAATGTCGTATTAAGTTAACTGTTCATATACATTTATGACTTATATTTAATTAAAATGTTAAAACAAAAATTTTCTCTTAATTGTATTTAGTAAGAGATTTATGTATAGCTAATTGCACTTATTAAAAACTTTTAATTATTATCTTTGTTTTTAAATTTTTTTCATCATTCTTTTAATTTTATTTTAATTATTATATTATGAGTCGGAGATTTAGATACTTTACTTGCATTTATTAAAAATATTTAATTATTATCTTTGTTTATTAATTTTCTTTTTCCATATTTTTAAAATTTTATTTTTCAATATGCTCGTACATATATATTTTTAGTTTTTATGATAAATTATATATATGCTTCGTTAATTTTTCGAATAGTATCAAAATTTTTATATCAATCTCTATAAGATAGGCTAATTTTTTATAATATCGCGGTATGTTAACTGTTTCTATACATTTATCACTTATATATAATTAAAATATTATAACAAAATTTTTCTCTTAATTGTATTTAGTAAGAGATTTATATACATTTAATTGCATTTATTAATATTTTAATTATTATCTCTGTTTTTTAATTTTTTTCCATTTTCATTTAATTTTCTTATAACTATTATATAGTAAGCCGGAGATTTAGGTACATTAATTGTATTTTCTAAAATACTTAATTATTATCTTTTTTAATTTCATTTTCCATATTTTTAATATTTTATTTTAAGCATTTATTGTGCACCCAAGTAAATTTTAGTTATATATACATTATTATTATTTATTATTATTATTATTGAAAATAAAAGTTCTCGATAATTAATTTTCAAAAATAATTTTTAATAGAGTTGCATGAATGCTTATGAATGATGTAATTATAATTTTATAATCAACGTTCTTAGTATTTCTTGTGAATTTATTTAATTTTGATCACATTGCTAGTTTGTGTTTTATATATTTTTATTCTTTTATATTACTTTTCAAATTTATAGAATCTTCCTTCTAGATAAATATTTTTATTATTCTATATAATATCATTTTTTCAATTTATATAATCTTCTTTCATGGGTAAGAATTGTTATTGTTCTATATATAATGAAATATTATATATATTTTTAATATATGTATATTTAACTCTATATTTTAGATATACTCTTAATATATTTCTTATTATTTTAGAATTTATTAAAGGTAATTTCCATGATTCATGATTCTTATTTTTAACAAGTTAGATTTTACTTTTCAATATGTTGGTGTGTATATATATATATATATATATATGTTTAGTTTTTTTGGTAAATTATATATATGCTTTATTAATTTTGTAAGAATATCAAAATTTTTATATCGATTTCTATAAGGTAGGTTCGATTTTTTTTATCAAAATTTTGATATAAAAATTGATATAAAATTTTTTATACAAGCTTTGAGCATTCTAAAGAGGATTTCATAGTCATGGATTCGTATCTATCTATGTTTAATTTTTAATAAATTCTTAGGTTAATTTTTCCATCCACTTTTGTGACGAGACAACTGATTCAACACTATGTGACTGTGAGCTCTTAAATAAAAGTGACACATATAATATTATTATTTATATGTTAAAAATTAAACATTAAAAAATTTTAAAAGAAAAGGCTTGAAGGGTGGGCGCCTGCTGGCATTCGGCCAAAGCCCCCACCCTTGACGAGATCGTCAGATATTATATCCATGTCATCATTCAAATAATGGGCATATCGGCAAATGGCCGATTCAGACAAAAGTGTATAAATGATTAAATGTTCTATCACTGATTTAATAAAATTGATTCATTTAGAACGCTAATTCAAATTTTATAATGCTTATCGTATTTTGGCTATTATCCTTTTCTTAAGTTGATGTCATTCATCGACAATAATTTAGATACCATCTTATAAGTTATATCCTGAATGTAATATCACAATTTTACGATTCAAGTCATGTTATATTATCATATTTTTTATATCATGTATATCAGTTTATTTTTCTAAATTATATATAACTATGTCGTCAGATGATATTATTATATGTACTAATATATAGGCATGCACCCCATTCTACACACACGTAATGAGATGCTTCTTATTATACATTTATGAGATAATAATAGTTTAATGGATTAGTTATCTAGAGAAGCACGACCTTACACTTTTTTTCTAAATATAGCACGACCTTTAGAAAATAGTAGAGAAAGGTACGACCTTTGCGTTTTTTCCTAATTATAGCACAACTTTTTGAGAGTAGCACAGAAAGACATGACCTTTATATATTTTTTTTTCTAAATATAGTACGACATTTAAAAGAAAAACACAGAAAGACACTACATTCACGTTTACTTGCGATTCTAGCACGTTAAAAAAGAAGGTCGTGCCTGAAGCTCTGTGCGTTTCCGTACTATTTTCTAAAGGTTGTGCTATATTTAGGAAAAAAGTGCAAATGTCATGTCTTTTTGTGCTACTTTCCGAATGTCGTGTTATATTTAGGAAAAAAATATAAAGGTCGTGCATTTATGTACTATTTTCTAAAAGTTGTGCTATATTTAAGAAAAAAGCACAAATATCGTGCTTTTTTTTATATGATTAACCCTAGTTTAATATACATAACTCTTAAGTGAAGTTACAATTTTTTGAGCTTTTCCACATGTTTTTTT
The DNA here is from genome assembly GCF_007655135.1 of Punica granatum. Classification (NCBI taxonomy): domain Eukaryota; kingdom Viridiplantae; phylum Streptophyta; class Magnoliopsida; order Myrtales; family Lythraceae; genus Punica; species Punica granatum. The sequence continues at coordinate 15,533,287 of NC_045130.1, forward strand.
TACTTTTATATATTTCAAAATTTTACTTAATTTCTTTTTTTTCAATTTTACAAATCCGACTCGAAAAGTTATCACGTAATTTGATGAATTTGTTAGGACAGATGATCCGATCATTATAGTAGAATCACTTCTTAAAAAATATATGCTTTTTAAAATTTTTAACTTTTTAAATTTTATAAGAGTTTAATTACCGAAAAAAATTATAAGTATCTTTGAAATTTCCCCCTTTTCTATTATTTCAAATTCGACCCAGATGTGGTATCAGGTAGTCTGCTCTAACAGTTAAGCCAAATGATCTGATCATAAGACCATTTATTTTTAAAGAAATATTTTCCCCCTTATTTTTATTTTGAAAGACTAGAAGAGCTTTTGTATTAGAATTACCATATATACATGCAATATTTTCTTTCCAAATCTTAGGTTGCGAGTAGGGAACCTCTCCCATGCATCTTTCTTTTATTTTTCCTTCTTTTGCAGTGTTTTTAAAGCCGAGTTGGTAAGGTAAAGGTGTAACCTGGTTGACCAGTCAGATCAAATGATCCAATCATTATGGTTAGAAGATTCATAAGTAAATATAATGTCATGTTTTTTGCCCATTTGTAGTGCGGGTTTTCTCCTTTTTTTTTCCCCTCAATCACTATAGGATTTTACTTCATGCGGCATGGATAAGGTATAAGGTAATTTGGTCAATTCCTTACGCTGAATAATCCGATCATATAATTGGACCGCTTATTTCCAAAAAAGAATATTCCCCAAATTTTTATTTAGAAAATTCAAAAGAAATTTCATATTATAGATATACAAATTAGGATATATATGCAATAATTTGTTTTCAAATTTTAGGTTCGTGACTATTTTCCTCTCCTAGATATCATTTCTTTTTTTTTAATTTCATTTTTCTTCCAATGTTTTTAAACCCGGCCAGACAAGTCAAATGATTAGATCATTATGATCAAATCATTTGACTAGTCAGGTCAAATGATCCGATCATTATGGTTAGAAGATTCATAAGTAAATATAATGTCACATTTTTCAACCATATGTGGTACATGCTTTTTTCATTTTTTTTCTCAATCACTATAGGATTTTACTTCATGCAGTTCGAATAAGGTATTAGGTAATTCGGTCGACTCCTTATGCCGAATAATCCGATCATATAGTTGGACCACTTATTTCTAAAAAAGAATATTTTCCAAATTTTTATTTAGAAAATTCAAAAGAAATTTCATATTAGAAGTACTAGATATACAAATTAGGATATATAAGCAAAAAAAAATCAATTTTTTAGGTTACGCGACTATTTCCCTCTTCTAGATATCTTTTCTTTTTTGTTTTAATTTCATTTTTTATGCAATGTTTTTAAACCTAGCCGACAAGTCAAATGATTCGATCGTTAAGATCAAGTCAGTTATTTCTAAAAAATTATTTATTGCTTTTTTATCTTCATTAATTACACGCAAGTTTTTCCTTTATTTTTTTACAGGTCCTATATAAAAAAATAAAGTCACCTATAGAAGCGAATACAAGTAAATATAACTTCACGTTTTTTGCCTATAAGAGTTTCAAACTTTTCTATTTTTTCTTTTATGAATAGGATTTGATTCACCATACATTTTACTTTATTATTTCTATCTATTTTATCATTTTTAAAAGAGTTATACATATACCCTATGCCTTTTTTTTCAAATATTTATTTATAGACCCATATTTCTTACTCTATACTGTCTCTTTCATAAGGAAGTATACCAATTATACACATACTTTTTGAATTATAAGTAATATTTCTTTCACTTTATTAACATGAAAAGATCCATAAATATTTTAAATTTATTGTTTTAAGATACTATAATAATATATAAATAAGTGAATATAAAAAATAATTTTTTAATATTACATCTATCTAATAAATTATTTGAGGAAATTTTTATTCCCACGAGAGGGCACGTCCTCAGTCAAGATTACTATAAGTCAATTGGGCCCCACGTGTGAGAATTGCAAGTCCCATTAATTTTTTACATATACATATACATAAAGAAAAGAAGAAAAAGACAATGTATTTCATGTGAAACACCACGTGGATGGTTTGAGATCTGACCTATGGATTGCACCATAAAATTGGGCCAAAATTGGCCCAAGTATCATTATCATGATTATGAGCAACACATGCCGGATTGGGCCAATACATTCCTCTCACAACTAATGTTATAATTATTATAATTTGACAACTCAACCTTCCATGAAGAAATTTACTATAACTTGCCCATTTACAACTACCGTGACAATCAACGATAACGTGACTTGGTCGAAATAGGACTTGCCGTAGTAAAGTAGAAATTCACTATGGTAATTTTCCAACGAAAAAATCATATCGAGTGGTTGGTAGCCACCTAGGATGATACTATTATTATCTGGAAGAAAAGTAAACGGAAGTGATGTCGTTTGAGGCCTAAGGGAAGAAGGACTTGCACTCAACTCAAGTTAAGCGGAGGTGAGGCGCCACGTCGCGAAGGGGCAAGGAAGGAACGGCTCAGCTCTAAACCAAATATATATATATATATATATATATATATTATATGTATATATTATATATGGTAAATTGTACTGGTGATCCAAAAAATTTTACTAATATTTCATGGTACAAAAAATTTTACTAATGTTTAACTTACGTCAAACATTTTGTACTATTCAATTACAGCTTCAAAATATTTTGCACCATTATGTAACGTCCCGCAAAAATCGATTTTGCACCATCAGCGTCGGTTTGACTGCGTCAATGGCGAGTTGACGGTTTGTACTATACTGAAATAACTTTAAAATATTTTGTACCATCAAATAACAAATTTTTTTTGTCATATTAAAATATTTATAAAATTTTTTGAATGACCAGTACAATTTAGCATATTATATATCAGTATATATCCGAATTCTTCATTGTCTGAATTTTGTATGGCTCACACAAACAACTAATCAAACTCCCCACCTTACATTTCCTCCGCCGGAATCCTTTTCCCTCGAGCCACGGCACCAATAACGTTTGTGGGCCCACACCTTTTTTTTTTTTTTCCTCTACATTTTATTTGTAAAAAATGAGGACTTTGAAGTGTTCTACTTTCGTAGTTTAAATATCGATCGATTCATGGTTTTGTTCAGCGTGTGGGCAGCGGATTAGGCGATCATAAAGTTGTTCCCTCCAGATTTGTGTTCATTACTTAACTGATGGGCCCTTGATTAAACTAATCACACTCTCATTTCAAATCGCTGATGAGATTCCTCCGGTATCGGCGTTATAGGGAGTAAATTAATCTTCTTGATTTGTAGTTGTCTAGACTTGGAAGGATTAAAAAAAGACCGAGCAATGAGGATATGAACAGTAGAAGAGATGCAAAAACAAGATTTAAACGGTACACCATAAACGAGAAAATCTTAAATGATTTTACTTCTTAATCACTAAAGAATTATCCACTTCGGCTAACATTAAATGAGAGGCTAACGATTACGAGGATGATCTTACATTAATTGGAAGCTTATCGGCTCTGACTGAAGCATGGAATTAATTGAGAGGCTACTGATACTAGATATTAATCTTACATGAATTGAAGCTTAACGGCTTTGATTGGCACGGATTACCCAGCTTAACCCACATGAGTGGTGAGATTGAAGGGCCGTTTGGCTCGCCGATTGTTAGATTATCGGAACAATCGGTAGTGTAAAGATAATTAATAAGGAAAATTAATTATGGAATTATTTTAAATGAACTAAAGGTCGAAAATAAAGTCGTTGAGTTTAATAAATATATTGAATTACGAATAATATGAGTGATAATATAACATATGATTTATTTAAAAAAAAATGAGACTTGCAGTCATAATCTGAGAATATCGAATGTTTTAACCATAAAAACTTTTCCAACTCCACCCGTAAAATCTTAATCCAAAAAAGTAGTTACGGGAAATCGCTTTCCGTCAAAACAACATGAAATAGATCATTATCTTCTAAGATTACATCGTACCACACAGATTATTTTTACGGTCGAAACACTTAGTATTTCATGACGAGCCATAATTAAATTGATTCCATAATAATTTTTTTTTTAGTAATTTTCACATTCACAGTAAAATTTCTAACGGCCCCAAAAAGTAAAATTTCAAGGAATCAAATTGCCCAATGAAATCATAGAATCACCGCCAACCAGAAAAATTGTGATCCACCTGCGATGTTACTAGATCGAGTCCTACGTGAATGATTTGGCGTCCCAGAAGAGCCCTTGTACTGGTCAGAAAATATCAAGTCATGCGAACGACACGGATAAAGTCGCGGTGTTACGAATCGGGCTTAAATGCGATTTTGGATGATTTTCCCTTCTACAATAGCTCGTCGCCCCGGGTCGAAAAATATCAAAGACATGTGATACACGTGGATATGTCATAAGGCAAAATGACACCCTCAAGACTTTTTGCACTTCAAATCAGTCTCACCATCCCACTATGTCTCGACCTTTACCGAAAGCAATAAGATGATCATCAATCAATAACGATATGGATTTAAAAAGCAACAACCAGAGTCCATCACTTGCTATCAGCAAAGAATGAAATATCACCGAAATTCTCTCACCTGTTCAATCATCGTCATCGACGAAACAGTCGCGTGATCTGTACACCATCATGAAGTAAATTACACTCCTGACTTCCTTAAGCACACCCAATTCAGCATCCTCTCTCTCAGTTGTCACTGAAATTGGGATGCTCCTGCATTTTCTTAATGCTTCGGCAATGGCAAAGATTGTCAAGGGCAATTTGTCTATGGGGAAAAAAAAAGTACTAATTTCGTCTCTGAATGTTTTTTTTTTTTTAACTTTGGCCGGATATAAAATACATCTTGACATTGACTAAAAATGAAACAGCGACGAAGAACACAAGAATGGGACAAACGAGGAGATCATCAATCAGATCAGATCGCGAACCCACCTGCAGAAGATCATCAATCATCTAATTGGAAGGAAGCAATGGCGGCCAAATGTCTGAAGACAGTTCTATCTTATTCCAAAGTTAATAATAGCTCAAGCCCATCATCGTTCATAACAGAGACAGCCAGTCCCGATCCATCACCCCATCACACATGCGATAAACCAACTCCAGAAAAAAAAAAAAAAAGGACCCAGACACCATAAGCAAACAGATTAAAAACGAGTAGGGACATAAGACACCGCCATGGTTAACCTAGATCTCAGGCGGCACCATTTAAGACAGCTGGCCGCAGTCCGCGACAACCACCGGCTTCGAGGTCCTGCCGGAGCTCGACCCCACCTTCTCCACCGCCTTCACCACGTCCATCCCCTCCACGATCTGCCCGAACACCACGTGCTTCCCGTCCAGCCACTCGGTCTTGGCAGTGCAGACGAAGAACTGGGACCCGTTCGTCCCTGGGCCGGCGTTCGCCATGGACAGCACTCCCGGGCCGGTGTGCTTCCTGATGAAGTTCTCGTCGGCGAACTTCGCCCCGTAGATCGACTCGCCACCGGTGCCGTTCCCGGCGGTGAAGTCACCACCTTGGCACATGAACCCCGGGATCACACGGTGGAAGGTCGACCCCTTGTAGTGGAGGGGCTTGCCGGAGCGGCCAACGCCCTTCTCGCCGGTGCAGAGGGCGCGGAAGTTCTCCGCGGTGCGGGGGGTGGTGTCAGCGTAGAGCTCCATCACAATCCGGCCGGCCGGCTGGCCGCCGATCGTCATGTCGAAGAAGACCCTCGGGTTCGCCATGGATTCTGCAGAGGTTTCAGATCCTTCTTGACCGTACAGACTGACACGTTCGTTTCTTGAGATGAAGAAGAAGAAGGTATTGGAGTAATTCCGCTAGGGTTTTGGACTCCGATGACGTTAAATAGAGGCCGGGGGAGGTGAATATCACGGGAAACTGAATCTCGGCCGTGGGATCTCGACACGTGGAGGAATCCGGACGGTGGGAGGGTTAACCGTGGTTGGGTTGGGATTTTACTAGGGTTAGTCAGGGGATCGGCTTATGGTCCTTTGTCGTTATCAGGACTGGAGGAGCGGATGTACGCTGGATACGACACCGTTTAATGGGACAGTGCGTTTGGATGGGTATTTATTGGGTGTTCGTGAGGAGTACTAGTGTCATCCATGCTGATGGTTACACGTCGGCAGGTCATCACTTGAACCAACGGCTTATAGATTTCTGAAAAATATCAATCCATCTTTATCCTCCGGTGTTAAAATATCATTTATGTAGCATAGGTCCAAGAGATTAGAGATTTGTCGGTTTTCAGGACTATTTCCCTAGTTCTTTTCTTCTCAACTATTCCATATTTTCTTTCCCTAAATTTAAGTTTTTTTTTTTTTTCTAAGCGAAGATGTTTGGGGTTCGTCGACTAATTCTTGAGTCCTGAACATCCCTTGCGACATGAGTAAACTAGACAAATTGGCTTGGCAGTTGGTCTCCAGGGGTTTCAAACACGAGATAATTCTTGATATTCCTCAATTTGAGTTAGCTCCTGCTCTTGAAATATTATTAGTGTAGGATAATTTGTCCTCAAGTAAACTATATGCAAGCCATATTCATAAAAAAATTTAAAAAAAAAAAAAAAACCTACCAGCAACCCAATTTTCTCGTAATATTTTTTTTTTCATCCGGTTGTTAAGATGTTTCGGTCCATTGATTTTGTCCGTCCATAAATTCGACAGCAGCTCGAGAAATGCTGAAAGCCTGAAATTCGAATTATATCCTCTCTATTTCTTTTTCTTTTTGCGCAAAAGATCTATGGACAAATTTTTACATAAATGGTACGCGATGAGACGATTAAAAAAAAAGAAAAGAAAAAGAATTTACAAGACCTGAAACATGCCTCTCTCTCTCTCCAACATCTGGGGCCCAATAAGTGGAATATTTCTGATAGCAGCAAAAGGTCGTAGGAATCGGGCCCAAAATGAAGCCCATGAATATTGCCCAATTTGATGTCTCCAGGGCCGACTGAAATTAATTTTTGCACCCTAGCCAGGAGATAAGAGTCATTAGTTAAAGAGTCCGAATGCAAACTCTTCCGATCTTAAATTCGATTTCAAAAGGAGAATGAGATATTTTTCAGGAGTGCTTGAAACTTGAAACTACCATCCTCATAAACATATGATCATGTGATCGTAGGTCTATCAATCAGTACTGAGCGGGACGAGTACAGTTTTATATTTGAAGTAATCTAAATAGTACAACTCAGATTGTGTGGGTGTGTTTTAAGATTTATCCCTTAACTCGTAAGACTATCTTTTATTTCTGGTGGTTCGGCACCTCTTCGGCCCTTGAGCAAGGTTCGGGATTCGATTGGAAGAGTTTTATCTCATAGTTGGTTCACTCAATTTAGACATGAATTAGTGGGGACTTCTTAGGATTTTAAATATCAAGTGGTGTAATCCGAAAAGAAAAAGAAACATGCATCTAAAAGATTATTACATGTCAAAAGTCGTGGGCTCACAATTCTCATCTAAAAGTTTAGTATATTAAAAACTATTGTTATCTCATGAATCTATAGTAAGAAACATCTCATTACCTGCCTTACCAAAATAAATCCCATTACGTGTCGTGTGCATACCTATATATTAGCACATATAAGATAATCTTTGTGACGTAGTTATGCATAATTTAGGAAAAAATAAATAAATCAATGTACTGGATTAAAAAAATCGATATTGTAATGACTTATATACATAAAATCAGTGTTATCAGAACCGGACCGGATGATGAACCGGAAGGGGTACGGGGTCATGGATTTATGGGTCCAACCGGGGGTTCGATGGGTCGGACCGCTCGTTTATTTAAAATAAAATAAATATTCATATTATTAAAAAAATTATGATAATTAAGATAAAAGTATGATGATTTTAAAGAAATATAACAATAGTATAAGAAAGTATCTATATTTAATATTTCTTACTTCAAAATAAATATTTTATTTTAATAAGTACTTAAAAGTAGAGTTAAAAGAACAAAAAAGTGGTGGTGGCTTGCTTGGTAGTATGCTAATATGAAAAGCAAGAGGTCATGAGTTCAAATCCTTACACAACCAACCAATTTTTACATTAAATATGAAACCCATAAAAACCCATAGAACCGGCCGGTTTAATGAAATTTTGCTTAAAATCGGCCGGTTCAATGGGTCCGGCGGTTCAAAGCTGCCATTTCGGTTTTTAGGCGAACCGGACCGGACTTGGTGCCGATTCCCGGTCCGGTTCTGATAACAATGCATAAAATCGTGATCATATATTTAGGATATATATTACTTATAATAAGGTATTTGAATCATGGTCAATGCATGGCATCAATTTAAGAAAGGGATAACAGCCGAAGAACTATAGGTTTCTAAAATTTGAATTCGAGCTCTAAATGAAACGGTTTGATTACATTAGGCATAAAACGTTTAGGTTGTGTTTGGTTTTGGGGTTGAGTTTTGATTTTAATTAGTTTATAATGATTATATTGTTGAATTATGAGAAAAAACGTTAAAAAGTAATTAATAGTTGAGAAAAAGTAATAATTGTGTTGTTGAATTACGAAAAAAATAATAAATAATTAAGAGAAAGTAATGATTGTATTATTGAATCGTGGAAAAAGTAGTGAATAGTAGAAAAAATTTAATATTAAAATTGAATTAAATTATTAAAAAATAAAAAAGAGTAAAAAATAATAATTATATTATTAAATAAAAAAAAATTTAGTTAAATAAAATAAAATTTAAAAATTATTGTGTTGTCAAACGGGTTTGCTCATTTATACACATTTCGTTCAAATCGGCCCCCTACCCCTATGGCTATTAATTGGATGATGACGTATCCATAGGCCTCATTAGGGGAGTGGGGATTTGGCCGGATGTCGGTGGGACCCATCTTTCGGGCTTTTTCTTTGTGATTTTGTACATTTTTTATTTTAAAATATAAATAATAATATCACGGGTGTAGTATCTGTTCAAAGGCTCACATAATGCTAAGCCTGTTATCACGTCAACAAAAGTAGAATTAAGAGTAATTAGTCCGGCTACGAAAATCGAGTCATTTAGTTCGACGGGTGAGCAAGATCACACGCTACCTTGTCCAAACGGAGATGGATTTTAAAATATGAACAAAGATGGGATTTTTTCTGAAAAAAGTGAGATCTGAGGAAAAAGGTTCTGATTATTTTAGTAAAAATTGGGAAAATAAAATATTTATTTCTCAGAATTACTAGCTCGACCATATAGATCAGGTTATTTAGATTGATGGATGGATAGAGTTACGCGATATCTTTTCGAATATGGATGGATTTTAAAAGGTGGAGATAAAATGATTTTTCTTTTTAAAAAGTGAGGACTAAACAAAGTGAAATTTTGTTAAAAGAAAGGATATTTTTTTCTGAAAGATAACTTGTTCAACCGTATAGATCAATCATGTAGGTTGATGAGTGAATAGGGTTACGCGCTATATTTCCAGATAGGGGCGAACTTTAAAACATGGAAAGGAATTTTTTTTTTCTTTTTTTTTAAAGTGGGACTTTATAAAAATGAAATTTTTAGAAAGGGAGGTGCGATTGGAAAAGGCCTCTTGAGTCGCCCTATCGTTAAGATGGACCCGTTTTAATATGTTAGTACATATAAAGTATAATAATATATGTAATATCAAGTTGTAAAAGAAAAAAGAATATTTAATACTTTAATTCCAATAAAAATGTTAGTCCATTCATGCAATTTCTGCTTCATCATATAGTAGAAATTTTTCAAGTAAGTGGATTTACAAACTTTGTATTTTTATTAATTCATTTTGTTCCTCATAGTATTTTTTTATATAATGTAGTATATAGTAAACATAACTTAAATTAATAAAGTGTTCTTCTTTGATAATAGATAACATCAATTATCTATAGTATTATATAGGGAGAAAGATCCATTTGCTGTAACATTTAGTTTTCCGGAATGCCCTTATAATGGAGAAATTCTACAATTGGTACAAAACCTTTTTGAAATGTAACACCTCATACAAAAGTAAAAACTATAATAATTTTATCCAACAATATTGAACAATTAGTCAATTTTGTTGATATGGCTTCATGGTGACAGTTAACGTATCCAACAATGCTAACGTGGCGTGCCACATTACTAACATATCAATCAAAACAAAAAAATTGGAAAAATAATAAAAATTCAGAAAAATGATAAAAATTTTGAAACATACAATAAAATCTCAAAAAAATAACAATTTTTTTTCAACAAATATTAGAATTATTTTTTTCAGAATTTTTTTAAAAAACACCACTATATAAAAAATTCAATAAAACTCAAAAATATAAAACAAAAATACTAAATGAAAATATTTTTTAAAGAAAATTTAAAATCACCACTTTACATAAAGTACAACAATTTTTTTAAAATAACAAAAAAATTGGAAAATATCATACAATTTCAGTAAAATAACAAAATTATTTCAAAAAATACCAAAATTAAAGAAATTTTCTCTATAAAAAGACCACGTAATCTTAAAATTACAATTAATTTTTTAGAAAAATAACAAAAAAATTGAAAATATACAATAAAATTTTAGAAAATAACAAAAAACTCTTGAAAAATACTAAACTCGTGTTTAGTTTTCGAGTTGGAAAAAGATTCAACTCAACTTGATTTTATACAATGATTGCAAATATTGACAAATATATTAATGTGTGAATATATATATGTATATATATAGATGTGAAAGTTGATGAAAAATTTATTATTAAAAAATTAATTATAAAAATAGTTAGAAAAAAATGTCATTGAGAAATTTTTATTAAATGGCAGAAAATAACAAAATAGAAATAATTATATTATTGAATATAGGGAAGAATATAGTTGAGTTGAGTAAAATTATTATTTGAAAACAAACAACTAAGTGGTGTTTTCGAAAATTTTGGAAAATATTATATTTTTGGGCAAATTATAAAAAAAAACTCAAATTTTGTAAAAAGTCTCAGTTTTGTCCTAAATTTTGTTTTGTAACAAAAAAAACCATAAGTTTTCTAAAATGTCTGAAAAATGACATCCGTTATAACTTCCGTCAATTTTTGTTACTGATGGTGGGTCCTTTTAACAGTCCACGTAGGCAAAAATTGACGGATGTTATAACGGAAGTCATTTTTGAGACAGTCTAGAAAACTTATGGTTTTTTCTGTTTCAAAACAAAATTTAGGACAAAATTGAGATATTTTACAAAACTTAAGTTTTTTTTTTGTAATTTACCCTATATTTTTTGAAAAAATTTGTTTATTTTTACATTTTTTTTATATTTCTTAAATTTTTACTGTATTTTTCGGATTTAGTGCTATTTCTCAAAAGTTTTCTGAAAAATAAATTCTAATTTTTGGAATTTATGAAATTTTTTTCTATTTTCATGAAATTTTATTGAATTTTCAATATTTAGTGGCGCTTTTGAAAAAAATTTCATGAAATCTTATTGGTTTTTTAAAAAAAAATTCTGAAAAAATAATTTTAGTATTTTTTGAAATTTTTTTATTTTCCTAAGATTTTATTATATGTTCCGAAATGTTTTTATCACTTTTCTGAAATTTTAATGTATTTTCCTTTATTTTATTTTATTTTTATTGTTATATTAACGATGTGACATGTCATGTCAGTAATATTGGACACCTCAACAGTCACCGTGGAACCATGTCAGCGGAAATTGATGAATTATTAAAGATTGAAACATGATATAAACGTTTTGTATGAAATAGTTACAATTTTTAGTTTTTGTATGAAAGTGTTACATTTGAAAAAGATTTTGTACCAATTGTGAAAATTTTCCCTTTATAACATACATGCTAATTTGTAAGAGCCACAAAATTAAAGACGCAATTATAGTTTCAATAAAAATAACTACCTCATTTCTCTTATTTTTCTCATGAGAAAACATTCAATTTGGTCATCGAAAGATCAGTTTGCCCACAATTTTGTCCCTCAATGAATTTTGCTAACAATTTAGTCCTCAAAAGATTATTTGGCCAACAATTTGTTCCTCGAAAGATGAACTTTGTCCCATAATTTGGTCCCTCAATGAGTTTTGTCAATAATTTGGTCATCGAAAGATTAGTTGGCCAACAATTTAGTCCTCGAAAGATTAATTTCGCTAGCAATTTGGTCCCTCAATGAATTTTGCCAACAATTTCGAAGATCAGTTGGCCAAACAATTTGGTTCTGAAAAGACTGTTTCGCCACTCAATTTAGTCTCGACTTTAACTAACCGTCGACATTATGACGATAATCTAATCTGAAAGCTGATACGACATATTCTTAACTAATAGTAATTGAAAAAATATTTTTTAAATTCTCTAATCCGATATGACGTCGTTTTGGTCGTCCTTCCGTCCCCCCAACAAAAGAAACCCTATAACCCCACTGAAACTGAGCGATGTCGTTCTATCCCCTAACCATATCAAAAGACGTTGTTCACATTTTTGGTGCAGGTTAGACCACCTTAGTTGATTACAGGTTAGTTGAGATTCTCGTTTCCATTGTAGAAGATGGGGGTGAGACAATTAAAACGACGTCATGTCGGGTTTTGGAATTAAAAATAATAATTTTTCAATTGTCGTTAGTTAAGTATGTGTCGTATCAGCTTCTAGATCATATTATGGTTACGGGGTCGATGGTTAGTTAACATAGAGATTAAATTGTCTGGAGAACAATCTTTCTATGATCAAATTGTTGGTCAACTGATCTTTCGAGAACCAAATTATTGGCCAACTAATCTTTCGAGGACCAAATTATTGGCCAACTAATCTTTCGAGGACCAAATTATTGGCGAAATTCATTGAAGGACAAATTGTTGGCCAACTAATCTTTCGAGAACCAAATTGTTGACAAAATTTATTAGGGGACAAATTAATGACAAACTGATCCTTCGAGGACCAAATTGAATGTTTTTTCTTTTCTCTTCCTCCCACTTTTCTCTCCCTCCTCTAACAATCTTTCCCCCCCTCCTTCGTGCGGACCTTCACACACCTATTTTGCACTTTTTATCTACTTTTTCCTAATTAACTATCAATAAATATTGTAATAATTTTCAAAACTTCATAAACAAATCTAATTTTCCATTTGGTGTTCATGTGTTTCGAGGACCAAATTGAATGTTTGCATAAATACTTTAAATTAAGCCCATTCATAGTTCATAAGGGGTTTTTTGTGCTACTTTAGTTGGTCGCTCTGTTAAAATAAGTAAGTTGTGGTTTTTAGCACTTTTCTCCAAAGTAATTCTGGCAAGGTCATGTGTGACTAATCATGCTTTTCACCATATCCTTAAGTATCATGTTTCGTCTCTCAACAACACCATTCGTATTAGGACTGTCTAACATGGTGTACTATGGGATGATATTTATTCCTCTAGGGATTTAACAAAAAATCTTAGATGGTGTTCACGTAACCCATCCTTAATCCTTTTGCAAAGTCAGTTTTCAATCTCGGCCCTTATAGGACTTTCCAGTGCTTGAGACTTTTAACTAATTAGATATAGGTGATCATATCGAAAGCAATAGTCTCTGAATGAAGCATTATTGATCATTCTAAAAAACCATAAGGAAAATCCATAAATATCCAAATGGATAGTTTTAAGATGCTTGAACTCTGATTGGCACTTAATCTTGTGATGTTTGTCTATTTCCATTATATACACTCAATGTAGATTTCAAAGTCCGCCAAATCAGGGAAATCAAGAATTCCAATAGACACAAGACCATATACATTATTCAAACATGTGATCTAAGCGCTTGTGTCATAAATTAATTGAACTCTCATCAGTTAATTTACGCTTCGTACCATGTGAAATTGTATGCAAGATTTTACTCTATGAGGTAATAGTATTAACCAAAAAATAGGTTATCATAACCAGATAAAGAACCGGTACCACTAACATCTGAACTAAGAAAGAGATTGAACTTGCTATTTCTGAAAAAACAAGAATAACCGGATTTGTCCAATTTAGAAATAAAAACTTAATTCCATCTAAAAGATGGAATAAGTTTCTTTCAGGTGTAGATAACAACCAGTCCTTAATAATAACCTAAAAGTGCATTTAGCCTCAACTTAAACTAATTTGCCATTACCCCATATAAATGCATCTTTCGGAATCAATTGACGTTTGGCATTTCAGACAACTTTGCATGGACATGCTTATGTGAATAGTGATATCCGAATCCATCCACCAAATGTGTCTAGGTACAGAAGATAAATTAACCATAGAACAAACCAAAAAATGAGAAGTTTGCCTTTTGTACCATGCTAGACGTGATACTTAATAAATTCATTAAATATGTGTCCACTGACCTTGCAAAAGGAACAATTAGAAATCTTATCATGTTCTTTCTGCTGTGGACACTCACAGTTTCCTTAGCCTTATTTCTTTTCTTGCCTTTGTTAAGAGAAGTTAATGCCAAGAGAGTACTTTCTATCTTTTCTTACAGTTTCCTTAGCCTTAAATTTACTGAATGTGCAAGAAGATTTATTGAAAACCAGATGTACTAGAAGGTCGTCAGACAGCTTTACCTTAAGTGCCTTTAGTATTGAAGCAAGATTAGACTCTCTTTTTTTTTATAATGCACTCCCTTATGTTCCCCTTGCCCTTACACATTAATGAGATAAGATTTGCTAAAGCATACTCATTACAGCCCTTTCATTTTTTTTTCGAAATGCTTCTTAATAGAAGTAAGGAACAATTTGACATTATTCTCATAAGACAAAATGCCCCCTTGAAATTTTCTAAAATTGCATACTTTATGATCATTAAATTCAAGCAATCAAAACGATCCCACCACTCAAAGTCCCTTTTGTCCTCAGGGGACTTGCAGTTGTTAGAGCGGCAAATTGTACCATCTTGAAGTGCCAAGTTCATATCTATACAACCAAGAACAATAAAAAATATTTTCATTCCAGACCTTAAAACTTGTGTCATTTAGCACCATGATGAAATTAAGTGTAACATTAATAGAGGTAAATAAGTATCAACTGAACATAGAACAAACGAAGGAAAAAATAAATCAGCTTACTCAATCAATAAAACCGATAAATACATGAATAAATAGTGGCAGGTCCCATTACAAGATACGTAACACAACATTGACAATCCATCTATGGACATGAAATATCAACTTGTAAACGGTACTCTCAGTGCAGTAATCAAATACAAACAATCAGTCCTGTCAAATAATAAGCATTCCTATGGGCAAACCTACTATTCACATGGAAAACCTTATGATAGTCTCATATTTATTACCGCAGAGTATATAAGGAATCCAACCAAATAGTAACCTTCCTATGGGCTGATCACTATTCGCATGAAGTTCCAAACATGCAAAATACATCATATATTCCAAATAGGTTAATCTATATAAGAGAGCTCACCATGGTGAGATGTTGTTTCAACTAACCTATTCATAATATTTGAGATTCCATAAACAAATTGCCATTATTTATTTTCAGACCTAAGAACCGGTCAAAATTAGATTTGAAATGTCCAAAATCGAGCATGGAACACCTAACGAAGTTAATTAATCTGAACCATACTTAATTGGCCTTGAACTGGATCGAATGGGCTTGAACCGGTTTAGAAATGAACTGAACCGGACATATTCTGACCGAAACGATCAAACTGACCAAACCGATCAAACTAACCAGAAACGGTCAAACTGGTCAACTCTTGACCATAGAGTCAAACTGGGCTGGATCTTGTTAACTTGGGCTTGAGCCCAAGCCCAGCCTAGAAGGACTGAAGCGGATCGGACCAGTCTGTTTGGGCCGAAACCCAACACTAATTCAGGTCGGACTTAAACTGGAGCGGGCCTAAACTGGTGGGTCGGACGAAACCGAAATCGACCCGGTTCGGGTCAACTTCACTTTCTTCGCCCGACTCCTCACCCCAGCCCCCCTTCACCTCTCCCGACACCCTAGTGCCGCCCCTGCAAAACCGCCAATCACGGCCACCATCATGCCGGCAATGGCTACCCTAGTGTCTGACCGTGATCATCAGGGCTGGACTACGCTCGATTGCAGCCGCTTGGAGAGGACAAAGGTCGGGAATTGCTCGAGGTCGGGAGGAGTATTAGCTAGGGTCGAGAGCTACGAGTTGATTTCGGCACAGCGAGGCAGCAATCGAACGACCCGCCACCTTAGACTCAACTTCTGACTCGAGAGGTGCTCGATCGATGGCCCGTGACGACGAGGCGCGATACCAGTAGCGGGAACCAACGTCCCAGACCACTAGGCGCTGTTCGCGGTCGCTTCTACAGGGTCTCGGGTATGCAATCGCAGACTAGCGACCACCAGCCCACCGAAGTGATGCTCGTTGCCATGTCCGATGGCTGGTGTTGCTCTGTGGCCACCACCTTCGGGCTCCCAGAGGGCTGCCCGTGGCCAACGAAGCCCTAATCAACCCACAATTTACCTTTATGCAAACTCTAATCTGACCTGATTAAACCTTAATCACAATAATTAAACATGAACACTTAGTAAGCTTTAATCCGAATCCAAAATCACAAACCCTAATTTCATGAACCCTAATTCTCAATTATTCAAATATGCGTGGCTTTGATACCAATTATCAGAAAATCGAATTCTAGAAGTCCCAAAATCACACATGCTAATGTTGCGTTTGGTTTCATAATAAAATTTTAAAATCAAATTTTAATTTTGAAAAAGAGTGGTATAAATGGGGCCCACCTTTTGACTTTGTATGAATTATGTTGTTTTATTGTGGAAAAAGTGATATAAATAGGGTCCACTCTTTGACTTTGTATGAGTTATTTTGTTTTGTAGTGGGTAGAGTTAAGTTAAAATTGTGATTCTAAAATAACACTATGAAACCAAACATGGCATAAATCATCGAGAGATTTTAATTGAATTGGAAGCGTATCTGAATCCATAGCATGGGTTGTGTGAGCAAAGGTTGGGTATGTGGTCTTCCAAGTCAAATACCAGAATTTGTGTTAGTCTCGTGAGCTCAGATGACTGCCTTTTAATGTACGACTCGGAGACCATAATCCTTCAATTGCATCTAAGTACTTGAGGTTATGTAATTTATAATTCAATCCATCATAGAACTAGATATTACATTAAGGTATCTGCAGAGTAATTCTCATATTTTATCAGGATATCATTAAGGCCCATTATCTTAAATTTCATCAGATCACTTAATCGAGCTTACAATTAAGATAACCCATAATACATAACGATTAATACATCTATCAGACCACGTCGTTGAATAAAATTCAACATGGCCCAGTCCGAGATTTGGATAAGGTTTATTTGTTATTAGCTGATGCATAATTATTTTTCATACGATGTCTCACTGTACAAGTTTTGCTCAATATATTATGAGTATCTGATGCATACAGATTGGGGAGTTTTTCTTCATTTCTTGGGCAATATATATACCACAAACACAAACATTTATAATATTTCATCCCACTAATTGTCATAATTGCAAAATAAAAACTAAAAGTAGTAAATATAGATACCCGCACAGCACAGGTTGTAAAATTAGTTTTATATAGTTTATATAAAAATAGTCTTTGTATATTAGATAAATTAGATTAGTTAATTACTATACGCTCGGGCTGGGCTTTATTAAGCTCGTATATTGGGACCGCCTAGAAAGATTTTCAAGTTGAAATATGGGATCGACAAATCGCGACAGCATAACTCATCAATCCTTGCTCCAGCAATATCCATTTTCTTTCAACCAACTTCACCAATCCAACCGATTCAATTAATAAACAAGGGCAGCATTTCTTCATCATCTTGCTGGTCGATCGATTTAATTTGACTTATTGCAGTGGGCTAATATATATAAATAATATTTATAATAATGTGTTGAGAAGACGACGACGAGGGGCTGCTTTCATGTTCTGGAAAGATGTATACACATGCAATAAGTATCAACCGAACCCATTGGAGATATCTGCATTCGGACCTTGCAAGGGAAATAAGATGTAGATTGTCGGGTGTATGCGTCAATCAAGATCTTAAGCACCATCTCTTAATTGTGGCTGTGATATTTGCTGGGGCTGACTCCATTTCTTCCTACGATATCTGTTCCCGAACAACTTTGGAAGCGTGTCGCAATCCGGTCGTAAAAGAGATGCATGATCACATTAATTCGTCGATAGAATCAATGTCACATAGCAGGCATGGTTCCGTTGGATCCAATGTAAATCTTATCTATGGTGAAATCTCTTGAGGGTAAGCTAGGGCGAATGAGCCCCATATATAAGTATATATGTGCCATAACGCTGAGCCAAGTGCAAGCTGTAAAATGAGATTAATAATTTATGAATTTTGACATCTATATGCCTATGGCTCCATAAGGTTAGGTGCGTCGATTGAGTGCTTTCCATTGGGCAACTCGGGAAAGTTCAAAATAATGCTCAGAAATTGCACTTCTTGTCCACAATATATTGGATATTTCTTGTAAATGTCAACTGCAGCCATTGAGATTGAAAGAAAACTACAAACGTCACCATTGATATGCGAGAATGAAATAAAATAAACAATTCTTGATAAAAAAAAATACAATCGTCTAATTGTATTTCTTCATATTGTCATGTTTCAACATAAAAACAACAATTTTTCTTTAATTATCATTCCTTTTTTTTAAATTATAATCTTGTGTAATAAATGGATTATTATATTAATCTATACTTTGAGTTTTATAGCACATCTACTGACTCTAATGAATATACAAGCATATTTATTTTTCTATTGCTAAAGAGGGCTATGAAATTAGTATAAAGAAATAAAAAAGGAAGTCTAAATAAAGTGACATATGATGTTTAGCTGACGAGAATTAAATTTGATTATCAAGTAATGGCATGTGCTACTCGGAATTACACCACAATTCTCAATAAGTATATGGATATATATTTTTATATATGTATATAGTGTCACACATAAAAAGATATTGTGATACATCAATACATGTTAGTTTAAGTAGTTTGGCGCTTGTTTCTTTTAAGTAAGGTCTCGATTTGAGTATTGTGAATACAAAAAATTCATATTGTGAGAGTTTTAACCCCTTAGCGGATTGACGAGGCTCTAATAGGATTATTCGCGGCATGTTAGATTTTCGGATACCAAAAGCACAAAAAAAGAAGATGTTTTACAAGCGTGGTTAATATAAAAAATCACTGCCATGAACAGTCCATTTGCTATCCTAACTTTATTGGCCTATACTCGATCAATCGGCTATCTTGTGCTATGTGACTTCGTTTAGCAATACAAAGTAGATTAACAACAAAAATGAAGAAAAATAAGAGGCCAAGGAAGGCTAGCAGTAGCAAATTATAGGTATCGTCTATATCAACCCCAAAACTATATTGCGATTTTCACGAAAAGAATGTTGACAAGAGTTGGTTCAAGTAGGATCTATATAGAAACTGTGCAATATATTCTTGTATATGTCATGGACATGCGATCCGATTTGGCCATTATCATGGACCATTCAGTATTTATAGCTATTTGTTGGTACCATAATTTGATGATATAGCAATGCTTTCTCCTTCGGCATGGAGCTTGTTAAATGGTCAAGAACTTGTTAAAATCAAGTATATTTTTAATTTGGATTTCCACTCCATACTTTTACCCAAATTAATATATATATGCCCAACAGGTCTTGCATTTTCATTATCTAAAATTATTTGAAATGACAAGGGGTGACGAGCGGAGCAATGACAAGTCATGTCAAAGTTATTGGGTTAAGATGACGGTAGAGATATAGTGGAACCTAAGAACTCGTGTGTTACATTAGATCGTGCATGGATTCTGTCGATGGATTATGTCAAGTTATCTGACAGAGTGACTTATTTTTTGAAAGTAATACTAACTCAAACCCCATATGTGTACGTATACATTATATAAATCACATGAATTCCTAATTAACAGGAATGAATCCGAGAAAAACATAGGAAACCTCGGCATGACTTCCAATTCACTAAAATTAGCAAAAGCATGCACACACGTTCTATTAATTAAGTTTCAACCACAATAATACAGATAAATATTAATTATAACGACATTTTTTTTTCTAATTTCCAATTTCGATCTCTGCACTCAAATTCTGACTTGTCCCAGCTTGAAAGGCATTATTACACCAGACACCATTATGTTCGAAACCCAAGTGTAGCCTTCACTAAGCTAAGTGATCGAAGAAGTTCACTCCTACTTGCACCAGAAAGCAAATATTTATGTTTGGATAATATCTTAAGGGTGATGGTACGGAGGGACCTTAGGGAGGGAAGGATGCTTAGGAAGCGGCGGGCATGGCGGCTTATAGAATGGGGGGATCTTCGGGATTGGAGGAAGCGGCTTCTTATATACAGGAATTGGTGTCGGGAGCGGAAACTTGGGGACCGGAGGCAGAGGCTTGTGGACTGGAATAGGAGGAAGCGGCTTCTTATATACCGGAATGGGTGGTGGAAGTGGCTTCTTGTACACTGGAATAGGAGGAAGCGGCTTCTTATATACCGGAATGGGTGGTGGAAGTGGCTTCTTGTACACTGGAATAGGAGGAAGCGGCTTCTTATATACCGGAATGGGTGGTGGAAGTGGCTTCTTGTACACTGGAATAGGAGGAAGCGGCTTCTTATATACCGGAATGGGTGGTGGAAGTGGCTTCTTGTACACCGGAATTGGTGGCAGCTTGAACTTCGGGATTGGGGGACAGGGCTTCTTGAATTTTGGGACGGGAGGTGGGAGTGGCTTCTTGTATACAGGAGGCTTGTACACTGGTGGCTTCTTGTATACGGGTGCTGGTGGCGGGAGAGGCTTCTTGTATACAGGAGGCTTGTACACTGGTGGCTTCTTGTATACGGGTGCTGGGGGAGGGAGAGGCTTCTTGTACACCGGAACCGGGGGTGGTTTAGGCTTCTTGTAGACTGGAACGGGTGGTGGGAGAGGCTTCTTATAGACCGGAACGGGTGGTGGGAAAGGCTTAGCGTAATAGGGTGCCGGCGGTGGGAGTGGCTTCTTGTAAATCGGGTGGTGTGGGAAGTGCTTAAACCAAGGGTGGTCTTTATGCAAAGGTGGCCACTTTGGTAGTGGGGGCAATTTGGGCAATGGTGGGTGCATGAAGAAAGGCCAGAGGAAGGCTGAGGAGCAAGTCACCGGCGAGAACTTTAGCTTGCCCGCCAAGCCAAATGTGTGCTTGCCTTGCTCCACGGATTTGAAGACAACCTTGGAGGAGTCGAAGGAACCATGGACAGGGCAGGGCTCTGCGGAGGCACTGTGAAGCTGGGCATAGCACTCTTCCTTCAACTTGCCATTTTGTACCATTTCATGGCCAAGAGACACCGTGAACTTGCCTTGCTTGCTGAGCACCCCGACTCCCCTTCTCTTGATCTCCCCATTTGCCTTCTTGCAGTCAATCGTCACCTGAAGCCCTGGAACAGTAAAATGCATATAATGAAACTTTTACATATACATTTGGTATGGCAATTGTACGGAGGATCATGCAAGAACCTGAAAGTGTGTACGTGTTTGGGGACAGGGGGGACTCATTTTTACCTTTGAAGGCCTTGCTGGGCTCGACATTAGTGCTCTGACACTCTGCACATTCCCCGAACCCAACAACCTCGATAACTGCCGCAGTTGTCTTGACTTCTCCGTAGCAGGAAGAGCTCAAGTACAGCAGTTGCAGGCACAAAGCTGCTGCCAAGATCCTCATCGGGATCAGTGCTCTGCTCTGGTCTCTCTGTCTCTTTAATGAAGCAACTTCAGACTCTCTACTATTGTTATCAGAACATTCATGAACAGAGAGAGAAACCTCTCTCTATCTCTGTCTATCTCTGATCAAGAGATGGTTTGAGTCCTCTGCAGAAGGCCTTGCTATATAATGATGTGGTGTTCAGCCTAATCAGTGATTCCAGAGGCAGGCACTCACCAACAATCGGTGCATTGAAGGAGCTCACATGAGGTTTGGGGCCCTCGTTGAATATGGCCTGTCCTTTTTCTTTTATTTTTTTATTTTTTTTTTCATTTTTAATGCAACCGACAATACCATTTGAAGATCGAGAATATTACATGCCATATCATTAGGTCGAGAGCACCAGTCAATTTAAATGCGTACTCGATTCTACTGTTTGGCAATTGAAGTCAATGTCAGGTTATCGGGCTTCCGTGTCTACACATTCAACAGCCGTGCTCCTTTTCGTCTCTTCCCCTCAGGCTTTGTCTAAAAACAGTTATGTTGGAGAAAGATAACTTTTTATTAAGGGGAATTGAATTAAGGAAGCAGTGTCTTAAGTCTCTAACGATGGGATTTGAGACTTAACACGTTTATTACGTGTAACGTGCGATCTGGGGACCATAACCCCCTCAATTGCGTTTAAGCATTCGAGATTAGTGTAATACATAATTCCGCCCATCTTGGAACTAGAAAACACTCACGGTATCTTCACATTAAATTTCACACTCTACTAAGATGTCCATAGCCCCATAATTTACAACTTGATCGATCACTTAATCGGGGCCAATGTATAGGACAACACGTGATACGTGACCAACTAATATAAATGTGTTGGACCACATTATCGAACAAAGTTCAACACCATTGATTCATGTATGTGCAATTACCAGTTGAAATGATGATCGGGGTGCGTGGGATTGTTTTAACCTTGACTCTAACATACCAAGTTGTTAATGAGAATGAACGTCGGCAACCAACATATTTAAAAATCTTAAAACTTATTATTGAAGGTAGAGCAATGCATTTATTAGTGTACTTGAAATTGCTTAGACATTGTGAGGCACCGGGACGGAACTAAAATCTTACTGCACGAAAACCCATCTGAAACCAGCCCAGTGCGTTAACAGGGAGACTATATTTGAGCTTACCGGTATCCCTCGAAGGCACTTACGCCTGTTAGGATGCAAAAATGTTCTCCTGATATTATCAAACATCTGTTATTGTAATGTAAGTGGAAACTGCTGGTGCTACTCAATCTAATCATACCGACGAACTCTAAGAGCTCTGGATCGCTGACTCTATCCACGCAAGCTATTAATGAAAAAGAGAGGACGGATAGCAACGCAGCTCGGTCCAACGAGGTGACATTATCTTTTATTTATGATGTCCCAACTACACTAGCAGAGTCCGTGGTGGTCTCTACCTCCATTTTCGACGGCAAATGGTGTGTTAAGAAAGTTAAAGCCAACTCTTACTGATCACCAGCCATACTCATTTTAATAAATTGATCGCTCTAATTTACATTGTCACAGAAAAAAGGGAAAAAGGAAACAAAATCTCTCATTGCTTTTATTGCAGAATTTTGCAACACAGAACTGGCAGCAGCACCCTTTTTCCACGGTTGGGTATCGATCAATTTGTTCATCCGTTACTGGTAACATGGATTGGCTCAAACGGTTCGGCGCTTATTTCACTTAAGCGAAGTTTCGGATTCGAGTCCTTGTAAATGTAGAAAATTCACGCTGTGAGAGTTTTATCCCTTAGTGGGCCGACCTTGCTCGACTAGATCAGTCGGGATTCAATTGGACTTCCGGATACCAGGATTCACACCTCAAATTTGTTCATCTGTTTTGTCCATTTCTGCCCACACAGTGCTGACAAAGAATTTTAACTTTAACTTTAACTTTAACTCAACACATTACACAACAAAAATACACATTTTCCAAGTCAAAAATTTTAACTTTAACTTTAACTCAACACACTACACAACAAAAACACACGTTTCTCAAGTCAAATTTATAATCACATTTCATTTGTCATTTTCTACAATCAAAATCAAAATCAAAATCAAAGTTATTTTGACTCTGAATCCAAACGCACCATTAGGTGCCTGCCTGTGTTTCAGTCACTGAGGTTCCTCTCGATCTCATGTCTATAATCCACCGGAGATTATAGTCCATATGTGTCGGGTGCTTAATTATACTATGTGGATTAATTCTCGATTCGCATGTCACACATGGTGTTCTCACATCAATAGATCATGCGGGTTCCCCAGTTTTATAATCACTTTTGAAGCGAAAATCAGGTAAAACAAGAAAATATACAGTTTCTGCCACTTACATCCACCTAAATTTCCCCTATGGGTATGATCATATGAGCTCTTCTGTTGTACCTGACCCGATGTCTCGATAACAGTACATTACCAAATAAATCTATATATCGGGCGTGTGAACAAGGGTCTACAAGAAGTCCTAAAATCTTGAAAATCTCGTAGGAGAACTCCTTGTGGTCGTGGGGTATGAGCGTAAAGGGACACAGTGCTTCAACTAAAAGTCATGTGCTGATCTAACCTACTAACCGCTATGTCGAATTGTTATTACATATTAATGCTGGAGCTAACAAGTGGACGATCCTCCATGTCGGGGCTGTCCGCAATCACCTTTACCCTCATGATTTCTACTAAATATACCGATTAGGAATATATTTGAGCATACAATGGAATTGGGGTTCTGCAACCAGTGGAAAATTGATCCCGCAAAGCTGAAATGGAATAACAAAAAGTAATTTAACCTTGTCAGATGAAGGCGTCGTATCATCGATCAGAATATACAGCGACGAAATCCAAGAACGGGAGTTGATTGAATGGAAAGGTTAGATACTCGAAGCCAGATCCGACCCCATGCAAGAAATTGGAAGATCATTGCAACCTACGTTCTTCGATGCGGTTAAGCTTAAAAAGTCTACTTATTATATATTACTTATCGGGCAAAAATTAACAATGTAAAGCCAGCGTGCTTGCGTAAATATGGAAAAGGTCTAAGGTGCAATCGCATCAAAATGATGACTGTAACACCGTGCATGCAAAGTAAATTACCAAAAGAGGTAGAAAGTAGTTCAATAGTGAGTAAATTAGATATATTTCGAGTAAGCACAATACAAGTATTTTAAGAAATTAGTTTGGGTAAATTATCTATTCTTTCTCTTTTTTCGGTGGAAGAGGGAGGCCGAAACCTAGTACAACTTGAAGTAAATTATAAGCAGTTTGAAGAGTCTTTACTTACCTTATTTGTAAACTACATGATTTTTGCCAGAATTTCACATAAATTTTTACAGTAAAATATACATTTCACCGTCATTTTTGACAATTGTACCATAGAATTTCTAGATATACAGCGAATCACAAGCCAGATCACAGTTTGCTAAACTTATAAACCGGATCCGTGGAAAAGGCTCCTATTAAATTCTAATCTTGGTGCAGAAAAGAGGCAACTGTTATCCATAACACGTGCACAACTTCAATGAGGTTGGGGCCTGCCTTTGCTTACCACAAATTATCAATCAAAAAATAAAAATGTGAAGAAACCATAAATGGTAAAGTATAGATAAATAAATAAGTTAGCGCGATTCCCACACAGGCATGACGTACAGTACACGCACAATGTACTTCATCTTCGGGCTCATTTAATTTTTGAATAATTTCCCAAACATATATGATGAACGAATAAGATCGCAGCATAGGATACAATGATCTTATGAATTACTTTATACTATGTGGATAATATATAGTGATTATTAGCTGGATACATCACCTTATATATATGCTGAATACTGAAAGAATATTCTTTTTGTATCCTAGCTAGCTTACGTATATATAGGCATGCATCCAAGCACAGAAATGTCTACGAAAATGAAATTTATGATTTTTAAGGTTGACTTAATTAATCAGCAAAATGATAAACCCAAATCAAGCTTTGTTCATTAGTCTATTCAAGCAATGTATCGTTTGTATTATCTGTGACAGGAGGAATAGTCCTAATACCGAATATATGTAGCGAAAAATATCTGTCGAATCAGATATGTCATGTTGTTCACTTAATTATTAGTCATCATGTCATAAACAATAATAGGGTATTAAAAAGAAAATTTATGAGAATATTTTGTGGATAAAATTGGAGCCAAGTTAGTTGCCTCATCAACAGAGAAAGTCCTTAGTACCCCGTCAGCGATGCCTCCCGGTATCCCAAGCAAAAGAATGAAAAAAAAAAAGAAAGAAAAGAAAAGAAAATTGACCTAAGTGTTAGTAATTTTTTTTTTGGTGAAATAAGTGATAATATTTTAATTAGTGAAATTAATTATGGACTATATTTACAATGACATAGTTCTGCGCTATTGATCAAATTTCTGCAGCAAAAGATCCAAGTCCTCCACCACAACGAGGAATCAAGAACTTGGCAAATTAAGATCAATGTCAGTAGTCTGTGGCACGAGAACATCATCACTGTGTTCGTGGTCTTTGACGTTGACATAGTGGTTCAATGAGTCGAATACTCATGGATCATCGATCATGGACCAGAAGAGGGCCATCTAGCCTGAGACTTTTCAGGGCCAGCCAAAGCCCTGCTCATGGTGCTGCAGGAAGCTAGCCAGCCCAGCTTTATTCGTATGCTGCACGCAAACAAGTGACTTAGGAAACTTGTCAAGTTTCGATAATATCATCAAACGAGATCGCACTCATCCCAATCCCGTTTAAGACGACTCGAGATCATCCTGAAACCAACCTAAGTTCGAAATCTGGTGTACTAATGTGGCACAAACTGCGACTAATCCTGTGTGCTCTCTCATCATATTGTGCCAGTCCAAAATCTCTTGTGCGATTCATTTTCGTCCCCAAGAATCTCATCTTCCACTTGAAACTGTCCCCTTCAATCACAGAATCGTGGGATTAATATAGGCCAACATTCTAGCTTTTATTTTCCATATAAGCTCGTATCGATCGGAAACAGCAATTAATGAGAACCGTTGGATAAAAGGTCGATCAAAATATGCTCACGTGGTAAACAACCGGTGGCGCTACGGATGAAAATTGTCGGCGGAATAAATTCATTACTTTTCTTCTTTGGTCATCATCCTTTTGTGGATATACTACGATTGCCATATGACCGTGTTAAATTCCTCAAAATTTGATAAGTTTGTAAAGTAATTTTAAACTAAGAAAAAGTCCAATAAAAGAAAATGAATCAAATACATAATGTCTAGAATCATTTACGGCGACATAAGATCATCCTGAAAATTAGACTCGGGGAATCTATGAACTCATGTTTCTATAGTCATCCGATACCGATTGTGTCGGACAGAGTCAATAAGAAGTTCGCTTGGATTTAAAAAACAATCCCTAGGTTTTGCTTATGCAATGGCAAGGAAGTAGTTTTTACATATAAAAATTCCAAAGTATTGATTAATGATAAAATTGTAAAAAAAAAAAAAAGGTGGAATATATTCCCAAAGTTTTGTCGATTATACAATACCATGTACCATTGGCTCAAGCTGAAAATAGTCATGCGGAGTAGGACGACGAGGACGATGAGGTACAGCTACAAGGTTTTCAGATAAGAAAGAACGCCCACTTGTTCGATCTCTCTTTCTCTTGTTCGTTCGTCGTATTCGGCCTCATCCGTTCTCTTTGCTGTCTCTCACGCACCCGAAAGCCGATCTGCTGAAACGCCGATTCTTCCCCACTTCAAACCTATGAAGCCCGAGATCCCTCCCCCGCCCCCGCGTGACCCTCACGCGCCACCTCTCGGCTCCCCGTCCCAGCCCAATTCCAGGTTCTGTTTCTTGGACCGTGAGCTCTTGTGGCAGCCTCTGGCGCTCTTGATGCATAAACTTGACGAAAATTGTAGTCTTGGAGGGATGGGATCTTCTGTTGCTTGCAATGTGTTGCTAATTTCTTTCTGGGTCATAGCTAATTGGGATCGCAGCCCAGGTTTCGTTTGAAGTCCGTGTTTGCTTGCTGAATCAGCTTATGATGATGAAGACAGTAGTTGTCTAATTCAGTGTGCCAGTTTCATCTCACAAATTTGCCCTGGCACTGGACGAACTATTGCACATTGCATCCTGTTTCCCAATTCATTTGTCTTGTATGGATAGAAAATGGCATGTGCTGTTAGTGGAGATAGATGTAGCATTGTGGTGTGGGTCTAAAGCTGAAGGGCTAATGGCTTTTTATATTTTCGGAATGCTAATGGAGGGTGTTTTATGAATAGTTAGTGGGACGCAGTAGTTATTTTGAGATATTCGTGCTGGCGAAGCTTAAGTTGGCAAAAGGTTCAGTGAGGTACTTGTCTATCTTGATTCCCCTGTCAGAATGCGATGAATAAGTAGATGAAATGATACAAACTTTCCGATTGCTAGGTTCCTATCTGTTGAAATTGTACAGTAGAACCCGTACTCCTTTGAATTTTTGTTGAGTAATTGGTCTATGCTCCTATAAAAGAAGATGAGTTTACATATGCTGGAAAAGGAAAGGTTCGGTTTTATGCATCCATTCCATTTGTGAACTATGATTACTTGGTCATGTCTCATGGTGGCTGGTTCTCTATTATTTGCTGTTCCCTTCTTGATTTGATATAGTTGGTCTCTTCCTCTAATTGTGTCTATATCTTTTTATTTTGCCCTGTGCAGCCAAAGAAATGAAAATGCTGCTAGGAAAACTCAGAAAGCAGACCGTGAGAAATTAAGGAGAGATCGCTTGAATGAACAGTTTGTTGAGTTAGGAAATGCTTTAGGTGATGACTCCTCTTCTATTTTTTGCTTTCAATCATTTATTTGTTTCATTGAAACATATGAGTAAATAAATATCCATGGCATAAATTCCAGTCCAATTTTGTATTTTCTGCAGAATCATGTATTATGTCTATTCCTGATTCCATTAGAAGAGTTTCTTAGACTCCTGATTTTGTACACCAATTTGCATTTAGAGGTTTGAATCCAGTTTCAGTATTGTCTCTTAAGCTTAGGCTTTTTTTTTTTGCCCCCCTCATTGGACCAGCGTGTTCAATGGATCCTCTTTTTTCCCTCTTGGATGCTTTCGGTAGAGTAGTTTAGAGCCAACCTTCTTCTTCTTTCCCCCCTCATTGGACCAGTGTGTTCAATGGATCCTCTTTTTTCCCTCTTGGATGCTTTCGGTAGAGTAGTTTAGAGCCAACCTTCTTTTTCTTCTTCTTATTAGCAACCTTTACTGAAACATATTTTGGAAGCATTCATACTGATTATGCCTCTTTCTGAAAAAGTTGTAGTATGCATATTTTTTAATTGCAGATCCTGATAGGCCAAAGAATGACAAAGCCACTATTATAGCTGATACGATCCAGTTGCTTAAGGACTTGACCGCCGAGGTGAACAAACTCAAAACCGAATATGCTGCATTAACTGAAGAGTCGCGTGAGGTGATTTTTCTTTTCTCATACCCTTTATAGACAGTAAACTTTCAGTGGACCTCTCTAACTGTGACCTTTTTCTTTTCTACAATCAGTTGACCCAGGAAAAAAACGATCTCAAGGATGAGAAAGCTTCCCTGAAATCCGAGATTGATAACCTTAACATACAATGCCAGCACAGATCAAGGGCTATGTTCCCATGGGGCCCCATGGATCCCTCGGTTGTTATGGGCCCAACAGGACCAGCCTCTTATCCATTTCCGGTGCCGATGGCTGTGCCTTCTGGCCCAATTCCCATGCACCCTTCAATTCCTCCATACACTTTCTTCGCAAGCCCAAACCCTAACATAATTCCTAATTCATGTTCGACTTTTGTACCATACATTACTCCTAGTACGCAAGTTGAGCAGCTATCAGCCCAATATGTCTCTCCATTAATGCAACGAGGTAATGCATCCCACGTCTCCAGCAATGTAGATAACAAGAACAAGTCATCTGGGGAGGGCAAAAGCAGAAAATCAGATGATTCCAATGAAGTCACAACAGACCTGGAGTTGAAGACACCTTGGTCAACTGCAGATCATGTCAGTTATTCTCGTTGTCGTAAAAATTTAGGTTCCTTTTGTTGTTGGAAAATTCTTTCAGGTTTCTGTTTTGATTTTTGGAGAATGAAAAATTAGAACAAATTGGGTTTAAGGTTGCCTTTGTTTTGCCTAACATGTGGTTTTAAAGGATTTGAATATTCTTTCCACATGTAAACATGGCAAACTGGAATGATTCTCGATATCTAAATGAAGGTGCAAGTGCAAGAATCTTTCTCGGAGCTAATTTATTTGCTCAACGTGTTTTCATGAGAAATCATCTTCATTCTTTCTTGCAGGACTCATGTTCAGAACAGAGAAAGTCAAAGAGGAGTCTGACAAGGGATGACTCTGGGGAGAGGAGTGCATCTAGCAGGTGTTCTTCATCTCGTAGCGTACAGGATAGCTCGTCCAATAGTGTAGTTGGGGAGTCAAAAGCCGATGACTGAGGACAAAAATTGCAGGTATAGCAAAGCCATGCTCTGATCTTTAATTTCTTTCTCCTCTCTAATCTTTCAGGCAGCATGTTATAGTTTGATATCGTATAAGTGTCTCACTAGAATGTTGTGGAATTGCCCTTCAGCTACATATGCATCACTGAGTCATGGGTTGTTGGACGGGATTTGAGCTCATTCAGCAAGAAGGGCAAAGAACCAGTGGACACATCCTCACTTGAAGTCCTGAACTGGACCCGTTCTATGGGATCATAGGTACCTATTTGCCCTGAGTGCTAAAGGTAGATTTTTGGTCCTTCTCGGGAGCTTCTCAGGAGAAATTCCCAGTATCTGTGAAAGAGGAAGAGGCACCAGGGTCTTGGTTTTCTTGGAATGGGTATTCTTGATGAAAATCTGTGAGCTCTACGATGTTTTGGGATGGATTTAAAAGCTCAGCTTGGTTTCCGTTCAATAGGACGTCATGAAGGCAGAATGCGAAGAACAGTGGTGCCCGAGAGAATGACCAATGAACAGCAGACAGGAGAACGTATGAGTTGAGTCCTCAGAATGGCTAGAATGGAATCTCTCCCATGTGTATTATATTAGTGATCTTATAGGTTTTATTCTTTGTTATGTTTTTCTTGTCATCAGCACGATGTTCATGGTCTCGCAACATGAGTTTGGTTGACCGAGAGTGGACTATGTACGTCACCCCTAGCATTATTCAGTCATATGGAAGGCAATGTAACAATTGTTCAATTCCATTGGAGATATCGAAGAAGCAAGTTGTCCTGTCCCGTGGAAAATATTGATGTTGTCAATGTTTCAAGGTGGTGAAACGTTCTAGAAATACCCAAGAACAAAATACATGAACTTTTTTTTGGCTCTGAAACATGCATATATAATGGAAGGATGGGTGGAAGGATATACGGAGAGGCCATACAATAATATAGGAAATAAGAAAGACAATGACAACAAGAAGTCAGTAGTTGAGTGGCAGATGGTGGCAGTGCAAAACCAGATGTCACGAGTTCGAAACTCCGCTGGCACAATGAAAAGGCTATGACGATGTGCGACTGTGATGGTCAAAGGCCTCATCACCTCTTCCGATCACCTGATCGACGGAGTTCGCAGTAACCTGAGCCCTTCATTTTTCGATCTTTATACAAGGAAATTTTTATTTTTCTTTATCCTCTATCCAATTTTTATTTTTAATAGCTGGAAAGTCTTTAAAAAAATTAGGTTACTTTTTTTTTCTTTTTACCACAAAACATTAGGACTCCTTTTGGATTGGAGTCAAGTTCCAACTCAACTCCACCATGGAAGGTACAGGACAAAAAAGGCTTGAATTGTTAAAAGCTGTGGGACCCATGTCGAAATAAAACCGGGTGAATGTTGTCTCTTTTCGCTGGATTGAATTGGACCGCAGCTCAGCAATTATCCGTTGGACCGAAGCTGCAAAACACCGCCGAGACATGCGAACCGAGTCCCATCGTCCTTAGGGTTGCGCTTGCAGGGGAAATTGGTGTCGAAATCGTTAAAATCAACCGCGGAGGAAGCCGATTGGTAAGTGGGTTCGTGCAATTTCAGCGATTATACACCTCCATACCTTCAATTTTACCGATTTCTTACTGTTCTCCATCAGCGGCGAAGCCTCGAACGCTGTTCGTCCGTGACCAGCAGAAGGGATTCTTCACAGTGAGAGCGATCGAATCTTCTCTGCAATTCCTCGATTTTCTTCTGTGCATCGTCACGCTTCACCCTGAGCTGTCGCGTTTCCAGCCGATTGGTAGGGCCCCCCGAAGATATATGTCTCTGTTCTCTGCTATGTCGCGTTTGAAGTCGAAATTGGTAGGGGCCCATCGCGTTTCCATCTGTTGTCTGCTGTTTGATGCTTGTGGTTTCTTACTTGTAGGGGCCCTTGGCTGTGGTCTGTTGGCTGCTCAATTTGCCGATATAAGGAGCGGCATACAACAGAAGAATAGCAGAAGCATTCCTCTGTTAAGGTAATTTCCCTTTCATCTGTGTCCGAGTTCTTGAACGATTTCTGCATCTTCCTTGACTGCTTATTCGGTTGCTGAGCTGAAATCATCTGAAAATATAAGCTGTGGTATGGTTTTCTTTTTGGCGTGTTGTTGCGATGCGATGATTTTGTTGCTGATGTCTGAGTGCTGGTGCATATGTTATGTCAGTCTGTTTGTGTGATTTTTGAAAGCTGAGAGACGAGCTGTGCTACTGGTTTCTGTCTGCCGAAGTACTGATGGAATTGTCAATTTTTACATGCAATTTCCATCAATGCCTTAGCTTCAGATATGTGATTGTACTTGCTAGATCTTCACATACTATGCTGTTAAACGTTTGCTAAGTGTTGTATGAGGGTCATGCATGTTGATTCATCTTTGTTGCATCTTCGAAAAGCATCAGTTCTGTTTTGCATTGTCTGAAAAAAGTAATGCATGTCAGTGCAATTTCATTCTGCAAGCTTCAGTCTGAGGACTGAGATTGCGCTGCGGTATGGGGTTATAATACTAGCTAAAATCGTGTTCTGTTTTTGATTCTTTTGTTGCGAGAAACACCATAGAAGTTGGTATCTGGACTGATACCCCTCAAACAAATTTGTTTTGCATGTGATTTTGTTGAGGTCTTGGAACAGCAACTGCATGCAGCATGGCTCAAAAAGGTGAAAATATCATCGAATGGAGTGATGAAATGGATGTCGGTTTCCTAAATGTACTGCTTGAGATGAAGAGAAGAACACACACTACAACATGGAAGAGTAGCACTTGGAAAGAGATCACACAGGAAATGATCAACCTTTTTCCCGAAAAGCATCTGTGCTTGCAGAAGGTGAAGGAAAAGTATCAAAGAATGAAGACAAATTTCACCCGATTTGCTGAAATATTAAAGCATACAGGCGTCGGATGGGATGCTGACACAAACACCATCACCGCCGACTCAGATTTTTGGGATATGATTATAAAGGTACATGCTTTTTTCTTTATCCTTTTATGATTCTATTGTTGTTTCCAGCATCTGTCACTGATGCTGGACGATCATGTCGTTGTTCTTGGTACAGAAGAATAGGGCGTACAAGACTTTCCGGAGTAAGGGATGCAAGCACTACGATATGCAGAAGCAACTGTTCAGTTCTTCCGTGGCCACCGGTGTTATGCGCATATCCTCGACCGATCCACCACCAACTTTAGAGGAAGAACAGTGGCTGAATGCGGAATTCTTATCTAGGGGGAAGGGAAAGCAGAAACACCATGTCGATCTCGAAGAAGGATCCGACGAGAGTGACGATCCCGTCAATGTTGCAGATCCCATTTTAACCGAGTGTCGACGTCGAGTGCCGAAAAGATCGCAAAGCAAGAGCTCACAAATGCAGGAGTGCATGGACATATTCAGGGGGAGTTTCACGAAAAACCAACAACACACCCCACAGTCAGCAAAGAAAAGCAAGTCTGTATCGAGCCCCGAAAAACCTGAGAAGAATAGCATCGAGGAAGCCCTCGATGAGTTGGCTAAGTTGGAATCGAGAATCCCTCAGTCCTTGTTTGTGAAAGCGGGCAAAGCACTCCTTGATCCGGCCTCCCGAAGGCTTTTCATGTGGTTCAAGGAAGAGTCACGAATGGAATGGATAATGCAGCTGGAGTAACCTTGAAGCAAGGGTCATCAGAGCTTCCTTTTTTTTCCTCGCGCATCGAACACAACGTTTTTTAAATTCCTTTGACTGAACTCGTACTGCTGATGTTTGTTATGTGTGTTTGATAATGGTGATGCGTTATTTTTTTCATGTGTGTGTTGAATGTTATTGTGTTATGATTATAATTGAGTTGTCTCACTGTTAACGATTCATTCATGATTTCATTTCCACAGTAAAAGGCAATCATTTGGCGAACAATATGTCTCGTTATCGGACGCCTTCAAACAATGACAATAATCCCGAAGAGAACGACAATGAACGTATGCAACGTATGTTCTACTCCTTGATGATGCAATATTATCAGATGGATGATGCCGTTCCACAAAACTTGCCGTGTAGAAATTCAGCCCTTCAAGGACGGCAGTATATTGTTGAACTATTAAGGAGTGACGTCCGGTGCTTCAAAAGCTTCACAATGGAACCACACGTGTTTAGAAATCTATGCGACACGTTGCGGTTGCGCAGTGGCATCACAGATACTAGAAAAGGTATTACCGTTGAAGAGCAAGTCGGCATGTTCATGTTGGTTATTTCACATAGTATGCGATTTTCAATGGTCGCTGAAAGGTTTCAGCATTCGAAGGAAACGGTTTCACGAATTATCAAACAAATTGCACGCGGAATGCACGATTTATCTGCCCATTTTATAACACCGCGGAACGTTATTGTCCAGCCGGAAATTGAAAATGATGAAAGGTGGCGCTTCTTTAGGGTATGTTATCTACTAATTCCATATTGTAGACATGCATGTATTCGGATTAATATTTGAGATAGATATAATTGTGCGTTTTTTTTTCATGCAGCATTGTATTGGAGCTATCGATGGAACTCATGTCGATGCATGCATGCCACATGCGAACAGAGTACCTTATCGCGATCGTAATGCCGATATATCACAAAATGTATTGGCTGCTTGTTCACACGACATGATGTTCACATACGTGATGACCGGCTGGGAGGGTTCAGCTCACGATTCAAGAATATTGTTTGATGTTGCGTCACTTGATCGCTTTCCAGCACCGCGTGGCCGTGAGTATTTGCTTTTAATTCTTATGATGTTAAACGAAATTGCTTGTCGAAATTCGCTTTCTTTAAATTTCATTTTTTTTTCCAGGACAATATTATGTTGTTGATGCAGGGTTTTCAAATATACCGGGATATTTGGCTCCATACAAGGGAGAACGGTATCATCGGAGCGATTTCCCTAATCATTATCCGCCGACATCAGAAAAAGAGCTATTCAACCATCGCCATGCGTCAGTGCGTAATGTTATTGAGCGTTGCTTCGGTATTTTGAAGAAGAGATTCGCAATACTGACTGCCATGACGAACTTCAAACCGTATACTCAAGGAGAAATTGTCCTTGCTTGTTTTGTTTTGCATAATTTCATACGCCGTAATAATTATCATGATAGATTATTTATGGAGTACGGCGATGCGTGGGCGGATTACGATGAATTTCGCAATCCACCGCAACAACAAGGAACTAGAGTTGATGTGGACATGAATAGCACGGAAATGAATGTTGTACGCGACCGTATCGCTAATCGGTTATGGCGTGCTGAGCGAGGAGGTCGATGATATACGCTGAGGTTTTCGTATTTGAAATTAGTAATAATTATTGTTATGATTCATCATTGTTGCAGTTTGATTTTTGCTGGCATGCGTATTTTTTTCATGTGTACAATCACCCGATTGTTGCGGCACGTTAATCCGAACAAAAGTCACAGGAAGATAAACAAAAAAAAATTGCCTCAAAGGCAGCCACTTTAAATTGAACTGCAGGAAGCCGTGCAAAGCAACTGTTCAAGGGGAAAAATGTATCAGTCAATTGTCATGATTATGGGTCCCACAATATTAATTTATTTCAATCATATTTTGTCCTTTTATGAATTAAATTGAGTTGAGTTGGACATAGTTTCAAATCCAAACGAACCCTAGGTCACTTAACTCAACCGATTTTCACCGGGATATTCAAGTATAAGAAGAAATTTATTCGATATCTTTAAGAAGAAGAAAATCATTATAATATGGTTGGACTTGTTAATAGTCATGAAAGTATTATATAAAAATTAAAAATTATACCACAATTACATCATAATTAGTGTACTAAAATTTATGAGAAAAAATATGATTACAAAAGGAAATTTTATCGTTGCAAAAGAGAAACTTGTTGTGTTTGATTTTTCTTATTTAAGATGTTTTCGGGTTTTTTGTTCACCATTTTCTCGTGGGATTTATTACCATTAAAAGATGAACACGCTTACATGCAAAACTTTAATATTAATAAAATCACTATGTCTGTGATATTTTAAAATAAATATTATTTCTTATTTGTATGTCGATATTTTTAATAAAATTGAAATCACATTTAGTTGCATTTGTACACTATCAAAAAAGATTACTCGCAATCTAGATTCCCAATAATTTAGAATACTACTCATCAATTATTGCAATGAATGTTGAATAGAAATGTTTGAAGATTACTATCAAGGTGGTAATATATATAGAAAGCTCTCATGATAGCTATCCATATTATTACTTTGGTGGTAATGTGAATTATCATGACAATGAAAGTAATCAAACACAACAATTTTGTGGAGTTTAGGCAATTTAACCGATCATTACCAATAATCTACTTAGATTATCCCATACCAAACACCACGAGTATAATCATATCCTAAGCAATATTATGCCCTTAATCTTGTGAGACTTGATGTGTTGGAATGGATCTAAAAGCTCGGCTCTGTGGCTTCAGTAGCATTTCATGAGGGTAGTGTTGAGGAATAAAATGGGATAAATCCCACATCGAAAAAAAAGAGAAAAATCAAAGGATTAATATATAATTTGGGTACTACCATTTATCAACTTGAACTTTTAAGTGAAAATAGGTCCGAGCCCGTATAAGCCTATAAAAATTCAATATGGTATCAAAACTCAGGTCATACGTATGTGCGCCCAGGCGCGCATGAGCACCAACACCGCATCAAGTCTAGTATGTTCAAGAGCAGCCAAAAGAGAGAGTCCTCGTGTTTAAGTGGATATGCGGAAAAATAATCGATGAACATCAAATGATAGGAGAATGCTCAAATTGAGTCCTTTGGGGTAGCTAGAATCGAATCTCTCAAGGTGGGGAAATGTTCAAGAAATTACACTGAAGAACAAAATAAATGAATTTTGAAAGAACATATGAACGAACTGTATCTTCTATAAATAAATAAATAAATAAATATATATATATAATAATTGGATCTCTCAAGGTGGGGAAACGTTCAAGAAATTACACTAAAGAAAAAAAATAAATGAATTTTGAAAGAACATATGAACGAACTGTATCGTTAGTAAATATATATAAATAGAGTCGGATCTCTCAAGGTGGGGAAACGTTCAAGAAATCATACTGAGGAAAAAAAATTAATGAATTTTGAAAAAACATATGGACAAACTGCATCTTCTATATATATTTATTTTTTTGATAGGTAGTACAAAAACCCCATATAGTTTAAATTTAAGACAAATTGAATTATGTAATTTTTTCAGGAATAAATAACACCATGTAGTTTACTTCATGAGATATAATGGACCTCACTTTTAATTTTTTCGTCACTTTTGGTCCTAAAAATTTTCTTTTTTCATTATTACCCTCAAATTTTTAACTTTTTTGCAATTTGGTCCTAACATTCGGGAAAAAAAAAAGGGAAGGGGCTTGGGCCTCCGGTTGGCGACCTCAACCCCACCACCAAGATTACCGACACCCATAGAGGACGCCGAAAACCTTGTGGGTGGGGTCGGGGTCCCCGATTGGGGGCCTAGCCCTCAACCACACCTCCATGGTCACCGGCATTCTCTGTGGGTGCATGCAACTCGGTGGTGGGGTCGGGATCGCTGACCGACGGCCTCGACCCCTTCTCCCCCCCTTTCTTTTTCTGAATTTTAGGATGAAATTGAAAAAAAAAAGTTAAAAGTTTGAGGGTAATAATGGCAAAAAGAAAAGTTTGAGGACCAAAAGTGATGAAAGAATTAATGTTGAGGTCCATTATGTCTCACGAAGTGAATCACAAGGTGTTATTTGTCTCTCGAAAAACTATATAGTTCAATTTAATTCAAGTTCAAATAACAATGGAGGTTTCTGTATTTTTCCAGAATAATAATATGAAGAATGATGACAAGAAGGAGCCAGTGCCTGAGTGGGAGATGGTGGCAGTGCAGAACCGAACTCCTGCGGTTCGATCCACGGCTGGCACAATGAAAGGGCTGTGACGACGTGCGGCTGTGATGGTCTAAAGGCCCCATCTCCTCTTCCGATCATATGAAGGATGTAAGTTGCAACAACCTGAGCTCTTCATTTTTCTTTTGGTACCTTTTTTCCCCTTTAACCTTCTAAAGAAAATTAGAGATATTTGGCTAGCTTGGCAAAATTTTGCTCACAAGTTATAGCAAAGGGCTCGTCGGTTAATTTTTGATGAATGCAAAGACTTGTCGGTTGCTTAAAGTTAAAGCCATGGATTGTGGATTTCAGGCTTCATCTAATATGCGTTGTTATGTTTTGTTTGATATTTCTCCTCTAAGATGTTTTCATTCCGGGTTTTGCCGTGGGATTTATGAGCACGTTCTTGATTTGCTTGACTTTTTCTTTTTTCAATGAACGATTAGCTTGATTTATAGTGCATACTTCTTAAATATTGATAATTTGATGTTAATAAATAGAGTCATTAGCTATCCAAAAAAAATTCCGAATATAATATCTATTTTACTTTTATACTTCACCTTTCTCTAACGACTTAGTGTCTAGTTGAGTTAAATTAGAGTTACCCGTCCCGATTATTTGGTTTGAGAGAAGGTATCGATATTTCCGGACAGCAGGCATCAGTTGGCACCAGTGGTCTAGTGGTAGAATAGTACCCTGCCACGGTACAGACCCGGGTTCGATTCCCGGCTGGTGCAATTTAATTCATTTTGCTCCCTTTTCTCTCTCTCTCTCTCTCTTTTTTTTTTTGTTTTGTTTTGTTTTGTTTTGTTTTGGGTCCTCCCTTTATTAAATTAATGGAAGTCCTTTTGTCATTTCATAAGGGCATATCTGGCCTAAGAAGCTGCAAGCAAGCAGTGGAAGACAGTACAAAACCGTACATTCAAATGAAAACACAGCCTCCAGACAAGAAAGAAGTGAAGAACTAAAGAATGGCATCAACAGCTTTGAGTGTGAACTACTCCATAATCAAAACCCAAAGAGAAACAAAGGCAACATATCCCCACATTGCAATAATATAAGTGGTCTGCGTATGATATATGCAACCATGGTTGTACTCTATATCACTCAAAGAATTTATGCCCAAAAGCATCCTACACACATTTGGCTACTTAATCCATCTTTAAAACCTGCCAAACACTCATCAACCAAATCCGATAACACACTTAACAGTATCAGTTGCATGAGAGTTTGATGGAGTGGCTGCAGCCGAGGAGGAGAGGGCCGGAGTGGAAGCAGGGCTGGACGGAGAAGACCCAGACCTCCTTCTCTGCCCCGCCTCTCCACTTGCTCACCGTCTTCCTCATCGTCATCTTCCTCCTCTGGTGCTCTTCCTCCTCCTCTGACCCCAGGCCCTACTTCGGCCACTCTCTCGCCGGCCTCCAACTCCTCCTCCTCCTCTCCCCCGTCCTCGCCGTCTTCATCATGGCCCTCTACTCCCGTGCCTCCAGGTACATCGGCAGTGGCAGCAGAAGCAATTTGAACGCTTGGTTCGGGGCTGTTACGCCGGGGCAGGCACGCAAAAGGCCACGCGGCAGGAGCTCAGCTGGGATGGGGATACCCTGGAAGGTTGCTTTCATGGTCGGGTTGCTTCTCGTGTTGGTCGCCTACCATTCTTCTTTCTAGTCCAAGTGGTTCGGCCCTCTCCAGGAGTGAATGGTAACTACGCGGTATGCCATGTCGGATCAGATGTCAGCCTTCACCACGGATTAGTCATCAGCCGAGGGGCCCTGTACAGGGAAGATGAGAAGGATACAGGAAATGGTCTATTGTCTGTTTTTCATGAGGTACTGTGGTTTCGTATGTAACGTTTTTGGTTGTGTTATTATGTTGAATTAACGTCGGCTGACATATAGATGAATCCAGCCCTTTCATTTCTAACTAATCAATACTAACAACTAATGATTCAATAGCTCAACATGGTTCCATGCCATTACCGAACATCGACCCCTTTTTTTTCCAGTGGTTACCGAACATGGACCCCTTTACCTTGGATTTCCTTCTTGAGCAGTTGCTCAATGAGAAACTGCAGACTGAGTTATCGAAAAAAAAAAAAAAAGGACAGAAAGTGACATTGCAGACTGTGTGATAGAGGTAAGTTTAGTAGATCGTCTTTCGAGGACAGAATGACCCACATTATGAATACACGGCTATTCGGACTAACTTTACAAGTCAATGAATTGGCCATGAAATCGATATTTGTTGGGATACGTTATCCCACATGAAAAAATTGAGAAAGAAACTACAAGTCATATATGAGGTTTGGGTCCAGCAACCTATTAACTTAAGCTTTTGAGTTGCAGATGAGCTCAGTCCGTATAGGCCCAAGTGGAAATTTTATATGGTATCAGAGCGGGTTATGCTTTTGCGCCCTCGTGTGAGCTCACACCACGTCATATTCAGTTTTGAGGCAGGCAAGAGTGCGTCTCATGTTAATCGGGCCCAAGAGTGGCCCGGTCCAATTCCGAGATAGCTAAAAGTGCATTTCTAGTTAGGCCCGAGTGTGGAGCTCGAGGCTAATTTGATATTTGTCTCCCCTTGCACGAGTACGGAAGAGGATGTCCGGCTAGTGGTCAGTTGTTAAGGGCGAGTGTTTAAGGGCACGTGACACGTGTTGGACCACATGTTGCCACGTGAGGGCGGGTGTTGAGATACGTTATCCCACATGAAAAAATTGAGAAAGAAATCACAAGCCATATATGAGACTTGGGTCCAGCAACCTATTAGTTTAAGTTTTTGGATTGCAGATGGGCTCAAGTCCGTATAGGTCTAAGTGGAAATTTTACAATATTGGGCTATAAACAAGGAAATATTATTTCCTTAGTTTATCACATGGTAATGATATGGAATGGAACTCCATATGGAGGGAGGGTCCATTTTAAATCTGGACTAATGCTTTATGTACAGCAACATAGTCACTCTCGACGAGGTCGTAGATTCAATTCAACTGCATGTCGCGGCCTAATCCTCAATGGGTCAAAAAGGCCCATCAGTTTCAATGAGAAAGCCTGTATGATTGTGGTCCAATTTGTTGGGGCCTTCAATAGGTCCGGTCAGTAATCTCCGGTAACTCGATAAAATCGTTGGATGGCCTAGTGGTCGTTGAACCTACCTCGATGTTTACATCGCTATCACCTTCATCTTGCTCACATCAAAGTTTTTTCCCGAGACATCACGGGGTTGT
This sequence comes from Punica granatum, assembly GCF_007655135.1. Lineage (NCBI taxonomy): Eukaryota > Viridiplantae > Streptophyta > Magnoliopsida > Myrtales > Lythraceae > Punica > Punica granatum. Next base: position 15,574,605 of record NC_045130.1, read on the forward strand.
TTTATCCCATTTTCGCGCCGTTGAGTGTTTTTCTTTGGCCCTGTTACTTCGCCAGCTAAAAGTAAAAGGAAGGAAAAAATGACGTCCCATAATCACCAGCCCCGTTTATTTACTTACCCATTATGCAAAGGAGCCCGTGGTCAACCCATCTCCTTTGCCACATCGAGAAATCTTAACTCGGGACAATTTTTCAGCGTGATATATTCATATATCGACATACCTTTTTCTCTTTTTCTTTTTTTTTCTTTTGCGAACCCTCGTGATAGATCTAGAAACGAAAAGATTCAATGGCCATTTATACTCTTTTTGGCCCAAACTTGGAAACAAGGGCAAGGTTTTCATCATGACATGATTGCCACGAAGTGACTTGGATAAGAGTTTTTGGTCATTTATCTTTAGGCGGTAGGTGGGAAGCTCACATCCCTCAGTTTGTTGCCTTTCGAGCCATTGCTTTCTTTCTAAGTTAGCATTTTGCAATACCCTTCCATGACTGAGAGGAAACTCCAAAGATGATAATTGCCAAGCTTTAATCATTCTTGACCCACCATTAATGGACTCTTGACACTGACACGGATGCCACCCGACTCTATTGATCTAATCCTTTTCATGTGTCAACAAACGCATGAGATGAAGTTGTTGGCAACTTTAATGCGGTGTTCTGACCCCGTCCTTCCTATATTTGATGTGTCGGTATAGAAATAAGTCGCTCTGATAAGCTTCTGGATTATGGTTTAAGTACCTTTTTTCCTTTACCCTTATCTTCGTATATTTTTTCCATTAGTAAATGAGAGTCGAGATCGAGAGACTTTGCTTCCGGTACTAATCCATGATAATGCGTCTACAGGAATCGCAGGCAGTTGATGTCCTCTAGGAGGCAAAGTTTTGCAAATTTGTTGCAATCTGAAGCATCCGGACCAGGAAAAACGAGTGGTCTAAAAGAAATGGATTCCTCTCCATTTTGGTCTGATCGGGTACGAACTAGAAGACGTGGATAAACAATTCTCAGAGCCACTGTAATCCAAGATCACATATACCGGATTGAGCAAATACAACAGTTTCCTCTCCATACGTTTTGACTCACGTAGATCGCAACAACAGTGCTTCTTATCAATCTCAATCTTTTGATCAGACACTAGACGATGATCAATACTTAAGGGACCAGTTATTGTTATGGAATAAGGTTGGAGTGGGATAATTACCGGTGGTATAACCTAACGGCAGTAGCAGAAGGGCTTCCAGCACCGGCCACAGGGGACCGGGCCATAGAACTTCCGGGGCTTGTCCAAGGATGACAGGTAGTGCACGATTGCAAGTATCACGATCGGAACAGCCAAGAGCCCCCAGTTGATGTTTATCTCAGGAGCTTCAAATAGCGAGTCGAAGGCCAGCAACTTCGAGAGCGCGATGAAGATGGCGGTTATGAGCAAGAATAGTAAAACCGTGTGCGGCATGGGACCGGGGCTTGGAGGAGGGTGCTTACATTTGTAGCAGTAGCAATAACCCATGAAGGTTTTCCTTGGTTCTTCCTCGGAGGAGAGAAAAGTCACAGGCTATATACAGTGAAGAATTAAGAAAGACAATCTGGTCCTTGGGGCTCAAAGATGTCTCTGTATTATGATATTTATAGCAAAGTTAGGAGGCTAATGGCCTGTCAACATCCATTGAAACTGTTCCATTTCTACAAGGTGGACATCTCTCCCCTTTTCATCTTTTTCCCCTCCAGACCACCGAACTTTCGACGTAGCTAACTCCTAAAACATGACCTAACCTTTCACCCTCTTGCAATAGTAGACAACACGGGCTGCTACAAATTAACCTGGCACGTCCGAATATAGTCGAGTATCATCAACATCAGTACACTATAATTGTGGAAAACCTTGTTTTTGTGTTTCCGTTTATGACATTGCCAGAAAGATTTCACTGTATATCAAAAAGGACATGCAGAGTAATTAAGTAGACAATAAACAAAAAGATATGACACGCTTGAGTTTCAAGGTGGCAATGAGATAAGGTCGCCGGACCAAAGTCCTGTATCCCGTGGAAAACCAACGAGCTCACTTGTAGAGTGTACCGGAAAAGAAGGGGACACGAAAAAGGGACCTGCTTGAAATAGTAACTTGCAATATGCTGAAAGCGAACGAGGAGCAGTTGATAGAGGAAGACTTCTTATTCATCTCTACCAAATGAATATTCAGGTACAACTTGAAAAGACCATTTTGCACTTAATTTATGCATAGGGTTGGCATATTATAGCATGTCCATAACTAGTCTAGCTCTATGCTCACAAAGCTAAAAACTAGACAGCCCATGAATGACATCTTCAAATGTATACAAGTGCTAGTAGATATTCCCCGGTCCAGCACCAGTGCCTAAGCCAGTGTACAGTTTGTCACCTTCAAGAAGATTTCAGCATCAAATGAATTGCTAGGAGTTTGGTTCAGGCAATACCCCCCAGTCATCTGATGTCTAGGCCGCCGATGATCACTAGAGTCGGTTAGTACACGTACAAAATTGGGGTGGTTCGAAACTTGAAAGACTGTCCAGGGATATATGCCCATCTCCCATCATTATGCATAAGTTTCCATTGCTGTATTGTCAGAAAAAATATCTCAGAGGAGCTTGCAGAGGATGGCTGGAAGAAAACCATCTTCCTGGCTCAAATTTATGAAGCACTTCCAGTATCAGGATCATCTTCTGTATATGTTGGAGCCACCACCCTAGGACAAGTAAAATAAACAGCAGCTTTCCGGCTAAAAGATGATCAGCCAACTGCATCATGGTCTTATGAAGGGCACTTGAATCAAACTTTTCCTTCATACTGGAAATTCGACGTGTAATCATGCTGCAACCTTGCTAGCGCGCTTCGGCAAGGACCCTCTGCAAGCAGAACGAAAGGGAGAAAAAAAGAAACTGAGATCCCATTGATTCTTGATTTGATTGGGTAAAGATTCAATCAGATTCACATTCTCTTTTTGGTAAATAGATTCAATCAGATTCATTGACATGGCAATTTGAATACATAATGGAGTAATCTAAAGCAGTTTCCAGTTGAATCTATCAATCCTAACTGATAAAACATCAAATGATCCAAGCTCATCCCAATTCTCTCAGTTTCTTCCCCTTGGTCAGTTAAGCACAACAAATAAATTCCAAAATACAATCCAAAACACACCGAAGTGCAATACATAATCCTCTAAATGATAGATATAAAACAGTACTTTACTTATCCATTAGAAGATGTTATCCAAATATGAGTCGCTGTACAGCTACACAATGGGTCATAAATTACTCGAGATTTTCATGCCGTACCAAGTCATATAAGAAAGATTTGGGTATTCATTCCGGATATAAGCATGCAGCTGGTTTCACAATTTGATTTTAAAAGTAGAGTGTCAATTAACGATACTCGTCTCAATATGACTAAACCGTACCTCCAAACACAGTATGAAGATACTGAAGGTCATCAGCGGAGCAAGCATCAATGAGAGCATAAATTCCTGGCCTCAGAGCTTCATCAATTTCTCTGCAATTGAAAGACAGAACAGTTATTTGTTACCACCATCAATCGAACATTTGAATACCTGAACAATTATAAAAACCATGCATAAATAAAACTTATAGTAGAGATTTTTGCCAAAACTTATAGAGCTGCTGCAAGATACCACCTTCTGATGCCACTGTTAAGGGTGCCAAACCCAGAATAAACCCATATGTAATTGGCTAACAACTTAAAACAATGTGGACCAAAAACATCCTTTTGCTGCCTCATCTGCATAGAGAAAGAAAAGATATGATTGGGTTATAAAAGAGAACCAGATTAAGGTGTCCTATGTGCAGAAAAGTATGAAATGTAAAAGTCTATGAAATTCAGAAGTCCCAGCACTGTCAAAACATACATATGACTATTATTTATTTGAATTCCATTAAAAGGTATTCATGTTCCAATTATATATCCAGTGTTGGGACATACAGAAGCTCGAAAGGCAAGTTTATGGTCTCTTAAGTTAATGAGTTTAAGAGAGATGTGAAAGCAAATGCTCTGAAAAAATGTTCTCTGGGCCAATTTATTTCGGCTAAATTCAGACTCTCTTTTCAGGATAAATTAACCAAGCCTATAAGAGAAATACACTTCTGTAGCTTACATAGTGTCTGATCAAGTTTTTACAGCTAACTGATAAGTGTAGTAAGTTCGTAAAAAAAATTGTAATTTCACATTACCCGAAATCTGCAGTACTCAGGACCATTCCGTCCAACAGTGTGAAGACACAGAGGAGAAAAGGGGGGAAAGAGAAAACAAGAAAGACATACCTCCTCATAGATCCTTCGGAGAGAACAAGCACATGTAATTCCCTCTTGGACTTCCCATGAGAAACAGTTCTTTGTGGAAACTGAGTCTGTATCTCGAGTCTCCAGCGCGTGAAGCAGGATAGAAACAGAATCTTGAAGTTGCGCAATGCACTTTTCGCTCTCACTAAAGATTACACAACCACAGGAGATGTTTATTCATGTTAGCAGAATATTTGAGACAAGCAAAAGAAATCCTGAGAGGAGACGGTTAATGGTATCTGGGGAATATCCAGAAGTCACGGTACTTCTATAACAAAAGGCATAGCTGTAAATGTGCAAAGACTAAATCATGGCAGCTATCAATCAGAAATAATGACCAATTTTGCATCTAAAAGCATATTGATGAGCCTGTCATCTTCTCATAAATATCTAGTACATTTCAGATCAAATAAGATATTGCTAAATGTCCATACCTTTTGTGATGCTTAAGAACAGTATACAGTAATCTGCAACATGCATCATACATATCAACTGAAAATCGATGATCAACGCTTGCTTTGAGATTGCAGTCTAGATTCTCCATAGAAGAAATGGAACCAGAAGCAACTGGAGCTTTATGCAGTCGAAGCTGAGAGAATTCTTGGAAGAGTGCTGCAGGTATACGCAAAGATTGGGCCACATGCCATGAGTCCATCTGAAACAGGGCATGCTTTCCTGAAATCCTAGTTAGTACTTCAATGCACATGAGAACGACTGCTCCTGAATCTGGGTCATTATCACCAAAATTCTCAATTGACCTCTCATAGAATATAAGTGGGCCCTGAAGGTGCAGAATTATATTGAATAAACTAGCTATTAAGCTCTGAATATGCCTCCGAACAACACTCAAACGTTTGCGACCTGCAACATATTGAAAGATGTTAGACGGTAGACCAGAGATCAGCACTCAATTCGCAAATATATGTTATGCCTAAGTTAAGAAATACACCCAAACACTATTTAGGAAAGAAGAAAAAGAAGATACAGACATAACTTTTTGATGAAAAAGCTCCAAAAGCTGAAACAAAGGAAAAAAAAGTCATTGTTACCCAAAGGCATCTCACTATCTACATTTACATGTCTTTGACAAAGGGTAGCATATTTTCTTCTTTTGCCTTCCAGCATTACCATATAACTAGTACTTTGATGAGGACAGAATAGATTCTTGAGACTGTTGTCACTTAAAATGGTTCCACACAGAGGAGCTCACAAATCAACAAACACCAGAGTTTTTTAAATACTAACAAGTATGTGCTTGTATCATACTTTGATTTAAGTTACCTAAGATTATCTTGCATTTCAAGCATCATAACATTCAGCCTAATGCAGCTAACAATCAGGAGGGAATTGATCCAATCTCAAACTCTACATATTACAGATTTGAAAGAAAAATTGCTAGCAGAAAGAGAAGAGGGATTATGCACAAGCGAAGGCAATAAGAAACATTTTCTAGAAGGTGCTATTTTCTCACCGGTAACATTTTCTAGAAGCAGATCTAAGCAGTCAATGCCAGCTGCGACATATGAGGACACCCTTCCTCCACCTGCCTTTCCAGTATTGATATCATAAGTAGCTGTGCAGCCAACCTGAATTCCAACTAAAGCCCTCTCTACTGCCTGTACTCCAGACAGAAGATGCAATTCTGATGATTTTCTAATGAACACTTCAAATGACATTCTCAACCTAGCTATGAATTCATCCAAGCAGAATGATGAGTGCGAATAGGATGATTCACATGATACCATGTGACTCTGAAGGATTTTGGTATTTGACTCCATTTCGTGAGATATCAAAGTATACTTTTTCCCTTGTAATGATATGCATTTCCCTATAGCCATCAGATGCAGTTCAACAAGCCTGGAGTAGACAATTCGGGATAATGTAGGATCAGTTAAAGGGAAATGGCTCCCCAATTCCTCAAGAAGCTTCAAAACACCATCTAATGAGACAAATATAAATGGTTCTGGAACCTCAACAGAATTTGACAAATCCGAGATCAAGAACTGTACAACTGCCATCAATACATGCAGAACATTTGGGGACAAGCAATCAGCACCAACTTGCAAATTAAGCCTCAAGAGAGCCGAATAACCAAGTAATATGTGCCTCAGCAAAAATGCTGCTTCATGTTCATCACCATTCAAAATTCGCTGTAAGTAATGCTTGTTCAAAATTTGAAGATCAAATGAAGGGACCTCAGCAGAAACACCGGGAAAAAAGCCACCTCCATCCATTTTTGAATTAGAATTGACATTAGCAATTGAAGAATCATAAATGAAGCCAGGTGATTCCAAGAAGGTTCTGACCACACCTTTTACTGGTCTCCAGTGCTCATAGAGATCTGTCCGCGAGGTATAATCACTAAGCGAAAACTCCTTAAAACCTGATAAGTCGCCGCTGTAGTTCACCAATTTGTCGCTCTGATCAAGCAATATACGGAATTGAAATCGAACTACTTCTGCATATATGTCCATAAATGTGCTCAGCTTGGAAACGAAATCTTTTTTCCTTTTCAACAAAGCCACCTCATTTCCACCATCTTTTGCATCTATGTGGCTCAAAGCGGATGCCAAGCCCCAAAAGCACCCACTTAAGCAGGAGGCTAAGTAAGCCAATTTACTCAAATACGAATGTTTGCCACCAAAATTCACCATTTTACTATCAGGAGATTCTTCAAGAGAGCCAAGTAAACCTTGAGTGTCTTTCTTTACACTCTGAGCAATGACGAACATACTTTCCCAGGCTTCACCATACTTAGAGGAATCTGCATATGAATCCAACTGAATTGAATTACAATTAGCATCACCTTCATCAGAGTCATTCTCGGTACTGGAAACCTTAGCATCTAGAAGTCTGTCATGTCCCCAAGCAAAATAGTACTTGGTAGATACCAGGAAAATATATGAAGTATGGTCCATCAATGAGAAAGTTGTATCCGCATATAGGTGGGGATCATCATTTGCCTGAGAATCCTGAAGGCCAAGAACCAAATATGCCGACTTCAAAAGCCATAGGAAAGGGAAAGAACCTTCAGAGAAAATAGGAGAGGATGAAAAAAGTCCAGCTCCCGTATTTTCGTCGCATGATGCAGCAACTAGATGCTTTACAGCCTTACGGCAGCAGCAAAACAACTTGAATAGCTCATAATAATCACATGATTTGGAATGGCCTTGATAATTTAACATCCTGCTGACTGCAAGTCTGAAAGTAAATGATTGGTAAGCCAATGAATCAAGATAATCATTTATCAATTTTTCAGCAGGAAAAGGGCAACCACATTTGTCAGTGCTCATAACGAAATAATTATCGGGTAATGATCGTAAGGTTCCACGGCATGCAGGGAAGACTTGAACATGCACAAGAGTTCACTAGGTTTCAAACATAGGAACTTCATTAAGATTGACTAAATTCAATTGCTCAGTTGTTGGCAACTATAAATCAAAGCAAGTTTAGCAACCTCATTTCTTTTAATTTAACATTTTTGGTATTTGGAATCACTCAAGGCAGGGCACTTGCATGTAAATCTAGGCACATCTAATCTAGCTAATTCAACTGTGGTCCAGCTACTTTTGGAAATGGCCAAAAGATGCAACAGATTCAATTGAAGTTGAACCCCTGTCTTTGGCTTTTATATGTGTTGAACATTGTGTGCCTTGAGTACACTTTAGCCCTTGGAATTACATGCTGAAGCTGTTACTCCAAGACGATATCTTTCCAAAAATTTGTTCTTTCATCAGTTCTTTTTCAAGATTTGTCTGCCTTCATATCCTTCTGCATTGCATCTGTCTCGCAGCCAGCAATCTGCAATCACTAAATCAATCCTGCTTCCTCTTTACTCTATAGGTTTGTGTTCGGTGGACTGCAATCAATTGGGCTACAATATGACTAGATGAATCAATATATGGAGGAACAGATCCTGTTAGACCTGTGGGGATTAAAAGAATGCTAAAGTGCCTATGTGTTAACAAAGAATGACAAGATTTGTCAAAAGAAAGAATGGGATCTAAAGCACTGAGTAAAAGTCTAAATAAATGGAGCAGTATAAAGTAATATAGCATCAAATATAAATTTTACCTTTCGATGTTGAGAACGTGAGTTACATAGAGCTTGAGAGATCTTGAATCCAAGTAACTTTTTGGCATCCAACACAGAAACCCAAGTAGATTCTGGCATATAGCATATTTCCTGCTCGTTACATGAAAGACTCCGACATTTGGATTATCTATGGACGATTGGAATGAGGACACCGGTTTCCTAACATGTCCAAACCGCTTTCTCTTTGAAACCTCCAAAGATTTCTCAAGTGCCTCTAAAAGCTCAGACCAGTTAGGTGATACACTAAAGTCAAAATCTGTAGATGAGGAATTGGGAAGTAGTGTTACAGCTGACTTCTCAAGCATCTTACAGAATGATGATGCCAATTGCCTGTGGACGAACTGATAAATAGAAAGTGAATATCTTTGGATTGTAAATCTTCAAAGATATTTCATAATGGAATGGAAAGATGTAAAAGGCAGTGACAAATGATATGTTACACACCCAAACATACAAATGACTTATATCTAAACATTGAATGATCCGGTCATTAACTAAGTTCTATGGTGTCAGCAAGGATCAAAGAACACTTTCTGGTGCCAAAACTTTTACAACCCAGTTCCCTTCCTCCAGAACTCACAATAAAAAAACAAACATCCTCTAAAATATAATAAATTCATCAAAAGCTATATGTGTTCATTACTGTAAAAGTGAAAACACAAAAGATTCCATCAATATCGTGCCAAAGAATGGGATCCCACTACCAGCTCATGCGCACCAATCACCATGATCGGGTGACCAAATGAGATGCGCATCAATCAACTTAAAGTTAGTCAAAACAATTATAGCAATATATTATGAGCCATCATTAAGCCAAAGAACTCATTTACATGCACAATCCGCTGCATTTCCCTTCTTCGATTGGAAAATCCACTCAACTTTACTAGTGCATAATCTTTTGATCAACCTTCCAAATTATGCAAAAGATATCTTAGCATCTAAGCTCCCAACCCTTCAGAAAGGCACAGTGCAGCACAAACAGACACAGGAAGCATTTAAGCTTTAGATAATATAGATAATAGAAATCAACAAAAATAGCAAACATAGAAAAAACAATGAGTAGAAAGGAAGAAAGTAAATGAGGTAAGTTGCCTCATTTGCTATATAAGGCGAGGCAACCCCAGGCGGACCTTTTCTAGACCCAATGAAACATCTCAAGCTGCACCATGTCTATGTGGCACCTAATTCAAGAATCAAGATGATAGGGAAGCCGAATGAAGAGAAATTAGTAAGCAGCTTCTTACTCTATGTTCGTACAGAGTCGAGTCATGCAGAAGTTCAAATGAGATCTGTTGCACCGTGACTACTGGCGGTTGGCGTGCATTTTTGTGATTAACATATGCAGGGCTTTCGGCAGTAGAGGAAAGAGATGATTGGACCAAGAATGAGAGAAACATCTTCAACTTCTTCTTGGTAGCATGACTGCACCAAACATCAATGTTCTGACAAATAATCCACCAAACAGCAGTAGGAAACGATCTCCTGTTCACAGTAGAAAAACCAGTATCCCATTTATCACTTTTGTGAGGAGACAGTGAGTTGAAACCAGTATCACTGTAAGTAGAGAATGATGGGCCATCAGCCAGCACAGTAAGGTATCTCATTATGAATTCAGTGAGCCCTGCTGCTTCTTTTTTCAACTTTGAAATGCGTTTTTCCCACTTTCTGCATTTCTTGTGATGGACTGACTGGTCTGCACCATCAAGCACCTGAGACTGGAACTTAAGATCAGTAGTCTGCAGTACAAATTCAGCAGATTTTATCATCCTGTTCAAGTCAACGAGTCTCTGGAGAGCCATTGCATGCAGTTGATAAATCAGACAAGAGCAATCTGCAACACTACTTGGAAGATAGACGTCAGATATAGACTGAATGACACCGAGAAGAGAAGCTGAAGGGTTCACAATCCAGGAAAAGTAGCTCTCATCGGTCCAATCAGTCCTCTCTATCAAATCGTTTCCTGCATATGCTGTGAGCAGATCACCTATCCATGCAGAAATTTTTTTTGCTGAGTCAGGGGGCATAAGACTGACTATTTGTCTAAATAAGCTCCGACATGACATGTATAAGGAAAAGAAGAACACAAGAGCCCAATGAGTGGACCTGTTGTGGTCTGTACTCATCTTCTCATGTGAAGGACAGCCTGTTAGAGATGAAAGGAACTCATTCATGCTTTCTGATGGTGAACCCACCAAAGTGCTCAAGCAAGGACGAATTACGGCCATCAGGTCTTTCATAGATGATCCAACCAATGTACTATTACTTCTTGTAACAGTCAATGAGTCTAACACCAGACTATATATTTCAGATAGACCTCGACCCAGAACTTCACATTGCAGATTGATATACGATATCTCATGGCCTCTGCTATTCAATTCATCATATCCTTCTCCGTCAACCTTTGAATATTCAAGTTTCAACCACATCAAAGATTCCGATACATCTTCTGCTAACTGTCGTATGCATCCACTAGCTTGGCCCTCTGGTATTGATGAGATAGCATTACAGAGGGCTAGCTTAAACTCTTGTGAGCAAAATAGTGTTCCCATAGACTTAACATAATCTCTACATGATGAAATACTGTTTTTTGGTGCAAGTGCAGGACTAGTTTCACCAGAATCCCCAGGTGGTCTTAACAGTCTCAGAGCTCGACAGAGGGCAAAAGTAATGCTGTTCACCTATATCAGGCAAAAGTATAAAAGATGTTTAACAAAAAGTAATGGTCAAAATGAGTATCACCTACCAACCAAAGAATTGCCCATTGAATTAAAAACCATTCCACGATTTTGTAAAAATAAAGACAAATTAAATTAAATGTCATTATCTTCACAGCCATTCTTATGACTTAAAGAGCATTCACTGACCTGGCGAAGTTCACTGTAGAGATTGACCAGCTGGCATCCTAGATTTAGTATCTCTTTGAGTAACAAGCTTCTGTTAGTTGACTCACAGAGAGACATTCCCAAGGCTAAGAATGAAATCATTACAGACCACAATGTTACAATGTCACTTCCAACAACTTCATATTCTATTTCCAAAAGGCATCCCAAGGCGGCAATCACCTTCTCAGCAACTGCAGGCAAATTTTCCACCTGTGGTCTATCCAGGGCATCATGTTTGGTTGACCAATCTTGATTAAATCTAATGGACAATGAAATCAAGGTATCGTAAAATTTCTTTAGAAACCCAAGGCAAGCTCCGCCAGAGATATCTTCGGTCTTAATATAAACCTTTTCGGAAATAAAGCTGGAAAGTATTGTCCTTAGACAATTGAGTTTGGAATGAATATCTTCCAAGTCTCCCCCTTCAATCTGATCTTCAAGATGACAATTAAGCTTCATCAACAGAGGCTCTGTAATTTGTACAAAGAAATCAAATAGTGACTTCCGAGTTTCTGCATTCAGATGAACCGAGAGGCAACTCTTCTCTGCCCTGGGATTATCTTCCACTTGTATCGAAACCTTCATACTGGCCGATGCTTTCATACCCTCAGTTGTCACAGCTTTTGCTGTTTGCTTCTTCACTCTATCAGCAAGCAAATGAAACAGCCCTCCCATGCCATTTAATGACACAAATTTCTTTCCATCAATAATTCTCTCCAGTTTGTCGAAAAAATGTCTGTGGTAACTCTTGATGACAGTTGTTGAGATTTTTGCTTCCCCATCAGGGCGTGCGAGGTACTTATCAGTGCTATGCAAGGTAAGGAATCCATCAATGTGAATAGGATGAAACAAACCATGGGACATTACTTCTTCCACTAGCTTGAGCAAGTTGCTTGGCCACCTATTACTTTCATCAATATGTAGTTGCATAAAACCCAACAACTCCAAGAGTGGCTCAAGTAGTTTATCAACAAAATCAGCAAATCCCCCTTTCCGCATTGGGTGGGTCCTCAAAAATTGAGCAAACGGCTCAAACACCAAGCAGGAAAACTGCAAAACCAAAACACCAGCCTTCCCACCTTCAAGTTTCTCGATAAGAACTTTATTGACAAGCTGAACAACTGCATCTATAGTAGAAATCCACAATTCCAGATTTTCGTTCGACATGCCCTCATGGGATGAAAACAGAAGAGAAATACAATCGCTCACAATGCTGTACAATTCGAATTCTTCACTATTAAGAACAAACTCCTTCAAAACCGGGGCCGCATCATTCAATCCCGACATTGGATGTCTTGCAACCAAACATATAGGCTGCAAAAGGTTCCGCGCGATATTGAGAGGAATCTGCAGCACAGCAGCCCTCTCCAAGCAGAACTTGAAAATTCCCCAGCATCTCAGGTCTAAATATTCAGGAACAACGTTTAAATCCGACTTCTGTCCAACTTTAATCTTCTTTCCAGATGAAATCAACAACGACTGGATCCACTCATTAAGGAAAACTATCAATCGTGATAGTTTCACTGTTTCGAAGTCTTGGCCATCACCATGGCACCTGCCTTCAGCTCTTGCTTTTACAAAAGCAAAGGCTAGCTCCAATTTCCTGCATCAAAAAGTAACGCTGTCACCGGTTAGTGAAACACCCAGCTTCGATTGCTCAAATAACTGCCGTGTATTGGACAAGTTTAAATCTTTCTCTGCTTGCAATTCAGCTCAGTATGAATAGCATACAGAAACGGAGAAGGAAATGGCTTTAAGAGAGAAAGGCACTGACTTTGGAACGTCGAGTTCTTTGCTCTGTAAAGACAGAATCAGCTGCAGGCTACTCCAGGGATCATTCTGGCCCTCCTCGACTTCGTGATCGACAACTTCAACCTCTTCCGGCATCGCTTCCGCTTCCGCTCCCTCCGAGGCATCAACACGGCTCGTCTTACGAGGCCTGAGAGACTCTTCCAAGCCGCTTTCTTTTAGCTTCCTCTTCTTCTTCTTCTGCTTATGCTTGGAGGATACTCGTGGCCTCTTCTCTCCGGATTCAGCCATGGCGAGCGGGAAGAGAGAGAACTGAGAATTTGTCAATAGCGGGAGGGTTTTGCCACTTAGCTCAAGGGTTTTAGGAGGACGCATTCTGACAGGGTAATGTACTCAGCTTAAACCGGATCACCCGAAGAACCAAACCAAAATCTTAAAACCGAAAAGGCCGAAACAAACCGGGTTTATTGCATTAGGTTATATATAACTTTTTCATAGATTATATATATACATATATTTTAATTTTTTATCTGAAAATATACCTTTTTTTTTTAATTTCAAAAATTTTAAAAGGTCACCAACTTTCTTGAATGGGTGATGGCCGTGCATGACATCCCCATCCCTAAATTGAGAACTAGTCCAATAAGACCCTTCTCTGTCAGTAGTCCTTCGAGATTTTATAAATTCTTTTATTTTTTTTAATTTTTAAAATTTTGCAATTTTTCATAGTCCTTGTATCGAGCTCGCTGTGAAGTAATCATCCCGAACTTTTCTTTTTTGGTTTTTCCCCATTATTTATATGCTTAAAGGAAGGCTGAAAGGATGAATAAAAAAAAAAAAAGGCAAGAAAAGAACAAGTGGAGCTTCAGATGTTTTGATGCATCGAACCAGGAAAACCAAACTTATGTGGTTGAATAACAAATATAATTGGCCAGTTTGATATCGAATATTTTTCTATAAAAAAATACTTAAACTTTTTTTCTACATATCAATGAGTTTTTCAATACTTGGAATAAATAAATATATAATGATAATTATTAATAAAAAAAGGATTTAAAGATCATTTATTATTTACTTCCCCTATAATTTCTGGATCAACAAAAGGGGTCGTTTTCTTCATGAATTTCACGAATAACTAAAAATACTTCCATAGTATGATCTTTGATGGTCTGCATATACTGTTATATCAGCAAGCGAAATCGAGACGAAACAAGTAAGTCGCATGCAGAGGCACAACAATGCACATAGCGCGAGCACGGCGAGCCCTATTCTCATGAAGCTGCTGCAGCCTAAGAAGGTCAACTAATGCAATCCATTTTTGAAGTAAGTTCATTATTTCCAGAATCTGCAGTAACAAAATATTGAGACACCTATCTGATGAAAATGATGCCTGCTAATAAAATCCTGAAGCTGATGGGCAAAAGCAGAGTCAGGATGCAGTTACAGTCATAATAAATTGCGCTCTAGCATGTCCATGAGTAAGACCTCTTCATGAGCGGTTTCATCTGCCGGTCTTCCTCGATTGACACCATGCCCAGGTGGGATGGGTCCTCCAGCATCATCTTTGCGACTAGGTACCCTGCGATTGACCATGTCTGGAACTTCCTCGCCTGCTTCCCAATGTACCGGCCCAACTTCCCATCATAGTACTCGGGCCAGTTGTCCTTGAGGAGCCTTGTCTCCATGAGCTCGATGGCTCTTCTCGCAATCTGGGGCCGCCCTGTCTTGATACACGCCGCCGTCAGGAGCCATAGCAGCACTGTGGATTAAGCCATAGTCAGGAAGAGCAGATCCATTAAGAATACAAGTAGATGACATGGTTTTCTATAGGCATATCCCGATCCCCATGAACTAGGTTTCTGTAATGCACGAACAGATGTTTGGAACCTTCTGTGTTTCACATAGATCCATATTGGCACACAGATGTTTAATTCTGAGATGGACATAGTTATGACCATCCACAATTCACAAAGATCCCTTGTACAGGCAGTAGGACAGATAATTTCAACACTTCCGAGAAACAACCGACTAACTGACAATGCACTGGCCGACTCACTCATCTCTAGTTCCTCTCTCATTATTTAGAAATTTGACATGACGTAAGCAATCTGACGCATATTCTTCCAACGTTTCACGAAAGTAAGTTCACTGTCTGCAAGATTTTTCAGATACTGTGACACTAACATGGACTTAATATTGCAACACTGTACATATCATCGTCCATATCATCAATTCAAGGGCAGAGCAGCTCATATACTCGTGAAACAGTACCTGGCCATGATCCACCGTTGTGGTAGCTCCATCGTGTATTCTTCGGGTCACACCCTGTGATGATCCTCCACTCGTGGTTCTCGATAGCAGGGTAACAGACTTTCATCGGCATTTCCCCAACCAACTCGTCCCACCTCGACTCAATCAGGTCCATGATAGCAGTAGACTGCTCTGGTGTTGCCAGGGATGACAAGATTGCAATACAATTTCCCAGGCAGAACCACCGGAAGTCCATCCTCGCAGGGCTCACGTTGCCCACGAAGTAGCCGCCACGAGTTGGCATGAAGTCGAACACCCACTCTGGGAGGGAGTCTGGGATCACGTTGAACTTGTTGACTGCAGTGTGGGAGTACTCCTCGGTCTTGTAGCGGTAGATGTCATTGAGCTGCTTCAGGTCAAGCCAGAAGTAGCTCCTCATGTGGTAGCTAAGAGCATGTAGGCGTTTCCCAATCCGTTCAACGAATTCTTTTCCCTCCGCATCCTGCTTTAGGAGGAGCATCGCACACCTCAATGCCATGAAGAAGAGGGCTTGTATCTCGATAGGGTACCCATAAACACCCTGGAATGAAAATGGAAGCAAGAAAATCTTAGTAAACAGATTGAAGGGTTAGCAAAGAGAGGATAAAATGCGAGGATGGTCGGTGCAACTTGAAGTACTGAAAAAATTTAACACTGAAATCAGGATTATTTTCCAGTTTTCCAATTTTCAATAAACAATGCCATATTGTATTTCATAGACCACATGCTTAAAGATCTGACAAACAAATTGGCACCTATTCTTCTCATTGAATGGAAATAAAAATGAAAACTGGAAATCTTTTTCCAGTCATTTCAGAACCAAACAGACTAGAAAGTAGAAACCACTGGAAAACCATATCTTAGGGAAAGAGCTCAAAAGACAAGGGAGGAAGAAGCAGAAAGATCAACACAATCGTATTGAATATTCTATTATCATCAATACAGAGGATGTTCTAGGGGACATTAATCAATCACGCCCTCCATCAACTTTAAGTATGAGACATGGTTCTAATCTCCAACTTAAGAAGATTAAATTAAAGATGGAAAGCCAAGGAGCAAAATGAGTGAATGTTTCTAACAGAAGAGGATGTAATGTGACAAAACTCACCATTCTACGATCAATCATGCAGCAACCGTCAGCACAGAGGAGAGTTGGGAATGTATCAAATCCCTCTGATAGACACAAACTCAAAATGAGGCGCATACCCTTTTGGCACTCGGGAAGCTCGGCCAGGGACGTGTCTCCTGTGGATTTTGTGTATGCACGAAGTAGAATGATCCACCAGAACCCCGAGTCCACAGGGGCGACCCTCCCGATGGCGCTCTCCCCGAAATCGGCCATCAAGGTCTCATTGTTCCTGACAGGGTCATGGAGCACTTTGAAACTCGCAGGCATCACTCCTTCTCCAAGCTGGAATCTGTCAATCTTCTTTTCCCATGACTGCAGGCGGAGCGTCTTCAATATGAAATTCTTGACTATCTCAGGCTCCCCATTCATCAGGAAAGCCAATGCGCTCGGAACAAAATCTCTCACAAATACCTATCAGCGATGAAATGCTAGCGAATCAGAATCCCATCCCAAATGATAGTATAAGACTAGAACTTGAATAAACAGATGGAAAGGGGAGGAAAATCGCCATGTAAAGGGGTCATGTCCCGTGGGACGATTCCATTAGCGGCCTTTCCATACTCTCATGCCAAAAGCATGAGTTTATATAAGGATTATTAAGTATTATCCAGTGCTCAATTTGCAGAGTAGTTACACAATGAAAATATATGACAATTAATACCCTGCTTTAATCAAATTGGCTAAATTTTTATCAGTTACTGCATCGCGAAACAAAGACTTCATGGTGTGGATTCAAATAAAAACAGCTATGAAGAAATACCATATGTTTCGATGCGTTTCTCGTTCTATTACCTGATCATAGTTAAGCTTCTCATCGGAATTGTCCAAAGCAGCAATCGTCCCAACACGTTGGCCTCGGAAATAGACCAGAGAGCGCCTGAGAGCTTCCCAAGCTTCAGCAACCATAGGATGGGTCTCAAACCCGTTGTCAAACCTTGGGGTATTGAATCCACCAGACCTTACACCGGGAGAGAACACATAATCAAAAATGTCGCATCTACGCGGCGACATTCCAATGGAGAGTTCGCTTTGATCACATGATCTCTGCCTCTCAATATTTAGATGCCTCGGCCGGTCCAACAACCTGGAAAAATCGCCGTCCTCGAGCTCAGCAAGGGTGCAATGAGTATCTGTTCGTCTCGTGTTCCCGCTTAGCGAGAGGCTCCCATTCTGGGAGACGTCCACAGTGAGACTACTAGACATTCTGCCGATACCGACGGAAGTTGATCAACCAATGCTGAGTTCAAAGATCCCTACTCGAGTCTCTGCAATTAATTAACAACAGAGGATCCATAACTTTGTCCATAAATTGCAACTGCATAACACGTGATTTTAAACAAACACTGCTCATGAAAGGCGACAATACAAGATCTATCACACGGGGGAGACTAGACTCGTGTATTCATTGAAACTCCATTTCTTTGATGGGGGAATATGCAGAAAGATTCATCAAACCAAATTGAAACAACATACATCTCCCAATCCTCAAAAGGGGTGAACCGTGATAAAAAAAAACAAGAATTTTCAAGTATCAAGGTTTCTTTTCTTGCTCTCTTTTCTCACTGTTTCCATACCAAAAGTGTGGGATCAGGGCACCTCAAGTTCATGCAAAGCGAGCCTTCCAACAACAGTATGAAATAGAGAGAGAGAGAGAGATTGGTTCTTTTAGCAAAGATCAACGCCCATGATGGAAACAGAACACAGGTTTCAAGAACAGGGGACAGCCAAGGATATCCCGAGATTCAGAATCATCTGGGCATGGTGTAAGCTCACGACCCTTCAATGCATTTTGTTTCACGAGAAAGATCAAAGGGCTAACCTTGAGACAAGAGACCACTCGGGGGATCAATCAGAATCGGGGAGACCAGTGAAAGAGAGGGAGTGGGAAAGAAGGGGGGGAGGGACGGATCACTGTCGATTGAGATTCTGCCAATAAAAAGAAGAAAAAAAACAATCTTTGTGGGGCAGGGATGATGACAGATGACAGTCACTCACACAGAGAAATTGACTCGGGTTAGGTGGGGACCCGCACAGCCTAGAGCCGATGTTCCTCAGAGCCCTCCATGGGGATGGATGGGTTGGCAGACGGTGGCCAGCAGATGGAGAAAGGAAGAGAGGAGGAGGAGCTGCCGCAGCTGTAGCATCAGCAAACAGCAAGCTACCAAATAGAAACCTGTTGCAACTTGGAATTATTGTACGGCGTCCTTTCCTCACAAACATGAAACCTGTCTCTGTATCTGTCCGTGATTTCGCCTGGTCATTATGTGATTATTGACGTTACTCATGATGTTGATGAGGTCCTGAACGATTGGGACGCTCACTAAAGCTCGCAGCAGCCAGAAACGAAAAAGGTGTAACATCTACGATATTTATCGCTCTTAGATAGCCATCAGGTCAGGGAAGCCTGCCTAATATCATATATCGCAACACAAAAGGATAGAATAAGAATACGCAGTCCGAATGGTATTAAATATAGTTTCACCGCCAAGAGCATGACACCGGTCACGTGTTGATTATAAAAGGTTGCTCTTCTTGCTACTCCCATGGTCGTGTTGAATGATATGTTGTGATGACCTATCGGGCTACGGGACTTGCAGAGTCAATCAGAGCCACTGCTCCGTGCCGACCGTGCAATGGGCCTGAAGGGGGGGGGGGGGGGGGGGGGGGGGGGGGGGGGGGGGGGGGTTGGATACACATAGACCGCGACGGAGTGCAGCTTCGGAGGGAGGGAGCGGTGAACGGATTGAATGAGAGAGAGAGAGAGAGAGAGAGAGAGAGAGAGAGAAGGAGCCGCATGAAGGCGACGTGCCCGAAGACGAATGGAAGGGCAACATGGTAAATAGACCGCATATAATAATGCAATAAGACCCGGGGGGATCTTTTCTACTGCTGCTGCAGGGGATGCGTGCTGCTTGCGGCCCCACGTGTACGGCCGACACATCCCTGTGTACTTTTGTCTCGTGATTGTGGCCCGTTTGCCGTCACGTCTTCACGGGGACGGAATCGATTCGATTTCGCCCCGAGACTCCGGTTTCGGAAACGTGCAAACTTGGTATTAGAGCGACTCTGATTTCCCAAATTTGCCATCATAATCGGTTCATCTGGAAAGAGTTCCAAGAATGTAAATTCGGTTCTTACAGTACTGAATAAGGGCATTATGAGAAGAAAGGTCGGATACTTGTCAAAGCTCGGAAAGCCGCTTCCCGTTAGTGAACTCTATGGCTCGGACGACCGCCTCATCGAGCGCGACACTCCCTCCCATCAAGTTCTTCAAGTAATTATCCGAATCGGGTTTCTCGTCATGCACAATATAACTCACGGCCTTGATGAAAATAATTGGGATTTTCAGCAAATCTGCCACGTATGCAATGGCTGCTCCCTGAGACGACACAGTTCCAAAAATATCAAGCAGAATGATATGGAGCGTATAATAACTGGAAGCAGACAAGGGTTAAGAGGCCAACATCATTCCAGATCACAAAGATCGAATGAAGACAGTGGTATACGACGAACCATGAGTGTGTTATGAAGAGTTTACCTCCATATCTTTAACAGCTGCATCATTTGCAGTGATTAGTTTTTCATCCTGAGGACATATATCCAGGGAGTTGCCCGTAGACAATTTTCCAGCCTGAAACACATTGATAAAAAAACATCATGGATCTCGTAACATAACAGGGATTTGCTACCACCGAATATGTCTTCAATCAAAAGTTGCTGACTTTACATTTTCAAGAACCAATAACAGATCACCCATTCCATTGCATGGGATTCTTGATAAGTTAAAAACTATGGGGCGTGAATGGATCTACCTACTACCTAGGGCTAAGAGCTGAGGCCTGTGGGTAATAGAAGGGTTCATGGATTTGAATTAGCCAGACCTGATATGGGTTGTAGAACAGTATGGAAGGATGAGAAACTGCGAAATCTTGTCCAAATTTTTGGACTTTGGATATACCCAAAATAACACGCGTCCCTCATACTATCAAGAGCGCAATCAATAGACTACAAAGATTTTGGAAAGCTTACTTTGACATTATCTAGAACAGAGTGACAAGGAGTTGAGCAATAATCAGATAGCTGGTCTTAATAAACTCTAAGATGTTGCTAAATGCTTTGTGCTAACCGCCGTTTTAAACAACCTTTAGGTTAAGTTCCTTCAAGAGGTCGGGTGTTGAGAATGCCTGTCGAGTACCAATGCAATACAAATCACAAACCTGCATAAGATTTGGGAACAGGAAGGAACATATGAAACATTGCAAAGAGCCCAGGCTAGTGCTTTGACAAAGTATAGATTTAACAAGGAAATTACTCATCGCATTAGCACATATTTATTTCCCAAAACTGAAACAATAAAACACCAATTGCTTTCACGACTTACGGGGAGAGGATTCCTTCTGTCATGGAATGCAACATGAGAAGGAAGAAACACATCCCCGATGGTCGCTCCCTTTGACTGAAACCTCCACATATTAGTAAAGAAAAAAGGAAAACTTGAAAAGGTATCTCTCGAATGTTAACATAGTCATACACAAGTTTGATGCCTATTTGAGAGAAAGGATACAGACATGGTGGAGTTTCAGTGAATTTGACATAATACAAATAAGTCAACACATCTTTGGAAACAGCCCCACCTTCAAACCACCAGCTGTGCCTGCATTAATGATGAGGTCTGGTTTTAATGCTTGAATGGATGCATAAGCAACGAGAGCTGCAGAAACTGTGCCTACGCTATCAACTCCTGAACAAGTAAATGGTTTAAGGACTCAAAAAAGGCAATCTGGAGTTAAAACAAGAAGAGACATAAAGACTGGGTTCCTACAGAATTGCAAACTAATTACTAAGCCAGGTCGAGATAGTTGAGACACATATATACCTGAATTTTAATAACCTCCTACTCACGTGGAATACAATTAGGATAGTCCTATCAATGGTCCTTAAGGTGCAGATTCCTTAGTTATTCCAGAAATCAGCAACCTTAACCCAATTAAATTCAAATTCAAATTCTTTGAAACACATAAATTAATACCAAGATTTTTCTAAGGCAGATTAGCTTGAGCTTGTGTCACTGTCATGTTCAATGATTTTCATGCCATCAGTTTATGCCAAGACTATTGTTGAATGATCATCGAGGAGCAGCAAAAGCATAAGTACGATGGTAAAACTCTGATAACCAAGAAAAGTTCAATGGAAATGTAAAAGCAAACTGAGATTTACCAAGAGCTAAGTCTTTCCCCAGCCAAATAACATTTAGGCACAAATTTTTGTAAACCCCAGAATATCGAACCCAGGGAAAACCTTCTGCAGACCTGCAAATGGAGGATTAGAAGCTATCTACAATAAGATGGAAAGCTCATTCTTTCATGCATCGAAAAATCACTGTCGAAAATGTTCCTCATCCACTCTGGAGAAGACATCACATTCCGAAACATGCAACTCAGCCAGAGACTTAACAAGTAGGGAATAACCTCATCAGAAAAATCAATAAGCATCCTCGCATAGAAACATCAGTAAAATTTCAACCAGGGAAATACTCATTAGCAATCATAAGCACAAATCCTGAAATGAAGAAGAAGCTTACAGGGCCGCATCCTCCACAAGTTGAAATTTTTCCGCTAGCGGGAGAGCTTGAGACTGAACGGCTGCAAAACCCAAACACCAAAGTCAGACGCAGAGAACAGCACAACAATGCCATGAGTAGGCTACAGGATTGCCCAACAATTGTGGAAGAAAGAGAAACAGCAGTTGCAGGTCTCCACCGAGGATCGGCACTCGATGCTCGGTACCGTAATGTGCGGAAACGAAATCAAGCTGCGAGAGAAGCCGTTGACCTAGCAGTTTCTCAATCCGTGGGGGAGGGATTTACAATGTGTACCTGTTATGATGACGATGGAGGAGATTGGACGGCTCTGAGCTCCCTCCGGAACGCCTGCTTCGTCGCCATTGACGACCGCCATTGCTCTGCTTTGATTCTAGAAGAACAGAGAGCTTCTCCTGCATCCCTTGGGTGGCGGCAGCTTCATTTTACGGGAAAAGTTGCAAAAGAACATGTGAACCCGGCGCACGAGCGCCCGGACTTCGGGAAGTGTCTCCCTTCCTCAATGTCTACTTGGGCTCACGTGATCCCGGTCCATAGATATGGGCCAAATTCGCGAGTGATTTTGCAAAATCCCCACCTATTTCAGTCAGAATTCAGAACATAAGGTATTGATTGGGACCTCGTCCCCTGCTCTCATGGTTTCATTGCAGTTTTCACGAGCTCCCCGATCATTTTTACGACTCATTACAGTCCATCCGACCTCTACATGTCGCCGATCATCAAGATCATGCGTACTAGCTCAGCTCATATGAGTTGATAGCATTATTCTTCACCAAATGTACATCAGATATAATTACCGACTCAATCTAATGATCCAAACGCATCACATTTCCATACAAGTGCTTCGACACTGACATGAATTACAGTTTCAATCGGCATGGCAATCACTGCTTGGGGGATCCTAAAATATTTGCGGATCAAAGTTCGGACATGCGCTTTCCATTGATTTTATCCACGAGTCTGCCAACCGCCTGATTGAGGGTAGCTGAAACATCTGCCAAGTTCGCGTGGAATTCCTCTAAAGACGGGTTTCCTGCGTCCACGATGTTGGTAACAGCTTTCACGAATATCGCAGGAACTTTCAGAAGATCTGCTACATAGGCAACAGCTGCTCCCTAACACCAAACAGAAGCATTTGCTGCAGTTTAGAAAAAGACATCGCTGACTAGTCATAAGACCTATAATTTCCACTAGATATGGAGTGATTTCGGAGGGGAAAAAATGACTCTGTTCGACACCAGGGTTCACACCGAAAAAAAATGAATCTGTTCAGTCAATGGTATAGAGAATCTAGACTAAGGCTCGATATAGCATCTCGTCAAGAAGATGACTCCCAACAGAACATTCTTTTCTTAGAGGGATAATATTTCCCAAGACTAGCTGTTGACATTGAAATATACCTCCATGTCTATAAGAGTAGCATCAATAGCTCTTACTAATGCTTCATCCTCAGGACTCATATCAAAGGAATCACCTGTAGAGAGCTTCCCGACCTGAACAATATGAATAAGCGTGAGCCAGTAAACTCTCATCATTGAATAAAAAAGGAGATTCTGAATATGAGAATCTCAGAGAACTGTTCCCGAGTTTTTTGTGCATAATCACCTTCAAGTTAACCTCTTTCAGAAGAAGTGGCGTTGAGAAGGCCTGCCGCAGACCGATTCCATACACATCGAAACTCTGCTGACAAAGGCTAAAAGCAATTACCCTCAGAAGAGATTTGCCTTCTCTGCTGTTAAAAGTTTATAATTGTTTTGGCTACGCAGCTGTTAAAAGTTTATAATTGTTTCAGCTTGCTAGTCAAGTGGGTAAATAGAGCAGACTTCATGCATACACACGGCATTAGCAGACAGAAGTAGAAAGGAGCTGAACAGTTTCGAAGCACTTACAGGCAGAGGTATCCTTCTGTGATTGAAAGCAATGTGAGACACGAGAAAGACATCCCCAACGCACGCCCCCTTTGACTAAAACCTTCAAACGTCAGGATGTAATATAGGTAAAAAAAATTAATTCATCGAGCATTCATAGAAGCGTGCCTCTATGCAAATGTAATTTATACCATTAAATGAAAGAACGAAGATGGCCCTCATCATACAATCAAGAAACATGAGATCTAAGTTTTTATGACCTTGGAACATATAATTGTGCACAAGAAACTCATGAATAGAATAAGATGCATCTGAAGATTGTGAATAATCCCTGAAATGATCAAATAACAGAGACATTGCAAAAGAAAAGGAAGACTAGGAAATATTAATGAGAAGTGTCAGTCAAACATACCCCGAATCCACCAGCAGTGCCTGCATTAATGATTAGGTCGGGCTTCAGTTCCGTGACAGATGCGTAAGTCACTAATGCAGCGGAAATTGTACCGACATTATTTACGCCTGGGGAAATTTAGACCAATAAAATTAAAAAGAGGCAATTTGGATAAAAATAAGGACATAAACCCATATATTAACACTTCAAGAGGATAAAACCAATGAATTGATGAGCTTCTCAAGTCCCTCATATAAAAGAGAGAGAAGAGAAATGCCGAGTTCCTACCGAGTAGTGGATCCTGTCCTGGCCAAATTACATTTACTTCCAGGTCCTTGTAAATGCCGTGATAGCGAACCCAGGGGACACCTTCTGGGAACCTGATAACGAGGCATCAATGTATCATCACCAAGACCAAAAGGCAAGATATGCCGCACAGCAGCACTAAAGAGAAGAAATGCACTAAATTTCAAGAAAAAACATGATTTACAGCATTCTTGCTGAGAAAATTTCAAATTACACAAACTGCAAAAGCATTGCAGTGTAAATGCTGTGATGGAACTAGATTGCTTCATCAAATGGAAGGAAGTGCTAATTCGGAAGGGAATATGAAGGATGTGAAAGGATGACTTGTCGGCATGTTCTACCCCTCAAGTCACCGAATAGACAAGGACAACTTTTGCTTTAAGTACTCACTGCAAAAGAAATTGTTCTCAAACAAGGAAGATATCAGTTTCCCTTCTTTTCCTTTAAAGGGCAGCTGAATTCCTTTACAGCCAATGAGCAGAAGAAGCTTTACCTTGCCGTATCTTCCGAAAGACCAAACCTGTCCACTATAGGAGCAGCTTCAGCCTTCATAGCTGCCCATCAATGTCAAAAACTCAAATTTGAACAATGACAGTGAAAGTCAAAGCGGAACTAGATCGAGCAGACTACCCATCACAATTTAGGATCAAGCTGTGATTAGTAAGAGCATGGGAATTAAGAAAATTTCCAATTTTTAGCTGGGAACAGAATTCATCCGCAAATGGGTAGAGAGGTTCTCGGTGAAGATTGCTAATAGCTTCATATTGGCATTACCGTGTCAATAACTATCTGCTCTGCCGAAGACACACAGAGAGAGAGAGAGAGAGAGAGAGAGAGAGAGAGATGCAAGTAAGTACCGACGATAAAGACGATGGTGGAGATGGGTCTGCTCTGAGCTTGCTCTATTGCTTTACTCTCATGAATAGCCATTGCCTCAGAGAGAGAGAGAGAGAGAGAGAGAGAGAGCGAGAGAGATGGAATAAGCGACTGAGGTCGTGTCGTCTCCAGCCGTCCAAACTGAGAACTGTTCCCGTAAAGTTTGCAGCTTTGTCGCCGGCGAGGCGGCGAATTCCGAGTCTCCGGCATCCAATCGAACGCTGGTTCTTGGAGGGAATATTCATGAACCGGTGTACATAAACCCAACATAAAATTAATTGGAGCATTTGCTACGTTGTAATGACAGTAATTTTACCAAAGATGTAGCATTATCGAGTTCATGTCGAGCTTCGGCACCGTTCCGAACTAAAAAGAAATATTGAAATTTTGACAAAGCGACTGCATTTTATTTTCGTGGACCCCCGATTGCAAAAGGATGAAAACTTGCACGTAGCTGATAATGATAAGATATCAACAGAAGTACAGTACGCGATTTCGAGGAGATGATTCATCCAATCATTGTTCAAATTATGTGGAATACGTGCATTAGGTGATCGATTCCAATCTAAAAGCTGTCGATGAAATCATACATTATAAGCCGTTGATGAGCAAACTTTAGTACTCAAAATAATTAATCACGAGCTCCTCAAATCAAGTCGCAGCTTGCGGTCCTATGGAAGTGGAGATGCGATCAAGCTCGAAGTTCCCATTCGCTTCCTCAGAATCCAACCCAACAGTGTATGCGCCATTGGCTTTTCTAGAGCTCGGATAGGCACTTCCCGCTTATGAAGTCGATGACTTGGGTGACTGACTCGCCGAGGGCAGCAGTTACTGCAGCCAGATTCTGCAAGAATTCCTCAGCCGTTGGTTTTTCCCCATCCACTATGTCTGTTACTGCTTTCACGAATATCGCAGGAACCTTCAACATGTCTGCTACATAAGCAACAGCTGCGCCCTGCACAGGCCAAAAGTTTACAGGAAGAGAATTTATCACTTTCTGTTTCAGAGAAACATATTCGACGAGAAGATCATTTCGGGATGGAATGTTGTTCAGAATTTAATGTATTGATGGTGTCTGGTGCAAGATAGACATGCCTTTTCATTTTCTAAAACTGAAACGATGAAAACATAGTGCGTAGCAATACTTTCTTTTCGTTAATGCTTTGTTTCTCATTCCTCTGTTCAGTATACAAAGACAAATTCTTCTGCTTTCATCGATGAATGTACCTCATCTAGAGGAAAATGGCACGTCTCATCTCGCAGAAAAGAAAATAGAAAAAAAAAAAAGGGGAAACATTTTTTCGCTACTGCCATACTAAGCAAATGCGGGTTATCAAATACTATTGCGTAGCAATACTTGCCTATCCATCATATATCAGAAGATTCTTCCGATCAAATTCACAATCCATCTTAATCAACTAATTGCCCATATGAATAAAAAGATGGCAAAGCTTACCTCCATATCCTTTACTGTGGCATCATTTGCAACAATTGACGCTTCATCTTGTGGTGACATATCGAGAGAGTCACCAGTGGACAGTTTCCCAGCCTATAATTTGCATGAAAAAGGTGCAACTAAAGGACTAAACACACGAATCCAAAAGCAAAGAAATGCCCCCAAAGACGCAGATAACGGCGAGGAAGAAGTACCTTTAGGTTGAGCTCCTTCAAGAGATTTGGTGTTGGGAAGGCCTGTCGTAACCCAACTCCATACAGATCGAAGACCTGTATATATATCCACAAGGCATATAAATGTCAGCGAAAATCCATTGCACGAACAGCTCTGGTCATGAATCATGATGATAAAATAACAGAACAGTTATAGTCATATATGCTATAACATAAATCTTCTCTCTTTGAGATTATATTTGGTCATATATGACATAGAAATTCAGCAATGTAGTTTCTGGGGACCAGCAGCTTTCTGCCTATAACACAAATTCTCACATGACATGGTGGCTCAAATTTGGTGCTTACTATATTAATATCAATAAAACTGCAAAGATCTTGATCAACATGGGACAAAGCCAATTAATATCTGGGATTAAATCTAACTAAGCTAGATCAGAGCTAGCATTCCTGCTGCTTAAAACTCACTAAAGAGCAAGTCCTCATAATTTCTAAACAAGTTTAGATCTCCTTCCTGAGGAGTTTGCGTACTTTCTGCCTTCAGTAGCCCATCCGAGTAAAAGCTCAGAACCATGGCAAGTAATTTTAGACTGCAAAGCCCTCACGTACACCAAGCTCTCACATCCACCAATATTTATATCGCTATGACTGTGGAATCAGCAGTCTGACCATTGTACAATTCTCAGGTGTGTCGGACAGAAAATAAATTCAGTTACTTTTTGAGTGATGGTACAATAGTTTATAACTCACCGGGATAGGTATTCTTCTGTCGTGGAAAGCAACCTCAGATGCAAGGAAAACATCACTGATGCTAGCCCCTTTGGCCTAAATGAGTCAATAAGCAAGCTTGTTAGCATCAGTTAAAAATTAAAAAAAAAAAATTGCACTGTAAACCAAGCAGATTTTAATGCTTAATCCTTTGTATAATGGTCTCAAAAAGAATCCAGGTTCTTGATGACCTCTTCAGAAACTGAATGGGGTCCACATTTTAATTGACAGAAATGACGCGATAATGTTGATGATTTAGGACTGGATTAGAAGAAAAATGTCAATGGAACACTTTGAAGGTAAAGAGAATACCTTGAAGCCACCAGCCGTGCCAGCATTTATGATTAGGTCAGGCTGCAATGCACTAATAGAGGCATAGGCAACAAGAGATGCGGATATGGTGCCCACGCTATCAACCCCTACACAAGCACAGATAAGAAGGAAAAGGAATAGATGATTGACCGAGACACGACTAGGCATAAACAATTTCTTCAAAAGATGTAGTATTATGCAAATTATTACTGCATGATTTCTAGCAAATATGTCCTCACGAACACAAGAAAATCCACATTAACAAGAAAGATCAAAAAGTATAACTCTCAAGGGTCAAATTATGGGCAGGTTGGCTGCTCATATACAAGGTTAAAAGCGCTGTTCATTTTCTATCAGAAGCAGGGAAAATAGTTTTGGTCTAAGAAGGTTAAGTAAGTGAAATCCAATAGAAGTTGCAGAGTTTCAACATGATAGCCTCTCGAAAATGTTTCACGTTTCTCCTTTTTTGGTGCATACCAAAACGCATCTTTCTGGAGATTGAACACAGTATTGGAAGGATAAGAAGAAAAAGGACCCGACTAGTAACAGATTTTGAGTTGTCATTTTTATGAAATAAAATCATACCCAAAGTTGGATCCTTTCCAGGCCAGATCAAGTTGATATTCAAGTCTTTGTAAATACCATGATACCGAACCCAAGGGACGCCCTTCGGAAACCTGCATTACCGTCCATTAGAAAGTGAAATCCAAGAATAATACGCAACTTATTTGTTACTCCCAAACATATAAACCCAAAAATTCCAAACTCAAGAATTTCAAGCTACTCAAAGTCACCTCAGCACCAGTGTTCCTTGCTCCTAAACTACTAAAAAGAAAGAATAAAGTTCTTTCACAAAAAGTCCCACCTAAACGCACACCCGGCAAAGTTAACACCTTTCCTCTAGCCCGAAAACTTAACTCAGACGGTCATCCAAGATGGACCATCAACAACAAATCTGTTCATCAATTAAATGAAACCTGACCAACTACTCATAGAAATGTGGTCTTAGGAATCCTTTGTGTTAGAGTACTATATTTGATACGAATTGGAAAAGCTATTCTCTGCTGAAACTTCTGCTCTATGTAATAAATTCTCTCTCAGCGTATCCGTATCCAGAGGTACGTCAAATAATTAATCACCAGGCCGCTCCTATATCTGCTTGATCAGTTCTCTGCGTGCTTGATCTGTCGTTCTACTGGATCAAATTCGAGCGTAACCCTCAACTATACTAAGCAATTTATATGCAGCTCTAATCTAATGATCAAAGCCGAACAGACGTGAAAGGAAACACTAACAGCAACAGAATCAAGAATCCGAAGACAGAGAACCCACAGGGAGTCACGGTCCTCAATGAGCTGAAACCTGTCCACGAGCGGAAGAGCTTCCGTCTGCATAGCTGAACATCGCAGAAACCAACAGAAGGATAAAAATCCAAAGCAAGAAATCAGTTCGACGACAACCTAACATGACAAGAGTCCCAAATAGACAAAACGAAAAGGAACATTAAAGTAAAAATCCGCAATCTTTGTGGCTCTACCGATGATGATGACGACAGTGGAAATTGGCCGTTTCTCGAGCTGGGCAGCAGTGGCTTCCTCCGCAGCGTCCGATCTGTCGCCGTGAGGAGCCATGGCCGTCATTCTCTACCCCTTTACTGACTGGGCGGTCCAGACTCCAAACCTTTACCTTTCTAACGGGAAATCAGCGGTACCGAGGAAGGAAGGAAGGCAGTCAGTCCGAGAAGATCAGACAAGACATTTGCAGGGCCAACGTTGTTGCTGGAAACCATATTATTATATTATACACAAAATATATATGTATATATATATATGCACACGCGCACGCGATTCACTGAATGGGGTTGGTGGGGGGTCAAACGTTGGGCAATCGGATAATTTCGTCGATATTTTGGGTGGATTTTGCAAAAAACGGATCAGGCAGCGGACACAAATCGAGAGATCAAGATCGATGACAATCACCAAGTTGCCATTTTTCATGGGCCAATGGAGGAGGAGCAGACTGAGGTGGACTGAACGTGTGGGACAGGGACATCGACAGCATGACAGCTTACAAATCCGGAATATTCATAAAAAAAAAAAAGCTTACAAATCCGGAAAGCCTGTAATCAGTTGTCGTCTCCCCTCTTGTTCATAATCCTTCCCCGTGTAGATAGGTTCCGTCTTGAATTTTATCTTACGAAGCCAATCAACGTTGGACTAGACTTTACCTTGCCTAACTCGGGTTCGCTCTTTTATGGATCGGGCGATATTAAGATTGGACAGCTTGTAAGTTTGAGTCGTCTCGATTTTTTTGAATTGAAGATAAGTGGAGTAGAGTAAAAAAAAAAATTAAACTTCATACAAAGCCTAATGGAGTAAGACCCTTTAGAGGATTGGGTTGTTTGTGGTTAGGTTATAGGTCCCTAGTTTGAATAATTTAGGTCGATTCTATGATAGATTCATTCGCCGAATATCGGACCAAGACCCTTCTTGGCTATGCTCGTTTGTTTTTTCAAAGTAGCAGACTCTGTATAGATTGCTCTTAGCTCTGCTTCCTGATTTTTATTGGAATCCATACGAAGTATTATCGCAGGAGGTCGAGAGTAGGTCTACAGCAATGAAATGATTTTTGTAATTGAATCTATGCCTATTTGATGCGTCTTTATCACATGTATCTTACCTTACAGTGATCGTGATGGATTTACTGTATTTTCTTATGCTTTTGTAATCTTTTTCTTGGTCATTTTACCATGTATTCATTTTTATCATAAATAGATATTCATTAATCGCTCAGCCAACAAAAAAAAAATACAAATGCAGGATTAAATAAAGGAAAAAAATAGATCCTTCCATATTTGTCTTACAACTTTTCGCATTTTTGTCATTTTGATCCGAGCCTACACTTTTTCCTAAAAAAGCATTTTCTATCTAAAAATATATTTTTGTATTAATTATAACTTTTAAAATATTAAAAAATATAAAAGAAGGTGGGGAAGGGATAGTGATGGCAATGGTATTGGTAAAAAAATCATATCGGCGTATCACACCATTTTTTGCATTGCATAACCGCACCAAATGGTTATGATGTGAATATAATTTAAAAATCATTTCAGTATTGTAGGGATATGTTTTGATGAAAATATTTCAAATAAAAACTGCACCGCAATCTTAATGTTTTTATATATATAAATTAAGCTAATTTTTTAACCATTGTCTAATCCTAATTCTGCTTGATTTCTCAATTTATTTACTAAAAACTAATATGGTAAATTTCGACGACACCCTCTATAGTTTGTAAAATGGCAAGCGACACCCCCTTCTTTTAAAATTAGCGACACACCACCCCTCCTTTGCTAGATATGTCAGTGTGTAAGGTTTCTACTGTTATTTTTTTTTAAATCGGGTCAGATTTGGTTCCAGTAAAGAAATCAAGTAATTAGTCAGTTTGTATAGTTTCGTGACATGGGATCCAAGTGACAAAGTGAATATTCTCTTGGTGCCATGTCAGCGAAAGGAGGTGTGCTATATGGCTAATTTTTTAAAGGATGAGTATCGCTGGTCATTTTACAAATTATAGAGGTGTTGTCGAAATTTATCCATAACTAATACTATATAGTTATAGGATAATTTTTATTTATGGGATATTATTTAATTTTTTTAATTGTTATGTCTTTCTAGACTTTTATTTTATTTAATTTCACATTGTTGTGTAGAAATGAAAGGCTCTTGGGGGTACGAATATAGTTTTCAATTTTTGAAGTTGTAGCGAATATGACACAAACACAATGTGTGGTTTTAGACTTTGATGCGGTTGCGATTCTCATGGTATCCACACCACTACCATCCCTAAAGGGAATAAAGAAACGAGAATATAGAGAGACGAGGTCCATTTCCAAATTCTCTTGATTTGGGCGATGAGGGCCTCGTCAATGGCCATCAACTACATCTTAGGATTATCAACAACCAGGGAGGTCGCCGGCAACCCCAATTGTTAGGTGGTGGCCAATAGTGAGGTCCCCTTTCAAAATTGAGATCGACTATGATCTCGATTTGGGAAGGACGTGGACCTCCCCAACAGCCATCACAACCTTAGTGGATGACCCCACTAGTGGATGGCAACCCCCTGCTGACGCAAAGGCCCCAAACCCCCCCTTACTCCGATTGTTCCCCTCCCCCTTTCTTTGATTTTTTTAATATTTTGAAAGTTATATAATTATTGTTAAAAACTTAAAAGCTATTTTTTGGATGGAAATTGTCTTTTCTGATGATAAAATGGAAAGCTCGACTAAAACTACAAAAAGTGAATCATTGACGACAAGAATGATAAAATAATATGTTTAAAATGAAAATGGTAGAATCGTCAAAAGTTGATGATCAAAAGTGTCTATTTTAAATAAAAAATGCAGGAAATTTTACTTGTGAAAATTAAACGTGAAATATTCTAGTATGAAGCAATGACATGTTTCCCTATATTATGAGCCTTGTCAATATTATAGATTATTTTTATATTGAAATGTATAGATCTTTAAAAACTCTACCATGCTGATGCTGAAATTTCAGCTGCTCCAACAGCAAAAAGTTTTTGCAATTGAAGAACAACATTTTGTATAAGTGAAAAAAGTTTTGTGCAAGCGTGAAAAGTTTTCGCATTTAAAGAACAACGCTTCATACAAGTGTGAAAAGACTGTACAAAATTTTATTTTTTTTGGGTGAAATTTTTCACACAAGAAAATAATATTTCGCACAAGAGAAAATGTTGTGTATGGAACATTTTTATTCTTATAGGAATGTTTCTTACTGATGATAAAAAATTTTGAATTAAAGGGCAAAAACATTTCGCACAACTGCTCTTTCATTTAATACAGAAAGATTTCTTATACGAAATATTGTGTTTTTGCACAAGAAGAGAAATATTTTATATAGGCAACGTTGAAAATATTATGCATTTGTGGGGAAACGTTTTGTACTTATTTATGAAACATTGTTAACTTTTTGCATTTGGAGCGGCTGAAATTTCAGCGACAGAATGCCAGAATTTCCGATAGATCTTTGGTGGAATATCAACAATAGCAAATCATCTTGTAGGTATTAGATGGATTATCAGAAGCTTAAATAAACCTAGCTTTGATTGCAAAGCTGCCCCCCCAAGCTATACGGTCCACATGAGCTCATAAATCAGTAAACATATTGTTGATTAATGAGATTAGTCTGTCAAGAAGACATATCCCCGGGATTCGTTTTGGTCCAAACACGTCTGTCTTCTCCATCTTCGTTATTCAATTCTGATTTTGGACAACCTGATTGAATAGTGACATTGCCCCACGATCATTAGGATAGACAATGGCATTGCAACATGCGAATTATATCCTCTTAGGTGTTGAATCTAGTCGACAATCATCGCACAGGTTTTGCGCGAAGATCCACTCTATCAATGAAGGTGGATGTTCAGTTCCAGCGGAATCCTATGCTTTCTGGCATGATTTTTTTCCGTGAAACATCATCACCTGTTTTTCCGGTGTTTTATTGAAAAATCCAACGAATCCCGACTCATTCAACATCATCTGTTTTTTATTTCTTAAAGCAAGAAAATCATAATACCAAGGCATGAGAATGGAAGATTGCATGTCACATGACGCGTACAGCTTCATGCATTAAATGCCTAACATAGACTGGATATACATTCTAATATTAGAGAGTTGTACAGTACATGCGGACGAGACTATAAGCACCACAGTAATCGTGGATCGGATAATATGTACTGATTGGCGGAGATGGCATGACCAAATGATATCTCGCTATACTTGCCATATACTTAAAAGTGATGCATGTATTATTTATACACTAATTATTTTGGCGTCATTAAGGATCAAGTTCGAGCTCAGGAATTATTAGACGGCTGCCAGAGGGAAGGAGTCGATGAGAGTGGCTCATGCACGACAGAGTTCGAAGAGAACGAGATCGGGTTGCCCTCCAGCTGCAGCATCACGCTCCCGAGGATTTCAATGATGATCTTCTTGAACTCCTCCTCTTTCACCATGTTCCCGTCATCAGCTTCCATCATCTTGAATGCCTCTCCCACAACCTTATCCATCTACAAAAACCAAAGAACACTTTTATCCGCTTCCAAATTAATTCAAAGCAACGGAAGGAAAAGAAGACGGAAAAACCCGATGGGGAAAGGAGCTTCATGTCTTGAGTACTTACCTCGTCAATGGCTCCGAGTGGTGGCAAGCCGGCTGATGGAGAAACCGTGTCCAGGACCACTCGCAGGTACTCCTTGGAAATCTTGCCATGGCGGTCTCTTGGCACGTTTTCTAAAGCCGTATTTAATGTCTGCATCACGAGACAACAATCGAACAAATATTAGAGTCACCAAGACCAATTGCAGAAATTCTCGAGGAATGAACAAAATGATGGACGACCCGTTTTGACTAGCTTTTCTCTTCTTAATCCTGACTGCTACAAACCGACGGTGCAGGATGTTCTATTTCCTGAATTCTATGAGCAAGTCGATGTTCAAAAATTGTTGGACATCCCAGCAACATGATGGACTGCTCATAATGAAACGACGAAAAGATCGATGTCTCGATGATCCAATGTCGGGGTGGATCTGTTTAATTTAGATGTATAGGCGTTACCTTATCTAATTCGAACTTGTTGCCGAGCAGTTTCCTGATGGCGCTGGCATCGAAGGTGTTCTCAGTGTGGGCTACGATCACGGGCTGCTCCTTCAGCCGCTGGGCCAATCTCTCCCCAACCTTCTTGAAACCTTCCAAGAATGTCTCTTGATCACACGTGGGCTTCCCTAATTGGTCCACGTTACCACTCGACTCGAGCACTGGCTCCACCACGTTGCTCACAACCTTTTATGGCCCACCCAAAGAAGAAAGAAAGCCCATAAGGCCCAATTAGTCAATCACTATCACAAGCATTTCCAATGTATATATAGACGACCATTATTGAGCTCTTCATAAAAAAATAAATATCGATTCAATTGAACTACACATGTAAACACTATCAAGAGAGTCGAATCTATTCCGGGTTAGGGATGAAGGTGGTGCTCATCGACTCCTCCTCAGTTCCATTTCCTGGCATGGGAATCGCTTCAAGAATTTTTCTCGACTATCTTAAGACTACCAATTCCCATGAGATAGGATATACTTACCCAAGGATCGGAGGAGGGAGGCATACCACGGTCAACACTCAGCTTCTCCAGTGCCTTGACAATGTAATCCTTCACCAAGGACCCTTCCGGCAGATCGATCTGAGAATATATGGAGATCATTTCAGACTCGAAGCTCAGGCCCTTGATGAACTCCTCAAGGTCTTCCCCGTCAATTCGGAGGATCACGATAGGGTCCCGCTTTAATCCAGCAGCCATTCCTAGGAGAATATCCGACAGCACCTCTTTGAACTCAGTCTTGCTCACTTTGTCTTCCTTCCCATGGGTGAACTCGTTCAGGACCTGCTACATACATATAAATATAAATGTGTGTGCGCGCGCGCCCAAAAAAATTCAATGAACGTAAGCTCAAGAAGAATGTTCTTGCATGGCGATGACAAAAGGTGAACTTCACGATGAGAAATTAAAGTTCGATGAAACAACCATATGCTAGTATCTTATTTTGTCAGGTAGAAATCTATAATTTTAAAGTACATATATATGATATGACCTAAAATAGTCGCTAAATTATCTCGGACCATCCCTTCTGACTATTGTGCACATGCATGTTACGTGTCGACTAAAATTAATATCCGAATCTTCGAAGTCAGCTAGGAAATGTTTTTAATTATGTTACATTGTATCTGTATTAGATTTTCTCTAGCTATATAAATTATCGACACTCCTTGCGACCTGAAGCTGAAATCATTGGATCGTCCGCTATTCTTTTTTTACGTGTATTACCTGATATTCGAAAGTAATGTTCTTATTAACTCAGATGTGAATTGAGTTGTGTCTACTCAGAAGTAAAACTCTTCAAATAATAATTTTTTTCTATTTATAAAACTTGCACTTAACGTCTTACTTAAAAATCGAATTAATTAAACAGATCCACGTTGGTTAAATAGGGCTTCTATTTAGCAAAGGAACCATCCACCGTCCAATCGTCCCGGAGCCTCCCCGTAAAAATTTCCTAGATTCTGTCCATTTGGATTTTGTTTTTCTTTGTTTCTTTCTGATGGCGTCATATTGTAGCCAAATGTCAAGCACACACAGGACCAAATCAATATATGGTCGGCGAATATAATGTGGATCGACCGGCTTTTTGTGGGCCACGAAATTTAATAAATTATTTAAAGTTCTTTGTCCCCATCCCACATTTAAGCATGAGCTGCACAGTGTTTTTAAGAAATTATTATATATAAAAAAATATATATATATACATATATATATATATGTAATTATGTATTATATTGAGAATTGAGATAATGTTCGTGCAATTATTAGTTTGTTATCGTTATCTTGTCTTATGTGTCCACGTATATACGTCATAAGCTCAACTAGAACAACAAATTCCTCCTGTCCCCACCAAAGGCAGGAAAAGGAACTGGTTCCCTTTCGACGTTGACTTATGTAATGTAAATGTTAAATACGTGTAATAGAAGAATAAATAAAGCAATACTTTAGTGTCCAGACGATTCGATGATTTTCATCATGATGATCGGGAAAAAAGGAGAAGCCTAAAAGGTTAAAAAAGGGAAATGGACGCCATGACCCCGACTACTATGGAAGCTGTGGAAAAGTTTAACACAAGCTAGAATCATCTCAATGTTCTGAGACGTGCCCCGTTTTTCCGCCAAGAAATTCATTACCTTATCCTTTAGAAGAAAAAGCAACTGTCTCCGTGCTTCTCTCAATACAATAAAGCATGTCTATATTGATCACCTTCCTTTCCTATGGCATTTACATATTTTGGAAGGATCAGAAATGAGGTTTGATTATCCACGGAATAAAAAAGAAAAAAGAAAAAAGAAAAAGAAATGAAGCTTGATTATATTTTAAAATTTAACTGCTAAAGAAAGTGACCCAAATGCTAACTATATATATAGGGGTTTTCTTGTTTTGGGGTTTTGGCTAATTTGATGTGCTAGATCGACTTCAAATAATTATACGAGAAGCTAGGTCGCTGGGAAAGCTTCGTGGCATATTAGAAGAGTAATCACGTTGTGAATTCTTTTAAATCACAAAAATGATCTATATGAAGATGCTCCTTAAAAGCTGTACTGAAGCAGTTTCATGTTTTCAACAATATTAATTAGGGTTGTTTTCTAAACATGACGTACAAACCTTGTATTTGTAGTGGTAATCTCAAAAGTTATATAATTAATAATTGGAATAATTCTTTTAACCTTTATTTTGAACATTTTTTTTTGCCGATTACACAACGAAATAAGATTCCTAAATCCTAATAAAGAGTATGACTAGTCTGACAACGAATATCGAACTTGAGACCTAGCATGCGTTACTGCATTACATTTTTTTTATTACATTTTTTTTAACTGTATAAGCATAGTTTTTTAGTCTATTAATCCTTTATGTATCCCCTTATGGTTTGTTTTTCTTATTTGGCTGATACTAAAGTTGTTCTCTTCTGTTAATTTAAACAACACGGGATCAAATAAATAATGTGAATTAAGTAATCATAAACCATTAATTTATAGATCTAAAGGTTTCTGGATCATGCATGTGTACATGTAGAGGATGTTTGATTTTCCAGGGTCGGTGCAGGAGTATATATTTAATCTTTTGCTCTATGTGGTTCTTATTGAACCAATCCATAAACATGTCATAACCAGGAATTAATGATTTTCCAGAATCAAAACTACTGAGGCTAGCCCCGCCCCCCCGGGAATCGATATAGCAATACGTGGTTCGTTCTTACCGCTATACTGACTACTCGTCATGGTTTCTTTGAATGCACCAAACCTCATCAAAGTTAACACAAAACTAGAACTGATCCAATAAGCATGTGCAAATCAATCAATCACAGCGTCAACCTCAGCCATATTGCATGGATAAAGAGTTCTCCTAGCTGTACGTACGGGATGAGCAATCAGCGGGGAAGGAAGGCAAAAGGACACTGACCTCGGAGTAGATGTGGTCGGAGTCGGGGGAGGTGCCCTTAGCGGGAAGGCCGAGGGCGGCGCCGATGTCAGCGACAGCGGGCTGGAGCTCGTCGACGGAAAGCTGGCCGTCCCGGTCCTTGTCGAGCTCCTTGAACTTATGGTCGACGAAGCTGTTGAACACCTCCTCGTTCCCAACCAACCTCATTATTTCCGAACCGTCCACTACCTTCTCCTCCTCGCTCCTGTGGAGTCGTTCACTGCTCCTGGCCATAGTTGTCGCCTCCATTTGCTTCAAAGGCACACACTTTCTTGTGAGCCTGTGATCTTCTGTTCCTCGTGATGTTATTTACTACAAAGACGTCGACCAACGGACAGACGATATGTATAATTCGATTCGATTTTTGATTAATCGAGTGTCTCGTGGGGGCGTCACGGGGAGGGTAAAGATATAGATGTAGCTTGTGCGTGAGTGAGAGAGAGAGCTAGAGAGAACGAGGGGGCATTGAATATATATATATATGGGATGAGGAAGTTGGGTTTCGTATTTTAAGAGGAGGGATGGAGAATTTTCTAGGGTGTGTTTGGTTAAGCCAACTTCCTGTACCATTTAATAGTTTGTAGAAAATGTGTTGCTAAAAAAGAGATTTAAATTTTTTAAAGACAATGGAAAGAGGAAATGGTTGGGAGAAAATGGAGAAATGAACGAAAATTGGTATCTGCCTTGTGATAAGGGGAAGTTGCCCTAGCGCCTTTAATGCATCACAAGCCGTATCCGGCTAGATTGGGATTGCCCAGTATTTTCTCAAAGTAATACCGACATTAAGAATATGAAAAACCTAATTGATCAAAATTAACATATCGTCTTACATCTAACTATGTAACATATCGTCTTTCATCTAACTTTGTAACATACAAATTCACTAAATAATTAACCATTATGAACCCCGTTTGATTTCTTACGTGCATGTTTTCGATGTAAGCAGTTATTTTTTTCACATCCCTATTCTCTGGTCCTTTTAATATTGAATGATTCCTTTTTTTTTTTCTGGTGTGAACAATGATATCTAAAAGTCCAATTGGATTTCGACTAATCCAGTTGAGTCGGATCGGACCACTTAAAGGTAAAACTCTCCCAGTATGAATTTTCTACATTCATAAAAACTCGAACACAAGACCTTACTTAAGCGGAACAAAAAGACTCCCTTCAATGTTCTAAAACAAAATAACTCAAGTCTCTGGGTCTAAGAAAACTTTTATTTGACAATTTTAGGCGTAACACTATCCTTGAAGGATATTCATGCTCTTCCATCCGTTCATTTTTCCTTATTCATTTCAAATTGTGATGTCTAGAGATGTCTCATGCGGAAATTTCCGACTTGACAAAACCGCATTCTATTTGATACGGATGAGTGAAAAATCTGAAAACAATACTGCAGCAGAAAACTCGATCCTTCTAATGATTTTCACTTCTATGCCATTTTCTTCAGAATTAGCAACCAGGATATAGTAATACTAAACCAGTTTTTTTTTTTTTTTTTTTTATAAATCTTGATATTCGGAAGCCCAATCGAATTTCGACTAATTCAGTCGAGCCGGATTGACCCAATAAGGACTAAAGCTCTCTCGGCTTGGATACTAAACCAACTTTGGCATTACGAAAATTTTCTTTTAATTATGAGGGAGACTCATGAACCGTACAATAAAATATAAATCATAATAACCAATAAATAAATACGGGTAATGTCATTACGAGTAGTAAAACCACTAGTACCAAAACGTAAAATCTCTTAATTACTATGCGATGACAAAAGTCACCACGCTACACTATTTTTGATTCACATTAGGAAATTTATCAAAAACTTGATGAATAAGGGGAGGGAGAGGACTCCAGACACGGCCTTGAACAGTACTTTGGGGCGGTACTGGGCACAGATTATTAAATCACAGCCACTAATCATGTTTGTGGCAGGGACACGTGGGTAGGTTTGGCAGAGTCAAAAACACACACAGTGTACCTTCCCAAACAATTACCTCCACCACCACCACAACCACAACTATCTCAAATATCTCATCCGCTCACTTTGACTACGACTTTCTCATTATCAGATCACACTCACACACATACCCAAAAAAGAGGGCGGGCTCTTATGTTGGGAAGA
This sequence comes from Punica granatum, assembly GCF_007655135.1. NCBI lineage: Eukaryota > Viridiplantae > Streptophyta > Magnoliopsida > Myrtales > Lythraceae > Punica > Punica granatum. The sequence goes on from NC_045130.1 coordinate 15,615,050, forward strand.
TGATTTTTCCAAATTTCAATGGTCGGCCAATGATCTGTTCACAGGATGCGTCCCCCGACAAGTCTGGCTGCTACATGGTGTTCATCAGACGGTGCAGCAACCTCAATTATGATTTCGTCAAGATGCGCGCACGCGCACGATAACGATCAGATCACACCGCCTCTCCATTCCTAGTTAATGTCGTGTTTGGGTTTGCTCTCTAAATTGGTACATCTGCGTCGACACGGAGGGAAATCCCATATCATATTATATACAAATATATAGTTTTGTCTGAAATTGTGCTCAAGAATTGGTCCATGTGATTAAGATGGCAAAACATCTCTATTCTCTCTCTTCTTTTACGGCACGAAACTGCAAGATGCGAGCTGAAATTGCCCTTTTAACTGGTCAATCAGTTTGTTCTTGTTCTTCTCAGAAAGTCCCTCGTGCTCTAATAGAAAGCAAATTAAAAAAAAGGGGGAAAAATTGCACCAAATGGGATTTAGCAAGAATAAATTATGACTTGATAGGAATTCAATGCATTGATTGCAAACTTATTGATTATTTTGATATATATATATACACAACTGTTTACATTAGTTGATATAGGATTTATTAAGAACATGATTCATTCCAGCTTCAATTCGCGATAAACAAAACTTGAGATTTTACATGAACTTGAAAAATAAGGTCCAGCGCCATAAATGCATAAAATGAGTAAAGCTCAATATAAGTTATAACTGTATTATGCGTTCTAATATTTGATCAGAAATCGTTCGGTTTTTGTTGGATATTCCACGCTTGAATTATAAGCCCGACTGAGCATATATGCCGCACAGCATGGATGGGGCCCAATGGGATATATTCTTTTCGTAGCTTATGCAACTTTATTTGCTTCCTCGATCCTTTCCAATTGGAAGGCAATAAAAGGTGAATACTTTCCCCTCTTTTTTCTCTTTTAGATTAAGCTAATTTATATCTACCCATATATACAGAGTAAAACAAATTACATTTTAGTTAAATATGATTATAGCAGTAAATTTGTATAATTCATGAAGTAATAAATGAACCTAATTAATTAATTATGTAAATAAGAAAGTATAAAAAATTAACAAATAAAATAGACAAAATTAATAATAAAATTAAAGTACTTTTTGTTTGGGATTGAAATTAACAAATTAGTTGAATAAACATTGCTGTAAATGCATCTACTAAAGGTTATTGCTGGAAATTCGAAACTAAGTATTGATATATTTTGATTTTAAGAAGCAATTACTTTTTTAGAGAATATAAATAATTATTATAAAAATGATATAAACGTATGAAAATATGAATGGATATGATATAAGAGATATATAATATTTTAAAATAAATATTTTCCAAAAAAAGATTATCAGAAATTATTAAATTCATAAACTTATGGTCATATAAAATAAATAAAAATTTAATATTTGAAAGATTCCTTTAAAATGAGTGCAAAATAAACCTGTATGTGATAAATTTTGTAATCCATCAATATTAAATAAAATTACAGTAATTCACCGAAAAAAAAACATATAGTAACTATTAAATTAGACAAGAAGAAGCAAAATTACTAAATATACTATATAAAGTTAGTCTAATTTCATTGAAAATATTATTTTAAATTTGAAATTGATTATTAAAACTTCCCACTATTATTCTTAGTAGGAAAAATTTTGTTTCACAAATATATATGAATAATTTCTATAAGAAATAATAACAGATATATGAAGCTGGAGTCATGCAAAATTAACTAACTTTTACGATAAATGTTATCAATAAATGCAACAATTATATTTAACAAATTTTCTAAAATAATAAATTATTCTAATAAACAAATAGGAAAATAGATATTACAATAATATATACTCAAAAATAATTGATTAAGTATATACATAAATCATCAGAATTCATTAATTATCCTGGAACTCGTGCGTTGCACTGGATATATTGTGATATTTTTTTTTACTAATTTTATTATATTAAATATGGGTTATAAATTATTGAAAATACTAATTTTTCAATCAATAACAGCATACTATTAGATTTATAAGACTAATAGTAATTTAATTTCATGAATAAGATAAATAAATGTTATAAAAAAAAGATAACTCAATAAAAGTCTTGAAAAATTCGATATTGTCAATATTATAGATAAAAAAATTGAAAATAAAAATGCCAACCACGACGAGATGAATTTTTGTTTCCAATATTGTCAAGATTCATATGGTATTATATCGTATCTAATGTTAACCACATACATAAAATTGGTGAACAAAAAAATTCTGCAAAAGTTGTTTTGTGAGTAAAAACAAAAAATTGAAGAACTTGTCTTCAGAAGTTTAATTATAGACATACTAAAATAAACTCTCGTGCGTTCAAGAAATTTAATCACTCTAGTGGTAGCAATATTTTTTTTAGGCCAATCTGTTGCAGTTTATGTGTGGTACCTTCCCTATTTATAATTTACCATACAAAATATAATTTAGATAATACATCATATCCATATCTATAAAAAAAGAAATATGACATGATTTGCTTTTTGAAAATCAAATATTAACACATCATATTTAAGAAAATATAACATAATTTGTTTTTTGAAAACTAATATAATCTTACAGAATTTGTTTTATCTAGATCTTTTCATAAAATATCTATAATTTTAAAAATCCAAAAATGGAGAAAATGACGAGTCCAATAAATCTATATCATATGTTTAAAAAATAAAAATAAAAATCATTTTTTTGAAAAGATAAAAAAATCCGCAAAAATAATGATCAGAAATTTATATTTATATATTTTTAAAAATTTTAAAATAAAATTAAAAAATTTCTTTTTTAAAGAAAGCTAAAATCAAGAAAATGACAAATAGTCCCACAAATCTTTATATATATATATATATATATCAATTAAAAATTTTGTTATTTTAGAAAACTCAATAAAGAAAATTCCATTTAGCAATCAAGCGTTATGATGCCATCTAGTCTGGTTGGGATCACTATATTTTTACTTTTATATATATGTATATATAAATATATATTATTCAATATATACATATAGATATTGTTGGCATTTGTACCTTAGGGCGGATGGCATAGAGACGAAGATGGAATTGAATTTAGATTAGGAGAAAACGAACTTCTGAGATGGTCGATGAAGACTATGTCGATCATGAATTCGGAATCGAAGAAAATGACAAGCACTATCTTCGATGTAGAACAATTGATTCGAAGTACAGGTCAACGCTTTCCAAAAAAAGTTATTTGCACCCATATAAAGTTAGAGGGTTTTGGAGAGACTCTTCGAGGATATAACGAAGTTGCTGTATATCCTATGATTAACAAATTCGTAAAACACTTTAACAATGCGTTTGTTTTCGGAGTTAAAGTCACGAATTTGTGATTGTGATTGTGATTGTAGAACAAGACAAAAATATATGGGGGCCACCAGTTTGACTTTTGAAATATAAAATGAATGGAAGGTAAAGATAATTAATTATAATGGGATTATATTTTAATAATATATGGGGCCCACCAATTTGACTTTTGAAATGTGTGTTTTGTTGTGTAGTTTTTTGAGTTAAAGTTAAAGTTAAAATCTTAAATCACGACTTTGAAAACAAACTGAGCGAATTATCTCATTCAGTATTCTGGAATTGCTTCGATTAATTGATACAATGATTTTTGGCATATAGCCTCTGTTTATATATTTTTAATGGGTATAAATGAATAGAAAAGACGTGTCTTCAATATTTAACGTGTTCCACAAAGCAACAATTTTAATTAATTAGTTAAATAATTTCTCGTCACCTTTCGGTCATTGAACCAATGTATCATTGCAAGGAAACCATTGAAATGACCGCCCCAATACTACCTATTTGCTTAGTCCAAGGACCGTTCACTCAATGTATAATATATATATATATATATATATATATCTGTATATATATTTGCAATCTAATTTTTCAACATATATATATACGTATATATATATATTACCCCTCCCAATATGCTTTGCATGCAAGATTACTCTTGGGCCTAAAGCGTACAGTGCTAGTAATTTTTCTTGTGATAATCCACAGTACCTCATAGTGGACTACCTTCAAATGAGTTAGCGGTTATCCAGATTATCGTGTTTAGTATTCTAAAATATGCTTGATTAACATGATCAGGTGAAATTTGCCTCGACAAGCAAAGATACTGAAAAATAAATAAATTAAAACCCTAATTTTTTTTTTAAAAAAATTATATAAGGTCTGGCCGCCGATAGCCACCGCATGTTCAGCTTCGGCGAAGCACGGGGGACTTGATCGTTCTTTGGCGAAGCATAATAAAGAGGCATAGATGTAAGACTATGCAGTGCAACTTGATTATTTATATGGCTTTAATTTAATTATTTGGATAGGGGTGGTCACCTTAAATTGTAGATCTGCCTCGTATCCCACGTGGCCCATCGATCTAGAACTGCCATGCATCCAGCACGAATTGGGTCTCCTGTTGTAGCCCAAAAAGACCTGCTAGCCCAGCCCCCTCAGCGCGGCCCTAATAAAATGACAATAAAAAGAATTTAACCAAAGCTATCGACTCTGATAGCCTTGATATTAGTAACAGAGCCCGTAAGTTGCATGGAACCGAACGTGATCTTTTCTTTTTCTTTTTTTCGGCCACTTTTATTATATAAAATATGTGTTATAAATTGTTAAAAGATAGTAATTTACAATCAATATCAATATATTGCTACATATATAAGACTAATGGTAATTTAATTTTATGAATAGAATAAGAAAAAAATTACATAAAAAAGAGAAATCAATATAAGTTTTGAAAAATCGAAAATTGTTCAGATTATGCATAAAAAATTTAAAAGATAAATTTCAACCATGGTAGGTTAAATTTTTGTCTTCAACATTGTGAAGGTTCTTAGGGTGTTACATTGTCTCGTGTTAATTACGTACATAAAATTGGAGAACAGAAAAAAAATATACAAAAGTTTATGTATGAGAAAAAGTAAAAAAATTAAAGAACACATATTCATAAGTCTAATTGTAGATGTACTAAATTAAACTCACTGGTGCGAAAAATTGAAGAACTCTATTGGTAGTAATATTTTTCAGAGCCGAATAAGGTACAGTTTAAGTGTGGTACCTCTACCTCTTATAATGTAGCACACATGATATAACATAAATAACACATCATATTTTTACATCTATAAAAATATTATTTGATTTGCTTTATGAAGAGCAAATATATAACACATCATACCTATGAAATTAGATTTATTTTTTCAAACAAATATGATCTTACGTGATTTGTTTTATCTAGGTATTTTTATAAAATATTTATAATTTTAAAAAATTCAAAGAATGAGAAAATAATGACCGTTCCCTTAAATCTATATCCACATTTTTTTAAAAATTAAATATTCGTTTTCTAAAAAAATCTCAAAAACCCAAGAGAATAAACGATCGGTCCTACAAATTTAAATTTATATGTTCTAAAATATTTCAAAATTGAAAACTAAGAGTTTGTTTTCTAAAAAATCTCAAAAAAAGAGAAAATAACTATCGATTCCACATATTTATATTTATATGTTATGCAAATTTTAAAAATAAAAAAATATTTTTAAAAGAAACCTAAAGAAAGAGAAAATAATGAAATGGTCCTACAAATCTATATCTACGATTTAAAAATTTTTAAAACTTGTTAAAAAAACTATAAAATCGAGAAAATTCCATTAAGCAATTGATCGTTTTGAGACCATTTGGCTGGACACACCACAACTCCGCTTTATATTATCCTAGTCGTACAGCGCGTGCATTGCACATAGATAATTGTGATTCTTTTTTCTAATTTTATTATATAAAATATGTGTTATAAATTGTTGAAAATAGTAATTTACAATTCAATAACAATATATCACTGCATATATAGATTAATGGTAATTTAATGTCATGAATAAGATAAGAAAAGAAATTATACAAAAGAACATAAATCCTTACAAGTCTGGAAATATGAAATCGTAAAGACTATGCATAAAAAATTAAAAAGATAATTTCCAACCACGACATGATAACTTTTTGTCTTCAACATTATCAAAATTCATATGGTGTTACATCGTGTCTTATTTTAACTGCTTACATTAGATTGGAGAATCCGAAATTTCTGCAAAAGTGTATGTGTGAGAAAAAGTAAAAAGTTGGAGAATTTACCTTCAAAAGTCTAATTGTAGACGTACTAAATAAACTAGCATGCATGCAAAAAAATTGAAGAACCTTAAGGGTAGCAATATTATTCTTCAGAGGAAAATCAATTTTTGCCTCTTTTAGATTTAGAGAAGCCGATCCATATGCAACATGTCTGGCTTGAATTACCTGACAGTATCAGAACATAATCTGATCATAAGTCGATATGAACAGAATAATGAAGAGTATACAATCAACATGTAATATAATGATCAACGTACAAAATGCTGAATATATGTTGGTGAGACTAAGGCTTCGTCTTAGTTAATTAAAAGAAACAAAAATATCATCCATCCGTCCATATGCATTATTACATCCAGAGCGAGATCCTAATTCATTTACACTCTACTAGTAAAAAAGAGTTATAATCTTCCACATCTTTGAACTCTAGCGGGCATACTTCAAGTTTTGATTCAAATAACACTAAACTTTAATTTTAAAATTTTAGAAGATTCAAAATCTCCGTAATTAGAAGGTTAAATGAAACATATCATAATTTTAATTTATAAATTTTCAAAAAATAATTAAAATATACAATATGAAAGTTATACTTTTAGTTTTAGGAAATAAAAAATTATAAGAAATCAGAAATGCAGATTGACGATAACGCCAGTAAAATTAAGAAAATTGAAAATATGAAAATTAATAAATTAATAAATTAATTAATATCATAATATATATATATTTTTTTTTAAAAAAGGTAAGATGGATCTCTATCCCCCCTGAAAGCACCCAGGTCATGGGCGACTTCGTAGCTACCGGGGGAGGGAATGATGTGTTGAAGTTGTTTATTAGGGTTGAGAATTACAAAATTCCACATGAAAAAGATGAAAGAACAACCATTGAGTTATATGAGATTTGGATACTACAACTTATTAGTTTATATGAGATTTGAGTTCAGTAATCTATCAGTTTGAGCTTTTAAGTGGATATGGGATCAAGCCCGTATAAGTCCAAATGGAAATTTAATATGACATCAGAGCCCGGATTACGAGTATGCACATCACGTCAGGCAAAATATGTTCGAGTGCAGCCAATAATGCGCTTTGTATTAGTGTCCCTCCTCGCTCGAGTATGGAAGATGAGTCCGGCTCGAGGTCAATTGTTGAGAGAGAGTGTTTAAGGGCACGTGACAACGTGTAGGTAGAAATAGATCACACGTTGTACGTGAGGGCGGGTATTGAGGAGTAACATGGAATAAATCCTATATCGAAAAAGAAAAGGAAAATTCATTAGTTAATATTGACTTGGGTACCACCACTTATCAATTTGAGCTTTTAAGTGAATATGAGCTTCAATCCGTATAAGTCAAATGAAAATTTAATAATGGAAAAAAGGGGATTAGATTATAGATTTGAAAAGTCAGTGAGTCTTTTAGTAAATCAGAGCGCATACTTGAAATGCGTGACTGGTATCTAAGAAAAGTCTAACAATTGTGTTGTTCATCACCTGCTATGCAATCCAATCCCATCCCCATCCACACTAAGAATCACAGACTATGGAACCTCCACACTAAGAATCACAGGTAATAAACCAAAAAGCACCTGCTCGCCAGTCAAGCTATCCTGAGTTGTCTGTCTGTAATCAACTACTTAAAACCAACTCTTATTATTCCATATATTAAGACAAGTATGCTAAGGGAATTGAATTAGTCGAGGCCCGTTGTGAATGGAGAAAATCCATGTTGGTAAAGTTTTAATCCCATTTAGCGAGTTGACTATACTCAAATTGAATCAGTTAAGGTCGATTGAGCTTTCGATATTACGATATACCTAGAAAAAAAAAAGAAAGTTTAATAGAGATATACAACAAAGTGGCACGCCAGCATTCTTCCTTTGGCGGGGACATATGACGCCAGCATGAAAGAATGGTGAACCTAATGGCTCTCCTGGGAAAGGAGACAAGTCCAGTCATATGGCCAACGCTGGACTGAATATAGCTCTCGAGTTTTGCGAGAAAGTGAAGTCTAAAATATCCGAAGATCACATATGCAGACCTCTACCAGCTTGTCGGTCAGAATTTAGATTCGGAGAAGATTAACTTCGGAGACGGTCGATGAAGACGATGTCGATCATGGATTCGGAATTGAAGGAGATGACAAGCACTATCTTCAATGTTGAACAATTATTTTGAGGCACATGTCAACACTTTTAGAAAAGAGTTATTCGCCTCCACATAAAGTTATTTGTGGATTTTGACGAGTTTTTTCGAGAATACAATGAAACCTTCATATATTTTATGATTAATAAATTTATAAAATACTCTAATTCTCTCACCCAATATTCTAAAATTATTTCGATTAATTGATATAATGCTTTTAGGCACTAGAGCCTTTATTTATATATTTTTAATGGGCAAATGAATGGAAAAGTCGTGTCTCATATATGGAACGTGTGACACAAATGAACAATTTTAATTAATTAATTAATTAATTTCTCGGAACCTTTCCCTGAAATAACCGTCCCAATACTACTTATTCGCTTGGTCAAAGGACAGTTCACCTCAATGTATATATATATATTTATATATGTATATATATAATACTAATTTGCATTCTAAATTTCAATTTTGTCCATTTAGTACGAGAATTACACTAAATAATTTAGTGACAATATGATACCATTGAATTTACAATTTAATTTTTCAACATATACATGTATATATATATATATATATATATATATATATATATTACCCATCCCCATATGCTTTGCATGCAAGATTGCTCTTGGGCCTAAAGCACATGCTGCTAGTAATTTTTCTTGTGATAATCCACAGTACCTTATAGTGGACGACCTTTAAATGAATTACTGGTTATCCAAATTATCGTGTTTACTATGCTAAAAAATACTTGATTGACAAGACTAGGCGAAATTTGCCTTTTGACGGGCAAAGATACTAAAAATAATAATATTTAAACCCTTAAATTAAAAAAAAAATAGTTAAGAAATTATATAAGCTCCAGCCGCCAATAGCCACCGCATGTTCAGCTTCGGCGAAGCATAGGGGACTTGGTCGTGCTTTGACGAAGCATAATAAAGAGGTATAGATGTAAGCCTATGCAGTGTAGCTTGATTATTTATATGGCTTTAATTTAATTATTTGGATAAGGATGGCTATGGATGCGCGGGTTCGAGTACCTCTTTTTCTTAGGTTATCCGAACTCCATCCTATAGGGGACAAACTCAAAATTTTTGGAACAAGATCCTACCATGATAAAATCTGAAATCGAAATATATCCGGAACCTAAATTATACTATAGAAAAATAAGAGTATATTTATTGACTTTAAAAGTATGGAGCACCGTTGGTACTTATAACTTGAGAAATTCTAGCATGACCGTGTGTCAGTTGACACATGGTCATCGCGGTCGTCCTCCCATGGGACCCACACGTTGTGGACGGTAGTGATCTCGGTATTAGCTAACCCCAGGTCATGTCAGACCCTTCGCTATAACCTTTGTCCCTTTGCAACCTAGAGCTCAAAGCCAACAGTTGTTTACCAGGCAATGAATGTACTGAGCTTATTGTACAAGCATGTGGCAAGTCATTTCTGTTATGCGCATAATGAGATACTTAATGAATACTTTACCGATTTAATAAAATTTTGAATGGCCTTATTTATCACTGATTTATCCAATCCATGCACTGCACGAATATTGTAAATAAAATTTTATTATAAAAATTTATATGTCAAAATAATAATCTGTATAAATTTATAGTTTATATCAACATGTAAAATTTTATCTTTTATATTGTTTGATACTGTAAATTAAGACATTGCAGTAAAAGAATAGATTAAAAAAAATTCTTAAGTAAGCAATTTCGGTAATGTATACACCGTTGCAATTATTAATATAATTTCTAGAAAAATTTATTTAAAATTTGAATATTTTTAGATGAAATCATTGGTTTTAGGAAAATGTCTTATGGGTACATGATGCTGAATTAAGTCCAAATAATTACTATTATTCTAGTTTTCTTTCGTAGTTGTTTTTTTTTTGTTTTTTGTTTTTCCGGGGGGGGGGGGGGGGGGGGGGGGGGGGGGGGGGGGGGGGGGGGGGGTGGGGTGGGGTGGGGGGGAGGGGCGTGGATGATGATTGTGTGCGATATGTCATTTTCTTGACATAGACATTCATTCATCTCAAAGTCATGGTTGCCCGTATTTTCTGTTGTCAATATTGCTTTGCTATATATATGGGGCAGTCGTCAATCCCATGCATTGCGCGTGATATAATATGATTATCTATTTTTCATTTTATTATTTGTATTATATATCATATATATGCTTCTCTCAAATTGTTATAAATTATAATTTACGATCAATAAAAATATATTATATTGGATATATATGATTGAAGTTAATTGAATTTCGCCAATAATAAATAAATATATATAGTTATCCATATGTATAAAAATATTTTATATATTTTAATGTTAATATCGATCTCATTAGATATTAATTTTATATTAAATAGAAAATTCAAGAATTGTGCTCCCACCATACTTCGGTTGGCGGGCACATATGACGCCAGCATGGAAGAATGGGGGACCTACTGGCTCTATTAGTAACGGAGAGGAGTACAGTCATATTTCCAACGCCGGATTGAAGATTGCTCTCGAGTTTTGCGAGAAAGTGAAGTCTAAAATGTTCGAAGATCACATATGCAGTCCTCTACCAGCTTTGTCGGTCGGTGGTCAGATTTGGAGGAGAATAACTTCAAAGACGGTCGATGTCGATCATGGATTCGGAGTCGAAGAAGATGAAAAGCACTATGGTCGATGTTGAACAATTGCTTCTAGGCATGGGTCAATACTTTTCGAAAGAGTTATTTGCCCCACATAAAGTTGCTAGAGGGTTTTGGCAAGTCTCTTTGATGATACAATGAAACCTTCGTATATTCTATGATTAACAAATTTGTAAAACACTCTAATTCTCTCGCACAATATTATGGAATTGTTTTGATTAATTGATACAATAATTTTTGGCCCTAGAGCCTCTATTTATATATTTTTAACGTAATTGAATAGAAAATACGTGCCTTTTATATGAAAGGTGTCCCACAAAGCAACAATTTTAATTAATTAATTAAACAATTTCTCGTAACCTTTCCTCGAAATAACCCCCCAATACTAACGATTCGCTTGGTCAAAGGACCGTTCACCTCAATGTATATATATATATATATATATACACATATGTAATATTAATTTAAAATCTAAATTTCAATTCTGTCCACTTACCACGAGAATTACACTAAATAATTTACCGACAGTATAATACGATTGAATTTTCAACATATATATATATATATATATATATATATAAACCCCTCCCTATATGCTTTGCATGCAAGATTGCTCTTGGGCCTAAAGCATACGCTGCTAGAAATTTTTCTTGTGATAATTCACAGTACCTCATAGTGAGTACCTTTAAATGAATTACCGGTTATCCAAATTATCGTGTTTAGTATGCTAAAAAAATACTCAATTGACAAGATTAGGTGAAATTTGCCTTTAGACAAGCAAGGATACTAAAAAAGATAATATTAAAACCCTAAATTTTTAAAAAAGATTAAAAAAAATTATGTAAGCTCCAGCCGCCAATAGCCACCGCATGTTCAGCTTCGACGAAGCACGGGGGACTTGATCGTGCTTTGACGAAGCATAATAAAGAGGCATAGATGTAAGCCTCTTCGGTGTAGCTTGATTATTTATATGTCTTTAATTTAATTATTTAGATTGGGATGGCCTATCTAGTTCGTCAGCAACACTTTACAGGAAAGTAAATGTAGACTTTTTAAGTCACTGTTGGTATTTACAACCTGTAAAATTCTAGTATGACTGTGTGTTAGCTGACACACGGTCATCGCCGCCATCCACCCATGGGCCCATGCAGGGCCTACACGTAATGGATGGTAGTGATATCAGTGTCAGCTAATCTCGGGTCATGCCATCCCCTTGGTTATAACCTTTGTTGTCCCTTCGCAACTTAGAGGTCAAAGCCAACAGCTGTTCACAAGGCAATGAATGTACCGAGCTTATTGAACAAGCGTGTGGCGAATCACTTCTGTTACACGCATAATGAGATACTTAATGAATAGTTGACTGATTTTAATAAAATTTTGAATTGCCTTATTTATCACCGGTTTATCCGACGCATGTGCTGCACGAATATTGTAAATAAAATTTTATTGTAAAAATTTATATGTCAAAATGATAATTTGTATATATTTATAGTTTATATCAACATGTAAATTTTATTTTTTTATATTGTTTAATATGGTAAATTAAGACATTGTAATAAAAGAATAAGTATAAAAAATTCTTAAGTAAGGAATTTCGATAATATATACACCATTGCAATTATTAATATAATTTCTAGGTAAATTTATTTAAAATTTGAATACTTTTAGTCTTTAGATGAAATCATTAGTTTTAGGAAAATGACTGCCGGTCAATTATGAGTACAAGATAGTGAATTAAGTCCAAATAATTACTATTATTCTAGTTTTCTTTTGTAGTCATTTTCTTGACATAGACTTTCATTCATCTCAAAGTCATGGTTGCTCGTATTTTTTATTGTCAATATTACTTTGCTATATATATAGAGCAGTCGTGAATCCCATGCATTGCACGTGATATAATATGATTATCTATTTTTCATTTTATTATTTGTATTATATATCATATATATGCTTCTCTCAAATTGTTATAAATTATAATTACGATCAATAAAAATATATTATATTGGATATATATGATTGAAGTTAATTGAATTTCGCCAATAATAAATAAATATATATAGTTATCCATACGTATAAAAATATTTTATATATTTTAATGTTAATATCAATCTCATTAGATATTAATTTTATATTAAATAGAAAATTCAAGAACTGTGCTCCTACCATGCTTCCTTTGGCGGGGACATATGAGTCTATGACCCTAGCGTGAAAGAATGGAACTAATGGCTCTATTAGGATCGGAGAGGAGTACAGCCATATTTCCAACGCCGGACTGAAGATAGTTCTCGAGTCTTGCAGACCTCTACCCGCTTGTCGGTCAGAATTCAGATCAGGAAAGATTAACTTTAGAGATGGTCGATGAAGACGATGTCGATCGTGGATTCGGAGTCGAAGACGACGACAAGCACCATCTTCGATGTTGGACAATTGCTTCCAGGCACAAGTCAGTACTTTTCGAAAGAGTTATTCGCCCTTACATAAAGTTGCTAGAGAATTTTGACGAGTCTCTTTAAGAATACAATGAAGCCTTCGTGTATTTTATGATTAACAAATTCGTAAAACACTTTAATTCTCTCACTCAATACTATGAAGTTATTTCGATTAATTGATACAATAATTTTTGACACTAGAGCCTCTATTTATATATTTTTAATGGGCACAAATGAATAGAAAAGTCGTGCCTCCTATATGGAACGGGTCACACAAATGAACAATTTTAGTTAATTAATTAAATAATTTATCGTAACCTTTCCTTGAAATAACCGCCCCAATACCACCTATTTGCTCGGTCAAATGACAGGTCACCTCAATGTATATATATATATATATTAATAATATATATATTATACATATATAATATTAATTTCCAATGTAAATTTCAAAATTGTCGATTTAGTACGAGACTTACATTAAATAATTTACCGATAATATAATACCATTGAATTTGCAATCTAATTTTTCAATATATATATATATTACCCCTCCCCATATGCTTTGCCTGCAAAATTGCTCTTGGACCTAAAGCATACGCTGCTAGTAATTTTTCTTGTGATAATCCACAGTACCTCATAGTGGACTACCTTTTTCCGGTTATCCAAATTATCGTGTTTAGTACGCTAAAAACACTTGATTGACAAGATTAGGTGAAATTTGCCTTTTGACAAGCAAAGATACTCAAAAGATAATATTAAAAACCCTAAATTTTAAAAAAAGATTAAAAAATTTATATAAGCTCCAGCTGCTAATAGCCACCGCACGTTCAGCTTCGGCGAAGCACAGGGGACTTGGTCGTGCTTTGACGAAGCATAATAAAGAGGCATAGATGTAAGCCTATGCTGTGTAGCTTGATTATTTATATGGCTTTAATTGAATTATTTGGATATGGATGACTAGGGGTGTGCGGGTTTGGATTTTTTTTTTTCAGGCTATCCAGACCCCACTCTATAGGGGATAAGTTTAAACATTTTTGAATTAGATCCTACCTTATTTGAATCTAGAATTGGAACCTCTACAGAACCTAAATTATATTACAGTTTTCTGGTACCTTGTTAGAACCAATTTTTTTTTTCTCTAGCACAATAAATGGAATAAATAATTCAAATCGAAAAGATCTCATATCAAGCAAAACAAATAAATGTTGACATAGATTAAACGGAGCACATCCATCCATAGAACTAAAGGATTATGTAACTCTCCTTACGATTATATAATAGACAAAGCAAATTCGCAACCAAAATATTATGTAGCTATTTAGTAAATAAAGGACGATTTAGCTCTTCTTAGTAGACAAAGCAAATAAATTCTCATTAGGATTCTGTAACTACTACATCGCACATAGAACATTATGTAAATATAAAATAATTCTTTTAGAAAAAAATATAGGTCTTGGGTACCGGTTCTGTGGGTATCTTGTATGTTGGAACCAGAACCTATTTTCACCGGTTCCTTAAATTACTATCCGGACCCTACCCTATTTTCAATTGGAGTTACTCGGACCCTATCCTAACGGGTAGATCCCAACCAATTCCGGGTATACTCAATATCCATCCACACTCTTAGGGATAGCCTATCCAGTTCGTCTGCAACACTTTACAGGAAAGTAAGAGCATATTTATTGACTCAAAAAGTATGGAGCACCATTGGTATTTACAACTTGCAAAATTATAGCATGACCGTGTGTCAGCTGACCTACATGTAGTGGATGGTAGTGATCCCGGTGTCAGCTTACCTCAGGTCATGCTAGACCCTTCGTTATAACCTTTGTCCCTTTGCAACGTTGAGGCCAAAGCCAACAGCTGTTCACAAGGCAATGAATGTACCGGGCTTATTGTGCAAGCATGTGGCGAATCACTTCCGTTATGTGCATAATGACATACTTAATTAATAGTTGATCAATTTAATAAAATTTTGAATCGCCTTATTTATCACTGGTTTATTGGACCCGTGCATTGCACGAATATTGTGAACAAAATTTTATTGTAAAAATTTATATGTCAAAATAATACTCTGTATAAATTTATAGTTTATATCAATATGTAAATTTTATTTTTTATATTGTTTAATACGGTAAATAAAGACATTGTAATAAAAGAATATATATAAAAAAATTCTAAAGTAAGGAATTCCGGTAATATATACACCGCTGCAATTATTAATATAATTTCTAGGAAAATTTTATTTAAAGTTTGAATACATTTAGATCAAATCACTAATTTTATTTGATAAAAGAATAATAATTTTAGAGCACATTAAGACTTTCTAAACTTAATTATTTGTCCGTTCTTTATTATAATTGATATTTCATATATTAATTTTTATAAATTTAAGGACTTTAAGATAAAATGATCCAATAACTCGAATTAAAAATTTACTTAATTGAGCTTTTACAAGATTAGTTATAATTCTTAAATTCTTAAATTTTAAATTGATTTTAAATTTATATAATTATAAATGATTCATAATTTTCTTAATATGAATATATTTATTTAATGAAATGACAATAAGTGATCGAAAATCTAAAATATCCTCTTCTTTGAATATTTTCTTTATATTCATATATATATATATATATATATATTGTCGTTAACTATCATAGTAACTATTATCTTTTAATTTTTATATAGTATATATTAATATATGAATTAGTAATGGATTTATATTTTTTCCCTATTTATTATGGTGTTGTCGACTTTATATAATTACTAGGCTTTTAGACTCATGCATTGCACAGACTCTAGAAACAAAAATTCACTATAAAAAATTCACTATATAATTACCTTGTACGTATGTGAGGATTTTTATATTCTTAAAGATATACCATATGAATTCTTTCAAATACTATGTTGATTATATGAATTATATTATAATAAAAAATACTAAGTAAAAAAGTGAACTTTTTTTAAGTTCTATTTATTAATTATAATTACAGTAGATGTGTAGAATTACATAAAGTGAAAAATTACATTATATTGCAGCAATATAAAAAATTCAAATAAACTAACAACATATAATTTTTTTTATATATCTAAATAAATATAAGATCACTTGCACACCAATAATTATGCAATACAATTACCAAAATAGATATTCATATATATATATATATGTATATATATTTTCAGAGCATATATATTTTATTATTTATTTATTCATTTGTTTGATAAATCTTTTGTTAATGTGAACTAATGGTATATATTTACAATTATGCCACTATTTAATGCACTTGTTTTCAAGTTTATGTGTATATTTAGATATTTATTAGAAATTATTTTTGAAAATATTTGGTGATTATTATTGATAATATTAATTTAGTCCAGTTATTGGATATATGTGAAGAGAATTGGTCAATCCACATCATGTGCCTCCTCCACGCACCATCCTTATGCAATAATTTCGGTTATAATGGATGTTCGTGGGCCTAGTACTATAAAAATAGAAATCCTAATAGCTAATAATGGAATACATATAGTCCCATTGAGTATCGAATCTCGAACAACTTAGTTAACAGGCGAGGAAGTGCGCTACTGCGCTGCACTATCTTGAATCTTATGCAATAATTTCAAAGGCTGCACTATTTTTTTTTTAAATGTACGCATCCATTTATTATGTAATTAACTTCTATGGGAAGGTGCTTCGGCCTTCCTTTCTATTTTTATATACCGTAAAAAAGAAGGAACTTCCAGGGGAAGGTCCATTGGGTTTCTTGTTAATTCGGTTTCATAAATTTTCATGACCTGCCCTATTATTTACTTTATATATTAGACATTCCCTATATATATGTATGTATATCTGGTACTTCTCTGGTTCTTTTCAAAGCACACAGCCAGTACACACATAATCCGTAGAATTTAGTCAGACATGTTCCCTCAAAAGAGAAGGACATAGAACGCAGTTCAAGCAAACAAACAAAACATACACTAGTTATATAAACATAATAAGTTATATAAATAGCAAACAGGGCAGGTCGGGCGTCGAGAGCACCGGTCGCCGTTGCCCTGAGACTTGGTAGGAGCTCTATTACACAAGCAGTTAGCTTCCGTTGTCCCTGGCAACTGGAGCGAAGATTTCCACAAACCCCACCCCCAACCCCCCAACCCCCCCCCCCCCCCCCCCCCCCCCCCGCGCCTGACGTTACCGAAAAATAAAATAATCTGGACGAATAGATTTAAAGAAGTTATGCTCTCTCCCCACAAAAAAAAAAAAAGAAGCTTTCTACATGCAAAATGTTGCCTTCCCATGTTAAAACGGTATAGCATAATGGAATACTCTTTCGCTTGCTAATTAATAAGTTGCACGTTCAATATTCATTGTGTGATTATCCGTGCGCCTTTATTACTTATTAAAATTTTTAGTTCATTGTACTAGATCTATGTGCTTTCTTTATAATTGAAAAAATATCTCGCGTTCCTTGATTTCCCGACAAATTTTATCTCAAGTCATTTCCTTTCAAATACTTAAAGTGTGTTAATTTTCTTAAAGTGAGTAAATTTTCGTCCCTTGTCAAAGGTGATAATAATGCTGTATATTCTCCTATTTTGGAAGGGTATCGATCGATATATTAATGCATGTGCTATCCCCATATATAAGGCTTACTGCTTAGCATTGCCCTTTTTATTTTTTGGTATCCTGGCCACCTTTTCCTTTCTAATTTTTGTTTCTTTCGGTCATATTGTACGAAAAGTCTAGCATGACTGTGTGTCATGATACACGATCATCCTGGCCATCCATCTACAGGATCCACGCGGAGCTCACGTGTGATAGATGGTCATGATCCCGATATCACTTGACACTGGGTCATGCTAGACTTTCCGTATATTATAATACTTTTTTCATTACATTAATTTTTGTTTTTTCATAAGTAAATTGGCCACCTTTTGTAAATGATAATTTCTGATAACGTACCACTAATTAGAGAAACAGACGCATGCCCGCATAATTTGGAACGGCTCTTATGTACAATGCACGTATATATCCACGGCTGGTTTTGGCAAAACGAATGTGTTCAGGAAAATTCGCGTATGATCCAATTAATAGTTCTCATATGATGAAGGAGGTTGATGATATGGTGCTTGGATGTAAAGATTCGATTAGAAAAAAACTCGATTTCATCAATCGACCAATGGATTCTCCACAAAGTGGGGCGGCTGCGCCGGCTTGGAAATGGAAAGGAGAAGCTTATACATCACCGTACCATGACATCCTTTTATTATTAGATAGTTATTTTTCAGTGGAAAAAGGAGACTTGTTTTAGATTCTCTCTATCATTTTATTAGATAATTTTCTCATATCCATGCTATCGCCATCACGTCCATTTTCAGCAGGTTCCCTACTCGGAGATAGTCGGACGACAGAGCAATCATTTACGTAAAGGTTCCCGACTATCTCCAAGCAATTAGATAATTGTCTCATATCCATGGAACTCGGAGATAGTCTGACGACAGAGCAATTAGATCTAATCAGGCTGTAAGGTCTACATGAAGCAATCATCTAGAAGCAGAAAATCCAAGCTCATTTTGAGCATTGGTGAAGAGCGCCTGTGCGGATACCTTGACATGTCGCCAACCATCCTGCCCAAATTCAAACATAGTTGCATGCAGTTTTCAATTGCAAGGGAAGCCTATAGGCCAAGTATATTGAAATAAAAATATTAAATATTTAATAAATGGATACGAGTAGTCTCACTGGATATTGAACCTGTGATCTCTTGATTACCAGGCAAGAGATGCGCCACTATATTATACCCTCTTGCATTCAATTTCAGTTCAGTAAACGAAAACGATGTATGGAGCTGAGAGCTATATGGTATGCTACTTTTTTTTTTCCGATGTGAATTTTGGTATTCGAAAGATTATAGCAATGCGTTTGTTTTCGGAGTTAAAGTCACGAATTTGTGATTGTGATTGTGATTGTAGAAGAAGACAAAAATATACGGGGTCCACCAGTTTGACTTTTGAAATATAAAATGAATGGAAGGTAAAGATAATTAATTATAATGAGATTGTATTTTAATAATATATGGGGCCCACCAATTTGACTTTTGAAATGTGTGTTTTGAGTTAAAGTTAAAGTTAAAATCTTAAATCACGAATTTGAAAACAAACGGAGCACTATGCTTTAAAATCTGATTAAGTACTCTACCTTTACTCTTTACCTACTGGCGCATTAGCCATTTATCCATTTTTGTCTTATTGGCAGGAAGAGTGCGTTTTGAAAATATTTTGATTCTGTCCGCCGGTCGAGTGCGCCGCGCCCCGTGCTATAATTATAGGATTAATTAATGAAAGCATGCAGAAATCGTTGTCGTCTTGCTAAAAGGAAAACATAAAATAATAATGCTAATGAGCAGATGATGGAGAAAAGAGAAATGAATAATCATCGTATGAAGAAACTATAAGTATATATATAGAACGATTGAGCCCATGCCTCCTAGCTATTATGGCATTTTACCGCCACGATAACGATGATATCCCAAACCCCAAGTTATGAACGAAACCCCCAAGCCGCGGTCCATCCATCACAAATCAGATTGGCTACCCCCGCCGAACCCCAAGTTTCTTTTCACCGTGCAATCGGTATTAAGAATTGCCTTCATTGAGCCTAAGTTGCCTTACATTCTCTAAAACCAGTTCGTTCGCTAAAAGCATATAATACCTTATTGAGAGTTAAGAATATGAGTCAATTCCATATTAAAAAGAGAAGAAAAGAAATCCATTAATTTGTGGGAGATTAGTTATCATAATCTATTAGCTTGATCTTTTGGGTAGGAGATGAATCTAATCGTTTATAGGTTTAATGAAATTTCACGTGGTATTGAAGCATTCACGTAGCATGTATAGGTGAAAAACTTTAATATATACAACTTTGATAAGCAATCTTATGTAGATAAAGAAAAGGCTCAAAAGAGATATTTTGAATTAAAAAAGAGAATACCAAAAGAGTTTTTTTTTTCTTTTCGTGGCCTGACCTGGTCAGTACCTAGCCGGGGCTTTTTTTGTTTTTGTTCCAAATCAAATCGTAGATAAAATGACTTTGTTTTATTTGAAATATAAAATACTTGGCTTGCTAGTTGACAATTGAATCCAATTTTTTCCATTATTTTCGTATCCGTAAATAGTTGTCATGTGAGAGTGGATATTAAGAGTTAAAAATATGAGCCAATTCCATATTGAAAAAATAAAAATAAATTTATTAGTTTATAAGAGATTAAGTGCTTTAAACTGTTAGCTCAAATTTTGAGATTGGAGTTGGACCTATATAGAGCTAGTATATATATATATATATATATATATATATATATAAATAAAGTCATTTTTCCAAATCTGCGATTTCCTCTATCGAGTCTTCCGCTTTTTCTAAAGGAAGGGAAAAGTCACCCAGTTCACGGTGAGCAGTTGAGTGAGGCTTATAAGCTTATAACATCCATGGCATAGCCGGGGGAAAAACCCACCACTATGGGGGAACCCCCACACTAATAGGAACAACGGAAGACCTGGTTGTTTTGTCGTTGGACCTGTCTCGCTAACATTCATATGTCCAGCTAAACGAGAGAGAGCATCTATCCTAGCTGCGGTAATGCCAATTCCAAGACCTGATTGAGACAGTTCCTCTAGAGATTCTAGCTAGTTTTCTCTATACCTTCGGATTGGCAGATAGAACAGAACCTGTCAGTTACGCCTTTAGGGGACTCTACCTTCCCTATGGAGGTTGGCTTCAAAGAATGCTTTCAAGCTGTGCACGGATAGCTTTATTTGACAATGAGCTGGAAGTGGGATAAAGGAGAAGAAGGAAATAAACTCGCTCGATCTGGCACCCCCGTTTAATGTCCGAGCTGAATTCTCACGCTGCCATACATCATAAAAACACAAAACGAAATTTAGAACTGAATTCTCATGCCGCCACATCATCTAAAACATAAAAGGAAAATTTTATATTCTTATGAGAAAATTCTATTAATTAATTATGTAGCAAAAAATATATAGATTTTTTTTTTCAGTTATAAAGGAGGCCCATGTGCCTAGTATATTGAAATAGAAATCCTAAATATATAATAAAGGGGCAATAGTAGTCCCACTGGGTATCAAACCTGAGACCTCTTGGTCACCGGGAGAGAGGTGCACTACAGTGCTATTCCCTCTCTTGATAATATATATATATATATATATATAGATTTTATATATAAGGCACAATGAAATATATACAAGGAAATAAAATACGACATAATGCACACTAGAATGCATACAAGGAAAAAAAATGTGTAATGGAATATATTGATTATATCTACATCGTCCAATATCTATCAATATCTACATATATATATTAAAACAAAGTGCCGAGCTAAATTCTCACGCCACCATATCATCAAAAATATAAAATGGAGCTCATTCGCATTGTCACGTTATCACTTATGGATTTAGGAAATTTTTTATATTCTTTTATCATTAATTATGCAATGGACTATATAAATTATATGTAATATTATGCATATAGTCTAACAGAATATATACAAGGGAACAAAATATGCACTGGACTACTATTACTGATTATATATATGCCATATATATATATATATATCTAATAGTGAAATTTAGACTATTATTTCTTGAAATAAAAATTTCATTATATTGAAATTTTTATATTCATAATTTCCTTATTAAATTGTATGCAATTTCCTCCATACATGTTTATTCGATATACTACCACGAATATCTTACATCAATTTTGTCGACTCGCAAGACTTCGCTAGTATTCACTAGATTTTGTCAGGTTTTCTCGAAATCTAAGATTGTCAGATTCATGTACTTTTTTAATAAAAGTAATTTGGGAGAATCATCAGGATAGTCCTAAAAGTTTTGGATTTTTTTTGACTTTGAGTCTTATAAGTTTAACTTGCAAAAAGCAATTTTAAATCGTTTCAAAAAGTGTCTGTTTTAGTCTATTCCGTAACCGGCTGTCAGGAATTGCTGATTTGGACTTAACACCATTATATTCGTCCGAGCTAGCTACAAATTGTCCATGTGTCGATTTTTTATCGGAAACAATTAAAAATTCGGAATATTAAACAAGAAAAGAAAATAAAAATTACAAAAAATAAATATAGAAAGAAAGAAAGCTCAAACCCTTGTTGGGATAGGGTGGGGGCCTTGCCGACGCCCCCCACCCCCGAGACGAGGGCCATGGCCTTCTTGTTCGAATCGAGATGGCTTCCTGCATAAGGGATTTGCTACACAAACAGTCAAATGCGCGCCATGGAGAGAAGAATGCTGATACAAAATCGTCATATATCGAAGCAAATTAACATAAAAAACCAAGAAATCGACTATTTGAAGAACAAGCTAAGGAATTCGATCACAGTAGCCTCCTAGTGAGAGAAAGTCCACATCCCTCCCTTTCTTCCATCCACCGTTAAACAATTCCCATCACATTTTCCCGTTAGTTTACAGTAATTAATCAATTTTCGTTTATATATATATATACATAAATAAATATCTCTACTCTTGTTACTTTCCGATAGCGTTACACTGATTGGGATAGTAGAGAGCAGACACAGAGAGAAGGGGGGGGGGGGGGGGGGGGGGGGGGGGGGGGGGGGGGGGGGGGGGGGGGGGGGGTGGGGCGGGGGGGGGGGGGGGGGGGGGGGGGGGAGGGGAAGGGGGGAAGAGAGTCGATTTCGATCCATCGATCTGCGGATTAATTTGGGCTTTGGGCTCGATCAACATTGTGATTGCAACATCCTGAAATATTTTTACTTGCTTATATATGTATATTTTATATAAACGTAAGTTGATTAATTTTATCACAAATTTCAATTGGATGACTTGCTTTATAATTTCCGTTGATTTCATGGAGATGAGATCCATAAGCTCTTTACACGTGTCAAACAACCTTGAAGCTCAGTCATTTTGCCTTAAACTCATGCAATTTCACCACAGCTCATGCTTTTCCATTTTACTCCACCGCCTTGACTCTTTCTTTAAATTAGTTTGTGTTCATTCTTTCGCCCGTTTCATTCATTTCGTCCACGGGACAGAACGTGAGGGAGAGCTTGAGCGAGCTGCGATAAAAATTTTGAGAGGAAAGATTTGAGAAAAATAGAGAACGATCGGTTTTCGATCGGTTTTCGATGTTTGAAGTTCGGGAGACTTGTCAAGGTGAGTAACTTATTCTTAAACAAGTACTTTTTCTATCATTGTGTCAGTATTTTTAGAACTGCATTGTCATGGCCACGTCAGTGTCACGGATCATGCATGTTTTTTTAGATATCGATTTTGATATTTGGAAATGAGTAGTTGAGATTTTGAGTTGTGTAACTGAGATTGATGGAAGTTAGTGGGTCTTGTGGCGCCCTAAGCCAGTCATAAGCCGAGCAGTAGGAAAGTGCTGCATGAAGCACAGAGGCTGTCAGTGTGGAGCCGTCACTGTGGTTGGGAACTGGAAAGGGGCACATAGATGATATGAGTTCTGGAAGTCTTAACGATATTTTTTATGATATTATTGAACCTATGATATGATCCGGCTAGTTTAGGTTGTGGTTATTCACTAGGAGTCAAGCTCACCCCAAATATATTCTTAGTGTTTTACAAGTCTAAATAGCAGTGGAACTGTGGCATTTTTCGGGATTTTGACTCATTCGGTTGAGATTGTAATTTTCTGAATATTCTTTATTTGCATGGAAATTCATATGTATTTATCTATTTCATCGTGTAAAAATTTCGGATTTTACGGTGATCTTCTTTCTCTTCTCTCTCTGTCTTTGATTCGGTTGTTGCTGAATTGAATTGATTGTCACTCGAGCTGAGTTGGCTACCGGCCACCTCATCCAGGGAATTGGGGTCGCCGGCGCCCCCCCGGCAACCACCCAGCCCGACAAGGGTTGGAATTTTCTTTATTTTTATTTTCTTTTCTTGTTTAATATTCAGTGATTTTAATTTTTTTCCAATAAAGAATTGACACGTGGACAATTTGTAGCTAGCTCGGATGATTTTGATGGCGTTAAGTCCAGATTAGCGACTCCCTGACAGCTCGATTATGGAATGCACCAAAACAACCACTTTTGGAAACGATGTAAGACTGCTTTTTGCAAAGTTAAACTTATAGGACTCAAAGTCAAAAAATGCAAAATTTTTAGGACCATCATGATGATTCTCCTAAAGTAATTTATTAGGATGTTATCTTTTAATTGAATGTTAATTTGTTTGGTGCATTTATTATTTGTTTAGAACTATGAAAATTTTTCTTCATCATTTATTTTTTTAATCTATACCTTAATAGATTTTGAGGTAATACAATGGTTTATCATATATTAAAAGAATTGGGATCGAAAGAAGTAACGAAATTATCAATTTTGATATGATTTTTCTTGATAAAAATGTATAATTTGTGTGTTTAACTAAATATATTATTTTACTAATCAAAATTAAACTATTATTAACTTATAATTTATAATGAAGTTAGGATTCATTGATGTATGTTACGTACAAGAAAGTCTCAAATTGATCTGTTTCGAACCTTACTTTGAGATGAAACTTTTACACAATTAATATTTTCAAGATAATTACACTCTCATAAAAATATCGTCCAGTTGATGTTAAGTAAAATATATCGCTTTTGTTTAGTCTATATAAATGATTTTTTGAAATTTTTTGATATCCTTAGTAATTGATTCGGTTTTAACTACATTTTATTTATGCATAATGTGTGAAATTATTTAGATTAGTTGCAAAAAAAAAAAATGATTCAATTGTGTCCATGCAGTGCGCGGGTCATTAACTAGTTTAGATTATATATAACAAAAATAGTTTAATAAGGGCATTATAATAATTTACATTGCCATATATATAGCTCAATAACTATCGGTGCATAATCACGATCAATTTACGTGAATAAAATGAAAATTGATGTAATAATATATATAGCTCTTTACTGCCATATAGTAATATATAATAAAAAATCAAATTTTCACTTCCATAAGAAGCTTCCGTACAACTTTTCGGTTAACTATCATTACTATTTCATAATTTTCGAACATATATAGATTTTCTCATATAGATAAATGATATTTTTTATTAGTTAAATTTTAATAAATAGTATTAGTAATGGAAAAAATTGTATAAAAGTCAATCAAGAATTGAATGCTCGACAAAAAAAAGGAACAAAATGGAAAATATAATATATGTATATATATTTAAAGAAAAAAGGAACAGAATGATAATATTATATATATATATATATATATATATATATAAAAGATGTAGTTCCCGCAACAAAGTATATATATATATATATATATATATAGTTGCCGCGCCAAGATTATAATGGTTAGTGAATATAGATTGAAATATATATAGATGAAATACTATTTAATTCTCTTGGTCTCTATCCCCATTATCCTACCCAAAAAAGTATATATAGATGAAGTACATATAAAAATATATTAAATATATAGTTGCCATTTTCTAATAATTCAACATTTGTGTATAAATATAGCCTATAGCCTACTTGAGTATTTTTTAAAGGATAACAGTATTCTATATATAACGCAAACCTCTTTTTCTCCTTTTGTGGTTAAATTTTGATTTGCTGAATGAATTTTTTCTTTGCAAATATGACATTAATTGTTTTCGCATGATCTCTATTCTAGTTCCATTATGAGCCTCTCTACAGAAACTATAAGACTTTTATGATTTCTATGCCTTATATATATATTTCTTCTTTATTCTTATTTCATAATTTAATGAAAATAGTTTCTCCATAAACTTCAAATTCTATAGCTTTATTTGTTTATTATTATTCTTTGGTTGAGTTTTGGTTCATAGAGTGAATTTTTCAATGCAAATTTCAAACTAATTGCTTCGATATTGATTGTTTAAATAATCTTCTCCAAAATTTTCTTTTTCTTGGTTAAACTTTGATTTGTTGAATGAAATTTTAGTGCAAATTCAAAATTTATTGTTTTGATATTGATTATTTTGACATGATCTCTATTCCAGTTCTATTTTAGGCGTCGCTTCAGTAACTGTAAGACTTCTCTAATTTATACACTTTTGATATTTCTTTTTTTTTCTTATTTCATAATTTAATGGAAATCTTCTCTTCATGAACTTCAAGTTCAGTAGCTTTATTTATTTATTCTTATTCATTGCTTGAATTTTGATTTGTAGAATCAATTTTTTAATGCAAAATTTCTAAACTGATTGTTATGGGTGTTGCTTTAGTAATTGGAAATCCTTCATTTATTATTATTATTATTATTATTATTATTATTCATTTGAGATCTTTCTTTCATGAACCTTGAATTCAATATTTTAATTAATTAGTATATTTTTATAAAGTTTGATTTGAGTAGTCATAACAATGATACTAAATTCATTTCTATAGTTTTAGATGCTTATTTATCAATTCCTAATTTCACATAAAAATCAATAATTTTTATATATACTAGTGAATTTACATGTGCGTTGCACATGAAACGTTTCTTAATTAAGTGGTAAGATATAATAATTATTAAAAGCTAGAAAATATATAAAAAATTAAATTTCATTCAAAATATATAATTAATTATATAACATCATTAATAATCTTATTGGTTGGTTCAAAGATAGCAAATCAATAAATATGAACTAGTTAGTACCATTAATGTATATTGATAATTTTTTTATTTAGATATAACATAATTTATAATATCAATAATTATAAATAATCAATTTAATTTTTTTTCCAGAATTAAGTCAATTTTTCTTAAAAAAATAAGGTTAATGTTAGAAGTCAAGGTGTCATATTTTAATATTGCATATTTCCAAATTATCATATAATTGTTGGAATTTTGAAGTAGTTAATTGAAAGAAAAGATGAAAAAAATTTCAATTCTAATGTTTGATCAAAGAATTGCAATAAATATTCATATTAAGTACATTAATAAGTTAATATTCTTGTTGTTTTACACATATAATAAATTTTAATATACATAAAAATAAAACATGAGCAATAATTAATTTATATAAAAAGCCTAAGTCGAATGCATGATTAAAATCATGAAAATCAAGAGTAAAAAGAGTGAACGCTGTTAAATGAGAGACAAGCAAAGTATAAAAAAAGATTGTCTAATTGCTTATAATTCTAATTCTTTGTAAAAAAATTACCTTAAAAGTAATGAATAATTATTACTAATCTTTTTTATCTGTAAATCTCATATAATTCTACTTTCTTCTTAATTTTCATTTGGAATGAGTACCAAAAAAGACAAAAAGATCCGAAGCATTTTTTCTTTCAAACCAAAATGTTTATTTTTTTATAAACAGGACATTACATTTGTTAATATTTTAATAAAATCTTTCCAATATTTTGAATTTCTTATATTTTAAAAGTTAAATCTAAAATTTGTAAATTCTAAATAATTAGAGCAATTATATACACACGCACACACACACACACAAAGAGTAAACTTACGGGATTGAAAAACGAAAGAGAAAAGTAGACCGGGCTAGTGATGGTACGTCGCATGGTACCACCGTCATTGGTGAGGCCATCGGCAGGGGGTGGTTGCCAGCCAAAAGGCCTCTTCCGCTCAATTTTCTACTTCTATGAAAATATGAGCAAGAGTAAGGAGAAAAAATAGGAAAGAAAAAGCTAAAAGACAATACAATAATATCACCAAATAAAGAGGGAAACCTATGGTATCCTAAAAAAAGAGTAAAATCTATGAAGAACGATAAATAAAGAATTACTCAAGAATTATATGTCAATATTTTTTATTAAAGACCCATAAATAATCTATAAATTATAAGTGAATAGATATTTTATAAGCGATGACATACCTTTTGAAATATAAGAATACGATCATTAAGATTTTTGGGCAACAACATCGAGAATCTTTTGAGACTTCATAATGAAATTATCAATGAGAAAAGTTTTAGAGAGAGAAGAGAATTCAAATGATTTTTCATATGTCTATTTGAAAACTGAAACTTATATATAGCAGAAATAAATACAACTCTTTGAAAAGGCACATCTCTTTAGTAATTACATTCTTTCACCAGAAAATTAGTTCACCAAATATGAAATAGTATTTGATGATTAAATTAATCTATACTAATTTAACTATCAAATTTATATTTTATTAAATTATAACTTTCTCTTTATTTTTCCGATCGAATCTTTGTAGTTTTTTTTATATTAAAGAAGCTATAATTTTCTAATAAAAATAAGAATATAAGTGATGTATGAATTTCATTTAGCCATAGAAAATGCGAGGGTCTCTTGAAATATTGTTTGAAAAGTTGTTTCCATTGTATTATTGGAATGTCGGACATGCACCAAAAGGCACAATGATTTTAAGACTAATTATATAAATGAGAAAACTTGTATTATCATTATTTAACTAATGGAAAAATAAGAAGAATAGTTGGAGAAACACTTCATACTTTTATTTTTCCACTGGAAGTGTGAAAGAGTCCAGGAAACAAAGATTGTGTGAAATGCTGAGCAATGAACATATGATACAACAAAGTTTTGAAATTATAAATCGATATGAAAAAAATATGACAAATAATCCGGCAATAAGGATTAACTCGGTTGAAATGGGTGTTAAAGGAAAAAAAATGTCAAAATTAATGAAAAGAGAAAGAGCAGGAATATAAGCATCATCAAAGTATGCGACCAAAAGTATCAAATCCAAAAGGGTGCAAAGAAAAGTCACAATAGTACAAGGGTATTTTTGGAATAATGAAAAATGGAGAAGCTCATCGTACTTTTATATATGGTATATATATAGATACATATATCAACATTTACATTATTTAACAATACGAATAAGTTTTGATATTTCAAGATTTTTATCTTAAAGTTTTTTAATAATTGTCAGTGCAACGTGCGGGTCGTCATCTAGATTTACAGGTTATCAAAGTGTGTGAAATTCACACCTTGCCACGCCTATAAGATATTAAGATAAAAAGAAATTCATTGATTTATAAGAGATTATGTATTAAATCTTTTGGACTAAGTTCTTGGGTTAGAAATGAGTACTATTGCTTATTGGTCTGGTGTGAATTTTCATATGCCTCGTTTTCCCATGCCTATATGTGCATCAGAGCCCCCATTATCCTTTTTGCACTCTATATGATTGATTAAACATATGCTTATTGGCCCCAGTGTGGAATATCGATTTTTCTAGTCCCTTGGTGACTCAGGGGATGACAGGAGCAAGCGCGGATCTATGATCTATTCTATTGGTCGGCATCTACTATAAAAGCATAAGTAACCTAGTCCAAGAGTCCCAACAGCTTCCTCATGCAAAAATGGAGGATATTGTTTATCACATCAAACAACGTCCTTCTTGAAATTCCCTTTTATGGTCATTGTTAATAAGAAGAACTAGCAAACATGGCTGATTCCATAGTCCTTTTCATAGTGGAAAGGCTCGGCGACTTGCTCCTAGAGGAGTGCAAGTCACTGCACGGATTAAGAGACCAGGTGGAGGAGATTAGGACGGAGCTGAGGCGGATGCGGTGCTTCTTGAAAGACGCGGACTCGAGGCAGGGTTCGGATGAGCGGGTCCGCAACTGGGTCTCCGAGATCAGAGAGGTCGCCTACGATGCAGAGGACCTTATCGAGAACTTCATTATTGAAAATGCTGCCAAGGGGAGAGATTCCTGCGCCAGCGAGATCCTCGGAAGGTTGGCTTGCTTCATCGGCGAGGGGGTGGCCCGCCTCAGGCTCGGGTTCCACATCGGGTCACTCACTGATAGGATTTCCAGGCTCACATCGAGCTTGCGGACCTATGGGATAAGGGAACTAAAGGAAGGAGACTGCTCGAGCTCCCTCAACGAGAAGCTGAGGGAGGGGAGGCGGACTTATCCCCACATGGTCGAGCACGATGTGGTTGGGGTGGAGGAGAAAGTGGACGAACTCGTCGCTCAGTTGGCGGTTGACAACCAGACCCACTCCCACCACCAAGTCATTGCGGTTTGCGGGATGGGTGGGCTGGGAAAGACAACCTTGGCGAAGAAGGTATACCATGACTCTAGGATAAGATGGCACTTCGACTGCTTCGCCTGGTCCTACATTTCTCAACAGTTCAAGAAGAGAGACATATGGGAGGGGATCCTGTTCAACCTCATGGCCCCGACCCGGGATGAGAGGGCTGAAATCCTACACATGAAGGATGAGGAGGTTGCAGAGAAGCTCCATGGAGTCCTGCAAAGGCGGACTTGTCTGGTGGTTCTCGACGATCTTTGGAGTGCCCAGGACTGGAACAGCCTAAGGCCCGCTTTCCCGAAACAA
This sequence comes from Punica granatum, assembly GCF_007655135.1. Taxonomy (NCBI): domain Eukaryota; kingdom Viridiplantae; phylum Streptophyta; class Magnoliopsida; order Myrtales; family Lythraceae; genus Punica; species Punica granatum. The sequence continues at coordinate 15,645,811 of NC_045130.1, forward strand.
AACACACGCTGCAAGATCCTGCTCACCTCGCGCAAGAGGACAGTGGCTCTCCATGTGGACCCCTCATGCTTCCTACTCGAGCCCAAGTGTCTAAGCGAGGAGCACAGCTGGGAGCTGCTCGAGAAGGTTGCATTCTCGGGAAGAAGCACGAGATCAGGTAGAACTAGAATTCTGTTAATCAACTCTGCAGTTTCTGACCCGTCTAACCTGATCAAGGGACAGACCCGACCGGCCTTGATTTCTGAAGGCTCTATCCTGGATTGGCCCCACGCGGCCATACAATCGGGCATGGTCTTCTTATCTTTTGCAATTGAAGCATCGGGCCAAGCCCACCAAAATTATCCACTCATAATGCTTCATCATTAAACTTCTCATGGCACATCATCATCGAAATACTTTCAGTTATCGATCAATGGTTTCATAAAAGAAGTTTTCGAACACTGGAATGATTATTTTGTTTATGCGATTGATGAGATATACAAACAAATAACCAGAATAGATTCACTGTTTTACAATTGTACTTTATGAATAATTTAATGAGTAGCTAGTTTATCAGTTAACATTGTTGACATTGCTCGGTTTTATTTTGTTTCGAAGCATTAGGAGTTTAGTACTTGTTAATGCAGCATTTGTTGATATTTCTCTAATTTTGACAGATAACAACAGCTTAAAGGAACTGGGGAAGGAGATGGTGAAAAGCTGTTCTGGTCTACCACTGGCCATTGTCGTGCTCGGAGGAGTTTTGGCTACTAAGAGCACTTTGGGTGAGTGGCATGCCGTGAACAACAACATCAAGTCATACATCAGAGGGAATAAGGAAGAGGAGGAAGATGATGGCGGGTTATCGAAAGTTCTGGGCCTGAGCTTCGAGGACTTGCCCTACCAATTAAAGCCATGCTTCCTCCATGTTGGCCATTTTCCGGAAGATTTCGAGATACCTAAGAAGCAACTGATCCATGTGTGGATAGCAGAAGGATTTATTACGGCACCTCCAGACTCGGATGGAGCAGATATCAACCAGGAAACGTTGGAGGATGTTGCGGAACGATACTTGACTGAATTGGCGAATAGGTGTGTCCTCCAAGTGGCCAAGCGGACCTCAACTGGCAGGATCCGTAGCTGCAGGATTCATGATCTGATGCGTGACATGTGCCTGATGAAGGCAAAGCAGGAAAGTTTCCTTGAGACCATCAACCTTCGGCACCGAAGCCAAGCATCTGACTCGGCCTCCAGCTCCAAATTGTCAGGATCAACGGCATCTCTTGTTCAAGCACGGCGGCTCACTATTCTCTTGAAGCAAGTGTTCAACGATTTTGTCCATTCACAATACCCTCGCATTAGATCTCTCGTCTACTTCAACGAAAATGAATGTGAGGTGCAGAAATGGGAGCAGATCAAGTCCCTGTTCAAGGACTTCAAGTTTCTGAGGGTCTTGGTACTTGAAGGAATTGTCGGCCCAGACAAAAAGTTGCCCAAGGAGATCGGGAAGCTGCTGCACCTGAGGTTCTTAAGCATAAGAAACACTGAAATAGATGAACTTCCGAAGTCCATCGGCGATCTGAGGTTCCTGCAGACGCTCGATGCACGATATGCCAGCGCATCTGCCCGGAGACAGAAGGTGGTATCCGTAAAGAATGAAAAACAGATTAGATGTTAACAGCATAGTCAAATCGATAATGCTTCAAACTAAAGCGAAAGGAACGAGATCTAAATACTATTCAGCAGTTCCAGTATGACAAAATTAAGCTCTACAATGATATCTCAGTACGACAAAATTAAACTCTAGATATTAGTTATTATCTAAACTTATTTCACCTGTTTTCCAGGTATTTATACCAAATGTTCTGCACAAGATGAGAGCATTGAGGCATCTTTACCTGCCAAGAAGGTGCAGCACTGATAAAGGGCAGAAGCTTCGATTAGACAACCTGAACAACCTGCAGACACTTGTGAACTTTCCTGATGAGATTTGTGATGTGAAACAGCTCGGTAATTTGTCCAGTCTGAGGAAACTGCAATTATGCGATCCGGATTGTATTCAAGAGTTCGTGGAGATCTTCAGAGACCAGACAGTCAAGTTGTTCAATCTTCAAACCTTATACTTGACCAACAACAAGTATGTTGGTAACAATTGGAATATACAATATCTTCCCCAGCCCTACACGGTGAATCTAGAGCCATTATTCTCGGGTTGTCAGAACCTCTACAAGCTGCGTGTAGATGGACTACTGAGGAACTTACCAGCACCCAATCAACTACCTCAGAACCTCACCAGGTTGATCCTATTCTGGTCTGAGCTGGATGAAGACCCAATGCCTGTGCTTGGTACGCTTCCGAACTTGATGACGCTTCACCTGTGGCGGAGAGTTTACCTTGGTAAGAAGATGGTTTTTCCTGCAAGAAGCTTTCCTCAGTTGAAACGACTAGAGTTCTGGGCCCTACCTCACCTGGAAGAGATCGAGGTGGAGGAGGAAGCCATGCCCAGTCTAACAAAGTTTGAGATCTCAAATTGCGTTCATCTCAAGGAGATCCCAGAGGGGCTGAAATTCATGGCCTCGCTTCAGGAACTAGAGATCAGATACATGCCAATGCAATTCCAGGTCAGGCTTAATCCAGGAGGAGATGATTTCGACAAAGTGCAGCACCTGTGTGTGACATTTATATAGGTCGATTACTAGTCAAATCCCGGGTAAGTGTATGTTTCAAACTTATAATGGTTATCTATCAGAAGTATTCTCGGTGAAATTCGAAGAAAGATAAAACAAACACCTCATTTTTTAACTTCCGAGAGATAAACAAAACTAAAAGATGGTCCTTTATGCATCTCTTTTTTATTAAAATAACCAGGTTATTTGAACTCATGCAGATGAACTACATGGGAGAGAAGTGCTGTTCCTCAAACCAGCTTCAGATGAGGGAAACATTTAAAACTCTAAGTTCGACATCCTCTTTTTTTTTTCTTTCTCCATAACAACTTTTGAGCACTTAGGATGTTTTTCACGAATAAAAGTCGAAAGGTGTGTCTTGTGTGAACAAGTTGGATTAGTCTCGTACTACCAACATATGTTTGTTATCATCAGCCAAACCAAATTTGTTTGGAGGCCGGTGAAAAGGATGTTTCATGCAATCAGATTTAGAATCTACATTTGCGTCAATTGGTGTCGGTATTAAAAATGCTCCTGATCTTGATACAAAAGTATGTCAACCTATCCAGTTGTCTGTTTGGGCGAAGTATCATGCGTCGCAAAACGATGCTGCAAGTATTTCCATGTACTTCATTCTTTCACCCATAAATGTATTGATATTATCTAACTCACAAATGAAAAAAAAAAAGAGTAGAAAAGAAATGCTGCATGTATTTTAATATCACAAGTCAGATAACATCAGAAGACAGAAGAGTTCATCAAACCATCGAGATACTGATGTTGAAACATCAAAACATAGTCAATTCATTACAAAAAGTTCGAGCAGCTTCACTTATAAAAGGCTGTCCTTGAAAAGTAACAGACATATAACAGCAAAACTACAAATAGAATTATAGGAAATTGCAGTAGTACTTACCATATCCAAATTCTTAGCCATTGATTAGCCGATAAACTGAAACATGCTAGTGCACTATTGTAACAGTCACCTCCCATCACCCAAAAGTGCCAACTATTAAAGGTCATTCTCCCCATTGCATGACTGACGTTGGATTTGGGGCGTGACAAACATACAGCCCCAAATATGAACTGAGCCTGTCCAGCACTAAATTTGTTATGTGTCCTGTCCTTCAAATTCTGGTTGAGCACTTGAATCCGTTCCAAGGAAAAGGACGAGTGGCAGTACGTAGTTTCAAAATGAACATTTAGAAATTTTGATATGATTACAGCAGACAAGACGTTGCTCTGATTTTATGTCACGATCCGAAATTTTAGCAACACTTCTCTTAAAATTCTATCCAAATCAAATATTAACGTGCTAAATAAATTTTAATATGTCCTACATGGTCGGCCATAAATATATAAACAAACCACCAATCTCTACATAGATAATTATAATATATTTATTATGACATTCATGAGCAGCTAAACAAAATCTTTTAGGTCGTAACATATAAAAATTCTATACATGGCTTGAGTACCACTAAAGATATAAAGGGCTTGCTAACTTTCCTTCGTGCCTATCTTCGACATCAAAAATGGTTCTCCAGTGCCGCCAAGCTATTCTCTAACTCATCTAGAAAAAATATATGCAAAGTGTGAGTTGCATTGAGTACAAAATTCTAAAGCAAAATAAATTATTATTAAATAAATAATTATTAAATAAATGATTATTTAAAAAATAACCAAATATTCATATAGATAATACAATTACACCCAAATCCATCAATCAGCTTTATACAATACATATGAAAATTACCAAATTTATTCTTAAACAATCAAGTATCATTGTAATAACACGATAATATTAGAATCTACCTTGCTCAGCACCACATAACATATATAAACAATACATATATGTACACTTAGCAAATCGAGCTCTAGCAACCAAAACACATTTCTCAAGTATTACAATAATCATATACAAGCTCTAACAACCATCACATATTTCAAGATAACTTCAGGCAACAACTTTTCCTACAAATAAGTAATATAACCATAGGGTCGTATTTCCTTGCGACAGATTTGACCAGTATCATTACCTCGCAAATCTCAATCAATCATCCCCAGCTCCCCATAATCAAACCTTAAGCGAGGGCCATCCATTAACCTCTGACTGTAAGAGATGATCATCATTTATATTTCGTCGGGTCTAGCGACCGATTAGGCCCCTATTTGTATTCCGCCGGGTCTAGTGGCCCATCAGGCTCATGTTTGTATTTCATTGGGTCCAATGGTCGATTAGGCCCCTATTTATATTCCGCTGGGCCTAGCGGCCGATCAAACATCTATTTATATTCTGTCGAATCCAACAGCGGATTAAGCCCATATTTATATTCCGCAAGGTCTAGCGGTCGATCAAGCCTCTATTTATATTCCGCCAAGCCCAACGATCGACATTCCTCTATTCATATTCCGCCAGGTCCAGCGGTCCCATGACTATAATCAAATAAGAAGCATCAACCTACAATAATCAAATCAAATATCATTGTAAAAAGAATACAACAAATAAGACCGTAGTGGCTCCCAAATCCTCTTATTCTTCTTAATCTTATTAATTAAACATTTGTATGATCCATGTAATATATTGTCATTTCACAATGAAATAGAGTACTCACTAAACTCCTAAGATATAGTCCACCGAATCGAGCCTTCCGAATGCCAGCATTGAGTCTCCTCAGTCTCCAGTCAAATATAAGCATAACTAGAACCAAATTATACATACATTATAATATTCATACTAGTCAGCACACCCGTTTTATTGATCAACTATTTCTCTTAAAAATTAAATTACAAGCATCACCCCCTTTGACCTCAATAAGAACAGATCACACATTATAACTAGAGCATATAATTACTATACCTATTGATGCTAGTTACTCTCTCTTCCACTTTGAAAATACTTCTATAATCAAATCCACCTCTATGCTGTCTATACTTCCCATCAGCCCTATCCAGTATTTTGTCCAAACACAAATCACTAGAACTTACCCTGATAACATTACTGACTTACACCACCAGCTAGTTTTTGTTCTTCCTCAATTTATCGCTAACCTCACTTAATTTAGCAGGCAAGACCATCACAAGACACTTGTCATTATCATAATAACTTCATAAAGCTCTAACAGCCATCACCAGTGTTACAATAAGGGTGTGATTGTCTCAACTTAATTAAATAAGTATTTAAAAGTTAGTTATAAAAGAAAATGAATATAAGAAAGAGAGAAAGATGAGAGATAATAATCTAAACTACTTAATCATTAAGCCAAAAATCATTTAACGAAATAAGTTGAAAATTTTAACTTAATGAAATAAGTCATTCTTCACATATTGATGCACTTTATCTCTCACAAAATTTTTCTTATCCTTATTCATTTCTCCCTTTTTCTTATACATTTTTTTCTCTTAACTAACTAAGTGCTTAATTTATCAAACACCACCTAACTCGGGCAAGCAATTTTAAACACACGCAAATAATATTTAGCCATATACCCCAAATAATAAAAAAGCAAATTCCATCATGGAACTGACTCTTACTATCAAATTACCCATAAGAAGAAAAAAATCCAGCAAAAGAAATCCATAGAAGCAAAATTAGCTACATACCTAAGTATACCCATAATCTAATCGGGTTTAAGAACCCTTCTCATGGAACTGCTTCCTTCTTCCAGGCCCCGCAAACACATACTTGTCTGCCTTGTTCTGCCCATCTTCCTCTTTCCATACCAACCCATCACGTTCTCTGTCTCTCTCCATCACGTTCTCTCTCTCTATTTTTGTTTCACCAACTATCCATTGGGGCAAGATGGTGACATCAAATTAGCAATGTTATGATACTTCAGACAAAAAATTGACGTTGGAATAGATCTAAGAATATCTGTCAATATTAGGCTATATGGTGCAATATACCAAATATTAAATAACATCCATAATTTACCTACATCAACTTTAGTACCAACATCCAATTTAACATCAGTAAACTCAAATGAAATTTTAATGCAACAATTTAACAACCATAAAGGTCGCATTCATTCGCGACAGAGTTATGACGGTATCGTAACCCCGTACACCTCATCTCCAACTCCTCAAATTTATTACCACAAGCAGGGGCCGCCTATTATTCTATGGCAGTAGGAGTCTAGCGTCCATTTTATAACTCGCCGGATCAGCGGTCTAGCGTCCTTGTTTATATCCAGCCGGATCAGCGATCTAACGTCCCTTTTGTATCCCACTGGTTCAGCAGTCTAGCGTCTTTTTTATATCCCGCCAGATTAGCTCTCTAGTGTCCCTTTTTATATCTCGCCAGATCAGCGGTTTCACAGCCATCACAACAACAATATCCACACTATACCATAACGATCGAATTCACTTACCTTCATCTTACCAAATAAGCATCAAGATTCATGTATTCTCTTAATTTCATTAATCTCAACTAAAATGCACTTTCATTTATTTACCCCGAATATAACCTCATTCCAATATGGAGTAGAGTACTCACAGATAGTTTTCAAAAATATACTTCACCCACTCGAGTCTTCGAGATGCAAAGCCTCTCAGCCTCCTCAATCCCTATCAATAATTAATATAACAAGAAACCAAATTATAAACAAATATCACATCATCATATCAACAATCATGCTCTTTGACAGTCAATTTGTCCCCCCCTAAAGTTACAAATTTTCAAGAGCAACCCCATATAAACTAGTATATTAATAAAATTCGATTCCAAGATCCATTTCGCTATTTCACTTAGCTTAATAAATAAGATGATCCCTATAATCCTCAATAGCCTCAGAAAAATGTAATTTAAATTTATTTTAATTATTATCCATTGGAATCATATCTCCTAGACCTCATTCCATCAAAATCATCGCTCCTAAGATGGATTATTCTTCACTAAAAAGAAAACATGTTTCTTCTTGTCAAATACCGAAGAAATAAGACTCTACAAGGCACATCACAGCTACAGTAAGACCCTAAAATTTGAGCTTATATACACCAATTTATGAGGAAAACTTTCAATCATGTTCGAAAGAATACGATCCAACGATCCCTTTACTTACATAAACATTTACAATAGTTTACACATGTCAATCACTTCAATTAGTTTCAGACATATAACTCAATTCAGTCTATTCTCGTCAGATTTCAAGGCAAATTGAAATTCAACTTCACTATGCCCAATCAACTTCACCATGTTCATTCTAAACAATCCACTTAGGTAATAAAATACTAGTATAATTAAAGCCCAAGTCAAGAGATCTTTCTCCTTAGCAAACAAGATAATATATAATATCGAAATAGCCCATCGTAAGTGAAACTCAGCAGAACTTAAATCTTTCCTTATAACCATCAGTTGGGCTTTGACATAAACTCATTTACTAATGATATTTAGCTTGCTCTATTGTCTTTACCATCAACCAAAAGCAGCAAAAATCAGGAAATAGGATATACAAACATATAATCATCAAGTATATATCACCACAAAAACTCCAAGGCGGAATTGAAACTCAAAACAGGGAAAAATATCCTCATTTAATTTCGTTTTTCAGCACATAACATAATATCATAGCCCAATGATATAAGGACACAACAAAGCACCATAAAATTCCTTAATACAACACCCAAGAGTATAAAAATATAACTCAATCAATCAAACAATTCACCCAATAGCAATTGGATAAGCCGAACACTTCAATTCAATATCACTAACCGGAATTTTAGACAACTCATTGTTAGTTAAGTTTCTCAAGTTATAGGCCAAAACTTATTGTTAGTTAAGTTTCTCAAGTTATAGGCCAAAACTTATTTAAGCTGAAATCAGTGAAATTAAACCTTAATTTGCTTATAAACTTGATTAATAGAGATACCTAACCCATAAACAACCGACCCACATCAAATTTCACGTCACTAGTTGGAACTCTAGACTGAACTGAGATGGAGAACGAAGCCTAGTTCACATTTGGTCTCCTTAATCCTACCAAATGCAAGCATAACAAGAAAACATATCATATATCATATCAATTCAAGCCATATATATATATATATATATATATATATATTTCTCATGTCTAACCATTTACAATTCTCAAGAGAAGAGAAAGATTCAAATCCATTTGCTCTTAAATTCTGGGCACTCATGCAACTACAATGATCGATCATATAATCAATAAAAAGGCCAATTAACCAAACGGTATATTAAGGCGGCAAGTTCTTCTTAATAAACTTAACAGCCCAATCCTTATAATTCAACATACATAAATCTTATAAACTACCACAAGGTAGAGTATAAGTCATAAGCTTAGGAACTTAATACAATCAATTTTTCTAGTCGTTCTACCCCCATTCCATACTCTTTACTTCCCATAAGTATTCTCTCTACAATAATAAGAACCAAGCAATAACTGATTTATCTTATTCCTCAAATCATCATTTTAACTTTACAATTTCAAATAAGTAGTTAGATAGATTAAATTGCTATGGCAGCTACATTAGTAAAAAAATTTATATCTATCACCAAGCCCAATAAATCATTTCCATGCTATTAATTATGTCTATTCCTAAATTATACTAATTCTTCAATCAGTTTATTTGTATTATATTGTTTATCTTTGAGTTTATTTGATGTTGGTGAATTGTTTTCTATATATTCTAGTCAATATCAATTTACTCGTTAAATTGAATATTGGAAACTAAAAATAATTTGAATAAATTGAATTTACAAAATTATATTTATTCATGTATTGCGCAAATTTTGAAATCCATCAATTTCTTGCATCAAATGGGGTAGAGAAGATGCCACATGGAGATTAATTTGTTTGCATTAAAGAGGGTTGAGAAGATGCCTCGTGGCAGGATTTAGAGAAGACAAAAGCGATGCATGACATATTATAGTAAAGCCAAGAGTAACACTTGACGAAATCACGTATATTCTCAACCGTATTGGCATTATATTTATTATATATAGATTATTAAACATAAAATGCCAGTTGAGAAAGAAGCACAACCTTTATGGGGGAGATTACTCAAATCAGGGGTTTGGCCGTGGCTTTGTCGATATGATTCTTCCCTAAGTCACACTGACATGGACAATCACCATGAAGGGTTGATAGCTTGAATGTAGGCACATTACTAACCTCCTGTCTAAGTTACTTTTGGAATCCTCGTTCCTTATTGGTCTGTGTCGCTAATCCACCTATCAGGCTATGAATCTCGGACCCGCACAGAAATATTAGTCTGTGCGGCGTCAATCACAACGTCACTGGCATTTGGGTGTCAAAGCCATGTGACCGTCAAGGCAAATGTCCTTGGTAAGTACCTTGAGCTGTTGCTGTCGTCCCCCACTACATCTATTAGGACGAAGAAGACCAAACACCTCAAGGGCACTCTCTCATTCGAGTTTGCCATTCCATCACAAAATCTCTTCTTGCAATAACCAAGTACCTAAAAACTCGTCATCCTCCATCTTTAACAAATACCTTTCTACATATCAAGATAATAAGAATCATGGCTATTCGCTTTCCGAGGATTGCTCATGGTAAGCAAATGCCCCGACGAGCTACCGAGGGTTCGGACATTCCGAAAGGCTATTTTGCTGTATATGTTGGAGTAGGCCAGAAAAAGAGATTCGTTGTTCCTATTTCCTACTTAAAGAACCCTACGTTTCAGGAGTTGTTGTCTCAGGCAGAAGAAGAGTTCGGATTTGACCATCCTATGGGTGGACTCATCATCCCTTGTAAAGAAGAAGTCTTCATCAGCCTAACTTGTAGTTTCTAGTCTGATAAGTGATGTAAAACACCGACTGACCCTGTCAACCAATTTTGAATAGAAGATTGCATGCTTCAGTAGGTTGTCTTTGCGAACCATGAAATAGAAAACCATACATTATATGGAAGCAAGTTTCTTCAGGCATGTCTGTGTTAGTTTCTCCTCTGTATGATGGCTGAATTTCTATAGCTTCTAAATCTGCATATCTGCACAATGTGGGGAAAGAAAAGTATACTGCAATAAATGATGAACTATTTTGACAGATCAACAAATCATGAACTTAACCGAGACTGATAATGCTATTGATTAATTCATCTTAACTTATAATACACCAGATTCTTTATTCTAGATCTGACCAATGGCAACAGCCAGCAAGGCCTCATAGTTGAGTAAAAGCAAGATGGTAATTCTATTGGTGTACCAAAAACTGTGGGTGTTTGAGTTGATTATAATTGTCAAATAACCCTAAGGTTTAATTGGCAAATTTGTATACATTTATATATTAGATATGCGTGTGATATACATACATGGATGGTCGAATCTGTGAAGCAATTCACCGCCAAGAAAGAAAATTAGAGGAGAGGTGCACGGGTGAAAAAAGGCAGCCCGTGTCCATCTATTGCTCAAGGCTGAATGAAAGAAATTGTTTCTTCCTTGGTCATCCGTTGCACATGGAGTTCACCACCCATTCTACCTTTACTCGAGAGCGTAGTCTGATCGTGTGGGCAACCCATGGAGACTCGTTTGAGTCGAGGAGGAACAACCCCTTGGCAAAGATGCGTTCGTGTGGACGAGCTAGAGGCTGAACACTTGGGTGGCTTCAAGCGATTATTTGAGAAGGCGATCACTTGGCGGTCTTGCGGGGATTTCAATCGAGGTAACTTTCAATAAACCCTAATAGGATTGTCAAGTTAGCATTATTTAATCGTGACAAAGTGATACCACGCAGTCGTAATAAGAGTCCATATGTCAATCCTACATGCATGAATGAATGAAATTTTAATTTATCGTTTATTCCGCATGTGCTACGTTTTTGATATCATTCTCCAATACTCCTCATGTTGGCTCATACCTTTGATTATGTAGTCATAAAAATGAGGCCAAGTTGCTATTGCTGAAAGAAATGATTTCTTCGAAAATCTTTTGACTGATGAGAACTAATCTAGCAAATGGAAGTATGCTTTTTCTCCTTTTTGATAGGTGAATGATAAATTATGTCAATGATGGAGAGGAAATGATTCTTAAATAATTTTTGGCTTTTCCACATCGCACGTTAGGAGTTCAGACATGATACTCTCTGAAGAACATGATAGACTATGCTGAATCGGGGAAATTTTAAAGCAGATCACATCTTCAATGATAAAAAGTGCCCGATTATCAAAATTTGGGCAGAGAACTTTGCCATCTCATTCTCATTGATGACAGGTACATAGCTCAATGTACATATGTCCTAGAAAAAATTGTTAGGAGGGTCAAACAAGTTAGCTATTGAGATCTTGTCCCCCGAGCCTATAGATAAGAAGTGAGGCTGATGAATATGTCTTCCAGACAAGGGATTGTGAGACCACCCATTGGATGATCAAACCCAAACTCCTCTTCAGCCTGGCTCAAGAGATCTTGGAATATAGAATGCTTCAAGTACGAGAGTGGAACAACATATCTCTTCTTCTGATTCTCACCGACATATACTGGAAAATGGGCTTTCGGAACATCTGAACCCTCCGGTGAGAGAACTACTCGACGCCTTAGGATCTTCTTGGCTTTCACAATATTGAAGAAACGAATTGCCATACTGCTCCTGGCTCTTAACTTTGAGACTCGGATTTTCTTGAGAGGGAGGGAAATGATTATTCAAGGCTTGGATTTGGAGGACTTGGCTTGCCTAGGTATGGTTACAATGGGATTATTTGTAAGGGTTTGCATCCGAGGACAGCTCTTGCTGTTGCTTGGGTCCATTTACTTTAATTGCATGTCCCCAAGAATCACATGTCTTTGCCTCTTGAATAGCAATAATGGGAGTTTGATTGGGGCTACAAGCTATGCGGCCCAGCAGAAATTGGCTGCAAAATTCTATACCATGGAGATGGATAAATCGGCTCCTGTCATTGTGTTTAGTGATATAATTGCATGCATTATTATCACCATCACATGAACATGGACCCGCCATTTGAAAGGTCTAACCGGACATGAACATGAATGAATCCTTTTTCTTTGGGTATTTGTATATATATATATTCATATATTTACCCCCATCTGGTAGGACATAATGAATTAACCAAAGAAGGCAAAAGACGGGCAAAACTTTCCTTTTCCTCTCACCTGATATGTCCCATACCTTCTTTTTTTTTTTTTTTTTTAAGTTTATCCTATTCCACTGTCAGATATATCCCGTTTCACATATACACTTCTCAACGGACTTTATCCATCAGTCTCTTCAAATATTAAAGGAACAAAAAGCATTTTCTTTATCTTCTGACATTTTATCATTGTGAAGATCATGATTCGGTTGAAGAGGATGTCTCATGCAAAAGAGAAGCTGCAGAGGACTCTGTGGCCGAGAAACTGGACAAGAGATCATATTACTAAGAGAGAAGTTGTTCCAAATGATCGCTTTGCAGTTTATGTAGGAGGGAGTGAGAGGAGGCGATTTGTGATTCCATTGTGGTACTTGAGACATCTGGTTTTTCAAGGGTAGCTGGATTTGGCTGAGCAAGAATTTGGACTTGATCTTCCGATTATGGGCGACCTCATGATTCATGGCTGTGTTGACTACTTTATTGGTCTCATCTATGACCTCGGCCTCTGATAAATGGCAGCTATACTATCTAACTGGCTTCATCTTTGTTTCTGAAGCATACCCCTTGTCCTAATACGAGATTAGGGAATTCTCATTTTTACAATTTTGGTCATTTCTCAGGTTTGTCAATTGATGTACATATTCGGCTGAGCGTTGCAGTTCACTTATGTCTACTGCCTGGATTTAGCTCTTGTTCACCTTTGCAATCAACTCTATGTTTCCGAAATAAAAATTACTTCTTTCCAATATCTTTTGGCTTCATTAAAACAGTCTTGCTAGAATGATGGTAACAGAGGACATTTTGAAGGATCAAACACGCTGCGCAACCACTTTAATCAGGAGTAGGTGAAAATAAAATTAGACCTTGTTTACTTGACGATTCACAGTGGAAAGAAATATTTTGGTACATGGAATTGGTACCTTTTGGTGAAGCAGCGTTATGTACCATGGCACAATGGCCAAGTCAAAACAAGTCCGTGTAATAACCAACTTGAGGTACACTCTCAAGCAACCGACTTTGACTATGTAGAAACATTTGCATTCTCGTTGATGATAATAAGTAACCTGTCCACGTACTTGAAATGTATACATATTCTTCTTGATCATAGTGGTGTTAGCTGGTGAGCTCTCCTCATAAGCAATTAGAAAGATGTATCACTGAGGAGTAACTGTTCTATAGTGGGGATTCAGGCCGCCCACAGGGTGGTCGAACCTGAAACTCTTCTTCGTTCATCTTGGTGCAGAGGATCTTTCAAGCAGGACAGCGGAACCATATGCATTTCTTCTTCTGGGATTTCTAGCCATAATATGCCCTAGAATGGTCGTGTAAACCATCTGGATCTTCAGCAGGGCATAAGATCAGCTTAGCATGTGCAATTGAGACATCAAATGCTTTGTTTGGTTTGTTAGTGTGATTTTAAAATCACACTTTAACTTAATTTTACCCACAATAAAATAAAATAACTCATATAAAGTCAAATGGTGGATCCCATTTATACCACTTTTTTTCCACAACAAAACAAAATAACTCATACAAAGTTAAAGGGTGGGCTCCATACATAACCATTTATACAACTCTTTTTCAAAATCAAAATCTGATTTTAAAATGTTATTTACAAACCAAACGCAGCACAAATAACTGTGATGTATCGGTTCAAACCTTAAAGACTTGGTTTTTGGGAGTGTTTTCTGGTAGAAGTTTAAGTTATACGACATGCTTTTTCGTGGATTGCTATCTATTACAAGCGCTACATTATATAGAAAGTCATGTAAAGGAGGTTGTCAGTACCCGACAGAGAGTTGTATTGGGGGCCTTGTACTGTCAAGAATAAGTCTCCGAAATAATCGTGTTGCCTTTCCCTCCTAACAAGCAACAATCTGAACTTGATTGATTGGGCTACATTTGCAGCCTTTCTCACTTCTTGTATGGCCCACTGATTCAATTAGAAAACAGAAAATTTCTAATGAGAAAGGAGCACAATCTTATGCGGGAGATCACTTGAATCATGGACCTCACCATGAAGGGTTGATAGCTTGAACGTAGGGACATAACTGACCTCCTGTTTAATTTACATGTAAAATCCTATTTCCTTCTTGGTTCATGTCCTTAATCCACCTATCAGGCTTTAAAACCGAGGCCCGCATTGACTTATAAACATGTGAGTTGTCAATCACAATCTCATTGGCATTTGGGCGGCAAAGTCATGTGATTCCCTCCAGGCAAATGTCCTTGTTATGTACATGGAGTTTTTCCTATGGGCCCTAACACATTTATTAGGGTGAAGAATGCCAGACTCCTTAAGTGAACTCTCTCATTATATATAGGAGCTCCATTCGGTTGCCATTCCATCACAAAATCTC
Source organism: Punica granatum (assembly GCF_007655135.1). Taxonomy (NCBI): domain Eukaryota; kingdom Viridiplantae; phylum Streptophyta; class Magnoliopsida; order Myrtales; family Lythraceae; genus Punica; species Punica granatum. The sequence continues at coordinate 15,660,877 of NC_045130.1, forward strand.
ATCTTTTAATATCCAAGTCTTTGGAAACTGATCACCCTCCAACTTAACAACGACCTGTCTACAAGATCATACAAATCATGGCTATTCGCTTTCCGAGGATTGCTAATGCCAAGCAAGTGCCACGACGAGCTGCCGAGGGTTCGGACGTTCCAAAAGGCTATTTTGCTGTATATGTTGGAGAAGACCACAAGAAGAGATTTGTTGTTCCCATTTCCTATTTGAAGAATCCCTCGTTTCAAGAGTTGTTGTCTCAGGCAGAGGAGGAATTTGGCTTCGACCATCCTATGGGTGGACTCACCATTCCTTGCAGAGAAGAAGTCTTCATTAGCCTAACTTGTAGTTTCTAGTCCGACAAGTGATGTAATTGAAACACTGACTGACCGTGTTACCCAATTTTGAACAGACGAGTGTATACTTCAGTAATCTGTCTCCCGACCCATGTAACGAAAAACCATGTTTATATGGAATCAAATTTCTTCCAGCATTTCTGTGTGATTTTCTCCTCTGCAAGGCGGCTGAATTGCCATAGCTGCTAAATGTGCAGATCCACATGCTGCAGGAAAAGAAAAACACAAATCTTATGACAAACTTAGCTATAATTAATGATGCTATCGATTAAGTCCATGCTACTTATAGTACTCCGGATTCTTTATCGAGATCTGATCATTAAAAACTACCAGCAAGGCCCCATATTTGAGAACGGTGAGATAGTGATTCCACTGTTAAACCCAAAAACGTGTACGTTTCAATCAACGGTGATAGCTTTTGCCGAGTGAAAAATTAAATGGATTCTGATACCAAGAAACAGAACAATGGATGTCCTTTTTTTTGGATCCATCATCGAAGACCGCACTAGTACAAGTAAATTGTCTGAGTAGTTGCAATAAATAAAGACTTTATTAGTCTCTTTTCAGGGCTAAGTTACTGACACTACAAAAAAGTAATCTATTAGCAACTAAGCGAACAATTTTATTTGCCAAAAGTAATAGTTAACGACTTAAATATTTTTTAACTATCCATATATTTAGTTGCCCAATCCATTAACTACTGAACTGTAGCAACTAATATGCAACCAAGTCATTTTAGTTGTTATCGGTCTTAACTGACTACATTTTACTCTTTGATAAAATGAAAAGTTCAGTTGTTAGAAGAGTTTATTTAGCAACCAATAAACTATTTATAAACCAAATTATTAGTTGCTAAATAGTAAAATATAGTTGCTAAAACCTATAACAACTAAAATAATTTGTTTGTGTATCAATTGGCATAGTTAAGTAGCTAAAGGATTTGGCAACTAAATATATGTACAGTCGGAAAATATTTTAGTTGTTAAAAACTATTTTTTAGCAACTGAAATTGATCATTTAGTTACTAATAAACTGTTTATGGATTTTTCTAGCTGTCTAGTAGCTTTGTCAATCATGATCTATCTTCTTCTCGGTGTTTGTCAGTCCTTTAATCACCTACTCATACCAATGAAGTCAACTGCAGTTGCAGACAATGAAGTTTCCATTGCACTTTTGCCCTGATAAGAACTAACTAGTAAATGGAAGTATGCCTTCCCCCACAATTGATAGGTGAATGTTCAGAATATGTTAATGCTGCAGAGGAAGTGACTCTTATCTAGTTCTCGAATTTTCCACACAGTATATTAGGAATTCAGACATGATACACTCTAAAAATTTAAAATCAGAATTCAGGCATGATACACTTTCGCTGTTACTGTAGTTAACTATGCTGAACAGGGGAGGTTGAGGAGGAGGTATCACATTCTCATCGCACCAAAAGTGCTCGATTATCAAAATTTTTTCGAATGAATGAAAATTATAGTCTTTACTTCTTGAGAAAGTGGTAATCATGTCAGTGGGCAGAGAACTTTCCCATCTCATTCTCATTGATGATAGATAACTCAATGTACAAATGTCCTAAACAAAATTGTTAAGATGGTCAAATCAGTTAGCTACTAAGATCTTCTCCCCCGCTCCTATAGAAAAGAAGTGAGGCTAATGAGCACGTCTTCCGTGCATTGTGAGACCACCCATGGGATGATCAAACCCAAACTTCTCTTCAGCCTGGCTCAACAGACCTTGGAATGAAGGATGCCTCAGGTAGGAGACCGGAACAATGTATCTCTTCTTCTGGGTCTGCTCGATATTAACTGGAAAATGGCCTTTTGGAACATCTGAATCCTCTGTGAGAAAACTGCTCGATCTCTTAGGATCTGCTTTGCGCTCATGATCTTGGAGAAACGAATAGCCATGCTGCTCCTGGTTTGTGAATCCTAGGACTTGGATTCTCTTGAGAGGGAGGGAATGAGTTCTTCAAGGCTGGGATTAGGAGGTCTTGCTTTACTTGGGGATGGCTACAAAAGGGAACCTATTTATTAGGGACTGCATCTATTAGAACAGCTCTTGCTGTCGCTGGGGTCTATTGAGAATCACATGGCTGTGCCTCCTGAAAACAATAATGGGAGTTGGGCTGCAAGCTCTGTGGACCAGCAGAAACTTGGCCACAAAATTCTATTCTATGAAAATGGATAAATCAGCTCACGTGACATGTTTACTGATCTTTTATGCATTATTATCACTATCAGATGAACATAGACCCTGCATTTGAAAGACCTAGCCCAACATGAACATGGATAAATGCTTTTTCTTTGGGTTGTAATTCATCGTTCCATTCTAAAGTAAGAGGTGGAGCAATTTAATAATCTCAGTGAGGTTCCTAAAATCAGAAATCCAGTGCCCAAAACCACAGGCACTGAGCATAGGTCGGAAGACTCGGAACCTCCCGGGCCCGATATATGTATCTGATCCCCATGTTGGCAGACATAAAATATGTTGATGAAAGAAGACAAAAAGAAAAAATGCAAAACTTTCCTTATCCTCTTTATATAATATGTCCCATACCTTCTTTATTTAGCAATATCCTATTCCACTATCAGTCTATCCCTATTCAACTGATAGACTCATATATGGACATACTATCTTCAACAGGCTTATCAATCTCTATATTCAAATTTAAAGAACAAAAATTATTTCCTTCACTTCATCTTCTGATATCATTGTAAAGATAATGGGCGCTTGTTTGATGGGGATAGCTCATGTAAAACAGAAACTGCAGAGGAATCTATCGATGAGAAAGAGGACAAGAGGTCGATTTACTGCAAGTGAAGTTGTTCCCAAAGGTCATTTTGCAGAGTAGAGAGTTTATGCTTCCATTGTGGTGCTTGAGGCATCCAGTGTTTCGACAGTTGCTGGATTCAGCTGAGTGAGAATTCGGACTTGATCATATAATCATGGGTGGTCACACAATTCCTTGCTGCATCGGCTACTTTATCAGTCTCGTCTATGAGCTTGACCACTGATAAATGGCAGCTCCATGTCTCATTAGCTTCATCTTTTGTCTCTGAAACACGTCTCAGAGACTTGGTTTTCTAATTTGGGATCTTCCCAGTTTCGTCAATCATGTACAAATTCTGCTTACTGTTAGTTCACTTCAGTTATGTCTACCGCCACTATGATCCAGCTCGTCTTCACCAAAGTACTTAAATCTATATATTGCAGAAACCTAAGTAGTTATCCCGATATCTTGGCTTCATTAAAATAAATTGCTACGAAAATTGTCTGTCGCAAAGAGTCTTGCGCAACAGAAAAGCAGAAATGAAGCTCATCAGGACTTGCATCTTATGTCACTTTCTAAAACTTCAACATTCCACATTCTGAAGAAGAGAAATTTCTAAATGAATAAGTTTCTATATATTTAGACTGCCTTCCCACACGACTTACTTTTTGATGCAGTTCACTTGATTCCCAGTAGAACATTGTTGATAAAGAACATTTTGAAGGATCAAACGTACCACTGCATCGATCATTGCACGAAAGTGGACATGGCGAATGTACTGTAACTACTTTCCTGAAAAGGATGTTAAGACTTTTTTTTCCCCCCCTGAATATTCAGTCAGAAGATATATATTGGATGCGATGAGTAATTTACAGTGAAGCAAAGTCACATATAATGGCACAATGGAAGGCAAAAGCAATTCTTGCACTAACCAACTCGACATACATTATTCTCAGAAAACCAACTTTGACTACGGAAGAAATAGAATCACAGGTAATAAACCCAAAAGGACCTGCTTGCCAGTCAACCTATCCTGAGTTGTCTCTGTAATAAACTACTTAAAACCAACTCTTGTTATTCCATATATTAAGACAAGTATGCTAATCGAATTGAATTAATCGATGTCCATTGTGGATGGAAAATATCCATATTTGTAGAGTTTTAATCCACTTTAGTGAACTGACTAGATTCAAACTGGATTAGTTGGGGCCCATTGAGCTTTCGATACTACGATACACCCAGAAAAAAGAAGAAGGGAAAATGTCAAATTTGGTCCTCAACCTTTAGTTCTTTTTCTATCTTAGTCCTAAACTATTTCTTTGGCTGGATTTCGTCCTCAATCTTTTTCACGCGGTATGAGTTCAGTCTTTCCGTCCAAAATTTCGTCCATTTTACCTGACATGTATATTCATCAAATGAGACCGCGTCACATGCGCGACAGATCACTGCTATTCAAAACTAGGTGTTATAGAGCAAATCAGATTCTTTTTTTAATAAGATTCGTAAATCAGACTAAGATATTTCGGGTTCCTTTAGGATTTCAGCCATCGCTTCTCTTTTATTGTCTCACGCACTGACAGATGGCTGGAATTCTAAAAGAACCGAAAATATCTTAGTCCGATTTACGGGTCTAATTAAAAAAAGAATCCGATTAGCTCTATAACAACCGGTTTAGAGTAGCAGTGATTTGTCGCGCACATGGCGCACTCTCATTTGACGAATATACATGTTAGGGAAAATGGACGGAATTTTGGACGAAAAGACTGAACTCATACCACGCGGAAAAGATTGAGGACGAAATTCAGCCAAAGAAAATGTTTAGGACTAAGATAAAAAAGAGCTAAAGGTTGAGATCAAATTTGACTTTTTTCAAAAAAAAAAAAGAAAGTCTAATAGAGATATACAACAATACAACCACGTGGCACACGAGAGAGTGGAAACAAATTAAGAAAGAGAAAATGCCGAGAGAGGTAATGTCCTTTTTCTTTTTTTTCTTTTTTTTTTTTAGGAAAGAAGACATTGTACCTTGAAGAATTAAGAGGTTTTGGATTTAGCTTTTGCAAATGCAACTTCCCATATTCATGTATTTAACTTTTATTTTTTTTGCTGGGTTATGTTTCATTTTTGTTTTTACCTAGCCTATGAACCGACTACCTATTGGCCAGTAACTCAAGTAGATTGATAGGGTCAGTCGCCACCTCCATGGCGTCATCGCCTACAAGAATTGCCCCCCCCCCCCCCCCCCCCTTACCATGCTTTGCTTGGCGAGGCGGACATATGACGCTAGCATGAAAGACTGGTGGACTCTATTAGGAACGAAAGAGGAGTACAGTTGCTGAAGGCTAACTGGATATAGTGGCATTATGTGAAGGGCATGCACCAAGGGCTGCACATCGGAGAGATCAGATTTTGATAGCCCGTGGACTCAGGCCTCTAAAGTTTTTACAACTCATGCTTTATTGAATTGCTGAAAGGGAACACAGAAAAACTCAAGGTTTGAAGGTGAAGTCAGTAAAATCAACACCACCAAGAGCACGAGAAGCGCATATATATAACATTAGGGGCCATTTTGTTAGCTCTCTGGAATCGAAAATGGAAGCGGGAAATTTAGGATTTTTTTTTTGGACGGAAAATCTAACCGATGGTATATGTGGACCTTAAGTAATGGTTGTTGATTTTTTGCGAGACTTGTTGAAATTCCTAGTAGATTTGAGATTTCGTGTATAGTTCATGTTTTTGGCTCAATTTACCCTTTTTTTTTTATAGGAATGAAAAATTTTAAATTCTGTTTAGTTTAGGTAGGAATCAGAATTGAATCCCTTTCGCATATGTTAAAAATACAACAGAAATTTGCTGTTTAGAAAAGTGATTTTGGTAGCTATGAGTTGATTTTTCGGATGTGTACGACACTTTTGAATTGCAAAACGGGAAGTTTTAGTTTAGATTTTCATGGAACTATTTTGGATTTTAAGAATTTGAATCCTGCATTTGATTCCCCAGGTTAGTGAGGGTTTCTGATTCCCTAATTTAGGGGGGTGTTTTTACCAAAACATAACGACCCTTAGTTAAATCTTGGAACCACTGACTAATATTGGATAAAGAATACAATTTATTGCATTTCTAACTCACTCTCTACGAAAGGCCTACTTGGAAAGATGCAATGCTGACACAACCCTCAATTCTTAACTATTACGGTAGCGATGTAACTCCAAATGAATGAATTGTTGGGAAGGGATGTACTCAACCAAACAATAACGCAGCGATTAATCTTCCTCCCCTTCTAGTGTAATCGAGATAGGAACTAATAAAATCAACCAACAAGCAGTAAAGTAAAAGAACACCAATAATTTTACGTGGAAAACCCCGATGTGGGGAAAAACCACGGGACCAACTCCGAATCAACGATCCACTATGAATGAAGGTTATACAATGTCTTTCATCAAGGGTAAACCCTTGGATCACCAAACTCAAGAGAAACACTCTCTTGGATCACCCAAATACTAAATTCGTCACCCACACCGGGTGGTTCACAAAATCAGCTGAAACAGCACCTACAGAGCTCGAATAGAAATTCTGACCATTCAGAAGTTAGCCCCACGTGTTGTGAAGCTGCTGTCAAAATTTCGTCCCAATCGGAGTTCGTTTGATGTCCCGATCGAGGTTTGATCTCCAGCTGCGCGCTGCCCCTGTTTATCCGATTTTGCTCTGTTCTTTTGTTGCTGCTTCTGCTGATCTGCTGCTTCTGTCTGCTGCTGCCGCACGTCCACTGATCTGCAGCTGTTCTGCTGCTATTTATTCCTCAGCTAGTTTGCTGAAATATTAACCCTAACAAAAATGGGTTCTTGGGCCTATTAAAGCCCGATAAAAGCCCAATACAATTTGAGCCCAACTTCCTCCAAATTGGAGGGATACCCAACAAACTCCCCCTCCCGACTATTTGGAGGCTTCAAGCATACCGGCTATACTTCGGCAAACATGAAGTTTCTCCCTAGCGAGAGGTTTTGTCATCATATCAGCTCCATTCTCATCGGTGTGCACTTTGTCTAGCTTCACCAGCTTGGACTCCAACACATCTCTAATCCAATGAAGCTTGATATCGATATGCTTCGACCTCGAATGGAAAGTGGGATTCTTGCAAAGATGAATTGCGCTTTGACTATCACAGTGTAGAACATACCTTTCTTGCTTCAAGCTCAACTCCTGCAAAAACTTTTGCAACCACAACATCTCCTTGCAACCTTCGGTCACCGCAATGTATTCGGCTTCCGTTGTAGACAAAGCGATGCACTTTTGAAGCCTTGACTGCCATGAGATAGCTCCCCCTGCAAAAGTCATCAAGTATCCCGAAGTGGATTTCCGGGAATCAATATCTCCTGCCATATCCGCATCCGTATAGCCCACTAACTCCGGCTTACCAGTGCCAAAGTGTAAACACACCTTGGATGTTCCTCTGAGATACCTCAGAATCCACTTAACTGCATTCCAATGCTCTTTCCCCGGATTGGAGAGAAAACGACTAACCACACCAACAGAATGAGCGATATCTGGTCTTGTACAGACCATGGCATACATCAAACTTCCTACAGCTGATGAGTAAGGAACTTTCTTCATCTCTTCTTTCTCCTTCTCACTTGTAGGACATTGCTTCGAGCTAAGTTTGAAATGAGAAGCAAGTGGTGATGAAACTGGTTTAGCATTACCCATGTTGAACCGATCCAAAATCTTCTCGATGTACTTCTCTTGAGAAAGCCAAAGTTTTCCACTTGATCTGTCACGAGAAATATGCATCCCAAGGATCTGCTTTGCCGGTCCCAAATCCTTCATGGCAAAGGACTTGCTGAGCTCTTTCTTCAACTCTGCAATCTTGCTCATATCATGACCGACAAGCAACATATCATCCACATATAACAGTAAAATGATAAAATCACCATCCGAGAATTGTTTCACGAACACACAATGATCTGAAGTTGTCCGTGTGTAGCCATGGCTCAACATGAAAGAGTCAAACTTTTTGTACCACTGCCGAGGTGCTTGCTTAAGCCCATACAAGCTCTTTCTCAGCCTGCACACCAAATGCTCCTTACCTTTAACTCGGAATCCTTCAGGCCGCTCCATATATATTTCTTCCTCCAAGTCACCATGCAGGAAAGCTGTTTTTACATCGAGCTGCTCGATCTCCAAGTTCAGACTAGCTGCCAGTGCGAGAACAACTCGGATTGATGACATCTTGACAACAGGCGAGAAGATCTCCTCGAAGTCAACTCCTTTCTTCTGGTTGAAACCTTTCACTACCAGCCGAGCTTTGTATCGAGGTCGCGAGTTCTCTGTCTTCAACCTGTAGACCCATTTGTTCTTCAATGCTCTCTTACCTTGCGGTAGCTTCACTAGGTCATACGTGTGATTTTCAGACAAGGAGTTCATCTCCTCATTCATCGCCTTCAACCAGTGCTCCTTGTGCTCATGTGCCACAGCTTCATCATAGCACTCAGGTTCTCCCCCATCAGTCAGTAGCACATACTCATGAGGCGGATATCTTGTAGATGGTCGTCTTATTCTATCAGATTGTCTAGGTAGATCTGCAGGCTCTAACTGTAACCGCGAGCCTGTATCATCCGTAGTCACATCATCATCTACCTGAGGAATCTCACCCCCAGTCGTGGTTTCTTCATACTCACCAGGTACCTCTTCCACTGGATGCTCTACATCAACCGGTACAGGAATAGAGATCTCGTGAGGATTGCCTACTTTGGCCTTCTCTAACTTTTGCAAATCCTCGATTGTCTGGTCCTCAAAGAAGACAACATCCCTGCTCCTGATGATCTTCTTGCTATCAGGGTCCCAAAGCCTGTACCCGAACTCTTCATGTGCATAACCCAAGAAGATGCACTGTTTTGCCTTGGCATCAAGTTTTGATCTTTCATCTCGAGGAATGTGAACAGATGCCCTGCACCCGAAGACTCTGAGATGCTTGTATGATACTTTCTTACCGGTCCACACCTGCTGGGGTACATCTCCATCAAGTGCAACTGACGGTGTAAGATTAATAAGATCAACCGCTGACCTCATTGCCTCGCCCCAGAAAGGCTTAGACAGTTTCGCCTGAGAAAGCATACAACGAACTCTCTCAACAATTGTGCGGTTCATTCTCTCTGCAAGCCCGTTCTGCTGTGGTGTCTTCGGTACCGTCTTCTCAAGTTTGATACCGTGAGTCCTGCAATAGTTCTCGAAAGGACCCCTATACTCACCACCATTATCAGCTCTGACACATTTCAGTTTCATGCCCGTTTCTCTTTCCACTGCTACATGGAAGTTCTTGAAAATCTCAGTCACCTGATCTTTAGTTTTCATAGGGTAAGCCCAAACCTTCCTGGTGTGATCATCTATAAAGGTCACAAAATAGAGAGCACCACCAAGAGATCTATCCGACATGAAACAAACATCAGTATGCACAAGGTCAAGTATATGATCGCATCTAGAGGGACGACTTCTAACAAAAGAAACCCTCCTCTGCTTACCAGCTAAACAATGATCACAAGTGCTCAAGTGCATACCTTTAACGGGCAAAGACTGCTTTCTAGCAAGAATTTGAATACCTTTCTCGCTGATATGTCCGAGTCTCCTGTGCCATAGCTCGATAGGATAATCCTCAGCAACATTAATTTGACCGGAATTGTGTCTGGCACGCAGCCTGTAGAGAGTGTCGGTCTTCTGACCCCGTGCCACAATCAACGAACCCTTGGAGAGCTTCCATCTCCCATTACTAAATTCGTTACTGTAGCCTTCATCATCAAGCTGACCCGTCGAGATTAGGTTAAGGCGAATTTCTGGAACATGCCTCACCTTCTTCAGAAGCAACTTGCAGCCAAGCTCGGTCTCTAGACAGACATCACCAGTACCGACAATCTTGCATGACTGTCCATTTCCCATTCTCACATAACTATAGTCCCCGGTAGTGTAAGATGAGAAGAAATCCGATGAGGAGTGACATGAAACGAGGCACCTGTATCTGCAACCCAGGTAGAGTCCTGACATGTGAAATTCACATAGGCTTCATCACAAATGATGTAGGTCTCTCCATCAGATGCCACTGCTGTAGTACCTTCTTCCTTCTTGCTCTCACCGTTGCCATTCTGATTTTTCTTCAGAGCTCTACACTCCCTTTTGTAGTGTCCCTCCTTTCCACAGTGATAGCAAGTGACCACTTTCCTCGTCTTCGACTTTGATCTACCCCTCGATTTGCCACGTGAGTTACTATGCTTGGAAGAGAAATTTCTGCTTTGACTTCTCCCCCGTTGTTCAGTAACCAAAGCTTCAGACTGAATGGAAATCCCCGAGCCTTTCCTTCTAGTCTCCTCATTAAATAAACTGTCTGTCACCGTGGCCAACGATAGCTTCCCGTTTGGCGCAGAATTGCTTAATACAACCACGAGTGTGTCCCAATTATCCGGTAGAGTCCCTAAAAGTAGACAAGCCTGCAACTCATCGGGTAATATTATCTCCAGGTTCGTCAACTGGTTAATAATATCCTGGAAATTACTCATGTGCGCAGCCATATCACCTCCATCCTGAAAACGAAGATGAACCAGCTTCTTCACGAGGAATGCCTTCTTTTGCGGTGTCTTCCTCGCATAGAGATTTGTCAATTTATCCCACAAAGCTTTTGCATTTGTCTCCTGAGCAACATGATGATAAATACTATTGTCTATCCACTGCCGAATCAAACCAATAGTCTTCCGATTTGTGCGTTCCCAAGCCTTGTCATCCTTATCTTTGGGTTTCGCGGAATCCCCTTCAATGGGATCGTACAAATCCCTGCAAAATAGAAGATCCTCCATCCGAGACTTCCATATAGAGTAGTTGGTTGCATTCAACTTGAACATAGATCCTGTAGATTCCTCCATCTCGAAAACACCGAAAAACTCAAACTTCTCTAACCCGAGGCTCTGATACCACTTGTTGGGAAGGGATGTACTCAACCAAACAATAACGCAGCGATTAATCTTCCTCCCCTTCTAGTGTAATCGAGATAGGAACTAATAAAATCAACCAACAAGCAGTAAAGTAAAAGAACACCAATAATTTTACGTGGAAAACCCCGATGTGGGGAAAAACCACGGGACCAACTCCGAATCAACGATCCACTATGAATGAAGGTTATACAATGTCTTTCATCAAGGGTAAACCCTTGGATCACCAAACTCAAGAGAAACACTCTCTTGGATCACCCAAATACTAAATTCGTCACCCACACCGGGTGGTTCACAAAATCAGCTGAAACAGCACCTACAGAGCTCGAATAGAAATTCTGACCGTTCAGAAGTTAGCCCCACGTGTTGTGAAGCTGCTGTCAAAATTTCGTCCCAATCGGAGTTCGTTTGATGTCCCGATCGAGGTTTGATCTCCAGCTGCGCGCTGCCCCTGTTTATCCGATTTTGCTCTGTTCTTTTGTTGCTGCTTCTGCTGATCTGCTGCTTCTGTCTGCTGCTGCCGCACGTCCACTGATCTGCAGCTGTTCTGCTGCTATTTATTCCTCAGCTAGTTTGCTGAAATATTAACCCTAACAAAAATGGGTTCTTGGGCCTATTAAAGCCCGATAAAAACCCAATACAATTTGAGCCCAACTTCCTCCAAATTTGGGCCGGTTTCTCTCCTATATGGAGAATGGTGAGGGCCGGTGTTGGAAGTAATCCCACATGGAAAAGTTGAGAGGAAATCCATAGGTTTATAAGAGATAATGGTCTAGCAACCCATTGGCTTAAGTTTTTGGGTTGCAGATGGGCCAGAGTCCAAAGTAGACCTGTGGATTTTACCTAACAAGTGGTATCAGAGCCCAAGGTAACGATCCTGAGGAAGTGCACACGCTATGCGTGGAAACCCACACCACGACAAGGCCCGAGTGTGGAACTCATGGCTAGTGATGGGCCTAACAATTGGTATCCGAGTCCGGAAGTGGAAGCCCGGCTCGAAGTCCTCCATATAGTCGAGAAGGGGGGGAATTGTTGGGCCGGTTTCTCTCCTATATGGAGAATGGTGAGAGCCGGTGTTGGAAGTAATCCCACATGGAAAAGTTGAGAGGAAATCCATAGGTTTATAAGAGATAATGGTCTAGCAACCCATTGACTTAAGCTTTTGGGTTGCAGATGGGCCAGAGTCTGAAGTAAGCCCATGGATTTTTCCTAACATGAATAAATGTAAAGACGATACGTAAAACTTTTCTTAGCCATCAAAAGGACATAATCAAATTCATCCACATTAACAGAAATTGCTCAAAATGAATTGAGAGAAAGGCGTAAACAATTAAAAACATAGTTAAAGCCTAGTATTAACCAAATTTTGCATCAAATTTACCGTTCTTTTTTGTTAAGTATACGAGACAAAATGCTAAAGAGAGAGACTGTGATAGAGAGTTCATGCCTTGATAGGAAGTTCAAACAATTCAGGAAAATCCCAAAATCTTTCTCATCGAGCACTGCAATAAATCATAGGAGAATAAAATAACCAAGACGGACATGATATTGCTGATTGTTTATATGGAGAAAATTTACTTACCAAATCTGACAGCAGTTCCTATAAGTAATCCTTCTAACCTTCACAGAATGCCAAAAAGTTAAAAACTTGAATTTCTTTAATTTCATCTTCCTCAAAATTAGAATGCCGAAAAGTTAAAAGTTGGAATTCTTTAATTTCACCTTCCCGAAAATCAAAGATTCGAAGACTTAACCCGAGTAATCACACAAATGTTTATATTACTTCCACTAAATGGGTCCTCGAGTACAGCCGCACGTACTGCCTTGTACGCAAACTCATAATGCTTACATAAATTTAAAGACTAGTAAAGCATATCTTCAACCATCAAAAAGATATAAAAATTATTCATATTAATAGCAATTACTCGTTTTGGTAGTTAACAAATGTGAACGTATCATCGTTGATTATCAGCCCCAACTAATCAAGATACTGACTACCTATTACTGCTTCCATATCTACCTCGGTCACAATATTATCTATAAAAAAATATATTCGTTAGGCGATATTTAACTAATATAATGACAATATTATTTATATTGACAATGAATATAATTCAAATAATGCATTTTGTACAATGACAAAAGAATTCTACGCATTTGTAATGATAATTTTTTTTCCTAAAACTTCCACAATGAAACCGATTGAAGAAGTAGATTTTTGAACTTCTACGATAATATGACATCACATTTTTCACCTTTTTTTGCATTTTTATTAGAAATTAATCGAAAAATTATTCAACACTATTTGGGATTTGTACTACATGTCATCTTTGGAAACCTTTGGAATATAGAAAACAAAATGAATTGTTCCCCTATGCCCTCCACCGAGGAAGATTCTAACGGGAAGGACGTGAGATGTTGATTATTATTATTTTTTTCCTTTTCCCTTTAGTTTCTCAGTTTTTGAGAAGATGAAGGAGTAGATTTAAAGATTTAAATAGTGAGAGTGCTTTTTTATAAATCAGAGCACATATTTGAAATGTGTGGCAGGTATCACGCCACATCTCCCTTTTCACGGCACCCTGATCTTAGGAGATATCTAAAGAAAATTCTAACAATATCAAAAAAGGGTGTAACACGTCCTTATTTATTGATGGATTTAATATTTAGTGAGACTATATATTTTTCTTTATTAATTATTTAAAATTTTTTTTTATTGTATTAGGCATGAAGTCTCTTTTGTTAAAAAAAAAAAGTCCAACAAGAATATACAGCAAAAGCAGCCACATGAGGCAGTCGAAACACCCGTACGTATGATGGGTATATATGTGTGCGTCAAACGGAAATATGCCTTTTACTTCGTCGAACTCATATCAAATCATTCTGCCTTTTTTTTTTCTTTCTTTTGGGTGAATTCAAATATTATTTGACAAATACTTTTTTCAGGATATACAATTAAAAATTACTGCCGGCCAATTATGTGAACATGATGCTGAATTAAGTCCAAATAATTACTATTATTCTAGTTTTCTTTTTTTTTTTTGGGGGGGTGAACTGTGGTCCATTTGCTATTGTCAATATTACTTTGCTATAGATGGTCACTTAGCCTACCTTTGGAGTTACACATTCGACACATTCCACCGCCGAAAGTTAGAACTCTACTTGCTGGAGATATTGTTGGGGCTGCCTTACCCCGTCTTTGTTCGATTTAGTTATTTTGTATATTTGCTTTCTGTTTTGTTCTCAGGCTTTGGTCCCCTATCACCCGAAAAAAAATATTACTTTGCTATATATATATATATATATATATATAGGGCCGGCAATATTTGATACGACGCGATTACACGACACGGAGTTAAACGGGTTTGGGTTGGGTATATTTGATATTCGGGTTAAACGGGTCCAACCCGTTTAGACACGATTAATAAACGTGTCTTAGTGGGTTGAACCCATGTAACCCGATTATACACGATTAAACCTGTTTATTTAACCGTGTTTAATCTTGTTACTGTAATCGTGTAACTCATTAACCCGTTTATCTAACTGAATTTACGAAAATATCCTTAGGTTAACCCTAATTTCGAAATTTCGGAGGCAATAGGCTTGAGCTTCCACCCGGTTTCAACTTTCACACGCCCCCTTCACCCTTCATCTTCACGAGTCGAAGCCCTCTACTCAGACCAGCTAACCAGACGAAGAAGAACCCGCGAGCCACGACCCTCGAGCCCTCGACTGCGACCTCGACTCGACCCCGCGAACCTCGAGCCCTCGATCCTCGAGCCGTCGACCTCAAGGTCTCTGCTTCTCTCCGTTGACACCATTGTTCTGCTCCAATACTGAGTAGAAGTCTTGCTTCCATCCCAAATCTCCCAATTCATTCATCCGATTTCCCTCTTGCTTCCACGGTTCCATCCGATTTCCTTCGAAATTTGGATCCTTGAGTTGAATTCTTGCAGATCCAGCCTCCACCTGAGTCAATGACGACTTCGATCGTCTGCTCAGACGAAGCCTCCACCTGAGTCCTTCCGTCATTCGGTCGACGGAACCAGACGAAGGCGACCTCACCGCGCCACCTCGATCTCGAGTCGACTCCGCAACCTCCCTCTCTGAAGCAGGTTCGATATCACCGTCCTTTGCATTTCTTCTCCAACAATCGGTCATCATCAACGCACTCGATCTGTTCTGGCAGACACACATACTTGAAAAATTGTGTGATCGGTTTTTTGTGTAATTTGGCTGTTACTGATTTGAAACATCATAAGATACTTGAAAACAGAGGGATGTTTTCCAGATGTTGGAGTTGGAGGTTTGAAATGGGATAATGTCCGAACTTGTTTGAGGACGGTTGGATATCAAAAAATGTGCTTGAGTTAACTGAATCAGCGGCAATTATGCTCCTACCGTGCTTCCTTTGGCGGGGACACATGACGCCAGCACGAAAGAATGGTGGACCTAAGGGCTCTATTAGGAACGGAGAGGAGTACAGTCATATTTCCAACGCTGGACTGAAGATAGCTATCGAGTTTTGCGAGAAAGTGAAGTCTAAAATGTCCGAAGATCACATATGCAGACCTCTGCCAGCTCGTCGGAGTTGTTACATGTAAGCTGTAGCTTGAATTTCACCCCAAAAGTGGGAGGCTAAAATTGGACTCCAGAGTTGGAAGATCAAATATTTATGTGGCCCTACCACACGGTCATCATGGCCATCTACCTCCGGGACCCACGCGAGGCCCACATGTAATGGATGGTATTGATTATGGTGTCAGCTGACCTCGGGTCATGCTAGACCCTTCGTTATAACCTTTGTCAATTTGCAACGAGGAGGCCAAAGCCAACAGCTGTTCACAAGGCAATGAATGTATTGGGCTTATTGTACAAGCATGTGGCGAATCACTTCCGTTATGCGCATATTGAGATACTTAATGAATAGTTGATCGATTTAATAAAATTTTGAATCGTCTTATTTATCACCTGTTTATCAGACTCATGCGTTGAACGAATATTGTAAACAAAATTTTTTTGTATAAATTTATATGCCAAAATAATAATCTGTATAAATTTATAGTTTATATCAACATGTAAAATTTTATCTTTTATATTGTTAAATACGGTAAATTAAGACATTCTAATAAACGAATATATATATATATATATAAATTCTTAAGTAAGGAATTCAGGTAATATATACACCGTTGCAATTATTTATATAATTTATAGGAAAATTTTATTTGAAGTCTGAATACTTTTAGATCAAATCAGTAGTTTTATTCGATAAAAGAATACTAATTTTAGAGCTCATTAAAACTTTTAAACTTAATTATTTGCATGTTCTTTATTATAACTTATATTTCATATATTAATTTTTATAAATTTAAAGACTTTAAGATAAAATGATCCAATCACTTGAATTAAAAATTTAATTAATCGAGCTTTGACAAGATTAGTTATAATTCTTAAATTCTTAAATTGATTTTAAATTTATATAATTATAAATGATTCATAATTTTCTTAATATGAATATATTTATTTAATGAAATGACAATAAGTGGTCGAAAATATGAAATATTCTCTTCTTTGAATATTTTCTTTATATTCATATATATATATATATATATATTGTCATTAACTATCATAGTAACTATTATCTTTTAATTTCTATATAGTATATATTAATATATGAATTAGTAATGGATTTACTATTTTGCCCCTATTTATTAAGGTGTTGTCAACTTTATATAATTACTAGGCTTTTAGACCTGCGCTGCACGGACACTATAAACAAAAATTCACTATAAAAATTTCATTTATTTATAATACAAGAAATTAAATTTAATAATATTTGTTAAAGTGGATTTTATAGCTACAAATATACATAACATACGAAATTTGTTTTATATTGAAAGTACTTAATTTATCTAACTATTTTCACATTTACATAGTATTAATAAATTATATTTATTTTGTACGTAGGTGAGGATTTTTATATTCTTAAAGATATACCATATGAATTCTTTCAAATGCTATGATGATTATATGAATTATAATATAATAAAAAATAGTAAGTACAAAAGTGAACTTTTTTTAAGTTCTATTTATTAATTATAATTACAATAGATGTGTCAAATTACATAAAGTGAAAAATTACATTATATTGCAGCAATATAAAAAATTCAAATAAACTAACAGCATAAAATTTTTTTATATATCTAAACAAATATACGATCACTTGTCCACCGATAATTATGCAATGCAATTACCAAAATAGATATTCGTATATATATATATATATATATATGTATGTATATGCATATATATTTTCAGAGCATATATTTATTTTATTATTTATTTATTCATTTGTTTGATAAATCTTTTGTTAATGTGAACTAATGGTATATATTTACAATTATGCCACTATTTAATGCATTTGTTTTCAAGCTTATGTATATATTTAGATATTTATGAGAAATTATTTTCGAAAATATTTGGCAATTATTATTGATAATATTAATTTACTCCAGTTATTGGATATATGTGAAGAGAATTGGCCAATCCACATCATGTGCCACCTCCACACGCCATCCCTATACAGTAATTTTGGTTACGAAAACCTTCTGTGGATTTAATATAATAAAAATAGAAATTCTAATAGTTAATAATGTAATACATATGGTCCCATTGAGTATCAAATCTTGAATATATTGATTAACATATGAGGATGTGCGTTACTGCACTGCACTATCTTTACTCTCATGCAATAATTTCAAAGGCTGCACTTGCATGCATTTTTTTTTTTAATGCACGCACCCATTTATTATGTAATTACCTTCTGTGGGAAGGTGCCTCGGTCTATTGGGTTTCTCGTTAATTCGGTTTCATATATTTTCATGACCTGCCCTATTATTTACTTTATATATTAGAAATTCCATATATATATATATATATATATATATCTGGCACTTCTCTGGTTCTTTTGACAGTACACTGCTATTACACACATAATCCATAGAATTTAGTCAGACATGTTCCCGCAAAAGAGAAGGACACGAAAAAACACAGTTCGAGCAAACAAACAAAACATACACTAGTTATATAAACATAATAAGTTATATAAATCTCAAACCGGGCGGATCGGGCGTCAAGAGCACCGGTCGCCTTAGCCCTGAGACGAGGAGATTTATTACACAAGCAATTAGCTTCTGTTGTTCCTGGCAATGGAACAAAGATTCCCCCCGCCCCCTTACGTTACCGAAAAATAAAATAATCTGGACGAATAGATTTAAAGAAGTTATGCTCTCTCCCCCACAAAAAAAAAAGGCTTTCTACATTCAAAATCTTGCCTTCCTATGTTAAAAAGTTATAGCGTAATGACATAGACTTTCACTTGCTAATTAATAGGTTGCGCGTTTAATATTCGTTGTATAATTATCTGCGTACCTTTATTATTTATTAAAATTTATAATTCATTGTTCTAGATTTACATGCTTCCTTTATAATTGAAAAAATATCTCGTTCTTCCTTAATTTCTCGACAAATTTTATCTCGGGCCATTTCCTTTCAAATACTTTCTACCCAATTTTACCAAAATTTGAAAATATGTATAAATTTTCTTAAAGTGTGTAAATTTTAGGGGACAACTGTCCCTCAGTCTTCTCGGTCCATCCCTCGTCAAACTTGATAATAATAATGAATATTCTCCTATTTTCGAAGGGTATCGATCGATATATTAATGCATGTGCTATCCCCATATATAAAAGGCTTACTCTTAGCATTGGCCACTCTCTCTCTCTCTCTCTCAATGTAAATTGGCCACCTTTTCCTTTCTAACTTTTGTTTCTTTTGGTTATATTATAGGGAAAATCTAGAATGACTGCGTGTCATGACATTCGATCATCCTGGCCATCCATCCGCGGGGTCCATGCATGATGAACATTCATGATTTTGATGTGACTTGACACCGTGTCAGGTTAGACTTTTCGTATATTATAATATTTTTTTATTCCATTAATTTTTGTTTTTTGATAAGTACATTGGCCACCTTTTGTAAATGATAATTTCTGATAACGTACCACTCCTTAGAGAAACAGACCCATGCCGGCATAATTTGGAAAATTCGAGAATGATCCAATTAATAGTTCTCATATGATGCCCGCACGTGTATATATATATATATATATATAGCCACGGCTGGTTTTGGCAAAATGAATGTGTTCAGTAAAATTCGTGTATGATCCAATTAATAGTTCTCATATGATAAAAGGAGGTTGATGATATGGTGCTTGGATGTAAAGATTCGATTAGAAAAAACTCGATTTCATCAATCGACCAATAGATTCTCCACAAAGTGGGGCGGCTGCGTCGGCTTGGAAAAGGAAAAGAGAATCTTATACATTGCCGTAACATGACATCCTTTTATTATTAGATAATTATTTTTCGGTGGAAAAAACGACCTGTTTTAGATTCTCTCTATCCTTTTATTAGATCTTTGTCTCATATCCATGCTATCGCCGTCACATCCATTTTCAGTAGGTTCCCTACTCGGAGATAGTCAGACGACAGAGCAATCGTTTATGTTAGGTTCCCGACTATCTCCAAGCAATTAGATAATTGTCTCATATCCATGGAACTCGAAGATAGTCGGACGACGGAGCAATTAGATCTAATCGGGCTGTAAGGTCTACATGAAGCAATCATCTAGAAGCAGAAATCCAAGCTCATTTTGAGCATCGGTGAAGAGCTGTCTGTGCGGATACCTTGACATGTCGCCAACCATCCTGCGCAAACATTTGAACTTTGGTGCAGACACATTTGCATACAGTTTTCCGTTACAAGGAAAACGCATAAGCTTGGTACATTGAAATAGAAATCTTAGAGGCTGTTTGGATTCAGAATTAAAGTTACTTTGATTTTGATTTTAATTTTGATTGTGGAAAATGACAAATGAGATGTGATTATAAATTTGTATATATATATATGTATATGCATATATATTTTCAGAGCATATATATTTTATTATTTATTTATTCATTTGTTTGATAAATCTTTTGTTAATGTGAACTAATGGTATATATTTACAATTATGCCACTATTTAATGCACTTGTTTTCAAGCTTATGTATATATTTAGATATTTATGAGAAATTATTTTCGAAAATATTTGGCGATTGTTATTGATAATATTAATTTACTCCAGTTATTGGATATATGTGAAGAGAATTGGCCAATCCACATCATGTGCCACCTCCACACGCCATCCCTATACAGTAATTTTGGTTACGAAGACCTTCCGTGGATCTAATATAATAAAAATAGAAATTCTAATGGCTAATAATGTAATATATATGGTTCCATTGAGTATCAAATCTTGAACATATTGATTAACATATGAGGACGTGCGTTACTACACTGCACTATCTTTACTCTCATGCAATAATTTCAAAGGCTGCACTTGCTTGCATTTTTTTTTTAATGCACGCACCCATTTATTATGTAATTACCTTCTGTGGGAAGGTGCCTCGGCCTTCCTTTCTATTCTTATATACCGCAAAAAAGAAGGAACTTCTAGGGGAAGGTCTATTGGGTTTCTCGTTAATTCGGTTTCATAAATTTTCATGACCTGCCCTATTATTTACTTTATATATTAGAAATTCCATATATATATATATATATCTGGCACTTCTCTGGTTCTTTTGACAGTACACTGCTATTACACACATAATCCATAGAATTTAGTCAGACATGTTCCCGCAAAAGAGAAGGACATGAAAAAACACAGTTCGAGCAAACAAACAAAACATACACTAGTTATATAAATCTCAAACCGGGCGGGTCGGGCGTCAAGAGCACCGGTCGCCCTAGCCCTGAGACGAGGAGATTTATTACACAAGCAATTAGCTTCTGTTGTTCCTGGCAATGGAACAAAGATTCCCCCCCACGCCCTTACGTTACCGAAAAATAAAATAATCTGGACGAATAGATTTAAAGAAGTTATGCTCTCTCCCCCACAAAAAAAAAAAAGGCTTTCTACATTCAAAATCTTGCCTTCCTATGTTAAAAAGTTATAGCGTAATGGCATAGCCTTTCACTTGCTAATTAATAGGTCGCGCGTTCAATATTCGTTGTGTAATTATCCGCGTACCTTTATTATTTATTAAAATTTCTAATTCATTGTTCTAGATTTACGTGCTTCCTTTATAATTGAAAAAATATCTCGTCCTTCCTTAATTTCTCGACAAATTTTATCTCGGGTCATTTCCTTTCAAATACTTTCTACCCAATTTTACCAAAATTTGAAAATATGTATAAATTTTCTTAAAGTGTGTAAATTTTAGGGGACAACTGTCCCTCAGTCTTCTCGGTCCATCCCTTGTCAAACTTGATAATAATAATAATAATGTATATTCTCCGATTTTCGAAGGGTATCGATCGATATATTAATGCATGTGCTATCCCCATATATAAAAGGCTTACTCTTAGCATTGGCCACTCTCTCTCTCTCTCTCTCTTTTAATGTAAATTGGCCACCTTTTCCTTTCTAACTTTTGTTTCTTTTGATTATATTATACGGAAAGTCTAGAATGATTGCGAGATTCGATCATCCTGGCCATCCATCCGCGGAGTCCATGCGTGATGGACATTCATGATTTCGATGTCACTTGAAACCGTGTCATGTTAGACTTTTCGTATATTATAATATTTTTTTATTCCATTAATTTTTGTTTTTTGATAAGTACATTGGCCACCTTTTGTAAATGATAATTTCTGATAACGTACCACTCCTTAGAGAAACAGACCCATGCCGGCATAATTTGGAAAATTCGAGAATGATCCAATTAATAGTTCTCATATGATGCCCGCACGTATATATATATATATATAGCCACGGCTGGTTTTGGCAAAATGAATGTGTTCAGTAAAATTCGTGTATGATCCAATTAATAGTTCTCATATGATAAAAGGAGGTTGATGATATGGTGCTTGGATGTAAAGATTCGATTAGAAAAAACTCGATTTCATCAATCGACCAATAGATTCTCCACAAAGTGGGGCGGCTGCGTCGGCTTGGAAAAGTAAAAGAGAATCTTATACATTGCCGTAACATGACATCCTTTTATTATTAGATAATTATTTTTCGGTGGAAAAAACGACCTGTTTTAGATTCTCTCTATCCTTTTAATAGATCTTTGTCTCATATCCATGCTATCGCCGTCACATGCATTTTCAGTAGGTTCCCCACTCGGAGATAGTCAGACGACAGAGCAATCGTTTACGTTAGGTTCCCGACTATCTCCAAGCAATTACATAATTGTCTCATATCCATGGTACTCGGAGATAGTCGGACGACGGAGCAATTAGATCTAATCGGGCTGTAAGGTCTACATGAAGCAATTATCTAGAAGCAGAAATCCAAGCTCATTTTGAGCATCGGTGAAGAGCTGTCTGTGTGGATACCATGACATGTCGCCAACCATCCTGCGCAAACATTTGAACTTTGGTGCAGACACAATTGCATGCAGTTTTCCGTTACGAGGAAAACCCATAGGTTTAGTATATTGAAATAGAAATCTTAAATATTTGATAAATGAACACGGATAGTCTCACTGAGTATTGAAATTGGGACATCTTGATCTCCAGGTGAGAGATGCGTCACTGCACTATACTCTCTTGCATGCAATTTTAATTCAGTAAATCAAAACGATATATGGAGCTGGGAGCTATATATGGTAGGCCACATTTTTTTTTTATGGAAATCCATTGAACTCCGATTAACATGATTGGCCGCCTCTACTCTCTTTACCTACTGGCGCATTAGCAATTTATCCATTTTTTTCCTATTGGCAGGAAGAGTGCATTTTGAAAATATTTTGATTTTGTCCTCCGGTCGAGTGCGCCCCGCACTATAATTATAGGATTAACTAACCGTAATGATATAATGAAAGCATACAGAAATCGTTGTCGTCTTGCTAAAAGGAAAACATACAATAATAATGCTATTGAGCTGATGATGGAGAACAGAGAAATGAATAATCATCGTACAAAAAACTATAAGTATATATAGAACGATTGAGCCCATGCCTCCTAGCTATTATGGCATTTTACCCAACGATAACGATGATATCCCAAACCCCAAGTTATGAAAGAAACCCCAAGCCGCTGTCCATCCATCACGAATCAGATCAGCTACCCTCGCCGAACCCCAAGTTTCTTTTGACCGTGCAATCCGTATTAAGAATTGCCTTCATTAAGCCTAAGTTGCCTTACATTCTCTAAAACCAGTTCGTTTGCTAGAAGCAGAGAATACCTTATTGAGAGTTAAGAATATGAATCAATTCCATATTGAAAAGAGAAGAAAAGAAATCCATTAATTCATGGGAGATTAGGTATCATAACCTATTAGCTGGAACTTTTGGAAATGAGATGAATTAAATCATTTATAGGCTTGATGAAATTTCATGTTGTATCAAAGTATCCACGTAGCACGTATAGATGAAATGTCAAAGCCACATATTGCCACGTGAGAGTGGGTATTAAGAGTTAAAAATATGAGCCAATCTTACATTGAAAAGATAGAAAAGAAATTCATTGGTTTATAAGAGATTAGGTGTTTTAAACTGTTAGCTCGAGCTTTGAGATTAAAGTTGAACCTAATCACTTATAGAGCTAGTGAAAATATATATCTATATATATATATATATATATATATGAAAACAAAGTCTTGAGCTAAATTCTCATGCTGGCACATCATCAAAAACACAAAACGAAGTTCAAAACCGATTCTCATGTCGTCACATCATCCAAAACATAAAAGGAAAATTTTATATTCTTATAAGAAAATTTTATTAATTAATTATGTAGTGAATATATAGATTTTATATATAAGGCACAATGAAATTTATACAAGGGAATAAAATATGACATAATTCACTATAGAATATATTCAAGGAAACACAATATGTAATAAAATATATTGATTATCTATACATGGCCCAATATCTATATCTATCTATATCTATATCTACATATATATATAAATACACATATATATTAAAACAACATCCTGAACTGAATTCTCACGCCACCACCTCATCAAAAATATAAAACCGAGCTCTTTAATATTGTCACATCATTACTTATGGATTTAGGAAATCTTTTATATTCTTTTATCATTAATTATGCAATAAATATAAATATAGATAATACACAATATTATGCATATAGTCCAACATAATATATACAAGGAAACAAAAATATGCACTGGACTACTATTACTGAATATATATATGCCATATATATATATATATATATCGTATAGTGGAATTTAAACTATTATTTCTTGAAATAAAAATTTCATTCTATTGGAATTTTTATATTCGATAGGGATTTTCCTTATTAATTTGTATGAAATTTGCGCTATACATGTCTAATCGATATACTAACACCAATATTTTACATCAATATTGTCGATTCGCAAGACTTCACCGTTATTCACTAGGTTTCGGCTGGTTTTCTCAAAATCCAAGATTGTCTGATTCATGTATTTTTTTATAGAAGTAATTTGGGAGAATCATCAGAATAGTCCTGAAAGTTAAGCATTTTTTTACTTTGAGTCTTATAAGTTTAACTTTGCAAAAAGAAATCCTAAATCGTTTCAAAAAATGATTGTTTTAGTCTATTTCGTAACCTGCTGTTATGGAGATACTGATTTGGACTTAACACTGTAAAATTCGTCCAAGCTAGCTACAAAGTGTCCACGTGTCGATTTTTTATCGGAAAAAATTAAAAATACAGAATATAAACAAGAAAAGAAAACAAGAATTATAAAAAATAAATATAGAAAGAAAGAAAGCCCACACCCTTGTCGGACCGGGCGTGGGCCTCGCCGGTAACCCCTACCCTCGGGATGAGGGTCTTGGCCTTCTTGTTTGAATTGACCTGACTTCTTGCATAAGGGATTTGCCACACAAACATAAAAAACCAGGAAATCAACTATTTGAAGAACAAGCTAAGGAATTCGATCTTAGTAGCCTCCTAGTGAGAGAAAGTCCACATCCCTTCTTTCTTCCATCCACCATTAAACAATTCCCATCACATTTTCTTGTTAGTTTGCACTAATTAATCAATTTTCGTTTATATATATGTGTATATACATATATAAATATCTCCTTTCTTGTTACTTACTGACAGTGTTACACTGATTGGGATAGCAGAGAGCAGACATAGAGAGGGGGGGGGGGGGGGGGGGGGGGGGGGGGGGGGGGGGGGGGGGGGGGGGGGGGGGGGAGGGAGGGGAAGAGGGGGAGAGAGAGAGTCGACTTCACTCCTTCAGGGTCAATAGATTTCAATCTATCGATCTGCATATTAATTTGGGTTGTGGGCTCGATTTGCATTATGATCTTCCCTCTCTTTTGGGTCTCTGTCTTTGATTCGGTTGTTGCTGAATTGAATTGACCGTCACTCGAGCTGAATCGGTTGCCGGCCACCTGATCCCAAGGATTGGTGGTCGCCAGCGAGGGTCCCTACCCCCGGCAACCACCCACTTGACAAGGGCTGGAATTTTCTTCTTTTTTTTTGTTTTCTTTTCTTGTTTAATAATCTGTGACTTTAAATTATTTTCGAATAAAAAATCGACACGCGGACAATTTGTAGCCAGCTCGGTCGAATTTAACAACGTTAAGTCCAGATTAGCGACTCCTTGACAGTTGTTTATGGAATGCACCAAAACAATCACTTTTCAAAAAGATTTAAGACTACTTTTTGCAAAGTTAAACTTATAGGACTCAGCCCCAAGGGGTTTGGCCTAGTGGTTAAGGTGCGCCTAAGTTTGCATCCGATCCCGAGTTCGAATTCCCTTGGGGCCACCGGAGCGTATTTCGCGTGATTACCCGCTTCGTGCGTCGCCGGGGGTTCACGGAGCCCAGGTGATTAGTCGGGCAAAGCCTGAACACCCCGGGTTAGCAAAAATAAAAAATTATAGGACTCAAAGTCAGAAAATACAAAACTTTTAGGACCATCATGATGATTCTCCCAAAGTAATTTATTCAGGATGTTATCTTTTTAATTAAATGTTAATTTGTTTGGTGCGTTTATTGTTTGCTTAGAACTACTATATTTGCATGAAAATCTTTCTTTATCATTTATTTTTTTAATCTATACCTTAATAGATTTTGAGTGATACAATGGTTTAGCATATATTAAAAGAATTGGGATCAAAAGAAGTAACAAAATTATCAAGTTTGATATGATTTTCCTTGATAACGAGGTATATTTTGTGTGTTTGACTAAGTATATTAATTTATTAATCAAAATTAAATTATTATCAATTTATTATTTATAATGAAGTTAGGATTCATTGATGTATGTAAGTACAAGAAGTCTCATATTGATATATTTCGGGCCTTACTTTGAGAAGAAACTTTTACACAATTAATATTTTCAAGATAAATACACTTTCATCAAAATATTGTACAGTTGATGTAAAGTAAAAGTTATTGCTTTTGCTTAGTCTATATAAATGATTTTTTTGTAATTTATTGATATCCTTAGCATAATTCATTCAGTTTTAACTAATTTTATTTGTACATAATGTGTGAAATTATTTCGATTAATTGCAACAAAAAATGATTCAATTGTGTCCGCGCAACGTGTAGGTCATCAATTATTTTAGATTATGTATAACAAAATATAGCTCAATAATGACATTACAATAATTTGCATTGCCATATATATAGCTCAATATCGACCGGTGCATAATCATGATTAATTTACGTGAATAAAATGAAAATTGATGTAATAATATATATATAGATCTTTACAGCCATATAGTAATATATAATAAAAAATCAAATTTTCTCTTCCATAAGAAGCTTCCATACCCCGTGTCACGTGCGGCTAATTTTTTGGTTAACTATCATTACTTTTTCATAATGTTCGAACATATATAAATTTTCCTATATAGATAAATGAGATTTTTTATTAGTTAAATTTTAATAAATAGTATTAGTAATAGGAAAAAAATTGTATAAAAGTCAATCAAGAATTGAATGCGCGGCAAAAAAGAAAAAAAAAAGGGAACAAAATGAATATATATATATATATATAAAGGAAAATGGAACAGAATGATGATATTATATATATAAGATGTAGTTGCCGCACCAAAGAATATATAGATTACATATATATATATATATATAGATGCCGCACCAAGATTATAATGGTTAGTGTATATAGATTAAATATATATAGATGAAATACTATTTAATTCTCTTGGGCTCTAGCCCCGTTATCTTACCCAAAAAAATATATATAGATGAAGTATATATATATATATATATATATTAAATACATAGTTGCCATTTTTCTAATAATTCAACATTTGTGTATAAATATAGCCTCCTGCCTACACGAGTATCTTTTAAAGGAGACCATTATTCATAATTAAAACGTCTTTTTTTCCTTCTTCCCAAATTTTTTATTTTTCTTTTTCTTAATTGAATTTTGATTTGTTGAATGAATGTTTTATTTGAAAATTTGAAATTGATTGTTTTCGCATAATCTCTATTCCAGTTCCATTATTAGTCTCTTCAGAAACTATAAGACTTTTATGATTTCTATACCTTATATATTTCCTTTTTATTCTTATTTCATAATTTAATGAAAATAATTTATCCATAAACTTCGAGTTCTATAGCTTTATTCGTTTATTATCATTCTTTGGTTGAGTTTTGGTTCATAGAATGATTTTTCAATGCAAATTTCAAACTAATTGCTTTGATATTGATTGTTTAAATAATCTTCTCCAAATTCTTCCTTTTTCTTGGTTGAACTTTGATTTGTTGAATGAATTTTTAGTGAAAATTCAAAATTTATTATTTTGATATTGATTATTTTGATATTATATCTATTCTAGTTCTATTTTAGGTGTCGTTTCAGTAACTGTAAGGCTTCTCTAATTTATACACTTTAGAAATTTTTTTTTTTTCTTATTTCATAATTTAATGGAAATCTTTTCTTCGTGAACTTCAAGTTAAGTAGCTTTATTTATTTATTCTTATTCATTGGTTGAATTTTGATTTGTAGAATAAATTTTTTAATGCGAAATTTCCAAACTAATTGTTATGGGTGTTGCTTTAGTAATTGGAAATTCTTCAATATTTCTTTATTATTATTATTATTTTATAATTCATTTGAGATCTTTCTTTCATAAACTTTGAATTCAATATTTAAATTTATTTATTTATTTTTATAAATTTTGATTTGAGTTGTCATAACAATGATACTAAATTCATTTCTATAGTTTTAGATGCTTATTTATCCATTCCTAATTTTACATAAAACTCAATAATATTTATATATACTAGTGAATCTGCACGTGTGTTGCACGTGAAATGTATCTCAATTAACTGGTAAGACATAATAATTATAAAATGCTAGAAAATATATAAAAATTAAATTTCATTCAAAAATATATAATTAATTATATAACATCATTAATAATCTTATTGGTTGGTTTAAAGATACCAAATCAATAAATATGAACTACTTAATACCATTGGTGTATAATGATAATTTTTTATTTAGATATAACATAATTTATAATATCAATAATTATAAATAAATCAATTCAGTTTTTTCCCATAATTAAGTCATTTTTCTTTAAAAATTAAGGTTATTATAAGAAGTCAAGGTATCATCTTTTAATATTGCATATTCCAAACTATTATATAATTGTTGGAATTTTGAAGTAGTTAATTGAAATAAAAGAAGAAAAAAAAAATCAATTCTAATGTTTGATGAAAAATTGCAATAAATATTAATATTAAGTACATTAGTAAGTTAATATTCTTGTTGTATTACACATATAATAAATTTTAAAGTACGCAAAAAGAAAACATGAGCAATAATTAATTAATATAAAAAACCTTAGTCAAATGTATTAAAAAAAGATTATCTAATTGCTTATAATTCTAATTCTTTGTACAAAATTACCTCGAAAGTAATGAATAATTATTATTAATGTTTTTTTATTTGTAAATCACATATAATTTTAATTTCTTCTCCATTTTCATTTGGAATAAGTACCAAAAAAGACAAAAAGATTTGAAACATTTTTTCTTTCAAACCAAAACGTTTATCTTTTATAAACGGAACATAACATTTGTTAATATTTTAATAAAACCTTTCCAATATTTTGAATTTTTTATGTTTTGAAAGTTAAATCTAAAATTTGTAAATTCTAAAAAATTAGAGCAATTATATATGTATATACATATATATATATATATATACATATAAAGAGCAAACTTATGGGATTGAAAAACGAAATAGAAAAGCAGATTGGGCCGGTGGTGGTACGTTGAAGGGTACCACCATCCCTAGCGAGGCCGTCGGCGGGTGGTGGTTGCCGGCCAAAGGCCTCTACAGCTCAATTTTCTGCTTTCTATGAAAATATGAGCAAGAGTACGGAGAAAAAATTGGAAAGAAAACACTAGAAGACAATAAAATGATATCTCCAACAAAGAGGCAAACCTATGGTATCCTAAAAAAAGAGTAAAATATATGAAGAATGATAAATAAAGAATTACTCAAGAATTATACGTAAATATTCTCTACTATATTTTATAAGCGATGACATACATTTTGAAATATAAGAACATGATCTCGTTGAGATTTTTGGGTAACAACACCGAGAATCTTTTGAGACTTCATAATTAAGTTATCAAGAAGAAAAGTTCTAGAGAGAGAAGAGAGTTCAAATGATTTTTCATACGTCTATTTGAAAACTGAAATGTATATATATCAGAAATAAATATAACTTTTTGAATATTCACATCCCTTTAGTAATTACACTCTTTCACTAGAAAATTGTTTCACCAAATATGAAATAGTATTTGATGATTAAATTTCTCTATACTAATTTAACTATCAAATTTGTCTTTTATTAAATTACAGCTTTCTCTTTATTTTGCCGATCGAATCTTTGTAGATTTTTATTATACTAAAGAAGATATAATTTTCTAATAAAAATAAGAAATTAAGTGATGTATAAATTTCATTTAGCCCTCGGGGATGCAAGGGTCTCTTGAAATATTGTTTGAAAGTTGTTTCCATTGTATTATTTGAATTTACCAAAAGGTAATATTATTTCAAGATTAATTATGTAAATGAGGAAACTTGTATTATCATTATTTAAGTAAGGGCAAAATAGAAAGAATAGTTGGAGAAACACCTCATACTTTTATTTTTCCCTTGAAAGTGTGAAAGGATCCAAGAAATAAAGACTGTATGAAATCGTTAGATAACGAACATATGCTATGACAAAGTTTTGAAATTATAAATCGATATGGATAAAACATGACAAACAAACCTGCAATAGGGATTAACTTTGTTGAAATGGGTGTTAAAGGAAAAAATGTCAAAACTAATGAAAAGAGAAAGAACATGAATATAAGCATTATCAAAGTGTGCGACCAAAACTAACGAATCCAAAAGGGTGCAACGAAAAGTCACAATGGTACAAGGGTATTTTTGGAATAATGAGAATTGGAAAAATTCCTCGTAGTTTTAGATATAGTATAGATATAGATACATATATCAAATTTTACATTATTTAACAATACGCATAAGTTTTGATATTCGAGATTTTTATCTTTTAAGTTTTTTTAATAATTGTCCGTGCAATGTGCGGGTCTTCATCTAGATTTACAAGGTATCAAAGCATCGTAAAGTGTCAAATTCACACATTGCCACGTGAGTGCAGGTATTGAGAGTTAATAATATGAGTCAATCCCAAATTGGAAAGATAAAGGGAAATCCATTCATTTATAAGAGATTAGGTATTGAGAGTTGTTTGTCCCACATTGATATGTTAATTAAAAATATATGAATTTATAAGAGACTGGATGACGCAACATAGCTCGAGTTTTTGGGTTAAAGACATATATGGAGAACTAGCTCATAGTATAGTTTAATTAGTATGTAGTAGTTTAATAAGTCTGAGAAAACCCACCTAATTAAAAAATCCCCTCCTCCTCTCACCTGAGGTGTGGAAGAAGAAATCAAGGGCACCTCCTGCTTATATTAGAGCACGGAGATGGAAAGATGAAAGAAATTCATTGATTTATAAGAGATTATGTATCAAATCTTTTAAACTAAGTTCTTGAGGGAGAAACGAGTGCTATTGCTTATTGGATCAGTGTGAATTTTCATATACCTCGTTTTCCCACGCCTATATGTGCATCAGAGCCCCCATTATCCCATTCCTCTCTATATGATTGATTAAACACATGCTTATTGGCCCCAGTGAAGAATATCGATTTTTCTAGTCCCTTGGTGACTCAGGGGATGACAGGAGCAAGCGTGGATCTATGATCTATTCTATTGGTCGGCGTCTACTATAAAAGCATATGTTACCTAGTCCAAGAGTCCCAACAGCTTCCTCATGAAAAAATGGAGGATACTGTTTATCACATCAAACGACGTCCTTCTTGAAATTCCCTTTTATGGTCATTATTAGTGAGAAGAACCGGCAAACATGGCTGATTCCATAGTCCTTTTCATAGTGGAAAGGCTCGGTGACTTGCTCATAGAGGAGTGCAAGTCACTGCACGGATTAAGAGACGAGGTGGAGGAGATTAGGAC
The DNA here is from genome assembly GCF_007655135.1 of Punica granatum. Taxonomy (NCBI): domain Eukaryota; kingdom Viridiplantae; phylum Streptophyta; class Magnoliopsida; order Myrtales; family Lythraceae; genus Punica; species Punica granatum. The sequence continues at coordinate 15,692,600 of NC_045130.1, forward strand.
GGAGCTGAGGCGGATGCGGTGCTTCTTGAAAGACGCGGACTCGAGGCAGGGTTCGGACGAGCGGGTCCGCAACTGGGTCTCCGAGATCAGAGAGGTGGCCTACAATGCAGAGGACCTTATCGAGAACTTCATTATTGAAAATGTCGCCAAGGGGAGAGATTCCCGCGCCAGCGAGATCCTCGAAAGGTTGGCTTGCTTCATGAGCAAGGGGGTGGCCAGCCTCAGGCTCGGGTTCCACATCGGGTCGCTCACTGATAGGATTTCCAGGCTCACATCGAGCTTGCGGACCTATGGGATTAGGGAACTAAAGGAAGGAGACTGCTCAAGCTCCCTCAACGAGAAGCTGAGGGAGGGGAGGCGGTCTTATCCCCACATGGTCGAGCACGACGTGGTTGGGGTGGAGGAGAAAGTGGACGAAATCGTCGCTCACTTGACAGGTGACAACCAGACCCACTCTCACCACCAAGTCATTGCGGTTTGCGGTATGGGTGGGCTGGGAAAGACAACCTTGGCGAAGAAGGTATACCATGACTCTAGGATAAGATGGCACTTCGACTGCTTCGCCTGGTCCTACATTTCTCAACAGTTCAAGAAGAGGGACATATGGGAGGGGATCCTGTTCAACCTCATGGCCCCAACTCGGGATGAGAGGGCTGAAATCCTAAACATGAAGGATGAGGAGGTTGCAGAGAAGCTCCACGGAGTCCTGCAAAGGCGGACTTGTCTGGTTGTTCTCGACGATCTTTGGAGTGCCCAGGACTGGAGCAGCCTGAGGCCCGCTTTCCCGAAACAGACCACACGCAGCAAGATCCTGCTCACCTCGCGCAAGAGGACGGTGGCTCTCCATGTGGACCCCTCATGCTTCCTACTCGAGCCCAAGTGTCTAAGCGAGGAGCACAGCTGGGAGCTGCTCAAGAAGATTGCATTCTCGGGAAGAAGCACGAGATCAGGTAGAACTAGAATTCTATTTATCAACTCTGCAGTTTCTGACCCGTCTAACCTGATCAAGGGACAGACTTGATCGGCCTTGATTTCTGAAGGCTCTATCCGGGATTGGCCCCGCGCGGCCATACAATCGGGCATGGTCTTCTTATCTATTGCAATTGAAGCATCAGGCCAAGCATTAGGAGTTTAGTACTTGTTAATGCAGCATTTCTTGATATTTTTCTAATTTTGACAGATAACAACAGCTTAAAGGAACTGGGGAAGGAGATGGCGAAAAGCTGTTCTGGTCTACCACTGGCCATTGTCGTGCTCGGAGGAGTTCTGGCCACTAAGGGCACTTTGGGTGAGTGGCATGCCGTGAACAACAACATCAAGTCATACATTAGAGGGAATAAGGACGAGGAGGAAGATGATGGTGGGTTATCGAAAGTTCTGGGCCTGAGCTTCGAGGACTTGCCCTACCAATTAAAGCCATGCTTCCTCCATGTGGGCCATTTTCCAGAAGATTTTGAGATACCTAAGAAGCAACTGATCCATGTATGGATAGCAGAAGGATTTATTACGGCACCTCCAGAATCGGATGAAGTAGATATCAACCAGGAAACGATGGAGGATGTCGCCGAGCGATACTTGACTGAATTGGTGAATAGGTGCGTCCTCCAAGTGGCCAAGCGGACCTCAACTGGCAGGATCCGTAGCTGCAGGATTCATGATCTGATGCGTGACATGTGCCTGCTGAAGGCAAAGCAGGAAAGTTTCCTTGAGTCCATCAACCTTCGGCACCAAAGCCAAGAATCTGACTCGGCCTCCGGCTCCAAATTGTCAGGATCAATGGCATCTCTTGTTGAAGCACGGCGGCTCACTATCCTCTTGAAGCAAGTGTTCAACGATTTCGTCCATTCACGATATCCTCGCATTAGATCTCTCGTCTACTTCAACGAAAATGAATGCGAGGTGCAGAAATGGGAGCAGATCAAGCGCCTATTCAAGGACTTCAAGTTTCTGAGGGTCTTGGTACTTGAAGGAATTGTCGGCCCAGACAAAAAGTTGCCCAAGGAGATTGGAAAGCTGCTGCACCTGAGGTTCTTAAGCATAAGAAACACCCAAATAGATGAACTTCCGAAGTCCATCGGTGATCTGATGTTCCTGCAGACACTCGATGCACGAGATGCCAGCACATCTGCCCGGAGACAGAAGGTGGTATCAGTAAAGAATGAAAAACAGATTAGATGGTAACAGTATAGTCAAATCGATAATGCTTCAAACTAAAAACGAAAGGAACGAGATCTAAATATTATTCAGAAGTTCCAGTATGACAAAATTAAGCTCTACAATGATATCTCAGTACGAAGAAATTAAACTCTAGATATTTAGTTATTGTCTAAACTTATTTCACCTTTTTTCCAGGTATTTATACCAAATGTTCTGCACAAGATGAGAGCATTGAGGCATCTTTACCTGCCGAGATGGTGCAGCACTGATAAAGGGCAGAAGCTTCGCTTAGACAACCTGAACAACCTGCAGACACTTGTGAACTTCCCTGAAGAGATTTGTGATGTAAAACAGCTCGGTAATTTGTCCAGTCTGAGGAAATTGCAATTATGCGATCCAGATTGTATTCAAGAGTTTGTGGAGATCTTCAGAGACCAGACAGTCAAGTTGTTCAATCTTCAAGCCTTATACTTGACCAACAACAAGTATGTTGGTAGCAATTGGGGTATACAATATCTTCCCCAGCCCTACACGGTGAATCTAGAGCCATTATTCTCGGGTTGGCAGAACCTCTACAAGCTGCGTGTGGATGGACAGCTGAGGAACTTACCAGCACCCAATCAACTACCTCAGAACCTCACCAGGTTGATCCTATTCTGGTCTGAGCTTGATGAAGACCCAATGCCTGTGCTTGGTATGCTTCCGAACTTGATGACGCTTCACCTGTGGCGGCGAGTTTACCTTGGTAAGAAGATGGTTTTTCCTGCAAGAGGCTTTCCTCAGTTGAAACGACTAGAGTTGTGGGGCCTACCTCACCTGGAGGAGGTCGAGGTGGAGGAGGAAGCCATGCCCAGTCTAACAAAGTTTGAGATCTCAAATTGCGATCATCTCAACGAGATCCCAGAGGGGCTGAAATTCATGGTCTCGCTCCAGGAACTAGAGATCAGATACATGCCAATGCAATTCCAGTTCAGGCTTCATCCAGGAGGAGATGATTTCGACAAAGTTCAGAACCTGTGCGTGACAATTATATAGGTCGATTACTAGTCAAATCCCAGGTAAGTGTATGTAGTTCAAAGTTATAATGGTTATCTATCAGAAGTATTCTCGGTGAAATTCAAAGAAAGATAAAACAAGCACCTCAATTTTTAACTTCCGAGAGATAAACAAAAAAAGTAAAAGATGGTCCTTTATATATCTCTTTTTTATTAAAATAACCAGGTTATTTGAACTTATGCAGATGAACTACATGGGAGAGAAGTGCTGTTCCTCAAACCAGCTGCAGATGAGGGAAACATTTAAATCTCTAAGTTCAACATCCTTTTTTTTATTTATTTCATAACAACTTTTGAGCACTTAGGATGTTTTTTCACAAATAAAAGTCGAAAGGTGTGTCTTGTGTGAACAAGTTGGAATAGTCTCGTACTACCAACATATGTTTGTCATCATCAGCCAAATGGAATTTGTTTGGAGGCCGGTGAAAAGGATGTTTCATGCAATCAGAATTAGAATCTACATTTGTGTCAATTGGTGTCGGTATTAAAAATGCTCCTGATCTTGATACAAAAGTATGTCAACCTATCCATTTGTCTGTTTGAGCGAAGTATCATGTGTCGCAAAACGATGCTGCAAGTATTTCCATGTACTTCATTCTTTCACCCATAAATGTATTGATATTATCTAACTCACAAATGAAAAAATAAAGAGTAGAAAAGAAATGCTGCATGCATTTTGAGATCACAAGTCAGATGACATCAGAAGACAGAAGAGTTCATCAAACCACTGAGATACTGATATTGAAACATCAAAACATAGTCAATTCATTACAACAAGTTTGAGCAGCTTCACTTATAAAAGGCTGTCTTTGAAAAGTAACAGACATATAACAGCAAAACTGCAAATAGAATTATAGGGAATTGCAGTTGTACTTACCATATCCAAATTCTTAGCCAATGATTAGACGATATACTGAAACATGCTAGTGCAATATTGTAACAGTCACGTCCCATCACTCAAAAGTGCCAACTTTAAAGGTCATTCTCCCCATTGCATGACTGAGGTTGGATTTGGGGTCTGACAACTTGATGCGGTAGTCGAAGCGGCAAGTCGGTACCTGGAGAAAAACGGGTTCTGACAACCCTGTTTTGAGAGAAACGGCCTCAGGAGCACAATTCAAGTGTTTGGCCTTGAAATGACGAGATTTAAATCAAATTCCATCGTTTAGGGCCTCAAATAGGCATTTTAATGTTATTAGGGTGTTTTTGCAATTTTAAGAAAAATTTATATTTTTCGTGCAATTTAGGTGTTTTAATTCTATTTAAGCTTTGTACAACCCTAGGGTTGAAGACAGTTATTTTTCGGATTATCAATAAAGTTTTAGAGCTACTATGCTCTTTCGCCTAATCTCCGATTTGATTCGAGTTTGATACCTATTTTCTGGTATTCGTAAAATCAACAGGTGATAGAAGATTGTCTTCTGGTATTCGTGTGCGAATCAATAGATTGCAATTAATACGCTGCGTCACAAATATGCAGCCCCAAATATGAACTGAACCTGTCCTATGTATGTGCTAAAACAAATAGAACAAATCGAAGTCCAGCACTAAGTTTATTATATGTCTTGTCCTTCAAATTCCTGTTGTGCACTTGAATCCGTTTCAAGGAAAAGGACAAGAGTGGCAGTACGTAGGTTCAAAATGGACATTTAGAATTTTTGATATGATTACAACAGAGAAGACGTTGCATTGATTTTATGTCACAATCCGAAATTTTAGCAGTATTTCTCTTAAAATTATGTCCAAATCAAATATTAACGTGCTAAATAAATTCTAATATGTCCTACATCATCAGCCATAAATATATAAGTGAGACCTGATTTTTTTTTTATTTCAAATGGCATACATACACATACATACTTATACATCTACATATGTTATATATATATGTTGCTGGAGAAATTATAAAAAAAAAACAAAACCAAAAAAACAAAACAAAACAAAACAGAAATGAGTGGAGGCATGGATCCCACGTGGTCAACATTCCTCCCCCAGTAACCCATTTCCACCGCCATTAGTTTTTTTTTTCCTTTTCTTTGCTGTTATGTTTCGGCTAGTGGGGGAAGTCGAAGGGGGAAACAGAGCAAGAAAGTGACGAGATAGAGAGAGAGAGGAAGTGTCGAGATAGCAAGGAAGAGCTCCACTTTGCTCTCCGATTCGATGGTTGACCAATTCAGCTCCCTGCTCTTCCTCCGACCAGCAGCAGAGCCCTCCCCGAAAGAGAGGAATCGGTGACATTTCTTACCTCTAATCTAGACTGTTAACTCGTAGACTGGTATAGCATGTTGGCCCTATTGTTTTGGAGATGTTTTGCCTGGCTTTAAAGACTGAAAATCATGTTGAAGTGCTGAGTTGATTGGTTAGATGGTTCTTCGTGTAATTCTGGGTCAATTTAGATCGGTTTGGATGATTTGAGGTTGGGAAAAACGCTAGATGATAAGATGTTATTAGTTCGAAAATTTGATATGGCTAGGTTCCTCTCTGATCATTTGAATGGTGTGGCCTTTTATGGAATTGGTTTTGTTATACGGTTTGAAAGTTATCGCGATTCTAAATTTTGAAAATCATAACGAAACGTCAACTTCGACTTGCATTTTTGAACTGATTTCTTCATGTTTTGACATGCCTTTTGTTTCTAAAACATAGCTCACACTGTAAACTTTCCAGAGACTCCAAGATTGTAGTATTCGGAGTTTTATAGAGAGAGAGCCGAGCTTCCGAAGTTGGGTCATCGCTTAGTCTGGGTCTGTTTTGCAACAGCCTGCACCAGCAATTTCAGGAGGCTCGTCAGGCTCGCTCAGACATCGGATTGCAGTGATTTTTGTTCGTATAGATTCGTGTTTGAATCTACTATTTTAGGTAAAATTTTGGAATTTTTCTAAAATAACGATATTAATTATCATATTTTCCATAATGTGTGGGTTTATTGAATTTTCTTTCCTCAAGTCCAACACTGATCACTTTCATGTTCTTTAAGCTCGATCTTCCTTGTTGGTCATATCTGATTTTGGTGTTTGTTAAGTCGATTTATGTCTTCTCAAGTTAGAAATGTTACTTTTACTAATGTTTGGACTTTGGACCGGTAAATTTGTTTTAAATGTGCTCGTATGTATTTGGTCATTTATGAATCTCTCATTTACCTTGAAATTGACAAGAGCAATCAGGTTTGTTTAAATGAGAATTATGGATATTGTTTTATTGTTTTAGGTAGTTTTTGACATAGATGAGAAATACACATAATGAATATGACATATATATATATATATATATCGAAACTTATTGAAAATAATAGGCTATAAAGAAGATTGTGGAAAGTGTTGGAAGTCCCTGAGATGGTACTATATTTTATTATCTAATCTAACGCTTGCAAATAATAGGGATCGTGGAGACTGAATCCTTGCACTCTAAAGGGTTGCCTCAGTTTGCTATCTTTCTAGGGATTTCGGTGAGTACTTCATTCCATTGTGAAATTATATATATATATATATTACGTGCGTACTATATTCCCTTGTAAAATGATGTATTATAGTTATATAAATTATTGAAGAAGAATATTGTGATAGTTAGAGATTAAGAAATTAATCTTGCTATGTTGTGTGAATTGATTTGAGAGATGTTGCATTTTATATTTCATTTTAATTTGGGATATGCAGTGTGATTGTGAATGCTGATTGTGATGATAACTTGCTGCCATTGTACTATGATTGGGATTGTGTTTGTGTATGATGATATATGATGTGAGATGGCATAGTTGCAATTGATTATGCTTGTATTTTTAAATATAGCCATAGGACCGTTGGACCCGACGGATTATAAAATGAGCTTGATCGACCGTTGGACCCGGCGGAATATAAATATGGGGCAGATCGGTCGCTGGACCCGGCGGAATATAAATATGGGACAGATCGGCCGCTAAACCTGGCGGAATATAAATAGGGGCTAGATCGGCTGTTGGACCCGATAAAATATAAATATGGGCCAGATCAGCCGCTGGACCTGGCGGAATAGAAAAAAGGAGCCCGATTGGCCGCTTGACCCGGCGGAATATAAATTGAGGTCAACTCTTACCGCCAGAGGTTAATAGGCGGCCCCCGGTTATGAGATATGGATACTGGGAGTTAAGCATGATATGAATGACATATGCGAGGTCGCGGTACCGTCATAACTCTGTTGCGATGAAATTGAACGCTATGACTATATTGATTGGTTGTGTTGTATATTCTTTGTCTGTATGATTGTTGGATATGTGATGTAAATGTGATGATTTTGAGATTGTTTAAAGTTGTTCTGTGAAAGTCGCATTGTTTGTTGATGCTTGACTTAGTCAGTGTGTGAGTGTTAGGTGGTGCTGAGTTAATAGTTAATTCTAATATTATTATATAGTTACAAAGATAATTGATTGTTTACGAATGAATTTAGTAATTATTGTATATATTATATAATATGTCGTGTTGGTGAATTAAATGACGGACTTGGATATGTTAGTATTATCTTTGTTTATTTAAAGATATATTTTTAGTTAATAATAGTTCATTTCATTTTGGAATTTTGTGCTCACCGAGATGCAGCTCACACCATGCATATATTTTTCCAGATAAGCTTCTAGCTGCGCAGGAGAATCATTTTTGATATCGGGGATCAGCTCGGAGAACTAGGTAGGGACTTTAGTTATTTGATAGGTATTCTTTTTGTATAAAATGTATTTGAAAATGTTACGACCTGAAACTTTTGTCTAGTTGGTTTAGTGATGTAGCTCTGCTGGAATTATATTTATATAAATATATATGTGAGAGCTTGTTGGATTAGTTATATATTTTTGGAAGTTATGGAAAGCATGTTTTATATGAATAGTTATGGGATAAGGGATATCGAGTAAATATAAGGAAAACTCTGCCGAAATTTCCGGTCGTGACAATATAAAGAAACCACCAATCTCTACAAAGATAACTATAATATATTTCTTATGACATCCCATGAGCAGCTAAACAAAATCGTTCAGGTTGTAACATATAAGAATTCTATACATGGCTTAAGTACCTCTAAAGATATAAAGGGCTCGCTAAATTTTGTTCGTGCCAATCCCTACATCAAAAATGGTTCTTCAATGCCGCCAAGCTATTCTCTAACTCATCTGAAAAAATATATGCAGAGTGTGAGTTGCATCGAGTATAAAATTCTAAAGCAAAATAAATTATTATTAAATAAATATTTATTTAAAAAATAACTAGATATTCATATAGATAATACAATCACACCCAAATCCATCAATTAGCTTTATACAATACATATGAAAATTACCAAATTTATTTTTAAACAATCAAGTATCATTCTAATAACACGATAATGTTCGAATCTACTTTTAACTCAGCACCACATAACAAATATAAACAATACATATATGTACACTTAGCACATCGAGCTCTAGCAACGAAAACACATTTCTCAAGTATCACAACAATCATAGACAAGCTCTAACAACCATCACATATTTCAAAATAACTTTAGGCAACAACTTTTAACACAAACAAGTAATATAATCATAGGGTCACATTTCCTTAAGACAGATTTGATACAGTATTGTTACCTCGCAAATCTCAATCAATCATCCACAACTTCCCATACTTATACCCCAAGCGAGGGCCGTCTATTAACCTCTGACTGTAAGAGTTGATCACCATTTATATTCCACCAGGTCTAGCGTACGATCAGGCTCTTATTTGTATTTCACTGGGTCCAATGGCCGATTAGGCCTCCATTTATATTCCGCTAGGCCTAGCGGCCGATCAAGCCTCTATTTATATTCCGTTGGATCCAGCGGCCCTTGTTTGTATTTTGTCGGGTTCAATGACCGATTAGGCCCCAATTTATATTCCGCAGGGTGTAACGGTCAATCAACCTATATTTATATTCCGCCAAACCTAATAGCCGATCAGGCCCCTATTTATATTCCGCCATGCCTAGTGGTCCCCTGGCTGTAATTAAACAAGAAGCATCAACATACAATAATCAAATCAAATATCATTGTAAAAAGAATACAACAGATAAGACCACAATGGCTCCCAAATCCTCTTATTCTTCTTAATCTTATTAATTAAACATACGTATGATTCATGTAATATATTGTCATTCTACAATGAAATAGAGTACTCACTGAACTCCCAAGATATAGTCCACTGAATAGCCTTCTGAATGCTAGCATTGAGTCTCCTCAGTCTCCAATCAAATATAAACATAACAAGAACCAAATTATACATACATTATGATATTCATACCACTCAGCGCACCTGTTTTACCGATCAACTATTTCTCTTAAGAATTAAATTACAAACATTACCCCCTTTGACCTCAATAAGAATAGATCAGACATTATAACTAGACCATATAATTACTATACCTATTGATGCTAGTTAATCTCTCTTCCACTTTGAAAATACTTCTATAATCAAATCCACCTCTATAGTGTCTATACTTCCCATCAACCCTATCCAGTATTTTGTTCAAACACAAATCACTAGAACTTGCCATGATAATATTATGGGAAAATAACGTCATGTATCCCAACCTTTACATGTTATCTTAGTTTTACCCTAAAGTCAATTTTTTTTTTCTGAGGTATCATAATGTTAATGGTTTGGTTTTAAATATATCCCGCCGTAAAAGTTCTGTCCATTTTTTACGGAAATGCTAACATGACCCGTTCATTACTTGACGGAGCTGACGTGGAGAGTGTGTGGGTCCCGATATAAGGGAAAAATTACACTATATATCACAACCTTTTTGTTGCTTCATAGTTTTATCCCAATCTTTTCATATTTTTTTCAAATTTATCCCAACCTGTTGGGATAATATTGAGAAAACAGTAAAAGATTGGAATAAAACTGATAAACTATCAAAATGTTGGGATAAAATTGAGAAAATATTAAAAGGTTACGATACATAGTGTTAGTTTTCTCTTGTATTGGGACCCACACACTCTCCATGTCAGCATCGTCAAGCAATTAATGCTTCACATCAGCATTTCCGTTAAAAATAGACGGAATGTTTATGGCGAGATAGATTTGACACCAAACCATTAATGTTATGAGACCTAAAAAAAATCAACATTGGGAAAAAAACTAACACAACATGCAAAGATTGAGATATATGGTGTAATTTTCTCTAACATTACTGACTTAGAGCATCGGCTAGTTTTTGTTCTCAATTTATCACTGATCTCACTTGATTTAGCAAGCGAGACCATCACAAGACACTTGTCATTATCAGAATTAACTTCATAAAGCTCTAACAGCCATCACAAGCTTTTTCAATGTCACCTAATGTGTGTTTGTTTCAACTTAATTAAATAAATAGTTAAAAGTTAGTTACAAGTTAATTATAGGAGAAAATGAATATAAAAAAGAGGGAAAGATGAGAGATAATGATCTAAACTACTTAATCATTGAGCCAAAATTCACTTAATGAAATAAATAAAAAATTTTGACTTAATGAAATAAGTCATTCTTCCCTTATTAATACTCTTTATCTTTTACAAAAAATTTCTCATCTTTATATATTTCTCCCTTCTTATTATACATTTCTTCTCTTAAATAACTAAGTGCTTAATTTATCAAACACCACCTCAGGCAAGCAATTTCAAACACACACAAATAATATAGCCATATGCCCCAAATAATCAAAGAAGCAAATTCCATCATGGAACTGCCTCTTACTATCAAATTACCCATAAGAAAAACACAATCTAGAAAAAGAAATCCATAGAAGCAAAATTAGCTACATACCTACTAAGCATACCCATAATCTGTTAGGTAAAATCCATAGGCCTACTTCGGACTTGAGCCCATCCGCAACCCAAAAGCTTAAGCCAATGGGTTGCTAGACCATTATCTCTTATAAACTTATAAATTTCCTCTCAACTTTTCCATGTGGGATTACTTCCAACACCCGCCCTCACCATTCTCCATATAGGAGAGAAACCGGCCCAACATAATCTAATCGGGTTTAAGAACCCTTCTCATAGAACTGCTTCCTACTTCCAGCCCCAGCAAACACAGACTTGTCTGCCTTGTTCTGCCCATCTTCCTCTTTCCATACCAGCCCAAGAGCTCTCCATCTCGTTCTCTCTCTCTCTCTCTCTCTCTCTCTATCTATCTATCTCTCTCTCTCTAACTCTCTGCTTCTCTTTCACCCCCTGTTTCTGTCACTTCGAACTAACCAGAACCCACAAAAGAAAGAAAAGATAAACAATGGAAAATGATAGATGAAAGGCTGAGGCAAGTCTATAGTACATACATTAAACACCCCATTTATCTGATTCTTCGTACTTCGTTTTCTTTTTCTTTTTCTTCCTTTTTTTTTCGTTCTTTTTTTCCCCATCATGTTTGTTCCAAGCACCGCAAGAAATACATAGGATATATCACAAACAACTATAAGCATATATTATATAGATTATATGTATATAAGACATGCATCAGGAACCATATTAATATTTGCTTATATGATAACAGTATATGAACGGATTGAAGTACTGGATTTCACATTTTAGTCCATGTATTAGAAGAACATGGGATCTACGATAGAATATGGTTAGTGCTAAGTGAGGTAACAACTCTTCTTAATTTGTTTTTTTGATGCATCTACATTAGCCACATTGGAAAAGGTTCACACACTTGATTTGATCTGATTGGTTCGGGTCTACTTAACCAAATGGATTTGTCAATTGTAAGGGACACAAATGCAGATAGTTTGAATAGAATAGTAACTGATGCAAATATAATTTCTAGTTGGGAAGCAAAACCATGTGATTCTATAGGACATATGACCTCCAGAATGGCCCGGAGCTATTCCTGTAGGCACTAGTGCCAGATGATAAGGAGCTCCCAAGCATTCATCCAATACATACATGCATATATATATATATATACATATATACACAAACAGCAGCTCCCATGACAGGAAGCCTCACGACCAAGACTCACCAAGAGCCAGTTCTTCCATAGAAACACTTTCAGAAAGTTTCCATGGCCATTCAATTCTCGAAGATTGCAGATGGTAGAAAGATGCAACGAAGAAGGGTCTTTTTGTCACCAGAAGGTTCTGAGGTTCCGAAAGGCCACTTTAAGTCACTGTAAATTCAATAATTTCCCTTCCTAATTTTCATGAAGGATCATCCTTTTAGCCTGCTTCTCTATACGTACATACATACGCAATCCGCGTCTTTGTATAACCTGTGTGGTATTGTGGCATTTGCAATTTTCGATGCTTTCAATTGTCTTCAGGAAGAGTATGAAACATCTCTAGCTAATTACACCAAACAAGAAAATCATGTCTCCGTTTCATGAAAGAGCACATGTTAGTTTATCGGCAGTAGACGAATTAACTCCTCTGTGTAAGAAGTTAAAGGTCCTACTTTACTGCCATTTATTCTTGACTCTCATTAATCGCCTTTTAAAAGTATGATGTGTCAAGGCTTGATGGGAAATGATTGGTAGCAGGAAAAAGAAAAGATCTATATGTTAGTCTTTGTACGTCAAAGGAAGAGAACACAGCACACGAAGTACAAAAATTGGGTTTTCCAATCAAACCCCCATAGCTTCTGGAACGCAATGATTATAACAGGTCGGAAGGAATTGCAATCAAGGGAACAATTCCATGTGTTAAATGGGGTCATGTTGGGATAATGTCTCAGAGCAGCTGCACTTTTATCTGTTTGTTCAGATGTTTATCTTAGCTTGTTAGTCTTTTATTTAGCAGACATGTAATGGCATTTATTGCTTTTTTCTTTGTACGTGTGAAGCCATGTGTTTGGCAGTTACTTTTCTGCTTTGCTTAGTGTTTTGTGTATTTAACCTGTACTGCATGACAGTTATCTTTTAATGGCAGCAGTTTCCATTTCCATTCTCACGTCTCTCTCTCCTTTGTCTTTCTCTCTCTCGTGATTGTGTGTGTGAGATAAAGTGAATGCCTCAGAGAGTCTGATCCAACAGGTCGTTGTTGTTCTGTCATCCATCATGGCCATTATTTAGGTGATCCATTGCTAGTAGGGGAGGATTCAATTTGGTAAATATGGACTCGTCAAATCACAAGCTCTCGATCAATGACCGGTCAGAATAAAGCCAATATGATCAATCATGTGAATGTGTCTCTATCACTAACCATACCAAATGACCAAATTTAGACAGCATACGGTGGCATAGTAATCAAAATCTAATAATCGTCGATGTCAGCAGGGAGGCAAAGCCATGTGATTTCTCGGGCATGTGCTGGTGTTGCTATCAGAAAACAGAGGTCCCAGAGCTTCTTTCACTCATTCTATATAGCACTTTCCTTGCTAACCCATTCACTTCCAAAGCCGAACTTACAGAATCCAAGGATTGAACTCACTTCTCCCTGCAAGCAGCTACTTTTCCGCAGCGTACTTTCTAAAGCTTTTCATCACAACCCAATGGCCATCCGGTTCCCAAAGATTGCTTCTTATGCCAAGCAGATGGTACGGCATCGCATTCTTCTATCTCCGGAAGGTTCGGAGGTCCCAAAAGGCCATTTTCCTGTATATGTTGGAGAAACTCTCAGGAAGAGATATGCGGTTCCTATCTCCTTCTTGAAGATGGCTTCGTTCCAGAGCCTTTTGTCCCAGGCCGAAGAGGAGTTTGGCTTCGACCATCCTATGGGTGGCGTCACCATCCCTTGCAAGGAAGAAGATTTCATTAGTCTCAACTGCGGTTTCTAAGCCCTTTGGGAGGTGCAGAAGCAGTAGGTCTAGAGGATCATCACTGACATCGACACAATTTTGTATCTTTCTGTATGTTAACCTGATTAAGTCCATAATGTAAAGAGGAATCGTGTTACCACTGAATATAGAGTTTTCCTGGAATTTTATTTCCTCCTCATGGCTCCTTACCTAATTTTCAGGTTATATCACATATTCGAGCTGAGACAAGTATCCTTGCTCTGCAATTGAAAGATACGAATTAGAGTCTCTCCTTTTTGGCATGGCTCCGTAGTCCATATATGGGATATACATATGTTGCTAATGCCGCATTTTCCCGCTAACTCGAGTTTTCAGGAAAATGACGCAATCAACGGAGTGTTAAACTTCAAAACACAGTCTCCAGTTTGAGCTTTATTATTCCAATCTATGATTGCACATGCCAAGCCCAGGTCAAATGCAAGGAGTAGCTAAAAAACCAGTTTAAACTTTTTACCTGAGCTTATAATTCTCATACTTCCTATGCAAATTGTAGAATAGACTATCGATACTTCATTATGGAGCCTGTGCCATGGGTCTGAAGGATCTGTTTCTATTCACTCATTTGAAGCTCTGTTTAGTCTGAAGTTCTAATAATCATTGTCTACCTTGAAAGCAATTAGTACCAGGCTGATAACCGTGGATTATTCATCGAAAGAATTAAATGATGAAGAATGATATAAGAATTTAGACTTACTGTGTTGGAGGACAACTTCCACAGTGTTCAATTAATGGGAAACTTGAGGTGTTCATGAAGCGCTGGAAACAGGACCACGTGATCATTCAGGTGAAGTTGTCCCCTTACAAATCAAGCGAAGTCCAATGGCCATTCCAGAACCACTGAATAATCATAATTTAATGATGTATACGGTTTGATGGGACCATAATCACATAATCCACAGGCAGTTGGGAAGCAAAACCATGTACTTCCTCAGGGAAAGAGCCCCCAGAAAGGGGCCCGAGATGTCCCAATGTCTGCACGGTAATGAGAGGTGAGCCATTATATATAGACTCTTGTTTTGCAGCCTCTTCATTGCCAAACCTGTTCTTACCATCCAAAGCCTTCTTCTCTATTGCAATTCAAGTACTTCACCAAATCATACTTCAAAAGAGATCAGCAAAGTTCAATGGCAGTTCGATTCCTGAAGATTGCAAAAGCTAAGCCCATGCTGCGGCGAGCTGCTGGGGCCTCAGACATCCCCAAAGGCCATTTTGCCGTCTATGTTGGAGAAACTGAAAAGAAGAGATATGGGGCCCCTATCTCCTTATTGAAGCATCCTTCATTCCAAGACCTGTCAAGTCAAATTGAAGAGTAGTTCGGGTTTGATCATCCGATGGGTGGACTCACCCTTACTTGCACAGAAGAAATCTTTATTGGTCTCACTAGTAGCTTGTAGGCTCATAATATATGTGACGCCACAAGTTCTGACACTGATCAATACCAATTCTGAGTTGTACAGAGTTCCACACGAATGTATAAATGACTGTATGAACATAGATTTCTTCATCAATAGTATGTGTTTTCTGTCGGATTATTCTTATTTTTATTTATTATTGTTATTATTATTAATTTTACTTATGAAACGGAAAGACAACCCTTACTCGACAAGGATGTCATGTGGTGTAGAAGTCAGAATAACATATAAACAAATTTTTTTCTCTCTGTGCATTTAGCTGATGCAGTGACTTTTCCTCCGTTCTCACTTCTGCAAATTTTTGGATGTGCTAATAGTTAGAAAACGGTCATGTGTCCCAATAGGAAAGTCAGTAGATACTGATCCGAAAGCAATGTTGTGTTATGTTGTTGTAGCTTAATAGATAGTATCTCCCATGTTAAGCTTTTAGATCAATCAGTACTGGTTGTTCTCATGCTAATTAGCAATTTTCTCTCAACTGGCAGTAGACATATTTGGCATCAAGTTTTTTGAAAAATATTCAAGATAGAAAAATAAAAGGAGAGAAAAGATTTCTTCTTCTGTTTCTTTAATTGGAAGTATGAGGTAGATAGACCTTCATATATTAGCATTTCCTCCGCAAACACCAGAAATGTTCTGCAGATATATGTTGTAGTCAGGGCACTCTTTCATAACCTTCGCCTTCGGAGTTGAGATAATTTTAGAAGGGAAGTTGATTGATTTGGTGAATATCCATATGTTTTTTCAGCTACATTTGCAATTTATTAATTCGTAATGCTGTTGTATAAGAGTTGTGACAGAAATCAACAACTTGTAGACAATGGAGGAAAACTCTGTAGTCATTAGAAAACAAGATTTCTCTTTACATTACATGGGACTTGATCAAGTGCCTATGTCCTAAGAGCCAAAATTTGTATTGGTGTCAACGATGTTAGGGATGCGATCCTCTGCACCTGCCGTTTCTAAACCTCCTCTACATGAGTCTACGGATTAACAGGTCAATCTAATGAAGACTTCTTCGCTGCAAGGGATGGTGAGTCCACTGGCAGGGTGATTGAACCCAAACTCCTCTTCAGCTTGGGATAGCAGGCTCTGGAATGAAGAATTTTTCAAGAAGGAGATTGGAACCACGTATCTTGTCTTTTGAGTTTCTCCAACATACACAGCAAAGTGGCCTTTTGGAACATCCGAGCTGCAACTGGCTTGTCGAAGCATCCGCTTAGCATGACCAATTCTTGGGAATCGAGGAGCCATGATGATTTGTCAAATAGGTAATGGTCTTCGAGTATCTCTTGTTGGAAAGGTAGAGAGATCTGAGGAGCTGGGCTGGTTCTATATGCAAGTTGGGGTTTGGCTGTGGAGAGGCCATCACAGAAGATGACATGTATATAAGGAGGGAACTTCGTCAATTATCATCTAGTAGAGATGGTGGAACCTGTAAGGCATACAGCTGCAGGTCCTTGCCGGATGGAAAATGAGGTTAAGAATCACATGGGATTGCCTCCTAACCACCATAACTTAATTCAAGACCGTGACTGACACTAATACTCGTGCTGCTATGCTGCAATGCGCGTTTGACCCAATACATGTATATAAGGAGGGAATTTCATCAATTATCGTCTAGTAGAGACGGTGGGACCTGTAAGGCATACAGCTGCAGGTCCTTGCCGAACGGAAAATGAGGTTAAGAATCACATGGGATTGCCTTCTAACCACCATAACTTAATTCAAGACCGCTACTGACACCAATACTCGTGCTGCTACGCTGCAATGCATGTTTGACCCAACAATTACTAGGAAAATTCTGCCCTATCAATCTATAACCATCAAGACCCACAACAAGACCAACTTGTTTGGTTGTAGAAAGAGAATCCATCACTTAAATAATCACATGGACTTCTTATCTAGATATGGCCTACATTTTCTGGTAGAAATGGACCCACCTGAAAATTCTAGTATCAACAGAAGAAAAAGCTCTTGTTGACGGCTTGAAGACAGAATCATGTGAATTAGTTGATCCTTTGGATAGATATGTCTCTGTGTTTCAAATGCTTCATCAACCGATCTCAATATATATACATCCAATATCCACTATAGCAAGTTTCTTCCTTCTCTCTGAACCGCCTTTTTACTAGAAGATTACCCTAACTCAACGAATATTCGATTCTCAAAGATTGCTCTTGCAAAGCAGATGCTATGACAGGCTGTGGCTCATATGTCCGAAAGGGCCATTTTGCTGTATATGTTGGTGAAACTATAAAGAATAGGTAAGTGGTTTTCATCTCCTTTTGAAGCATGCTTTGTTTCAAAACTTGTTGAGCCGAGCTGAAAAAGAATTTGGGTTTGATCAGTGGACTAACCCTTCCTTGCAGAGTAGAATGCCTCATTAGTCTCTTTCGTGGTTTATAGTTCTGGAGGATAACTAACACCTATTGACAGTAGCACCAACTCTCGTGTGGAACAGATGTACATAAATAATTTTTTTTTATGAGACTCATGTAAAGAAGATTGATATATTTTTCTATGAACGTATTGCTCTACAATTTTCCCGTGCTTCATGGCTTCTTTTCTACAACTGATGTTGCCTAAATGTACAGATTTGCATTACGTAACTGTTTACACCCATTTCCCGCACTTCATGGTAAATGCGGATTACAATGTGTTAAGCCCACGAGACCCATTAGATGCGGCCCACGATTGAAGCCCGAAGATATAACCAACCCGAATTCATGGCGCAACCCGGTCCGGACAGCGGGGAATGGGTTGGCGGTGCAAGGATGGAAATTCCCAAGGAAAGGAAGAATGCATTTGGGACGTCGAGTAAGGATGCTCTTCACATTTTGGGCACGTATTATCATTATATGCAAGGGAATTTCATTACTGCCAAATTGGAGGAAGAAAGATTGACTTACATATTAAGAGGATTCCAAGGCAGAGAACATCCATGGACTTAAAGGTGGATTTCCATAATTGAAGGGGCGTGCATGTGGACTCCTTCTTCGGGTTGGGTTCGGAGAGAATTTATCCATGGGATGGATTTCCATATGATTTAATATTCCGTTGCTCTTCTTAGGTCGATAATATTCTCCGAATAAGTGAATTATTTCCCACATAGTCCTAAGTTAGCTAATTTGCTAGATTATTTGCCGATTTCAATGTCTTGGGTGGCACACTAGTGATAAGCCTATTTAAGTCAAGTCCGTCTATTGTATTACCCTCCCTTCGGGCACATCAATAAAATTGCTTTTTGGAGCAAACCAGTGGACCTTCCGAGGCTAATCGTCCCGTCAACTGCCTTCTACCTTGACTTTCGGGTCAAGACCATCGCCGAGTCAAGGTTCTGGCCCTTGGCTAGCTTTCGGGGCATATCAATTAAACCCAACCGATCTTCTGGGGTCGCTTGGTCGCCAATCCATTGCGGTTCACTATCTTGACTCCCAGGTTGAGACAATACCGAGTCAAGGTTCCGGCCCTCGGTTAGCCTCCGCGACACATCAATCAAACATGCACCTTACCTTTCTAGCTTACTTTTCTTGCACCCTCTACTTTTTCCGCTCCCTTTCTTACCATGCACTCGCCTTCGAAGGAAAACCGCCGATTCGTCGGCTTATCCTTCTACCTACCTTGGTTTCTGATCAAGGAGCTCATCCATGAGCTAAAGTTCCGGCTAAAACTCACTATTTTCGGCTGACCCAGCCGAAACCTAGCTCTTCGTGCAAGTTCTAGCTAATCAGGCCAAGAAGTCATACAAGTCTCCTCACAAGCCAATCCAGGTCGTGAGCTACTCGATTTTAAGATCAGCTTCTAGCCGTCTCTCAACTTCAACCCATTCCCATTGTTAGCACTTGAATTGGGGAGAATCCTAGCTGCCAAATCCTCGAGCCGCGTAATAGTATGACCATCATCGTTTATCATCTTCCATGACATCTCTCCTAAACCCAGCTGCCGACTAGACATATGGACTTCTGGGCCATGGGATTGCGCTCTAGCTCAGTGAGGTCGGCTAGTGATTTCGCAATCAATCCTTGGGATTGCGTCCTGGCACGCCTGACAATACCGATCTCGTAAGAGATTCAACTAGCTGGTGCCAAAATTGGGATTGCGTGATTCTACGCGAAATGGTAACAAAGAGAACAAATCTTGTAGGTTTCCTCACTGTATTACTGCTTCAGCTTCGAGCACAAGATTTGTAAAAATACTTAATTTTAATTACATCCAATGGGCTTTTACAGCCCAACTATGGAGAAATCTTGTAAGTTCACTCACCGGCTGAATTTACAGAGACTTTTACACCATACTAATTTTTTGCAGCCACAAAACCAAGATATACACAACATATGCGTGATCGAACCAATTAGCTAATGCAAAGCAAGACTTTTTCAGATATGTAGCCTTGTTTCGTTGAAGCCAGGGACTTAACCATTCATTCAAGAGTTCAAAGGAAAGGATGATTGTTCTGCAATCTGTCTCCTTACACAGTTCCTGTTTCCAGTTACTGTCTTCTCTGCTATTGTAAATGAAAGTATCTTCAAAACGGGTTTCTTCTTGAGTCTGTTTTCAGTTAGGTATTTCACTCTTTTCCTATGGAAGCCAATAGATTTTTCTCACTGCTTAGCAAAAGAAAAATCTCTTTCTGTTCTACTGGGTCAAAGTAGAACAGAACGTGTCATAATATGCACGAAAAATTGTTAGGCGAATTATTGATACTATAATCGCATTATAGGACACGAGGCATTGCCCCGCTTCATTCATTTCTATCATTGTCATAGACCTCCTTCCTACTGAATTGATCCCTTTCGAATTCAATAGCATCAGAAATGGTAGGGCATGATCGGTCATTGATGAAGTCTTAGGAGAGAGACAGGACCATGTGATCATTCAAGTTAGGCTGTCTCTCTTCTTAGAACAAACAAAACCATTGCCCAAATGCTTTGTCCAACTCGGAAGACAATAATTTCTCTCCCTGGGAAGTTTCAATTTATTGACCCCAGTTTTCCTTTGGGAAATGGTAGGCCAGGCCATATAGATTGCAGCCTAGCAGCATACGGTGTCATAAAAATCATAATATCATGATTCATAGGTGGTTGGGAGGCATAACCATGTGATTCCTTAGGGATGACACCCTTCAAAGGGGCCTAAGGCTATGCCAAGATGTCCGAACATGTGCCAGGTATTCCCTCGTTATATATGGTGGTTCTTTTGGAAGCCACTTCACACTGCCAAACTCACTCTTGAAAAATTCAATCACTCAGAGAAACCACCTCTCTGGATATTAACAGAATTCCATGGCTATTTGGTTCGGGAAAATCACTCGCAGCAAGCAGATGTTTCGGCAAGTGGCTGAGGGATTGGATATCCCCAAAGGTTATTTTTCTGTATATGTCGGTGAGACAGAGAGGACAAGATATGCAGTTCCTATCTCCTTCTTGAAGAATCCATCCTTCCAAAACCTGCTATCTCAGGTCGAAGAGGAGTTTGGGTTTGATCATCCTATGGGTGGACTAACCCTCCCCTGCAAGGAAGAAGTGTTCATCAGTCTTGCTTGCCATTTATAGGATCATTTGTATAGAACGAGTAGAAATGACTATATACGGAGGATCACATCACTAACATCGGTTGGATTATGACAAGTTTTGAATACTATATTTGAACGAATTCCTTGTAATGTAAGGAAAAATCTTGTTCTTCAGATGAATATTGAAGTATTCTTCCCTTATCTAATTCAACGATTTATGCATTCTAAGGTGTCTTTTTAATATGATTGTGAATTAAGTCAAACATTCTAGCTGAATCACGCCTAGTGCCTTCATTTCATCCACTTTATTGTTCAAGCGGAGACTCAAGCAGAAATCCTTTAATTAACTTTCAATAAAACATTATCATTCAGCCAACACCATTAAAGAATCAACTACTTAGAAACTGCTAGTTAAATAAGTTTGTTATCTTTAATGGATT
Source organism: Punica granatum (assembly GCF_007655135.1). Taxonomy (NCBI): domain Eukaryota; kingdom Viridiplantae; phylum Streptophyta; class Magnoliopsida; order Myrtales; family Lythraceae; genus Punica; species Punica granatum. The sequence continues at coordinate 15,713,926 of NC_045130.1, forward strand.
GGTTCTATGCACGAATTATCAGTACAAGCAGAAAATCACAATGACTGGACCCATAACATTGATGGACTAAAAGAATGCCATACAGAAGTACGCCTATATAACCAGTAGTGCTTCTTTGATTAACTCAGTTCCTTACTTATTCGTAAAATTTTTGAAGTGCCTTCTCATTGGCAACAAAAGGTTTGCCTCTTGATAGATCGATTTGGACTAATGCAGATTGCAGAGAGCAAAAGTTTTGGGTATTTATGGAGTTTAATCCTTATGTAACCGCAAGGTTAGAGTAAGTTTATAATTTGATCGCTGGTCATTTTTCTATCTGCAACATGATGGACCGTACTTATAGAACTGCATACCGGCAAGAGAGAGAGACAAACACAAATTGTCATGAACAAATCTATATTCGCAGAAACAGTTTCTTCTCTTTTACAAATTATAGTCAAAAACTTTGCAACATATACAAAATCCTACTCTAAATTGGTATGTGGAGTCGGCCCTCTCCCTACATGTCTTTTGTCATCCTATATATTAGAGGTTAGACTGATGAAGACTTCTTCACTGCAAGGGAGGGTGAGTCCGCCCATAGGTTGGTCGAACCCGAACTCCTCTTTGGCCCAATGAAACAGGTCTTGGAATGAAGGACTCTTTGAGAAGGAAACTGGAACAACATACTTTGTTCTCTGAGTTTCTCCAACATTGTCACAAGTCACAACCCATTTCCACACAAAACTAGTATGTGACCGGCTGCTCACTATTAGGTCGAAACAATCCCTAATACCAAACGAAGCCATCTAGCAAAAACAATTATGAATAAACCTCGTGGTTAACTTTATTAAAGCAAACTATGACAAATCTCCAAGTAGGTCATTACAAAACGAAGTCTTAAAGTGGTTTATTAAAACTTCCAACAACTACCAAACTTAGACGGAAATCCCATATCCTCTAGTTCTCGATAAGGAACTTCTAGAACTTTAGCTCTCCAAATTTCCTGAATCTGAATCTGAGGGAAAGATTAAGTGAACGATCCACATGCTCAGTAAGTAATCAAAACTCGTCTTTACCAGATCAAGTATCTAAGAAAGAAATTTAACTTATTTCTAAATACCTTGTAAAAAGAAACAATCATAGTAATCAGTTCCAAACAATAAATCATGCAACATAAATTTCTTAAACGCATTATTAGATCAAAGTTCAATAAATCATAGCATTCAAACAAATCCCGCAGTACTTAAATTTAGTGTTTCAAACATACTCATATACATAAATTCTATAATTCGATCATTGATATCAAAACAAATCTGCTCATCGTCATTGACACTATGGTAACACTCCGTATTGTCACACATGCTCAAATACCAGTTTAGCCGCTGCCAACGGCCTGAATACCAGATTAGCCACTGGCACGGCCCAAATAATAGTATCCCGATACCTCATGACGTAGTAAGCATATGAGACTTTAAATATAATAAATCTAAGGATGCCAAAATTTTCATATCTGACAAGACTTTCACAAATAGAGTCTCTTAATCCATTTTTCACAAAACCAATAATTTGGTATCCATAACCAGTGGCATTTAAACTCATTCGATAAAACAATATCATGTGTCTTAGAATGTGTATGGTTTTATAGTTGAGTTGAGTTTTGGTTTTAATTGGTTTGTAATGATTGTATTGTTGAATTATGAGAAAAAGTATGAAAAAATAATGAATAGTTGAAAGAAAGTAATGATTAATGTTTCGATACTTATACTTATTTTTTTTCTCAAAACCAATAATTTGATATCCATAACCAGTGGCATTTAAACTCATTCGATAAAACAATATCATGTGTCTTAATGTTTCGATACTTGATCCTTATTTTTTAAAAACACAAAAATCATTTCATGCTCGAATAAAATAGTTATTTTTCAACAACATAACATTTCGAATAACTTTCATGACATGCATGGAAATTTCATTTCATCATTTCACAGACAATAGAAATGAGTTCGGGTTACTTAGCTCTGTCCCCAAATAATCAACTCACAAAAGAAGATTCGGATCAGGAAAATGAACCTAAAATTGAAATATAAAGTCAACTACTAATTCAAATTTCTAATGCAACCTTATAGATCCTAAAAAATTCCTCGGAATAGGAAAAAGACTAAAATACCCCTTTTGCCAATAATGGGCCATGACTCGATCTAAACAACCTAAATATAATTTATCAAAATTCAGCACTTTTAAAAATCAATATTATGGTTTGAGACCCCAATTTTTAGGAAAAAAATAATGTTTTCTAATTAAAAGGCCTAAACCGTCTTAATCGATACCAATCACGTGCATTTCAGCATGTAAATTGTCTTTAAATTATATGTAAATGAAAACAGAAAACCTGAGGGTATGCTTCAGCTCTCCCGAGACAAAAAAAAACCCAACAATTTCCCTTTATTTCCAAAAATACGTTAAATAGTTATATTTCCAGAAAATTACTGAAAATAGGAAATTGAAATACGAGTTATTTGGTGCAAAAATCAATAAAAATGGAGATTGGAGCACGTCACGCAAGCCTCCCAAAGTTTGGGAGCCTATCGGGCCAACTTTGGGAGAGTGTTTATCTCCCCACGGGACTTGGATTTTTACGTTCTAGGTGTCTGTGGAAACTCAAACAACAAGGTACAGTTTAGAATCAAACGGAAATAAAAAAATATGGAGAAAACAGGTCGGAAAACTAGCTCGAAATCTTTTGTTCTTCATGTCCACTGCTAATTTTAGAATGCGATATTTTTCAAACGACTCGACCAAATTTGATTCTGTAAAATCCTACAGCATCGTATTGATCTAAGTAATGAAATTATACAGCAATTCCGATCAAATAACATAGCTACGATGATCTGCCATTAACGAGCATGCAAGCTTTCTCTCTCTGGAACTTGAAATCTCAGAAAAGAGACTTACTGAATAGAACAGAAATGATGCTCCTAGGGTCGTGCAACCAGTGCCTAACGAGCTACACCTCAGCTTCCGGAGCCACAGTGTTGCCTTCGTCTCTCTCCGTCTCCTCTCTGTCTCCTCTGTCTCTTCTTGTCCCCTCTGTTTCTGCTGCAGAATTGAGAGAATCGAATGACATCCTTAAAGCTAATGGCTGACCATTGAGAGCTGCCATTGAAGTCGGTCATTCATTTGCATTTCCTCCCCTTGCGTTACAACGTTAGAGGAGACCGAGTATGTATGTTCTCGAATTTTCTTTTGGCTAATTCACCCATTTGGTCCTTTAACTTTTCTTTCATACAGATTACTCCTTGTAAATTTAAATTTAAGGGACAACAGTTTCGGTTACTTCAATGATATTGGGTACTTGTCAATTTAGGTAGAGAGGTTGAGTGTCTGCAAATAGACTGCAAATAAAAATTAAACGGGGGTAAGTGGTGATAATGTAATTTATTGTGCTCCCTCAGGTTGATCCCAACTTCTTTTTCCAAAATGACGGCTGTGCATGGAACAAGTTTGGAAAGCTTTTTTTCCTTTTTCGGTGGTTTAACGGGGCGAGAGCCAAAAGAAATTAAAGTGTACAGAAGCAGGGCCAGGAAGCCTCAGACATATCCCCTAACAAGATAGGACCTAGATCGTTCGGAACCGAGTGGAAGAAATGAATGCCCAAACACTTAGCAACAACCTTCCGAGCAAGCCAATTAGCACAACAATTTCCCTTGTGATACGTACGAATGATTGTAACTTCCCAATCTCTGTCTAGCAAGCCCCTGATATCAAAGATTAGAGATCGAAAAAGTGGAAAGCTGTTTTTCATCCACTGGCTTCAATTTCCAATCTTTCTGTATGTTTCTTTGAGCAGAGTAAACAATTTAAAATGGATTTTGTAACTCCGGTGGCCAACGGAATTTTCAGTTTATATGATGCTGTTGCGTCGAGGATAAGCCTCGTAGTGGGTTCAGACAAAAGAGTTCGCTTGCTCGTTACTGTCCTTGGTGAACTGAGGGATGTAAAGGACGACCTGCGGAGACGGATTAAGAAAGCAGACTTGCAACGACTAACGTGCATGAGCCAAGTGAGAAGATGGATCCAGAGGCTGCAAGTCATAGAAGCTGAAGCTAGCTCAATCATTGAAGATCTGACAGAGAAAAGGTCGTGCTTTTGGTGCTGTACTGCTAAGTGCAAGTCAATCTATAAGAGGAGCATGAGGCTGCCTAAGAAGATACAGGAGGTTGATGGGCTGAAGAAGCGTGGAAGTTTTTAGAAAATTGTCTCCGAAGCCTTAGTCCCCATGGTTGAAGAGATTCCAAGTAAGCCGACTGTCGGTCTCAATCTGATGCTAGAAAAGGTGTTTCACTTTCTTGGGGAGGAAGGAGCAGGAATTATCGGAATATATGGAAGGGGTGGTGTAGGGAAGATGACTCTGCTGAAGAATATAAACAACGAGTTCTTAACCAAAACCTATGATTATGATGTTGTGATATGGATTTCAGTCTGTTGGAGATGGTTCAGGAGCTGATTTCAATAGTTTGTCTCTCTCTTAGGCAGTTAGGTGTTTCTTTGTTAGCAAAAAAGTAGCTTAGCTGTTTCTTTTCGATTTTATTCATGTAGTGGATGTACTTGGAGTTAATAAAGCCTTGGTGTTGTTTTTTAGTCAGACAAGATGGACGTATGTTGTAGTTCCTTGAGCAGTTATTGAAGTTTTTCCATTCCTCTCACTCTCTCTGTTCTATCTCAATTGTGTGCCTTGTGTGATTGTGTATGTGCCGGTGCTGCTTGCTCGAGTAGCTTTGCACTATCACAAGGTGATAGGATCTTGTGGTCGAAAAGATTCAACGGGCCACGAGGTGAGGCTTGGCATGTCTTCAGAAAGAACAGAGAGCCATGAGCAGAGACAGAGAGCTTCAAAAATATAAAGGGTATTGAGAAGGAAGAGGTTCTTGCTATTGTTAGATGATCTTTGGGAAGGACTTGATTTAGAGAGGATAGGAATTCCTGCCCCAAACAAGGGCAATCACTGCAAGGTCATCTTCGGATCTTGTTCGATGGATGAGTGCAGGGACATGGATGCTCAATGGAAACATAAAGTCGAGTTCTTGGAGGAGGAGGAATCGTGGCAACTCTTTTGCCAGAAGCTCAGGGCAGGGAGGGAGAAGGAGATTAAGGAGTCGAACTCCATTCATCTATGCTAAGACTATTATGAGGAAATGTGGAGGACTGCCTCTCGCATTGATCACCATCTGGAGGGCCATGTTGAACAAAGAAACCGAGGACGAGTGGAAGTATGCGATAGAAGTGTAGATAAGAGTCCTTCTGAGTTTCGTGTGATGGATGATATATGTGCTCTCTTGAGGTTCAGCTATGACAACTGGGAGAATGATACCGTGAGATATTGTTTCATGTACTGTTCACTGTTCCCCAGAAGATCATTCCATCGAGAAAGAGCAGCTCATACAGTATTAGATCAGGGAAGGCTTTCTGGGTAGCTTTCATGATACGAATTTACACAGGAGGGACAGGCCATCATCGGGTCTCTGAAGACTGTGTTTGCTTGAAAGTGGCGAGCAGAAGACCCAGGTGAAGATGCATGATGTGGTCCGAAGTTTCGCATTGTGGGTAGCTTCTGAATGTGGATCGAGTGACAGTTTTTTCTTGGTGGAGGCAAGCACAGGGCCCACAGAAGCCCCAAAAGTTGAACGCTGGCAACAGGCACAGAGGATTTCATTAGTCGATAACGGGATAACTTCTCTGTTGGAGGTTGGAGTACCCATCTGCCCAAGTCTTTGAACCTTGCTGCTTCAGGGGAACAGCGGGTTGAGCAAAATCTGGGATGAGATTTTCCGGGTTATGCCTGTCTTGAAAGTCCTGGACTTGTCATTCACAAGTATCAAGGAGATCCCAGCAAGCATCGGCCAGTTAGTTCAGATGCAACATCTTGATCTTTCAGGTACCAGTATAACAGAACTTCCCAAAGAACTCGGAAATTTGGTAAAACTAAGGCATCTTGATCTTCAACGAACTCGTTGTCTCTGGAAGATTCCACGCTAATCCTTACTAGGATTTTCTCAATTAGTGGTCTTGAATCTTTATAAAAGCTATGGAAGTTGGGAATCTCGAGATGGAGAAAATAAGGATGATGACATCCAGTTTGTGGACCTCGAAGGCTTGAGAGACCATGACACACTCGACATTACGATCGACAACCTTGGGACTCTGATGAAGCTCTCACGTTTTGGCAATTTATTGAATTGTATACAGTATCTGTACATTAAAGAGTGTGAGGGACTCCATCTATTGCAGCTTCCAGCAACTGAGATTAGTGGAGACTGGCTGAGAAGGCTCAGCATAAACAACTGTTATGACTTGAAGTACATGGAAATTGGGGATGGAATGACTGAGACGTGGCTCAATAGACTCGAGGTCCTTGTGTTGCATGGTCTCCCTAACATGATCACTGTTCGGAGAAACCCTGTGACAGATAGATCTCTGAGGAGCCTTCGATCCTTGAATATCTGGTAGTGCCATAGGCTGAAGAACATTTCCTGGATCTCGAACCTCCTGAGTCTTGAAGCAGTCTACTTGTTTTACTGCAGAGAAATAGAAGAAGTTATCAGTGAAGGAATAAATATTGCAGAAAGAGGCAAAGTCGCATTCCCGAGCCTCAGAACGTTGTCCATCAGAGACCTTCCGCAACTCGGGACTCTGATGACACATACATCGACTTTCCCATCCTTGGAGAGCGTAGCTGTCATTGACTGCCCGAGGTTAAAGAAGCTACTGATTGATGTCCCTGCAAACCGGAAATTGCCAACTGTTTATGGCACTAAAGAATGGTGGGATGAGTTGGAGTGGGAAGATGAAACTGCTACATCGTCTTTCCTCCCTCAGTTCATGTCAATTTGAATCCCTGGTGAGTGTAGCAGTTTAGCTGGGTGGGAAGTAAATAGACAAATAAGTTCATGGAATATTTATATCGATACGTCGCGTTTTTCAAGAATTAGTCCAATGACAATTGACTGCGATATTTGAAATGCACAAACATAAAAGTCTGATAAATAGCTAGGGCGATGGAATCATGATCAGAAGATCATCAAAATCTTACGATCTGTCTGCTAAACCAAAGATTCCATCAGAAAATATTCAAATTGATGGAGTTTTGCTAATTACGAAAACCATGGATACTTAAGCCGTAACTGTTCATTGCCAAAAACTCCAGGCACGTAATCTCTTAAAATCTCCTCATTCCATTGGAGTTGATAAACAGGGTGCGCATTCCACTGGATACAAATTTCCATTGGAATCCATGGAAAACCAGAAGTTTCTTCTTAACTCACTCTAACTAGTAGTGAGCAACATACATGATGGAAAGAACTTGAAATCGTGTACCATCTTTTAGATTTTCTTCGTCGTAATTTATGATCTTTTGGATAATCAAGTCCACTTGAACTCTGGCATAAGAAATTTACCCTACACCTTCGCTTTAATTTCCTGTAAACTGCAAACACACACTAATCAGCTGTTTTGAGCATGTCCCCGTGCATCTCATTACCATCACTTATCACTAACTTCAACCACTTAGACATAAGTAATGAAAACTGGCTTCTGCTTAGTAAGTGAACGAGCTTTTTTTTTATCCACATGTCATGTCTGACCACTCAGAAGATAAAGTTTAGCTATTAAGTTTTTGCAGCCACAGAAAGGAAATTGACTTTAAAATGGAACTTCTATTGCAAAGTACAGTCGGAACAATTCAATGCCCTCTTCTCCAATTGTCTCCAGCATGTTCCCATGGGTCACTCTCCTGATCAACCCTTCTTCCATGAACTGTAGGGCCCCATAATACCAAAAACTACAGTACTAATCACTGCAAATTCCCTCCCTGAAGACAAGTCCATGTGATCCTTCGGATCAATACGTCTCTCACCGAAGTAAACCTGACCCTGGAATGCCTCTCCGCCACTCGCTCTGCAATATCCCGAAACATTCACCAAACTCCTCCCTTTATAAATGTCCTCCCTCAGAATGCCATCTTCAACCACAGCAAAGCCTCATACACACTTCATTTACGAACTTTACTTTCTTCTCTCATAAAAAGAAATCCTGCCTTCAGGCTTCAGCATGGCCATTCGTGTTCCCGGAATTCTCCGCCGAGGTAAAGGGTCAGCATTGGTGTCCTCTGACGTCCCCAAAGGCCATTTTGCAGTCTATGTCGGGGAGAAGCAGATGAAGAGATACGTAGTGCCGATATCGTTCTTGGATCAGCCTTTGTTCCTGGAATTGTTGAGCAAGGCCGAGGAAGAGTTTGGGTTTAATCACCCCATGGGCGGTCTGACCATTCCTTGCAGAGAGGACACGTTCATTGCTGTAGCAACTCGTTTGAGAAACTTGTAAAACAAAATAAACGAGACCCATGACTAACAGCTCTTTAGGATGGTTTCCATGCCATTTTGCGCATTCTGATGAGTAGAACTGTAGGATAGCTCAGCACTCACTGGATTTTATAGTGAGCATTGTTTAGTGGCGAATTTTCCACTTCATGTTATGATCCGGAACTTTCTTTGTTTTTGCATTTTCCAAATGCGATGAATGAAGCGCTGATCAGCTAGCAAATTCTGGACATTTCCGAGTTATAGAAACCTTCTAAATGATGTAAATAAAATGTTATCAAAAGATTCCTATCGATATATATCCTCTTGCCACGAGAAATGAAAATATCATAGATGATCATGACCAATTCGTCGCACCAGCGGATAGATTCCATGATTTTTGGAGCCGTTAAAAGAGGCGAATAATCATCACTTTTGGATCTCTGAGGACGATTCCAACTTGCCACCATCAAAAGGATTGTAATAATCAGTTCTTCAAAGATCTTAATCGTTCGGATAAAAGCCCTCAGGAATGAAATTAGTTTCATATGCAGATCTGGCTCTTTAACGTTTCTCAAGTCCTTAAAAGAGGCAAATAGCATAGATGATCGTCACCAATTCGTCGCACCAGCGTATAGATTCCATGATCTTTGGAGTCATTAAAAGAGGCGAATAATTGTCACTTTTGGATCTCAGAGGACAATTCCAACTTGCCACCATCAAAGGGATTGTAATAATCAGTGCTTCAAAGATCTTAATCGTTCGGATAAAAGCCCTCGGGAATGAAATTAGTTTCATATGCAGATCTGGCTCTTTAACGTTTCTCGAGTCCTTAATTATTAACTCTGATTGCACACATAACTGCTGAATGAAGATTTCCGAGTTCAGTCGGCAGATGTTCAGCAACGCAATGTCTTGCTCATTGGTCATCTTTTATGGATCCCCGCATTCTTGTTCCATATCGTTATGTTGATCTGTTGGTAGATTGAGATATGGCGTAGATGTATCGAGCGGATTCTGTTGAAGAAAAATTGGGGACTGTGAGAAGACAAAATGTCCCACACCGGTTGAAAGGAAAATATGGGAAAAGTTTATAAAAGACAAAGTCCAGTAACCCATTGGCTTAAGCTTTTATGTTGCATATGGGCTCGAGTCCGAATTAGGTCCATTTCAGTTGAAAAATTTATCCAAATGGTATCAGAGCCCATAGTTATAATCCTGGGTATGTAGCGGGTCCGTGTGACCCGTAGGCTCGACTATAAGCGTAACGTGCGCCTCGAGTATGCACCCGTTGTGTCCGATGTCGGGACATCGAAGTGAGGGCGGGTGTGATTAAGTCGTGTGGTCCCGTCGATTGATTAAGGTCATGTGGCTCGTGTAAAACGATACGATACCACATGAGGGCGGGATGTCGGAGAAAAATTGGGGAGTGTGAGATGACAAAATGTTCCACACCGGTTGAAAGGAAAATATGAGAAAAGTTTATAAAAGACAAAGGCTCAATAACCCATTGTCTTAACCTTTTAGGTTGCATATGGGCTCGAGTCCGAATTAAGTCCATTTTATTTAAAAATTTATCCAACAAATTCCCCTAAGTGGGAGAGACTTCCTTTCTTTCGTTGTTGTTATAAGGGATATCTTCCTCTTAGTTTTGGTCAAAGCTTGACATATAGTTTTGCTTCGCAAAAACATCTGTGTTAACAGCGTAACATCAAATCAGGCGTGCCAACCTTTCAGGTAAATCGCTATTCTTAATCACGCTTTCAGCGTAATAGAAAACATCAATCAGACATATGATCCTAATCAATGGAACACCTCGAGGCAAACTTGCATTAACGTTAACGGAAATTAGGTGCCAACTGGCAAATAATATCACATCTTTAAGTTGCCATCTGTTGGCTCATGGACATGACAAGATTTGTCCTATCCACTTTGTCTCTTGAAAAGTCGGAAAGCAAGTCCATGTGATTTCCTCATAGTCTCTGCTCCTTAGTAGGCCCGAAGCTCCCTTGAGTTTCAAGGTAAATTACTAGCTCTTTTCTTTCACGATGTTGAGCATATGGAAAGAACCCGACGTAACATTTTTTGTAAAACTAAGACAAGATTTTCTGCTAGTATTAGTTACCCTCTAACGATTGGTAGCTTAGGATTCATATGATGAAATTAAGGTGAGTCCGCAGAACATATATCATGTACCTTTTCGAGTTACTGTCAGAGTTGGTGAATCGAACACGTAATGACTCTAGAGGAAGCATTGAGGCAAGAAAAGTGGTACCACATTCAGGTACCAAAGGTAAAGGAATAGTAAAATTGTAATGTTAAGGGGGACGAAAAAGGACAACATAATGAGAAAAATAATAAACTCGATAAAATACAATAGAAATTTTATAGCTTTCTCCAAATCCAAGAGGGTGCGCCACCCTAAATCCATCCCTGAACCACATTGCCCTCAAAGTGATCAAAGAAATCATTTTATGGTCCTCGACACAGTTATTACATAAAGGTAGGGCTATCAGAATCTTTCTTGGTCCTATCCCCAGATCTCCCAAGGACCATTCTCATTCACAGAACATGGGGCAGCCCCTTTATCTGACGTTGACTGTCCTGCCTTGCCCCTGCCTTCTGTAATTCATCCAATTTCTACTTTATATCCTTAGGTCTTATTAACTTCCTATACTAGCAAATTGGAAAAATCTCCCATGTAAATATGAGTATAACTGCAGATTAGGCTGCACGTTCCTCACATTAATTAATCTTTCCGGAGTAGCACTTGACATGGTATTAGAACAGGTCAAGCAGTGATAACGTCCTGTCTTTCTGCTCTTTATCTACTTTCTGAACTCTTACTCCAGCTAAAGTTTGCAATCGGCAAATACATGTTATATTTGCTTACCTTCTTCCTTTGAGCTTTTATTATATATGGAACTTCGTTGCAGAATTGGAAGGAGTCCATTTTTTCTTCACGGAACGTCAATGGACTTTATGAATTAACTGATAATCTGTGGAAGCTTAGATGTTAGCCCATCGAAAACCGACTGGTCTTGGATTTATTATTCCCGTGGGGAAGCTTGTCTGGTTACGAAAGTTACCTGCGACTGAAGAGAGAAACAGAAGCAGGCACAGAGAAAGAGCAAAAGACGGAATTGCTAGAGACTGTCTGCCTTTCTCCGCCATAGAACATGAACGAGTTGCAACTTATGATGATGGCAGTTGAGTGGTTCACATTTGAAGCACAGACACACATATCTTCTTCTTCTTATCGTTCTTGAGTTTTCAAAACACTATTAAACCGGGAAAATGATTTTACGAAGGGGGTGGGGATGGGGGAATGACAGGACCACGTAGGGGCGGATGCATTTATTATGGAGAACATTTGGTCACTTTTGGCAGTAGACATTATGCCGGTGAATGCAAATAAAAGATATTTCCACAAGTTGCATATATCGTATTAATGATCAGTCCACAACGTTTCTTACGGTCTATCGACAATCGAATTTGTAAGAATTAGCGAAAACCGAAAAAGGGCCGAATACGCCATGATGAGACATATCCCGCAAACTATATCAGATTGTCTGTGTACACCAGGAAGAACTCCCCCCCAGGATTTCCCAACAAGCGTTTGCTCGATGAGTCTCATGAACCATATATATCTTGGTCATCCTGATCAATCCACTGCACATATATATGCAGTTACGTATATGTTCGTCATGCTACCGGGTGATCTAACCGTAAAACCAGACATCAACGACTTCATCGATGCAGGTTATACGGAGTTATCGAGGGAAAGAAAAGACCATAGTAACCTGACCTGACATCCGAGGTCACATGGGCTAGTTTGGATGGGAATCTTTTTTGATGCAGAGATGGAACGTCTGTTTTGTTTGTATGGGAGCGGCATGCGTTCCCGAGAATCACAAGTCGAAAAGAGAGAGAGAGAGAGGGAGAGAGAGAGAGGCGCATAATTCCAAGAGATTCTTTCAGTTGTGTACTGAACAGTACAGTCTGAAAGTTGAATCGATCTACGGTCCGTGATTTCAGGTATAACTCAGATGGTTGATTAGGATTATTAATATTGTCTGTGTAGGGACAGAGATTAGGACAGTACGGAAACATTTTCCAAGAAAACGCATAGGTTGCAAGCCTAGTCTATGATATGTTAGACGTTAGGGTGGTCTCTCCTTTACCAGTATAAGACCCCCAATGAATATGCTTTTGAAATCAGGGAGCTGTGGGAGCAAGGGAGAAACCCTAAATCAATCTTAAGCCTAAATCGATGATTTCTTATTTTACAGATTCGTAAGGTTCGGTTAATATTAGTGCAGTTTCGTCGAGTCGTTACAAACAGCATATATTCTACTAGGACCCTCGATAGTCAATGAAGGCCTTAGCAAATGTTTCTGGATCATGAAATTAGGAGGGATATAATATCGGTAGAGTTATATATTAATTCTCCTCCTTAATTATTGAGTTGTTTCTCGTACTCACGAATTAATTGTATGCTTACACTTGCTTCCATTACATGACGAGAGTTTGCACGATTGTCATGTTGAGGTGCCTCGTATTTGATGACGAACTCAAAAACCCAAAGATCCAAAAACGGGAACGAAGAGGAGTAGATGAAGCTGACCTGTGCCGCGGCACATACATAGCATGGTTGCCGTGGCACAAGCAGTGTTGCCGCAATAACGGGAGGTTGGCAGCGCTATCTTGGGCGATTTCAGCTTTCTTTCTTGGCGTAATTTCTGTAATCAAAATGTTTTCTAAGGATATTTTAGGGTATTTTGAATATATTAGGAGGGTCAGGACGAGTCTTGTAAGACTACATATGGTTACGAGTGTGGATAATGTTGGGTTTACACTCTTAGAGTCTTCAATATTTCATAAGTGAAAAGACGTTGAAATTAAGAGAATTGTGAGACTTTTTTTCTGTTGGATCTTGTAAGGAGGCCGGAAAATACAAATGCGATTTTGAATTGTGATTTTCACTTTATCGATAAAGTAGAATCTCCCTACTTATCCATGAATGTTGCTCTCCATTTGAGAGTTTTACCATGTTACACCTTAGTATTCGTGTTCTTTCTTCTCAATTTAAATTTTTCGAATTGACACACTTCCCCAATACACCATCTAAAAAGCGATCGAGTGAGTATGAAGCAAATGTCTTGGTTTTAAATCCAGTCCTACATATAACTCAGCACACATGGTTTGCGTCCGGACACCGGACTGGACTATGACATGCACATGAGAAATCAACCATCATTTGTTGTTTTTTGGCCTGAAAAACCCCAATCGATAATATAATTGGACCTTGTGGGGGCAAAATTAACCCATCCTCCAATTGGCACATCAATATCAAGGACGCAAATTGATGAAGGATATTAATGGCGAAATTACTTGGGGAGGGCAAATTAAAATAGGGAAAGATCAGGAGGACAGAAAATTATTAGGGAAGGGCCAAGGTGTGGGGACATGTGGTCTCATCACTAGGAGGACCAACATGCATAGAGCAAGGGACGCCCCCCAATGGGTTTTGTCCACCATGTCCTTCTCCTCCCCCACACCACCACCCTAAAACAGGCTAAGGATGTCCTCCTCCAACCCCCCACCTCCCATGTGATCCCATAAATACGAGAAGTCATGCGGGGATCCTTCGATAACGTGCATAATACACTCACCCTAGCAATTAGCATCGACATATACCATCTTATCTTATCTTACTCCACGTACGATCAAGAAAAATGTACGATAAATTTATAGATGCAGGTAAAAACCAATCATGCATAGACTTTTTATTTCTGTATATATCATCGTATAATCAATTTGTCCTGACTGTTGAGATGCGACCAAATACGACACTTGTATCATACCATTATCGGATAATTTCTTGTTCCGTGAAGAATTTTATGTTATAATAGAATTAATTTTATAATAGAACTTCAGATAATGGATTTTTCCTCCTATATATACCCCAATACACAGCATTTCCTCCGCCACAAGTCTCTTCATACTCTCCCATTTGACTCCTATCACTCTCCTCTTCCTTAAGAAACTACTTACAAAGCTCTCTCAAAATACAAAGCTCTCTCAAGCTCAAGTGCTTCTCTCTCAATGGCCATCCTCAGGAAATCCAACAAGCTCTCTCAGGCAGCCCTCGTCAAGCAGATCCTCAAGCGATGCTCGAGCCTGGGGAAGAAGCACGGTGGTAGCTCATACGACGACGAGGACCAGGGCCTCCCCTTCGATGTCCCCAAGGGCCATTTCGCGGTTTACGTGGGGGAGAACCGGAGCAGGTACATCGTGCCGGTCTCCTTCCTGACTCACCCTGAGTTCCAGTACCTCCTCCAACAGGCCGAGGAGGAGTTTGGGTACGATCATGACATGGGCATCACGATCCCCTGCGAGGAAGTCGTTTTCCGGTCTCTAACTTCGATGCTACGATGAAATGGAGGCCGAGCATGGATTATTTGATTCGATGCGGGTTTTGCACGTACATAAAGGGAGAAGATGTGCCAAGATGAAGCAGAACATTATAGAGAGATGCTTCTCTTTTTTTGCATCTTCCCATGTTTGTGCTGCCCCTTGATCTTAATTTGTTGTCTAACCCCTTTTTTTTTTTTTGTGGGATGTCTTTTTTTTCCATGACTTGGACCCCTTTTAGGGTTTTCATGTACCCCCAATGATGTAATGAATGACAACTGATTGATCCCAATTCCAGGAACGTTAGTCTTGGTGAGGATTTGTATAAAATTTGATGGATTTTCTCCTAACCTTACGATTTATGCAATTTATTTGTCTAGGTAATTCAGTGCAAAATTCACCCGCACGTCATTCATATGAACTCGTAGGAAGATCATCTTATAATGACAGAAACAATACAGTGGCATGAGAAATGCACATTCTAACTGTGAAAAACTGCCATCTATCAACGAAAACTTAGCTACGGTTTAAATGAATGATCAACTGTAATGTCTTTGGATCTGTTTTGAATATATCCATGTTTGATTCTAGTCGCAAACAAGTTCTTCCATTGTTGCTTCCCGACATCGAGGATCAGGAAGGCATGAGATCGGAATCGCATGCACCCAGTTTTGCAAGTGAGGAGTTCATTTCATGTTCATGAATTGAAACGGTTCCTCTTGCGTCCTCTTTGTTTCAGCCACAAGTCCTCTGCCACTCTCTGCAACTCTCTTGCAACTTGGCAATGCACACAACAGCAATTAATATCTGCCAATTAATTGTGCGAACAAATCCGTTGATTTGTAGAGATAATTTTATCACGGTCCATGAACTAGGCCGTCTGTGAACCCATCGGAGCCGTTGGATCAATGCGGCGCCCATGAATCTGAGCGGTTCGTGACACGTTATTGTTCGTAATGTTCGGCAGCCGACCACTGGCCGATCGGGGTCCCATGGCACATGATTTTTGGAACGGTGCGGTGGAGAGAGATGTATTCTGATACCCTACGCAATTCCAAAAATGTGAAGACAAATCCTGAGGCTTAATTTAAAGACCACATAGGCGCTGGGATGAAAGAGGGAGAAAGAGAAGAGTTGGAAAGGGGAAGGGAGAGGGGTACGTCTCTGTACCTTCATTTGTTTTATTTATTTAATGCCTTGTCAGATTGTGATAATGGTACGGTACGACAGGCTCGTCTCTGCCCAACCTAATTTAACTGCCCCTTAACCACTCACTCGCCTAAGGAAAAATAAAAATAAAAATCTGTTTTTTTGTTATGAAATAAAAGTAGTAACAAGAGTAGGTATTATGCCCACGCATTGCAGCGGATCTAAAAACTGCCTATAATTAGATATATGTATTGTCAAGAAATATTATTTCTTACACCCGCTTAAATATTAACTAGTCAATTGCACGGGCCAGTCATTGAGTAAATTTTGAATACAAATAAATCTTTCTATTTTTTAAAATTAAATTAGCTATAAGATCGGTGCATAATCTATTCATGCATTAATGAATGGATAAAATAAAATTGTGGTTCAAATGGAAAATTCAAACTTATTAATACATGATACTCAAAGGGATATGGGAAACCATGAGCTAAAGGATCGTTCGAGAGGTCTCTCGTACAGCCACGCCTAAGTGTGTCAGAAAATGAACTAAGTATATTTATTCAACTATGAAAAAATTGTAAAAAGATATTTGTTTTGTAAAAATTTGAATATTTATTCAAGAGAGGTTATTAAGAGAATTCATTTGTCATAATTGCAATATAGAAATTACCTAGAAAGTTTTTATTTTCTAAAAAAGCTTAATATGTAATCTATTTTTAATATAATAATTCAATATTATAATTTCATTTAAAACTAAAATAATAAATTTTAGAGAATTAAAAAAATAACACGTCTTGTTAGTTAATTTCATAATAAAAGATATTATTAGAAAACCCTCATAAAAGGAGAATTTATTTATCAAATATTTTTCATTGATTAGGCTATGACATTGTTTTTAAATATACTTTTAGTATGACAAAACTATTTGAGAAAAAATAAAGATATCTAAAAACTTTTCCTTTCGTTACTCTTTTCTAATATCATAAACTTTTAACCCAAAAATATTGATGCTTTACAACATGTGGCAAATATATATATATATATATCTATATATGTGTGTGTGAATAAATATACTCAATGCTTCTATCATATGAGTAAATTTTATTTTGCACAAGGGCAAACTACCTATTATCGAAATAGAAATCATTAAAAAATGAAAAAAAAAGTGCCTTTTCAATCAAATAAAAAGCCCTAAAGCTGATGTATTGGTATTGGGTAGAAAATGATCAAACTGATCAATGCATGAATCGTTAAATTAGATAAAATTTGAAAATATGTTAAAATTTTAAATTTTATAAAATAATCTATATATGTAACAATAAGGGGATAAAATTAGAAATTAATTTGAAAAAAGAAATTATGAAGTCAAAATTCATTTATGCAAGAAACTTAAAAGGGATGGGCCGTCATGAGCTACGAGTGCGTAGGCAACCTACTCTGAAGTCCTTCGTTGAACGAATTGACTCATCTTATGAGAGCAATTTGAATTGATATATATATATATATATATATATATATTCTTGAAATTTATGGATATCATGATCCATTTCTTCCAATTAAATTTTTAATTCTTAATTACTGTGTTGTTCCTTTGAAAATGATATTCAATTACCAATTGAAAAAAATTCTTCACCTCCATGAAATTATTTTGGCTTATTTGCGAAAGGTTAATAAAAAAGTATCACGAAATCTCTTGATTCGAAGCAATGCTTCACCTTCGCAATTAGATTGCTGGTGGTCCTAAATTCACACTTCTTAATAAAATTAGGTGAAAGAGTTTAATTTTTTAAAATTATTAGATTAATTTATCCTTGGTTTACATTTAAGAAGGTGAGTATAAAGACACTCGACCACAAGCCAAGGATGTAGTCTAAAATCCTATATGACAAGCTCTCATCGAATGAATAGGGGTCTCTCATTGCACAAGTCCAGGAAGCCAAAATTAAATACCTATAATAGATGATGAAAAGATCTTAAGATAATGTGAGTTTTCATGAGTTCATGAATAATAAACTCCCAAGAGTAAGAAAATTTTTTCCACTGGCAACCTAAATTTTGAAAAAACAAAGTTCCACATATCCTAGTTTGTATTTTTAACATTTTCGATATGAAATTTCTTCTATTTTTTCTAGACAAAAGTTGAGGCAAACTTTTTTGGAAGTAATTGATCTGACCATAATGACTTGATTGTTTGTACCGATGGGCCGACCGGATAACATGCGATCTTGTTTGGGTCGGATTTAAAATAGTAACATAAGGGTCAAAAACGAGAACTAAAAGAAATAAAGCAATCGCGAGGGTAGTGATTGGACCATAAATATCAGATCATTTTATTGAAGCGGCTAATCCCATGCATAGAGTATGAACATTAGGTTGCACAAATTGCATAGTATCATAAATGGCTACCCCAACCGATGCAATTTATAAAGCACAGGCTGAAACTGGTGAAATCAAGGGGCATTGCTTGAATGCTACTGCGGATACATGTGAAGAAATGTCCAGACAGGTCAATCGAATTACGTTGTTACCTCGTTTGGATCGAATTTAAAAACACTGAAAAGATTCAACATAAAAGAAAGTGAAAACTTTAAGAATTGGAATTAAAAAAACAAAAGCCGTGAGGAAGCTCGCCATTGTTCCCAAAACAGGACCAGAAATCACATATTTTTTAAGATTTAATAATAAATAATCTGACCGAATTGATAGTTTTCATGCATGATTATAATCTAGAAATGTGGCTTAGCAAATAGTTCGGGTTGACAATTAAGAAAATAAGAAAAAGAATAATAATCTCACTATCATGTTGCCTCCGTAACCTCCTCAACAATCGTCCCACAGATGCTTTTTAAGTTGTCCACTCTGTGAATGAAAAATGAAATACCAAATTTAATCTTCAAATTTGCACATAGAAGCTAAAGTAATTTCGTCTATATCTTATATTTTTATAACTTCTTATTATTTAAGGATATTTTTCTTGTTATTATTCAAGCTTATTGTTAAAATACTAACAATTTATTTACTCCATTATAAATATGGCCAATTTTTTTTTAAAAAAATTAAAGTTAACATCCCAATCACCTCACATGACACAATTCTCCATCGCATTAAATTGACTTAAAACGAAAAAGAAAAAAACCCTATCCCCCACCACTTTCCTTTTATATTTGTGGCAAAAAATAATAATAACGAAAAAAAAATTATGAGGGTCCCACATGGCTTTATTCTACAAGAGTTCTAGCACATTAAAAGATTATCCAATATCCTCAATTTATTGATTTGATTTCACATGATGTTTCAACTGGATTTCAAATTTAAATCTTGTGTAGTGGATGAAGTATGTTCACATAAATTACAATTTGTTAATTGTATCACATTTTTTCGTAAAAAAATGTTTGCCCATTAAACAATTTATGGACGAATCTCATATCTTTGGACTCTAAACGAGCGACAATCAAGACCGATGGTTATGAAAGATAAGGACTCATATTTTCTCATGTCACCGTCAGCTTTCAAGATGTGTCATGTAATTTTAGTTTATGTATTCTTGAGAACGAGGACGAGCTGATCAAAGCATAAGCATCTTCATCGATGCCAGAGCTCAGCCTCCTTACAAGTTAGAGCTCACGCTAGTGAATGATCCCGATCTTGCCCTCGTGCGACTAAACTTCACCGCTGCCTCATGTTGCCTCAACAACCACTTTTTTGCTGCTCACAGCCGGTCTCATATTGTTGTCATGACGATCGGAGTTACTCCTAATGCGATGGCAAGGCTGGCCTCGGTCGACATCTACCTTCGGGCAATTGAACAACATCTTATTCCCATCGGTTCTTCATCCATTGAAACTCCAAGGGCCGGGCGGCGCCATGGCGGGCCGGTTCATGCTGATCCATTGGACTGGGCCACATTGGCGAACTCATATAATTGGTCCACACAACTGAGCCCAGGCCCAGGTTCATGCCCATTTGTTATCCAATTCCAGACATCATGTTTATCTTCCAGTTCAATATTACGAAAATGCCACTGGATATGGACGATCGGCCGTTCTCGTCTCTCCGTCGTTCTTCATCCCCACTGCAACTTCGCGGTTCGAGCTTTCAAGCTCACGGAATCGAGTCCTCTGCCTCAACCCCGAGGAACGCAAAGTTGAAGACAAGCTCTCGAGGAGCTCCCGCCTTCCGAAGCAATGCCGCTCTCGCTTCTCTTCCACCACCACGCACCTCTTCCTCCGCCGCTCGCCCGGCCAATCGCCGCCGCTCAACTTGGCTCGGCGTGTCCTCCGGGTATCGTCGGACCATTCCCTCCGCCTCTCCCGCAGGCAGGTGTAGCGGTGACGCGGAGAGCGAGAACAGTGAGGTGCATGGCGAACCCGAGGAGGGTGAAGATGGTGGCGAAGCAGATTAGGCGCGAGCTCTCCGATATGCTGCTCACGGATAAGGTGTTGCAGTACGCGATACTGCCTGAAGCCGCCCTCGGAGCGGACCGTTATCTCTCTTCACTCACTACTATCAGCGACGTCGAGGTTTCAGCTGATTTACAGGTTCTCATCAGTCTTGCTGGAACTAAGTTACCTCTTTACCGGTCAAATGTGCAGTTGATATGGTGAAAGATGCTACAAAACTTCCATATCCTAGGCGTAGTTCACTAATGTACAGTGATAGGAGATCGAATTGTTGAGCTATCTCAATGAAAACATGTAAAAGGGTTTGCTTTCTGTTTGCTAGCAACTCAAATTATGGTATTGTGAGAATTGGATTAGTTAGATGTGCTTGACATTGAATGTGAGTGAGGCAATGACTGGTGCAGATATAAGATGTACTAAGGTGAAACTGGTTTTGTTTTAACTCACCTAGATGATGTCTCACTTGCTTTATACTGTAGGTGGTTAAAGTATACGTGTCTGTTTTCGGTGATGAAAGAGGTCGGGAAGTTGCGATCGCTGGGTTGAAGTCAAAAGCTAAGTACGTGCGCAGTGAATTGGGCAGGCGTATGAAGTTACGGTTGACTCCGGAAGTACGCTTCATAGAAGATGAGTCTTTAGAGAGGGGAAGCAGGGTATTATTTACTCGCCTTCTTTGCATGATCATTTGCTATACATTTTTTCCGGTTCTTTTCACAATGCAGATCTCTTTGTTGAGCCTTCAGAAGCTCCGTCTACTCCACATTGATTTTTTCATTGAGGTTAAAACAAATCAGTTCAAGCATCCATAAGTTACCTTCCTGGTTGCTTATATAGCCCAGCTAGGAGCTTGTTTCATACTTCTCATACACATCCCAAATGTTTGGGCATATTAATAGTTCTTTCAGTTGTTGGTGAAGTTGATCCTGCTAGATTATTTATATGTGCTTTAGTCATCATATGTACTAAATAAGATAATCAATGTTCCTCTGTTTTAACATGGTTTCCTCTCGGCTGATATAGGTCTCTCTTCCGTAAGTAACTACTGAGTTTGCAAATTATAGATAATTGACAAATTAACGTGATTTAGCTGTTCTTTAGAACTGAGATGCCGTAAAGGGTTAGACCCTTTTCAATCAAGGGTCAAAACTATACATCTGATCTCATTGGTTCGCCAATTTTGGTTGATTTTTATATGCTTTTCTGAATCTTTACAGGTGATTGCTATATTAGATAGGATAAAGGCTGAGAAAAAGATGGAAGAAGATGAGGATGATGAACAAGTTAGACCATCAGATGGATCTCAAGATAATCAAGATTGGGAAGGTGATGACCCTGATGAAGGCATCATATATGTTGACTAAAAACCTCCCATGGTTTATTCATGATTAGAGTCATGGGGCCTGCACATGCATTTCCTAATTGAAAGGTTAGTTGTACGCCCTCTCTTTATTCTGGCTGTTGCAAGAACCAGAACTCTCTAAATGGTGATATTAATATCGGGAAACTATTCATAAATATTGGCTAGGTCCTTTCTATGGGCCTTGTGCTAATCATCTTTGACGAAATAATTGCATGGCTTCCTCTGTTTTTGAAATGGTCTAGACTGGGTTTCTGCTTTGTACTTCTAGGCTATTTTGAAAAATTAATTTATTATCACAAGAAATGTTCACGTACTTATTCAAATTTAAGTGTAGTATGCAATCCATGAGCTGCTTCATGAGGAGTGGGTGCTGTCCTTATGAGAATTATAACATGGAGGCATCTAGATTTCAAATGAATTCGATCAAGTTCCCGTTCTCCAAGTAATGCTAGTCTCAACAACAAACCGTAAAAGGGAAGGTTGGTAATTTTCATGCAGGTCTGGCAAGCCCATCTCAAGAGCGGTTACAACCGTTTAGAGTTTCATCATGCTGTTCCTCCGGCTTACTTTGTGCAAGATATTTCACAAGCAGGGCATGAAAAGTCTCATCATGCACACTAACCTTGGGACACGGATATCGGATGATGGACCTAAATTGCATGTTGCTAGGCGGAATGGAAATGTTACTTTTGAGTCTGTAAATTATTTCAAAACCCATGAATGTGTGTAGAAGTGTACAACTTTGATGGTGTCTATGCATGGCCTTCTTTCCTTGCTACCACAAAAGGATGTTAAGCAGCTTTATTAGCATATGGGAAGGGAAAATATCGACTGAAATGCATTTGTGAAGTCGAATTACAAGACCAATTGAGGTTCATTTTGGTACAATGGAATATATTAATGCATATTTTTCCTTTCAATTCTATAGCATTCCCCTGATATTGTAGGGTCTAAATCATACATAGATATTATAATTGGCATGCTGAAGAACAAAAGGAGGCTGGCCCTTTCATGCTTGGTTTAAAATAATTGGAGAATTGACATTGAATTTATAATTGGCATGCTGAAGAAGAAAAGGAAGCTGCCACTGTCATGCTTTTTCTAACATAGTCGTAGAATTGAAGATGAATTGTTACGGGGCACACACCTCGACGATTGTTGGTCGGATATTCTATAAACCATGTGCATCAAGAGCATGCCTAGCACCATCCAACATTGAAGTTATGCCGTCACCTTCTATAGTTAATGTTAATCTAGTCCTGACGTTCTGAAAACGTGAGCTCCAATTGTGCTGGTTTTTTATTTTGTCATGAGGTATCGACTTCTCTTATGGGGTGCCTCGTATATTAAAAATTACGGGATCCAAAAATCTCATTCAGGGCCGAACAATCAATTTACGGACAAATATCAAATCGTGTCTTCGCCCCGGCCCTGCTTATAGAGGAACAATTTAGAGTATTGCCTGCGTTTAGATGCTAGCAGTCAGAGGTTATGTGTCTTCCACTGGATTCAGGGAAACTTCAACTTGTATTTTACGATTGATGGAATGATTTAAGAACCGATGGTAAAGCCTACCAAAATTTGCCAACAATTTTGTTCAGCAACAAAAGCAGAATCCCCGACAGGATCGCCGGTGAAAGACGATAACTGTAAGGCCAGTAACTATGCCGAGCAAAAGGAGCAAGTGAGAGCCTCTATATCCTCTTGATGTCCTCTCCAGCGGTGCATTATTGGAAGCCTAACTCAAACTAACCGATCGACAATTATCAGCAGTTCCCGGGTTCAGTGGTGTGCCTTTGCTTCTGCTTTCCTTTGCGACTTCGCCTGGGCCTGTAAAGAAGAAAGAAACAATAGAGAGGTGATGAGAACTTGAAGTTACCATGTCCAGTCGAAGGAAACTACGAGTTCCCCATTGTCTATGGCAACTTAGATTGTAAAGTTAAATATCATCAATTAGAACAAATTTTCTCACTGATTGATCATTGTGGGGAATGATCATACGGTTTTCTTTCTCAGCAGAGGGAAACGTCTACGAGCACGTGAAAGAACACGAAGAAGGATACGCTATGATGGCATTGAAAGACCAGTAGAATGATTAGGCCATCCTCGTCCTAGTCTCGGCAGGCAATCAGGAAACTAGCGCTTAACACTTCCTCGCCCAAGCAGATTCGAAAAGACTAATTAGATCGAGAAATCCTCTTTTTCACCAGATACACATATCTCCGGTTTTGTCCCACAAAATGATACATCTGATCCTCGTATAGCCCTCCACCAATGCAGATAATCGGAGCAATAACCCGAATCGAATCCGCAATTTTCCCCAATCTGGACACTGACTCTGAACCGAACGCTCACTGATTTCGCATTAAAATCCAAGAAAAGATTCACAATGAAAGACCATCCCTAATTCGAAAACAACTGACCCATCAAGGAGCAAATCTTTCACCTTGAGATACTTGAGCTTGATGCTCCCGTAAACGAGTCCGACCGAGAAAGCGGAAGCACGGGCAACCTGTCACCGACAAATCCAAAACGACCCAATTCCATTTCATCAACATCAATTTCGGTTAAGACAAATCATAGGAATCACAACATATACTATACAGCTAAAGGTTTCATTTTTTTTTCCCGGCCATAATAGCATTACGCAGAAGAACAGAAATTGGCACCGGAAGAGAGAAGAAGACGAATGATCTGATCAATGATTACCAGAGCGAGAGTGCTCTTGCCGGAGTACGGTCCAGGAGGCGGCGCCATTGCAGCAGTCCTCCTTCCTTCGTGGGCTGAGACCTCGGGGAACAGAACGGAAGGAAGGGGTGGCGATGGATTAGTTGCGCCCTTGCAGGCCAAGGGGCAGTTCAAAATGATTCCATGAGGTAGAGCGTATGGTAGTAAGCGCGGTCAGCCCGATGGAGACCGCTCGATCGGATTCGTATCCCGGAGCGAGATCCTCGTATTTTTCGACGTATCACAGCAGGTAGTCGTTAGTTGTTACAGATCGAGTTGACGCCTACATCGCCCGGTGGATCCATTAACACTATGATTGGCTCGAGTTTCATAGTATGTATATCCGGCTAGAACGTAAGTCGGGCTTGACTCGAGTAGTTTCCCTCATTTTCCCGGTTTTTAGCCTAAGCAACTCGGATAAGTTGTTATGGAGGTCGCTAAAACTCCTCGGTTCGCTCTCAATGAGTTTGCATCTCTAGCGTTATGTCATGTGTCACGCGTCGACTCAAATCCTTAATTGCCGTGACAGAGTCGCATAAAAAGGACGTAACACTAACATGTTGTCAACGCTCGGAAGGGACCATTAGGTTCCGCACCCTAGAAGTTTTTTGAAGATCAAACTCAAAAACGCATTAATTGTTGAATACTTTTCCAAATCATTCCCTTTTCATGATTTCTCATTTTCAGATTTATAATGGAAGTTTCGGGGAGGGCTGATCGAGAAAAGCTACAAATAGTGTGGCCTTAAATGGAGGCGATGACTCAGTACGCTTTTTGACTGCATTGACCCCTAAGCGGCCAAATATCCAAAAGAATTCTATGCACCCCCGCATATAAACGCATTGAACACCGATAAAGAAAGTATGGTACAGTAACGTGACGAATACTTTCACCAGTTAAACAAAAAGTTATGAGTTTGATATATATATATATATATATATATCGAGACTATCTATACTATTTTATTAGCTATTAAAAATTTTTATTTTATCCTATTATTATTAAAGTTATGAGTTTTCCTTATAATTGAAAAAGTATTGGATATATATTAACTTATAAGGAAGAATTATTTAAAAGAAAAAAATAATTATGTAATGACTTGAATTTTTAAAATTAGGAAATTTTGAATTTTATTCTCATAAGTAAAATTTCTCATTTCTTTAATGAAAGAAATATCTAAATTTGACCGATCATTTAGGGCATTATCACGTACCCTAGATAAGAATTACAAATCCTACATATTTTTTACATAGAAATATCACTATAAATGTTTTATGGAGTAATAATAAGCATATTAATTGTTTATCAACGTCACACGGAATTCGTAATATAAATATAAATCGGTGCAGTATCATTTATAATTTTAGTACAGTTTTAAGTATGATATTCGGTCGAGGTAGCATCGATGGCATGAAACCGATCAAATAAATGGGAATCCTTTTTATAAAATGGGAAGGATATATGAGATTCCAACTTTTATGATGGTCGACCTTTGCCAACTTGTGCTGTTTTGAGTTATATCCTCTCCTCCTGGTCTCTCGCTTTGTAGTCCTTGTATCCGTCACCCACTTCTCTTGGCCCTTCTCGACCTAACTCTCACTTTCACCATTAAAAACCCACCACCATTTCAAATGGTTCTCCCAAAGCTTTTATGGATTCCAAGTGACTCATTCCAAAGCCGTCGTGTAGCAGTCCAGTCTCACAAGAATGTGATACCCAAACTTTCCTATAAAAATCACAATTTTAGAATCTTTAAATATAAGAATGTGATACGCACCATTAGATTGAATAGGAAGTTTACCTAGGAAACACCGACCTAAAAACGGTTTTGTGTAATAATTGATGAGCATCAATTCCCAACACTGTTTACAGTCACAACCCAATTGAGCTATGCAACGATGCCAAATTTTCACAGGACGGAACTTTATATAATGGCCACTCGATATATATGGACGTGGCTAATTTCATAAAAGGTAGTACGTTTGGCCAGCCTTGACCGTGGGCTACCACAACATTCGGTTCAGGTCGCCCAGACGTCTCGGGAGCTAATCGTATAACCCTAATGACCCACATACACCTCAGTCGTAGAAAAACCATGACCTGATCCTACTAATAGGATCCTAAAACTTGTAACTGTATGTGTTATCCTGGCGCACAATTGAAGGCTAATGGCCAACAATAAATTAGTCCATTCCATTTCTCAAACTGAGTAATATAACACCAGAAATAGCAGAATTGTAACATTTCCGTTGCCCGAATTTTTTTTTTTTTTTGGCAAAGCAAATGAAAACAAAGGGATAACCGGTGTGGACTCCAACCAAAGTCTCCAATTAAAAAACTGGTAACCGAGGGTTTGAACTTTAACGTAGCAATGGATTTCAGAAAGAGGAAAAAAGTAACTTTTTCGTTTGTTTAGGGACTATAACTCAAAAAATTAAAAAATTAGGGTACTGTGCTTTGAAGTATATGATAAGCTCAGTGTCAGAGAAGTTAATTTTCCAAAAAATTACTCTCTTTTTTTTACTATTTCCAAGTTAAAAAGTAATTATATTATAATATATATAAAAAAAAATAAGGCAAACAACGTGGAGGCACTATCTAAACTTAATTAACAAACCCTTAGCTTCACAGTTAGGGTCCTTACCGTTCCCTTAAATGAATTTAGCAAATTACTAAGTTTGATCAAGTTCAATAAATCGTTTCCAATTATTTCATATTATTAGTATATATTAATTAATTATTAAAATTATTTTTGAAAAAGAAAAAATTATTCGATAATTCTAAAGTATGAAAATCTTTTTAATATAATTTAATGGCCTAACTACTAAAAATAAGATAAATACGCTATTGATCACAAGTACAACAATATTAAGTTCGTCGAGCACATTTGTCCACCTAAAAAGTTTTTCATCTTTCCCTGCCCTAATTAGACATATTACTTTCCCTCAATGTACCACTCAATATGGATATAAATATATGACGATATGTATGTGTATATGTATATACTTATTCAAGTACTATCCTTTACTTTTGTATTTACTATTAGATGGAAGGTGCTTTATTTCTTGAAATTAATTTATAATTAACTAAATAGATTATTTTTTATATATGTTAAGTGTAATTTATCTTTTAGTAATTATCGCTGTAATATTAAGTTAACTACCATATATATTTTTAACTAGATTATTTTTTTAAAATTAAATATACCTATTTTATTTATAAAAAAAACTATCTATTCTAATTATAAGAAAAAACTATATATATCTATTCTTATAATTTTTAAAATAAAATTCGACGTCGTATTCGTACCAAATTTTCCGTTGCTCTTGGATTATGGCCGAGTTAAATATATTATTTCTAAGAAGTATCCCAAAAATAATTATTATTATAAATAATAAAATTCATGATATCGAAAACCTAACAAGGAAGGCAGCTGAGAGAGAGGGCTTTGAGTTTCAAAGCAGCAGTCAGTTAGTCACCTTCTTCCTCTCCTCTCCTCTCCCCTGCTTTCCCCTTCCTCTGTAAACCCTTCTCCTCTTCCATGGCAGCCGCAGTAGCCGCCTCCCCTACTGCCGTCGCCGCCAACACCAGCGTCTCCTCCAACCTCTCCAAGAAGCCCACCTCCAGCTCCCTCCCCCTCCACCCTTCCAAACCCCTCGCAAAACCCCTCTCCCTCACTGCCCACAAGCTCGCCGTCAGGAACTCCATCGCCGCTTCCTCTAGGGACCCGAACTTTGAGCCTCTCCCCTCCGAAGACAACCCCATCAAGAATCCCCTCGCCGCGGCCTTTAAAAATCCAAACTTTGAGCCCCTCAAGGGGAAAAGCCCCGCCTCCGACGGTACTTCTGACGTCGATTTCTCCCTTGACAAGCCCCGGGAAGAGTGCGGGGTGGTTGGCATCTACGGCGACACCGAGGCCTCCCGCCTTTGCTACTTGGCCCTCCATGCACTCCAGCACCGGGGCCAGGAAGGGGCGGGGATCGTGGCGGTCCATGACAACGTCCTCCAGTCAATCACCGGTGTCGGCCTTGTAGCTGACGTTTTCAATCAGTCCAAATTGGACCAGCTCCCCGGGAGCTCTGCCATCGGTCACGTCCGCTACTCCACTGCAGGGGCCTCCATGCTTAAGAACGTCCAGCCCTTCGTGGCGGGCTACCGGTTTGGGTCCGTGGGAGTGGCCCACAATGGCAACCTGGTGAACTACCGGTCCCTCCGTGCCCAGCTTGAGGAGAGCGGTTCGATCTTCAACACCGGCTCCGACACTGAGGTCGTGCTCCACCTCATCGCCATATCAAAGGCTCGGCCTTTCTTTGTTAGGATCATTGAGGCTTGCGAGAAGCTAAAGGGAGCTTACTCGATGGTGTTCTTAACCGAGGATAAGTTAGTTGCCGTTAGGGACCCTCACGGGTTTAGACCTCTTGTGATGGGCAGGAGGAGCAATGGGGCTTATGTGTTTGCCTCTGAGACTTGTGCTCTTGACCTGATTGAGGCAACATATGTCAGAGATGTGAATCCCGGAGAAGTCGTCGTAGTCGATAAGGAGGGTGAGCATAACCTCTGTTTGATGCCCCACCCTGAACCGAAGCAATGCATCTTTGAGCATATTTACTTTGCCCTGCCCAATTCTATTGTGTTTGGTCGATCTGTGTATGAGTCTCGGTCCAAATACGGGGAGATATTAGCCACCGAGTCTCCTGTTGATTGTGATGTCGTGATTGCAGTTCCCGACTCTGGGGTTGTGGCTGCTCTCGGGTATGCAGCTAAAATCGGGGTCCCCTTCCAGCAAGGGCTCATAAGGTCCCACTACGTGGGGAGGACGTTTATCGAGCCGAGCCAGAGCATTAGAGACTTTGGGGTGAAGCTTAAGCTTGCTCCTGTAAGAGCTGTTTTGGAGGGAAAGAGGGTGGTCGTGGTGGACGATTCAATCGTGAGAGGAACCACCTCATCGAAGATCGTGAGGATGCTAAGAGAAGCAGGGGCTAAGGAGGTTCACATGAGGATTGCGAGCCCACCCATGGTTGCTTCTTGCTATTACGGGGTGGATACACCAAGCTCGGAGGAGTTGATATCTAACAGGTTGACTGTGGAGGAGATTAGGGAGTTCATAGGTTCAGACTCCCTTGCCTTCCTCTCATTCGATAGCTTGAAGAGGTACCTGGGCAACGAGTCTCCCAACTTCTGTTACGCCTGCTTCTCCAGGGATTATCCCGTGAAGCCTAGCGAGGTCAAGGTGAAGAGGATTGGTGATTTCTTGGATGATGGGCTCAACGGGAGCATAGAGTCCATCGATGGAGGGTGGGTTCAAACTCGAACCGAGAAGGACAAGATAGTTGGCCAGTCGGTTTAGTCCTCTGCTATCTGAAAATCCAACCAAGTTTCAATCTATGGAACATTATGCAACGACAGACACATGGTGACGATAATTCGATTTCCTGCTCTTGTCTAGTTTTGCAAGAGTTAAGACATAAGGCCTCTTAGGTTTGTCAGATGTTATTGATGGTGAAAGGTTAAGACAAGCTTTTATTGATATAGGACTTCTTACCTCAGAATCTGTTTCTTTACTCACCTTCATTTGCAGGAATGAGAGATTTTTTGAGCCATGTCCTCTCCCCTGTTTTTCATATTCAAAACAGAGCAACTCATGTTATTTTCATGCCAAGTTGGATGTTTCCGCTCCGTTCTATCGGCATAAAAGCTCGCCTACAGAACTCCAGTCGATTCTGCTATAAACTCCTGTACAAAGACTCCATCTCGATGAATTTGTCAAATTGCTT
Organism: Punica granatum; assembly: GCF_007655135.1. Taxonomy (NCBI): domain Eukaryota; kingdom Viridiplantae; phylum Streptophyta; class Magnoliopsida; order Myrtales; family Lythraceae; genus Punica; species Punica granatum. The sequence continues at coordinate 15,744,089 of NC_045130.1, forward strand.
TTTACGTATGCATCCTTGACACAGCATTCAATGGAAACTAGGATGAAAAAGTTCATTCAATATCTTGTGGAGGTTGAGATGCAATTTGGTTTGGCCATAAATGATACAACATATGCTGTTTGAACAAAACTGGTAGTAGTATAGAATTACAGAGTCTCATTAAGCCGTAAGGGTATTAACCACCAGAGTTTTGGATCGACATCCTTCGGCTGGCGATGTTGCTACCCCACTCCATGGAAGAATATAAATATACTCGGAGTAGGGGAAAGAAGACTCGAAGAAATTGAATAGATACTGCTTTGCTTTTAAACATCCAAAAAGCTGTTGATACATATGAAGGCTCTCCAATTGAAAAGGCTGCTCTGGAAAAAGCTTCTATGTTTCCCGAGGATACACAACCAAGAAGCGTTTCAGCAACTTATCCCTTTCCAGGGAAAGTGCATCTAAGACTTCCGTCCGGCTTTGAAGCCTTGCCACCAGCTGTGATTTATCGTAAAATTTATCGCATTATTATCATATCATATGGGTACAACAAAACTGGAGCAGGTTAATCCAACTCTGAGTAGATGTCCAAATTAGCCATTCTCCGCTCTGTCATAGGCATTAGACTTATGCTTTGGGGCAAATGTGAAACCATCTGGGACCCTACCGAGAAGCATCTCCGAGATCCGAATCTGTACAGAAGGGAAGAACTGTTAAAAAGGTCGATCTCTATATCTCTACCAGCATGGTCCCTCAACAAAGAGTAACTAATAATCATACCCAATCAGCAGCAGAATCAGAGGCCATCAGTGTCTCAAGGTCATCACGTCCATAATAGGATGGGGGCCGCCAGTTCAGTTTCTGTGGAATTACATCTAAAAGACTGACTGGAACATATCTGTACGTGTAACTCAACCATTCCAACAAGAAATGCCTCGTTGTCTCCACTCCTACAAAGAAATTAAAAAACCAATCAGCTCCGTTTTCAAAAATTATACTCGAGAGAAATAAAAGTGTACCCAAAGGAAGGGCAACCCAGAGAAGAAGAGCATTAATCTGGTATTCAAACCCATCTTGGATAGGAATCAATATATGCCCCCAGAACAAAGCCAACAAGAAATCGATCCTTTTGGATCTCAGCCCCTTGCAGCCGAAAGAAGAGGCAAAAGCAGACCTTATTGTGTGTCAAGAAATGAGACTGCAGATGCAGTAATATTAACAGAATAATAAGTCATGTTCAAGAATGCAAGACCAAGGCAAAGAATTTGGAAGATTTCAATACTCACAGAAATTGAGGTGTCAACATAATGCAACTATAAATTTAATTACTTGAAAAGATTACAGGAGACCCAGAAAAAAAAAAAACAAAACAAAACAAAAAAAGAGAAAAGAAAAGGAGCAAACCTTTTCGGTCAGAACCCCAATGTTCAAGCCCAAACCGAACATAATCCTTCAATATATTCAGCCGTTCACCCGATGAGATGTCCCAATGCCTCTGTTCCTTGATTTCAGTAAATATCCAAGGCTGTAACAAGGAGATGGCAGATCATTTTAGAATTTCTTAGCCTACAAAAGCTACTGGAATCGAATGGAACTCATCAAAGTTCCGGCAATCAAGCAGAAGATCGATCATGCAACCTTAATTAGTGCACCTCGAGCAATCATGCATGAGGAGAGCTCAGGGCAGTCAGACTTGTGCTTATTCCAATCTAGATATGAAAAGATATCTCCATTCCCAAGGACTTGCAGAGAATAGGGGGCTCCTCTGGCACATTGGTCTATGTAGTCCCAATCAGCAAGTTTACTATAACGCTGCTGACGTGATCGGCCATGAATGGTCACTGCACTAGCTCCCCACTTACCCATGTCTGCTATCAGAGAATCGATGCGGTTTTTGCCTTCGAAATATCCTGTTCTCACCTGTTAGGAACAAAAGGGACCTCTTCACACTCAAAAACCAACAAAGTAGATCATAAAAGGCCATGATTGCTGTCAAGTATCAAGAACAAATTAACACGATTGCCTTTAAAGTTTTCATTTTATAAGGTTCATTCCCGTTCAACCCGTCTCTATTCCTCCTCTAAAAACATAGTCATAGAACATGATTATCCGGAAATTTTTTGAAGAAAAGGTTTAATACATTTAAGAGGAGAAAATGCAATAAGGCTGATGATTGCACAGGAATGTTCTTTTCATTATCAACATGCAAGGATGGCTAATGCCTTGCAGTATATAAACGACCAACTGCAGCTAAATGATGTAGATACAGCTTATCAGGTACCTTTATGGTTATAGGGGTGTCCACTGTACTAGAAGATACTTCAACAACAGCTTTCATTCGCATTGGTTTTGTAAGAAGAGCAGATCCAGCACCCTTGTTGACAACAATATCAATTGGACACCCCATATTAATATCGATAAAGTCCACAGTGCATTCCTGGTCTATCAGTTCAACCGTGCGGGCCACAGTATCTGGGTATGCTCCACATATCTGCACACCGAACATATCCTCTGAGGAATGCCGTCTCAGCAATGCCCATTCTGATGCTTGACCCTATTCAAGAGAAAGTTTCACAAAGTTACTAAACGAAAAAAGATAAACAAGTACTCAAGAAGTAGACAACAAATTATGATGACATTTTTCAAGTTTAACAGAGTCCTTTAATTTTTTTTATTATTATTATTATTTTTAGTCTTAGGTCTTAGTAAATATGTGAAAGCTGGTATATGCATACCTGCAATAAATTTGTACCCATTGCCATTTCACCACATGTTATATCTGCCCCTAAAAATTTGCAAACCCTTCGGAAAGGAAGATTTCCAACTGTGGTCAGAGGAGCAAGGTACAGCTTGTCTCTAAAATCAATGAGCTTCTTTTCACGTGGATGTAGCTTAAGACTTCTATCAGTTTCTGTAGCCATACTATCTGTAGAGGCATCAGTTTCTGTCTCTGTATGGATTCGGTCAAGGTGTTTCCTCAGGACAGTTGTACCTGGTGCAAGAGTTTTAGGTCACATAACCACAGATGAAAGACTTAAAAATCAAGGTTTGCTAAAACAGGAGACATATTACCTGCATCAATAGATGAATTCTTCTCCTCCGACTCATTTTTTGCTTTCTTTAATGGCCGAATTTCTTCAGTGGCCAAGTCATCAGAGACATTCTCCTCTCTGGACACTTGTGATGGATGATCCAATTCATTCCTTGAATCGCGAGCAACCCCGCCATCAGAGTCATTTTCCTCAGCGACTTTGCAATTATTAGAAAGAGGTATATCACTTATTTCACCCTCCAGCATCTTTTTCAGTGATTTATTTGGCCCCTGTGATGATAGCAGCAACTCAGGCAACAATTTGCAACATCAAATAGGAAACAAAATGAAAAACATGAATCATTATATCAAAATCCAACTATATTTAATAATTTTCCAAAAAATAGGACGTTCAAAAACTTAACGTTAAAAACAAGATGGTGAGAACACAATTACAGAATGACATACAGTTAGTAGCAGCCACCTCAGCATCTTACTGGTCATTTAATAAAACATCCAACAGAATGCGCTAGAAATGTCCAGTTGTCTTGTATGTTCTATACTCTTAACATTAATTGCTCCTTTGACTATTGTAATATATAATTGCTCCTCTAGGAATGATGAGTTAAAAGTAATCGAAGCACTATTACATCAAACAAAGGGCGAAATTTCATATTAAACCCAAGTATAGACATCAGGAAATGAACCAACATTAGCAACTACCATTACCACGAGACCGATTCAAACTCAGTCGCATCTACAATCATGTTGGAGTTATTTGTAGTCATCCATGCCGAGATGTTGTTTTAGCGTACGTGGTTGTGTAGACGAAGAATAGAAAGAAAAAGACTTCAAAACAAACAGGATTTTACCCTAAGGCCAAGCCTTTTGAGTTGGGCATCAGACTTTGGAAAGGGCATTTTATTTTTCCACAAAAGTTTCTGCACATCTTTGTTCAATGCATTCATCTCGGAACTCTTCTTGCGAGAACCAGGAGTATTAGCACCAAGGAGACCCTCACGGTGGGTGCCAGAGAACCTGCAGGCCAAACCATAAGGGCAGGGCTCTTCAGATCCCAGGAAAGGGCACTCTCCCTCCAAATCAGCAGGTTTCTACAATCGAAAAACACCAACCCATAAGAAAAGATGAATCAAACAGCATGAACAATAACGAGGGACAATGTCAATACAATCAAACTACTAGAATCATAACTGAGGCCCATACCTGAGTCTTGAATGCTTCCAGGTCATGGCCAAACCGACACTTATCCTTGTAGGGGCATGAAGCCACATCCCCAGTTTTTGCAATCTCGGGACAGAGATTCAGAGCAGATTTCTTTTCCTGTTATGATGGAACAATTTCCTTGTAGTCAGAAACAAATTGGTTGACCAGTTGAATTACGGCAAAGACTAACTATGAGCTCCTCATTCTCATGACTCATCACCCTCAAGTTAGCTAGTTTCCTTTTTCTCATCAGTTGCTATTGGGGGGTCGTTTATCTATCTAAAAATTTGAACTTGGACATTCGCGAAATTCGGTGTCCCTATTTTCCAACGGAAATCCAACAAATATTGTTATTCAATAAACAAAGTTGGCTTTCAAACTCAAGTGAAGATGCAAATTTCTCTCCACAACCAGAAGCTAAAAAACCAATGCCAGCAACACATGCAACCTCAAATGAACCAATCAAAATCAGTGGAAGCCAGCACTTTTCACCATTAATAATTAACACCACAAAGATTATACTGTGGGAGAGAAAGTGACCTGTCGGCGTTCGCGTTTGAGCTGCCGCTTAGATTTCTTCTCCCTGGCCAGACCAGCCTGGGCCGCATCAGCCTTCTTATTCTCATGGGCGGTGTCGTTCTGTGTCCTGGACGGCGGCGGCCGGAGGAATTCCCTCTTCACGGGAGCAATGGCCTTAGCAACGAGCTCCTCAGGGGTCAGGTGGGGAACTCCGTTCGGACTCGGCGCGGCCTGGTCGTCCATGGCGGTCGGAGCAGGGCCTTCGCCGACTGCTGCCGTGGACTCGGCCATGGGAGCGAGTTGAGGAGCCAACTCAGTGGCGGTTTCCATTACAGTGTGACTGTGCTCTCTCTCATCAGTCGCCTATGAGGTAGCGGGTGGTGAGGTGGAGGGCCAACGTCTAGGGTTTTCAGATTAACCGATGCTGCGAGAAAACGACGCCGTATCAGTTCAAATTATCTCCGCTTTTTGACTATATTGCTCGCTTGCAAGAAGCAAACTCGAGAATTTAGTTAACGATCAAAGTATTACACTAAAAACTTTGGTGTTTAGATCTTGATCCATCTTTAGTGGTAATGCATCCAATAACTGCTCGGTCACGCCGCGACCTTCGACTTCAAATTTTAGGTACATTAACGGGTCACAGAAAGTTCAAGCAATTAATTTATACATTACCCTCCTACCTTTTCGAATACATTACCCTCGTCATCGTCATCGGAGTTCAGTCTCAACTGTTAAGAGTTATGATTTCAATTTGGACTGTCAACAATACGCATCATGATCCCAATCCGTTGTCTCTATTGCACCCTAAAACCAATCACAAACACTAGGGTAGATCCACATGGACCTAACACGTTAACACGATCGAATTGATAAGGAGTATAATTGAATGATCATTGTCCTTTGGCCAATTTGCAAGGAGGTAGGTAGGACACGGTTCCACTTATCATCGTTCCACAGACACGGTTCCCCTTATCAAGATGGGGAACATAGTCAGTTAAGCTTAAGTCGTAAGAAAACATATAAATATATGCAATATATATGTATAATCGAAGACTGTTTACATCACGGCATAAATGTCTACCCAGAAAGTAAACCATATAGACTCTATAGTTATATGAATTATTTAGGTGCTCAAGGAAATCTTCTATGTGACTTGCTCGTAATCATATGACGAGATTTCATAATCGCCAAAGTTCATACTAAAGACGTGCACTTTGCAATTCTTAGGACCCTCCCCCCTCCCAAGAGAGATGGAAGCGGACAGGGACAAAAACTAATGAATGAATGCGGGGAAACTGAAAGAAAGGGAGCTGAGCTACAACCCACAAGAAACCCGAGGTCGTCCAAATCATCTTCCTGCCCAAGACTTATTGGTTCGATTCTGGCTTCGAGTTCATGTTGCCATTTTCCTGCTGCTGAGGAGGCTGCTGCTGCTGAGAACAAGGCTGATGCTCCTGAGGCTGGTTGAGCTGGTGAATGTTCACATGAGAAGAGTGCTGCTGTTGCTGTTGATGCAGAGAATACATGTGAGCATTCCCAGTGAGCTGCTGTGAGACCATCACCTTTGACGAAGGGTTCGAGTCCCCATTCAAACCAGCTGTGGCGAGTTTCAGGCGCTGGACCTCTGCTGTCAATGCCTCGTTGAGCGCTGTCACATGGAGGGTATAATAGTTTAGCAACCTATTATTTATGCATCCTTCGTCTACTTTGTTAGACTTGAGACCATGTGTGCAAGCAGTTTATGACGTAAGAGCCGGTGGAATTAAATTCCTATGCAATCGCGTGCTGAGAATGAAACAGAAACGAAAAAGGCCATTGCCATCTGCAATTATGTCTGCCACTCGAATATGTTTTCAGTTGGTCTTTTGGAATAAAGATTGCTCCATAATCTACAGGCAGGAAAAAAAGTCCTCAAATTCTACAAGCTCCAGCAAAAAATTCAAATTCCAGATTAACTAGTGGAACAAGAAAGCCTCATTTACCTTATCACCCGACTTTTCCAATAAGTACCAATAATGATAATAAGAAAAGAGTTTCCACCATGTTGGCACATAACATGTGCCAGCAGAACATTCCTGAGCCCTACTTCAAAGTTTTTTTCTTTTGGTTACATAACCAAGTTTCAAGCTTTAAGCATAGAACTACTCCAAGCAGCTCGCTAACATTACATGGAACTGAACAAGATTGCACGAGGAAAGAAAAAAAATAAGGCTCAAATTCTTACGGCATAGATTTTAAGAGGGATAATTGGATAAAACAAATTAGACTAAACCTCAACTGGACAATTGACTATAATTTTCTAGTGAGTTAGTTGTCTCAATGAAAATATGCAACTGAAGCGAGCAACATAACACTGAGCTGCATTTAAATAGTGAAGTAGGACACCAGCACCAAGTCATGAAAGGAAGGAAACTGAGACAATCCCACCAAAAGGAAGGAAGGAGGGGGGGGGGGGGGGGGGGGGGGGGGGGGGTTGTGAGGGAGAAGAATAATCTGAAATATGTAGATAAAATGAAACAGCCACATAAAAAAATTTGATTTATACCATCACGGAGCTGTGCCTGCTGTTCCATTGCTTGAAGCCGGAACTTCAGCTCATTATTCTGATTAGTCAACCCAACAGAATCTCTCTGAAATATACATAAGAAAAAGAAAAGAAATTCAGTTGATTATCAATCACGATCAGTAGCCCAGGAGAAGTTCCAAAAGGTTAGCATGTTTAAGCCATCACCTGAAGAAGGGTAAGCTGAGCAGACAGTGTGGTAGCTTCAGTCTGAAGAGTTTGGACTTTGTGCTCCAACTCCGAAATGTAACGCATTTTCCTCTCTTTGGAACGAGCAGCTGACTGGCGATTGGCCAATATCCTGGAGCAGACCAAGCAGCAAAATTTATTTGAGTAATGAACTGCATTCAGGGAAAGTACTTGAGGTGGAAGAAGGCAATACCTTTTAGCTCGTTTCGGGTCAGACATTGCTATTTCAGCAAGTTTGTCGCTAGCCATAATCTTCTTCATTTCAACCTCACTAAACTCACCATTCCCAAACTCCAAACTAAAGGCATTTGAATTTGCATCAATTGAGTTGCTGGGAGATAGCTGCCCAGGACGAACTCCTGGAGAAGGAGGCAATTTTGGTGACTCATCACTAAAATTCAGCTTTCCCATGAAGCTGTCCATGGAAACACTTCTGTAATGTCTGGTAGTTGGAGCAATATCGCCACCAGCACTTCTCTTAATCCCTTCCCTCTTCTCCGCCGAAGAACTGGTTCCAGTTTTGTGCATGCTATTGCTGCTCTCATTCACACTGCTTTCCGCTTCATTATCACTGCTTTCACCTCCATTTGTCTTTGTTCCACTAGCCCGACTGTCTAAATCCTCATAAGTCTCATTACCAGTCTTCTCATCTGTCCCAGAAGAGTTCAGAGCCTCGATCCCGTCTAAATTCATGTATGCAGAGAACAAATCATCCACAACTTCCCCTTCCGACTTTCTCTCTCCCATTCCTTCCGTGTTCATCTCACCGCCTGTTCTGTCCCAGCTTGATTCCTTTTTGACCAACTGAATTGGCTTAGCGGCACTCATATTGTCTCTACCTGACACCGATCGCTCGAGACCGCCTAGACCCCGAGACGGTATAAGAGGCGGTGAAGATTGCATCAAGGAAGAAAGGAACGGGATATCACTGTTGGAACGCCTGTGCGCCTTCCGAGGTGGCAAGCTCTCACCAGCCTGAGAAGGGTTTCCCCTCGTGAAGGGAGAAGGTGGCAACAGAGAATGTGGGCTCGCATCTCGGTTAGCCATCAAGACATCCCCGGAAGAAACATGGTCCGACATCGCCGCCGAGCCAGGAGAGTCACGAAATGGGGAGGGGCTGAGCGGAGGCAGGGAGTCGAAAGAAAAGACCGAGGGCTGCGACAGGGACCGCGAGTGTGTGGGGCCTGGGATCATGCTCGGCGGACCCACCTGCTGGTTTGAGGGGCGGGACACCGGGATCTGGGAGAAAGGCGAGATTGGCGGCATCTGGTTGGGGTGGGACGGCGGAATCCCGACTCTCTTGCTGCCATCCGCACTGAAACCGGGCGACAAATGCCGCATTTGAGCTCTAAATTGGGCGGGATTCAGCTGGGGGATATCGAGCTGGTGGTTAAACGGCATGGGCTGCTTCGGGATCGAACCCGAATGCGAAGCCCCGAACGGAGACTGCAAGTGCAGACCCCTCATCATCTCACTGTTAACATCCTCAGTATCCCCCATTCTCGCTCATACACACCACAATGCCTCACCGGAGAACACCAAATCCCAGACCAGCGGAGCTCCCCGGAAACTAAAAATTGAGAGCTAAGCTCAGCAAGTCAAACACACCCAGCGACACACACCAGTGAAACAGCAGTAAGAAACCGAACCCTCAAAAGGCGACTAAGGGAATCTCTACCACACGGAACGGACAATCGTCAACTCAACGCGGAACTCATCAATCAAGCAAAGCAGCTGCTGCTTTTTCTCGAACTTACCTCGCGGGGTTGGCTAGTCGATCATTGCCGAGCAAGGCCACGCAAATGGCGGAAATGGCAAAGATGAGCGGGCGGTTTCTCTCTCCGGAAGTGGGGATGAAAGGGACGAATTCTGCTCTCTCTCTCTCTCTCTCTCTCTCCTCCTCTGTAAAGTTGACACGCTTTCTCTCTCTAGAAGAGCTCTCTCTCTCTCTCTCTCTCTCTCTAGAAAAATAGATAGACGATGGAACTAATTAAAAATATATTTTTTTTAAAGAAAAATATAAATAAATTTAATAATTAATTTAATTTACACGGATATCATGACTCGCCTACGCGTGAATTAAATAAGAAAAATAAAATTTAAAAGATTTTCCCTTTTATGGCTTTCATTTGGGTGGAATTTGGATTTGGGGCGCATTTCAATTTCATTCCGACTTCATTTGGGCCTCAATCAATCAATCGACTCTCTCTCTCTCTCTCTCTCTCTCTCTCTCTCTCTCTCCCATTCCTTCGTCTCCGCAGCATATTTAGCAAGTCATTAAATTTACCCAAATTACGCGCCAATCAACCTTTTTCTAAATCATTTTTGTTTTTATCATATATTTTCCTAACAAATTTGGACAAATTACTTTTTTCTATGGGACCGATGTGATGTGAGAAAATTGTGTTTGATTTTTAAGTTAGAATAAGAAAAGACAAAAATGTAATTATTGAATATGTAAAAATATATATGTATGTATATATATAGATGTGATAATATATAGATAATTTATTATTAAAAAATTAATTATAAAAATGATTAAAAAAAATTTAGTTATAAACTATTATTAAATGAGAAAAAAAAAAAGATAAAACAATAATAATTGTAGTATTGAATTTTGAAAAGAATATTGTTGAATTTGGTATATAAAATTTTGATTAAAAAAACTGACAAAGCTGTATTGGCGATTGGTTTTGACTCTAGTCCGTAAGATAGAGACAAAATAGTTGGAAGAAATTATTATTAAAAAATTAATTGTAATATTGATTAAGAAAAAATATATAAGAGGTTTATTATAAAACTGAAGAGAATGACATAAAAATGGAAAAATTGAGATAATTTAGTATTAAAAATTAATTATAATAATAGTTAAAAAACGTATATGAGAAAATTTATTATTAAATTGAAGAAAAGATTAATAAAATGATGATTGTATTATTGAATTAAGAAAAAGATAAAAGAAAATGGAGTAGAGTTGGTCTAACCAAATAAAGATATTATTATACTCTCTTTATTTAGAAAATTACTTTTTCTTTTTTCGCGATCTATGCCGAGCCACATACTAAATTGTGCATGGCCTTTTTTTTTGTGGGCCCTCAAGGGTTGAAAATTGGAGGTTAATATTCGATCATCATCCGTATGATCATTGTTTATTTCATACCATATAGTTGTTAATGCATTACCATATAAGTACGTTGTTGTTATCATAGTAATGGGGCTATTTATTTTGACTAATATCGTTAAATCACAAAACATATCGAGTTGAATTGTTATTTTTTTAATGTGTTAAGCATTAATTGTGTGACCAAATATCTATAAAGGAAGCTATAAACTAATCGTCTAACTCCCGCGTTTTGCTAGTTCTTTTTGGATTTTTATATTATACTGATATTATTGTATTTATGAATTTTATTATAACAAAATATTTGAATAAATAATCTCATTGAAAATATCTAATATATAAATTTATTATGGAAATTTGGAAAAATTAATTATGAAAATGTGAGAAAATTTAGGTATATATTAATGTATATGAGATACGAAAAGTCAATCATCAAGAAGCTAAGGATTACAAATGAAAGCTCATCATCAATTGAATGAAGAGCTCTCATAAGCTGCCGTAAGATGAGTTCAAATTACATAATATATAAATAGATAGATTCTTCCACAAAGAACTCCTTTAGATTAAAACAATCCTTTTTTAAAATAATATTTTGGTTTGATGGTTTTATTTACTTGGTTGCCATTTGTTCGCAAAATCGGCCTCCGACAATGCCGGTCACATTTTTGTTGTAGAATATATGTACCGATACCTTGAACGCATCGCTTTCACTGTTTAATTTGCCCATTTATGGTAGCATTGCTTTAGACATGGGACAATATCTTCATTATCATTTTGAAGGTATTATAGTTTGGGAAAATAGCATTTCTATTACGGAATTTTGGCAATTCTCACCTCACAGCACGCTTTTTGATATTTGTGCACTATAGGACAAATTATCATTTACCTTTCAAATCTAGCACATTGTTTAAATTCCGTAAAACAAGACTAATGGCGGACTGAACTGGCCTTCAGGGTCGGCCTTCCCTATATACATGGACATGTCGTATGAATAAAATTAAAAAAAATAAACAATTGAAAAAAGTAAAAAGGGTAGAGAGAGATGAGAGGAAGGCTCCCCGCCGGCCGTCCCCCCTTAAGCGAGGTCGCCGAGGGCTCGATCTACCTAGGGGGACGGCCCCAAGAGAAACAGGGCCTTAGGTGAAGGGAGTAGCCTCTAGCAACGTCCCCTTGAGGGGGCGATCGATGGAGGAGAGCCCCTCCTTTGATCTACCCACTCTCTCTCTTTTCTCTTCTTCGTTTTTTATGTTTTATTTTACACATGGCATGTTCGCATGTGCAGGGAGGGCCCACCTTGAAGGCCAACTCTGCCCACCGTCAGTCTTTTTGATGGAATTTAAACGGTGGACTAGATTTGCATGGTGAATGGTAATTTGTACTGTACCGTGCCAATTTTAAAATTTGTGTTAGGATATGAAAATGTCCTAAATTCCATTCCGTGCTAAGGAGTGCTATTTTCCCATGTAGTTTTAAAAATGTCAAATCTCATGAGATATATATTTTGTGCGTATATCACCTAGTGTGTTCATGGTTTGACATTATAGTTCTACCTCGTAATATTACGGTTAGGAAGAACCAATAAAATCCCTTAAAGTTATTTATCCAAAAAAAATCCCTTACAGTTAAAAACAATCATGACACTTAACTAATTAACATTCATTCTCTCGTGTATTGTAATCTCATTGGCACTGCGCTATAGGAGGTATGATCATTGGAAATCTCCTTGGTTTTTTGAACAGAGGTCCCTCGAAATTGGGTTCCTCTACAAAGTAAATTCTGAAAAATTTGTCAATAGTTTTTACTTACGAATATCCACTAGTTTTGAAATTTTAATCGAAAATATAAGCAAACTAAACTAGAAATGCTGTCCATAATTTTTAGGGTTTAGTCTACAATACATAGGGTTGAAAATATATGCATGATACATAAGTAAATTACCTGTATCCTTTCGTGTGAATTACTTGAACTCAAGTAATTTATTAACTTTTTATATAATTTACTCGATTTATAAGTAAATTACTTGAAGTTTTTCAAATAAATACATATATGTATCTTTCTAATCTTTAGCCATAAAAATGTTCCTTATTATCGGTGATGCTATTGATATTTTGCCCAATTTATTGGGGAAAAAGAAAAGACATAGCTAAGACACGTCAACATATATTAAGCAAAATAACTCACAAAACTTATTATTGTTGTTATTATTGTTATTATCATCATCATCATCATTATTATTATTATTATTATTTTCAGTTTTACTCGTTAGGCCTACCTATCAGGCTATCCTCGCTTGTTTTTCCAAAAACTACGGCTAATAAATGACATGCTAATTGCTTTGTATCCATCCAGGTAATAGAGAGCGAGAGAGAGAGAGAGAGAGAAATAAATTTAATATTTATATGGCAATTGAATGTTATTTTTCAATGACAGAAAATAATAAATGGATAAACATGCATTGAAGTTGCTGCCTTGATTGCTGCAGCATATCTCCAAGTCCAATTTTGATAATTAATCCCGTCCTCCAGGTATATATCTTCTTATACTAAACTAGACGACTGCGCCTACTGAAATAACGAAACCGAATTCCACTATTACGAACATGAGATATACAATATAACATAATTAGAATAAGGGTCTTTATAACATGACATCAAGTCAACATAATATATTTGATACTTTCAGTTCAAATGTTTAGTACTTCAGTTAAAGTATCTAGTACTTTTAATAATCGTGATTAGTATAAATTTTTATTACTTCTACTTTTAATTTAAGTGTTTGGTATTAGTTGAAATGTTTAATATTTTGTATAATCCATCACAAATAATAAAATTACTAAACACTTCAAATAAAGTACTAAATCTTTGAACTAAAGTATCAAGTGTGTCATCGTAATTCCACGTCATGTTAAAATTTCCTTATAATAATTGATAAGAGAACTCTGCTTAATATGTAGTATAACATATAAAATTTATATGTTTATTAAGTAACTAATTGAACATTATATATAAATTTTAAATTGTGACATCAGTCGTACATAATAATACAATAGTAAATCAACAGTATCAACAAACTTATACGTATTTCACAATGTTTCCTCAATCATATAACTACTCTATATGCATATTAGAAAATTACTTGGAATCAATACGAACTTCAATAATCACTTTACAGTTTACATTTATCAAAATATACCAAACTCAAAAAAAAAATTATAAACAGAAAAGGAAAAGTTTAATACCTTCAATTAACAAAATCATGATAACAAATCACGGTCTCATCATCTTAAAATTATGCAGAATATTACTACTACTACATCCTCTTTGTCTTATGTAGAAAAGCCGAAGCAATCTAATCGTAGGTCCCCATGGAAATTCAACGAGAAAATCTTTCTTTAATAGCCGTGAGAGCTACACGTCCACTATATATAAGATTTTCAGACGTCATTGGGTGTGGGACTTTTGAACTTTTGAGTGTTATAAACTTTTGAACTTTCTCATGAGTTAAGACTTTTTAAAATTTTGTCAATTAGTAACCTTTCAAATTATGAGTCTTTTTTGGGTTACTGGGGAAGACTATGAACCTAATACAATGAAATATAAATCATAATAGCTAATAAATAGGTTCAGATAGTCACACTTAATATCGAACCTGTAACATCTTCGACTTTTGTAAATTAAGAAGACTTTTGTGATTTCATCAATGATGTGGCATCATAATGTTGTGCTATTTATTGAAATATCATAGGTTAAGACTAGGCTCAATTAGAGCCTAGGCTCGTCCTACGTTGTATCATATGATGCTTCGTTCCAACTTTTATATATGTATACATTTTTTTGAATTCATGGCGAGAAAACTTTATCTCTTAATAGATTAACTAGACTCGAACCGACTGGCTTTCGGATAAAATAGTACACCGGAAAAAAAAAATTCTTTGCATGGTCTGCACATATACATAGATACATCTTCTTTTTTTTTTAACTCTTCATACCAATAAAATATATATTTTTTGGGCGAAACAATAGAATAGATTTTACTCCACCTAATAAAAGCTTGAAAATATTAATAAGTAAAAAAAAATCATTCGATATGTTGCAAATAAAAAGTAGCACGTAAGCGATTAATATGGTGTATTCCTAGTTGGAAGAATGAACCAAGACCACGGAAGACTTAAAAAACTTAGAAAAATGAGGATAATTTTCCTATGACCCTTATTCACCGATCAATTCCTATTAAGGCTTGGCCTAACTCAACCGAATTATTAATCTTTGTTCCAACAGCAAAGATGAATTAATAATAGGATTTTGTTAATATGAATCTGTATCATCATGACACAAATTTCCTCATCGTTGGAAGCTTGTGGGTCTTACGGCCCACTACTTCATTCAATAGTGGGACACTTCATATCACGATAACATGTTATAATTTTTCTAAATAATAATAATAAAAATCCTGCTTACTGTTGAATGTAAGACACGATCAATCATGTCATTGGGATCTTTTCATGAATTTGTGCACTAGAATAATGGGTATGTAAAATTACTTTAAAAAATTCAGAAAATTTTAAAATAGAAAAATTCTTTACTCCTTTTTTTTAACCCTATCTTGGGAAAAAAACAAAGAAAAGGTAAAGTTAAGATACAATGAACCTGTTCCAAATTTTTTTATATAACGATATTTTATCGACCAAATAAGTTCAATTATCAATCAATATAAATATATAAAAACTGAAGAGTGCTATCAAGAAGTACTACGATTTTTTGACGAACCTTCAGCTTTCCTTTGAAAGACTTTTTGCATATCTTCTTATTTAATAAATGTAATTTACGTGTCTCATTTAATATTAAACACGCACTGTAAATGAAAAAAAAAACCATAAGAAAAATTACTAACTCACAGTTCCATGTTGCATTGACTTTTCAATTCCAATTCGATAAACTTACATTACGGTTTGTTTGTACCATATTCAACATATTTTAGTTTGGCGTCCATATAATTTG
Source organism: Punica granatum (assembly GCF_007655135.1). Classification (NCBI taxonomy): domain Eukaryota; kingdom Viridiplantae; phylum Streptophyta; class Magnoliopsida; order Myrtales; family Lythraceae; genus Punica; species Punica granatum. The sequence continues at coordinate 15,759,718 of NC_045130.1, forward strand.
TATGTAATAATATATAATTAAATTTCTTGAAAGATTAAAAGTTTCTCAATAATTTGAAAGAACTCCTCCATATACGCTAAATTAATTAAATTCAATGTGCCATATACCTAAAATTACAAGACACGAAAACTTGAGTCTCTAGCGATGAAGTTGCTTCCTTCAATCATGGGGATAAGGCAATTGGATTTATATTATATGATTATTATTATTTGCATTTTTATGAGGCAGATCACGTATTATTTGTACTCACGATTTCAATTATTTATTAGGTCTACTTGATAATATATGTAGCTTTTCGCGTACCTTTTCTTCGTATTTTTTTTTGTATGTCATATTTTTTAATCATCTACTTTTGATCTTATAAAATTTGACAAAAAGTTACTGCACGGCGCGCTTGCATCAATTAATTTTTCATTTATTTTACAACACTTATCTGTCAAACATTATCCCAATAAACTTTCAAAAATTTCTAGAAAAATAAAAGAATTTCTCCATATGCGAATAAAAGCTTAGAGTTTTTTTTAAAATTCAAAATATTCTCGAGTTACAGTGAATTAATAATAATATAGAAAATTGAAGTGCAAAATGACGGAATTCCATTTGGATAATCTTGAGTTTCCTAAATTCTCTTAATTTTTTAATATATTAATCTTAATGAAATTATGATAATTAATTATTATATTAAAAATTATGGAAACAAAAATTAACAGTTTTTTACATATAAAAATTATTCTTAAAAATATAAAATAAACTAGAGAAATAGAGTATTTTTTTTAATTCAAATATTGTATTTTATTATTTTTTGTACAATCGCGTGCAATGCAAGTGTCTCTGGCTAGGTAGTTTTCTTTAGTTACAAGAATGATCTATGTGCCAAATACACAAATTCAGTTACTTTATATTTATCAAATATTATGTTTCATTAAAAAATCAAATATTATGTTTCATTGATTTTTGTAAATCTGCGCAATGCTCTGGCCTCTGGCAAGGTAGTTTTCTTTTAATTACAAAAAAAGATCTACGTGCCAAATACATGAATTCAGTTACTTCATATCTACCTGCTATTTTGAATATGAATATATATATATATATATATATATATAAATTACAAGATATCCTCTGTTTATCTGGTTTCGATGACTGCTTGCCCATTAGTTTGGTTATTTATAAATTACATCACGACATCTTAGTTTTATTTGGTGATATAAGGTGCTTCTAGTGGTTTTTAACCCACACACTAAGTATAAAATCCGCCCACATGAAATATAATTAGTGAATTGTCTCATACTTCGTGATTTATGAATTTATATACATATATTATATTTATTAATAATGATGACAAAGTCAACTTTTGAATTGCCTTGTTTGAGAGATGATCAACAAGAAACGGATGAAGTTGGTTGAATCATACGCTCCTTGACCGGTAGTACGTGAAAAATGGTCGGTCTCCAGTCCACATGGTCGGGTTGCCTCATGACACAAATTAATTCTTTAGAATTATTGTTTTTTTAATTATGGTGCCAATTTAAAAATTAATTTAGTATTTTTGTTCACCAGACTTAATTCGATGAATAATCATCAATCATTGAGGATTAGCAGCGGATAAGATCCCATAATGCTCGTCAACTCGTACCTTCATACATCCCCTAACCGATGCTATCAATTATTGCCATTATTATTTTGAAGTTGTCCAAGAATTGTAGTGATTCGATGACCGTATTTACTGCCCAGGTTCCAGAACAGCATGGACCGAGAAATCCCGGGTTCGGCACGATATTGACTCGACCCTGCCAATCCAAAATCACCGGGAATTGTTCTAGCAACAGTTCATCATGCAGTCACGTGCGTACTTGGACTTAACATTATCAGCACAGATGAGAAAAGATCGAACTGACCGTTGTTCTCAGAATGTTAGCATAAGATTAATAACTGTGCAATGCAACCTACAGCTAGATCAGCGAAAGATTCCTACAGAGGACTAGCAAAATCCTCGATTTGTCGAGGAAAGATTCGAAATTAAGACTTCACAAGGGGAAAGAGCCTTTTCCCTGCAGCGGCAGGGAGCGGTACCGCTCTCGGAGCAAAACGTGCAGCTGCAAGATGCTCAAAATGGCCAAAAAGAAACAGGACTCGATCTCTTACCCAGCGAGGCTCGTCCTACTTGATGGTAATGTAGCGGTTTGTCCCGTGTCGGGCCCAGTAGTCCTTCAGGTCCACGGGTATGGACAGGTCGTGCCCTGCTTTGGCCATTCGAGTCAACAGTCTCGTGAAGACGCTCCCGCTCATCTTCCTCCCGCTCATTCGGGCGTGGCGTTTATTGGGCATTTGTGGGAGTGGATACATAGAGATCATTGTTGTGCAACAAGAAGACTGCCACCCACCATTGCCCCACTTGTAGCACGGGTGGGCTTCCCCAGTGCATGAGCAGACGGGCCCCGGCATGGCGGACTCGTCGAATACTATAAGGTTTAGGCCCACATCGTGGTCATCCCACTCTGACCTGAACTTCCTCGCTGCTGATGCAGCAGAGTAGTAATTTGAACCCTCGCCTGCTTTTGTAGTCTCCCCCCCCTTCTTCCTCGTTGATCCTATGCTATTCTCTTTCGACTGACAAGAAGATTTAACAGCTTCTGCGGTGATTGATGATAAAGGGAAAGCATCAGTTATGCGTGCCTCGCCATTGTCAGACTGGTGGCTGTGGGCTCTCTTCATTCCACTGGCAGCAAATTGAGGGGAGTTTATGGCATTCTCTAAGTGCCGGAGGGCTTCCCTCGCGTTATCCCGCATCATCAGGGCTCTGTCCCGTTCGGCAATTGCCTCGTCTCGCTGCTTTATTGCCTCATCTCTCGCAATCAGTGCCTCCTTTGTCTCTGCAATTGCAGCATTCCGCTCTCTAATGGCGTTATCTCTTTCGATCATGATGGACATGAACCTCTTGTTCTGAACAGCGTTGGTGTCCTTTGGGTGATGCTGGAGCATAACATTCCACTGCATGTCCCACCCAAACACGGAAACTTTAAGTTCATAATAAAAAATAACTGGAATTACCCTCCGGTTAGACAAACCAGAATCTGACCATGCATGCCAGTGGTCTGGTCCATGTCAACGGACCAAAATGAACATGACACAGTGACTACTATATGAGCTGGCCACAGAAACCAGAACTGAACCAGCTAGTCTTTCCCGCATACCAGACGGTTGTCCTTATTTTCAGTTAGATGAACATAATGGTTTTTATAATTATCAGCGTCTTTTTACCCAAAATATTGTCAATATGTTCCAGTTTTAAGTTTTCTGACATTTTAAAATATAACCTAAAGAGGCAGTTGGACCAACATATCCATGCCCCGCAATTTCACAATTAGTCAGCTTCTGACCACCACGCTACAGAAATATATACTATTGCAAAACAAAAGAGAAATACTACAGGAAAGGAGTCAAGAAATCCTATATTTACCTGGGGGTAAGTCCCTCTGCAATAATCCATCTTGTTTCTCCCGTTTTCATCATCCATCTCACATAGAAGCTACTAGCAGCTATGACATAAAGTGCCAAGTTTGATCATTTTCTCAAAATTCAAAAGCCGAGAGGAGCATTAAGACATTCTGCTCCTTGCTGGGACAAACGATTTGCTGAAGAGAGGCTAGAGCTGCATCAGTTCAAAGGATCTCCTGACAAAATGAGAAGACAGAAAAAATGAAGAATCACACACTGCTTCCGTTTTTTCATTAGGAAAAGGAAAAGATCCACCTAGTCGGCAAATCAATGTCAATGTGGTAAATGATGAGATGCTAGAAAAATTAGATCTAAAGAGACATAAAGCACATGCTTCAGTCTAATACAAAGGATACCATTTGAGGCACGAGTAGAGAAATTTCTTTCTCTAATCAACAGACACAGGCAGGATTCATCATCTTTAAGAAAAATAAATTTCAATAGAAGTTGTGCATTTGTGTCAATATTGAATGCCAGCAATACTCAACAGGAAACACATTACACAGTAGAAAGAAAAGAAATGCGAGAAATTGCAAGTATAGGGACAGTAATGAAGACATTTAAGCTACAAAGAGCTTTGGGGACCTGTGGGAAGGAAATATCTGAAAGGGGAGAACATGAAATTGAAATGAGACTTAGACACACTTGACGATAATAAGAACATAGAAGATCCAACTTCGATCCATTCAGTGTCGTCAATATATTAATAAGTCACGTCAACATAATCAGGAGCCCATCTATATCTTGATAATCTGGGATCACCAAACAATTCAAATGGGGACTCTAAACAAAGATAGTTCATACCATAACGAACAAACTTCGAGCTGTTCTGTCATATTTTTCACCAATTTGGCAAAGTACAACAAATAAGGGAGCCACTAAATAATAAATAAACCGGGGTAATGACACCATATATCCCATGGCTTGACACATTCCTTAAATCTATTTCATGGTTTAAAAATGACCTAAAAAGACCCATATGGTTTGCATATTGTTCCAGATCTATCCCGGCGTCACTTTTTCCATCAATATTTGACGGAGTAGCTAACGTGGCTCGTGGAAGTAATGTGGGGCCATCCTTGCCGCGTCAGTAACTCTGTTAAACATTAACGAAAAAAGTGCCATTGGGATAGATCTGGAATAACATGCGAACCATAGGCCATTTTAAATAACTTTTAAACCATGGATAGATCTAAGAAAAGTGTCAAATCATGTGATATATGATGTTAAACCCCTAAATGAAAGCTCACAATTGTAGGGGGTGTTGTAAGGTAACATGCACCAAAAAGCAAGAAACAAGTTCCATGCCATATCAAAAGCTATCAGCAATCCGTATATAACCTAAAACCTAGTATTTAAAAGAGCCATTTACTACAAGCAACGAATCATCAGATATATAAGCATCTATGATTTGCGCAATCCGCCTCACTAGGTTGTTACTATAAGTATTCTATGATGTCTGCCACTGAATGGAAAGGAGTCTAACTCCAACATTACCACCGAGTATGCTCAACCTGCTTAAGTCCCAATCTTAAACCCCAGGATATCTCTCATTACCACCGAGTATGCTCAACCTGCTTAAGTCCCAATCTTAAACCCCAGGATATCTCTCATTACCACCGAGTATGCTAAGCTTTTAAGACACTGGGGCTGAGTTGAATTCTAGAGATAGCCTCTCTCTCCGAGCGCCCCCGCCCCCCCCCCCCCCCCCCCCCCCCCCCCCCCCCCCCCCCCCCCCCCCCAAAGTGAGTTACAGGTGATTTCAAGCCTTAATTGCAACGCACACACATAAGGAGAGAACGAAAGGATCGAGCTTGAAGAAGAAGATACTCACAGGACACAATCTGCTGAGGTTGCCGGGAAGAAGAAGAATAAGCCTGCGGTTTTCCACCGATCGAACACAGCATTCCAAAAGCAGAGAGAGAGAGAGAGAGAGAGGGAGAGAGAGAGAGGGGTTTCCGGCGTTTGCCAATGTTTACAAGCCCGGCCCGGGCTTCGAACCGGAGTCTTCACCGGCTCACGGGTAAATCGGTTCAACCGGTTCAACTATCGTTTTGAATATTTTATTTTCAATAAATTGTAAGAAATGCTGAGATTACGGAATCCATGTTACAAAATATTAAATGGAATAATCTAAATGGACGAATTGATTTCACAATAATGTTTCTATACTTTCCTGAATTTTTTATAAATCACAATGTAAAAATATATAGTTCACAAACAACAAATTAATGTTAAGAATCAGCATATAAATATTCAAAATTTTAATTTTAGAAATATTATTGATGAGGTCAATTGTAAAATATGCCTAAAATTTGAAAATTGAATATTTTTATATCTCCAAACTTGGATATCTAACATTTTCAACATAAAATCTCATCTTAAAAAATAGGAAAAAAAGATTTTTCGAGAGTGGTATAAGTGGGGCTCACCCTTTGATTTTGTATGAGTTATGTTGTTTTGTTGTGGAAAAAAGTGATATAAATGGGGCATACTCTTTGACTTTGCATGAGTTATTTTATTTTGTAGTAGGTAGAGTTAAGTTAGAATTGTGATTTTAAAATAATATCCTAAAACCAAACAACCCCTAAATCAACTCAACGGTATGAAATTTGTCGTTTACTGTGTGATTCAACATTCTGCTGTTTGCGGGAATTTTTTAGCTCTAAACATTGATCTAATTTTGCTGCTCCAATCGGTGTTGTTCAAGCCTGGGCACGGACATGGAGGATTCAGCAAGAAAATTGCTCTTAGCTTTAATTATATCTCCACCCTCGGTGGCATTCCATATAAGAGAAGCACTCTAACCGACGGGGTGGATGTCCGCAAGAACTTGGGCCTAATCCTGGAGCACTGGGAGGAAAGCTAGATGTTATGCAAGGTGGTGCTGGATCAATGCTACGATGAACTGCCCCCCATGCTGAAGCAGCGCTTGGAGAGATACTGGAGAAACTAGGGGCAAAGAGTGCTCCGTGCCTCCGAACTCTTCTCCTGTTCGGAAAGAAACAGTGTGAAAAATGTAACTAGAAGCAGATGGATGAATTGTTTGAGAAATGCACGCATCTGAGGGTGCTAATGCTCGAAAGTTTCGAGTCAATGGATGGGTTCGTCCCGCGATCCATGGGAGATCTGGTCCAGTTAAGGCACCTCAGCTTTAAGAATGCCCGGGTCGAAGGCCTGCCCAGGTCATCGTGCAACCTCAAGTGGGCCAAGACCTTAGATCTACGGGGTAAGATGCGTACTCAAATCTCTAGCATTCGTCCCTGCTGTCCTGCAAAAAATGGAAGGGCTGAAACATTTGGACCTCCCTCGACATTTCACCACCGATGAACCTGGGAAGCTTAGATTGCACTGCCTGAAGTATCTTTAAACCTGAAAAACTTCACTCCATCAAGTGTGAAGAGAGTGACTCACCTAAATTGACCCATCTTCGAAAACTGACTGCGATATGCTCCATGAAGAAGTTGAACAGTTTTCGATCTTTGCATGAGTTTCTAGGATTAAGTTCGAGCACATTCTGTCTCAATGGATACTACTAGGAACCGCTGGTTGAATTTCATGACAGATCCTTTTGTAGATGCCTGCAGTGTACTTGGTGTAGATACATGCTTGTTTTTATCAGGCCATTGTAATTGCACCATCTTAGTGATGATTGATTATTTGATATTTGAATAACAATATCGGCTGTTCCAATTTATTGGCCAGAAGAGTTCCTTGTTGATTCATTATGTGTTGTTCAATTTTATTCTTTTTTATAAGTTTTTTGACTTTTAAACAATTTTCCTTTTTTTTTCCTATTTGTTTTGGAGTTTATTGAATTTTATTCAATTTCTAAATTATTTATTTTCAGAATTTTTATTTTATTTTTTTAGAATTGTCTGAACTTTTTTTTTCTATTTTTTTCTATTTTCCGAATTTTATTTATTTTTTACGAGGTGGCGCACAAGGAGTGCTACCACATATGCAAAAATGGGTCCACATTAACATCCATCAAGTCCATGGAAAACTTTAATAGAGTTGGACGGCAGACCATTTCTAAAACAAAATGAAAATTTGTGGTTTTTTAGTTACAAAAGAAAATTTAGGTTAAAATTGAGAATTCCCTCAAAAATTTTATTTTTTATGCAATTTACTCTAAAGATTTTATATTAAGGATTTTCCTATCCTGTGTACTAATCAATTATTACTTACTATATTCGTTCATTTGTTCATTTATTAAACACATTTGATTTTTTCAATACTTTGTTTGCCCTCTTCTTCAATCAAGGAAAGATTTCACCTCTAATTAATTATCTCTTGCCAAATACCATTACGGACATAAATAGTCATGGGAGAAAGGAAAAAGGAAATATAAATCCTAAAAATTCGAAATATAAAATTTATAATCCTAAATCGAAAAAACTGAATTGCTATCCTAAGCCTAAAAATTTGCAAGATTTTGGTTTTTTACGATGTAGGATTTTTACTCTGTTTGGTTTCGCAATCAAATTTTAAAATTTTAACTCTAACTTTAACTCTACCCACTACACAACAAAAATCAACTCTTCAAAGTAAAAAAGGTGGGGCCCATACATAAATTAACAACTCCATTATACTCAATTCAATTTTTAATACTAAATTCTCTCAACTATTAATTATTTTTTCACATTTTTTCTCATAATTCAACAAAATAATCATTACAACTCAATTAAAATCAAAACTCAACTCAACTCTAAAACCAAATACACCGGGGTTTTAGGATGGTAGATTTTTATGATTTATGATTTTAGGGTTTTTTAAGGGCTCATTGTTTTAGGGTTTTAGCATTTATTTATGTTTTTTAGGGTTTAAGATTAAGGTTTTAAGGTTTCAATCCTAAACAGAACTGTAAGTGTGTTTTCGTACCGTGAGGTTACTCGACATTTTTTTGAAGTGAGTGGATCAATATTCTATATTAACAAAAAGATGATTCTACACTAAGTAGAGACCTAATTTTTGTTTAAGACGGTCGATGAATTTTCTATATGAAGAGAAGACACAATGATATGATACACAAAATAAGATATATTTTATATTGTTTTTTATTGTCCGAAGGAAATAAACTATTTTTATTGAGTTTTTTTTTAATTGGGAAGAATTGATAAGATTGCTGCTAGGGATAAAAGGTTGCTTCACATCTCGAGGTCAAGTATTGTATCTGTAAATGGTTTGATGATGATAGATAAATATATATTTATAGGGGTATATTGCATCATATATAGCCTAACGTTGACAAATATTCTTATATCTATCTCAACGTCGATTTTTTGTCAGAGGTATCCCAACGTGACTCATTTGATATCACCATCTAATCCCAGGGGATAGTTGATGAAACAAAAATAGCAATATTGAGATATCTCAGGCAAAAAAATAATGTTGAGATAGATTTAAGAATATTTGTAAACGTTAGACTATATGGTGCAATATATCATATTTATAGAAGTTATTTTGAAACAATCCTATGTTACACATGCAGTCAGGTTTTATCATGAGGATTACGATTTATTTGGTTGATTAAGGTAAAAACTCTAGATCGCGCATTTCGCATGGGCATTTTGCCTAATTAGCTTAATATGTATAGTTATTCTAATAATTGCAAATTGCATAAACGAAATCCAAGCAATGTGGACACATGACCTCAACAAAAGCCGAAGGAGCATGCTTCGTCATTGGGGTCGAAAAGCTGTCCCCTTTCTAAATCTCCTATCCTTTCAGAGGTGTGCATGGGTATCAAGTAGAATTGGAGCCGATCGGAACCTTTTCGTCGAGTAGGTTCTTGGTAACATCCGTTAAAAATTCGATAAGGTCCAAGTTGCTAAATTCAAAACCGGTAAAAATTGATTCCAATTCGAGACCTGCACTTACGGTATCCAAAACTAGAATTGGAACTGATTCTTTATATATATATATATATATATATATTTATACTAATATCTAAAGGTAGAGGTTAGACCATTAGTAGCAGAACCGGACCAGATAGTGAACCGAAAGGGGTATGAGTTCATGGATTTATGGGTCAAACCAGGAGTTTGATGGGTCGGACTGCACGTTTAACAAAAAAAATAAGTATTCATATTATTAAAAAAATTATGATAGAAGTATGATGATTTCAAAGAAATATAAGGATGGTATAAGAAAATGTCTATATTTAATATTTTTTACTCCAAAATAAATATTGAATTTTAATAAGTACTTAAAAGTAAAGTTAAAAGAATAAAAATGTAGCGGTGTCTTGGTTAACAATATGTTAGTATGGGAAGTAGGGGGTCATGGATTCAAATCCTTACATTGCCTAACAATTTTTACATTAAAAGAACAATATTCAAAACCCATAAAACTCTAAATCGGCCGATTCAATGAATTTTTGCTCAAAAATCGACTGGTTCAATGGGTTTGTCGGTTCAAATCTACAATTTGGATTTTTAGGCATATCGGACATGACATGATGCCTGTTCTCGGTGCAACCGATCAAACCGGCCAGTCTGGTCCAATTTTGATAACTACGGGTTAGACCTTTTCGTCTCACTTTCACTTTCCGATATGCTAAATTTAGGACGTATTAATAATTTCACTTAAATAACTTTCTACCTTCTCATTCACTTCTTTCTATTTTTCCACCTTATCTCCCCTATTTTTATGGATTCACAACTGCCATTTCTTCACCTCTGAAGGAAAGAGAGAAAAAAAAAAACCGCCCTTCAAATCAAAATAACAAACTATTCCACTGTTCTTTTTTTTGTTGGTTTCTTTCATTCTCTCTTTCTTAAACTTGAATTATCTATTCAGTCCTCTAATGAATTCGAAATAACTGTGAATTTGATAGAAGGTGCCAAAGATTTTGTTAAATCAAATGTCAATTTGCTACTATATTCATTCATATAATTATTTCTTTGCAAAGAGAATACTAACGTAGGTTGGTTCTAGTGGTTCGGCGTTTGTTTCGCAAAAATAAAATCTTGGATTCGAGTTCTTGTGAATGCAGAAAATCCACGCTGAGAGATTTTTATCCCTTAGTGGGTTAACTCGGCTCGACTGGATTAATCGATGCCCAACTAGGCTTTCTAATACTAAGAGAGAAAATAAAAAAAGAAAGCAAAATTTGAGAAAAAAGGGTAAAAGGACCCTTTTTTATATTAAATAAATTTTCCATCAAAAGGACCTCTTTGATGTTAAATAAATTTTTCGTCAATAGTAACAGCTAGCTGATGGAGGGACCATATTGGTATAAGTTGGAGACTCAATTGATGTTCCAATGGACTAAATTGATGTGTAAAAGGATCAATTTGATGTTTCAAAAAACCAAATTGACATTAGGAGGACAAATTTGATGCTGATATGGACTAGTTTGATGCATATTCTATGCAAGGGAGTTAACTGTCATTTCAGTCATTTCAAAATTTTCGAGCCCTCATTTTAGTCCTAACATTTTTTCTATCAATTTGACCTAAATTATCTTGAAACGTTGATCAATATGGTCCAATCGTCAAATCTATTGACGGAAATGTAACGCCCATCTGAGGATGGCATTTTAGTTTTTTGCATAAAAAACACCATCGTTAGCCATGGATGATTCCACGTCGTAGGGCGTCACGGTTCTATTAATAGATTTGACGATCTGAGCGTTTTGATTAACGGATTAAGGCATGTTAGGTAGAATTGATGGCGAAAAAATTAGGAGGACCAAATTGATGGCTGGGCAATTTTGTAGGGACCAAAATGACAGTTAATAATATAAAATTTCAAAAACACCCTGTGTTTGTTTTCCCTCACGTTGGGATCCCAAAATCCCTAATTTGTTCTCTTTTCCAACTCCTCATCTCTGCCTGTCCTATCGTTCAGCACTACCGCAAGTAAACTGGCAATTTCATCATTGACTTATACAAGTTGCATCAATCAGGTCCCTAAGAAAAATATTACATTAATTTGGTTCATCATCACATCAATTTGGTCATTTGTCACATCAATTTCGTCCCCGATCACATTAATTTAGTTTTTGGTCACATCTATTTAGTCATTCGGCATATCAATTTCGTCTTTGGTCACATCAATTTGATCATTGGTCACATTAATTTAGTTCTTCCGCTTGGTCATATCAATTTAGTCATTCATTGATCACATCATTTTGGTCATTGTCAACATCAATTATTTACATAAAAAAAGGTCCCCCCTGGTCTCTCATTCTTTTTACTACTATTGTCTCCGAGCTGACTTTAGAGCATTTGTTCTAATTGCTCGGACCTCCGATTCTCATGTTTTTAGTGGCTATAGAAAGCTTATACATAGCACTACTACTTAGGATCAAGTTTTGAGCCAAAAAGCAAATAAACAAGTTGGAAAAATGCGGTTGAAATTCGGTTTTCACTCACAATGCAGAAACTTTGGAGAGTGATATCTCTCAAACCGTGCAACGAAATTACGAGCTGTTGAGTGCTGTAGCTTCTTTACGATATAAGGAATCTATTTATATAAATTTTTGCACAAATATTAATTCTATAAGAATTTACCATTAATGACCCATAAAGCTTTTTTTCTCTAATACACAAGAATAAATTCTTATAGAGTTAATATTAGTCTAAAAAATTTATATAGACATATTCCTTATATCGTAAGAAATGTAGCACGGTCTGAGAGATATTGCTCTCCAAAGTTTTTGTATTGTGGAAACCAAATTTAAACTGTATTTTTCTAACTTATTTCTTGGCTTTTTGGCTCGAAACTTGATCATAAGTAGTGGTACTACGTATAAGTTTTCTATAGTCACCAAGAACACGATAATCGGAGGTCCGAGCAATGGGAATAAATCAAGGTTTTCAGAATCGCGATTCTAGGTAGAATCGGTCGAGGGTCATAGAATCGTGAATCGTAAGATTCTACCTGTAATTAAAAAAAATTAAAAAAATAGCATATATATATATATAGCATACTTTCTGAGTAAAAAAATCAATTCTTGTTCATTCAAATAAAAACCACAAACCAACAAATTAACAATAAGTCATAAAATGATAAAAACACAAAATATCGTTATAAATTATCGAAATTCAAAGTCCAAAATTCCAAATCAAACTCCCGAAATAAAATGTTAACAACATAAGTCATAATTGATAATATAAAATGAACAGACAGATCAAATCTCATTCAAATCTTCATCATCACCAACATCACCATCATACAAAATATCAAACTCATCTTCTTTAGGAAGTTCCAAGTCATCAACCGTGCCATGCTTTTGTGTGCACATATTCTCTGCATGTTCATCGCCAATTTGAATACCTCCACTTTCTTCATCACCATCATCCTCACGACCAAGAGAACGCAAGTTAAAATTATGGCTTAAAGTTACGGTATTCTCTGTCTCCTCTTCGACAATCCATTCATCATCGGAAGAAATGTCGTCCACTTGAAGATCAACTTGCTTCCTAATCTTCTTATCTTTCAACTTCAAATTGTACATCACAAATACTAAATCATTCATCTTCTTTTGATGCAACCGATTTCTTCTCTTTGTGTGTACCTAAGCAAAACAAAACAGTTAGTAGATATATTAAAATGAATTATGATAAGATAACGGAATCCATATTCATAAAATACCATTTCAAAAGCACTCCAATTATGCTCACATCCCAAAGAGCTACAAGTCAAACTCAATATCCTTATACTAAATCTTTGCAACTCTGGGGTATCGGCACCATATGATTCCCACCAATCTGCCTGTGTTTTCTTGAATCTCATAGACTTTGCAGATGAGAATCCAAAGAGCCCTCTTTCATGTTTGAATTCCTCTAGCTGCAAATCAACTTTATCCCTCTCTTCATCCTCTAGCATCCGATCCATAACCTTATATAATCCACGCATAACTTCTCTATCAGCTCTAAATTCAGAAGAGAAATGTAATTGGGGATTTAGGTAATAAGCAGCATCATGTAGAGGCCTATGAAGTTGAACCTCCCATCTCTCATTAATAACCTTCCAAATAGGATCATAGCTAAAAGTATGAAACAAGTCATTATTAGATACTTACAAATTTCAAATATAATGATGAATAAATAAGTAAAAACTAAGCATATAGCAGCTTATAAATAATTTTACCTCTTCCGATCATCCTTGAAGTTTGTTTTGATCTTTTGTTTAGCTTTCTCCATCTCACTATAAATAAAGCCCATCGTGGGCTTTTCATCCAAATCCACCATGCGGAGGACCTTAATGAGAGGATATGCAGCCTTCAAACATGTATTAACATTACTCCAAAATCTGTTATCCATAATAACACGTTCCGCATACTTTCCACCTTCTAACTTCGTAAATCGACTCCCTTTCCATTGCTTGGATGCAACCATGGTCCTTAGAGCATTTCTATTGTCGAAGAGGCATCCCAAAGTCAGATAAGCAGTGGCAAAGCGAGTCACAGCCGGTCTAATCAAATCTTTGCCCTTAGTGAAATGCTTCAGCATCGTGATAAGGAGTGTTCTCGAGTAAATGAAGATCGTAATCTTCCCACCCTTCATTATTGTCAGCTCATGTACCTTAATCTTCTTCTCCAAATCCTCTAACATAAGATATATGCAATGAGTTGCACAAGGAGTCCAAAATAACTTCTTCCGTTTCTCCATTAACATATCACCTGCCGCCTTGTAATTGACAGCATTATCCGTGACAATTTGAACTATGTTCTCTTTCCCAACTTGCTCCACTATATCATCTATCATCTCAAATACTTTCACTGCAGTCTTGGAGACGTTCGATGTGTCACTGGAAGTCAAAAAAATTGTTCCCTTAGGGCTATTCACTAGGAAATTGCATATGGACCTCTTCTTCTTATCAGTCCAACCATCTGACATTATAGAACACCCCGACTTTCTCCACATAGCTTTATGTTCCTCAAGCAATGACATAGTATTATCAACCTCTTTTCTCAAATATTTATCACTAATTTCATGATAAGACGGCGGTTTCAATCCCATACCATACTTCCCAATCATATGACACATCTTCTCAAACTCAGGATTCTTGACACAATTAAATGAAATTGCACTTGTATAGAAAAAACGAGCAATCTGCATACAAACATCCTCTCTCAAATCTTTTTTCATCATCTGATTAATTGTTGGTTGTTTTTGCTTGCTTTGAATGTTCAAACTTCTTTTCTTAAAGAAACTTGAAATTTCAACTGCTTCATTTCCCTTTCTCTTTGTACCAACCCCTGCATCTTCATCATCATTATCAACATCTACAACATCATCATTTTCCAAACCACAACTACTAGCTTGTTTTTTCTTCACTGAAAAATCTTCTAAACGCATACAAATAGCGAGCATATTGTTCTTAACATCATCAGGAACAGCAGGACAATGTGCCACATTAATTTTGGTACATCCCAAGTGATGCTTCAACCTATAGGGACCTCCAGAAACTATCTTGTCACAATATTTACATTTAATCTTCAGCCTCTCTCCTGAAACTTCATAACCGTGTGCCCATGCCGGATCATCTCTAGCTCCACTTACATTTTTTCTAGATTTGACTACTGCCCGGTATTATTAGCCGATGCACTCCCAGATCCACTTGCAGAAGCCATCTCTGTTCAACCCAAACGAAATAATCATTCACTCAATTTCAGTAGATTCAATTTCAGCAACTTCAATTTCAGTAGATTCAATTTGCAATAATTTCCAACTAAAAATGCTAGGCGCTGGGCAATAATTCACAGATTCACAACTCACAGATTCAATTTCAATTTCAGCAATTTCAATTTCAGCAGATTCAATTTCAGCAACTTCAATTTCAGTAGATTCAATTTGCAATAATTTCCAACTAAAAATGCTAGGCGCTGGGCAATAATTCACAGATTCACAACTCACAGATTCAATTTCAATTTCAGCAATTTCAATTTCAGTAGATTCGATTTCAGCAATTTCAATTTCAGCAGATTCAATTTGCAATAATTTCCAACTAAAAATGCTAGGCGCTGGGCAATAATTCACAGATTCACAACTCACAGATTCAATTTCAATTTCAGCAATTTCAATTTCAGTAGATTCAATTTCAATAGATTCAATTTGCAATAATTTCCAACTAAAAATGCTAGGCGCTGGGCAATAATTCACAAATTCACAACTCACAGATTCACTCAGGCAGTGGGCAGAGTCTGGACTGAAACTCGGAAACTCGGACTGAAACTTGGAACCTCGGAATCCTCGGATGAAAAGCGGATTGAGTGAAGCTCGGAGTCTTGGACTGAAACTCGGTAGTCGGAACTCGGAACAGATGATCGCGAAAGTCGGAACAGCTTGAAGGTAGTCGGAGCTTGGGCTGAATCTTCACAGAGGACCACCGGAGAGAAACTTGGAACCTCGGATGAAAAGCGGACTGAGTGAAGCTCGGAGTCTCGGACTGAAACTCGGAAGTCGGAACTTCGGAAGCGAAAGTTGGAACAGCTTGAAGGTCGTCGAAGCTTCGGCTGAATCTTCACAGAGGACCGCCGGAGAGAAACTTGGAATCGGAGATGTGTTAGGGTTAGGGCACTCAATTTCGCGACTCGGGGAGAAAGGGGATCCAGAGAAGAACGGGGAAAGGAGAGGGGGGGGGGGGGGGGGGGGGAGAAACTGCTGGGCTCAAGGGAAATGGGCTGGGCTTCGGCCCGACTCCGACTGACGGCCCGAATGAGACCTGGGCTTTGCCCCAGTTTGGGCTGGATCCGGAATCGCAGAATCGGCCCGATTCCTCGATTCCGCGATTCAAAGCCCGATTATGCATTTTCCGACTCACCCACCCAAATCGGAATCGGATGACTCCCCTTGAATCGTAGAATCGTACGATTCTACGCCGATTCTGCGATTCCGCGATTCAAAACCCGATTCAGTTCCGATTATGCATTTTCCGACTCACCCACCCGAATCGGAATCGGATGACTCCCCTTGAATCGTAGAATCGTACGATTTTACGATTCGAATCATGATTCTGAAAACCATGGAATGAATGCCCCAAAGTTGGTTCAGATTAGATGAACCTTTTTTATGTAAAGAATTGATATTGACAATGACCAAAATGATGTGACCAATGAAAGACTGACTTGATATGACCAAATATGAAATTGATGTGTCTAAGAACTAAATTGATGTAACCAAGGACTAAATTGACATGATTAGGAACGGAATTAATGTGACTAAAAACCAAATTGATATGACCTGAGATCGAATTTATGTAACATTTTTCTATTAGGACCAAATTGATGTTTACTCGCACCATCGCAGCCTCCTCTCTCCCAAAACCACGCGAACCTCGGCTGCTCTTGCTCTGCAGCACCAGGAGCCACCGCGGTCCCCTGTTTTCTCTGTTGTTTCGTATTTCTCTTCTGTCGGAATAAAAGATTTGACACCATAATTATTTCGAGAATATCTGATAGGTGTGGAAATAAGAAAATACTGACGTGGGCCGCTCTTGGGTTAGGCTCCTTTTGCTTCTATTTGAGCCCAATAATTTCGACAGTGGTCTGATAAGCCCTAAAAAGGCCGAACTCCCTCCCTCTTCTCTCTCTCTCTCTGGACCATTGCGTTGCTCTGCTTGCTGAAGATTACTATGCGGAAGCTCGATTGAGGGTCCCGAGCCCCTCGAACTTGGGTGTTGATGAGCACGAGCTCGATTGGCTCGGTCGATTGGAAGGGAGTAGCTCGATCGGCTTCCAGCTCCGAGTCCAACTTGTATAAGCGAGCTGGGATCGGCCCTCAATCGAGCGTCTCCTGTCGTATGTTGGATTGTTTCTTGTTGATTTGGGCGGATTTTTAAGAGGGTAAAAGGAACTTGATCGACTTTCTGGAAATTTGTGATTACTTTACAGCTCCTTATGTTGTCTTCATCTTGTTTGGTCAGTGCTATAGATTCGATTTTTTTCCGGGTCTCTGTTTTAGGTTTTGATTTGAGTCCTCTTTTCTGTCGACGGAGTATGGATTCTTACTTGTTTAGAAAAGGAACTGCCAGATGATGATTTTGGGATATCAGGCAGGGGATTTGAATCCCATCTCGTAACGTAATTTCAATTGTTTCTTGTTGATTTCGACAGAAGGTTATAAGGGTACGGGGAAGTTCATCATGTTTCGAAAAAAATTGATAACTTTACAGCTCGTAATGTTTTCTTCATTGCAGCAAGTTTTGTTTGGTCGCTGCTAAAGATTCAGCTTTTGATACGGAGCAGATTCCAATGTTTCATATTTGATTTGGGTTGCTCTCAGAAGAGAAATAGGAAGCGACAGAGAAAACGGGGGACTGTCCTGAAGCCGACAGTGTGTCGGGGATGATGACCGGATGGTGTCTTCTGTGATGGAGGTCGGGGTAGTTGGGCTGTTGAGGGTTGCCTGGGTCGCGGGGATTCTGCCCCTGGTCATAGCTTCGCTCCCCTTCTCAAGCCTTGATCGGTTCCACGGAGTTCTGTCGGGGTTCGCTAGTAGAGGAAAGACTATGCAACCGTCTTCACATGTGAGTAACTGATTCTTCCACATTGATGCCACCTAATTTCCATTTTCAGGCTGTCATTGATTAAAGTTTTGTTCTTGTTTCTGGTTGGAGTTCAATGTTTAGTTTGTAGTCTCAATACCCTCCGAGCAAGTAGACATAGTTAATACATCATCAGTGCAAATTTCTGTAGCATGGGGCTAGTGTCGCCTCGTCACGTGTCTTGAGTTGGTATATTTGGGTTTTTCTTTCTAGATGTTTTACTTAAGAGAAAACTTCTCAGCATCTGTATTTTCCGAAACCATTTGGTATTTAGAGTATGGCAAAATTTCGATCTTTCATCATAACTGTTTAGCCTGATCACTGTGGCAAATATGGAAATGAAAAAGTGGAAAATTTTATTATGCCAAACAAGAGATGGGGGCTATTGGGACACTCTTGATTAGCAGAAGATGCAAGATTTTGCCTTCTTTGAGGGGGATGAAATAACCTCTTGTTTGAGTATGCACTCAATGTCTTGTCCTTCCATTTGCTTTCATTACATTTACTCAGTCCATCCTCGTCTTGATTTGCAGAGATTCTCCGTGCCTCAGAGGTTCTTCTCTCATTTTTACATAATCGGTGTTCTATGGACGACACTTCTGCTCGTGGTTACATGGGCTTACGCATATAATATGGCACCCTTATCTTCAGAGCCATCTATGTATTCCAATATCGCGAGCCACTTGACGGGAGGTCCATTTTCATGGCACAGAACTGCTTCAGCCTCATTAAAGCACACATACACAGTCTGGAACTCTGTGTTTCTACTTTTACTAATGGAAATCCAAGTTTTGAGGCGCCTCTATGAGACGATTTATGTTTTTTACTATAGCCCATCTGCTAGAATGCACATATTTGGATATCTGGCCGGGCTCTGGTAAGTTTCCTAACAAGTCCTTGACTTTTGTCTCATATTATTGTCCAATGTTTCCATTTAACCTGAGGAAATGGAGGGATTTTTTATGTATGATCTGTCTTGTTTGGAATGCAAACAAGGATTTAACTTTCAGGACGTTTAGGGAATGCATCTTTTTCTACTTCACAATGCATGTTATGATGGGGTACTCTGGCCTGTTGTATGTGAATCAAAGATATGCAGGAAGAATACGAAAATTAAGTTGAAATTTTTAGGTGACAATCATAGTACTAGTACATAAGGAGAGAGTTTAATGTGCATTAGCCTCTGTGAGTATTTAGGCTTGCTTCTTAAAGACATTCTTATGTGAAACATCTTGTGCCTCTCTTTTTGTGCTTCTGTTTGCCTGGATTTCGTGAGTCCCTGCTGCTTAGGTCTGTGAATAGCTTGGTTGTATTTCTGCTAGACAATGGGCATACTGTATCAGTTGGTAATTGACTCTCTTCACAAATATAATCTTTCTTTTCTGTCATGCCGAGGCCACTTTTTGGTATGGCAGAAAGGAATCACTGTACAAAATTCAACCTGTTTAATGCTTGATTTCATTCTATTTTCCTTTGTTTGACGAGGATTAACAGCTTGCTGAATGCCGAGTTCCAGTCATTTATTGCTATCTACAGTTATTACTTTTTGTTGCTGGATTTGGAAATTCCATATTAGAATTATTTACGTGATTCCTGATTTGCCCCCTTCTGATAATATATATTGTGATATATATTTCATATTGCTGATTCACTTTTTTTCTTCGGGGTTATTTAATGTGATTAAGTTTCTACACGGCTGCTCCACTCTCACTCTGTTGCAATTTTGCGGTGGACGTGTACAAATTTTCAGCAAGTCAAGTGTCTGAATTTATTATTAGAGGCAAAAATCAGATGCCACCTTTTGAAGTCGGCTTTTGGGAAATCACCAGTCCTTTTCTGAAGCTTCGATGGCGGCAGTGGATTGGTGCAGCTATACTTCTCTGGGGTTGGATTCATCAACATCGATGTCATGCAATTCTTGTACGTACTGCAATTTTAACTGAAACCAACCTTTCCTTAGCAATGTCTGTGCAGCAGACTAGTGAACATTTGGCTTTTTAAAAGATTTATTAGAGCTTACAGTTGTAGACTTGTGCTAGTGAGTGCAATTGCTTGACTGTGATTAGACTTGCCAAGATATGCTTAAGCGTTACTTTCATTGTGGTATAAACTCTTGTTGTCCTGGTCTTGCTGTTGGCAGAGATTAAATAAATGGATAGCAATTTTTTGTCATAAAATCTTGATTAAGGTGGTATAGTTGTCTATAAAAGGTGTTTGACTCGAAAAGAATGTGAAATACAGAGCTGGCTTGCTTTTGAGGAAGATTGATCTGATGAGTGTTTGACTTTATTCTGAACAACGTTTTTCTGGAACTTCTCCTCAGGGCTCTTTAAGGAAACGTCCTGGGCAAAGCGATGAGTATGTGATCCCACGCGGGGATTGGTTCGAAATAGTCTCATGTCCTCATTATTTGGCAGAGATAGTAAGCCTCCTCTCTCCCTCTATCTCTGTTCTTGAATGTGCAAGACTGAAACTGAATCTATGATTAATCAGGAAAAAATTAAAAGCTTGATATCTTATATTGTTTTTCTTTATTCAGAAGTCAGAACTTTCAGTCTTCTATTGTTGCAAATGGAAAGCTGGTCGGTTATCTTTTTTCTTGACCCCACGCCCGCTCTTCCCATCCATTTAGTAAACAATAGTGTATTCCTATATCTGCATCGTAGAAACAGCACTATGACGACATTGACCCATTTTCTTGTTCTACACTTTTCTTGTTCTACACTTTTTGAAAGTGCTAAACATAGAAAAGGATACATTTAATGTGTAGAAATGGGTCTGATCTGTGTTCGCCGATAATGAAGGTCATATATGCTGGTCTCCTGGTTGCTAGTGGTGGCATAGACTTAACCATCTGGTTGCTCTTCGGATTTGTGGTACTATCCTCCTCATTTAACTGTTTTATATTTTATTTTTTGGGGTCGTTGAATAGAATGTTTGTTTTCTGGACCTTAGGGGCTATTACTTGATTGTTGCAGGTGGCAAATTTAGTGTTTGCTGCAGTAGAAACACATAGGTGGTACCATCGTAAATTTGACAACTACCCAAGGAACCGGTACGCCGTCATTCCGTTGATTTACTGACATCTTCCTGGAAAAAAAGTTGGAAGTTTGCTGAGGTCCCAGGTGACCATGAAGTTTTTAACAGGATTTTAGCTTTCAGTGTTTGGCAAATGCTTTGCTTTGTTGCATGTATATATGAACAGAGATTGTCGAATAGTAGAACAATGTCCTTGCACCAGATGCAAATGTTATTATATATATATGTTGATAGCAAATAATGCAATTTGATGTCCTCCTGCGGGGAGTTCCTTCACATTCCATCCCGAGCCATCGTCTTGTCAGCGTCCTGGCTCTCTTATGTTTCCTTTCATAAATTTTGAGTCCATAATTTGTTGCATATGGGTTTCTTCTTGACAGTCATCATTGCTACATTTGAGCTATTATGGGGCAATTTTGAACTGCCACGGGATGTTCGTTTGGCAGTTTTTGATGTTGCCGGCAGGTTCGGTGTTGGGAGAGGTTATCCACGGCAGTTTCGCACAGCACTTCTCATTTCACTGGGAGAAACAATCATTGTTTATAGGTGCCACGAATGGTATAAACACCAGATTTGCACATAATTGTCCTTGCTGATATTACTTCCACGAATTCATTCGTTGAATCAAAGTACAATTGCATGTCATTTGAATTCATTCAACATAGTTCTTGCCACAAAACCAAAAGGATAATCTATACTCAAAAGCGCAAAAAAAAAAAAAGAAGGCAAAATATCCAAAAGAATATTCAATCGACCACACACATTTTTTTTGGTGACTGAATAATTCATTATAGAAGCTCAAATAGTTTTGCTGATTCAATCAGCTACAGGACGGGGATAACAAGCCCCTCCCGCATCCGATCTCTAAGTCGGATAATATCCTTGCTCATGACCTGGGTCATCTAGGCTCTAGGTCTAATTTTCATTCTCTATGTACTTTTGAAGGGTATCATGATCTCAGGACTCCTATAGACACTATCCTTTAATATTAATATCTTGAATTATTCATAAAAAAAGAGTCCCTCCCGCATCCAAAATTAAAAACTTAAAAACTGAGACAGAGAAATAGGAGCAAGATCTAAAATCATTATAGTGTGTTTGGTTTTAGAATTAAATAGAATTGTGTTTTGATTTTAATTGAGATGTAATGATTGTATTATTGAATAATGAGAAAAAGTGTGAAGAAGTAATGAATAGTTGAGAGAAAGTAATGATTATATTGTTGAATTGTGGAAAAAGTAATGGATAGTTAGAAAATTTAGTATTAAAAATTGAATTGAATGATTACAAAATTAAAGAAAATGAAAAAAAGTAATAATTGTGGTGATTATTTTTGTTGTGTAGTGAATATAGTTAAAGTTAGAGTTAAAATTTTAAAAATTTGATTGCAAAATCAAACGGGGTGAAAAGACTCATGTTGATCTCTTCCCATCTTTGCGAGGGCATCGACACATGAGTTGGCCTCCCTGTACATATGCAAAGGGTGAAGTACATCCAGCTGATTGCAAAGTTCCCTACAATCATTTATGATAGGTTGAAAGAATAAATTAGACACATTATTACCCCGAATCCAATCATAGATCAGCTGAGCATCTAATTGTACGCATAATTTTCGAACGCCACAAGAGACAGTCATCTGAAGTCCCTATTTAAGCGCACTAAGTTCGGTAACGAGAGTGAAAGTGTGACCAAGGTTCATTATGAAACCATTCATCCAGTTGCCATAGTGGTCTCTAAGTACACCAGCTCCTCCTGCTTTCCCGAGATTGCCTTCCACTGACCCATCCGTATTCAGAGGGTGGAAACCTTTAGGTGGGGGATTCCATTTGATCATGATGTTCTTGGTTGGAGCAGTGGTTTTATCAGTTATAGAACCCCAGAATTCCGCAACAAGCTCGTTGGTGAGGAAATGGAGGTCCCTATCGAGAACACGTTGCGATTTTTCCATAGGTTCCAAATGGCAACTGGGAAAATTACTTCCGAGGAATGCCCGGGGTTGATAAATGGGACGATGAACAATTAAACCTAAGCCATTCCGTGAATGGAATAGAGAAGGTAGCTCGCTTGGATGAAGGTATGTTGGCGTTTTCCTAGAAATCACGAGCTAGAGGACACTCTCAGAATGTGTTGGATTGTCTCTTCCTGGCAATGACATATAGGGCAACTTGGATCGACCGGTATGCCTATGGCAGCAAGATGGGCACGGGTTGCCAATTTTTCATGACAGCATAACCAGATGAGGTGTTGTATTTTCGAGATAACTAAGCATTTCCATATCCAAGACCACTTCCCTAGAGGTGGAGGGTTCGGGCTGTTAAGGAGAAGCTTATAGGCAGATTTTGCTGAGTAAAAGCCATTCCTTGAGTGGCCCAAAACCAAATGATCTTCACAATCGTTGGAGGAGTAAATAGGGATGCCACGAATAGCTTCCCAGAGTTCAGAGGATAGAAGGAGAGGGATGTTACCGAAATCCCATCCCCTAGTGTTCGTAATGATCGAGTCCACCGATCGAGAATCTTCCAACAAGGGTAGTGGTCCATGAACATAGCTCCTTAATAGACACTGCCCCACCCATGTGTCGTTCCATTCTCGATGACCCATTTTGATCCTCTGTCCCAAACTTGAAGACCAGCTCTCAATGCATTTCAAGTTGCAGAACCCTTCCAAAGTTGATCTGGGCTTTGATTTCCAAATTTGTGTCTGATTAGTTTTGTCAAGGCGAATCTTCTGACATTGCCCTTTCCACAAGCTTTCCCAGCATGACTTTGTTACTGTGCGGACCCGAACTTCATCTGGATTGTGATATTAGCTTTCCTCAGGAGGATTATATCGTCCGCAAAAAGTAGATGGGAACATCCAAAGCAGCCTCATGAAGGTTGGATATTCGACCATTTCTTGTCTCGGACTGCATCTTCGAACATATTGGAGAGGTACTCCATGCATACTATAAACAGGTATGGGGACAGCGGGTCCCCCTGTTGGATTCCTCGAGATGGTCTGAATTTGTCGAGGCAGCCACCATTAAATAAGATAGAAATTGTTGTTGAGGTCACACATTCCACGATGAGCTTGATCCATGCCTCGGGAAATCCAAAATAGACCAGTACTTGATGTAGAAAGCTCCATTCCAATCTATCATAAGCTTTTTCTAGTAATTGACCCGACATTTAAATATACTTAAGTACTTCCCATTTCTTCATCAATTTATGATATATAAAAGCGAAAGAGCTGAATCATGAGAGTTCTATTTAAGAACCGTAAGCTCCTGGTGAAATATATTAATGCCGTAATTATCTCAACCACGTGCCTATCCACCTCCGAGAAATTGACCGACTTTGTCGTGGATATGTGGCTTGACAGGTGAGACAAGCTCAGCCCCTCGGCAAAGTCGACCTCCTCATCGGAGGTGGAGCGGAGCGGCGAGCTAGAGCGGCCTGGCAAAGTCGACCTCCTTGGAGCCCCTCGGCAAAGTCGACCTCTTCTTGGCATGCAACAACGACATTTGGGCAAGTTGGAGCGGCTCGCGAGCCTGTCGTCACCGGAGAAGAGGGGCGGAGAGGATGGGGAAGAAGATAGCCTTTTGGAGGAAAATAGGGGCTCTGAGTCAATGGTGGGGCCTATCGATTGCCAGCTAAGCTCCACGTTTGTAGTGGTGGGCCAGCAAAAGTGCCAAGCCAGCACTTAATGGAGCTTTTCAATGGAATTGACGAAAATGTTAGAATTGACACAAAATTCATTCTCCATGTCAGTTTATGTAATTTAACGATCGCGTGCTAGATGTGGCACAAAGTGAGAACCACGTGCCTGTTTGTGTCATTAACCCTTTTGTTTTCTCCGCCCGATCCATCGGTCCAGGCGAGGCAGCGAAGACAGAGAGTCTTCGCTCAGGTTAAGAAAGCTGCTCCTACTTAAGAATCATCGTCCTCTTCTTCTTCCTCTTTGTAGGACGCCTTCTTCCATGGTTACATTTTGGCGAAAAAGAGAGAATGAACGTTCCCGTTAGGATCCTTCGCCCAGCAAGAGGGAAGATGGGCACGGCATCAAAGGACAGTTTCAAGTTCAATGCCCCTGCCTCCGAGTTTGTCGCTTGGCTGCAGGCCCAGCGGCTACCCCATCTCTCCGCTAGTATTATACTACCCTTGCTTCTAGTTGCAGTTGCTCTTCAGCGGTGGCCCGGCCATGGGGCTGGCAGCTGGTTCGTTTAACCCATCTGGCTCTTCGAGATAGGAAATTCACAATAATAGTATTCATAGAGAGAAACACTGGGTGCCTTATAGAAGAAGAAAACGAAACCAAGAACAAAAAACATGTGCTCAAGGACATGAGCTTGCTCGACCAATGATTCTGACCAAAATAAGTATAAAGACCCCGAAGATTCGGTATTTTTTTTTTTTTTTAAATTTCGCCAAGATTCAGATGTATGAGTTAATTATCCAAAATTATTAGAGTAAAACTTCCACGTACACTTCTCTAGCATTCCCTCGGCTCGTGGTTGATGGACCATTCGAATCCCGGCCTTGTGGTT